>NC_091977.1:136180314-137410314 GCF_044704955.1 Pristiophorus japonicus
TTACACACAGCATATTCCTGACAAACGCAACACCGCTATCAGCATAGAAACATAGAAAACATAAAAATAGGTGCAGGATAGGCAATTCGGCTCTTCGAGCCTGCACCACCATTCAATAAGATCATGGCTGATCATTCCCTCAGTACCCCTTTCCTGCTTTCTCTCCATACCCCTTGATCCCTTTAGCCGTAAAGGGCCATATCCAACTCCCTCTTGAATATATCTAATGAACTGGCATCAATAACTCTCTGTGGAAGAGAATTCCACAGGTTAACAACTCTCTGAGTGAAGAGTTTTCTCCTCATCTTGTTCCTAAATGGTTTACCCCTTATCCTTACACTGTGTCCCCTGGTTCTGGACTTCCCCAACATCGGGAACATTCTACCTGCATCTAACCTGTCCAGTCCCGTCAGAATTTTATATGTTTCTATGAGATCCCCTCTCATTCTTCTAAACTCCAGTGAATACAGGCCCAGTCGACCCAATCTCTCCTCATCTGTCGGTCTTGCCATCCCGGGTATCAGTCTGGTGAACCTTCGCTGCACTCTCTCAACAGCAATAATGTCCTTCCTCAGATTAGGAGAACAAAACTGAACACAATATTCCAGGTGAGGCCTCACCAAGGCCCTGTACAGCTGCAGCAAGACCTCCCTGCTCCTACACTCAAATCCCCTAGCTATGAAGGCCAACATACCATTTGCCTTCTTCACCGCCTGCTGTACCTGCATGCCCACTTTCAATGACTGATGAACCATGACACCCAGGTCTCGTTGCACCTCTCCTTTTCCTAATCTGCCACCATTCAGATAATGTTCTGCCTTCGTGTTTTTGCCACCAAAGTGGATAACCTCACATTTATCCACATTATACTGCATCTGCCATGTATTTGCCCACTCACCTAACCTGTCCAAGTCACCCTGCAACCGCTTAGCATCCTCCTCACAGCTCACACCGCCACCCAGCTTAGTGTCATCTGCAAACTTGGAGATATTGCTCTCAATTCCTTCATCTAAATCATTGATATATATTGTAAATAGCTGGGGTCCCAGCCCTGAGTCCTGCGGCAACACACTAGTCACTGCCTGCCATTCTGAAAAGGACCCGTTTATCCCGACTCTCTGCTTCTTGTCTGCGAACCAGTTCTCTATCCACGTCAATACATTACCCCAATACCATGTGCTTTAATTTTGCACACCAATCTCTTGTGTGGGACCTTGTCAAAAGCCTTTTGAAAGTCCAAATACACCATATCCACTGATTCTCCCTTGTCCACTCTACTAGTTACATCCTCAAAAAATTCCAGAAGATTTGTCAAGCATGATTTCCCTTTCATAAATCCATGCTGACTTGGACCAATCCTGTCACTGCTTTCCAAATGCGCTGCTATTTCATCTTTAATAATTGATTCCAACATTTTCCCACTACTGATGTCAGGTTAACTGGTCTACAATTCACTGTTTTCTCTCTCCCTCCTTTTGTAAAAAGTGGCGTTACATTTGCTACCCTCCAGTCCATAGGAACTGATCCAGAGTCGATAGACTATTGGAAAATGATCACCAATGCATTCACTATTTCTAGGACCACTTCCTTAAGTACTCTGGGATGCAGACTATCAGGCCCTTGGGACTTATCGGCCTTCAATCCCATCAATTCCTGAACACAATTTCCTGACTAATAAGGATTTGATTCAGTTCCTCCTTCTTGCTGGAACTTTGGTCCCCTAGTATTTCCGGAAAGTTATTTGTGTCTTCCTTCGTGAAGACTGAACCAAAGTATTTGTTCAATTGGTCTGCCATTTCTTTTTTCCCCATTATAAATTCACCTGATTCTGACTGCACGGGACCTATGTTTGTCTTCACTAATCTTTTTCTCTTCACATATCTATAGAAGCTTTTGCAGTCAGTTTTTATGTTCACAGCAAGCTTCCTCTCATACTCTATTTTCCTGCTCCTAATTAAACCCTTTGTCCTCCTCTGCTGGATTCTAAATTTCTCCCTCAGGTTTGCTGCTTTTTCTGGCCAATTTATATGCCTCTTCTTTGGATTTAACACTATCCCTAATTTCCCTTGTTAGCCACGGTTAAGCCACTTTCCCCATTTTATTTTTACTCCAGACAGGGATGTACAATTGTTGAAGTTCATCCATGTGCTCTTTAAATGTTTGCCATTGCCTATTCACAGTCAACCCTTTAAGTTTCATTCGCCAGTCTATTCTAGCCAATTCACATCTCATACCATCGAAGTTACCTTTCCTTAAGTTCAGGACCCTAGTCTTTGAATTAACTCTGTCACTCTCCATCTTATTAAAGAATTCTACCATATTATGGTGACTCTTCCCCAAGGGGCCCCGCCAAATAAGATTGCTAATTAGTCCTTTCTTGTTACACATCACCCAATCTAGGATGGCCAGCCGTCTAGTTGGTTCCTCGACATATTGGTCCAGAAAACCATCCCTAATACACTCCAGGAAATCCTCCTCCACCGTACTGCTAACAGTTTGGCTAGCCCAATCTATATGTAGATTAAAGTCGCCCATGATAATTGCTGTACCTTTATTGCATGCGTCCCTAATTTCTTGTTTGATGCCATCCCCAACCTTACTACTACTGTTTGGTGGTCTGTACACAACTCCCACTAGCGTTTTCTGTCCTTTAGTATTCCGCAGCTCTACCCATACAGATTTCACATCATCCAAGCTAATGTCTTTCCTTACTATTGCGTCAATTTCTTCTCTAACCAGCAACGCTACCCGACCTACTTTTCCTTTCTGTCTATCCTCCTTGAATGTTGAATACCCCTGCATGTTGTATTCCCAGCCTTGGTCACCCTGGACCCATGTCTCTTTAATCACAATTATATCATATTCGTTAATAGCTGGCAGCGCAGTTAATTCGTCCACCTTATTATGAATACTCCTCGCATTGAGGCACAGCGCCTTTAGGCTTCTCTTTTTAACAGACTTTGTCCCTTTAGACTTTTTCAGTAATGTGGCCCTTTTTTATTTTTACCTTGGGTTTCTCTGCCCATCACTTTTACTTTTCTTCTTTCTATCTCTTGCTACTGCCCCCATGTTACTTCCCTCTGTCTCCTTGCATAGGTTCCCATCCCCCTGCCATATTAGTTTAACCCCTCCCCAACAGCACTAGCAAACACTCCCCCTGGGACATTGATTCCGGTCCTGCCCAGGTGCAGACCGTCCGGTTTGTACTGGTCCCACCTCCCCCAGAACCGGTTCCAATATCCCAGGAATTTGAATCCCTCCCTCCTGCACCACTCCTCAAGCCACGTATTCATCTTAGCTATCCTGCCATTCCTACTCTGCCTAGCACATGTACTGGTAGCAATCCTGAGATTACTACCTTTGAGGTCCTGCTTTTTAATTTAACTCCTAGCTCCCTAAATTCAGCTTGTCGAACCTCATCCCGTTTTTTACCTATCTTGTTGGTACCTATATGCACCACAACAACTGGCTGTTCACCCTTCCCCTCCAAAATACCCTGCAGCCGCTCTGAGTCATCCTTGACCCTTGCACCAGGGAGGCAACATACCATCCTGGAGTCTCGATTGCAGCCACAGAAACGCCTATCTATTCCCCTTACAATGGAATCCTCTATCACTATAGCTCACCCACTCTTCTTCCTGCCCTCCTGTGCAGCAGAGCCACCCACGGTGCCATGAACTGCTGCTGCCTTCCCCTGATGAGTCCTTCCCCCGCAACAGTACGCAAAATGGTATATCTGTTTTGAAGGGGGATGACCGTCATCCCTGCACTACCTTCCTTCCACTGCTCTGCCTGTTGGTCACCCATTCCTTATCTGCCTGAGTAACCTTTGCATGTGGTGTGACCAACTCACTAAACGTGCTATTCACGACATCCTCAACATCGCGGATGCTCCTGAGTGAATCCATGCGCAGCTCCAATGCCGCAATGTAGTCTGTCAGGTACTGCAGCAGGTTACATTTCCTGCACAAGATCATCACAGACATCACATTTCATAACCATTACCAAATTCTGCATTGCAATGATTCCCATGAGGACATAATTATTTAGAGAAGAATTTTATTATTTATCTATAATATAATATTGGTCAGATATGAGTGGGTGCGGCATCTATTGACCTTACCTCACGCAGTGGTGTATACTTTACTCGTGACATCACATCAGGCTCTGCTGCTGCTTGCATGGCCGACCAGGGAGTGGCTCCCCACTAGTGCCAGCACCCGCTCCTCGATGTTGGTGAGGTTGATGATGACTGGTGGCCCCCCCCACCCGTTCGCCTCTGCTCAGCCCTATTCCTCGAAAGCTTCTTCTGTAAAAGGTAACAATAGCACAACATGGCATAAGATCATTGCATGATATCATTGCTACGTACTGTCACAGAGACTGATACAACACATGACCAACAGATGTAATCATGATTATTGTTGTGCAGCTGTAAAGCACGCACTCCCATGTTCTGCCACCAGGGAGTGCATCCCCTGAAGTCCCAAGGGATCCCAGCATCTCTTGGGAGCACTGTATCTAAGCCGGCCCCTAAGGCCTGTTCCTCACTCTGGAGTGTCTTAATAAAGACTGAGGTCACTGTTACTTTAACCTCCCTGTGTGCAGTTTCATCAGTGTTAAGAACACAATAACTGCCGACGAGTATATGAATCCAATGCAAAGATGCAGCAAACTGTGGGCATCCTGGAGAAGTTCCCAGAGGGTGAGGACTGGGAAGCCTATGTCGAATGGCTAGACCAGTACTTTGTAGCCAACGAGTTGGACGGAGAAGGAAGCGCTGCAAAAAGGAGAGCGGTCCTCCTCACGGTCTGCAGGGCACTGACCTACAGCCTCATCAAGAATCTTCTGGCTCCAATGAAACCCCAGATAAGTCGTATGAGGAGCTGTGTACACTGGTTCGGGAGCATTTTAACTCGCAGGAGAGCGTGCTGATGGTGAGGTATCGGTTCTACACGTGCCAGCGATCTGAAGGTCAGGAAGTGGCGAGCTACGTCGCCGAGCTAAGGCGACTTGCAGGACAATGTGAATTTGATGGCTACCTGGCGCAGATGCTCAGAGACATTTTTGTACTGGGCATTGGCCATGAGACCATCCTACGAAAACGTTTGACTGTAGAGACACCGACCCTCAGTAAGGCCATTGCGATAGCACAGGCGTTTATGTCCACCAGTGATAACACCAAACAAATCTCTCAGCACACAAGTGCTAGCAATGTTAATAAATTAACTGGAACTGTGTTTGTGAGCAGAAATGTACAGGGCAGAAACCACGAGTCTGCAACTGCCAGCAGGACTCAGGTGACCCAGATGACTGAGAGTCCGCAACAAAGGATGAATGCAAGGCAATTCACACCTTGTTGGCGTTGTGGAGGCTTCCATCAACCTATTCATGCCGCTTCAAAGGATATGCTTGCAAGAGCTGTGGAAAAATGGGGCACCTCCAACAAGCTTGCAGATGAGCTGCAAGCTCTGCAAAACCTGCTAACCACCACATGGCAGAGGAAGATCGGTCTATGGTGGATCAAAGCAATTTCGAGCCTCAGAGAGAGGAGGCAGATGCTGAAGTACCCGGGTTGCACACATTTTCGACGAAATGTCCACCTACAATGTTAAATGTAAAATTGAATGGCTTACCCATAGCCATGGAACTGGACACTGGCGCTAGCCAATCCATCATGAGTAAAAAGATGTTTGAGATACTGTGGTGCAACAAGGCACTCAGACCAGCCCTGAGCCCCATCCACACGAAACTGAGAACGTGCTCCAAAGAGCTCATCACTGTCCTGGGCAGCACCATGGTCAAGATCACCTACGAGGGCACGGTACATGAACTGCCACTCTGGATTGTCCCATGCGATGGCCCCACACTGCTTGGAAGGAGCTGGCTGGGCAAAATCCGCTGGAACTGGGATGACATCCGAGCGCTATCACATGTCGATGAGGCCTCATGTACCCAGGTTCTTAACAAATTTCCTTCCCTTTTTGAGCCAGGCGTTGGAAACTTTTCTGGGGCAAAGGTGCGGATCCATTTGGTCCCAGAGGCACGACCCATTCACCACAAGGCATGAGCGGTACCTCACATGATGAGGGAGAGAGTGGAAATCGAGCTGGACAGGCTGCAATGCGAGGGTATCATCTCCCCAGTGGAATTCAGCGAGTGGGCCAGCCCGATTGTTCCAGTACTCAAAAGTGATGGCACAGTCAAGATTTGTGGCGATTATAAAGTAACTATTAATCGTTTTTCGCTACAGGACCAATACCCGCTACCTAAGGCAGACGACCTTATTTGCAACGCTGGCAGGAGGCAAAACATTCACCAAGCTCGACCTGACTTCGGCCTACATGATGCAGGAGCTGGAGGATTCTTCGAAGGGTGTCACCTGCATCAACACGCACAAGGGACTGTTCATCTACAACAGATGCCCGTTTGGAATTCTGTCGGCTGCAGCGATCTCCCAGAGAAACATGGAGAGCCTACTCAATTTGTTACCATGCACGGTGGTTTTTCAGGACGTCAAATTGGTCATGGTTCGGGACACCGTCGAGCACCTACAAAACCTGGAGGAGGTCCTCCAGTGACTGGTTCACGTAGGGCTGTGGCTGAAGAGGTCAAAATGCGTCTTCATGGCAACAGAAGTGGAGTTTTTGGGGAGAAAGATCGCGGCGGATGACATTCGGCCCACAGACGCCAAGACAGAGGCTATCAGGAACGCACCCAGGCCACAGAACGTCACGGAGCTGCGGTCGTTCCTGGGATTCCTCAACTATTTTGGTAACTTCCTACCGGGGTTAAGCACCCTCTTAGAGCACCGACATGTCTTATTGCGTAAAGGTGAGAACTGGGTATGGGGAAAAAAACAAGTAATTGCTTTTGAGAAAGCCAGAAACATTTTATGCTCTGACAAGCTGCTTGTATTGTATAACCCGTGTGAAAGACTTGTGTTAGCATGTGATGCGTCGTCGTACGGAGTCGGGTGTGTATTACAACAAGCTAACGTTGTGGGGAAGTTGCAACCTGTCACCTATGATTCCAGGAGCTTGTCTAAGGCCAAGAGGGCTTACAGCATGATTGAGAAAGAGGCATGAGCGTGTGTGTTCGGGTAAAGAAAATGCATCAGTACCTGTTTGGCCTCAAATTTGAGCTGGAAACCGATCACAAGCCCCTCATATCCCTGTTCGCTGAAAACAAGGGGATAAAAACTAATGCCTCAGCCCACACACAAAGGTGGGCACTCGCACTATCAGCGTATAACTATACAATCCGCCACAGGCCAGGCACCGAGAACTGTGCGGATGCTCTCAGTCAGCTACCATTTCCACCACGGGGGTGGAAATGGCGCAGCCTGCAAACTTGCTGATGGTGGCGCAGCCCGCAGACTTGTTGATGGTCATGGAAGCGTTTGAAAATGATAAATCACCTGCCATGGCCCGTCAGATTAGGACTTGGACCAGCCAAGCTCCTCTGCTGTCCTTAGTGAAATGCAAGAGCTAATCAAGCCGTTCCAGCGGCGAAAGGACGAGCTGTCCATTCAGGCAGACTGCCTGTTGTGGGGTAACCGCATAGTGCTACCCAAAAAGGACAGGGAAACGTTCATCTCGGATCTCCACAGCACACACCCAGGTATAGTAATGATGAAAGCGATAGCCAGATCTCAAGTGTGGTGGCCCGGTATCGACTCTGACTTAGAGTCCTTTGTACGGCAATGCAGCGTGTGTGCTCAGTTGAGCAACGCGCCCAGAGAGGCACCACTAAATTTGTGGTCCTGGCCCTCCAGACCATGGTCAAGGATCCATGTCGACTATACAGGCCCGTTTCTTGGTAAAATGTTCCTGGTGGTGGTGGATGCTTTTTCAAAATGAATTGAATGTGAAATAATGTCGGGAAGCACCGCCACCCCCAGCATTGAAAGCCTGAGGGCCATGTTTGCCACTGACGGCCTGCCTGACATACTGGTCAGTGACAACGGGCCATGTTTCACCAGTGCCGAATTTAAAGAATTTATGACCCGCAATGGGATCAAACATGTCACCTCTGCCCCGTTTAAACCAGCCTCCAATGGGCAGGCAGAGCGGGCAGTACAAACAATCAAACAGAGCCTTAAACGAGTCACAGAAGGCTCATTCCAAACCCGCCTGTCCCGAGTACTGCTCAGCTACCGGACGAGACCCCAGTCGCTCACAGGGGTGCCCCTGGCTGAGCTACTCATGAAAAGGACACTTAAAACCAGACTCTCGCTGGTTCACTCCAACCTACATGATCAGGCAGAGAGCAGGCGGCAGCAACAAAATGTAAATGATGGTCACACCACTGTGTCACAGGAAATTGATCAGAATTACCCTGTTTATGTGCTAAACTATGGACATGGTCCCAAGTGGATCGCGGGCACGGTGATAGCTAAAGAAGGCAGTAGGGTATTTGTAGTCAAACTAGACAATGGACAAATTTGCAGAAAGCACCTGGACCAAACGAGGCTGCGGTTCACAGACTGCCCTGAACAACCCACAGCAGACATCACCTTTTTCGAGCCCACAACACACACCTAAAGGATCAACGACACCACCCCGGACCAGGAAATCAAACCCATCACACCCAACAGCCCAGCAAGGCCAGGCTCATCCAAAAGCCCTGCAGGGCCAACAACACACCAGCCCAGCGAGGGCACAGCCAACACACCAGAACAGATATTTGTACCGATGCAGTCCACCAGGGAAAGAAAGGCACCCGACCGCCTCAGCTTGTAAATAGTTTTCACATTGGCTTTGGGGGGAAGTGATGTTGTGTATCTGTAAAGCATACACTCCCATGTTCTGCCACCAGGGAGTGCATCCCCCTGAAGTCCCAAGGGATCCCAGCATCCCTTGGGAGCACTGTATATAAGCCAGCCCCTAAGGCCTGTTCTTCACTCTGGAGTGTCTCAATAAAGACTGAGGCCACTGTTACTTTAACCTCCCTGTGTGCAGTCTCATCTGTGTTAGAAACACAATAATTATAATGAAAATTATCATTCTTTACCTAAAGACGTACACCGTGACCGCAGGCTTTGAGTACAACCTTCCCGGTGTAAGTGCAAGCCATCACATCTGATTTTAATCACTCATTACACTTACAATTCCAATTATATAAATATCTAAGTACATGTAAATAAATGTAAGACTCTTGCAGATCCGACAAGGTCGTTCCATCACTTGCCCGCACGTACCTCATTGGTCGCCAACGAAACCACCTCCGCTATCTCGGCCCATTTCTTCTGGTAAGCCTTTGGGGTGGGCTTCACATGCCCTCCCTGGGTCAGTTGACCCCAGCGTGACTTGACCTCCTGCATGACGGAGGCATTTGCCTTGTCAGAGAACCTCCTCGCTCTTTTTCGTCCTCCCAATAGTTCCTCTCCTAGCTCACTGCTTTCACCAGCGTCCTCAGTCTCCACAGTGTACTGGGTTACCTCCTCCATTCCTTCCATGTTAAATATTATTTTTTCCACAAAAAGTTGGTGCCAACTACCTTCTTTGTGTTTGGTTGGCTTTTTGCTGCTGGTGAATCTCCCTCGTGCCTCCCACAACAGCCAAACAAGCACACACCACACCCACACACGCTTTCAGTCCCTTTCTGCTCCCTCACTCTGTCTCCTCTTATGCGCATGTAATGATGACTCCTGACCTCCTGAAAAGCGGGAAACGAGCGTTGCCATGCCGTTGCAATGGTCGGCGACACTTTACGGCAGAAGGCCAAAAAAATTTAAAGCTAACACCCATTTCAGATCGCTCACGGTAACACTCATTTTCAAAAATTGAAAGTTAGGATTTTGAAAATGGGCGGTAATCCGTCGATCTCAAAACCCATTTTTACCGCCCACACTGGAAATAATGCCCATTTTTGGGCAATCTGCACAAAAGTGGAAAGTCTTGCCCCATATCTTTTGTTGTGCATACCTCATCATCATAGCCAGTCCTTCGGAATAGAGGAAGACTTGCTTCCACTCTTAGCATGAATTCTTAGGTGGCTGTGCAGTTCAGTACGAGAACCACAGTCTCTGTCACAGGTGGGACAGACAGTGGTTGAAGGAAAGGGTGGGCAGGGAGTCTGGTTTGCCACATGCTCCTTCCGCTGTCTGCGCTTGATTTCTGCATGCTCTCAGCAAAGAGACTCGAGGAGCTCAGTGTCCTTCCGGCTGCACTGCCTCCACTTAGGGTGGTCTTCGGCCAGGGACTCCCAGGTGTCAGTGGGGATGTCGCACTTTATCAGGAGGCTTTGAGGGTGACCTTGTAAGGTTTCTGCTGCCCACCTTTGGCTCATTTGCCATGGACGAGTTCCGAGTAGAGCGCTTGCTTTGGGAGTCTCGTGTCTGGCATGCGAACTATGTAGCCTGCCCAGCGGAGCTGATCAAGTGTGGTCAGTGCTTCAAGGCTGGGGATGTTGGCCTGGACGAGGACGCTAATGTTTGTGCATCTGTCCTCCCAGGGGATTTGTAGGATCTTGCGGAGTTATAGTTAGTGATATATCTCCAGCGACTTGAGGTGTCTACTGTAGATGGTCCACGTCTCTGAACCATACAGGAGGGCAGGTATTACTACGGCCCTGTAGACCATGAGCTTGGTGGCAGTTTTGAGGGCCTGGTCTTCAAACACACTTTTCCTCAGGCGACCGAAGGCTGCACTGGCGCACTGGAGACGGTGTTGGATCTCGTCGTCAATGCCTGCTCTTGTTGATAGGAGGCTCCCGAGATAAGGGAAGTGGTCCACGTTGTCCAGTGCTGCGCTATGGATCTTGATGACTGGGAGGCAGTGCTGTGCGGCAAGGACAGGTTGATGGAAGACCTTTGTCTTACTGATGTTTAGCGTAAGGTCCATGCTTTTGTACACCTCAGTAAATACATCGACTATGTCCTGGAGTTCAGCCTCTTTGTGTGCACAGATGCAAGCGTTGTCCGCGTACTGTAGCTCGACGACAGAGGTTGGGGTGGTCTTGGACCTGACCTGGAGTTGATGAAGGTTGAACAGATTCCCACTTGTTCTGTAGTTTAGTTCCACTCCAGCGGGGAGCTTGTTGACTTGTGAGGGGGAACATGGTAGCGAGGAAGATTGAAAAGAGGGTTGGGACAATGACACAGCCCTGCTTGACCCCGGTCCGGATGTGGATTGAGTCTGTGATGGATCCGTTGATAAGGATCACGGCCTGCATGTTGTCGTGGAGCAGGCGGAGGATGGTGATGTACTTTTGGAGGCATCCAAAACAGAGGATGACGCTCCACAGACCCTTGCGGTTGACAGGGTCAGAGGCCTTTGTAAGATCGAAGAAGGCCATGTATAAGGGCTGGCGCTGTTCCCTGCATTTTTCCTGCAGCTGTTGCGCTGCAAAAATCATGTTCGTTGTGCCCTGGAGGGGCATACCATGCATGTTATGTATGATAATTATTTTGTTATGATTACTTCTTCATTAAGGATGGAGACGTGTAATAGAGCTCCCCATGGTGGACTACTGCTCCATCGAGTGAACTACTGATGTACTGCAACTACTGATGTAAATACAATAAAAGGGTCATGTGGCAATCACATGATGATAGTTTCTGTATTAGACCCATAAAAATATAAGAAATAGGTGCAGGAGTAGGGCATTTGGCCCCTCGAGCCTAATTCGCCTTTCAATAAGATCATGGCTGATCTGATAGTAGGCTCAGCTCCACTTCCGTGCCCGTTCCCCATAACCCTTTACTCCCTTATCATTCAAAAAATCTGTCTATCTCCACCTTAAATATATTCAATGACCCAGCCTCCACAGCTCTCTGGTGCAGAGAATTCCACAGATTTACAACCCTCTGAGAGAAGAAATTCCTTCTCATCTCAATTTTAAATGGACGACCCCTTATTCTGAAACTATGCCCCCTAGTTCTAGATTGGAAGTTCACGAGATGAAAACATCCTCTCTGCATCTACCTTGTCGAGCCTCCTCAGTATCTTATATGTTTCAATAAGATCACCTCTCATTCTTCTAAACTCCAATGAGTATAGGCCCAACCTGTCTTTCTTCATAAGTCAACCCCTTCATCTCAGGAAAAAACCGAGTGAACCTTCTCTGAACTGCCTCCAATGCAAATATATCCGTCCTTAAATAAGGAGACCAAAATTGCATGCAAAATACACCGCTTTGAGTACTGTTGAGGGGATGACTCATCAGGGGAGGGCAGCAGCAGCCAAGTTCATGGCACCGTGGCTGGCTCTGCTGCACAGGAGGCCAGGAAGAAGAGTGGGAGAGCGATAGTGATAGGGGATTCAATTGTAAGGGGAATAGAGAGGCATTTCTGCGGCCGCAACCGAGACTCCAGGATGGTATGTTGCCTCCCTGGTGCAAGGGTCAAGGATATCTCAGAGCGGGTGCAGGACATTCTGAAAAGGGAGGTGAACATCCAGTTGTCGTGGTGCACATTGGTACCAACGATATAGGTAAAAAAAGGGATGAGGTCCTACGAGACGAATTTAAGGAGCTAGGAGCTAAATTAAAAAGTAGGACCTCAAAAGTAGTAATCTCGGGATTGCTACCATTACCACGAGCTAGTCAGAGTAGGAATTGCAGGATAGCTCAGAAGAATACGTGGCTTGAGCAGTGGTGCAGCAGGGAGGGATTCAAATTCCTGGGGCATTGGAATCGGATCTGGGGGAGGTGGGACCAGTACACACCGGACGGTCTACACCTAGGCAGGACCGGAACCAATGTCCTAAGGGGAGTGTTTGCTCGTGCTGTTGGGGAGGAGTGAAATTAATATGGCAGGGGAATGGGAACCAATGCAGGGAGACAGAGGGAAACAAAATGGAGACAGAAGCAAAAGACAGAAAGGAGATGAGTAAAAGTGGAGGGCAGAGAAACCCAAGGCAAAAAACAAAAAGGGCCACTGTACAGCAAAATTCTAAAGCATCAAAGTGTAATAAAAAGGCAAGCCTGAAAGCTCGGTGCCTCAATGCGAGAAGTATTCGGAACCCAGGAGAGAGCTCTGAGCTAGTTAGAGTGGGTGAGAGCTCAGATGAACAGGACCCCAAGAAAGAATGCAAAAGGCAGGAGGCAACAGAGCAGAGTAGCACTGGGGTAAGTGTAAACCACAACGTGATAGGAAGGGACAATATGTATGAATATAAAGGGGCTGCAGGAGGGGTCAAAACTAAAAATCATGGTTTAAAAACTAGTATTAAAACACTCTACCTAAACACACACAGCATTCAAAATAAAGTAAATGAGTTGACGGCACAAATCATTACAAATGGGTATGATTTGGTGGCCATTACAGAAACGTGGTTGCAGGGTAGCCAAGACTGGGAATTAAACATACAGGGGTATCTGACAATTCGGAAAGATAGACAAGAAGTGAAAGGAGTTGGGGTAGCTCTGTTAATCAGGGCAGTTGTGAAAGATGATATTGGCTCTAATGAACAAAATGTTGAATCATTGTGGGTGGAGATTAGAGATAGTAAGGGGAAAAAGTCAATGGTGGGCGTAGTTTATAGGCCCCCAAATAATAACTTCACGGTGGGGCGGACAATAATCAAGGGAATAATGGAGGCATGTGAAAAAGGAACGGCAGCAAACATGGGGGATTTTAACCTACATATCGATTGGTCAAATCAAATCGCACGGGGTAGCGTTGAGGAGGAATTCATAGAATGCATACGGGATTGTTTCTTAGAACAGTTTGTTACAGAACCTACAAGGGAGCAAGCTATCTTAGATCTGGTCCTGTGTAATGAGACAGGAATAATAAACGATCTCCTCATAAAAAATCCTCTCGAAATGAGTGATCGCAGTATGGTTGAATTTGTAATACAGATTGAGGGTAAGGAAGTAGTGTCTCAAACAAGCGTACTATGCTTAAACAAAGGGGACTACAGTGGGATGAGGGCAGAGTTGGCTAAAGTAGTCTAGGAACACAGACTAAACGGTGGCACAATTGAGGAACAGTGGAGGACTTTTAAGGAGCTCTTTCATAGTGCTCAGCAAAAATATATTCCAGTGAAAAAGAAGGGCGGTAAGAGAAGGGATAACCAGCCGTGGATAACCAAGGAAATAAAGGAGAGTATCAAATTAAAAACCAATGCGTATAAGGTGGCTAAGGTTAGTGGGAAACTAGAAGATTGGAAAAATTTTAAATGACAGCAAAGAATGACTAAGAAAGCAATAAAGAAAGGAAAGATAGATTACGAAAGTAAACTTGCGCAAAACATAAAAACAGATAGTAAAAGCTTTTACCGATATATAAAACGGAAAAGAGTGACTAAAGTAAATATTGGTCCCTTAGAAGTTGAGAAGGGGGATTTAATAATGGGAAATGTGGAAATGGCTGAGACCTTAAACAATTATTTTGCTTCAGTCTTCATAGTGGAAGACACAAAACCATGCCAAAAATTGCTGGTCACGGGAATGTGGGAAGGGAGGACATTGAGACAATCATTATCACTAGGGGGGGTAGTGCTGGACAGGCTAATGGAACTCAAGGTAGACAAGTCCCCTGGTCCTGATGAAATGCATCGCAGGGTATTAAAAGAGATGGCGGAAGCTATAGCAGATGCATTCGTTATAATCTACCAAAATTCTCTGGACTCTGGGGAGGTACCAGCGGATTGGAAAGCAGCTAATGTAACGCTTCTGTTTAAAAAAGTGGGCAGACAAAAGGCAGGTAACTATAGGCCAGTTAGTTTAACATCTGTAGTGGGGAAAATGCTTGAAGCTATCATTAAGGAAGAAATAGTGGGACATCTAGATAGGAATAGTGCAATCAAGCAGATGCAACATGGATTCATGAAGGGGAAATCATGTTTAACTAATTTACTGGAATTCTTTGAGGATATAATGAGCATGGTGGATAGAGGTGTACCGATGGATGTGGTGTATTTAGATTTTCAAAAGGCATTCAATAAGGTGCCACATAAAAGGTGACTGCAGAAGATAAAGATACGCGGAGTCAGAGGAAATGTATTAGCATGGATCGAGAATTGACTGGCTAACAGAAAGCAGAGTCGGGATAAATGGGTCCTTTTCGGGTTGGAAATTGGTGGTTAGTGGTGTGCCAAAGGGATCAGTGCTGGGACCACAATTGTTTACAATATATATCTAGATGAGCTGGAAGAGGGGACAGAGTGTAGTGTAACAAAATTTGCAGATGACACAAAGATTAGTGGGAAAGCGGGTTGTGTAGAGGACACAGAGAGGCTGCAAAGAGATTTAGATAGGTTAAGCGAATGGGCTAAGGTTTAGCAGATGGAATACAATGTCGGAAAATGTGAGGTCATCCACCTTGGAAAAAAAACAGTAAAAGGGAATATTATTTGAATGGGAGAACTTCCAACAGGCTGCGATGCAGAGGGACCTGGAGGTCCTTGTACATGAATTCCAATCAGTTAGTTTGCAGGTGTAGCAGGTAATCAGGAAGGCGAATGGAATGTTGGCCTTCATTGTGAGAGGGATGGAGTACAAAAGCAGGGAGGTCCTGCTGTAACTGTACAGGGTATTGGTGAGGCCGCATCTGGAGTACTGCGTGCAGTTTTGGTCACCTTACTTAAGGAAGGATATACTAGCTTTGGAGAGGGTACAGAGACGATTCACTCGGCTGATTCCGGAGATGAGGGGGTTACCTTATGATGATAGATTGAGTAGAGTGGGTCTTTACTCGTTGGAGTTCAGAAGGATGAGGGGTGATCTTACAGAAACATTTAAAATAATGAAAAGGATAGACAAGATAGAGGCAGAGAGGTTGTTTCCACTGGTCAGGAAGACTAAAACTAGGGGGCACAGCCTCAAAATATGGGGGAGCCAATTTAAAACCGAGTTGAGAAGGAATTTCTTCTCCCAGAGTGTTTTGAATCTGTGGAATTCTCTGCCCAAGGAAGCAGTTGAGGCTAGCTCATTGAATGTATTCAAATCACAGATAGATAGATTTTTAACCAATAAGGGAATTAAGGGTTACGGGGAGCGGGCGGGTAAGTGGAGCTGAGTCCACGGCCAGATCAGCCATGATCTTGCTGAATGGCGGAGCAGGCTCGAGGGGCTAGATGGCCTACTCCTGTTCCTAATTCTTATGTTCTTATGTTCTTATGTTATGTACTCCAGGTGTGGCCTCACCAATACCCTGTACAATTGTCGCAGGACTTCTCTGCATTAATACTTCCTCCCCTTTGCAACTAAGGCCAACGTTCCATTTGCCTTCCTGATTACTTGCTGTACCTGCATACTGTAGATTGAGTTTGTTAGTGATCTTGTAGAGTGTGTTTGTTAGTGATGTCGTATGAATATATCACACACCTGGTTGCCTCCAGACTCCCCCTCACTCACCACCAACCGCCCCAATCGCCTCCAGATCCCTACCACCACCAGACCTCCCCAATTGCCTGTCGACACCCGCTATCGCTTCCAACCTCCCCCTATTACATCCAGACTCCTCCGATGGCTTCCAGATGCTCCCGATCACCTCCAGGCCCCTCAATAATTTCCACACATCCCAGTCACTTCCAGACTCCCCCGATCACCCCCAACCCCTCTCCCAATCGCCTCCAAACCCCCCAATCACCTTTAACCACCACCCCCAATCACCCCCAGACCCCTCCGACATCCTCCAGACGACCCCAATCGCCTCCAGACCCCTGCCCCTCCGATCGCCTCCAACCCCCTGATCACCTTTAACCTCCTCCCGCCCAATTGCCTCCAGACTCCTCTTCGATCGCCTCCAGACCCCCTCGATTACTTCCAACCGCCACCCCAGCCCGATCACCTCCAGACCCCCCCGATCGCCTCGAGACACCCCTGATCGCTTCCAACCTCCATCTATTACTACCAGACTCCCCCGTTCTTCCAAATGCTCGCGATTTCTTCCAGATTCCTCGATCACCTCAAGACTCCCCTTATCACTCCCAGACACCCTGATTACTTCCACACCTCCCCATTCACCTCCAGACCCCCCTGATTGACTCCAGACTCCCCCGATCACCTCCAACCCCCCCGGTCACCTCCAAACCCCACTCCCCAGATCGTGTCCAACCACCCCCCCATCCCGATCGCCTCCAATCCCACTCCAATCACTTCTAGACTACATCGATCAATTCCACACACACCCAATTATCTCCAACACCCTCCCCCTCCGCCCCCCGCGATCGCCTCCAGACTCCCTGATTGCCTCCAACCACTGCCACAGATCACCCCCAATCCCCCCTCGATCACCTACATACCCCCTCCAATCACCTCCATCCCTCCCCCGATCTCACCTCAATTCCCCCACCCTGATCGCCCCCAGACCCCCCCGATTACCTCCAACTACCCTCCCCGATCACCTCCAGACATTCCCGATCGCCTCGAGACCCTCCCGATCGCCTCCAGACTCCCCTGATCGCCTCCAACTACCCCCCGTCCGATCACCTCCAGACCCACCCGATTACCTCCAGACCCTCCCGATCACCTTCAGACCCTCCCGATCACCTCCAGACTCCCCCAATCGCCTCCAGACCCCTCCCCCTTTGACCGCCGCCAACTCTCTGATCATCTCTAAACCCACCCGATCTCCCCAGACTCCTCCGATTGTCTCCAGTCCCTCCCGATCGCCTCCAGAATGCACCCACCGATTGCCTGCAGAACCTATCACCCCCCCCACCCTGATTTACCTCCAGATTCCTAATCAACTGATGGCTGGAATCCCATGGAATCAGTCCTACTGCCAAACTCGTGCTCGCTCTTGTCCCCCAGCCAAGTCGTACCTTTGGCCAGGTTTGAACCGGACTACATGAAACTTTATTCAAATGAGGCTTGGCCATTAAGTCCATATCCTAGGGTTTCCTGTCCGTTTCATGGGTTGCACGCTCCATTCCTGTCACCACTTTAAAATCAGGGCCAATGTAGGAAAGATGGGCAGTCAATTTGTGCGCAGCAAAATCCCTCAAAAAGCAATGAGATAAATGATCAGATAATCTGTTTTAGTGATGTTGATTGAAGGATAAATGTTTGCCAGGATAATTATCCTGCACTTTTTCGAATGAAATTGGTGCCATGGGATTGTTTCGAACCAGCTGAGAGGACAGATGGAACTGAGATTAATGTCCCATCCAACCGACATCACTTTTAACAGGGCAGCATCCCTTAACACTATACTCAGCATCAGCCCAGATTATCTTCTCAAGTTTTTGAAGTTAAATTTGAACCCACAACCTCTGCCTCAGAGGCAAGAGTACTAGCACAGTGCCAAGCCTGGCACCAGTTTGCTGGGGTATAGATCATTGGACCGGTTGCCTTCATCAAACACTCACATCCAAGGACTTCAGACAAGAATTGCTAGGTCGAGATCAGGAGCAGGAATTGGTGTTCATTTTATCTTTCCTCGCCTATCAGGACCAATGTCAGCTGTAGTGCCCTTCTACTGCACTGGCTGATTTCAGGTCAGTTAAGACCAAGGATTAAAAATGCTCTTTATTTAACACAGTTGGCCCACTGGGGAAGATGGGTGTTGCAGAAATGATTTATGACTTTCACACTTCCCACAATATGTGTTAGAGTAGGGTTCATAGACCTGAGTCCACCTTAACAGCAAACCCCACAAATATCTCTCACAGAAATCTTGTACATAACCACTAACACATGGATTAAATAAGAACCCAACTTAACCTGTCCTGGAATTTTCAAGTGTCCAGTGGCCAAACCGACGATCACTTGAAGTCTGTTGAAATATTTGGAAGTTTTCTCTTCATTGGACCAGGACATGTTTATTCTGGCCGACTTCAGTAAAAAAAATGTATTGTGTCGTGTCTTATATTTTTTTGTATTCAGACTTTTTTTGTGACTTTCACATGCACACCTTAACGATTGGCTCCTTCAAGCATGACCTTTCCCCTTGATGTTCATAGCACACTCAGATTTGTCCTTGGCGACAACTGCTTTTTGGTCTGAGTAATGTCTGTTAAAAATGTTCCTCCATATTCCTATTTCATAGAAACATAGAAAATAGGTGCAGGAGTAGGCCATTCGGCCCTTCTAGCCTGCACCGCCATTCAATGAGTTCATGGCTGAACATGCAATTTCAGTACCCCATTTCTGCTTTCTTGCCATACCCCTTGATCCCCCGAGTAGTAAGGACTACATCTAACTCCTTTTTGAATATATTTAGTGAATTGGCCTCAACAACTTCCTGTGGTAGAGAATTCCACAGGTTCACCACTCTCTGGGTGAAGAAGTTTCTCCTCATCTCGGTCCTAAATGGCTTACCCCTTATCCTTAGACTGTGACCCCTGGTTCAGGACTTCCCCAACATTGTGAACATTCTTCCTGCATCGAACCTGTCTAAACCCATCAGAATTTTAAACATTTCTATAAGGTCCCCTCTCATTCTTCTGAACTCCAGTGAATACAAGCCCAGTTGATTTAGTCTTTCTTGATAGGTCAGTCCCGCCATCCCGGGAATCAGTCTGGTGAACCTTCGCTGCACTCCCTCAATAACAAGAATGTCCTTCCTCAGGTTAGGAGAACAAAACTGTACACAATACTCCAGGTGTGGCCTCACCAAGGCCCTGTACAACTGTAGGAACACCTCCCTGCCCCTGTACTCAAATCCCCTCGCTATGAAGGCCAACATGCCATTTGCTTTCTTAACCGCCTGCTGTACCTGCATGCCAACCTTCAATGACTGATGTACCATGACACCCAGGTCTCGTTGCACCTCCCTTTTTTCTAATCTGTCACCATTCAGATAATAGTCTGTCTCTCTGTTTTTACCACCAAAGTGGACAACCTCACATTTATCCACATTATACTTCATCTGCCATGCATTTGCCCACTCACCTAACCTATCCAAGTCGCTCTGCAGCCTCATAGCATCCTCCTCGCAGCTCACACTGCCACCTAACTTAGTGTCATCTGCAAATTTGGAGATACTACATTTAATCTGCACGTCTAAATCATTAATATACAGTGTAAACAGCACAGAACCTTGCGGTACCCCACTACTCACCGCCTGCCATTCTGAAAAGTACCCATTTACTCCTACTCTTTGCTTCCTGTCTGACAACCAGTTCTCAATCCATGTCAGCACACTACCCCCAATCCCATGTGCTTTAACATTGCACATTAATCTCTTGTGTGGAAACTTGTCGAAAGTCTTCTGAAAGTCCAAATATACCACATCAAATGGTTCTCCCTTGTCCACTCTACTGGAAACATCCTCAAAAAATTCCAGAAGATTTGTCAAGCATGATTTCCCTTTCACAAATCCATGCTGACTTGGACCTATCATGTCACCTCTTTCCAAATGCGCTGCTATGACATCCTTAATAATTGATTCTATCATCTTACCCACGACCGATGTCAGGCTGACCGGTCTATAATTCCCTGTTTTCTTTCTCCCTCCTTTTTTAAAAAGTGGGGTTACATTGGCTACCCTCCACTCGATAGGAACTGATCCAGAGTCAATGGAATGTTGGAAAATGACTGTCAATGCATCCGCTATTTCCAAGGCCACCTCCTTAAGTACTCTGGGATGCAGTCCATCAAGCCCTGGAGATTTATCGGCCTTCAATCCCATCAATTTCCCCAACACAATTTCCCGACTAATAAGGATTTCCCTCAGTTCCTCCTCCTTACTAGACCCTCTGACCCTTCTTATATCCGGAATGTTGTTAGTGTCCTCCTTAGTGAATACCGAACCAAAGTACTTGTTCAATTAGTCCGCCATTTCTTTGTTCCCCGTTATGACTTCCCCTGATTCTGACTGCAGGGGACCTACGTTTGTCTTTACTAACCTTTTTCTCTTTACATATCTATCGAAACTTTTGCAATCCGTCTTAATGTTCCCTGCAAGCTTCTTCTCGTACTCCATTTTCCCTGCCCTAATCAAACCCTTTGTCCTCCTCTGCTGAGTTCTAAATTTCTCCCAGTCCCCGGGTGCGCTGCTATTTCTGGCCAATTTGTATGCCACTTCCTTGGCTTTAATACTATTCCTGATTTCCCTTGATAGCCACGGTTGACCCACCTTCGTTTTTTTATTTTTATGCCAGACAGGAATGTACAATTGTTGTAGTTCATCCATGCAGTCTCTAAATGTCTGCCAGTGCCCATTCACAGTCAAACCCTCAAGTATCATTCGCCAATCGATCCTAGCCAATTCACACCTCATACCTTCAAAGTTACCCTTCTTTAAGTTCTGGACCTGGTCTCTGAATTAACTGTTTCATTCTCCAGCCTAATGCAGAATTCCACCATATTATGGTCACTCTTCCCCAAGGGGCCTTGCACAACGAGATTGCTAATTAATCCTCTCTCATTACGTAACACCCCAGTCTAAGATGGCCTCTCCCCTAGTTGGTTCCTCGACATATTGGTCTAGAAAACCATCCCTTATGCACTCCAGGAAATCCTCCTCCACCGTATTGCTTCCAGTTTGGTTAGCCCAATCTATGTGCATATTAAAGTCACCCATTATAACTGCATGCACCCATAATTTCTTGTTTGATGCCCTCCCCAACATCACTACTACTGTTTGGAAATCTGTACACAACTCCCACTAACGTTTTTTGCCCTTTGGTGTTCTGCAGCTCTACTCATATAGATTCCACATCATTCAGGTTAATGTTATTCCTAACTATTGTATTAATCTCCTCTTAACCAGCAATGCTACCCCACCTCCTTTTCCTTTTATTTTATCCTTCCTGAATGTTGAATACCCCTGGATGTTGAGTTCCCAGCCCTGATCATCCTGGAGCCACGTCTCCGTAATCCCATATTTGTTAACATCTATTTGCACAGTTAATTCATCCACCTTATTATGGATACTCCTTGCATTAAGACACAAAGCCTTCAGGCTTGTTTTTTTAACACCCTTTGTCCTTTTCGAATTTTGTTGTACAGTGGCCCTTTTTGTTCTTTGCCCTGCGTTTCTCTGCCCTCCACTTTTTCTCATCTCAATTTCAATGTGGTTATAAAGTTGTATAGCCATAATTAAAAGTTCTCTTTTGTATTAAAGTTCTTATTGTTGTCAGGGATGGTTAAAATAGATATTCCTTCAGTGCACCTTTATTCTGAAGTGCAGGTTCAGTTGGAACAATGGTCCTGAAATTCTGGTCGGAGGCTTCCCGTGGGCAATTGCCTCCGACCGGAGAATTTTTCCGTAAGTAACTGGTGGTACCGGAGGAGCATGAGATTCCATTGGGGAGGCCTTCTCTTCCCGTGCTGCGAAGCGCGCTCCAGGTTCCCATGCAGAAGATGCAGTCACGTGTGACTGCTCAACCAGTCAAGTAAAGTATTCTCAATTACTAGCAATGGGAACTCTGTGGCTACGAGTTCTCATTGCTATTAATTGAGAAAAAAAACAAACACAATAGCACCAATTAAAAAATAAAAAACACACTTCACAAAATTAAAATTAATTGAAATGAAAGTTAATAAATATCTTGGAGAAAAAAAATGTTTCCGAATTTTTAAAATGTTTTTTAAATTATAGTTTAAAATAAATTTAACATAGTGAGCAGGGTTTTTAACAATAAAATGTGTATTTTTAATTTTATTTTTTAAGTTTTAAGTGTGTTTTAAAGCCTTTATGCCTGTAAAAGTAGGCTCTGCGTCTGCTTTTATCAGGCACAGTTGGAGCTTGACAGATCAGAAAGCCGGTTTTCAGCGCATGCGCATTGTGCGCTGAAAACCGGCTTTTCCGACACCTTCCCGGGTCCGTAGAAACTCCATAGAAGGACGGAATTTCTGGGCCAATGTGTGCCATGGCTTTCAATCATATTCATGCTGACAATGCTGAGCTTAACCTCTCTAACACCACCATGTTTGTTACTGTACTGTCCACATGATTGTCTAGCCTCAATATCATAGATGAACCAGATTGAAGCCATCCTTTTTAACCTCCCACCAAAAGCACAGTACCATATGCCTAATTCCACCCCTATTCCCAGTAGCTCACCTAAGTTTAACCCCCATCATGCATAACCTTTATGTCCTGTTTGATCCGGAGGTGAGCTTCAAATCCAGCAATCTATCTCTCACTAAAACCAACTATTTCTACCTCTGTTACATTGTTCACTTCTATCCCTATCTCATCACCACTTGCACTGAAACTCTTAGACATGTTTTCACCAGATCAGGCACCAAATATTCATTGCTTTCCTTACCAGGCTCCGAAGTTCCACCCCACACTATTTTTTTCTTCCAAAGCTTCTCTACCAGTTTACTTTCCACTCTTGTTCCTGCCCACCTTCATTGGATTATTGTATCTCAATGCATTCATTTTAAAATTCTTAGCATTGTATACAGTTCACTCCATGGCCTCTCCCTGCATCTGCAAGCTTCTCCAGCTCTTTGTCCCTACACCAGTGCTCTTATGACTCAAGTCTAGGCTGTGCCTCCCACTCCCTCCACTTCAAAGTCAGTGACACATTCTTCAGGCAACCTTTACATAGGATTACATGGGATATATGGCACAGAAACAGGCTAATCGGCCCAACCAGTCCATGCCGGCGTTAATGTTCCACTCGAGCCTCCTCCCATCTTTTCTCATCTAAATTTATCAGCATAATCCTCTATTGCCTTCTCTCTCATGCTTGTCCAGCCTCACCTTAAATACATTTATACTATTTGCTTCAACCACTCCTTGTGATAGCAAGTTCCACATTCTCACCACTCTTTGGGTAAAGAAGTTTCTTCTGAACCCCTATTGGATTTCTTAGTGATTATCTTATAGTGATGGCCTCTAGTTCTGCTCTTCCACAAAATGGAAGTATTCTCACTGTATCCACTCTATCAAAACCTTGGAGTCCATTATTAAAGAAGCAGCAGCAAGACATTTGGAAAAGCAAAATTCGGTCAGGCAGAGTCAGCATGGATTTATGAAAGGGAAGTCATGTTTGACAAATTAGCTGGCGTTTTTCAAGGATGGAACAAACAGGGTGGGGAAAGGGGAACCAGTGGATGTGGTGTATTTGGACTTCAGAAGGCATTTGACAAGGTGCTACATAAAAGGTTCACGAGGTTGGGGGTAATAAATTAGCATGGATAGAGGATTGGCTAACGAACAGTAAACAGAGAGTCAGGATAAATGGTTCATTCTCTGGTTGGCAACAGTGGAGTGCCGCAGGGATCAGTGCTGGGACCCCAATTATTTACAATCTATATTAACGACTTGGATGAAGGGACCGAGTGTAACGTAGCCAAGTTTGCTGATGATACAAAGATGGGAGGAAAAGCAATGTGTGAGGAGGACACAAAAAATCTGCAAAAGGACATAGACAGGCTAAGTGAGTGGACAAAAATTTGGCAGATGGAGTATAATGTTGGAAAGTGTGAGGTCATGCACTTTGGCAGAAAAAAATCAAAGAGCAAGTTATTGTTTAAACGGAGAAAGATTGCAAAGTGCCGCAGTACAGCGGCACCTGGGGGTACATGTGCATGAAACGCAAAGGGATAGCATGCAGGTACAGCAAGTGATCAGGAAGCCCAATGGTATCTTGGTCTTTAT
This sequence comes from Pristiophorus japonicus, assembly GCF_044704955.1. Lineage (NCBI taxonomy): Eukaryota > Metazoa > Chordata > Chondrichthyes > Pristiophoridae > Pristiophorus > Pristiophorus japonicus. The sequence goes on from NC_091977.1 coordinate 136,204,775, forward strand.
TGCAAAGGGGATGGCATATAAAAGTAGGGAAGTCTTGCTACAGCTGTATAAGGTGTTGGTAAGGCCACACCTGGAATACTGTGTGCAGTTTTGGTTTCCATATTTACAAAAGGATATACTTGCTTTAGAGGCAGTTCAGAGAAGGTTCACTAGGTTGATTCCGGGGATGAGGGGGTTGACTTATGAGGAAAGGTTGAGAAGGTTGGGCCTCTAAACATTGGAATTCAGAAGAATGAGAGGTGATCTTATCAAAACATATAAGATTATGAGGGGGCTTGACAATTGGATGCAGAGAGGATGTTTCCACTGATGGGGGAGACTAGAACTAGAGGGCATGATCTTAGAATAAGGGACCGCCCATTTAAAACAGAGATGAGGAGAAATTTCTTCTCTCAGAAGATTGTAAATCTGTGGAATTCGCTTCCTCAGAGAGCTGTGGAAGCTGGGACATTGAATAAATTTAAGACAGAAATAAACAGTTTTTTAAACTATAAGGGGATAAGGGGTTATGGGGGGCGAGCAGGGAAGTGGAGCTGAGTCCATGATCAGATCAGCCATGATCTTATTGAATGGCAGAGCAGGCTCGATGGGCCATATGGTCTACTTCTGTTGCTTTTTCTTATGTTCTTATGTTCTTTCATAATTTTGAAGAGCTCTATTAGGTCACCCCTCAATGTTCTTTTCTCAAGAGAAAAGAGACCCAGTCGATTCATCGTTTCCTGATATGTATACCCTCGGATTTCTGGTATCATCCTTGTAAATTTTCTCTGCACTCTCTGCAGTGCGTCTCTATCCTTTTTATGATATGGCAACCAGAACTTTGCTGTTAGAAATCAGGGTTCAAAATGTATAAAACTGACATGAAGAATAATAATGCTGTGTTTTAAATCATTGTTTTGAACTGGAGATTAAATGTCTCCTCAGAATGGTAGTAGCTAATGTTTTGATATCTTGCTGCGAAGTTATACCATTCTGCACTATGATAAACATTATCTGTTGTTTTCAAGTTAAAGATTCAGCTTCGTTTATGTGTCTTTAAGACAATTTGCTATTGAAAGACTTAGAATGGATGGAAGTTGTGAGAGTTAACGTAATCATGTTGCTATCGTAAAGAAGATAACGACTCTAAAGTGAGCAGTTTTCTGGTTTTGCCTCATTGCATCAAAGGCAAGATTTGGAACAAAGAGAGATAAAATGATATTCACAGGCAGAACAAGCCTGGGAAGTAGAAACAAGAAAGACATGTGGCCAAAATTGTAAGACATCTTTAGGGCGGGTTCTTGACACAAGAATCAAGACAAAGAACTAGAAGCCTTATTGGCTATGGGGCTAGATGCTACACTTTTGTGCATATCGCCCAAAAATGGGCATTATTTCTGGCGTGGGCGGTAAAACTGGGTTTTCAGATCGTCGATTCTCAAAGCACCAAGTCTCCATTTTTGAAATTGGGCGTTACCGCGAGCGATATGAAATGGGCATTAGCGCTAAATCTCTCAGACCTTCTGCTGTAAAGTGTTGCCATCCTTAGCAACGGCATGGCAACGCTCGATTCCCATGATTCAGGAGGTCAAGGGTCATCATGACATGCGCAGAAGAGGAGACAGAGAGAGAGGAAGCTGAGAGGGACTGAAAGCGTGTGTAGCTATGGCCTGTGCTTGTTTGGTTGTTGTGGGAGACACGAGGGAGATTCACCAGCAGCAAAAAGCCTATAAAGCACCAAGAACATACTTGGCACTGAGTTTTTGTCCCAACAAATAATATATAACATGGAAGGGATGGTGGAGACCCAGGAGCTGGTAGCCAGAAACACTGGTGGCAGAGGGCTCCCAGTGGTCCTGGAGCATGGCACTGCACCCCCTTTGCCAAGGATACATGAGAGCCAGGAGCAACATGTTGATTCTGGCTCAGAGCACATTCCCACCTTGGGATCGTCCTCTCCTGTATCCGTCCAAGCAGCGGTTCTGCCGTCTTCGGTTCTGCCGTCTTCGCCCCCGCCGCCACCCCCCCGCCCCCAATGAAGTACCGCCTGAGGAGCTCCTCGGTCAGGTGGCTTGGAGTCAGGAGGAGAAGGGAAAGGGGTATAGGTGGGAAGGAGAAGCGGTGGGGTGGGGGGGGGGAGGGCGAAGGGTTGGGTTTTACAGAAATACTGATGATTTCATACAAATGTTCGGTTTAAATGTTTTTTATTGAACAAAACCTTGTTGCACATTGGCTCAGATAGCTCCACCGTTACACACTGGTGATTCTTTAACATCAAAGGGTATAATTACACTTAACTTCAATCAACTTAAACTTTAACTGTCACCGAGGTGATATCCACCTTTGATGTATGACCTGCACACACAGTGTGTCAGCCTTGTAAATATCATCAATGTTCTTTCAGGCAAAGCGCTCATTGATGAGCTCCTGACGTAAGGCTCTTGCAGCTATCATGCCACCACGGGCCCTTTCATGCGGTCTACAGGGGGGCAGGGGCATCGCTTCAGCATCAGCCTGATTGTCTGGGCCGATGTCAGTGTCCGCTTTCTCGTTCTCCTCTTCCTCTCTGTAGTGGGGTGGACTGTCAGACTCTTCAAGCCCCTCCTGATATCCAAGTTGTGCAGCATGGAGCACACCATCACAAATTTAGCTACCTGCTCAGGGTGGTATTGGAGCTCGCCTCCTGAGTGGTCCAGGCATCTAAAGCACTGCTTAAGCACTCTATTAGTTTTCTCCACAATATTGCGAGTGGCTCTGTCGCTCTTGTTGTATTGCCTTTCGGCTTCGGTGTGGGTGTCATGCAGGGGGTTCATCAGCCAGGTGACGAGGTCAGATCCTTTGTCACCAAGCATCCAGCATTGACCTTGTGGCTGATTGTTAAACAAGTCAGATACAGTGCTGTCATGCAGGATGTAAGCATCATTGATGCTGCCCGGAAATTTAGCATTCACTGCCATTATAATTTGCTGGTGGTCGACAACAAGTTGGACATTCAGGGAGTGGAATCCCTTGCGGTTCCTGAAAACCTTAGCATCCTTAAAAGGTGCCCACATCGTGATGTGCATACAGTCTATTGCTCCCTGAACTTTGGGGAAGTTTGCAATTCTGTAGAATCATAGAGCCCTCTCACTCTGTGCCTCCCTGGTCATAGGGAAGCTGATCAAGTCCCTCCTGCATGCATACAGTGCTTCAGTGACCTGTCTAATGAAGCAATGTGTGGCATGCTGAGACAGACCGTAAATATCACCAGCTGAAGCCTGAAAAGAACCCGACGCGTAGAACGACAATGCCGTGGTGACTTTATCCTCGGACAGTGCACTCCTGATGGTGCTGGCAGGCTGCAGATCTCGACTGATGAGCTGGCATACCTCAGTGATAACCTCTTTGTGGAAGCACAGTCTCCAAAGACAGGTGGTGTCAGGCAAGTCAAGGTAAGACTGCTTGTCCCTGTACTTGCGAGGGTGTAATGTCTGGTCCTCTTCATCAGTTTGGCATGCCTTACATTGGGCACATAATACTGTGGAATGTACCTTTGGCCATCTCAAGTCTGCAGCATGTAATTAATCATCAAGAGAGGGTGAGAAAGGACATGCCCCATTGCAATAACTCTCTGTTTTCCACCGATTGGTCACAAACAATGAATGTCCCGATGAAGACACCTATTGAATTCTAATCGATCACAGTATGGTCAAGATGTTTGTACAGATGTTCACATCACCTCCAAAGACCTCCAGAATACATCCGAACTCCCCCGAGGTTGAAGCAGAGCAACCTTTTAAAGGAATCAACATGTGATGTAGAACATGGCGTCCATAACGCTCTGATTAGTTCCGGTTAGTTCCACTTTTTCTGGGAGTTCTATGGGCGAGCGATATTGTGGGTGATATGTATGCTCGGTGGTGAAAGTGACGCTGGGCGATCTCATGGCCGTTAGTTTCGGCAAATGTGATATTTACAACAAAAAAAAGTGGGCGGGCGGTATTATTGAATCTCGGCATTAATTCCGTGCGAAAACTAATGCTGGGCGATATTATGGGCATGGATTTCGCCCATTCTGATGTTTCTGCCCAAAAAAAGTGGGCGGGCGGTATTATTTTTCCCGTAGTTATGCACATGGGGAAAGTAACGCTCGGTGATAAGTTTCCAAAAATTGCCCGACAGTTTCCATTTTGTGGCTAGCTGGCCGATATATGGGTGTTATATGTCATTTCAGTGGTAAAATGGACGTTAAGTGGGCATTAAGCATGCAAAAAAAGTGGAAAATCTAGCCCATTAAGTTTTATGGGGAAACTCTATAGGTCAAACGGTCTTGTCAATATCCCATGTCAGGCCCACCCCTAAAAAGAGAATAAAAGTAGTCTGCTCAAACATTGTGAGGGGAGAGTGAAACAGAAGTTGGGCTGGTCAAACACTTTTCGAGTGATCCCATGCTTTCCCGAAGGAAACTCTAGTCACAGAGAAAGAGGCTGCAAGCCAAAAAACTGCTCATGTGCACCAGCCATTTGTCCAATCAGGATCGGAATTAGCTTTTTGTCATGGTCATATGATTTTGCTGTATAACTAATATGTTATATTCCATCTTAAATTCTGATTAAACACAATATCCCCACCAGATTGGTGTACAGTCAATCCTGATTATTAAATTGACCAGAGATAGCCTTATACATGGCTATTTCTAACATTACACAGTAATCTAAGTGTGGTGTAACAAAGGTTCGATACAGGTTTAGCATAACTTCCCTACTTTTCAAGTCTATCCCTCTAGAAATAAATCCTGGTGCTTGGTTTGCTTTTTATGGCCTTGCTAACCTGTGTCGCAACTTTTAGTGATTTGTGTATTTGTACTCCGAGATCCCTTTGTTCCTCCACCCCATCTAGACTCTCACCCTCCAAGTAATAAGTGGCCTCCCTATTCTTCCTACTGTTATGTATTTAACCCCTTGCAACCTGTATTACACTACCACCAGAGGGCCTACCTGTTGGAGTCCCAAGGGATCCCAACATCCCTTGGGTGCACGGTATATAAGCAAGCCACCCACGAGGTACCTGCACTCTGGAGTGTCATTAAAGGAGCTAAGATCACACTTGCTCAATGTACACAGTACTCAGTTTCATCCTTTATTATGAACGCATCAATTGGCGATGAGGTAACGAACAACTGCACGAAAATGCAAAGGACAGTTGGTATCCTGGAGAAGTTCTCAGAAGGGGACAATTGGGAGGCCTTCGTGGAGAGACTCGACCAATACTTTGTGGCCAACAAACTGGAAGGGGACGAGAATGCTACCAAATGAAGGATGATCCTCCTAACTGTCTGTGGGGCAACAACCTATGGCTTCATGAAGAATCTCCTGGCCCCGGCAAAACCAACAGAGAAATTCTATGAAGAACTGTGTACGCTGGTCCGGGAGCACCTAAATCCTAAGGTGTATCGTCTGTAAGATTGTAATGTTTGTAGCTGTGGATGTGGACGTATTGTGTACTGCAAGTGCAAGGTTAATAATAATCAGAACTAGGCAGATTTCTGGAGACTTCCGAGAGAGCTGCCTGCCATGTTAGGAAGCTGTGTGTGCTGTGCTCTGTGAATATGTCACATTTGGCAATTGAGATGGGATTTTTCATATGATTTAAAGCTTAAATTTTGTTGGTAAAGGATTCAGCCAGCCGACAGAGAGACTTTGGAAGTGCCTTTGGAAAAAAGCTACAAAATCCGAGGTAAAATACAACACATGGCGTGAACAGCTAGAGATTCAAATGGCAGGTGTATTGGGATATTTGGGTGAATATAGACATGACCGGAAATGTTTTAAAACATATGTGGATCGGCTAGAAATATATTTCACTGCAAATAACATAATCGAAGTTCCAGACAATGCAGTCCAGAACCGCGCTGTGTTGGAATGTAAGAAACCGATCATCTTATCGGAGGCAGGTCCGGCATTATATGACACTCTTGTAAATCTGCTTGTGCCTGACGAGCCAAAGGACACAACGCTTAAAGAGATTTTAAGAAGCTGGAGCAGCACTATAACCCCAAACTGTTAGAATATGCTGAAAGCTATCGTTTCAGGATTCGGAATCAAAAGGCTGATTCAATTATCAGTGATTACTGTGTTGCATTAAAAAAGCTATCGATGCACTGTAATTTTGGAAACTTTCAAAACTGAGCATTACGGGATCATTTTGTTTGTGGGGTGAAAAATGATGTGATCAGAAGGAAGTTATTGACGATGGCTGACTTGACTTTTGAGATTGCTTGTCAGACAGCGAGGTTGATGAGCATGGCCGAACAATATTCCCGAGAATTAAATAATTACGGACGTCAGTCAACCGAGATAAATCACCTGCAGGTTCAAAGTAAAAGACGGGCATGGCCGAAAGTCTCAGAAACTGGAAATTCTAACAGAGCGTTGAAGTCGTGCTATAGGTGCCTGGGACAACACATTGCTCAAAGTTGTCCATACGTGAAGGCAGAGTGTTTCTTCTGCAGGAAGACTGGGCATCTTGCGAAGGCATGCCGACTGAAGGGTAAACCAGTTTTTAAAGCTATGAGTCCAGCATTCAAATATATGAGTAGAAATCCCAAGAGACTACATAGCATGGAAGAACAACAACAGGACAAGGAGATGTTAGAGTTACATGTCATCAGGAGCACGAGGTTAACGGACAGCGATTCGGAAAGCATCAAAATCTATATAGATGTTGCGGGATTCAAGATACCAATGGAAATTGACACTGGTGCATCCGTGAGTGTAGTACCGGAGTCACTATACCGCGATAAATTGCGTGATTTTCAACTGGAGAAATCCAAGATAGAGCTGCGAGGCTACTCGGGAGAGAAAATTCCTGTGGTAGGTCGTATCACCGTACCGGTGAAATATAAAGATCAATTTCAGCACTTGCCTCTAATAGTAGTGAAAGGAGACAAGCCTGCCTTATAGAAAGAAATTGGTTGAGCTCACTGAAGCTGGATTGGAGTAAGATTTTCTGTGTGGAAGCAAGATTTTCATCAATGGATGAGGTTATCAAGCAGTATCCGAAGGTGTTCTGCGAAATGGAGAGTCCGATCCAAGGCTTCAAGGCGAGTGTCAGGGTACAGAAGGACGCTAGATCGGTTTACTACAAGCCATGTTCCGTACCATATGCACTCAAGGAGAAAGTTGAGCAAGAACTCAAAAGACTAGAGACTGAGAACATTATTTGTAAGATAGATCGATGTAATTGGGCTGCACCCATTATTGTTGTACCTAAGTCCGATGGTAAGGTAAGATTGTGTGGTGATTATAAAGTAACCGTAAACCAGGTTCTAGAGGGTAATGTCCCCAATACATTGCCGAATATAGAAGATGTGTTCACAACACTGACAGGTGGTCAGATCTTCTCAAAACTGGATCTTACGAATGTCTATTTACAGCTTGAACTAGATGAGGAGTCATAGAAACATAGAAACATAGAAAATAGGTGCAGGAGCAGGCCATTCAGCCCTTCTAGCCTGCACCGCCATTCAATGAGTTCATGGCTGAACATTTTTGACTATAAATACTCATCTAGGCCTGTATCAATTTAATAGGCTACCATTTGGAGTGTCTTCCGCCCCTGCCATATTCCAAGGGGTGATGAACCAGATTTTGCAAGGTATTGAAGGGGTAGTATGTTATTTGGATGACATACTAATTTCAGCACCAAATAGGCAAATTCATAATAACATATTGAATGAAGTCCTCAAATGGCTAGAGAAGCATAGAGTATGAGTGTCTGCTCATAAGTGTGAGTTATTTAAAAACTCAGTGAAGTACTTAGGGTACAGAGTAGACAAAGATGATTTACATCCGACCATGGAAAAATTGGATGCAATTAGAAATACACCCACTCCCAGGAATGTCACTGAACTTCATTCATTCTTGGGTCTTTTGAACTATTATGGGAAGTTCCTACCAAAGTTGGCTACAGTATTACATCCACTGAATGAACTTTTGAAAAAACAGGTACATTGGAAGTAGTCAAAAGAATGCGATACAGCATTCAAGGAGTGTAAAAGCAAATTAATAGAGAGCACCATGTTAGTTCACTATGACATATTTAAGGAGATTAAGCTAGCATGTGATGCTTCTCCGCATGGAGTTGGGGCAGTAATCTCTCATGTATTAAGTAGTGGGGAGGAGAGAACAATTGCTTTTGCTTCACGCACTCTCAGTGCCAGTGAGAGAAATTATGTGCAAATTGAAAGGGAAGCTTTGGCATTAATTTTTGGGGTCAAGAAGTCTCACAAATACTTGTATGGTCGTAAGTGTACCATCGTTACGGACCATTAGCCCAGAACAGCAATCCTCCATCCAAAGTCCCCAGTTCCAACATTAGCTGCAGCCCGAATGCAGAGATGGGCTTTGATTTTGTCAGCATATACATATGATATTGAATATAGACGATCAGCTGATTACAGTAATGCTGATGCAATTCTAGATTGCCTTCCCCATCACAAGTTACACCTGATAGGGAAGAAGTGTTTTATTTTTCATACATTGATGAAATGCCAGTCACAGCTGAAGAGATTGGTAGAGCAACCAAACGTGACCCAGTGATGTCAAAGGTGTATGAGTATATTGCAAATGGATGGCCAAACCAGGTAACAGACAAAGATACACATCCATTCTTCATTCGTAGGAATGAATTATCAGTCGATAAAGTTTGCATCATGTGGGGTGTAAGAGTGGTTATACCAAATAAATTCAGGTCTAAATTATTAGGAGACCTCCGTGACCAGCACCTGGGAATATGCTTGACCAAGCGTTTTGCACGCAGTTATTTATGGTGGCTAGGTCTTGATAAAGATATAGAGTACCTCGTGAGTCAGTGTACGACATGTCAATTGGTAAGCAAGCAACCACCACCAGTATCATTACAGCCATGGAAATGGCCTCCCAGGATATGGCAAAGGCTACATATTGATTTTGCTGAGTGAGAAAGACAATTGTTCATTGTGATTGATAGCCATTCGAAGTTGGTTGAGGTGTTTCCAATGTGGAAAATAACAACAAGTAAAACATTGGACATTTTACGAAAATTATTTTCTGCATTTGGCCTCCCTGAAGAAATTTTTTCGGATAATGGACCACAATTTCATTCAGAAGAATTTGCACAATTCACGAGCAAAATGGTGTGAAACATACCAAGGTTCCACCATACCATCTTTCTTCGAATAGTGCAGCAGAGTGCACTGTACAAATTGTAAAACGTGCCCTCATAAAACAAATGTTAGATCCAAATCCAAGGAAATTCCGTGGAGGAAAATGTTCCTCAGAATGAACCTTGAATGAGTGTGAAATCGACACCATGTTTGGAAGGTTCTGTTCGAGAGCGAAGGTATCCTCTTCGAAACAGAAAACATGTGGTAAAGTTAAATTTGTAAATATGGAAAAAAAAAATAAGTTTTTATCCTGTGTTATGTATAAACATGAAAGTTATATATGATGTTTGTTATGATGGCTTCTTCATTAAGGAGGGAGAAGTTAATGTCTGTAAGTTTGTAATGTTTGTAGCTCCACACTGTGGATGTGGACGTATTGTGTACTGCAAGTGCAGGGTTAATAATAAACAGAACTCGGCAGATTTCCGGAGACTTCCGAGAGAGCTGCCTGCCATATTAGGAAGCTGTGTGTGCTGTGCTCTGTGAATATATCACATAAGGAAAGCGTTTTGATGGCGAGATATCGGTTCTACACATGTCAGCGGTCGGAGAGGCAGGAAGTGGCGAGCTATGTCGCCGACCTAAGGCATCTCGCAGGACATTGCGAGTTTGAGGGATTCCTAGAACAAATGCTAAGAACCTTTTTTTACTGTGCATTGACCATGAGGTAATCCTTCGCAAACTGTTGACTGTTGAAACTCCGAATCTAAGAAAAGCCGTAACGATAGCTCAGTAATTTATGTCCACCAGCGCCAAGACCAAACAGATTTCGCAGAGTAAAGAAGTTACGGCCAGTACTGTGCATGAAGTAACATCGTTTTTGAGCAGGAATATACATGGCAGAACGTACACGCTGGTTGCTGCTGCTCAACCTCAAGTGACCCAGAATCCACAATCAATCATTAATGCGAGGCTGTTAACACCTTGTTGACGCTGTGGAGGTGATCATCAGCCCCATCAATGCCGCTTCAAGCACTATGCATGCAACGGTTGCAGAACAATGGGACACCTCGAGCGAATGTGCAGGTGAGCTGCAAACCCTGCAAACCACCATGTTGCAGAGGAAGATAGATCCACCGTGGATCAGGCTGAATTGGAGTCTCGTACCAAGGAGGCAGAAGTGTACGGAGTACACACATTCACCACGAAATGTCCACCAATAATGTTGAAAGTTGAACTGAACGGAATTCCAGTATCTATGGAATTGGACACGGATGTGAGTCAGTCCATAATGAGTAAAAAGGCCTTCGATAGGCTGTGGGGCAACAAGGCACACAGGCCCAAGCTCAGCCCCATTCACACTAAACTAAGGAACTACACCAAGGAACTAATCCCTGTAATTGGCAGTGCAGAAGTCAAAGTCTCCTATGATGGAGCAGTACACGAACTCCCACTGTGGATTGTGCCAGGGGATGGCCCCACGTTGTTTGGCAGAAGCTGGCTGGGAAAAATCCGCTAGAACTGGGACGACATCCAAGCGCTTTTGTCCATCGACGATGTCTCATGTGCCCAGGTTCTGAGTAGGTTTCCTTCGTTGTTCGAGCCAGGCATTGGAAGCTTCTTGGGGGCGAAGGTGCAGATCCATTTGGTTCCCGGTACACGATCCATCCACCACAAGGCACGGGCGGTACCATGCATGATGTGTAAGAAAGTGGAAATTGAGCTGGACAGGCTGCAGCGAGAAGGCATCATCGCGCCGGTGGAATTCAACGACTGAGCCAGTTCGATTGTCCCGGTACTTAAAGAGGACGGCACGGTCAGAATTTGTGGGGACTATAAAGTAACGATTAACCATTTTTCGCTACAGGACCAGTACCCGCTACCCAAGGCAGACGACCTATTTGTGAGCCTGGCTGGAGGGAAGACGTTCGCTAAGCTGGACCTGACGTCGGCACACATGACGCAGGATCTGTAAGAGTTTTCGAAAGACCTCACCTTTATCAACACGCACAAAGGTCTGTTCATCTATAACAGATGCCCGTTTGGGATTCGGTCGGCCGTGGCAATCTTCCAACAGAACATGGAGAGCCTGCTAAAGTCGGTTCCGCGCACTGTGGTTTTCCAAGACGACATACTGGTTACAGGTCGGAACATCATTGAGCACTTGAAGAATCTGGAAGAGGTTCTTAATCGGTTGGATCGCATGGGACTCAGGTGGAAACGCTTGAAGTGTGTTTTCCTGGCGCAGGAGGTGGAGTTCTTGGGAAGGAGAATCGCAGCAGACGGCATCAGATCCACCGACGCCAAGACGGAGGCCATCAAGAACGCGCCGTGACCACAGAACGCGACGGAGCTGCGGTCGTTCCTGGGACTCCTTAGCTATTTCGGTAATTTCCTACCTGGGTTAAGCACCCTGCTAGAACCCCTACATGCGCTACTGCGCAAGGGAGACGACTGGGTATGGGGGAATTCACAAGAGGCTGCCTTTAAGAAAGCCAGGAATTTGTTGTGTTCTAACAAACTGTTTGTCCTGTATAACCCGTGTAAACGATTAGTGCTAGCTTGTGATGCGTCGTCATACGGGATCGGGTGTGTGTTACAACAGGCTAACGAATCGGGGATTTTGCAACTGGTCACTGATGCGTCCAGGAGTTTGTCCAAGGCCAAAAGGGCCTACAGCATGATTGAAAAAGAGGCACTGGCGTGCGTTAACGGGGTAAAGAAAATGCACCAGTATTTTGCTTGAAACTGACCACAAGCCGTTCATATCGCTGTTCTCTGAGAGCAAAGGGATTAACACCAATGCCTCTGCCCGCATCCAAAGATGGGCGCTCACGCTGTCGGCATACAACTATGTAATCCACCACAGACCGGGCACAGAAAACTGTGCAGATGCTCTCAGTCGGCTGCCATTGCCCACCACTGTGTTCTCCATGGGAGCTGGTCCAGCGTCCCAGCGGAGATGCAGGAGGCGCGATTAAGCCGTTCCACAGGTACAAAGATGAAATGTCCCTGCAGGCGGACTGTCTGTTGTTGGGTAATCACATGGTCTTGCCCAAGAAAGGCAGAGATATGTTCATTTGTGAACTGCACAGCACCCACCCAGTAATGGTGAAAGCCATAGCCAGATCCCATGTGTGGTGGCCCGGCATCGACTCAGATTTAGAGTCATGCGTGCGCCAGTGCAACACTTGCTCTCAGTTGAGCAATACACCCAGAAAGGCACCGCTAAGTTTGTGGTTGTGGCCTTCCAAACCATGGTCGAGGATCCACGTGGACTATGCAAAATTTCCATGCAAAATGTTCTTGGTTGTCGTGGATGCTTACTCAAAATGGATTGAATGTGCAATAATGTCTGTAAGCATGTCACGGCCACTATTGAAAGCCTACAAGCCATGTTTGCCATGCACGGCCTGCCTGATGTTCTAGTCAGCAATAATGGGCCATGTTTCACCAGTGCAGAATTCAAGGAATTCATGACCCGCAATGGGATCAAGCACATCTGCCCCGTTCGAGCCCTCATCCAATGGCCAGGCAGAACGGGCAGTTCAGACCATCAAGCAAAGCTTGAAACGTATGTCGGAAGGCTTCCTGCAGACCCGGCTATCCCGAGTCCTGCTCAGCTACCGCACCAGACCCCAGTCACTCACCGGGATTCCCCCAGCCAAGCTGCTCATGAAAAGGGCACTCAAAACAAGGCTCTCTCTTGTCCACCCTGATCTCCATGATCACGTGGAGGGCAGGCGGCATCAACAAAGTGTGTGCTATGACCGCTCAAATTTGTCACGAGATATTGAGATCAAAGATCCTGTGTTTTTACTCAATTATGGACATGGTCCCAAATGGCTCGCTGGCACAGTCATAGCCAAAGAGTGGAGTAGGGTGTTTCAGGTCAAATTGGCCAATGGACGAACGTGCAGAAAACATTTGGACCAAATCAAATTGTGGTTCACTAACAGCTACGAACAACCTGAAGGAGACACCACCAACTTTGACCCTCCAACACACACACAAGTGGCAACTTGTGGTTGACCACGAAGCTGAACTTACCATCCCCAGCAGCCCAGCAAGGCCGGCTGCCCAGCAGCCCAATGAAGAACCAACCAACTCACCCACACCTGCATTTGTACCGAGACGATCGACATGGGAGCGAAAAGCCCCAGATCGTCTCACCTTGTAAATAAGTGTACTGTTGACTTTACGGGGAAGTGATGTTATGTATTTAACCCCTTGTAACCTGTATTACACTACCACCAGAGGGCCTACCTGGAGTCCCAAGGGATCCCAGCATCCCTTGGGAGCACGGTATATAAGCAGGTCACCCATGAGGTACCTGCACTCTGGAGTCTCATTAAAGGAGCTAAGACCACACTTGCTCATTGGACACAGTACTCAGTTTCATCCTTTATTATGAACGCATCACTTACCAAAGTGTAATACCTCACATTTATCAGTATTGAATTTCATTTGCCAATTATATGCCCATTCTGCAAGTTTATTAATGTCCTCCTGTAATTTGCTGCAGTCATCCTCAGTATTGACTATCCCCCCAATTTGGTCTCATCGGCAAATTTAGAAATTGTATTTTTGATTCCAAAGTCTAAATCGTTAATGGAAATTGTGAACAACAGTGGACCTAGCACTTATCCTTGTGGAACACCACTATCCATCTTCTGCCACTGTGAATAGCTACCCTTTACCCTTACTCTCCAATTTCTGTCTTGAAGCCAGCTAGCTATCCATTCTGCTACTTGTCCCCTGACTCTGCATTCTCTGACCTTGTTCATAAGTCTATTATGGGGTATCTTATCGAAGGCCTTTTGAAAATCTAGAAAAATGACATTTACTTCATTACCATTGTCTACTCTCTCTGTTACCTTTCAAAAAATTCAATGAGTTTGGTCAAGCACGACTTTCCCGTTTGAAATTAATGCTGACTATTCATTATTATATTTTTGATTTCTACATGTTGTTTTATTTTCTCCTTTAGTAGGAATTCCATTATTTTTCCTACCACTGATGTTAAGCTGACTGGTTTATAATTCCCTGGACATATCTATTCCCCCTTCTTAAATATAAATATGATATTAACTATCCGCCAGTCCTCTGACACTACATCTTCTTCTAATAAATTATTAAATATGTGCAGTAATGCTTCTGCTATCTCTTCCCTAGATTCTTTTAAAATGTGATCAGATGAATCGATTTGTAGCCACCAAATTGTGGAAGTCAAAAAGACAAATTAAAAGGTACTTTGACAAGAAAGTACGTCCCTTTCAATACCAGGTGGGAGACTCAGTAATGATTCCAAATTATGGGAAAAAGAAGCTGCCTTTGAGCCCAGGTGGTGGGAACCACATATGATTATAGGCCGATTGAACCCCGCGGTTTATTTGATTCAGTTACCGGGGAAAAAGGGCGTTAAGTACAAGGAATGGTTTCACATTAATCAGTTAAAAATGGCCAAAGAGCAAATACTATACTGATCTTGTTTCCCACAGACCATGATGTGGATCCTTATGATTGTCGGGACGATACTGGCCACGACCGAAGACGAGGGAAGATGGAGAAGCGGGAGCTGCAGCATGACTTACGAACAGCATTAATGTGCTTCGAGAAGCGACAGTGTATTGAAGATACGGGAAGGGGAGGGTCTCCACTGGAGATGTTATTGTACTATAGTAAATCCTCTACGTGTGGCATACAGCTTACAAGGTGGGGACCGAGTCAGGCCACCCATTTTTCTTTCTCTCCAAGTTTAAAACCCATTTTTCAGTGGTCATCCACCTCACAGAAACATAAACAGCAGAGCTCTCAGAACCCTCTCAATGTTTATGATATCTGAACCCTGAGGAGATAAACCATATGAGGAGTCAATCAGGATATTTCCCCCTCAAGGTGGGGAGTCTGTAAGAATAAAAGTGTTTAGTAATGGTAAAATTGATTCTGTATATATATAAATGTTAAAAAAGTAGATTATACAGAAAGGCTGCAGTGTTGAAAGAAACAAAATGGATGACTTCCCTAAGTTTATGTCTCCTGACTGGGCAGAGCTCAAGGAACGAAGGAAACATGGCTTTGAAACTCACCAAACTAGAAAAAATTTTAATTGGAAAACCATTAACCTAATCAAGGAATGGCACCACCCTCTAGACAGACACATGTATGAGAAGAAGCCAATCAGGAATGGCCCTGGAACTAAGACACAATCCTTCGACTTTCTGTGAAATAATAGCATTAAGGGGTATAATACCCCAAGCAAAGATTGCTGAGTCTCTCTCTCTATTCTCCTTAGCACATGGCAAAGCAGGAAACTCCCCCCACAGCAGAAGCAAGGACGAATGCCATGTGCTTGTGCTTTGTCAGAGGGAAGTGACATATACCTTTTAATACCTTTTTATAAATCATTATTGTAACATCATTGTATCTGTTGTAACTAAGTAGATCCGTAGGATAGCTGATGACTGCTGTTAGATGTGCATGTGTGTGTGTTTAATAAACTATTCCAAATTGTTTTAAAATAATCGGTCTTACTGTCAATTTAAAGCCAGAGATTTAGAAATCTTACAGAAGGGTTATGGGGAGCGGGCAAGGAAGTGAAGCTGAGCCCAAGATCAGATCAACCATGATCTTGTTAAATGGCAGAGCAGGCTCGAGGGGCCAAATGATCTACTCCTGTTCTTATTTCTTATTTTCTTTTCCCCATTACTAGATCCAATAGCGAATCCTCCCTTGTTGGGCTTTTTACATATTGGGTTAGAATGGAGTCCTTTACATATGGTAGGAACTTAATTCCCTTATCCCCTTTACCTACCTCTTCTATTCAATTAATGTCGGGGTAGTTGAAATCCCCCATGATTATTATTCTATGAGGTTCAAATTGCCCCTTTTTGTGATGCCTGTTAGCGCCTCTGGGTGGTGCTAACAGAGCGTGAAACACTTTTCACCGGGGGGGGGCTGCGGGGGCACTACCGGCTCCCGCTTAAGTGCGCGGGAGTTAGTGGAGACACTGCCATGGCAGCACGGCGCCTCGCGGATAGTGCCCCGGACTGCCGTGCAACTGACAATGACATCATCGCTGCACACGGCGAACCGCTAGCGCCATGCACCAACACCTTTCTGCACCATGGCGGATATTGCCTCACTAGTCGCGAACCGGGGTAGAAGTTAAAGGGGAGGTAGCGAGCGCTACCACCTTGGCCGTTTTGCCGACTCGCCGGTCACCCCTCTATACCACACCAGGCATTTAGCCTGATCTGTCTGCTTCTATTCCAATTTTCATGTGGCTTGGGCAACAATCCAGAGATTATTACCCTCGATGTCCTGCTTTTTAATTCAGAGCCTAATTCCTGATATTCTTTCAGCAGGACCTCCTCCCTGTTACTACCTATGTAGTTTGTTCCAAATGGACCATGACATCTGGATTTACCCTCTCCCTTTCCAAGTTTCTCTCCAGTCGCCATGAGATATTCCTTACCCTGACACCGGGTGGGCAATCCTTTGGGATTCTCGTTCTTTGCCATAGAGGACGCTATCTATCCCCCTAATTATAGAACCCCCTATCAATGTCACATTTCTATTCTGCTCCTCACCCCCTTGGACAGCCTTCTGAGCCACAGTGCATTGGTCTACATTGTGGTTGTCCTCCCTGCAGTCTTTCTTCTTGTCCTCAAAAGGTAGTGAGTACATAATTACTGTTGGGCGGGACCAGTGTCTGTGGGACCCCCTTCCCAACCTCACCTAAATACCCGTTATCCAGCTCCCTAATAGTCACACCCTCCCTTTCCTGAACCTATGTTTTATCTGGGGTGTAACTGTATTCTGGATTAAACTGTCCAGAAATTCCTCCCCCTCTCTTTTGGATCAGAATGTCTCCAACTCGCATTCCAGCCGGAAAGATTCGAGATGGAGACATCTCCTGCAGACATGTTTGCTCAGGACAGTCTCGCTGTCCACAAACTCCCACATACAGCAGTCCAGACACACAGCCTGCTCTGCCATATCTTAGTCCAGACATTTTATTCATTTAATTAGTTAAAGTCTTGATTCAATGATTATTTATAGTTATATTAATTAATTTAGCTAGTTAAGCTATAAATTTATAGTTTCCCAGTCCTAGATTAAACCACTGTCCTCGGTTGGTACTCACCAACCAATCAACTATCTGTGATTTCACTCCTTGATTTTATTTGCTCTCTGCTTCACTCCTGCTCCTTATATCCCCACCGCTCTCGCTGGTCCTGCTCGCGCTCTGGTCTCGCGCTTCAGGTCATCGCTCCTTTTATCCCCACCGCTCTCACTGGTCCCGTTCTCACTGGTCCGTTCTTGCACTGGCCCTGCCCCTGTAGTCTGGAATTCTCTTCCTAAACTTATACCCTTGTTGTATCTTTCCCCACATACAAAAGCCTCCTTAAAATCCCATCTTTTCAATTTCACCTTCAACCACCTCTCCTAACTTTTTTCATAACTCCTGTTGCATGTCCAATTTCCCCTCCCCCCATGTGAAGCATGTAAGTGATTTTGCCCTTGGTGGTTTTGAATCACCTCCCTTACAACAGTTCCAGACACTGGAATTATACTAGCGAACAGAAAGATACAGTTATAGCCAGATTTTTCGGTCTCAACTGTCACAATGCTTTTATGCTTTTATTCAAGTTAAAGCACGCACCTGCACCCAGTAAAACACACCCTAGTGGTGTAATGTTCAGCCATGAACTCATTGAATGGCGGTGCAGGCTCGAAGGGCCGAATGGCCTACTCCTGCACCTATTTTCTATGTTTCTATGTAAAACGAACAAACACAGTACAACACACAACCCTGGCCCGTCTGAACAACCCCCTAGAGCGAAGTACCCATGACTAAAACACCCCTTCTTGGTTCGATAGGGCACCACTGAATCTGTCCAACAGAATGTGCGTACGCCTATGATCCTTGCAGAAAACCTCCCCAATAAACCCCTAAGGCTTGGTTGGGACACACAACGCCCCTACACACTATGCGGTGGTCTTAAAGATGCGTGGGCTGGGATAAATGCTCACCAATTACCCTATGGCTTATTCGCTGCTTCTCCCGATGAGGCATATCTTCTGGTTCTGTACCAGTCTGTGGTATTCAAGTCCAGTCTCAAGGTCAGCTTCCCAGTCAAAGTAGCAAGGTTCTATTTGTTCATAGATGATGGTTTCTTCTCTCCATTCCAGACGGAATGCTCAGTCTTTGAGTGCATCGAATGAAACAAGCAAGCGTAGAAGAGAAGAGAGAGAGAGAGGTGGCAGCCAAAACTGCCTCTCTTACAGCCGTGAAAATGCTTCTTCTCACCCCAAAAGTTAGTCCTTCGCCTGAGGCAGTCCAACTGAAAGAGCAAAAAAACCCACCTCTTCGGACAGTGTTGTTGTCAACTGTCCTGTTCCTCGGGACAAGGCTCCAACAAGTCTGGGTGGCCGAAAAGCTTCCTTTGTGTCTTGAGCACCGACCAATCTTCCTGCTCCCTCATTGATGGATTTCTATTGCATGACAAACCACCTTCCTGCAATTTCAGACATGGATCCATTCCTGCCCACCTGATGTGTATTCCTGTGGAACATTTTTGGACCTGTCCCACATCATGCTGTCTGCCCTTCTGCAGTAACAACCAAGTTAAAAGCAATGTCCAAAACTTAAAGTCCAAGGGCTAGATTTTACATCATTTTTGCATGCATAACTCCCACTTAACATCCATTTTAATGCTGAAATGAGGTGTAATGCCCAGATATCACCCATTTAGCCACAAAATGGAAACTGACTTCCATTTCTCAGACATATCGCCGATCATTACTTTTGCCATGTACGTAACGCCGAGAAAAATAATACCGCCCGCCCACTTTTTATGGGCGGAATCATCAGAATGGGCGAACCCAACGCCCATAATATCACCCAGCGTTAATTTCGGCACGTAATTAATGCTGAGATTCAATAATACTGACCGCCCACTTTTTTTTGTCGTAAAGATCACATTTGCCGAAACTAATGCTCAGTATATCGCCCAGCGTCACTTTCAGAACCTCGCACACATCTCGCCCACAATAGCGCTCGCCGAAAGCACCGCTCTGAAAAAGTTGAACTCTTCTGAACTAATCACAGCAGTGTGGACGCCATTTTTTTAAATTGCAGGTCGCTTCATTGAAAAACTGCTTCAACTTCGGGGGAGTTTAGATTTGCTCTGGAGTTCTTCTCTGGTGATGTAACTGTTATATATGTTTTCTTGCATTTAATCCGTACAGCCACCAGAGGGCTCATCCCCTGGAGTCCCAAAGGATCCCATAATCCCTTGGGAGCACAGGTATATAAAGACAGCTTCACAGGTTGGAGAGGCACTCTGGAGACCTGCAATAAAAGACTAAGGTCACACTTTACTTTGAGCTCACAGTGTTCAGTCTGATTCTTTCTCCATGCACTACAATTGGCGATGAGACACAGATAGCGAACCCAAAGATGCAGAGAACAGTGGGCATCCTGGAGAAATTTTCAGAGGGAGATGATTGGGAAACTTTTGTGGAGCGACTCGACCAATACCTCGTGGCCAACGAGCTAGATGGGGAAGAGAGCGCTGCCAAACGCAGAGTGATCCTCCTCACCGTCTGTGGGGCACTGACGTATGGCCTTATGAAGAATCTGCTCACTCCAGCGAAACCCACGGAGAAATCGTACAATGATTTGTGCACACTGGTTTGATAACAGTTGAACCGGAAGGAAAGCGTTCTGATGGCGAGGTACCGGTTCTACACCTACAAAAGATCTGAAGGCCAGGAAGTGGTGAGTTATGTCGCCGAGCTGAGACGCCTTGCAGGACATTGCGAATTTGAAGGACATTTGGAGCACATGCTCAGAGACTTTTTCGTACTTGGCATTGGCCACGAAACCATACTTCGCAAGCTTTTGACTGTAGAGACCCCAATCCTGAGTAAGGCCATAGCGATAGCCCAGGGGTTCATTACCACCAGTGACAATACTAAGCAAATCTCTCAGCACACAAGTGCTGCTACAAGTACTGTGAACAAAGTGATGTTGTTTTTGAGTCGTAATGTACAGGGCAGGTCACACAGACCTGCAGCTACACGTCTGCAGATGTCTCAGAGTCCACCATCAAGGGTGATGAATGCAAGGTCATTAACACCTTGCTGCCGCTGCTGGGGTGATCATCGTTTCCAATCATGCCAATTCAAACAGTACGTTTGCAAGGGCTGTGGAACAATGGGACACCTCCAACAAATGTGCAGGCAAGCTGCTAAGCCTGTTAAACCTGCAAACCACCACGTTGCATAGGAGGACAGATCCACGGAGGACCATTATGAACCAGAGCCTCAGATCGAGGAGGCAGAGGTACATGGGGTGCACACATTCACCATGAATTGTCCCCTGATAATGCTGAATGTTGAACTAAATGGGACTCCCAGTGTCAGTGGAGCTGGACACGGGCGTGAGCCAGTCCATCTTGGGCAAAAAGACTTTCAAAAGGTTGTGGTGCAACAAGGCCTCAAGGCCAGTCTTAATTCCAGTTCACACGAGACTAAGAACTTTCACTAAAGAACTGATTCCTGTAATCGGCAGTGTTACCGTAAAGATCTCCTACGATGGAGCGGTGCACAAGCTACCACTCTGGGTGGCACCGGCCGATGGTCGCACGCAGCTCGGCAGGAGCTGGCTGGGAAAGATACGTTGGAACTGGGAAGACGTCCGAGTGCTATTGCCTGTTGACAACAGTTCGTGTGCCCAGGTCTTAAACAAATTTTCTTCGCTGTTCGAACCAGGCATCGGGAAATTCCAAGGAGCAAAAGTGCAGATCCACCTAACTCCGGAGGTGCGACCCATCCATCACAAGGCAAGAGCAGTACGATAAATGATGAGAGAAAGGGTGGAGATCGAGCTTGACCAGCTGCAAAGAGAGGGCATCATTTCACCAATCGAGTTCAGCAAGTGGGCCAGTCCTATTGTCCCAGTCCTCAAGGGAGACAGCACCATCAGAATCTGTGGCGATTACTAAGTAACTATCAATCATTTCTCCCTGCAGGACCAATACCCACTTTCAAAAGCCGACGACCTCTTTGCAATGCTGGCGGGAGGAAAGACTTTCATGAAGCTGGATCTGACTTCAGCCTACATGAAGCAGAAACTGAAGGAATCATCGAAGGCCCTCACCTTCATCAACACGCACAAAGGTCTTTTTGTTTATAACAGGTTCCCATTTGGAATCCGATCAGTGGCCGTGATATTCCAAAGAAACATGGAAAGTTTACTGAAGTCGGTCCTGCACACTGTGGTCTTCCAGGACGACATCTTGCTAACAGGTTGGAACACAGCCGAGCATCTGCAGAACCTGGAGAAGGTTCTTAGTCAACTCAACCATGTGGGGCTCAGGTTAAAATGCTCGAAGTGCATTTTCCTGGCTCCTTAAGTGGAATTCCTGGGAAGGAGGATTGCGGCAGACGGCCTCAGGCCCACCAACGCGAAGACGGAGGCAATCGAGAACGCACTGAGGCCGTAGAACGTAAATGAGCTGCGGCCGTTTCTGGGACTCTTGAACAACTTTGGTAACTTCTTACCAGGTCTCAGCACACTGTTAGAACCACTGCATGTCTTACTATGAAAAAGGAGCAAATGGGTTTGTGGCAAAAGCCAAGAAAATGCCTTTGTAAAAGCGAGAAAATTGTTACGCTCAAACAAATTGCTTGTGTTGTGTTGTGATCCATGTAAGCGTTTGGTACCAGCATGTGATGCGTTGTCATATGGCGTCGGGTGTGTATTACAACATGCTAATGATTTCAGGAAACTGCAACTGGTTGCTTATGCTTTCAGGAGTCTGTCCAAGGGTGAGAGAGCCTACAGATTGATTGAAAAAGATGCATTAGCCTGTGTCTATGGGGTTAAGAAAATGCATCAATACCTGTTTGGGCTAAAATTCGAATTGGAAACTGACCATAAGTGACTTATATCCCTGTTTTCTGAGAATAAAGGGATAAATGCCAACGCATCAGCCCGCATCCAGAAATGGGCGCTCACATTGTCCGCATACAACTACGCCATCCGCCAAAGACCAGGCACAAAAAACTGCGCCGATGCTCTCAGTAGGCTGCCATTGCCCACCACGGGGGTGGAAATGGCACAGCCCGCAGATCTAGCCATGGTTATGGAAGCATTTGAGAGTGAGCAATCACCCGTCACTGCTCGGCAGATCAAAACCTGGACAAGCCAGGACCCCATATTATCTCTAGTCAAAAGCTATGTGCTTCACGGGAGCTGGTCCAGTGTCCCAGTGGAAATGCAGGAAGAGATAAAACGGTTCCAGCGGCACATAGGTGAAGTGTTTATACAGGCAGACTGCCTTCTGTGGGGCAATCGAGTAGTGGTCCCCAAGAAGGGTAGTGAGACCTTCATTAATGACGTCCATAGTACCCATCCAGGCATCGTAATGATGAAAGCGATAGCCAGATCCCGCGTGTGGTGGCCCGGTCTCGATGCGGACTTAGAGTCCTGCGTTCACAAATGTAATACATGCTCATAGTTAAGCAATGTACCCAGGAAGGCGCTGCTAAGTTTATGGTCTTGGCCCTCCAAACCGTGGTCTAGGGTACACATCGACTATGCAGGCCCATTCTTGGGTAAAATGTTCCTTGTGGTTGTTGACGCGTACTCTAAGTGGATTGAACATGACATAATGTCGACCAGTATGTCCGCTACAACCACTGAAAGCCTGCGGGCCATGTTTGCCACACACAGCTTGCCCAATGTCCTGGTAACTGTCAACGGGCCATTTTTCACCAGTGCTGAGTTCAAAGAATTCATGACCTGCAGCGGGATCAAACATGTCACATCTGTCCCGTTTAAACCAGCGTCTAATGGTCAGGCAGAGAGAGCAGTGCAAACCATCAAGCAAGGCTTGAAGAGGGTAACTGAAGGCTCACTGCAGACTCGCCTATCCCGAGTCCTGCTTAGCTACCGCACGAGACCCCACTCACTCACTGGGATCCCACCTGCTGAACTATTCATGAAAAGAGCACTTAAGACAAGGCTCTCGTTCGTTCACCCTGATCTACATGAACAGGTAGAGAGCAGGCGGCTTCAACAAAGTTCATGCCATGATAGCGCAAATGTGTCACGCGAGATTGAAATCAATGATCCTGTATTTGTTTTAAATTATGGACAAGGTCCCAAGTGGCTTCCCGGCACTGTTGTGGCCAAAGAGGGGAGCAAGGTGTTTTGGGTCAAACTTTCAAATGGACTCATTCACCGGAAACACTTGGACCAAATCAAACTCAGATTCTTTAGGGTGGGGTGTTGTTATATATGTATTCTTGCATTTACTCTGTACAGCCAGCAGAGGGCTCAGCCCCTGGAGTCCCAAGGGATCCCATAATCCCTTGGGAGCACAGGTATATAAAGAGGCTTCACAGGTTGGAGAGGTACTCTGGAGAACTGCAATAAAAGACTAAGGTCACACTTTACTTTGAGCTCACAGTGTTCAGTCTGACTCTTTCTCCATACACTACAGTGGCCATCTGAACAAACATCTTTTCATACTGTGGACAATTGGGTTTTACTGCAGGTGTCTTAGTGGGGACATTTTTTGCTTGTGAACAATCGGCATTAAATTTTATTGTAATGGGGCCAGCCATTTCTCAGCCTGCATTTATTACAACACAGATGCTGCAGAGTGCAAATGGCACAACATCTAATCCACAGCATTATGTGCCCAATCCAGGACGTGCCAGACTGATGAGGAGGTCCAGACCATGCACCCACCGCACTTACAGGAAGAAGCGGTCTTAGCTTGACTTATCCGAGAA
This sequence comes from Pristiophorus japonicus, assembly GCF_044704955.1. Lineage (NCBI taxonomy): Eukaryota > Metazoa > Chordata > Chondrichthyes > Pristiophoridae > Pristiophorus > Pristiophorus japonicus. The sequence continues at coordinate 136,228,695 of NC_091977.1, forward strand.
CACCTGCCTTCGGAGACTGCGCTTTCACAAAGTGGTTATCAGTGAGATATGCCAGCTCATCAGGGCAGATCTGCAGCCTGCCAGCACCTTCAGGACATCACTGCCCGTCGAGGTCAAGTTCACTGCGGCAATGTTGTTCTACACGTCCGGTTCCTTTCAGGCCTCCGCGGTCGACATTTCCCCTCTGTCTCAGCATGCCACACATTGCTGCATTAGACAGGTCACGGAGGCCCTGTGCACGCGTAGGATGGGCTTTATCAGCTTCGCTATGACCAAGGAGGCTCAGACTGATAAGGCAGGAGCATTCTACCAATTTGCTAAGTTCCCCAAGGTGCAGGGAGCCATACACTGTATGCACATCGCCATGTGGGAACCTTCTTAGGAGCCATAGGTTTTTCGCAACAGAAAAGGATTTTACTCCCTGAAGGCCCAACTAGTTGTCAACCACAACCAGATAATTGTGGCAGAGAATGCCAAATATCTGGGCAGCTTCGATGAGGCTCACATCCTGCATGAGAGCACTGTATCTGACATGTTTACCAGTCAGCCACAGGTCAATGCTGGATGCTTGGTAACAAACGATATGGCCTAGCCACTTGGCTGATGAACCCATTGCATTACACCCATACCGAGGCCGAGAAGCGAAACAATGAGAGCCACAGAACCACACGCAATGTGGCCCAGAAAATAATTAGTGTGCTTGAGCAGTGATTTAGATGCCTGGAGCATTCAGGTGGGGAGCTACAAAACAACCCTGAGCAGGTAGCTCAATTCGTGGTCATGTGCTCCATGCTGCACAACCTGGCTATCAGGCGGGGACAAGAATTGCCAGAAGGGACTGATGGTCCACCTCAAGAAGGAGAGGACGAGGAGGACGAGGGGCTGGATGCTGATCTAGGGCCAGACAGTCAGGCTGACTATGCAACCATGCCCACACCCTCCTCCAGACCGCAGGAAAGGGCCCGTAGTGGTTACATAGCTGCAAGACTCTTACATCAGCAGCTCATAAATGAGCGATTTGCCTGAAAGAACATTGCTGTTATTGAAAAGCTGACACACTGCTGTGTGTGCTGCTCAGACATCAATGGTGGGCATCACCTTGGTGCCAGTTAAAATTTAAGTTGATTCAAGTTAAGTTTAATTATACCCTTTCATGTTAAGGAATCACCAGTGTGTAACAGTCCAGCTATCTGAGACAATGCGCAACAAGGTTATGTTGAATAAAAAACGTTTCATGTGAGCTTTAGTCTGAAATCATAAGTATCATGAGCAAAAACACCTCATCCCCACCCTACTTTTTTGAACATTGACATCAATCAAATGGTCAACATGTCCAGCAAAACAGAACACAAATGCAAACCAATAGGCTGTTCCCCTCCCCCCATACACTACAACAAATTGCATACACCCAGATGGAGATATAACACAGCCATCACCTGCAGACATGCACCTCACTTTCCTTCCCCCCTGCTCTTCTTCTCCCCACCTCTACCCCTTACCCTCCTCACACTACTTCGCCTGACTGAGGAGCTCCTCAGGCGGTGCATCATTGGTGGGGATGAAGGCAGAGCAACTGGTCGCATGGATCAGGGATGGGGGTTACTGAGGTGGCAACATTATTGGATGCAGAAGCAGGATCTTGGTCCTGCCTCTCATGTGTCGTTGGCACTGGAGTGCGGAGTCTTGGGGTGGAGTGCCTCGAGTGTTCCTAGCTATCGCCTCGAGGGCCTCCACCATCCACGGTACGTACTCAGTCATGCTGCCGGAGATGGAGGCCAGCTTTCGGGATATGCCCCCAAATGCCTCTTGTCAACAGTCCTTGTGCACAACTGTACCATCTCTCCACTCTCATATGGCACTCATGGAGCAGACCTGCCATGTCCACGAAACCTCCGCGGCGTCGGTGCCATCCTGGGAACATCTGGGGTGCCCTGCAGCAAGGTGCTTGGGCCCGGTACCTTCAGAGTGGAGGTGGGAATGGCCGGAGGAGCACTAGATGGCCTTGGGGTGGAATGCCTTCTGGAGCCTGGTAATGCAGGCCCCTCAAAGTCGGTGCTCTCATCCGTGGAGAACGGACCCAACTGATTGACAGGTGAGAATCGCAGCTCCTCAGCACCAGATGTAGGATCATGCGCCGAGTCCGGCTCCACATCCCCACCTTCTGGCCTCTGTGGTCTTGCCTTGGGATACGCTGCTGGCTGAGCTGCAAAACACAAATGAGGTTATTAGAGGAGAAGGGGGTGCTCGGATCACAAGGTGAGTCCAGCGCTACACACAGTATATGCATGACAAAAGCACCACCGCTCTCAAAATCAACACAGACATCACATTTCATGACCATCAACACATTCTGCATTGCAATGATTCTCATGAGGCCAGCATTATTTATAGGACACTTTTAAAAATCATCTATCATATTATTGTTCGGCTATGAGTGGCTGTGGCATCTATTGACTTTACATCATGCAATGGTGTATATTTTACTCACGTGGCATCACTTCAGGCTCTGCAGCTGCCTGCGTGGCCATCCGGGGGTTACTCCCCACTAGTGTCAGCACCCGCTCCTCAATGTCAGTGAGGTCGCTGATGACTGGTGGCCCCCCCACCCGTTTGCCTCTGCTTGAACCTATTCCTCATTAGCTTATTCTGTAAAATGTAACAGGGCAACATGGCATTAGATAATTGCATGATATCATTGCTAGGTGCTGTCACAGAGACTGATACAACACATAACTGACAGATGTAATCATGATTATTATGATAATTATCATTCTTTACTTAAAGGCGTGCACCGTGACCACATGCTTTGTGTACAACATTCCTGGTAAATTGAAAGACCTCACATCTAATGATAGTCACTCATGACTCTTACAAATCAAATTATATAAATACATATTTAAGGGGAGCTTGGGGTGTGGGTTCAAATCCACACTCCCCTGAGGTTCTGTATGTGCGATTTATGAGGATGGGTGAGTAATAAGGCACCAGACACAGTGGGTAAGAGTGCAAAATGGCTAATGTTGTTTATTTAGAATAGTAAACACAAAGATAGAGGGCATAGGAAGAGGTCGTAAATAGCAGTAATGGCACAATCTCACTCAACAACACGAAAAATTCTCGCAACAGGGAAGGGGAAGATAAGAGGTTGAAACATTCCACTCACACACAACCCCACCTCCCACTTCCACCCTTCTTACCAATTCCTATCCTAAATTGTGTCTGTGAGGGGGTTTGGGCTATACTCACAATCCTATCAACTCCGGGGTTCTGGGGGTGCTCATTTCAGCTCAGGGTCCCTCTGGGGTGGGTTTTACGTTATTGGTCGGTTCGGTTTTCCTCCTCGATGTTGCGTCGGTTTCTTCTATTTGCCTCTCGGTTGACTCCAAAGCAAAAAGCTGCTGGAGTTAAGCACACCTTCTCCAGAGCGAGGGCCCTGTGAAGAGTTGACTCAACTCCCCTTTAACTCAACTCAACCACAACAAAAACTGACTCCCCCCTTCTTAATTCAACTCTACAACTTAATGCAAAAGCTGACTCCAACCTCCAACCTCCAAAAAAACCTCTTGTGTGTTTTTGCAGCTTTTTCTTATAATCCGTTCATCTTCGCGCCAAAACTGCATGCCATTGTCTTGGGTCGTCCTTGAATAAAAAAGGGTGTGAATGGCAGTTCGATGTGTATTGATCTGTCTGGAATGGGAGATTAGCCACACCTCCTGTATCCTGTCGCTCGCTGATGGGGTGAATGAAGATGATTGTTCGCTATCTCGACAGAGGTGCCACTCTGTCTGGGCTGGCCAAAATGATTGCATCAGACCTGTGGGCCTTTGTTTAATTCTTCAAACTGATACCCTTTGTGTTGCCTTGTGTATTACTGAGGAGATTTTGCCTGGACATGTTGTCTCTTCTGTGAGGGTTTTACACGAAAAGCTGGAGAAATGTCCTTTTAAAATATAAAGTTGCCTTGTATCCATTTTCCTGGAAGAACCGAATGTACACTCTTGCCCCTTACGGTAGCTGGCTCATCCCCCGTCTGGTTCCATGCCCCTGCAACACTGTCTGTTACTGTACAGGGTGGCCAGAGTCCCATCATCCTCCGCGGTTTATAGGCTGTTGGCTGCATCTTCCCATTCTCCCTGCCACGTGTCTCCGTGGTTGGTTTTGCAGAACCTTACACATAAGTCCATGTAAATAAATGTAATAGTTACTCTTGCGGATCCGACAAGGTCGTTCCATTGCTTTCAGCATTGGTTGCCCTCACGCACCTCGTTGATCGGTGATAAGACCACCTCTGCTATCATGGCCCATATCTTCTGGTCGGCTTTTAGGTGGGCTTCCCATGCCCTCCCTGTGTCAAATCACCCCAGCGTGACTTGACCTCCTGCATGAGGGAGGCATTAGCCTTGTCAGAGAACCTCCTCACTGTTTTGCGTCCACCAATGTGCTCCTCTCCCACCTCACTGCTCTTGCCAGAGTCAGTCTTCACAGCGTGCTATGTTGCCTCCTCTTCTTCTTCCATTATAGGCACCAAATTCGGGAAAATATATGGCTGGTAACAGCTAAATTTTTTGGCACATTTTTCTATAAAGCTCGAAACTCTCCCTCCTTCCTCCCAAAGCAGCCATGCCACACCCGCACACGCCTTCACTCCCTCTCAGCTCCCTCTCTCTCTGACTCCTCTGATGCGCATGTAATGATGACCCTTGACCTCATGAATTGCGGGAATCGAGTGTTGCCATGCCGTTGCTAAGGACGGCAACACTTTACGGCAGAAGGTCAGAGAGATTTAACGCTAACGCCCATTTCAGATCGCTCACGGTAACGCCCATTTTATAAAATGGGGTCTAGGGGCTTTGAAAGCGGGTGACAAGCCGGTGATCTGAAAACCCATATTTGCCGCCCACACCGGAAATAACACTCATTTTTGGACGATCTGCACAAAAGTGTAAAATCTAGCCCCAAAAGCGTATGCTTTTGCTGCAGATGTTTTCTCCGAATCCTTACAAGCACTTTGGGACATTTTGTTATGATCATGGTGATACATTAGTGCAAGTTGTTATTGTCAAGCTGGAGGTTACTCAAGAGTTCTGATGGAAAACTTAAAAGGACAGACTTTTCAAATTGCACTCCCCACGAACAGAGCTTTGGGTCCACTGTTGACACACCTTGCAGGATTTTTTATATTGGTTGATAAGAATATTAGAGAGTGTGGTTTTCAACAAGTACTGCAGCACATACCCAGTAGCAGCAATCAAGATATGGGTAATGAGTCTCCTGTAACTGTCTCTATAAAGAATGTTATGAGGGAAACGGGTTCTAGGAGCAAGGGATGGTGTCACATAATGGATCCTGGGATCTTTCTGTACAGTTGTGTTAAATACTGACTTCACCAAATGAGACTTTAGGTGGTCTCCAAACTAAATTTTCTGCATTGTTTTTCTTTTATTCATATGAGAATGTGAGTGATTCTGAGGGAATGAATAGGTTAATTGACCTACTTACGATGTATCTGGAAGTTAAAGATAAACCGCAGCTTCTATTCTCCACTGCAAACCACCTTTTTAAACCCCACTCCACCCTTGCCTCTGACAATAAATGTGAGGAGCTCAAGGACTTCTTTGTCCCTAAGATTGAGACCATCTGTTCGGCCGCATTTGCCTCTTCCTTCCCCTAGCTCACTGGGCCAAATTCCCTCTAAGGATCCCTCCTGCCCTAGCCCTGACCTCATATCTTACTCCAGCTACTCTCTGATCTCCCCTCATGAAATTTCCAAACTCAATCTGTCTATGAGATCCACTTCCTGGTCCCTTGACCCTATTCCTACCAAACTGCTGACCACCCAACTTCCTTTTCTGGCTCCCATGTTAGCTGACATTGGAAACGGTTCTCTCTCCTCTGATAGTGTTCCCCTCTCCCTTAAATCTGCCGTCGTCACCCCTCTGCTCAAAAAAAACCCTTGTCGCCTCCATCCTTGCAAACTACCGCCCCATCTCCAACTTCCCTTTCCTCTCCAAAATCCTTGAACATGTTGTCGCCTCCCAAATCCGTGCCCCTCATTCCCGCAATTCCATGTTGGAATCCCTCTAATCCGGAGTCCATGCCTGCCACAGTACTGAAACAGCTCTCATCAAAGTCACAAATGATATCCTATGTGACTGTGATCAAGGTAACCTATCCCTCCTCATCCTTCTTGACTTGTCTGCAGCCTTTGTCATGGTTGACCATTCTATCCTTCTCCAATGCCTCTCCACCGTCGTTCAGCAGGGTGGGACTGCACTTGTCTGGTTCCATTCTTATCTATCTAATCATAGTTAGAGACTCACCTGCAACAGCTTCTCTTCCTGCCCTCACATCATTACCTCTGGTGTCTCCCAAGGATCTATTCTTGGTCCCCTCCTATTTTTCATCTACATGTTGCCCCTTGGCGACATCATCTGAAAACACAGCGTCAGTTTCTACATGTATGCTGATGACACTCTATTTACAATATACATTAATGATTTGGATGAGGGAATTGAGTGTAATATCTCCAAGTTTGCAGATGACACTAAGCTAGGTGGCAGTGTGATCTGTGAGGAGGACGCTAAAAGGCTGCAGGGTGACTTCGACAGGTTAGGTGAGTGGGCAAACATGTGGCAGATGCAGTATAATGTGGATAAATGTGAGGTTATCCACTTTGGCAGCAAAAACACGAAGGCAGAATATTATTAGAATCGTGGCAGATTAGGAAAAGGGGAGGTGCAACGAGACTTGGGTATCATGGTACATCAGTCACTGAAAGTTGGCATGCAGGTACAGCAGGCAGTGAAGAAGGCAAATGGTATGTTGGCCTTCATAGCTAGGGGATTTGAGTATAGGAGCAGGGAGGTCTTACTGCAGTTGTACAGGGCCTTAGTGAGGCCTCACCTGGAATATTGTGTTCTGTTTTGGTCTCCTAATCTGAGGAAGGACGTTCTTGCTATTGAGGGAGTGCAGCGAAGGTTCACCAGACTGATTCCCGGGATGGCAGGATGGACATATGAGGAGAGACTGGATCGACTGGGCCTGTATTCACTGGAGTTTAGAAGTATGAGAGGGGATCTCATAGAAACATATAAAATTCTGACGGGACTGGACAGGTTAGATGCAGGAAGAATGTTCCCGATATTGGGGAAGTCAAGAACCAGGGGACATAGTCTAAGGATAAGGGGTAAGCCATTTAGGACTGAGATGTGGAGAAACTTCTTCACTCAGAGAGTCGTTAACCTGTGGAATTCCCTATTGCAGAGAATTGCTGATGCCAGTTCAATGGATATATTCAGGAGGGAGTTAGATATGGCCTTTACGGCTAAAGGGATCAAGGGGCATGGAGAGAAAGCAGGAAAAGGGTACTGAGGTGAATGATCAGCCATGATCTTATTGAATGGTGGTGCCGGCTCGAAGGGCCGAATGGCCTACTCTTGCACCTATTTTCTATGTTTCTATGTTTCGATGTGACACACAGCTCTACCTCAATATCACTTCTCTTGACCCCTCCACGGTTTCTAAATTGTAAGACTGCTTGTCTGACATTCAGTTCTGGATGAGCAGAAATTTTCTCCAATTGAATATTGGGAAGACCGAAGTCATTGTTTTCGGTTCCCGCCACAAACTCTGTTCCCTCGCCACTGACTCCATCCCTCTTCCCAACTTCTGTCTGAGGCTGAACCAGGCTGTTTGTAACCTTGGTGTCATATTTGACCCGGAAATGAGCTATCGACCACATAACCGCAGCATAACTAAGACCGGCTATTTCCGCCTCCATGACATCGCCCGTCTCTGCCCTTGCCTCAGCTCATCCATTGCTGAAACCTTCATCCATGCTTTTGTTAGCTCGAGACTTGACTATTCCAACGCACCCCTGGCTGGCCTCCCACATTCTACCATAGTAAACTAAAAGTGATCCAAAACTCGGCTGCCCGTTTCCTAACTCGTACCAAGTCCCATTCACCCATCACCCCTGTGCTCGCTGACCTACATAGAAACATAGAAACATAGAAATTTACAGCACAGAAGAAGGCCATTTCAGACCCATCGTGTCCGCGCCACCAACTAAGAGCCGCAGAGCCACTGGCCAGCAGCCCAAGAGGTTACATATAAACCTTTAAACAATGATGGAAAAGCAAAGAGTACCCAGCCCAACCAGTCCGTCTCACACAACTGCGACACCCCTTATACTGAAACATTCGACACTCCACCCCAACCAGAGCCATGTGATCTCCTGGGAGAGGCAAAAACCAGATAAAAACCCAGGCCAATTTAGGGAGAAAAAATCTGCGAAAATTCCTCTCCGACCCATCCAGGCGATTGAAATTCGTCCAGGAGATCAACCTGGCCATATTCTATTCCCTGCAGTACTTAACATTGTATCTGCACCATCCAACAAAAGGTCATCCAGTTTAATCCCAATTACCAGCTCTAGGTCCGTAACCCTGCAGGTTACTGCACTTTAAGTGCCCATCCAACCATCTGTTAAAAGTGGTGAGGGTTTCTGCATTCACCACCCTTACATGCAGCGAGTTCCAGATCCCCACAACCCTCTGCGTAAACATAGAAACATAGAAACATAGAAAATAGGTGCAGGAGTAGGCCATTCGGCCCTTCTAGCCTGCACCGCCATTCAATGAGTTCATGGCTGTACATGCAACTTCAGTAGCCCATTCCTGCTTTCTCACCATACCCCTTGATTCCCCTAGTAGTAAGGACTTCATCTAACTCCTTTTTGAATATATTTAGTGAATTGGCCTCAACAACTTTCTGTGGTAGAGAATTCCACAGGTCCACCACTCTCTGGGTGAAGAAATTCCTCCTCATCTCGGTCCTAAATGGCTTACCCCTTATCTTTAGACTGTGTCCCCTGGTTCTGGACTTCCCCAACATTGGGAACATTCTTCCTGCATCTAACCTGTCTAACCCCGTCAGAATTTTAAACGTTTCTATGAGGTCCCCTCTCATTCTTCTGAACTCCAGTGAATACAAGCCCAGTTGATCCAGTCTTTCTTGATAGGTCAGTCCCGCCATCCCGGGAATCAGTCTGGTGAACCTTCACTGCACTCCCTCAATAGCAAGAATGTCCTTCCTCAGGTTAGGAGACCAAAACTGTACACAATACTCCAGGTGTGGCCTCACCAAGGCCCTGTACAACTGTAGCAACACCTCCCTGCCCCTTTACTAAAATCCCCTCGCTATGAAGGCCAACATGCCATTTGCTTTCTTAACCGCCTGCTGTACCTGCATGCCAACCTTCAATGACTGATGTACCATGACACCCAGGTCTCATTGCACCTCCCCTTTTCCTAATCTGTCACCATTCAGATAATAGTCTGTCTCTCTGTTTTTACCACCAAAGTGGATAACCTCACATTTATCCACATTATACTTCATCTAACATGCATTTGCCCACTCACCTAACCTATCCAAGTCACTCTGCAGCCTCATAGCATCCTCCTCGCAGCTCACACTGCCACCCAACTTAGTGTCATCCGCAAATTTGGAGATACTACATTTAATCCCCTCATCTAAATCATTAATATACAGTGTAAACAGCTGGGGCCCCAGCACAGAACCTTGCGGTACCCCACTAGTCACTGCCTGCCATTCTGAAAAGTCCCCATTTACTCCTACTCTTTGCCTCCTGTCTGACAACCAGTTCTCAATCCATGTCAGCACACTACCCCCAATCCCATGTGCTTTAACTTTGCACATTAATCTCTTGTGTGGGACCTTGTCGAAAGCCTTCTGAAAGTCCAAATATACCACATCAACTGGTTCTCCCTTGTCCACTCTACTGGAAACATCCTCAAAAAATTCCAGAAGATTTGTCAAGCATGATTTCCCTTTCACAAATCCATGCTGACTTGGACCTATCATATCACCACTTTCCAAATGCGCTGCTATGACATCCTTAATAATTGATTCCATCATTTTACCCACGACCGATGTCAGGCTGACCGGTCTATAATTCCCTGTTATCTCTCTCCCTCCTTTTTTAAAAAGTGGGGTTACATTGGCTACCCTCCACTCCACAGGAACTGATCCAGAGTCAATGGAATGTTGGAAAATGACTGTCAATGCATCCACTATTTCCAAGGCCACCTCCTTAAGTACTCTAGGATGCAGTCCATCAGGCCCTGGGGTTTATCGGCCTTCAATCCCATCAATTTCCCCAACACAATTTCCCGACTAATAAGGATTTCCCTCAGTTCCTCCTCCTTACTAGACCCTCCGACTCCTTTTATATCCGGAAGGTTGTTTGTGTCCTCCTCAGTGAATACCGAACCAAAGTCCTTGTTCAATTGGTCCGCCATTTCTTTGTTCCCCGTTATGACTTCCCCTGATTCTGACTGCAGGGGACCTACGTTTGTATTTACTAACCTTTTTCTCTTTACATATCGATAGAAACTTTTGCAATCCGTCTTAATGTTCCCTGCAAGCTTCTTCTCGTACTCCATTTTCCCTGCCCTAATCAAACCTTTTGTCCTCCTCTGCTGAGTTCTAAATTTCTCCCAGTCCCCGGGTTCGCTGCTATTTCTGGCCAATTTGTATGCCACTTCCTTGGCTTTAATACTATCGCTGATTTCCCTTGATGGCCACGGTTGAGCCACCTTCCCTTTTTTATTTTTACGCCAGACAGGAATGTACAATTGTTGCAGTTCATCCATGCGGTCTCTAAATGTCTGCCATTGCCCATCCACAGTCAACCCCTTCAGTATCATTCGCCAATCTATCCTAGCCCATTCACGCCTCATACCTTCAAAGTTACCCTTCTTTAAGTTCTGGACCATGGTCTCTGAATTAACTGTTTCATTCTCCATCCTAATGCAGAATTCCACCATATTATGGTCACTCCTCCCCAAGGGGTCTCGCACAACGAGATTGCTAATTAATCCTCTCTCATTACACAACACCCAGTCTAGGATGGCCTCCCCCCTAGTTGGTTCCTCGACTTATTGGTCTAAAAAACCATCCCTTATGCACTCCAGGAAATCCTCCTCCACCGTATTGCTTCCAGTTTGGTTAACCCAATCTATGTGCATATTAAAGTCACCCATTATAACTGCTGCACCTTTATTGCACGCACCCCTAATTTCATGTTTGATGCCCTCCCCAACATCACTACTACTGTTTGGAGGTCTGTACACAACTCCCACTAACGTTTTTTGCCCCTTGGTAAAGAAGCCACCCCTCCTCAAATCCCCTCTAAACCTTCCACAAACCACCTAAAAACTATGCCCATCATAATAGACCCCTCCACCAATGGAAATAGACCCTTACTATCCACTATGTCCAGGCCCCTCAATATTTTGTACACCTCAATGAGGTCTCCTCTCAACCTCCTCTGTTCCAATGAGAACAAACCAAGCCTATCCAATCTGTCCTCATAACTAAGATTTTCCATTCCAGGCAGCATCCTAGTAAATCTCCTCTGCACCCTCTCTAGTGCAATCATGTCCTTCCTATAATACAGCACGCAGTATTCGAGCTGTGGCCTAACCAAAGTATTATACAATTTAAGCATAATGTCCCTGCTATTATATTCTATGCCTCGGCCAATAAAGGCAAGCATTCCGTATGCCTTCTTAACCACCTTATCCACCTGGCCTGCGACTTTCCGGGGATCTGTGCACCAATGGGGGAGCTTTGGAGGCGTGGCCTATTCAGTTGCAGCTGTGCTGCTGTGAGAGAAGGAACTCCCTGCTGAAGCTCCTGTCTGGAAAGCCTGGAGTGAGCCCTGAGACCAGCCCAGGAAGAGGAGGAAAGGGCTGGCTTGCTACAATACAATGTCCGGAGGGAGAGGAGGAGAGCTGAAAATTTTATGAACTTTATTACTGCTACAAAGAGTTGGAGAGAGGGGGAAAATAGCAACAACCTGTGTGGAAGGAGGGAGATTCTACAACATTCTACAGGTGGGTGTTGGTGCATTCCCTGAAAGACATTGTTTTATTGGTGGGGGGAGAAAAGAAGATTTTCTTCGAGGCCCGGCACATCGCAGGGGGTTTGTGTGTGGAAGTGTGTGGGGGCCTTGCTTACAGCTAGGCCCCACACACCACTGAAGCACCCCTCCCCCATTGCCTAGCCTGGGATAGCTGGAGCGACCTGGCTGAAGATTTACTAATCACCCTATTAAACATAGTTGGGAGTGTGTGCCTGGGTGGCTCCAGCTGTCCCAGGTGAAGGCATCTTCTCCTCCCACCCGAAGACCATCCCATAAGACTGTGCCTTGCTTTGTTTTCCATCATCTAGGGAGTGCGCCCCAGAAAAACACCCACCCATCGCTGTGAGGGGAGACCTGGCCTCACAGCTTCCCTCTTTCCCACCCCCCACTCTCTCTCTGTCACTCTCTCTGTCTCTTCCCTCTCTCTCTGAGAGCTCCTTTCCTCCTTAATTGGAAAACAATTAAGACAACTGAGCGGAGGGAGCAAGGCCCCTCCTCAATTGTCAACGAGGGGAGAGGTGTGCCTCATTGAGAGCTCCTCTGCTCATAAATTCAAACAAGGCCAATTTAAGACCATTAAGCCCTGTGACTCTGGGTTGGGTGTAGCCTTTAAAGGGACCCCGTGATGGCGACTCCATCCACACCGGTGGCAGGGCCAGCTAGGACATATGCGCAGGCGGCGTCCACAACCACGGCGCCTCCTGTGCCACCTGCTGCTCTGCCACCATTCAGACGAATTACTAAAAAAAACGGGGTCAAGAGCTACACTCACACCACAATGAGCATCGAGGAGTGCGTGCGGGCGATGGCTGGGGTAGTCGGCCCCTCGGCCATTGTCGCAGCCTCCAAGATGTCTGGGAAGGCTGTATTCTTTCTGGGGTCGGAGCGGGCAGTGTCCCTGGCCCTCGAAAAGGGGCTCACGGTGGGCGGGATGTTCCTGCCGGTGGACCCTCTCGAGGCCACCGCGCAGAGGGTCATCATTTCAAAAGTCCCGCCCTTTGTTCCCACTGAGCTCCTCCTCCCTCACCTACACCAACTGGGGGAGGTAAGGTCGGGGATCAACCCCATACCGCTCGGCCTCAGGGAGAACAGCCTGCGCCACGTGTTCTCCTTCCGCCGCCAGCTCTTTGTCCGGCTGGCGTGGGAGGAGACGACGGAGGGCAATTTTAATGTGGTGCACGAGGGGACTGCCTACCACGTCTTTTGGACGTCGGACGGCGTGCGGTGCCATGCCTGTAGGGAGGTGGGGCATGTTCGTAAGAACTGCCCCGCCTCCAAGGCCGCCAAACCACCGAGGGCGGCCAAGGCTGGCGCCGCCGCCACCCCTCCCCCAGTAGCGCCGCGTGCCGGGAGCTGTAGGTGCGCGGGCATCGTCGGGGGCCTTTGCTTTCACGGCCTCCGGCGGGGGGGAGGGAGAGCGTCCGATCGGAAGGAAGGCGCGGAAGGCGGCGAAACATCTCGAGGCGGGTCCCCTCAGTGCGCCAGACAGCTTGACCACCGCGCTCAGCCCAACCCCATCACCGGCGAGCGCGGGGTGCCCTGATCCCATGCCCGAGCCCTTGTCCAATACCGCAGAGGGGCTCTGGCGCGGGCAAGATAAGAAAAAGGGGGTGGTGGAGCGGGAGGCCTCGGCAGACATGGAGGTCTCCCTGCCTCCGCGCACCCCCAGGAACAAAAGGAGGCGCCGCTCCAATGAGGCGGAGGGTGAACAACATCCCTCCGCAGAGGAGTCGGTGCCCGCCGCATGTCCCGCGTCCCCCACCAGCGCCCCCAAACTGCGCCGTAGACGGGAGGAATCTGTCCCCGGGGAGGGAGGGGTAGTCGAGGCTGCCCAGCCTCTGTCTCCCGGGGATGGCGTGAAAGATCTGCCTGTCGTGGGGGGCGTGGGGCTAGCGGAGGAATACGATGCCGCCGGGTTGAGCTTCCCGGGGACTGAGGCGGGCGGGGCCGAAAAGGCCGAACCTGAGCCCGCCCAGCCAATATCCAACTTCCCCCGGGACTTGCTCAACTCGGCAGAAATACAAAGTATTCACAATTTTAATGAATCTGTACACGCTGGGCCGGGGGGTGGCGGCGGGGAGGGAGAAGAACACCAACCCTCGCCCCCTACTTTGGAGCTGGGGTACTTGGAGGACCTGGAACATTACTTTGGCCAGGTCTCTCCGTGTTCCCCGGTTCCTGGGGCGGAGGAGGAACCCCTTCCGCTGTCACTTCCTGACCCAGCACCACTTTTAAAAGAGCCCAGTGGGGACTCCTCTGTCGACGATCCTGGGGGTGGGATCGGGGCAGAGCCAGGGCCGGATGGAGCGGCCGGGCCGTTTGCCGTACCTCGTGCGGTCGACGGGCCGGCTGCTAGCGGCGACCTCCCGGAGGGGGACGGGGACTCGGTGAAGGACGCGGGTGAAGATCTCGAGTCCATCGCCAGTGAGGCGGTGGATCTCCTCGTGCCCGCCGCTGAGTCCTCCCTCATTCCCGTAGAGGAACTCCGGGACTTTTTGGTCCAGAGCCAGGGTCGCCGCAACCGAACCCATCTGGCCCGGGAAAGATGGGCCGAGCCGGGGCTGCTCATCGCTTCCGTCCGCGTCGCCGCTAAAACCATGGCCGCGGGCGGGCCCTTATCAAAGGCGCAAGGCCTTGAGCTGTGCCGGCTCAAAAAGTTCCTCGCTGGGCTGCTGAAGGAGTGGAGGTCAACAAATGACTCCACTCCCCCCACCACAATAGGTTAGGTAGAGGTTGCACTATGCTTTTGTCATGAAGATAACCATAGCCAGCCTCAACATCAACGGCAACAGAGAGGCACACCGTAGATTTAACAATTTTTCGCTCCTGCGGGAGGGGAAATATGCGGTGTGCTTCCTGCAAGAAACCCACACCGTTCCGGGAGACGAAGCCACGTGGCTCCTGGAATGGCAAGGAGAGGTCCGCATGAGCCACCTCACTACCACTTCTTGTGGGGTGGCCATCTTGTTGGCCCCGCATTTTCAGCCGGAGATCTTGGGGGTCGAGGAGCCCGTGCCAGGCCGCTTGCTGCACGTCACGGTTCGCCTGGGGGACGTGCCGCTCCATCTCGTGAACGTGTACGCCCCTCAGCCCGGACCGCAGCAAACGCGCTTCTTCGAAGAGGTGTCCGCTCTTCTTGGCTCCGTCAACGTTGGCGACTGCATTGTCCTCGGGAGGGATTTTAACTACACCTTCGAGGTGAGGGACCGCTCCAGTGCCCCGCAGAGCATGACGGCGATGGAGAAGTTGAGGGACCTGGTCGGGTTCTTCGACTTGGTGGACGTCTGGCGAAATTTCCATCCCGACTCCAGCGCCTTTACTTGAGTGAGGCCTGGAGTAGGATGGTCCAGAGTTGACCGCCTTTACGTGTCCCGTCCCGGCGGCCTCCATGCGGCCGGTGCCGTGTTCGGACCACCACCTGGTGTGGGCGGAGCTCGCTTCGCTCCGCACGAGGATGGGGTCCGCGTACTGGCAATTTAACAACCAGCTGCTGGAGGACGTGCGGTTCCAGGATTCGTTCCGTCGTTTCTGGGCCGACTGGAGAAGGAAGCAGGGGTGCTTCCCCTCCTTGAGGCTATGGTGGGACGTGGGCAAGGCTCACGTCCGCGTCTTCTGTCAAGAGTACGCGAGGGGGTCGACCAAGAGGCGGGCGGCCAGGGTCGGGCACCTAGAAAAAAAGGTGCTCGACCTGGAGTCCCGTCTCGGGCAAGTCGTCGAGGACCCGGCCCTGCGGATGGTGTACGAAGTGAAGAAGGCCGCGCTGAAGGACCTGCAGCTCGTCGGGTCCCAAGGCGCGTTCGTGAGGTCGCGGATCCGGTTCCTGCGGTATCTGGACCGCGGCTCCCCCTTCTTCTACTCGCTGGAAAAAAGAGAGTGTCCGTAAGCAGCTCTTGACGCTGCTGGCCGACGACGGCTCTCTCGTCTCGGATCCGGAGGGCGTCAACAACAGGGCCCGTGAATATTACGGGGCTCTGTTCTCTCCGGAGCCGTCCAGCGAGGAAGCGCGTAGAGTTTTGTGGGAGGACCTGCCGAAGGTCAGCCCGGAGGGCGCCGAAAATCTGGAAGCTCCGCTAAGCCTGGCGGAGCTGACCGGCGCCCTCGCCCGGCTCTCGAGGGGAAAATCCCCGGGGCTGGACGGGCTGACCGTGGAGTTCCACAGGCGTTCTGGGACATCCTGGTGGGCGACTACGCGCGGGTCCTGGGGGAAAGTCTGGCGACCGGGGAGATGCCCCTCTCTTGGCGCAGGGCAGTCATCGTCCTGCTGCCTAAGAAGGGCGATCTCCACCTCCTTAAGAACTGGCGCCCGGTCTCCCTCCTCAGCACGGACTACAAAATCTTCGCCAGGGCGATGTCTGCTCGCCTTGGTGCCGTGCTGGACCACATGATCCACCCCGACCAGTCCTACATGGTCCCGGGCCAGACAATCCACGATCATATCCATCTGGTCTGGGACCTCATCCATTATTCCCAGGAGGCTGGTCTGTCGGTCGCCTTCCTATCTCTCGACCAAGAGAAGGCGTGCGACAGGGTGGATCACGACTACCTGTTCGGGACTCTGCGCGCTTTCGATTCGGGACGCATTTCGTCGCCCGGATCCGACTTTTGTACGCTGCCGCGGAGTGTCTGATAAAGGTTAACGGGTCCTTGACGGCGCCCCTTTGCTTTGGGAGAGGGGTGCGCCAGGGATGCCCCATGTCCGGCCAGTTATATGCCTTTCCTGCGCCTCCTGCGGACGAGGTTGACGGGACTGGCTCTGCAAGGGCCGGGCGTGGAGGTCGTCTTCTCGGCTTACGCCGATGACGTGCTCCTCGCGGTAGAGGATCCCGCTGACCTGCGGAGGATGCGTGAGTGCCAGGAGATTTACTCGGCCGCATCCTCCGCCAGGATCAACTGGGAGAAATGTTCCGGACTCCTGGTGGGTCAGTGGCGGGTGGACTCCCTGCCGGAGGAGCTCAGGCCTTTTGCCTGGAGCACGACCCATCTCCTCTATCTGGGAGTCTACCTTAGCCCCGACGAGGAAGCCTGGCCGGCGAACTGGCAAGAGCTGGAGGCCAAGGTCGCCGATTGCCTAGGGCGCTGGACAGGACTGCTCTGAATGCTGTCCTACAGGGGTCGAGCGCTAGTCATAAACCAGCTGGTGGCCGCCATGTTGTGGTACCGGCTGGTCACTTTGACCCCTCCCCCTGCGTTTGTCACCAAGATACAGAAGAAGCTGGTGGACTTCTTCTGGAACAACAGGAATCACTGGGTCTCTGCCGCGGTCTTGAGTCTCCCGCTTGGGGAGGGCGGTCAGTCGTTGGTGTGCGTCAGCACCCAGCTCGCGACTTTCCGTCTTCAGACCCTGCAGAGATACCTTTACGTCGAGCCCCCTCCTAGGTAGTGTGCTCTGGCGACATATTTCTTCCACCAGCAGCACGGCCTCAACTACGACACGCAGCTCCTGTTTGTGAGCTTGGGGGGCGTCAGGACCGCCTTCCAGGAGCTGCCTGTCTTTTACAAGGAACTCACCAGGGTCTGGAACAAAGTCTCCACCAAGCGCAGCTCTCCACCGGCTGGAGTGGCGGCTGTCCTGCAGGAGCCGCTGCTCGGGAATCCGTACCTCCACGACCGAGGTTTTAGGTGGCGGTCGGATGAGAGGGCTGTGGCTGGTGAGGTGACCAGGGTCAGGGACCTGCTCGATGGCGGAGGAGCGGGCTGGATGGCGCCAGACACGCTGGCGCGGCGCCTAAATTCCGCCAACGTCCGCCGCGCGGCCGATGCCATCGAGTCGCTAAAAACAGCTGTGGGCCCTGACTCCGTTAGGTGCATCGAGGAGGCTCAAGCACGTGGGGAGATCCCGTCCGAACTGACCCCTGTCCAGACAGAATTCCTCATCGGTGCCAAACCCCGGAACCTCCCTCGGGAGCCGGCGCCTCACAACTTGAGCCGCCTCGAGGAAATCCCCTCCGTGCCTTTCAGTTCCGCGCGGAGGGGTTTCCTGTACGGGCTGCTCCTGCACACTCTCAACTTTGCCATCCTCGCCTGCCGTCCGGACACGCCATGGCGTACCATCTTGCCGTCCAGAGGAGGTGGGGGTCCCCGATGGAGGGCATTCTACGCGGGAGTCCTCCCACTATTTACTGGGGACTTGGCCTGGAGGGTGGTGCACGGAGTAGTGCCATGCAATAAATTTTTAAGCCGGTTCACGGGCTCCCAGGCCGCCTGCAATTTCTGCGATCTGGAAGAGTCCGTCTTCCATGTTTTTATTGAGTGCACGAGGTTGCAGCCCCTGTTTTATTATTTAAAGGGGCTGCTCCTGAAATTCTGGCTGCACTTCAGTCCCACACTCCTGATTTTTGGACACCCTGTGCGGAGGGGAGCGGGTAGGTCCGAGGGCCTCCTCGTAGGACTGCTTCTGGGCACGGCCAAAGATGCCATCAGCCGGTCCAGGCAGCGGGCGGTTGAGGGGGTCGTTCAACCTGACTGCCTGGCTCTCTTCCGCTCTTACATCCGGTCCAGGGTGTCCTTGGAGATGGAGCATGCGGTGTCCACCGGTGCGCTCGCGGCCTTCCGCGAGAGGTGGGCACCGGAGGGACTGGAGTGCATCATCACGCCCGGCAACCAAATTTTAATTTGATTTTATGTTTTAAAGTTTAATTTGTTTTAATTGCCAGTGTTTTTAGTGTCCCCCTGCTCTTTTATAGGGGGCACTTGTAGAAAATATATATATATGATTTTGGTGCCCAAAAAAAAACTTTAAAAAAAAACAAAAAAAATACAAAAAAAAAGGGCCTTGTAAATGTTTGTTGCATCCCCCAGATCGGGGGGCCACGATTTAATGTTTTCGTTTCCCCCAAAAGAGTTCTGTGGACAAGCACTCCAAGGTCCTTTTGTTCATCTACACTATTAAGTGGCCGACCGCTTAATGTGTATACCCTTTCCTTATTAGCCCTCCTAAAGTGCATCACCTCACACTTCTCTGAATTAAATTCCATTTGCTACTGCTCTGCCCACCTGACCAGTAGATTGATATCCTCCTGCAGCGCATGACTTTTCTCTTCATTATCAACCACACAGCCAATTTTAGTGTCGTCTGCAAACTTCTTAATCATACTCCCTATATTCAAATCTAAATCGTTGATATATACCACAAAACATTGGCTTCCGGTTAAGCAATGCCTCAATTTCAAAATTCTCATCCTTATTTTCAAATCCCTCCATGCCCTCACCCCTCCCTATCTCTGTAATCACCTCCACAACCCCTCTCAAACCTCCTCCCCACCCCCTCCCCCCCCCCCCGAGATGTCTGCCTTCCCCAAATTCTGCCCTCTTGAGATTCCTGATTATAATCGCTCAACCATTGGTGGCCGCGCCTTCGGTTGCCTAGGCCCCAAGTTCTGGAACTCATTGCCTAAACATTTCCGCCTCTCTATCCTCCTTCAAGACGCTCCTTAAAACCTATCTCTTTGACCAAGCTCCTGCACTAATTTCTATTTATGCGGCTCGGTGCCACATTGATTTATTTTATAATACTCCTATGAAGCGCCTTACGTTTCACTACATTAAAGGCGCTATATAAATACAAGTTGTTGTTGTTTTAGTATCTAAAAAGTGGGCTCTTGAAGCTGAGCAAAGCTACAGTGACAGATTCAGAAAAGGCTACTCCATATTGAAACAGGCAAAAATGTTTGACCACAATCATCCTTGTGCTGTGTAAATTGCCAAAAACATACAAATATCAAGCAAGTATGTTCTTTGACTCTGGCCTCATCTGATTGTACAAACTGATAATGAATTATGATTTTGAAATAACGGTAGATTGAGAATGCGGGCTAGATTGGAGCCTGCGGTTTTCTGACTACCATAGAAGTCAATTCGTAACGGAAAAAACCCGATGCTAAGATTTACAATTGGGGAATTGAGCAAATTTAATAAGGAAATGGAATTGTGGGATATGATAGGGCACAGCTGTGAAGGAAATTAGCATATAAACCACACATCTCAGGCAATCTGAGCCAACAAAGACTCCTGACAGCGTCAGATGACCCTGAGTCGAAATTGTACTTAAAGGTAAGCTGGAAAATGTAGCTGTGAATAGATTGTTCCGTCGTATGCTTGGCTATGCAGAACTATGCTGAAGTGAGATTTGTGTACATGAGGAACATGATGGTAAATAAATAATCTTTAAACAAATCTATAGATTGGTGTCGTTAACCACACTTGAGCCTAAAGCATGTATTCTCGCTTCCTGGCTAGTGAGCTGCAGTCTGGTTCGCCAGAGACAGTGGTCAGCAGGAAGGTACGTGATATAGAAGTTCACGAGGTCATGACCGTATTTGTGAAAGTGGCAATCTGTTACATCATCAAGTTATAAATACATATCTGCAACTGGCTTATATGCATACCTAACCAAAAGCTCTTCTATGTTTATCTGTTGGACACATATTAAATTGAGGAGAAGTAGGTTCAAAATACCATTTATGGGTCCTCTGTTAAATGGAATACAAGCTTAATTTCCTTTATATTCCAGTGGAAACTATGCTTGTTCATTCAAGTTGTTTAGACTGCAATTGCATATACTTTAGGTATCTTACACTGTGAGCATTTTTTTTGTTATTGGAGCAACATATGTTATAATACAAGAATATAGGAAAAGATGGGATGAGAGAGACCATTCAGCTCATCAAAGCTCATCCCTCTGGTACCTTTATTCTCCCATTGTACTATTAAGCCTTATTTTGAATTTCTCAATATTTTTGTCTCAATTATCTTGCCAGGAAGATTGTTCCAAACATTTATCAATTGTTGAGTAAAGAATTCTTGGGTCGAGCACATACTCCCAGTGGTACATCTTTGCTGGATGTTATACCTGAAATTATGTTTTCAGAAGCATCACACTTCAAGACATTACACATTCAAAATATTTATTAACCAACAGAAAACCATGAAATCAAGTCCCTATTTTCTTTTCAAAAGCAAAATACTGCGGATGCTGGAAATCTGAAATAAAAACAGAAAATGCTGGAATGCCGGACGGTCTGCACCTGGGCAGGACAGCAACCAATGTCCAAGGGGGAGTGTTTGCTAGTGCTGTTGGGGAGGGGGTAAACTAATACGGCAGGGGGGTGGAAACCTATGGAGGGAGACAGAGGGAAGTAGAATGGGGGCAGAAGCAAAGGATAGAAAGAAGAAAACTAAAAGTGGAGGGCAGAGAAACCCAAGGCAAAAAGCAAAAAGGGCCACATTACAGCAACATTTTAAAGGGGCAAAGGGTTTTTAAAAGGCAAGCCTGAAGGCTCTGTGCCTCAATGCGAGGAGTATTCGCAATAAGGTGGACGAATTAACTGCGCAGAAAGCAGTTAACAGATATGATGTAATTGGCATCACGGAGACATGGCTCCAGGGTGACCAAGTCTGGGAACTCAACATCCAAGGGTATTCAACATTTAGGAAGGATAGACAGAAAGGAAAAGGAGGTGGGGTGGTGTTGCTGGTTAAAGAGGAAATTAATGCAATTGTAAGGAAGGACATTAGCTTGGATGATGTGGAATCGGTATGGGTGGAGCTACGGAATACCAAAGGGCAGAGAACGCTAGTGGGAGTTGTGTACAGACCACCAAACAGTAGTAGTAAGGTTGGGGATGGCATCAAACAAGAAATTAGGGATGCATGCAATAAAGATACAGCAGTTATCATGGGCGACTTTAATCTACATATTGATTGGGTTAACCAAACTGGTAGCAATGCGGTGGAGGAGGATTTCCTGGAGTGTATTAGGGATGGTTTTCTAGACCAATATATCGAGATGCCAACTAGAGGACTGGCCATCCTAATTGGGTGATGTGTAATGAGAAAGGACAAATTAGCAATCTTGTTGTGCAAGGCCCCTTGGGGAAGAGTGACCATAATATGGTAGAATTCTTTATTAAGATGGAGAGTGACTCAGTTAATTCAGAGACTAGGGTCCTGTACTTAAGGAAAGGTAACTTCGACGTGAATTGGCTAGAATAGACTGGCGAGTGATACTTAAAGGGTTGACGGTGGATCGGCAATGGCAAACATTTAAAGATCACGTGGATGAACTTTAACAATTGCACATCCCTGTCTGGAGTAAAATTAAAACGGGGATGATGGCTCAACCGTGGCTAACAAGGGAAATTAAGGATAGTGTTAAATCCAAGGAAGAGGCATATAAATTGGCCAGAAAAAGCAGCAAACATGAGGACTGGGAGAATTTTATAATACAGCAGAGGAGGACAAAGGGTTTAATTTGGAGAGGGAAAATAGAGTATGAGAGGAAGCTTGCTGGGAACATTAAAACTGACTGCAAAAGCTTCTATAGATATGTGAAGAGAAAAAGATTAGTGAAGACAAATGAAGGTCCCTACATTTTAAGAAGGGAGGGAGAGAGAAGGTGGGTAATTATAGAGCGGTTAACCTGTTATCAGTAGTGGGGAAAATGTTGGAATCAATTATTAAAGATGAAATAGCAGCACATTTGGAAAGCAGTGATGGGATTGGTGCAAGTCAGCATGGATTTATGAAAGGGAAATCATGCTTGACAAATCTTCTAGAATTTTTTGAGGATGTAACTGGTAGAGTGGACAAGGGAGAATCGGTGGATGTGGTATATTTGGACTTTCAAAAGGCTTTTGACAAGGTCCCACACAAGAGATTGGTGTGCAAAATTAAAGCACATGGTATTGGGGGTAATGTAATGTAGAGAACTGGTTGGCAGACAGGAAGCAGAGAGTCACGATAAACGAGTCCGTTTCAGAATGGCAGGCAGTGACTAGTGAGGTGCCGCAGGGTTCAGTGCTGGGACCCCAGCTATTTATAATATACATTAATGATTTGGATGAGGGAATTGAGTGTAATATCTCCAAATTTGCAGATGACACTGAGCTGGGTAGCGGTGTGAGCTGTGAGGAGAATGCTAAAAGGCTGCAGGGTGACTTGGACAGGTTAGGTGAGTGGGCAAACGAGTGGCAGATGCAGTATAATGTGGATAAATGTGAGGTTATCCACTTTTGTGGCAAAAACACGAAGGCAGAATATTATCTGAATGGCGGCAGATTAGGAAAAGAGAAGGTACAATGAGGCCTGAGTGTCATGGTACATCTGTCATTGAAAGTTGGCATGCAGGTATAGCAGGCGGTGAAGGAGGCAAATGGTATGTTGGCCTTCATAGCTAGGGGATTTGAGTATAGGAGCAGGGAGGTCTTACTGCAGTTTTACAGGGCCTGTTGAGGCCTCACCTGGAATATTGTGTTCTGTTTTGGTCTCCTAATCTGAGGAAGGACGTTCTTGCTATTGAGGGAGTGCAGCGAAGGTTCACCAGTCTGATTCCCGGGATGGCAGGACGGACATATGAGGAGAGACTGGATCGACTGGGCCTGTATTCACTGGAGTTTAGAAGGGTGAGAGGGGATCTCATAGAAGAATATAAAATTCTGACGGGACTGGACAGGTTAGATGCAGGAAGAATGTTCCCGATGTTGGGGAAGTCCAGAACCAGGGGACATAGTCTAAGGATAAGGGGTAAGCCATTTAGGACTGAGATGAGGAGAAACCTCTTCACTCAGAATGGTTAACCTGTGGAATTCTCTACCGCAGAAAGATGTTGAGGCCAGTTTGTTAGATATATTCAAAAGGGAGTTGGATATGGCCCTTATGGCCAAAGGGATCAAGGGGTATGGAGAGAAAGCAGGAAAGGGGTACTGAGGTGAATTATCAGCCATGATCATATTGAATGGTGGTGTGGGCTCAAAGGGGTAAATGGTCTACTCCTGCACCTAATTTCTATGTTTCTATGAATTACTCAGCAGGTCAGGCAGCATCTGTGGAGAGAGAAACAGAGTTAATGTTTCAGGTCAATGTTAACTCTATTTCCTTTTTAAAAAAATTCAAGATTTATCATTCACAAAGCAACAAGTGCCACAGACTGTCCAATCAAACTGTTCAAATAGTTTCTTCATGCTCTTTCAGTTACCATTTCCTACTTCAGTCAGGTCAGTGTATATAGCTAGAAACGACATTGATAACAACATCACTTGCCTAACAAAATTGGTCTTTTCAAATTAGAAATGACTGAGATTTTTGCACCAAGTAGCCTGCTATGCTGTCTGGTGTCTAAGGCTTGAGTGGGAAATGTCACCCGGCTTTTGGATGCTGGGAATTTCCAGCTGCTGAAGACAAATTCTGTGTGTGACAGTGATGCATTACGGGAGTTATGATTTAAACCTCTCTGGAACTACGTTACCTAAAGTGTACTGTGGCAGCCAGGCAGAAAATTTACAAACAACTGTGAGGTGTGAGCTGTCGGAAAAACATCAAAGGGAATTGTGTCTCAGCATTTTCGACAGTTGAAGACAATAAGTAAACATTCTGAGTTAATAAAGTTGTTTAGGGTGATTTTGTCTTTGTGTCACTGGCACAACTGTCTGTACTGGGACCACAGATGGATGTTTCT
This sequence comes from Pristiophorus japonicus, assembly GCF_044704955.1. Taxonomy (NCBI): domain Eukaryota; kingdom Metazoa; phylum Chordata; class Chondrichthyes; family Pristiophoridae; genus Pristiophorus; species Pristiophorus japonicus. The sequence goes on from NC_091977.1 coordinate 136,253,096, forward strand.
GAGCCTGTTGGATGCAGACCCCTGACACTGTGGCAGAGTTGGTCAACCAACTAGTCCCAGAGAATGCTCCGGTGCTGGTAATTGGAGACTCCACAGTAGATAGAATGCTTAATAAGCAATGCTACACATTGACAGCTTCAGCAAGAATAACAAATCTACCATGGGAATTAAGAGAGTAAAAAAATATACTTGATAATCACATAAATACTGAAAACGAGGAGCAAGGTTTTGCAGTGAGTGAAGTCAAAGAAACAGGAGAAGGCTATTCAGCCCCTCGAGCCTGTTCTGCCATTCAATTAGATCATGGCTAATCCGTATCTTAACTCCACTTACCCGGCTTGGTTCCGTAACCCTTAACACCCTTCCCGAACAAAAATCTTCAATCTGTTTTGAAAACTTCAACAGCTTTTTGGGGAGAGTGTTTCAGATTTCCACTACCCTGTGTGTGAAGAAGTGTTTCCTTACATCACCCCTGAACGGCCAAGCTAATTTTAAGATTATGCCCCTTGTCCACCAGAAGAAATAATTTCTCTCTATCCTATCAAATTCTTTAATCATCTTAAAGGAGGAGGCGGGAGCTCGGAGCAGCGTGAGTCCAGGGTCGTCGGAGAGGTCTATAAAGGCCAGCGGAAGTCAAGCAGTCAGTCGAGGAGGCGGGAGCTCAGAGCAGCGTGAGTCCAGGGTCGTCGGAGAGACCTATAAAGGCCAATGGGAGTCGAGCAGTTCGAGCAGTCAGTCAAGGAAGCGAGAGCTCGGAGCAGCGCGAGTCCGGGGTCGTCGGAGAGGCGTACCGGTGCAGCTGGGAGAGAAGGCAAAAAAGAAGTAGAAAGAAATTGAAAGGTGACATCACAGCCAAGGGGGTAAGTGATTGGCAGGTGATTGGTGAGTAGTTTTTATTTTTTATTTTCTATATCAGTAAGTAACCTTTAGCATTGTTGTTGCCAATTTAAGTTTATGGCAGGAGAGCTCGGACACGTGTTATGCTCCTCCTGTACTATGTGGGAAATCAGGGACGCTCCCGGTGTCCCTGACGTCTATGTGTGCGGGAAGTGTATCCGCCTCCAGCTCCTGACGGACCGCATTGCGGAATGCTGAGAATGACATGAACAGCACGTTTAGCAAGTTGGTCTTACCGCAGGGAAAGGTTACACAGCCAGATAGGGAATGGAAGACCAACAGGAAGAGCAGTGCAAGGAAGGTAGTGCAGGGGTCCCCTGCAGTCATCTCCCTGCAAAACGGATACACCGCTTTGGGTACTGTTGAGCGGGATGACAGTGGAGGGCAGCAGCAGCCAAGCTCATGGCATCGTGGGCAGCTCTGCTGCACAGGAGGGCAGGAAAAAGAGTGGAGAGCTGTAGTAATAGGGGATTTGATTGTAAGGGGAATAGGTAGGTGTTTCTGCGGCCGCAACCGAGACTCCAGGATGGTATGTTGCCTCCCTGGTGCAAGGGTCAAGGATGTCTCAGAGCAGGTGCAGGACATTCTAAAAAGGGAGGATGAACAGTCAGTTGTCGTGGTGCATATAGGTACTAACGACATCAGTAAAAAACGGGATGAGGTCCTACAAGATGAATTTAGGGAGCTAGGAGTTAAATTAAAAAGTAGGACCTCAAAAGCAGTAATCTCAGGATTGTTACCAGTGCCACGTGCGAGTCAGAGTAGGAATTGCAGGATAGCTCAGATGAATACGTGGCTTGAGCAGTGGTGCAGAAGGGAGGGATTCAAATTCCTGGGGCATTGGAACCTGTTCTGGGGGAGGTGGGACCAGTACAAACCAGATGGTCTGCACCTAGGCAGGACCAGAACTAATGTCCAAGGGGGAGTGTTTGTTAGTGCTGTTGGGGAGAAGTTAAACTAAGACGGTAGGGGGATGGGAACCTATGCGGGGAGACAGAGGGAAATAAAATGGAGTCAGAAGCAAAAGATAGAAAGGAGAATTGTAAAAGTGGAGTGCGGAGAAACCCAAGGCAAAAAATAAAAAGGGCCACAGTACAGCAAAATTCTAAAGGGGCAAAGTGTGTTAAAAAGATAAGCCTGAAGGCTCTGTGCCTCAATGCGAGGAGTATTCGGAATAAGGTGGACGAATTAACTGCGCAGATAGCAGTTAACGGATATGATGTGATTGGCATCATGAGACATGGCTCCAGGGTGACCAAGGCTGGGAACTCAACATCCAAGGGCATTTAGGAAGGATAGACAGAAAGGAAAAGGAAGTGGGGTGGCGTTGCTGGTTAAAGAGGAAATCAATGCAATTGTAAGGAAGGACATTAGCTTGGATGATGTGGGATCGGTATGGGTCAAGCTACGGAATACCAAAGGGCAGAAAATGCTAGTGGGAGTTGTGTACCAGCCACCAAATAGTTGTAGTGAGGTTGGGGACAGCATCATACAAGAAATAAAGGATTTGTGCAATAAAGGTACAGCAGTAATCATGGGCGACTTTAATCTACATATTGATTGGGCTAACCGAACTGGTAGCAATGTGGTGGAGGAGGATTTCCTGGAGTGTATTAGGGATGGTTTTCCTGACCAATATGTCGAGGAACCAACTAGAGTGCTGGCCATCCTAGATTGGGTGATGTGTAATGAGAAGGAACTAATTAGCAATCTTGTTGTGCGAGGCCTCTTGGGGAAGAGTGACCAAAATATGGTAGATGGAGAGTAACAAAGTTAATTCAGAAACTAGGGTCCTGAACTTAAGGAAAGGTAACTTTGATGGTATGAGGCGCGAATTGGCTAGATTAGACTGGCAAATGATGTTTAAAGGGTTGACGGTGGAGAGACAATGGCAAACCTTTAAAGATCATATGGATGAACTTCAACAATCTTACATCCCTGTCTGGAGTAAAAATAAAATGGGGAAGGTGGCTCAACCGTGGCTAACAAGGGAAATTAAGGATAGTTTTAAATCCAAGGAAAAGGCATATAAATTAGCCAGAAAAAGCAGCAAACCTGAGGACTGGGAGAAATTTAGAATTCAGCAGAGGAGGACAAAGGGTTTAATTAAGAAGGGGAAAATAGAGTACGAGAGGAAGCTTGCCGAGAACATAAAAACTGACTGCAAAAGCTTCTATAGATTTGTGAAGAGAAAAAGATTAGTGAAGACAAACGGATTGCAGTCGGATTGCAGTCGGATTCGGGTGAATTTATAATGGGGAACAAAGAAATGGCAGACCAATTGATCAAAAACTTTGGTTCTGTCTTCACGAAGGAAGACACAAGTAACCTTTCGGATGTACTAGGGGATCGAGAGTCTAGTGAGAAGGAGGAACTGAAGGATATCTTTATTAGGCGGGAAATTGTGTTGGGGAAATTGATGGGATTGAAGGCCGATAAATCCCCAGGGCCTGATAGTCAACATCCTATAGTACTTAAGGAAGTGGCCCTAGAAGTAGTGGATGCATTGGTGATCATTTTCCAACAGTCTACCGACTCTGGATCAGTTCCTATGGACTGGAGTGTTGCTAATGTAACACCACCTTCTAAAAAAGGAGGGAGAGAGAAAACGGGTAGTTAGCCTGACATCAGTAGTGGGGAAAATGTTGGAATCAATCATTAAGGATGAAATAGTAGCGCATTTGGAAAGCAGTGACACGATGGGTCCAAGTCAGCATGGATTTATGAAAGGGAAGTCATGCTTGACACATCTTCTGGAATTTTTTGAGGATGTAACAAGTAGAGTGGACAAGGGGGAACCAGTGGATGTGGTGTATTTGGACTTTCAAAAGGCTTTTGACAAGGTCCCACACAAGAGATTGGTGTGCAAAATCAAAGCACATGGATTGGGGGTAATGTACTGACGTGGATAGAGAACTGGTTGGCAGACAGTAAGCAGAGAGTCGGGATAAACAGGTCCTTTTCAGAATGGCAGGCAGTGACTTGTGAGTGCCACAGGGCTCAGTGCTGGGACCCCAACTCTTTACAATATATATTAATGATTTAAATGATGAAATTGAGTGTAATATCTCCAAATTTGCAGATGACATGAAACTGGGTGGTGGTGTGAGCTGTGAGGAGGACGATAAGAGGCTGCATGGTGACTTGGACAGGTTAGGCGAGTGGGCAAATACATGGCAGATGCAGTGTAATATGGATAAATGTGAGCTTATCCACTTTGAGGGCAAAAACACGAAGGCAGAATATTATCTGAATGGCGGCAGATTAGGAAAAGGGGAGGTGCAGCGAGACGTGGGTGTCATGGTACATCAGTCATTGAAAGTTGGCATGCAGGTACAGCGGGCGGTGAGAAAGGCAAATGGTATGTTGGCCTTCGTAGCTAGGGGATTTGAGTATAGGAGCAGGGAAGTTTATTGCAGTTGTGCAGGGCCTTGGTGAGGCCTCACCTGGAATATTGTGTTCAGTTTTGGTCTCCTAATCTGAGGAAGGCCATTCTTGCTATTGAGAGAGTGCAGCGAAGGTTCACCAGACTGATTCCAGGGATGGCTAGACAGATTAAACGGTGGCACAATTGAGGAACAGTGGAGGACTTTTATGGAACTCTTTCATAGTGCTCAACATAAATATATTCCAGTGAAAAAGAAGGGCAGTAAGAGAAGGGATAACCAGCCGTGGATAACCAAGGAAATAAAGGAGAGTATCAAATTAAAAACCAATGCGTATAAGGTGGCCAAGATTAGTGGGAAACGAGAAGATTGGGAAAATTTTAAACGACAGCAAAGAATGACTAAGAAAGCAATAAAGAAAGGAAAGATCGATTACGAAAGTAAGCTTGCGCAAAACATAAAAACAGATAGTAAAAGCTTTTACCGATATATAAAATGGAAAAGAGTGACTAAAGTAAATGTTGGTCCCTTAGAAGATGAGAAGGGGGATTTAATAATGGGAAATGTGGAAATGGCTGAGACCTTAAACAATTATTTTGCTTCGGTCTTCACAGTGGAAGACACAAAAACCATGCCAAAAATTGATGGTCAGGGAATGTGGGAAGGGAGGACCTTGAGATAATCACAATCACTAGGAGGGTAGTGCTAGATAGACTAATGGGACTCAAGGTAGACAAGTCCCCTGGTCCGGATGAAATGCATCCCAGGGTATTAAAAGAGATGGCAGAAGTTATAGCAGATGCATTCGTTATAATCTACCAAAATTCTCTGGACTCTGGGGAGGTACCAGTGGATTGGAAAGCAGCTAATGTAATGCCTCTGTTTAAAAAAGGGGGCAGACAAAAGGCAGGTAACTATAGGCCGGTTAGTTTAACATCTGTAGTGGGGAAAATGCTTGAAGCTATCATTAAGGAAGAAATAGCGGGACATCTAGATAGGAATAGTGCAATCAAGCAGACGCAACATGGATTCATGAAGGGGAAATCATGTTTAATTAATTTACTGGAATTCTTTTAGGATATAACCAGCATGGTGGATAGAGATGTACCGATCGATGTGGTGTATTTAGATTTCCAATAGGCATTCGATAAGGTGCCACACAAAAGGTTACTGCAGAAGATAAAAGTACGCGGAGTCAGAGGAAATGAATTAGCATGGATTGAGAATTGGCTGGCTAACAGAATGCAGAGAGACGGGATAAATGGGTCCTTTTCGGGTTGGAAATCGGTGGTTAGTGGTGTGCCACAGGGATCGGTGCTGGGACCACAACTGTTTACAATATACATAGATGACCTGGAAGAGGGGACAGAGTGTATTGTAATAAAATTTGCAGATGACACAAAGATTAGTGGGAAAGCGGGTTATGTAGAGGATACAGAGAGGCTGCAAAGAGATTTAGATAGGTTAAGCGAATGGGCTAAGGTTTGGCAGATGGAATACAATATCGGAAAATGTGAGGTCATCCACCTTGGGGAAAAAAACAGAAAAAGGGAATATTATTTGAATGGGGAGAAATTACAACATGCTGCGGTGCAGAGGGACCTGGAGGTCCTTGTGCATGAATCCCAAAAAGTTAGTTTGCAGGTGCAGCAGGTAATCAGGAAGGCGAATGGAATGTTGGCCTTCATTGCGAGAGGGATGGAGTACAAAAGCAGGGATGTCCTGCTGCAACTGTATAGGGTATTAGTGAGGCCGCACCTGGAGTACTGCATGCAGTTTTGGTCACCTTACTTAAGGAAGGATATACTAGCTTTGGAGGGGGTACAGAGATGATTCACTAGGCTGATTCTGGAGATGAGGGTGTTACCTTATGATGATAGATTGAGCAGACTGGGTCTTTACTCGTTGGAGTTCAGAAGGATGAGGGGTGATCTTATAGAAACATTTAAAATAATGAAAAGGATAGACAAGATAGAGGCAGAGAGGTTGTTTCCACTGGTCGGGGAGACTAGAACTAGGGGGCACAGCCAATTTAAAACTGAGTTGAGAAGGAATTTCTTCTCCCAGAGGGTTGTGAATCTGTGGAATTCTCTGCCCAAGGAAGCAGTTGAGGCTAGCTCATTGAATGTATTCAAATCACAGCTTGATAGATTTTTAACCAATAAGGGAATTAAGGGTTACGGGGAGCGGGCGGGTAAGTGGAGCTGAGACCACGGCCAGATCAGCCATGATCTTGTTGAATGGCGGAGCAGGCTCGAGGGACTAGATGGCCTACTCCTGTTCCTAATTCTTATGTTCTTATGTTCTTATGTTCTTATATGAGGAGAGACTGGATCAACTGGGCCTTTATACACTGGAGTTTAGAAGGATGAGAGGGGATCTCATAGAAACATACAAGATTCTGACGGGACTGGACAGGTTAGATGCGGTTAGAATGTTCCCGATGTTGGGGAAGTCCAGAACCAGGGGACACAGTCTTAGGATAAGGGGCAGGCCATTTAGGACTGAGATGAGGAGAAACTTCTTCACTCAGAGAGTTGTTAACCTGTGGAATTCCCTGCCACAGAGAGTTGTTGATGCCAGTTCATTGGATATATTCAAAAGGGAGATAGATATGGCCCTTATGGCTAAGGGGATCAAGGGATATGGAGAGAAAGCAGGAAAGGGGTACTGAGAGAAGGATCAGCCATGATCTTATTGAATGGTGGTGCAGGCTCGAAGGGCCGAATGGCTTACTCCTGAACCTATTTTCCGTGTTTCTATGTTTCTATGTTAAACAAATAACATAACTGTATCTTAAGAAAATACTGCATATCCATTGGGTAGAGTAAAAAAAAGTAAATAATTGAGAATAAGGATTTTGGGAGGGAAGAACAAACAAAGTGATTCATAGTTTTCTATAGTGGTAGGTAAATAATATTTTTACAAACATTATATTTGTGAGGCCTGTATTCTACAGATATCAGTGAGATGTGTAATAATTTTAGCTCAGGCTGATTATATGATGGCAAATTACATTTAGTTTGCAATGGGACTTGGAAAATATCATGAACTCTATTCCAGGTCCTTGTTCACCATGAATAATGTCATAGGATATCCACTAACATGTTCTGAATGGATTTCTCACTAATTTAATGCTATGTCAGAATCCCAATTGCATGTTGTCAATCAAGTATTACAGAGCTTTGTGGCATGTGCTGAATCCACAAATAAATAACAAGATTATAAAATAAAAGTAAAATACTACAGATGCTGGAAATCTGAAATAAAAACAGAAATGTTTGAAACATTCAGCAGGTCAGGCAGCATCTGTGGAGAGAGAAACAGATTAAACGTTTCAGGTTGATGATCATTTATCAGACATGTACATCAGTTTGAATATATTTTGCAAAACTTACCATGATCGATGCAGATAAAAGGATTAGTTTTACACTCTATCAGCCATGATCCTGTTGAATGGCGGAGCAGGCTCGAGGGGCTAGATGGCCTACTCCTGTTCCAAATTCTTATGTTCTTATGTTCTATTACAAACTCTCAAGCATTTGTTTCAAATAAATTTATGACATTAGGCTTTGGAATGAACAAACTATGTTACTGTCATTGGGGTTATTGCATCCTGGTTATGGCAGCGTGGAGGCCCCAACCTGTGTGTGAACATCAGCGGCAGGTCGGAGCCATAAAAGGAGCAGAGGTGCGGTAGCCTGGGAACAGCGTGGAGGCATGCTACTTCAGGGAGCAGCGCGAGCTGGTGCAGGACGGCGATGGCAGCGAAGAGTGACGTCATTAAGGTGCAGGTCGGTGATTGGAGCATGGGCAGATACAGCAGGAGTGGTGAGAAACTGTGGAGGGATGTGATCGGAGCCCAGGAGAGGCATGAGTTCGGGGCCAGGGGCCCAGGGGCAGCATGGGCCAGCCCACACTGCGATATGTGTGCGCACTAGGTCCGTGCAGCAGAGTAGGTCTCGGATAACCCTTGCCACTGGACCAAGACCTAGCTCTGTCAAGCCCGTGTGGTGGCTGGTGTGCAACGGCCACCATACATTAAAGAAATCTACGAACAGGCATCTTCCACCCTTCAGGGTGTAGTTCAGGACCTGGAATATTAGGTCCTTCATTGAAACACCTGTGAACTCATCCTTTTTTGGCGTGGAAGCAAGTCATCCTCGTTTCGAGGGACTGCCTATGTTGATGATATTGCATGTACTTTTAATGATGTTTTGCGAATAGCACTGATTTTAATTCAAAACAGTTCTCGTCAATAAATAATTCCGATTGAAAAGCTTATAAGGGGTTGATTCCTTCTTACTACGCTGAAAATGCATTGAGAGCTTTCTTTTGAATTTTTGTGTGTTGGCAGATCCACGCAACTGCATAGTGCACGCTCCCTGAGTTACAATTAAGAAGCGAATCAGAATGCACCCGTAATAATGCTGTTGAGCCACATATTAAGATGTTAACCATACAATTAATGAGGTCATAGATGAAAATATTGTATAACGTTATTGTGTAGGGCACATATCTCGAGCACATTTTGATCTGATTGGCTCAACAATAAGAACAATTTGTATTTATACAGCACCTTTAATGTAATAAAACATCCCAACGTGCTTCACAGGAACGTTATCAATCAAAATTTGACACCGAACCACATAAGGAAATATTAGGCCAGATGAGCAAAAGGTCTAAGAGGTATGTTTTAAGGAGCAGCTTAAAGGAGGAAAGAGAGGTCGAGAGATGAGAGGTCTGGGGAGGAAATTCCAGAGTTTAAAGCCTCGGCAGCAGTGGAGCGATTAAAATTGGGGATGCATGAGAGGCCAGAATTTAAGGAGTGCAGTTATTTCAGAGGGTTGTAGGGCTGGAGGAGGTTATAGAGAGAGGGATGGACAAGGTCATGGAGGGATTTGAAAACAAGGATGAGAATTTTAAAATCGAGGCGTTGCTCAACTAGGAGCCAATGTAGGTCAGCGAGCACAGGGAGATGGGTGAACAGGACTTGGAGCGAGTTAGGTTCAGGCAGCAGATTTTTAAATGAGTTTAAGTTTATGGAGGGTGGAAGATGGGAGTTTGTGTATTGGAATACACAAGTCTAGAGGTAACAAAGACATGGATGAGGGTTTCATGAGCAGATAAGCTGAGACAGGGTGGAGTTGGGTGATGTTGGGGAGAGTTAAACTAGCTTGGCAGGGGGATGGGAACCTGAGAACAAATTCAATAGGGAAGGAAGTAAAGCTGAAAATTGAAAGCAAGAATGCAGAAAGTGAATCTGTAAGACAGGGTTAGTAAGTAGCAATCAAGGAGATGCTAAATGGTATATACTTCAATGCAAGGAATATAGCAAATAAGGTGGATGAGCTGAGAGCACTGGTCGACACTTGGAAGTATGACATAATAGCTATTACAGAGGCATGGCTGAAGGAGGGGCAGGTTTGGCAGCTCAATATTTCTGGTTACAGAATCTTTAGACAGGACAGAGAGGGGGGTAAAAAGGAGGGAGGGGTCGCAGTATTGATTAAAGAAACTATTACAGTGGTGAGGAGGGATGATATGTTAGCGGGATCATCAAATGATGCCATATGGGTCGAGCTGAAAAATATAAAAGGGGCAGTCACACTGCTGGGCATGTATTATAAACAGCAAACAGTTGGAAGAAGATAGAAGAGCAAATATGTAGGCACATTTCTGTGAAATCCAAAAACCATAGCACAGTAATAGTTTCAGCTATCCTAATACTGATTGGGACAAATACAGTGTGAAGGGTAAAAAGGGTGCGGAATTCCTAAAATGCATTCAAGACTTTTTTAGTCAGAATGTTAGAAGCCCAACATGAGAGGGGGGGGGGGTTCTGGACTTAGTTTTGGGGAATGAAGCTGGGCAGGTTGAAGGGGTATCAGTTGGAGAGCACTTGGGTGCCAGTGACCATAATTCAGTCAGCTTCAAGGTAGTTATGGATAATGACAAGGATAGACCAGGAATAAATGTCCCAAATTGGAGAAAAACTAACTTTGCTAAGTTGAGAAGTGATTTGGCCACACTGGGCTGGAAAAAGCTAATTGTGGGTAAATCAGTGTCGGAACAGTGGGAGGCATTCAAGGAGGAGACCCGGAGGGCTCAGGCCAAACATATGCCCTTAAAGAAAAAGGTTGGGAATAACAATTCTAGAGCCCACTAGATGCCTAGGGACATACAAGGGAGGATAAAGAAAAAAAAGAAAGCTTATGTCATATACCAATGGCTAAAAACTATAGAATCTCTGGAGAATATAGAAGGTTCAGAGGTAAAATTAAAAAGCCTGTTAGGAATGCTAAGAGAGAGCATGAAAAATTATTGGCAAGTAAAGTCAAGGAAAACACAAAGATGTTTTAAAAATATAGTAAGAGCAAGAGGATAACTAATGAAAGGGTAGAGCCCATCAGAGACCATGATAGTAACCTGAGTGTGGAGGCAGAAGATGTTGGTATGGTTCTTAATGAATACTTTGCATCTGTTTTCACAAAGGAAAGGCAATGCAGATACTGCTATTGAGGAGGAGTGTGAAATTCTGGATGAAATAAACATAGTGAGAGAGGAGGTATTAAAGGGTTTAGTGGCTTTGAGTGGATAAGTCCCCAGGCCCGAAATGCATCCCAGGCTGTTGAACGAAGCAAAAGAGAAAATAGCAGAGGGCTTAACCATCATTTTCCAGTCCCCTTTGGATAGATGTTTTTGTGGCTGGAAGGATGTTTCCAGTGGGACTGTGTAGGGCTCAGTACTGGGTCCCTTGCTTTTTGTAGTATGCATTAATGATCTAGATTTGAATATAGGGAGTATGATTAAGAAATTTTCAGATGAAACTAAAATTGGCTGTGCGGTTGATACTGAAGAGGAAAGTCATGGACTGCAGGAAGATATCAGTCTATTACAAGGGTCATAGATTTAAGGTGGTTGTTGAAAGGTTTAGAGGGGATTTGAGGAGAGGCTTCTTCATGCAGAGGGTTGTGGGGATCTAGAACTCACTGCCTGGGAAGGTGGTGGAGGCAGAAACCCTCACCATATTTCAAAGGTGCTTGAATAGGCACCTAAAGTGCCGTAACCTACAGGGTTACAGACCTAGAGCTGGTAAATGGGATGAGACTGGATAATCTCTTGTTGGCTGGTGCAGATACGATGGTAAGTACTTCAGGGAATCTAATACAGCCAGAGTGATCTACTGGACTAGTTTCAATCACCTGGATGGGTCGGAAAGGAATTTTCCCAGATTTTTGTTTCCCCAATTGGCCTGGGTTTTTAACTGTTTTTTTTGTCTCTCCCAGGAGAGTGCATGGCTCCGGTTGGGGTGGAGTGTAAAATGTTGCGATACATGGGGTATCGCAGTTGTGTGGGGTGGACTGGTTGAGCCGGATGCTTTTTCCTTGTCCACCACTGTTCATTGTTCATAGGTTTATATATAACCTTCAGGACTGCTGACCAATGGCCGTGTGGCTCTTTGTTGGCCAGCGTGGACACGATGGGCCGAATTGGCCTCCTTCTACGTTGTAAATTTCTATTTTTCTATGTTTCTATGTTACAGAGGTGGAAGTAGGTGGCCTTAGTGATGGTGCAGATATGTGGTCGAATGCTGATCTTGGGGTCAAATACAACAGCAAGGTTGAGAACAGTCTGGTTCAGCCTCAGACAATTGTCAGGGACAGTGATAGAGTTGGTGGCTAGGGAACAAAGTTGTGGCAGGAACCAAAGACAATGGCTTTGGTCTTCCCAATATTTGGTTGGAGGAAATTTTTGCTCATCCAGTACTGGACATTGGACAAACATTCTGGCAATTTAGAGACAGGTAAGTGTGAGACAGTTGATGTAACCAGAAGACCCCGTATTAACTCATGCCTGTAAAGGTAAGAATTTTATTTATTACAGAAGCTTGTGTTGAAACATTTATTCTTGAGAGCACTATTTGCTCTGCTTTTTGTATGATTTATACCATAAAATACAAAACACTTAGTCATGGAACAGGTCAGTAATTGTTTAAAACTGTGAGGATGAAATCAAACTAAGAAGGAGGTATATTTTTTTTTTAATTACCTCATCCCAAATAAGAAATTCAATCAGATGTTTAAAAGGAAAAAGACTGCAAGCAATCTTTGTCAAAATCCTTCAGTTCTGATAAAGGATCTTTACTCAAAATGGCAATCTATCTTTTATCTTTTTAGATATCGGTGGACTTTTGCTTTAATTTCCAATACATTTAAGTTATATTCATTGTTACATAAGCTAAAATACATATTCACAATTGGAAGAAGTGATCTGGTGCAGCATAATAACCCAGGAAAAATCTCATAAATTTCTCTGTTTGCTACATGTTGTATAATTTTCTGTCTAAGTACTGTGATTTTGCATACAAAGCCCTGGAAGCAGTGAAAATGCACATTTCTGAGCAGATCTGAGTGATAATACGTCACATCATGACAAATCACTTGCTTTATTCATGGAATATATATTACAATTTGCATTGTAAGTAATGGAAGATGCTGCAACACTTATGTATTCATAATGTGGCATTTGCAGTAGCCAAGTCCTACTATAAGTTCAGAAAAAAACCTTTTCATACATTACACCACTATCTCGCATGCAACTGACTGTGATTTCCCAAAGATTGCCTTGGTCATGCGCCCATACCGTAGGTCCATCTGAATTAGGCATATCAGACACATCTCTTCCTGAAGTTACAGCGTCCGATTGGGAGAACACGCGAGGAAATTTCCAGTGTGTGTATTATGGTGCTATCCTGGAGTGAATGGGTGGCTGGGCAAAGAAGAACAGGCAAATAATATTATTAGACCTGTGCTTGGAGAAGGTCTCAAGATTCCCTCTACTCTATTCCCTCTATGTTCTCTGGCTTCAGGGTTTGCAGATTAATGTCTTCAAAAACATTTGAGAGTTACAGTTGTGGAGCCCTTTTCCCATGTAGGTTTGCTTCCTCCTGTGATATGCCCAACAGCAGCGAACTAGTGTTGAGATGTTGGTAGCTTCAAGAGCACAAACAATGATATCTAAGTGCCCAACCTGTATCCCCCTGAGTGTGTGTGAGTGTGTCAAATTTTGTATTCCTGTGAAGTGTCTTGAGACATTTCCTATGTTAAAGGCAACATATAAATGCAAGTTGTGTGCGTGTTTGTGTGAGAATAAACACATTTACGGTTATTTCATTGTGGATTGACTTGTCTATAATTCTCTGAGCATGTTCTATCACCCTTCTGAAATATAGATATTATGTTAGCTATTCATCAGTCCTCTGGCACTACACCTTTTTTTAACAAATTATTAAATATGGGTAGTGAGGCCTCTGCTATCTCATCCCTAGATTCTTTCAAAATGCGTGGATGCAATTCATCCGGACCAGGGGTTTTATCCTCTTTGAGTTTGATTAGTTTATTTAATATATCCCCTCTTTTTATTTTAAGTGTATTTATCTCATTACTAATCTCATCATTCAATTTCATGTCCACCTGTTCTATCTCCTTGGTAAATACTGAAGCAAAATTTAATATTGTTGCCGTCTCTCTTTCATTACCTGTAGTATTATCCTGTCTATCCATAACGGCTCTATTCACATCCCAGCCTTCCTTCTTTATTGATGTGGCTGTAAAATATTTTATTATTTTGTTTTATGTTCCTTGATAATTTAGTTTCATACTTCTTCTTTGCCTTCCTAATTGTTTTTTGACTTCTCTCCTAATCTTTTCGTATTCTCACTTATCATGCACTCCCCTGCTGTCTATGTACTTAATGTATTCCTCTTTCCATAGCCTCAAATGTTCCCCTATGGCCTTATTCATTATTGGAGCCTCATTAGCGATTAGGTTGTTCTTTCCTTTTAGTGGAATATATAGTTACCACACTCTGTTGAACCCATTTTAAATGTTTCCCATAGTGTTTTGCCAATATTGTTGCCATTTTATTTTCCCAAGTTCTATTCTCAGCCCTTAAAAGTCAGTGTTGTAGAGAGTAGAAATATATATATATAACTAGGCATTAGGCACCTGCTCTATATTTAAAACTCACATAAGCTTAAAATGGACACACACATAAAATGGCTGCCCAGGCATGATGGGAAATCAGGTAGTCAAGCTGTGAACTGTTGAACGTTCAATGACCAAGCAATAACCCTGTGAGGCCCACTATAGGAATGCCTGGGATGCGGGAAGACAGAGATAAGAAGGAAACCATCTCCTGTGAACAAGGTCATAAACCAATTAATTCCCCAGGAAGAAAGATAAGAGGGAAACCATCTCCTGTAAACAAGGTTATAAACCAATTATTTCTCCCAGATGAAAGAACTAGGGAGAGAACCTATAAAGTAATCGATCAGCCCAAGCTGACAATAACCGAACATATGGTTCCTGGGATAATAGGGGAATTCTATTGGGTTAAAAGAACCTATATGTAATCTATAATCATTGTGATTGGCTTTTGTCCAGCCGTGATGGGCTGTGTAGCTGTAGTAAACTGTTTTGTAACTGTTGTGAAACATATAAAGGTGCATGTAACCCTTTGTTCGGTGGAGAGAAACCTGGATACGGTCCTGAGTTTTTCCTCCCCGCTGAGCGTAATAAAGGCCGCCAGGCGTTGGAACTGACTCTGAGTGTTGAGTGATTCTTCTGAGAAAACACTAACGCTAACAGTCAGCTTTTCTCCAATCTATTACCCTGGTTTTTGTCATACTTATGTAATTCTCAATTATCATCTTAAAGCATATTATATTATAAGAACAAAATAAATAGGAGCAGGAGTAGACCATTTGGCCCCTCGAACCTGCTCCTTAATTCAATAAGATCATGGCTGATCTGATCCTCTCCACTTCCCCGCCCGCTCCCAAGAATCCTTGACTCCCTTATCATTCAAAAATCTGTCTATCTCCACCATAAATATGTTCAATGACCTAGCCTTCATAGCCCTCTGGGGTAGAAAATTTCAAAGATTCATGACCCTCTGAGAGAAGAAATTCCTCCTCATTTCAGTTTTAAATGGGCGACCCCTTATTCTGAAACTATGCCCCCTAGTTCTAGATTCTCCCACGAGGGGAAACATCCTGTCTGCATCGACCCTGTCAAGCCCCCTGTCAAGCCCTCTCAGAATCTAATATGTTTCACTAAGATCACCTCTCAGTCTTCTAAACTCCAATGTGTATAGGCCTAACCTGCTCAACCTTTCTTCAGATGACAACCCCTTCATCTCAGGAATCAACCTCATGAACCTTATCTGAACTGCCTCCAATGCAAGTATATCATTCCTTAAATAAGGAGATCAAAACTGTATGCAGTACTCCAGGTGTGGTCTTACCGATACCTGTACAGTTGTAGCAGGACTTCCCTATGTTTATACTCTATCCCCGTTGCAATGAATGCCAACATTCCATTTGCCTTCCTAATTACTTGCTGTACCAGCATGCTAACCTTTTGTGTTTCATGTACAAGGACCCCCACCATCTGTACCACAGCATTTTGTAATTTCTCCCAATTTAAATAATAATTTATTTTTTTATTTTTCCTACCAAAGTGGATAACCTCACATTATACCCCATCTGCCAATTTTTTGCCCACTCACTTAGCCTATCTATATCCCTTTGTAGATTCTTGGCATCCTCCTCACAACTTGCTTTTCGATCTATCTTTGTATCATCAGCAAAATTAGCTACATTACACTCAGTCCCTACATCCAAGCCATTAATATAAATTGTAAATAATTGAGGGTGCAGTACTGATCCCCTTGGCACCCCACTTGTTACAGTTTGCCAACTGGAAAATGACCCATTTATCCCGATTCTCTGTTTTCTGTTAGTTAGCCAATCCTCCATCCGCGCTAATATATTACCCCCAGCTCCATGAGCTCTTATCTTGTGCCGTAACCTTTTAAGTGGAACCTTATCGAATGCTTTCTAGAAATCCAAATACTTGACATCTACTGGTTTCCCTTTATCCACCCTGCTTGTTACATCCTCAAAGAACTCCTGAAAATTTGTCAAACATGATTTCCCTTTCATAAAAACATGCTGACTCTGCTTGACTGCATTATAATTTTCCAATTGTCTTGCTACTACTTGCTTAATGATGGACTCCAGCATTTTCCCAATGACAGATGTTAGGCTAACTGGTCTATAGTTTCCTGCTTTCAGTCTTCCTCCTTTCCTAAATGGGGGCATTACATTTGCGGTTTTCCAGTCCACTGGGACCTTTCCAGAATCCAGGGAATTTTGATAGATTACAACCAATGCATGCACTATCTCTGCAGTGACCTCTTTTAAGACCCAATGATGCAGGCCATCAGTCAAGGGGACTTGTCCACCTTTAGTCCCATTAGTTTGCCTAGTACCTTTTTCTCTAATGATGGTGATTGTTTTCAGTCCCCCCGCCCCAATAGCCCATTGATTAGCAATTTTTGGGATGCTTTTAGTGTCTTCTACCATGAAGACCGAGACCAAATATTTGTTCAAAGTCTCCGCCATTTCCCTGTTTCCCATTATTAATTCCCCAGTCTCATCCTCTAAGGGACCAACGTTTTCTTTAGCTACTCGCTTTCTTTTTATATACCTGCAGATGCTCTTACTGTCTGTTTTAATATTTCTTGCTAGTTTACTCTCATAAGCTCTCTTCACTCTAATTATCATTTTTTTGTCATCCTTTGCTTGTTTCTAAACATTTCCTGATGCTCTGCCCTTCCATTGTTCTCCACAACATTGTATGCCTTTGTTTTCAGTTTGATACCATCCTTTACTTTCTTAGTTAGCCACGGATGGTTCAGCCTTCTCTTAGAGTCTTCCTTTCTTACTGGAATATATCTTTGCTGAGTGTTATGAAATATATCCTTAAATTTTTTACCACTGCTTTTCTACAGTCTTACTCTTTAATATATTTTCCCAGTTTACTTTAACCAACTCTGCATTCATACCTTTGTAATTACCTTTATTTAAGTTCAGGACACTAGCTTGAGACCTAGCTTTCTCACCGTCAAACTGAATTTGAAATTCTACCATGCTATGATCACTCTTCCCAAGAGGATCCTTCATTATGAGATCATTAATTAATCCAGCTCATTACACATTCCCAGATCTAAAATAGTCTTCTCCCTGGTTGGTTCCACAACATATTGTTCCAAGAAACCATCCTGAATACACTCTATGAACTCTTCCTCAAGGCTACCTTTGCCAATTTGATTTGTCCAATCAATATGAAGATTAAAATCGCCCATGATTATTGCTGTATCTTTGTTACAAGCCTCCATTATTTCTTGATTTATACTTTGTCCTACAGTGTGGCTACTGTTTGGGGATCTCCCACCAGTGACTTATTTCCCTTATTATTTCCTTTCTCCACCCAAACTGATTCTACATCTTCATCTTCTGAGCTAACATCATTTCTCACTGCTACACTGATCTCATCCCTTATTTGTACCCCACCTCCTTTTCATTTCTGCCTATCCTTACAAAATGGCAAATACCCCTGAGTATTCAGTTCCCATCCTTGGTCACCTTGCAACCACGTTCCTGTAATGGAAATCAGATCATACCCATTTATTTATATTTGTGCCGTCAACTCATCCATCTAGTTACGAATGCTGTGCGCTTTCAGCTGCAGAGCTTTTAATTTTGTCTTATGTCTATACGCTCTGTCCCTTTCTGTTTCACACTCTGGTTATCATTACACCTATCGTTACCCTGCACTTTTGCCTACTCCTTTCTCTTTGACTTTTATAATTTCTGCTCACCGGATCCCTCCCTCCCAATATTTAGTTTAAAGCCCTATCTACCGCTCTAGTTATTCGATTCAACAGGACACTGACCCCAACCTAGTACAAGTGAAGCCCATCCTGATGGAACAGCTCCCTCCTATCCCAGTACTGGTGCCAGTGTCCCATGAATCGAAACCCATTTCCTCCACACCAATCTTTGAGCCACGTGGTCATCTCTCTGATCCTATGCAAATTTGCTCGTGGCTCAGGTAATAATCCAGAGATTATTACCTTTATGGTTCTACTTTTTAACTTAGCCCCTAGCTGCTGATACTCCCTCAGCAGAACCTCTTTCTTTGTCTTACCTATGTCATTGGTTCCTATATCAACCACATCAACTGGACCTTCCCCCTCCCACTCCAAGTTCCTATCCAGTCCAGAGGAGATGTCCTTAACTCTGGCACCGGGCTGGCAACTCAGCCTTCGGGACACATGCTCTCGGCTACAGAGAACAGTATCTATCCCCCCAAGTATACTGTCCTCTATCACTACCACATTTCTTTTGACTCCCCCAATTGGAATGGCCCCCTGTACCACGGTGCTGTGGTTAGTTTGCACATCCTCCCAGCAATCCCTGCTCTCGTCCACACAGGGAGCAAAAACCTCATACCTGTTAGACAATTGCAAGGGCTGAGGCTCCGCCATTACTATATCCTGAGGCCCCATACCTGCCTCGCTTGTGGTCACACCCACCTGTCCCTGACCACGGACCAAATTTGAATTATTTAATCTAAGGGGTGTGACTGCCTCCTGGAACACAGTGTCCAAGTAATGGTCCCCTTCCCTGATGTATCACAGTGTCTGAAGTTCGTACTCCAGTTCATCAACATGCAGCCGAAGTTCCTCGCGCAGCCAATACTTACTGCAAATGTGGTCGCTGTGGACCTCAATGGTGTCCACCAGCTCCCACATGTTGCAGCAGTAACACATCGCCTGCTCTGCCATCTCTAATGTGTTTTATTTAATTAATTAGGTTTTGAATGTTTAGTTTTTAATCCCTGCTCTTAAATTAAACCACTACCCAAGAAAAAGAGAGAAATACTGACCAACCAGTCACTTCCCTGCTTTCCTCTAAGTCACACTTTGATTTCTTTTTACTTCTTCCCCTCCCAAGTTGGTTGGCGCCGTTCTAGCCTGGCTCCCTTTATCTCCTGCTCTGATCACTGGTTCTCGCATTGTTTCAGCCACTCCCTTTATTTCCCGCTCCAATCACATTTTACCCACTATTGCCTGGATGTTCCCCTACTTTTACTTCTCTTATCTGCTCTGGTTCATTCCCCATTACTAGATCCAAAAGCGAATCCTCCCAAGTTGGGCTTTTTACATATTGGTTTGGAAAGGAATCCTGTACACTTTGAAGGAACTCTATTCCCTTATCCCCTTTACCTACCTCTTCTGTCCAATTAATATCAGGGTCGTTGAAATCCCCCATGATTATTATTCAATGTTTTTTACAAATTTCCCGAATTTGTCTGTATATTTCGTCCTCCCCCTCTTTTCCACTATTAGATGGTCTGTACAGTACATCTGTGAGTGTGATTGATCCTTTATTATCTTTTATCTCTATCCATACAGATTCTATTTTTGTCTTGCTGATAGCGGCGTCACTTTTTTCTACTGCCGTTATGTTATCCCTAATAAGTACAGCTACTGCACCTCCCCTTTTCCCCCTCTCTATCTTTTCTAAATATGTTATACCTATAATGTTTAATTCCCAGTCCTGATTTTTCTGTAGCTGTGTCTCAGTAATCCCTACTATGTCTGGTTACTTGCAACGCATGATTGCCTCCAGCTCCCTTGGTTTATTACAGACAGTGTGTACATTGCTGTACAGATAGTTTAACTCACTTGTAATAGGATTTCCTCTCACTTTATATTTAACCATCTTTTTAGACTCTCTTTCTATAACTCTATTTATTCCCTTGCCATCAACGTCCTCCCTTACTTTATTCTTTCCTATACTTTCTTTTCCTGTTTTGTTTATATTCAGGCTGGCTACATTTCTAGTAGATCCCTCCCCCCATCTTATTAGTTATCAATATCCTGTTTAGTTGGTTTGCATTTTCTCATTGATCTTCTCAACTGAACCCCAACTCCACCTTCCCCCTCGGAAGATGCTGAGTTTCTACAAGATAGTTCTGTACCCTCAGAACCATCTTTGGTTGGCTGCATCTGATTCGGTGGGGATATGGACATTGTGTCCGTTGGGATACTTGGATCTGCCAACTCACTCTGATCACTATCCAAGTCAGACTCATAATCATCTACTCGTGGTACCGAAGGTGCATCGCTCGCCAGAAACAATTGATTCACATGAACCTTCCTGATGTAGTCACCAATTTTGACGAAGAATTGCATAGTGCCACAAACCCGAATAATTGTACCAACATCCCATTAGCATGGACTTGCCCTTTTTGACAGACTGAGAACACTGACCTGATCATGCTTCTGAAAGCCCCTTTCTTTGATAACGGCTGAATAATTAAGTTTCTGTACCGATTATGCCTTCTCTACCTTATCAGACAAGTTCGGTTGCAATAAACTGAGATACAGCCTCAGCCTACACTTCATCAATACTTCAGCAGGTGTGTACCCTGTTGTAGAATGGGGTGTAGTTCTGTATTTGAAAAGAAAATTTGCTAACCCATACTTCATGCTCACCGATGATCCAGTCTGTAGAACTTGTTTCCGTAAAGCCTCCTTGACAATCTTGACTGAACTTTCAGCTGCAGCATTCGAAGCAGGATGATATGGTGCTACCAACGTATAATGTCTGTAATATACCTACGAATGACTCCACGAGGCAATGTGTTGTACTCAAACTGTAGTGACCTTGGTCTTTTATTCCTAACGCTAGAGTGAGGCAGCCGCATGGTGGCTCTCCTTTTATACAGCCCCTGCCACCAGGGCAGGAAACCCCGGTCTCCACCAGTCGCACCCTCTAGTGGTGCCAGCATGTATATACACAGTGTAAACCTTATTGATAGTACATCAGGTAAACAAGTCTCCATCTTATGAAACTATACAGTGACTACACAGAGAGTATATCTATAGATTGCATATATAACATCACTCTCCTTCAAGTCCTTTGTGCCAATTACCTTTGCACTATGTGCTCTGGCTTAGCTCTCCCCAAACGTAAGTGCCAATAGCCCTTGCACCTTGGCTGTGCTTTGGATTGGCTCTCTCCCTGTTAACCCCCAAGTCCTTTTGCCACAACGTTGGGTAGTGGTTACCAGTTTGGATAGTTCAATGATGCAGTAGAGGTTCCAGTGGGTTCTAGATGTGATCCATATGTGTGTATATGGCTACATTCATCCATTTTCTCCCCCCCACAGCGAGATCATGCAGCTGGCCTGTTACGTTAACATACAGGATCGGACACAGTGCGAGTACAAAGAAAGGAAGAAAAAAACATTTTTTTTTACAGTTTGTATCATGACACCTTGGTTCAGTGACTTACATTCGTTCCGTTTTACGGTCGTGCGCCAAAATTGGGTAGATTGCATAATTAGTTCAGTCATGGTCAGTACTGAGGTAGCAGTACAGGTATGCGAGGACACTAGTTCCAGAGCAACCGGACGGGGTCCTAGTCGTCTGATGGCGGCGCTGCACCCCCTGATAGCGGGGTGGGCTTGGTTCGCTCACCTAGCCAGGACTCAGGGCCTTTGCCGTTGCCTAGTGGTGGGCAGAGCCACAGATGTGTGTGGCTTCCCTGTCCTCCTTTGAGGGCTGCAGAATCTTCTGCCTGCTCTCTAACAGTATTGGGAACCTGGCTGTTCCAGGTCCCATGTATGGAGCTCGTTGGCTCTGACCTTTCGCTCCCGGACATGGCCGAGGTAGCGACTGGGTCTGGGGGCTGTGTCGTCTCCACCCGGGTGGTGGGCAACGGCGGCCGACTGCACGTATTGGCGCCATTTTCGTTTCCAGGTCCGTGGCGAATACTGCCATCGGGTGCCTGCAGCGTGGGATAGACCTGGGGCAGGGTATCAGGATCAGCGCCTTTACCCTCCTGAATTCGCTCACTGGCTACTTTTGGGGACACTCTATTCCCGACATTTCGCAACATTTTGTTCTTTATATTCTTAATCGGTTCATTACATTGATTCCCATGCATACAATGTCTCTTTAAGTTCAGTTGATTGCAGGGGTCTCCTTCCCCTGCCATTCCACGCTGCCCCTTGCTGCAGCAGGGATGCTATATTGCCTCTGTCCTTGAGGTCGACTGCCTTGATCCTTCTCTCCCGCGATTCTGCCACAAAAGCTGGAAGAGTGCCTGTGAATTCGATCTTCCTCCCCAGGAGTCCTGCCACTGGAGCCGGGAAGGTACTTTTAGGTCATTCCGGTCGGATCATTGCCACGCAGTCATGATGGACGGCCTGTGCCTCAGGTGCTGCGCTGGTCTGTTCTCTGGTGCCTGGCCCATGCGAAGGTGAAGTTTTGCTTTGCCTCTGAGCACAGGGGACATTGATTGCTGGAGTGAAGAGGTCTTCCCATTTCCACTGGATCTTCCCCATCCAGCTTCTTCTGAGTAGCATTGGACCATCACCTGCAACAATCCACAGAGGTAACTTGTGCACCACACCATTATGGATTACACTTACATCCGCACTACCAAGGACTGCAATCAGCTCCTTGGTGTAGGTGCACAACTTTTCCTGCACTAGAACCAGCTCGGGTCGTTTTTCGTTCCATAACCTCTCAAAGGCATCCTGGCTCATCACTGACTGGCTTGCTCCCGTGTCCACTTCAGTGAAGACTGGAACACCATTTATCTCAACTTCCATCTTCACTGGAGGACAATCGGTGGTGTAGGTATACACTCCATACACTTCTTCTTGGGGCTGAGCTGCCTCTCTGGCCAAATCATCATACTCCACGCTGGATTCAAAGTCATCTACTGACTCCTCTGCTAGATGGTGAGTTGTATTTCTATTACACATACACTGGAGGTGGCCCTTCGTGTTACAGGCTTTGCATACATACTCAGCAAACCGTCACTGATGAGCCCTTGGTTTCCTCCGCAACGCCAGCATGGTGCTACTCGATTAGTACCCCTCGGCGGACTCTGAGTTCTGGAACCCTGAGGTCTGTGCTCTCTGCTCTGGACAGAGCCACATTCTACCATCTTACCTGTGAAAGGCACCACTCTGTGTACAATATCTGTTGGGTTTGAGTCCACAGGATGAATAATTTGCTTGGTGCTGCAGGTCGAGGTCATAAATGCCTGACTGATACTGATGGCCTTCTGCAGGTTGACTTTGGTGTCGGCAGATATTAGCTTGTGAAGGAGCCCCTCGTGGCCAATTCCTATAACAAAGATGTCTCGCAATGCTTCGTTGAGGTGCGTGCCAAAATCACACAGTGCCGCAAGTCTCCTGAGGTCGGCAGCATATTTTGCAATTTCCTGGCCCTCAGGTCTGCGGTGAGTGTTGGTTTTAGTTGGTCGCCAATAGTTCAGTCAGCTCATCGTATGTCTTATCCTTGGCCTTCATGGGTGCCAGAAAGTCCCTGATGAGGCGGTAGACCTCGGGCCCACAACTGGTCAGCAGTATAGCCTTGCGCTTCTCCGCCGATGCGCCCGTACCCCTGCCAGGACGTTTGCCACGAAATATAGCTCAAGCCTTTCCATGAAGGCATCCCAATCATTACCCTCTGTGAAAGGTAGCCATAATCGCATGAAAGTCTGTATTCCCGTCGCCAATTATTATGTCTGTAATGTACTTATGAATGACTCCATGAGGCAATGTGTTGTACTCAAACTGTAGTGACCTTGGTCCTTTGTTCCTAACACCAGAGTGAGGCAGCCACATGGTGGCTCCCCTGTTATCCAGTCCTTGCCACCAGGGCAGGAAACCCTGGTCTCCACCAGTTGCACCCTCTAGTGGTGCCAGCATATATATACACAGTATAAACCTTATTGATAGTACATCAGATAAACAAGTCTCCATCTTATGTAACTGTACAGTGACTACACAGAGAGTATATCTATAGTCTGTGTATATAACACAATGAATGTTTGATTCCGTTGTGTCTGGCAAATTTCACAAATTGTGTGGACCGAAATCTGACATCTTTTCTTCAGGCAGGCCATGGTATGCAAAAATATCCTGCAATTCATCCAATGTATGCTTTGTAGTCGTAGATGATCCCACATGCCGTACTTCCAGCCATTTTGAATGGCTGTCGATTAGAACCAGAAAATTATCATTGCCCGCCTCACAAAAATCAAGTTGTATTCTTTGGAATGGTCTTGTTGGCTAAATCCATGTTTACAATGGCATTTTACCTGACATGGCCCTGCAGTCTTGACAGATAGTACACTTATTTACGAATACGTACTTACTAATAATTCTAAGGTCTGGATTTTCGGCTTTTTGTATTTTTGCCTGTTTACGGGCGCATTTCGCGGTGGTTAACGTTAGCGCCAGAGCGAGCACATTTTGCCAAATGAAAATTCATAAGGAGCGTTAGCGTTAACTCGGGCATTGCACCAAACAATTTGTGCACCGGAGCCGAAAGTGGCTGCGCTAAAAATTGGCCATTCTGCGCATGCAAACATTTTTTTTTTCCTTCCCGTGCTTCTGATCTTCTGTCCAGTCACAAATGCAAATGCAGGGCATGGCCATGCTCATGTGCAGTACACCCGGGGCTGAATCAGCCAGTTTACATTTGGGTCTTGATGATGGAGGACAGTGATTTGAGACAGCGTGCCAGACGATTCAACCACGAGGCTAATGAAGTTCTAGTGGGGGCTGTGGAAAGAAGATGGCAGGATTTGCATCATAGGGGTGGATCTAGACCAGTGCCATCCATTTTTAAAAGGATTTGGTGGAAAATCATTGAGGAGGTCTCTGCCTCAGACACTGTGATCAGGACTGGCACACAATGACAAAAAAAGATTCATGATCTTTCAAGGGTTGTTAGAGAGCATGCAAGAACACCAAAGAGATTTAGACAACCATTTGTAGTCCACAGCGACATATTCACATGGGTACACATATGATTACTGCATCTTCTGCAGGCATTTGACACCCCTCTGCCTCACCCCCCTCTCACGCCTACTGCTCCTCCTCAATGTTGCCTCGGTGCCTGAAGCAAGACCACTTGAGGACTGCTTTGTGTCTGCGGGAGACAGGACAGACAGCCGTGGAGGATGGCCTGGACCAGCTGTGGGCCTGGAAGGTCTGGCTGCTGATTGCACCGCCACAGAATGTGTAATCTTGGATGGCTGGAGTGCAGGCGCAAATGCAGAAAGGCATGTGAAGGAATTCTAGCCTTGAAGGGCCGACCCTGGATAAATTACTTTATAACTTCTTAAAATAAGACAATTTTTGAAATAGCAGTCAGCTGAATTGACTAATTTAGAGTTCCCACCGCAAAAACAAAGGGCATCTGCCCTTTGACCAATGTTTGGTAATCTGACAATGAAAATTGTTGGAACAGTAGTTAGTTCAGCTGAATTAACTAAATTTGAAGTATCTATCACATAAACAAGACCAATTCTTGTGACCCTGGATAGTTATTTTATAACTTCTTAAAATGGGACAAATGTTGCAACAAAAGTCAAGTGCCCACTGCATAAACAAATGGCATCTGCCCTTTGACCAGAGATGGTAACCTCACAATGGTTATATCCAGATTACTACCGATGCCACGTGCTAATGAGTATAAGAATAGAAGGATAGATAGGATGAACACGTGGCTGGAGAGTTGGTGCAAGAGGGAGGGCTTTAAATTCCTGAAGCATTGAGACCGCTTCTGGGAGAGATGGGACCTCTACAAACCGGATGGGTTGCACCTCAACAGTGCCGGGACCAATATCCTCACGGGGAGTTTTGCTAGTGCTGTTGGGGAGCGTTTAAACTAGCTTGGCAGGGGGATGGGAACCTGAGAACAAATTAAATAAGGAAGAAAATAAAGCTGAAATTGGATAGCAAGAATTTATAAAATGAATCTGTAAGACAGGAAAAAACAAGGGTTAGTAAGTAATAATCAAGGAGGTCTTCCTGTTCTAAATGTTATATACTTTAATGCAAGAAGTATAGCGAATATGGCGGATGAGCTAACAGCACAGGTAGACACTTGGAAATATGACATTATAGCCATTACAGAGACATGGTTGAAAGAGGGGCAGGTTTGGAAGCTCAATATTCCTAGTTGCAGGATTTTTAGACAAGACAGAGACGGGGGTAAAAAGGCGGAGGGGGGTGCGTCGCAGTGCTGATTAAATAAACTATTACAGCGGTGAGGAGGGATGATATGTTAGAGGGATCATCTAATGAGGCCATATGGGTCGCATTGAAAAATAAAAAAGGGGCGATCACACTGCTGCATTATATATTCCCAAACAGTGGGAGAGAGATAGAGGAGCAAATATATAGGCAAATTTCTGTGAAGTCCAAAAACCTTAGGGCAGTAATAGTAGGGGATTTTAACTATCCGATTATTGATTGGGAGAAATATAGTGTGAAGGGCATGGAGGGTGCAGAATTCTTAAAATGCATTCAAGAGAACTTTTTTAGTCAGTATGTAACAACATGAGAGGGGGCGGTTTTGGATTTTGTTTTGGGGAATGAAGCTGGGCAGGTGGAAGGTGTATTAGTAGGAGAGCACTTAGGTGCCAGTGATCATAATTCAGTCAGATTCAAGTCAGTTATGGATAAGGACAAGGATAGACCAGGAATAACAGTCCTAAATTGTGGAAAAGCTAACTTTGCTAAGTTGAGGAGTGATTTGGCCACAGTGGACTGGAAAAAGCTACTTGTCGGTAAATCAGTGTTGGAACAGTGGGAGGCATTGAAGGAGGAGATCCAGAAGGCTCAGGTCAAACATGTGACCTTAAAGAAAAAGGGTGGGAATAACAGTTCTAGAGCCCCCTGATATCGAGGGACTTACAGGGGAGTATAAAGAAAAAAAGGGAAGCTTATGTCATAAACCGATAGCTAAATACTGTAGAATCTTTGGAGGAATATAGGGCTCAATTTTCCCCAGTATTTGTGCTGTTTTTTTTTAGAGCAGGCTGCTTTTTCTGGCCTAACTTAAAAATCCCCAGTTTCCCCAATCAATTTGCACCAGCATAACTTAGATAGTTCCGAATTTTTTAAGTCCGTTTTTTTTTCAGCCAAAGGAGGCATAATCAGCCACCTACGCCACTTCTGGCCATTTAGGGAAGTTTGGCCAGCTGAGTGTTACTCCAGTTCTGATTAGGCCAGCGTATGTGGCCTGTCCTGAAAAATCTTCCCTCGAGTTAAGCAAATCGGAGCAGGTAAGGAAAGCGGCGCAGCAGATGCCCAGACACACTGAAAGAATTGAAAAACACAGAGCAGCAACTTACCTCCAACCCTGTCTGAAGGCTGTCCGGTCCCATTCTCGGTCCCCACACACAGGAAGGTTGATACCGGTTCTATTCTCAGTCCCCGGTTCACACACTCAGTCCAGTCCCATGAGAGAGAGAGAATCGGTCCCCACACACAGGAAGGCTGTGAGAGAGAGAGTGAGAGAGAGTGACAGAGAGACCCGAACCGGCAACCCAGAATGGCACCAGACCGGAAAGCCTTCGGGCGGGGTTGCAGGTATGGTGGTGCTATGTGTTTTTCAATTCTTTTAATGTGTTGCGAGGTGGCTGTATGCTTCACTTTGCAGCCTCAGCTCGCATTGTGTCCCTGGCAGCCCGATCTTTTAGGCGCAGATCAGGGCTCCACCTCTCTCAGGTTAGGCCATGCCAAAATGAAGAGATCCAATGGGGAATCTTACAACACTTTTTTTTTGCCGTATTTGGGGCCCAAAAAATCGGGCGTAACTCTTCAAGTACGTCAAAAAAATGCTTTGGGGAAAATTGAGCCCATAGAAAGTTAAGAGGTAAAATTAAAAAGGATATTAGGAATTCTAAGATTGAGAATGAAAGATTCTTGGCTCGTAAAATTAAGGAAAATCCAATGATGCTCTATAAATATATTAAGAGCAAGAGGATAACTAAAGAAAGGGTTGGGCCTATTAGAGAGCATGAAGGTAATCTTTGTGTGGAGGTGGAAGATCTTGGTATGGTTCTTAATGAATACTTTGCGGCAGTTTTCACAAAGGAAAGGGGCAATGCAGATACTGCTATCGAGGAGGAAGGTGAAATTCTGGATGAAATAAACATAGTGAGAGAGGAGATATTAAGGGTTTTAGCAGCTTTGTAAATAGATAAGTCCCTAGGCCTGGAAGAAATGCATCCCAGGCTGTTGAGGGAAATAAAAGAGGAAATAGCAGAGGACTTGACCATCATTTTCCCGTCCTCTTTGGATTTGGGTATGGTGCCAGAGGACTGGAGGACTGCTAATGTGGGGCCCTTGTTTAAAAAGGGAGAAAGGGATAGGCCGAGTAATTACAAGACTGTCAGCCTAACCTCAGTGGTAGGAAAATTATTGGAAATAATCCTGAAAGACAGGAGAAATCTACATTTGGATTAATTAGGGACAGACTGCACGGATTTGTTAAGGGTAGATTGTATTTAACTAACCTGATTGAATCTTTCAAGGAGGTAACCAGGAGGGTCGATGAGGGTAGTGCATACTCTCATGTATCCTACATGGCCACTGCTAGTACTATCACAAGGTATGCCACCAGAGGGCACAGCAATGGGAGACTCGTAGGTTAACTGAACAGGTGTGCCTGGCCAAGTATAAAAGGCAGGCCACCAGGTGTGATCCTCACTCTGGAGTTAACTAATAAAGGACTAAGGTCACTACAGTTCAAGTACAACACACTGCCTCGTGGAGTCATTACTAGAGCATCTAAGGACACTACAATTGGCAACGAGATTACGAACTTTCACGTGGAAATGGCTACCCTTGGTACGTTGCAGCAGGTGATGATTGGGACGCCTCTGTGGAGAGGCTAGAACATTTCTTCACAGCAAATGACCTGGCAGAAGATGACCTGGCCGCACTGGCTGATAAGTGCTGCACTATCTTGCAAACCAGTTGTGGGCCCAGTTGTCTAGGCTGGTGCCAGCAAGTCCCTATGTCCTCATCAGGGACTTGCTGGCACCAGCATAGCCAATGACCAAGTCGTACAAGGAGCTCGTAACCCTGATCCAGGATCAACTCAAGCCCAAGTAGAGCATCCTCACAGCCAGACACCGGTTCTACACCCATCGATGGCCCGAAGGCCAGGAAGTTGCGAAGTATGCCGCAGACCTCAGGAGGCTGGTGGCACCGTGCAAGTTCGGCACCCAACTCAACGAAACGCTGCGGAACATTTTTGTCATTGGTATTGGCAATGAGGGCTTTCTTCACAAGCTACTGTCGGTGGATACCACAGTCACATTGCAGAAGGCCATCTCTATGAGCCAGTCATTCATGACCTCGACCTGCAGTTCTAGGCAGATATCTCACCCTCAGGACTCAAACCCGGCAGGTACTGTGCATAGAGTGGCACCGTTTAGAGGCTGGACTGTAGAGCACGAACCCTCTCAGGGAAGAGAGAACAGGCCCCCGAGTCCCTTAACTCAGAGTCTGCCAAGGGGGGCCTAATCAAGTAGCACCATGCTGGCGTTGCGGAGGGAGTCACAGGGCTCACCAGTGCCGCTTTAAAGACTATGTATGCAAAGGTTGTAGCACAAACGGCCACCTCCAGTGAATGTGTAAGAGAAATATGACTCACTGTGTCGATGAAGATTCTGCAGATGGCCATGAATCCAGCGTGGATTATGAATTATCGGCAGAGAGGCAGTCCAGCCCCACGGGGAGATACACAGCATGTTTACCTGCACCATCGAGTGTTCCCCGCTGAAGATGGAAGTCGAGATAGAGGGAGCTCCAGTCTTCATGGAAATGGACACGGGGATGAGCCAGTCAGTGATGAATCAAGGAGCCTTTAAGAGGCTATGGAACAATCCGGCTGAATGACCCGAGTTGGTCCCGGTTCAGGCAAAGCTGCTCACCTACACCAATGAAATTATCCCAGTCGTTGGTAGTGCGAATGTAAAGGTACTCCATGATGGCGCGATGCACAAGTTATCTCTGTGGATTGTTGCAGGTGATGGACCAACGCTGCTCGGCAGAAGGTGCCTGGAGAAGATACATTGGAAGTGGGAAGATTTCATCCCTCCAGCGATCGACGTCCCCCGCGTCAGAGGCAAAGCAAGCCCTCACCTGAGAGTGGACACAGCACCAGAGAGCAGACCAGCACAGCACCCGAGACACAGACCACTCAGCACGACAGTGTGGAGATGATCCAGCTGAGACGACCTGAACGCACCTTCCAGGCTCCAGTGGCAGGACTCCGGAGGAAGAAAATCGGATCCAGAAGCGACTTCCCAATGGCGGAGGCAGAACCCGGGGAGAAGAGGATCACCGCAGTCGACATCGTGGATGAAGGAAAGATGGCGCCCAAACCACGAGGTGGTGCGCTGAAGACAAAGATGGCCGCGGCCAGACCACGAGGTGCAGCGCTGATGGAGCAACACGTGGCACCAAACGGAGAAGAGGATTGGGGTAAAGAAAGCAAGGCTCTCTTAAAGGAGGCCTGCAACCCATTGCAATTAAAGGGACAGTTCCACACACTCAAGCACTGTAATAAGAACTGTAAGTCAGAGACAAAATGTGTAAGTGATCATGTAAAATGTGTAACGGATAATCTGTAGTATGTACATGCAACCAGCAAGGAAAAGTCACGCGATTATGTAAAATGTGTAATTGATGATCTGAACTGCGCACATGCAACCAGCGAGGCAAAGTCGCGCGATCGCGATCGGACCCACAGAGTGTCCATCATAAATAAGGAAAAGTTGTGCGATGCAGGATTTCTACTGCACGCAGCCAATGCAGCGGGCAGACACCCATCGGGTGCACACAGGTCCAGCGAGCTACCCAATGCTGTAGCCTGTATCCCGGGTACCAGAGTCATGCACCATGGAGTGTGGCCACAAGCAGCCAACACACACAAGCTGCAGAGCAAGTGACCTCAGCAGGGCAATGGCACCGGTATCGGTGCCATGCCCCGGGTTGGCTCCACCTCTCAGGCGCCCGATGGCACCAACTGCCACGAGACTGAAGGAGCAGACTGCACCAAGGCCATACCCCTAGATGTAGGGTCACCCGCCACTGTTCCCCGAAGGAAACAGGCACCAGCCTGGATCCCAAACCAAACGATGCTCAGGCCAGCAAGTCAGTAGTTCCCTGTGCACTGCTAGACGACAACTCCTCAGGGACCAGCTGTGACCCAGGGCACAAAGAAAGGACAGGGAGGTCACAAATATCTGTGAACTGGCCCGACGCTAGGGACCACGGCAACAGCCCCGAGAGCAGGCTACGCGAGCCAACCGGGTTCCCACCACCAGCACCGGGCACTGAGCCACCACCAAACTGCAGTGACACAACCCAGCAGCTCCGGAACGAGCTTGTCCTCACACACTGGTCACTGCATCAATAAGGCATCTAACGTACTTGTCGCACTACGGAACCACACAAAAACAAACAAACAAAAAGAACATAAGAAATAGGAGCAGGAGTAGGCCATACGGCCCCTCGAGCCTGCTCCGCCATTCAATAAGATCATGGCTGATCAGATCATGGACTCAGCTACACTTCCCTGCCCGCTCCCCATAACCCCTTATCCCCTTATCGATTATGAAACCGTCTATTTCTGTCTTAAATGTATTCATTGTCCCAGCTTCCAAAGCTCTCTGAGGCAGCGAATTCCACAGATTCACAACCCTCTGAGAGAAGAAATTTCTCCTCATCTCTATTTTAAATGGACGGCCCCTTTTTCTAAAATCATGCCCTCTAGTTCGAGTTTCCCCCATCAGTGGAAACATCCTTTCTATATCCACCCTGTCAAGCCCCCTCATAATTTTATACGTCTCGATAAGATCACCTCTCATTCTTCTGAATTCCAATGAGTAGAGGCCCAACCTACTCAATCTTTCCTCATAAGTCAACCCCCTCATCCCCGGAATCAATCTAGTGAATCTTCTCTGAACTGCCTCCAAAGCAAGTATATCCTTTCGTAAATATGGAAACCAAAACTGCATGCAGTATTCCAGGTGTGGCCTCACCAATACCTTATATAGCTGTTGTAAGACTTCTCTGCTTTTATACTCCACCCCTTTTGCAATAAAGGCCAAGATACCATTGGGCTTACTGATCACTTACTGTACCTGCATACTATCCTTTTGTGTTTCATGTACAAGTACTCCCAGGTCCCGCTGTACTGCAACATTTTGCAATCTTTCTCCATTTAAATAATAACTTGCTCTTTAATTTTTTTCTGCCAAAGTGCATGACCTCACACTTTCCAACATTATACTCCATCTGCTAAATTTTTGCCCACTCACTTCGCCTGTCTATGTCGTTTTGTAGATTTTTTGTGTCCTCCTCACTCATTGCTTTTCCTCCCAGCTTTGCATCGTCAGCAAACTTGGCTTCATTACACTCATTGGAACAGAGGAGGCTGAAAGGAGAACTTATTGAGGTGTACAAAATTTTGAGGGTTGAGGGGATTGCTTGTACCTATTTCCCTTGGTGGAGGGGTCTATTACAAGGGGGCATAGTTTTAAGGTGGTTGGTGGAAGGCTCAGAGAGGATTTGAGTGGAGGCTTCTTCACGCAGAGGGTTGTGGGGGTCTGGAAAGCTGCATGGAAGGGTGGTAGAGGCAGAAACCCTCAGCACATTTAAAAGGTGCTTGGATGAGCTCTTGAAGTGCTGTAGCCTGCAGATATACGGACCTAGACCTTGGAAAGTGGGATTAGACGGGATAATTTCTTGTTCGCTGTCGCAGATACAAAGTTAATTACTGCAGGGTATCGAATACGGCCAGGGTGATCTCCTGGACTAGTTTCGATCGCCTGGATGGGTCGGTGGGGAATTTTACCAGATTTGTTTTCCCCAATTGACCTGGGTTTTTATCTGGTTTTTGCCTCTCCCAGGAGATCACATGGCTCCGGTTGGGATGGAGTGTAGAATGTTTCAGTGTAAGGGGTGTCACAGTTTTGTGGGGCGGACTGGTTGGGCCGGATGCTCTTTACCTTTCTGCCATTGTTCATTGTTCATAGGTTTATATGTAACCTTCAGGGCTGCTAACTGTGTGGCTCTTTGTCGGCTGGCACGGACACAATGGGCCGAATTGGCTTTCTTCTGCGCTGTAGATTTCTATGTTTCTACGTTTCAATGGGCTAGAACCTCCACTTTTGTGGTTATAGCCAAAAATTGGGCGAAACTTCCGACATGGGCGTTAAAAAAGGGTTTTCAGATCGCTGGCTTCTCGCCCATTCTCAAATCACCTAGTTTCCACTTTTGAAAATGGGCGTTACAGCGAGCGATATAAAATGGGCGGAGGCGTTACATTTTTTTGACCTTCTGCCATAAACTGTGGCCGTCCTTAGCAAAGGCATAGCAACACTCGAGTCCCGTGATTCTAGAGGTCAAGGGTCATCATGACTTGCACAGAAGAGAAGATAGAGAGAGAGTGAGCTCTGAGGGACTGAAGGCGTGTGTGGGTGTGGTGTGGCTGCTATAGGAGGAAGGAGGGAGATTTTAGAGCTTCAAAGTAAGTAGGCAAACAAAAAGTAGCTGTTACTAGCCACATATTTGACAGAATTTGGCCTGTAATGGAGAGAGAGGAGGAGGCATCACAGCACGCTGTGGAGACTGATGCTGGAGAGAGCAATGAGGTGGGGAGGAGCACATTGCAGGTGCAAAAGAGCCAGGAGGTTCTCAGACGAGGCAAATGCCCCCCTCCTGCAGGAGGTCGAGTTACACTGGGGTGTTTTGACACAGGGAGGACGTGGGAAGCCCACCCCAAAAGCATACCGGAAGATATGGACCGAGATAGCAGAGGTAGTCTCATCAGCGACCAACGAGGTGCATGAGGGCAACCAATGCCGCAGATGATGGAACGACCTTGTGGGATCCCCAAGAGTAAGTATTACATTGATTTACATGTACTTATGTATTTATATCATTTGATTTGTAACAGTCATGAGTGACTATCATCAGATATGAGGTCTTCCACTTTTACCGTGAATGTTTTACTCAAAGCTTGTGGTCACGGTGTACATGTTTAGGTAAACAATGATAATTATCATAATAATCATGATTACATCTGTCAGTTATATGTTGTATCAGTGTCTGTGACAGTACCTAGCAATGATATTACGCAATAATCTCACGTCAT
This sequence comes from Pristiophorus japonicus, assembly GCF_044704955.1. Lineage (NCBI taxonomy): Eukaryota > Metazoa > Chordata > Chondrichthyes > Pristiophoridae > Pristiophorus > Pristiophorus japonicus. The sequence continues at coordinate 136,287,295 of NC_091977.1, forward strand.
GTCACCCTGTCACTTTTTACAGAAGAAGCTATCGACGATGAGGTCCGTGCAGAGGCGAACGGGTGGGGGGCCACCAGTCCCCAGCGACATCACTGAGATGGAGGAGCAGGTGCTCGCACTCATGGGGAAACACACCCGGATAGCCACGGATGCATCAGCAGACCCTGAAGTGATGCCACTTGAGTAAAGCTTATACTATTGCGGGATGTAAAGTCAATAGATGCCACACCCACTCATATCCGAACAATCATATATGATAGATGATTTCTAAAATTGTTATAGAAATAACGATGGCCGAATGAAAATCATTGCAATGCAGAATATGTTGATGGTTATGAAATGTGATGTCTGTGATGATTTTGAGAGCGGTGGTGCTTTTGTCGTGCATATGCTGTGTGTCGCGCTGGACTCACCTTGTCACCCTAGCACCCCTTTCTCCTCTAATAACCTCATTTGTTGTTTCGCAGCTCAGCCAGCAGCGTGTCCAAAGGCAAGGCCACAGAGGCCAGAAGATGGGAGCGTGAGGCAGGAGTCGGCAGACGATCCTACATCTCATGCTGAGGAGCTCTGATTCTCGCCCATCAATCCTCTGGGTCTGTTCTTCACGGATGAGAGCACAGTCTTTGAGGAACCTGCATCACCACACTCCAGAAGCCATTCCACCCCAAGGCCATCTCGTGGTCGTCCGGACATTCCCACCTCCACTCTGGAGATACCAGCCCCAAGCACCTTGCCACAGGGCACCCTATTTGTCACCAGGATGGTGCTGAACCCGTGGAGGTCCCGTGGACGCAGCATGTCTGTTCCACGAGCACCACAAGACAGCAGAGAGATGGTACAGTTGTCCAGGAGGACTGTAGACATTGGTGACCAGCTCATCAAAGTATTGGGGGTCATATCCCGACAGCTGGCCACCATCTCCCGCACCATGATCGAGTACATTCCGTAGATGGTGGAGTCCTTGGATGCGATAGCCAGGAACACTGCTGGCACAGGCCTCCTAGTGGTTCCCGAGCACACACTCCACCCCTAGGTTCCGCACCATCACTGCGAATGACAGATGAAAGCAAGGACCAAGATCCTGCTTCTGCATCAGAGAAATGTTAACCCCTCAGCAGCCCCGCTCCCGTACCTGCCCAACCAATGCATCTGCCTTCTTCCCCCACAATGAGGGACCGCCTAAGGAGCCCCTCGGCCAGGCACTGTGGAGCGAAGATGGGAAGGGGTAAAGGTGGGCAGAAGAAGGGGACGTGGGAAGGAAAGTGAGGTGCATGTCCGCAGGTGATGGTTGTGTTATATCACTATCTGGGTGTATGAAATTTGTTGCAATGCATGAGGGCTGGGGACCACGCTCCTGCTTTGCATTTGTATTCTGTGTTGCTGGACATGTTGAATATGAGATTTATGTCAATGGTGGAAAAAGTCGGGTGTGGGCAGGGGTTGGGTGTTATTGCCTGTGATGCTTATGATTTCAGACCAAAGTTGGTATAAAATTTTTGTTGTTGAACATAACCTTGTTGCGCATTGTCTCAGATAGCTGCACGGTTACACACTGGTGATTCCTTAACATGAAAGGTTTAAATACAAATTAACATCAATAAACGTAAACTTTAACTGGCACCAAGTTGATGGGCACCATTGATGCACACACACAGCAGTGTGTCAGCGTTGTGACTCACATCAACGGTCTTTCAGGCAAATCATCCAGATATCAGCTCCTCACGTTAGATTGTGATTTTAAAAATGCCAGCCACACCACTGGCGTTCATTGAGTACAGTTCCACTTTTTGTGGGTGGTTTTTTGGGCGAGCGATATTGTGGGCGATATGTGTGCGACGTGGTGAAATTGACGCTGGCCGATCTGTTGGGCATTATTTTTGGCAAATATGCTCTTCACGACAAAAAAAAGTGGGCGGGCGGTATTATTGAATCTCAGCGTTAAATCAGTGCGGAAATTAACGCTGGGCGATATTATGGGTGTTGCTTTCGCCATTCTGCTGATTCCGCCTAAAAAAAAAGGTCGGGCGGTCATATTTTTTCCTGCCGTTAAGTACATGTGGAAAGTAACGCTCGGTGATAAGTTTCCTAAAAATGGGCATCAGTTTCCATTTTGTGGCTAAATGGGCACTATCTGGGCGTTATATGTAATTTCAGCGGTTAAATGGGCATTAAGTGGGCATAAGCATGCAAATAAAGCGCAGGTTCTAGCCCAATGTTTCTATTTCTCCAGCAGAATATCTAGCCGAGATGGATTCAAATTCCTGGGACATTGGAACTGGTTCTGGGGCAGGTGGGGCCAGTACAAACCAGACGGTCTGCACCTGGGCAGGACCAGAACCAATGTCCTGGGGGAGTGTTTGCTATTGCTGTTGGGGAGGGTTTAAACAAATATGGCAGGGGGATGGGAATCTCTGCAGGGAGACAGATGGAAGTTAAATGGGGGCAGAAGCAAAAGGTAGAAAGGAGATAAGGAAAAGTGGAGGGCAGAGAAATCAAAGGCAAAAATCAAAAAGGGCCACATTATAACATAATTCTAAAAGAACAAAGAGTGTTAAAAAAACAAGCCTGAAGGCTCTGTGTCTCAATGCGAGGAGCATTCGTAATAAGGTGGATGAGTTAACCATGCAGGTAGCTGTTAACGGATATGATTTAAGTGGAATTACGGAGACATGGCTCAAGGGTGACCAAGGCTGGGAACTCAACATCCAGGGGTATTCAATATTCAGGAAGGATAGACAGAAAGGAAATGGAGGTGGGGTAGCATTGCTGGTTAAAGAGGAGATTAATGCAATAGTAAGGAAGGACATGAGCTTGGATGATGTGGAATCTGTATGGGTAGAGCTACAGAACACCAAAGGGCAGAAAACGCTGGTGGGAGTTGTGTACTGACCACCAAACCGTGGTAGTAAGGTTGGGGATGGCATCAAACAGGAAATTTGGGATGCGTACAATCAAGGTACAGCAGTTATCATGGGTGAGTTTAATCTACATATAGATTGGGCTAACCAAACTGGTAGCAATACGCTGGAGAAGTATTTCCTGGAGTGTATAAGGGATGGTTTTCGAGACCAATATGTCGAGGAACCAACTCGAGGACAGGCCATCCTAGACTGGGTCTTGTGTAATGAGAGAGGATTAATTGGCTATCTTGTTGTGCGAGGCCCCTTGGGGAAGAGGGACCATAGTATGGTAAAATTCTTCATTAAGATGGAGAGTGACACAGTTAATTCAGAGACTAGGGTCCTGAACTTAAAGAAAGGTAACTTCGATGGTATGAGACGTGAATTGGCTAGGATAGACTGGCAAATGATACTTAAAGGGTTGATGGTGGATAGGCAATGGCAGACATTTAAAGATCACATGGATGAACTTCAACAATTGTACATCCCTGTCTATCATAACAATAAAACGGGGAAGGTGGCTCAACCGTGGCTAACAAGGGAAATTAGGGATAGTATTAAATCCAAGGAAGAGGCATATAAATTGGCCAGAAAAAGCAGCAAACCTGAGGACTGGGAGAAATTTAGAATTCCGCAGAGGAGGACAAAGGGTTTAATTAGGAGGGGGAAAATAGAATATGAGAGTAAGCTTGCAAGGAACATAAAAACTGACTGCTAAAGCTTCTATAGATATGTGAAGAGAAAAAGATTAGTGAAGACAAATGAAGGTCACTTGCAGTCAGAATCAGATGAATTTATAATGGGGAACAACGAAATGGCAGACCAATTGAACAAATACTTTGGTTCTGTCTTCACTAAAGAAGACACAAATAACCTTCCAGAAATACTAGGGGACCAAGGGTTTAGCGAGAAGGAGGAACTGAAGGAAATCCTTATTAGTCAGGAAATTGTGTTAGGGAAATTGATGGGATTGAAGGCCGATAAATCCCCAGGGCCTGATAGTCTGCATCCCAGAGTACTTAAGGAATTGGCCCTAGAAATAGTGGATGCATTGGTGGTCATTTTCCAACATTCTATAGACTCTGGATCAGTTCCTATGGACTGGAGGGTAGCTAACCAAACCCACTTTTTAAAAAATGAGTGTGAGAGAAAACGAGGAATTATAGACCGGTTAGCCTGACATCGGTAGTGGGGAAAATGTTGGAAACAATTATTAAAGATGTAATAGCAGTGCATTTGGAAAGCAGTGACAGGATCGGTCCAAGTCAACATGGATTTATGAAAGGGAAATCATGCTTGACAAATCTTCGAGAACTTTTTGAGGATGTAACTCGTAAAGTTGACAAGGGAGAACCAGTAGATGTGGTGTGTTTGGATTTCAAAAGGCATTTGACAAGGTTCCACACAAGAGATTAGTGTGCAAAATTAAAGCACATGGTATTGGGAGTAATGTTTTGACGTGGATAGAGAACTGGTTGGCAGACAGGAAGCAAAGAGTAGGAATAAACGGGTCCTTTTCAGAATGGCAGGCAGTGACCAGTGGGGGACCACAAGGTTCAGTGCTGGGCCTCCAGCTAGTTACAACATACATTCATGATTTGGACGAAGGAATTGAATGTAATATCTCCAAGTTTGCAGATGACACTAAGCTGGGTGGCAGTGTGAGCTGTGAGGAGGATGCTAAGAGGCTGCAGCATGAATTGGACAGGTTAAGTGTGTGGGCAAATGCATGGCAGATGCAGTATAATGTAGATAAATGTGAGGTTATCCACTTTGGTGGCAAAAACAGGGAGGCGGAATATTATCTGAATGGTGACAGATTAGGAAAAGGGGAGGTGCAACAAGACCTGGGTGTCATGGTACATCAGTCATTGAAAGTTGGCATGCAGGTACAGCCAGCAGCGAAGAAGTCAAATGGCATGTTGGCTTTCATAGCGAATGATTTTGAGTATAGGAGCTGGGAGGTCTTACTATAGTTGTACATGACCTTGGTGAGGCCACACCTTGAATATTGTGTACAGTTTTGGTCTCCTAATCTGAGGGAGTGCAGCGAAGGTACACCAGACTGATTCCCGGGATGGCAGGACTGACATATGAAGAAAGACTAGATCAACTAAGCTTATTTTCACTGGAATTTAAAAGAATGAGAGGAGATCTCATGGAAACATATAAAATTCTGACGGGAATGGACAGGTTAGATGCAGGAAGAATGTTCCCGATGTTGGGGAAGTCCAGAACCAGGGGTCACAATTAAGGATTAGGGGTAAGCCATTTGGGACCGAGATGAGGAGAAACTTCTTCACTCAGAGAATTGTAAACCTGTGGAATTCTCCACCACAGAAAGTTGTTGAGGCCATTTTGTTCGATATATTCAAAAGGGCGTTAGATGTGGCTCTTACAGCTAAAGGGATCAAGGGGTATGGAGAGAAAGCAGGAATGGGGTACTGAAGTTGCATGATCAGCCATGATCATATTGAATGGTGGTGCAAGCTCGCAGGGCTGAATGGCCTACTCCTGCACCTATTTTCTATGTTTCTATGTTAACCATTTCAGCACTACAGATACTGTATCAATCCAAACGAAGCACTTTTAGCCAATCTTTACTCATGAGTGTTGGCCAATTGACGCACTTTGCTATAATATTAGGTAATCTTGCTTGTTGCACTTGCTATTGTACTACAAACTCCATTTGTCTAAGCATCTGCAGTTTTCCCCCTGAATATGTTTTCAGCTTCACTCGGCTCGCCTTTAGTGGTATGCTCTTTATATTCTTGTAATACACACCCTGACTTATTGAGCAATCAGCCGCTGTATCTATTGTCATATTAATCCATCGATTATTAATCAGAGCTAATGTTCTGAAATCCTGATGGAATTAATGTATTGCCTTGCCCTTAACTGCATATAACCTGTATACACCACAAGCTACACTGTTCTTATCAGTTTCCACCCAGGGAAGTCTTTGATTATTGTTGGGCCCATCCTTGGATTTACATACGGCTGCAATGAGTCTCCTTACTTGGCACCAGTAGCATCTTACCCACACTATTGTGCAGTATGGTTGCCATTACACCTATGACATCTCTTCTTCTTGATTTCATAACTCTCCCTCTGACTTGGGCTCACACTCTTCTGCATTTCTGCAGCCCTGTGGCTGTGAACTGCTCATCTACTGGTAATGAGTGACATTCCTTAATATTTTTTTCTCCATCTCCATGGAGGTGGCTAGCTTGCAAGCTTTCTCAAAAGAGAATTCATCGATACCTAACAATTGTGACTGGATGCATTCATCTGTTAGTCCACATACAAATTTATCTCGAAGAGCCCCATCTTGGAATCCTCTAAAATTGCAGTGTAGAGATAATTTTCTCATGGCAACGATGTATTCACTGATGGTTTCATCAGTTCTTTGTCTTCTCATTGTGAACTTATACCTCTCCACTATTTCTGTAGGTTGTGGATCAAAATGATTGTCCAATATCTGAAGTATGTCTGAGAATATATGGGAAGTCCTGGACGCTTTGCATAGCCTGGACGACCACATGTGGAGGAAGTGTTACCAGTTACAACAACTCGAGCTCTGGGTTTTGGAGCTTCAGCGGTGGCTGGAATCACTGCGGTGCATCTGTCAGGTTGAGAACTTTGTGCACAACACGTTTCTAGAGGTGGCCACCTTGTAGTTTAAGAGTGTGCAGTCAGACAGAAGAAGGAGCAGGGAGGCAGTGCAGGAGTCCCCTGATTGCATTTCGCTCTACAATCAGTATTCTATTCTGCGTACTGGTGGGGGCAATGGTTCCTCTGGGGAGTGCAGCCAGAGCCAAGTCCATGGCACCACGGGTGGCTCAGCTGCATGAGAGGAGTGGGAGGAAGAAGGGCAATAGTGTAGGGGATTCAATAGTTAGGGGAGCAGACACGCATTTCTGCGGCTGCAGGTGTGACTCCAGGATGGTATGTTGCCTCCCTGGTGCCAGGGTCAAGGATGTCACTAAGTGGCTGCAGGGCATTCGGGGGGGAGCGGGTGAACAGCCAGAGGTTGTGGTCCACATTGGTACCAATGACATAAATATGATGAGGTCCTGCAGACAGATTTTAGGGAGCTAGCAGAGAGATTAGAAAGCAGGACCCAAAAGGTAATAATCTCCAGATTACTCCTGGTGCCATGTGTTAGTGAGAACAGAAATAGGAGGACAGATGGGACATGGAACACAAAAAGATAGTATGCAGATACAGCAAGTGATCAGGAAGGCCAATGGTATCAAAACATAGAAACATAGAAAAAGGTGCAGGAGTAGGTCTTTCGGTCCTTCGAGCCTGCGCCACCATTTAATAGGATCATGGCTGATCATTCACGTCAGTATCCCTTTCCCGCTTTCTCTCCATACCCCTTGATCTCTTTAGCCGTAAGGGCCATATCTAAATCCCTCTTGAATATATCCAATGAACTGGCATCAACAACTCACTGCGGTAGGGAATTCCACAGGTTAACAACTCTCTGAGTGAAAAAGTTTCTCCTCATCTCAGTCCTAAATGGCTTACCCCTTATCCTTAGACTATGTCCCCTGGTTCTGGACTTCCCCAACATTGGGAACACTCTTCCTGCATCTAACCTGTCCAGTCCCGTCAGAATTTTATATGTTTCTATGAGATCCCCTCTCACCCTTCTAAACTCCAGTGAGTACAGGCCCAGTCGATCCAGTCTCTCCTCATATGTCAGTCCCGCCATCCCGGGAATCAGTCTGGTGAACCTTCTCTGCACTCACTCAATAGCAAGAACATCCTTCCTCTGATTAGGAGATCAAACTGAACACAATATTCCAGGTGAGGCCTCACTAAGGCCCTGTACAACTGCACAAAGACATCCCTGCTCCAATACTCAAATCCCCTAGCTATGAAGGTCAACATACCATTTGCCTCCTTCACCGCCTGCTGCACCTGCATGCCAACGTTCAATGACTGATGTACCATGTCACCCAGGTCTCATTGCAGCTCCCCTTTTCCAAATCTGCCACCATTCAGATAATATTCTGCCTTCGTGTTTTTGCTCCCAAAGTGGATAACCTCACATTTATCCACATTATGCTACATCTGCCATGCATTTGCCCACTCACCTAACCTGTCCAAGTCACCTTAGCGTCTTTCTCACAGCTCACACAGCCACCCAGCTTAGTGTCATCGGCAAACTTGGAGATATTACACTCAATTCCTTCATCTAAATCATTAATTTATATTGTAAATAGCTGGGGTCCCAGCACTGAGCCCTGCAGCACCCCACTAGTCACTGCCTGCCATTCTGAAAAGGACCCGTTTATCCCGACTCTCTGCTTCCTGTCTGCCAACCAGTTCTCTATCCACGTCCGTACATTACCCCCAATACCCCGTGCTTTAATTTTGCATACCAATCTCTTGTGTGAGACCTTGTCAAAAGCCTTTTGAAAGTCCAAATACACCACACCCACTGCTTCTCCCTTATCCACTCTATTAGTTACATCCTCAAAAATTTCCAGAAGATTGTCAAGCATGATTTCCCTTTCATAAATTCGTGCTGACTTGGTCCGATCCAGTCACTGCTTTCCTGATGCGCTGTTATTACGTCTTTAATAATTGATTCCAACATTTTCCTCACTACTGATGTCAGGCTAACTGGTCTATAATTACCTGTTTTCTCTCTCCCTCCTTTCTTAAAAAGTGGCGTTATATTAGCTACACTCCAGTCCATAGGAACTGATCCAGAATCGATAGACTGTTGGAAAATGATCACCAATGCATCCACTATTTCTCGGGCCACTTCCTTAAGCACTCTGGGATGCAGACTATCAGGCCCCGAGGATTTATCGACCTTCAATCCCATCAATTTCCCTAACACAATTTCCCGCCAAATAAGGATTTCCTTCAGTTCCTCATTCTCACTAGACGCTCAGTCCCCTAGTATTTCTGGAAGGTTATTTGTGTCTTCCTTCGTGAAGACAGAACCAAAGTATTTGTTCAACTGATCTGCCATTTATTTGTTCCCCATCATAAATTCACCTGAATCTGACTGCAAGGGACCTACATTTGTCTTCACTAATCTTTTTCTCTTTACATATCTATAGAAGCTTTTGCAGTCAGCTTTTATGTTCCTGGCAAGCTTCCTCTCATACTTTATTTTCCCCCTCCAAATTAAACCCTTTGTCCTCCTCTGCTGAATTCTAAATTTCTCCCAGTCATCAGGTTTGCTACTTTTTCTGGCCAATTTATATGCCTCTTCCTTGGATTTAACACTATCCTTAATTGGCCTTTATTGCAAAGGGGATGGTGTATAAAAGCAGGGAAGTCTTGCGACAGCTATATAAAGTATTGGTGAGGCCACACCTGGAATTCTGTGTACAGTGTTGGTTTCCATATTTACAAAAGGATATACTTGCTTTGGAGGCGGTTAAGAGAAGGTTCACTAGTTGATTCCGGGGGTGAGAGGGTTGACTTATGAGGAAAGATTGAGTAGGTTGGGCCTCTACTCGTTGGAATTCAGAAGAATGAGAGGTGATCTTATCGAAATATATAGGATTATGAGGGGGCTTGACAGGGTGGATGCAGGGAGGATGTTTCCACTGATGGGGGAGACCAGAACAAGAGGGCATGATCTTAGAATTTAAAAAAGAGATGAGGAGAAATTTCTTCTCTCAGAGGGTTGTAAATCTGTGGAATTCACTGCCTCAGAGAGCTGTGGAAGCTGGGACATTGAATAAATTTAAGACAAAAATATACAGTTTCTTAAACGATAAGGGAATAAGGGGTTAATGGGAGCGGGCGGGGAAGTGGAGCTAAGTCCATCATTAGATCAGCCATGTTCTTATTGAATGGCGGAGCAGGCTCGAGGTGCCGTATGGCCTACTCCTGTTCCTATTTCTCATGTTCTTATATTCTTCTGAATGTGTGTCTTGAAGGATGATGCAAGTGGGAGGGCTATAGATTCATTGGAGCCATTTCTGGTGGAGGTGGGTCGTGTACAAGCCCGATGTGTTGCACCTCAACTGAGCCGGAACCAATATCCTCGTCGGGGGTGGGAGGGGAGTTAGCTAGTGCTGTTGGAGAGTGTTTAAACAAGCTTGGCAAGGGGGTGGGAACCTGAGAATAGATTCAGTAGGGACAGAAGCAAAGCTGGAATTGGAACGCAAAAAAGTAGAAAGTGAATTTGGAAGGACAAAGGAAACACGGGCTAGAAAATAAATAACAATGAACTTTGGCAGTGCCAAAAGGTATTTACAATGCAAGGGGTATAGGGAAGAAAGCAGATGAGTTGAGAGCACAGATAGACAATTGGGAGTATGATATTATAGCTATTACTGAGACATGGCTGAAAGAAGGGCTGGTATGGCAGCTCAACATTCCTGGTCGCATGGTTTTCAGATGGGATAGAGAGGGGCATTAAAAAGGAGGGGGGGTTCACAGTGTTGATTAAAGAAAGAATTGGATCATCAAAAAAGGGCCGATCACACTGCTGTGAGTGTACTATTGATCCCCAAACAGTCAGAGAGAGATACAAGAACAAATATGTAGGCACATTTCTGAGAATTGCAACAACTATCAGGCAGTGATAGGCATTTCAAATGCCCTAATATTAATTGGGATTAAAATTAGTGTGAAAGGTATCGAGGGTGCAGAATTCCTAAAATCCATTCATGAGAACTTTTTTAGCCAGTATGTCGCAAGCCCAACAAGGGAGGCGGCGGTTCTGGACTTAGTTTTAGGGAAGGAAGCTGGGCAGTTGGAAGGTGTATCAGTGGGAGAGCATTTTGGTGCTAGTGATCATAATTCAGTAAGATTTTACGGTTGCTATGGAAAATGACAAATTTAGACCAGGAAAAAAAGTTCTCAATTGAGGAAAAGCTGAGAGGTGATTTTGCCATAGTGGACTGGAAACAGCTACTTGAAGGAAATCAGTATCAGAACAGTCGAAGGCATTCAAGGAGGAGATCCGGAGGATTCAGAGCAAGTGTGTTCCCTTAAAGAAAAAGGGTGAGACTAACAAATCTGGAGCCCCCTGGAGGTCAAGGGACAAAATCAAGGCTTATGACAGACACTGAGGGCTCAATACTGTAGCAACTCTAGAGTATAGAAAGTGCAGGGGTGAAATTAAAAAAAATAAATTAGGAAAGCAAAGAGAGAGCATGAAAACATTTTGGCAAGTAAAATCAAGGAAAACCCAAAGATGTTTTATAAATATATTAAGAACAAAAGGATAACTAAAGAAAGAGTAGGGTCTATTAGAGACCATAACGGTAATTTGTACATGGAGGCAGATTACATGGGTATGGTTCTTAATGAATACTTAGTGTCTGTTTTCACAAAAGACAGGGGTGATGCAGATATTGCAATCAGGGACGAGGACTGTGAAATATTAGAAGAAATAAACATAATGAGAGATGAATTATTAAGGGGTTCAGCATATCAAAAAGTAGATAAATCCCCAGGCCCACATGAAATGTATCCCAGAATGTTAAGGGAAGCAAAAGTGGAAATAGCAGAGGCTCTGACCATCATTTTCCAATCCTCTCTGGCTACTGGGGTGGTGCCAGAGGACTGGAGGACTGCTAACGTGGTACCTTTGTTTAAAAAAGGAAAAAGGGATAGACCAAGTAATTACAGGCCAGTCAGCCTAACCTCGGTGGTAGGAAAATTATTGGAAATAATTCTGAGGGACAGGATAAATCTTCATTTAGAAAGACATGGATTAATCAAGCACAGTCAGCATGAATTTGTAAAGGGAAGGTCGTGTCTGACTAACTTGATTGAATTTTTTGAGGAGGTAACAAGGAGAGTCAAAGAAGGTCGTGCATTTGATGTAGTTTACATGGATTTTAGCAAGTCTTCTGATAAGGTCCCACATGGCACAAAAGTAAAAGCTCATGGGACCCAGGGCAAAGTGGACAGTTGGATCCAAAAGTGGCTCAGAGGCAGGAAGTAAAGGGTAATGGTTGATGGGTGTTTTTGTGACTGGAAGGCTGTTTCCAGTGGGATTCTACAAGGCTCAGTACTAGGTCCCTTGCTTTTTGTGGTATATATCAATGATTTAGATGTGAATGTAGGGGGTATGATTAAGAAGCTTACAGATAATACTAAAATCAGCTGTGTGGTTGATAATGAAGAAGAAAGCTGTAGACTGCAGAAAGATGTCAATGAACTGGTCAGGTGGGCAGAATAGTGGCAAATGGAATTCAATCTGGAGATGTGTGAGGAAATGCATTTGGGGAGGGCTAAAAAGGTAAGGAAATACACATTCAATGATAGGATACTGAGAAGTGTAGAGGAACAACGGAACCTTGCAGTGTGTCTCCACAGATCCCTGAAGCTCGCAGGCTAGATAGATAAGGTGGTTAACAAGGCATTCGGAATACTGACCTTAATTAGCCGAGGAATAGAATATGAGCAGGTGGGTTATGCTTGAACTGTATAAAACACTGGTTAGGCCACAGCTGGAGTACTGTATGCAGTTCTGGTCACCACATTACAGGAAAGATGTGATTGCACTAGAGAGGTTACAGAAGAGATTTCCAAGGATGTTGCCTGGATTGGAGAATTTTAGCTATGTGGAAAGATTGGATAGGCTGTTTTTTTTTTCTTTGGAACAGAGAAGGCTGAGAGGAGACGTTATTCAGGTGTATACAATTATGAGGTTCCCAGATAGAGTGGATAGGATGGACTTATTTCTCTTAGCAGAAGGATCAACAACCAGGGGGCATAGATTCAAAATAATTCGTAGATGGTTGACAGGGGATTTGAAAGGAAATGTCTTCACTCAGAGGGTGGTGGGGTTCTGGAACTCACTACCTAAAAGGGTGGTAAAGGCAGAAATCCTCACCACATTTAAAAAGTACTTGGATGTGCACTTGAGGTTCCGTAACTTAAAGGGCTACGGACCAATAGCTGGAAAGCGGGATTTGGCTGAATAGCGCTTTGTTGGCTGGTGTGGACACAATGAGCCCAAATGGCCTCCTTCCGTGCTGTAAATTTCTATGATTCTATGTTTCTATCTTTAACCTTTCTTGGGGTTAACAGATTCACTAAGATATTTTCTGCTCCAATCATAACTGATAAAATAGCTTTCATCTTCTCCTGAATTGCTTGATTCCTTAATTGAGAATCTGCCACAGCTGCTGGCACTTCACTGAAATCATTAGCTTTAAAAAACATTTGTAAACTTTCACTATAGGATCTAACCAATTCCTTATCTTGTCAAAAGCTCCCAAATTACTATCACAAATTGATGTCACATCCATGTTGCCTTCATAGCTTAATAGCCGTTAATCACTCTCAGTAATTTTGAACTTATTTTCAACAACTCTAAATGGCTTTCCACAAGCTCTTTCTATCAATTCAACACTGTCAATACTCACAAAAAAAATGTTACTGCCAGACTCTCATTCGGAAACCACGCTGCCGGTATATCTTCTCACCATGCGCCACTTGCAATTGCCTTATAATAAAATTACATTCCAACAAAATTTCTTCATGAAGAGAATCCCATCCTCGTCATAATTTTTGTACAGTATTTGCTTCATGGGTTCGTTGCTTAAGAATTCACAGCTACACATTTGCTGTAAAAAAAAACTAGCTAGATGTATTGGCAAAGATTTAACAATCAAACTGAACATTATCAGTTCATCCATCAAGTTCCCAACTGCATGCCTCATCGTGGAGAACCTGAACTCAGTTAACTAGGGTTTTATTGATTCTTGTGAATATCACATGACTAGCTAAACCACTCACAGATGCATACAGTACACCACATAATTCCAAATATTTCAAAGGGAGATATTGATCTACTTATAGGTGTTTCTATTTCATTTCCTGTCCCCAAATGCTGCATTGTTAAACCAAACTAGATATCAATGATTGTGCAGTGCTGATTTAAACATCAGCATCTCCCTGACAATGGAGGCAGCTCGACTCTGGAGCAGCTGGAGGGAGATTTAAACATGTGTTTCCATGACAACGGAGGCAGCTCGAGTCTGGAGTTATTACAGGTCATATCAAGAGTACAAAATAAGAAATAAAAAGTAGTAAAATTATGACATCACAAGGATGGAGGACAGTGATTATTTCTTCCATATTATATTGAATCACTGGACAGGTAATGAATCTTAAAGGAAGCTAACTGAATTAATTTTGATTCAATTGCTGATTTTCTAATTTTTGTAATTTATAATTATGGGGCATATTTTTTAATTTTGTTTAATTATAATGACTTTATTGTTCTGATTTTACTATTCTATACTCCTTATTGTATTATTTACAATGTAATTTGAATTTCTTTTTTCATTTGTTTTTCTTTTTTCGCCTGTGTCCATCTGCGTGTGCATTTTGGCTGCCACTTCGGACCTGAGCCTTTAACCTCTTTTTGCACTACCTTTTCATGCTATTTCTCTCTTTCCCTCAATGGTCAATATCTAACGTATTGTAAAATTGTTATGAAGCATCTTGGTACATTTTACTACATTAAAGGTCCTATATAAATATAAGTTATTATTATTATTTGATGCATGATCTATAATTTTGGATGTCACCGCTCCTTTTAATGCTCTCTCCAAATCACAACTGGCTGACCATGCATTCAGCAGCAGGAAGTTCCCTCCTCCAGAGCTATTAAAAAGGATCATCAACAACTTGCAGCTGGCTGACTTTTTTCATTTCTACTGCCTCTGCGTAAGTTTGTGCAAGTGCTTGGTGCTTTCTACATTTAATAAAGTTGCTGAGGTGACAGGGTGTGTTGCTGAAAGTGGAGAATGCCTTGCTTCTCATTTAAAGGGTTGCACTCACATCACTTGCTCTTAGACATGGGGGCTCTACTTGCAGACCGATCGTGCTTGAGTATGACAGGGAGATGGAGCGGAGGCAGTGAAGAATAGGACACAATGCTTGCAGAAGGAGGGGAAGGAGGGGCAGGAGGGCTCTCAGCAGGATGTCTTATCCACCTAGGGTCTTCCGAGAGTACTTCTCCTACCTTACTTACCTGTACTTAAGACAAGAGCAGTGTATTAGGAGTCTCTGCTTCATCAAGGAGGTAGTCACAGAACTCTGCCACCTCCTGCAACCAGACCTGCAGCCTCAGAGCAAGGCGACGATGGCACTCCCAGTGGCCCTCAAGGTCAGCATGGCCATCAATGTTTTCACCACCGGATCCTTTCTGGAGCAGGAGACATAGCTAACATCTCCCAATTTACCATCCATCGATGTATCTGAGAAGTCACAAAAGTGCTGTACTCCAGGAGAAGGGATTTCATTGTCTTCTCTCTGAGCATGTGGCTTTGCCAGGATATCGGGATTACCCATGGTGCAGGGCACCATCGACTTCACACAGGTGTCTTTGCGGGCGCTGCTTATCAATCCCTCGATGTTTCATAACTGTCAAGGATCCAACTACTTAATGTGCAGTCAATGTACGACCACACCCAGTGCATCATGATAGCAAATGCCTGGTTTCCTGGCAGCAATCAAGATGCCTTCATCCTGTGCCAGTCCAATCTGCTAGCAATCTTCCAGCCATCACACCATATCCAAGGATGGCTGCTTGGAGACAAGGGCTATCCGCTTTGCACCTGGCTGATGACTCCCCTCTGCAACCCTGTTACCCATGTCCAGCACTTATATAATGACAGCCATGCTACCACCAGGAACATCATAAAGCAGACCATTGGGGTGCTCAAGCAATGGTTCTGCTGCCTTGACTGCTGAGGAGGAGCCCTTCAGTACTAGGCGGAGTGGGTGTCACATTTCATGGTAGTCTGCTGCAAACTCCATGGGCTAGAAACTCCACTTTTGTGCTTATCACCCAAAAATGAACTTTATTTCCGGCGTGGGCATTAAAAAAGGGTTTTCAGATCACCGGCTTCTCGCTCATTCTCAAAACACCTATTTTACATTTTTGAAAATTGGCGTTACCACGAGCGATATCGAATGGGCCGTAGCGTTAAATTTTTCTGACCTTCTGCCGTAAAGTGTGGCTGTCCTTAGCAATGGCATGGCAACGCTTGATTCCTGCTATTCGGGAGGTCAAGGGTCATCATGACATGCGCAGAAGAGGAGACAGAGAGAGAGGGAGCTCAGAGGCACTGAAAGCATGTGTGGCTGTGGTGTGTGCTTGTTTGGCTGTTATGGGAGGAGCAATGGAGATTCACCAGCAGCAAAAAGCCTGCTAAGCACCAAGAACATAATTGCCACTGAGTTTTGTCCAACAAATAAGATATAACATAGAAGAGATGGAGGAGATCTGGTGGCAGAGGACTCCCAGTGTTCCCTGAGCGCCGCACTGCACCCCAAGGTGCCGCACCCCCATTGCCAACCACACGAGAGTCAGCAGCAACATCTTGCTTGTGGCTCAGAGCACGTTCTCACCTCGGGACCGTCCTGTCCCGTATCCGTCCAAGCAGCACTTCGGCCGTCACCCCTCCCCCAGTGAAGCATCGCCTGAGGACCTCCTCAGCCAGGCGGCTTGGAGTCAGGAGGGTAAAGGGAAGGGGTAGAGGTGGGAAGGAGAAGTGTGGGTGGGGGGAGGAGGGGGTGGGTGTGGGGGGGGGGGGGGAAAGGTTAGTTTCTACAGATATACTGATGATTTCAGATTAATGTTCGGTTTAAATGTTTGTTATTCAACAAAACCTTGCAGCACATTGGCTCAGATAGCTGCACCATTACACGCTGGTGATTCCTGAACATCAAAGGGTATAATCACACTTAACTTCAATCAACTTAAACTTTAACTGCCACCAAGGTGATGCCCACCATTGATGTATGACCTGCACACCCAGCAGTGTGTCAGTCTTGTAAATAATACCAATGTTCTTTCAGGCAAAGCGATCATTGATGAGCTCCTGAACTAAGGCTCTTGCAGCTATCATGCCACCATGGGCCCTTTCATGTGGTCTACAGGAGGGTGGGGCATGGCTTCAGCGTCAGCCTGATTGCCTGGTCTGATGTCAGCATCCACCTCCTCGTCCTCCTCTTCCTCTCTCTGTTGAAGTGGACTGTTAGACTCATCAGGCAATTCTTGTCCCCTCCTGATAGCCAACTTGTGTAGCATGGAGCACATCATCACAAATTGAGCTACCTGCTCAGGGTGGTATTGGAGCTCACCTCCTGAGTGGTCCAGGCATCTAAAGCACTGCTTCAGCACTCCAATGGTTTTCTCCATGATATTGCGAGTCACTCTGTGGCTCTCATTGTATCGCCTCTCGACCTCGGTGTGGGTGTCCTGCAGTGGGGTCATCAGCCAGGTGGCGAGGCTATATCCTTTGTCCCCAAGCATCCAGCATTGTGGCTCATTGTTAAACAAGTCAGATACAGTGCTCTCACACAGGATGCGAGCATCATGGATGCTGCCCGGAAATTGAGCATTCACTGCCAGTATACTTTTCTGGTGGTCGACAACCAGTTGGACATTCAGGGCGTGGAATCCCTTGCAGTTCCTGAAAACCTCAGCATCCCGAAAAGGTGCCCGCATCATGATGTGCATACAGTCTATTGCTCCCTGCACCTTGTGGAAGGTTGCAATTCTGGAGAATCCTAGGGCTAGACTTTCCACTAGGTGGCCATCGCTCAAAAAAATGGGCCTTGTTCCAACGATGCAGGACGTCTCAGCCTTAGTGATCGCTGGAACATGGCCCATTTTATTTTGCCGATTTTCCACTTGGCCTTAGGCCGGCAATGTGGATTGGGTGATCTTAAAGTTTAGTGATGTCACCTTCGCCCACTGAACGAGGAAGTCAAAAGCTTCCCTAGCAACAGGCTTATGCGCATGTGTGAGATTTTTTGGGGGGCCGACTGGCTTTCCCATGTTTTGGGAGGTCAGGGGTCATCACACATGCTCAGAAGGCACAGGGAGGGGTAGAGAGAGAGAGAGAGAGAGAGGAAATAGAGAGAGAGGAGGAAGCCAGAGAGTAAGAGTAGAGGGAATTTGATCGTTTGCAATATAAATACAAATATAAATATCAATATAAATACAAATACAAATAAAAATATAAATACAAATATAAGTACTATAAAAAGTACTATAAAAATGTCTGCTGACTTCGATTCAGAGAGGAAAAGGGCTAAACCCTTCAGCGACAAAATGAAGGAGGTCCTGGTGAATGAGGTCCATGCCAGGTGGGCCGAATTGACATGGGGTGTGCATGGGAAACCTCCATCCCGTGTCTACAGAAAAATTTGGGGAGAGATTGCAGCTGTGGTATCGTCTGTATCCCATGAGGCGAGGGGGGCTGACCAGTGCAGAAAACGCTGGAATTGCTTGGTTGCAGCAAAAAGAGTAAGTTGCATTTTATATTTTATATTTTAACTGTAATATTTTACAGATGCATGCAAATTTTTATTAGAGTAATGAATGTCCTGCATTGAATTTAAGTCTGTCATTCTTTATTGTATTAATTAAACCATGTTAACAGTAAGTTGCATTTTCTATTTCAAACTTTATATTTAATATTTTACTGATGCATGCAAATTTTTATTATGACAATCAATCTCCTACATTGAATTTGTTAGTCATTCTTAAATGTATTACGTAAAGCATGTTAAGATCCGGACAGTGAGCTGAACCAGCAGCATGTAACATTTTAAACTATTATGACCTCGATACAACCTAGTCCATTAGCTTATGCCATGCCTTGCTCTTTTCTTGTTTGCAGAAGAAGATATCTATCAACCGTTCCGAGCAAAGGTGGGCGGGGTTGGTTCTGCTCAACTGCAGCCACTTACAGAGATTGAGGACCGTGCGGCCGTGTTGGTTGGCCATGACAGCCGTTCAGCCACCACCCGTGGTCTGGCCAAACCCAGCCATGCGTCTCGTGAGTAATGTGTAATGTGCATTGTGTCAAACAGTATTAAAAACAGTATTAAAAACTTAAATAAGTAACTGATCTAATGTGCTGTAATTATAATGCAATATGCAATATACTTGTGATGTACTTATGATATACTAATGATGTCATGTTATGTCATGTCATGCATGCATGCATGTATGCAGCCCTTGTGCATAAGAAGCAGGGGATGCAGCCGCTATAGCTTTCTGGGGTAGTGAAAAGTATTGATATGTAACGTCTCTTGGTAATATTCACCGTTATTTTGTAATAAGCTCTGTAAAAACGTCATATATGGTTTTAAGGTCAACCTGATACGCTCGTTCAACTCCAGCCGGCACCAGCAGCTGGACCAACAACCTCGGAGGAAGAAGAGGAGGAGCAGGCTGAAATGGAAACGGAGGAACAGGAGCACTTTCCTCACCTCGAGGAGGAGGAGGAGGAGGACGACGACGATCTTGAGCTCCTGCAGGATCTGTCCATTGTTGTGGGGGGGATGAACCTGCGGTCGTCTCTGTTGAGGATGAAGAGGCACAGGAACCATGCGGTGTACATCTGGTGACGCCAAGGTGCATCATATTTCACACGCCGACCACGCGGAGGCCGGGTCAGCGAGGGGAGCAATCGCCTACCTTGGAAGGGCAGACGGAGTGCTTGATCTCCATGTGCAGGGAGACGGTTGTGATAGGTCGCAAGCTTATCCAGAGGTTCCATCAGTTCTCCAAGAACTGGAGCCAGTTCTCCAGGAACTTCTCCAACTGGTCTGTCATGCAAACTGAGTTAGCACGGCAGATATTGGAGCAGATCCGAGAGCAGACCGCCACAACCATTGCCCTTCAGCATGTGTTGCTGGCTGGACACGGTGCTGCACCCCAAGGTGTCACGTTGGTTCAAAGTGTAACCCCTAGCACTCACGCGAGTATGGAGGATACAGTTCCTCCTGACTTGGAAGACGAACATCATGCTTTACCTTCCCCTCCGACACCTCCACCACGGCAGGAAGTCTTGCCATTGCCCGCTGCACGCCCGCTTCATCTCGGTCTGCGGGGACCAAAAGAGGCGGGTGATGTTAAAACACAGAGTGGTAAAGGACCTGGAGGGAAACGTGGCCGCAGATAAGGAGGGGGGTTGTTTTTTCAATATAAATGTAAATGTTAAATGTTAAATGTTACATTTTTCAGGAAAATCATTCAGATATCAGCTCCTCACGTAAAGAGTGGGATTTTTAAAATGCCAGCCACACCGCTGGCGTTTGTTCAGAACAGTTCCACTTTTTGTGAGCAGTTTTTTGGGTGAGCGATATTGTGGCCTATATACATGCGAGGTGGTGAAATTGACGCTGGGCAATCTGCTGGGTGTTAGTTTCAGTAAATATGCTCTTCACGACAAAAAAAAGTGGGCGGGCAGTATTATTGAATGTCGGCATTAAATCAGAGTGGAAAGTAACGCTGGGCGATATTATGGGTATTGATTTCTCCCATTCTGCTGATTACGCCCCCAAAAAGTGGGCGGGCAGTAATATTTTTTCCCGGCGTTAAGCACATGTGGAAAGTAAGGCTCGCCGATAAGTTTCCTAAAAATGGGCGTTAGTTTCCATTTTGTAGCTAAATGGGCGACATATGGGCGTTATATGTTATTTCAGCGGTAAAATGGGCATTACGTGGGTGTTAAGCATGCAAAAAAGTGCAGGTTCTAGCCCCTGATTTCTAACATGTGGCAATGATGACATGCGATTAGATGGCACCTGATATTGCTTAGTGCTTTGAGTGCAATGCCACTGAGCTAAGCCATTAGCACTTGATTTAGCACTCCAATCCTTTCTTTGAGCAATGAAACTTAATTTTGCATGCAGAGTGATTCATTCGTGCCTGGCGCTAAATCCCAAACTTTTCTAAAGTTACCGCCAATTCATAGGCTATAATGAATTTCTCCCCCCGACTATTTATTGTGTATTCCCTTGCCTTGTTAGCCCTCCCCAAATGCATTACCTCACACTTCTCTAGATTTAATATCATTACCACTTTTCTGCCCAACTGACCAGTCCATTGATATCTTCCTGCAGTATGCAGCTTTCTTCCTCACAATCACCACACAGCCAATTTTTATATCATCTGTAAATTTGTTAATCATGCCCCCTACATTGTAGTCTGAATCATTGCTTTATAACCACAAACAGCAAAGGACCTAGTACTGAGCCCTGCGGAACCCCACTGGAAACAGCCTTCCAGTCACAATATCACCCGTCAACCATTACCCTTTGCTTTCTGCCACTGCACTAAATTAGGATCCAACTTGCCACTTTCCCTTGGATCCTATGGGATTTTTCTTTACTGACCACTCTTCCATGTGGGACCTTATCAAAAGCCTTGTTAAAATCCATATAGACTACATCAAATGCAATACCCTCAATGACCTTCCTGATTATCTTCTCACAAAATTCATTCATTTTAGTCAGTCATGACCCACCCTGAATAAATCCATGCTGACTGTTTTTGATTAATCCATACCTTTCTAAATGACGATTTATATTAATACAAATTCTTCAAGTCTCACCTTTGCCTTTTTCCCTCTTCTTCCAAACTACAAATGTGATTGCCACAATCACAACAGCAAAGTTTTATAGGATAGAATAACACATTTTCCATCATTGGTGAAGTAATAATGAACTTACCCAACAGACTTATATAACTTTTGATACATTATTTATTTGTCTCTTAAAATCATAAGTCATTGTCTGCAATGTATGGGTAGCATTGTTGTAGCAACAATTTGATTAGGTCAAACAGGTTACAATAATTTCCAACTGAGTAGGGTCGTATTTTGAATTAATAAATGTTCTATAATAGCTTAACATTACATTTGATCAGTAACATTTTTGATCAATTGGCAAGTTCTGTGAAACTGTAACAGCAATTTTTTAAACAATCTCTGCTTTCATCAGAAAAGCCATAGAATCCAGAAGTATTCTATAAAAGTAAACATCTCGGCCTAGAAATTGGATAAGGCCCGAAAACACAGGCAGCACAAAGCATGAGGTGCCCGTGCCCATTCAAAGTGATGCAGGCAGAATGCTAAGTCCATGTTGCCTGCTCATTATAATGACTGCAGCGGTGATCTCAGTGCTAAACGTTGATTGGCTTAGCACTGACCAGGGGGGCCAATATCGGGTGCAGTCTATTGGCCAATAAAATTTGGCCTCAGCTCTCTGCACTACTTATAGGAGAGGTGCTTTGCTGCAGAAGCACCTCATTGTCATTATGAAGAAAGCCATGGTCCAATAGCCAAGAGAGAGGGTGAAGAGATTTTCCAATGCGGCACTGGAGGCCTTGGTCCTGGTAGTTCAAAGACACCATCAAGTCCTTTACCTGCAAGGGGGCAGGCTTTCAAGGCACAGCAACAGAAGACGTGGGAGGAGATCACTGAAGCCATCACTGTGACAAGTATTGTCCCCAGGACATGGATCCAGTGCCGCAAGACGTTTAATGACCTCACACGAGTGGTCAAGATGAGTGAATGCATCATCAAATGACATATCCCACCATCTGTACCACAAGCCTCACACAGCTGAATACATCACATCCCCATCACTCACCTACTAACAATCTCTAGCAATCACCACCCACGTCTCACTACCACAACCCGACTATTGTATCTTTCTCCTTTCAGATACCCAAGAAGTCCCACCAGCACAGCCAGTCCCCGAAGTCATGGAGGAGGAAAGTGAAGGAGAAGAAGACACCCATCACTGCATTTGACACTCACAGATACCAGCTCAGAAAATGGCACTGCGTGAAATATAGAGATTAGTATCGAGACGGGATATGCTGGTGGTGAGTCACCAGGCACAAGTGAGCTGCAACCAGGCCAGGGGGAATGGGTAGCTCAAATGCCAGCTCCCTGGAGGATGAGTCTGTGCACGTGTTCTGCTGCACAGGGCTCAGATGATGACAAAGATTAAGTAGCCTTCAGGAACAGGGTGATGGACGTGCACACCAAAACGCTTGGTGGCATGGCAAGCCTGCCAGAGAGTTTCTTGTCAGTGTCAAGGAGCGTGGATGAGTTTGGCTCCAACATTGCAGAGGGATTTTGCGTGGAGATTGCAGCCCAAACTTTCCAGGATGGAAATTATGGGCAACTCCATTGGAGCACTTGTGGACCCAACCATGATGCTGCGTGTGATGGGAGATGTTGCAGCTTCTATTGCAACACAGGCAGAAGCGACCCGACCTCTCAGTGCTGCAGTGGAAGCTCAGACTACTGTCATCGTGGCTAGGTTTATGAGTGTGGAAAGGGGCTTGCAAAGTCTCACAGCAGTTCAGCAATCTGTCCCCCAAAAGATGGCTAGGAATGCTGAGGTGTCGCCCCAGGAAAGTGACAGTGGAGCAGGAACCTGCTGTCCTCTCTCAGGATGACAGCATTTGTACTCCCACCACTGCCATTCCACCAGTGTCTTTGCTGCTGCCTGTCATCCAGCCAACCCAGATTGCTGCCGCCTATGCCGAGTTGGTGCAGTCTACAGTGGGGCCTTCTAAGCCCAGAGCTGCTCGAGGTCATCCTGCAAGGCTATCTGCAGTCTTTCACCAGCCATGCACTGGGGGGGTACATCTAAGGAGCACCAGAGTGCGCAAAAGAACACAAAAGACAGACACTAAAGGAATGAACAAGGGTGACGTTTTGATTTGGATTTGATACATTTATAAATTATGTTTGGAATGTTTATTTTCAGCTTTGTACCTAGGAGGGGGCTGTGATATTCTATGTCAGAGGGATAGTCATGGGGATCTGTGGTTTCATTCATGGGAACTGGAGTCTGATAAGCCGTTCACTGACAGCCTATCTGGAATGGGGATCTAATGCCTGCCTCCTCTCTTCATCCTCTTCCTCCTCCTGAGGTGGTTCTGGACCTATGGATGCAAGGGTTGTGCCCTCATTATGGCCAAGTTATGGGGCTAGAACCTCCACTTTTTTTGCATGCTTAATGCCCACTTAGCGCCCATTTTACCGCTGAAATGACGTATAACCCTCATATATAGCCCATTTTGGCACAAAATGGAAACTGGCGGGCATTTTTTTGAAACTTATCGCCGAGCGTTACTTTCCCCATGTGCTTAACGGTGAGAAAAAATGTTACCACCTGCCCACCTTTTTGGGCAGAATCAGCAGAATGGACGAATTCAACACCCATAATATCGCCCAGCGTTACTTTCCACACGGATTTAACGCCGAGATTCAATATTAACGCCCGCCCACTGTTTTTTGTCGTAAAGAGCATATTTACCTAAACTAGTGGCCATGGAGATGGCCCATCGTCAATTTCCCCACCTCGCACACTTATCGCCCACAATATCACTCGCTCAAAAAACTGCCCACAAAAAGTGGAACTAACCGGGACGAATCACAACGTTATGGACATGTTGTAGATCACATGTCGTGTCTTTAAAAGGTTGTTGTGCTTTAACCTCAGCGGAGGTCGGGTATACTCTGCAGGTCGTTGGAGTTAATGTAAACATCCCTAAAATCATCTTGACCACACTGTGACCGATTGGAATTGAAGAGGTGTGTTTGTCGGGACATTCCTTGTTTGTGAGCAATCGGTGGAAAACAGAGAGCTACTGCAATGGGGCCTGTTCTTTCTCACCCTCTCTTGGTGACCAAATACATGCAGCAGACTCAACATCACCGAAGCAACGCTTCACTGCATTATGTGCCTAATGTAAGATGTGACAAACAGATGAGGAGCACCAACAAGTACAAGGAGAAGCATTCTTACCTCGACTTGCCCGACACCACCTGCCTTTGGAGACTGCGCTTCCACAAAGAGGTTATCACTGAGGTATGCCAGCTGATAAGGACAGATCTGCAGCCTGCCAGCAGCATCAGAACTGCACTGTCCGTCGAGGTCAAAGTCACCGTGGCACTGTCGTTCTATGCCACAGCTGGCAACATTTGCGGATTTTCTCAGCATGCCACACATCGCTGCATTAGACAGGTCACTGAAACCCTGTATGCACGCAGGAGGGACTTGATCAGCTTCCCTATGACCAGGGAGGCACATTTGTGTTTTGCAGCTCAGCCAGCAGCGCGGCACCAGGCAAGGCCAGAGAGGCCAGAAGGTGGGGCGCGGGCAGGAGTCGGCGGACGATCCTATTACATCTGGCGCTGAGGAGCTCCGATTGTCGCCCATCAATTCGCTGGGTCTGTTTTTGACAGATGAGAGCACGGACTTCAAAGAACCTGCATCGCCACACTCCAGAACCCATTCCACCCCAAGGCCATCTAGTGGTCCTCCGGTCATTCCCACTTCCACTCTGGAGGTGCCGGCCCCAAGCACCTCTCCACAGTGCATCCCATTTGTCCCCAGGACGGCAACGACCCCGCGGAGGCCTCGTGGACGCGACAGGTCAGTTCCATGAGCAGAATATGACAGCGGAGAGATGGTACAGTTGTCCAGGAGGATTGTAGACATTGGTGACCAGCTCATTGAAGCATTTGGGGCATATCCCGACACCTGGCCACCATGACCGTGCATGGCGGAGTCCCTGGATGCGATCGCCAGGAACACTGCTGCCACAGGCCTCCCAGTGGTCCCCGAGTGCGGCACTCCACCCCTAGGTTCCACACCACCACTGCGAACGACAGATGAGAGCAAGGACCAAGATCCTGCTTTTGCATCAGAGAATTTTTCTCCCTTGGCACCCCCTGCTCCCGTACCCGTCCAACCAACGCATTTTCCTTCATCCCCCCAAATAAGACACCGCTTGAAGAGCTCCTTGTCCAGGCGGCATGGAGCGAGGAGGGGAAGGGTAAGAGGTGGATGTGTGCAGGTGATGGCTGTGTTATATTTCCAGCTGGGTGTATGCAATTTGTTGCAATGTATAGGGGCTGGGGAAAACGCTCCTGCTTTGCCTTTGTATTCTGTTGCTGGACATAGTGAACATGTGATTTATGTCAATGGTGGAAAAAGTGGGGTGTGAGCAGGGATTGGGTGTTATTGGCTGTGATACTTATGATTTCAGACCAATGTTGGTATTAAACTTTTATTGAACATAACCTTGTTGCACATTGTCTCAGATCGCTGGACCATTACACACTGATGATTCCTTACTTTAACTGTCACCAAGATAATGGGCACCATTGATGTCTGAGCTGCACACACACAGCAGTGTGTCAGTGTTGTCACTCACATCAGCGCTCTTTCAGTCAAATCTTTCAGATATCAGCTCCTCATGGAAGAGTGGGATTTAACAAATGCCAGCCACATCGCTGGCATTTGATCTGGTTAAATCCACTCTTTGTGGCCGTTTTTTTGAGCGAGCGATATTGCCGGCGATATGTGTGCGAGATGGTGAAATTGAAGATGGGCGATTTCCATGGCTGCTAGCTTGGGTAAATATGCTCTTTGCGACAAAAAGCAGTGGGCGGGCGTTAATATTGAATTTTGGCATTAATTCCGTGTGGAAAGTAACACTGGCTGATATTATGGGCGTTGAATTCGCCCATTCTGCTTATTCCGCCCAAAAAAAGTGGCCGGGCGGTGTTATTTTTTCTCGACATTAATCCCATTGGGAAAATAATGCTTGCCAACAAGTCTCCTAAAAAAGTCCGTCAGTTTCCATTTTGTGCCAGAATGGGCGATATATGGGTGTTATACGTCATTTCAGCAGTAAAGTAGACGTTAAGTGGGCATTAAGCATGCAAAAAAAGTGAAGGTTCTAGCCCATAGTCTCTTTCCAGTTCTTAAAGGTTCATTGATGCTGCAAAACCTCATTCTAATGTAGCACTTTGATATGTTGTGAGAATAAAATGTCATTAATTTTTAGTAGCCACAATACTCCAGAGACTAAACAACCTTTAAATGACAGAATTCAAGTTTTGCACAATGTCAAACTGACAAGGAGCAGTGAAACAGCACTGACCTTGACAGTTGTGACTCATTACTCGTGATCTCTTTAAGTAGTGCCAGAGCCGACATCTGCCTGCTGGATGCCTCCTCTCTCAGTTGCTGTTGGTGCGAGATGCTAAGGCAGGGGCAACAATGAATTTTGCAGATCCAGCAGTCAGTGAGTGTTGCACGCTCACTGACATCATGATCTGCCTGACATTGAAGTTAGCGGCGCTAACTCGTAGCGGCGGTGTTATGGAGAACTGGATTTGACCTGTGTCACTGGATTCACCTCGTCGCGGTGCTACTACCTCAGTGCCCCATTAGCACCTCCACCAGGGGCTAACTGGAGGCACTAAGGTACCAAATTTTTCCCCCATGGATACTGAAAAATGTAGAGGAATAGAGGGACATTGGAGTGCATGTCCACAGATCCCTGAAAGTGGCAGGACAGGTAGATAAGGTGGTTAACAAGGAATATGGGATACTTTCCTTTATTAACTGAGGCATAGAATCTAAGTTCAGTGAGGTTATGGTATAAAACACTAGTTAAGCCACAGCTAGAGTTCTGGTCACCACAATACAGGAAAGATGTGATTGCACTAGAGGACTTTTACGAGGATGTTGGCAGGACTGGAGAATTTTAGATATGAGGGAAGATTGGATAGAGTGGGGATGTTTTTTTTGGAACAGAAGAGGCTGAGGGGAGATTTAATTAAGGTGTATATCATTATGAGGGGCCTAGATAGAGTGGATAGGAAGGACCTATTTCCTTTAGCAGAGAGGTCAATAACCAGGGGGCATAGATTTTAAATAATTGGTAGGATTAGAATGGAGTTGAGGAGAACTCTTTTCATCCAGTGGATGGTGGGAATCTGGAACTCAGTGGTAGAGGCAGAAACCCTCATTGCATTTAAAAAGTACTTGGACATGTATTTGAAGTATTGTAGCCTGCAAGGCTACGGACCAAGAGCTGGAAAGTGGGATTAGGCTGGGTTGCACTTTTTCAGCTGGCACAGACAAGATGGGCCGAATGGTCATCTTCTGTGCTGTAAATTTCTATGATTCTATGATCAGTCTTCAGAAGTGCTTTGTAATAATACTATGAAATGGTTGTCTATGGCTTGCAACGTAAGTCATAGAAACCATTTAAATAGGCCTCACAGCCTGGATTTGAAAATTATTAAACAGCCAAGGGTGTATTTGCTGGCGGTAGCCACTGAATTTTCATCTTTGACATAGCAAAATGCTGTAACCACTGGAGATAATTTAAGTAACTAAATTCGATTCAATTTGAATTAGCCTATGCACAGTGATCAAACTGGACTTCCCTTGTCTGTCAAATTAAATTACAATTATTTTAATCAACTCTAATTATAAACCAATGACAGTTTCATAAAATAAGTTAGGGTGCAAATTGAACCTCTGTGTTCATTTTTTGGGGTGTTATATGGGCCAGGGACGAGATGATGTTATTGTGCTTTGCAGAGCATGTAAATATGCCACTCAGATGTGCACTATGCCCCACCACTAACCTTGCAGTTAGAAAACCTGCAAGTGGTGGGGACAAGCAAAGGACTGGTGAAACAGTGCACAAGCAATTTTCCACTTATTTTCACTGGGCCAAAAGTCCAGCGGAAAATCTGCTCCGTGGGGCATTTCATCGTAACAGTCTCTGCCTGCACTTATAATTTCCTTTACATTCACTTTTCAGTGTGGGCTTTCAAGCCACAAATTAATGTTTTTAATCCAGATAAAAGTAACGTCAGGGATTTCAAAGGGAATTGGATAAATACCTGAAGGAAAAGAAATTGCAGGGCAACGTGGAGAGGGTAGGGGAGTCTGGAGTCTCAAATCCAGTTCAAAACTGGAATCACTTTAGATGCTCATCTCTACTGTTTGATTTTTTTCTAGCTGAATCAATAGAGAGAGACAAGAAAACTGCAGGAGGGCATTAAATTTGCAATGGATAATTTCCTCTCTGGTACATTGTGTGCAACAACCACACATTTCATCTTGTATTTCTCAGCAAGTTTTCAACGATCCAGTTATTTTCTGTTTAACTGTTATGTTGCCATGTTAAAATCAAACACATATCCATAATACAGCCACTGATAAATTCAATCAAAAATAGCAAACAGAGTACAATTAAAATTGCGATGTTCTTGAAGGCACGGGAAAGGTAAAGCTTTGAATCATAGAACCATAGAATGGTTACAGCACAAAAGGGGGCCATTTGGCCTATCGAGCCTGTGCCAGCTCTCTGCAAAAGCACTTCAACTAGTCCCACTCCCCTACCCTCTCCACGTCGCCCTGCAATTTATTTTCCTTCAGGTATTTATCCAATTCCCTTTGAAAGCCAGAATTGAATTTGCCCCCATTATTTTTTCAGGCAGTGCATTTCAGATCCTAACCACTCGCTGCGTAAAAATGTTTTCCATCATGTCGCCGTTGGTTCTTCTGCCAATCAGCTTAAATCTGTGTCCTCTGGTTCTCGAACC
This sequence comes from Pristiophorus japonicus, assembly GCF_044704955.1. NCBI lineage: Eukaryota > Metazoa > Chordata > Chondrichthyes > Pristiophoridae > Pristiophorus > Pristiophorus japonicus. The sequence continues at coordinate 136,316,399 of NC_091977.1, forward strand.
TTCTGCCAATGGGAACATTTTCACTCTTTTTACTCTGTCTAGACCCATCATAATTTTGAACAACTCTATCAAATCTCTTCTCAACCTTCTCTGCTCTAAGGAGAACAATCCCAGCTTTTCCAGTCTATCCACATAACTGAAGTTCCTCATCTCTGGAACCATTCTTGCAAATCTTTTCTGCACCCTCTCTAAGGCCTTCACATCCTTCCGAAAGTGCGTGCCCAGAATTGAACACAATACTCCAGTTGAGGCCAAATCAGTGTTTTACACAGGTTCATCATAACTTCCATGCTTTTGTACTTGATGCCTCTATTTATGAAACCCGGGATCCCATGGGCTACACTTTCGGCACATCATCGCACATTGAGCGCCCATATATGCGCTGAGATTCAGGCTATCACCCATATTTGATGAAAAATGGAAACTAGCGCCCGATTATAGCCCATTTATCGCCGGCACAACTTTCGGCATACAGGAATAAGCTGCATTGCCCGGCCTATTTTTTTAAAATATATGACGTAATCCTTGTGCAAGGCCCAGAATACTATACATAATGGAAACAAGCATAGAAACATAGAAACATAGAAAATAGGTGCAGGAGTAGGCCATTAGACCCTTCGAGCCTGCACCGCCATTCAATAAGATCATGGCTGATCATTCCCTCAGTACCCCTTTCCTGCTTTCTGTCCGTACCCCTTGATCCCTTTAGCCATAAGGGCCATATCTTACTCCCTCTTGAATATATCCAATGAATTGGCATCAACAATTCTCTGCGGTAGGGAAGTCCACAGGTTAACAACTCTCTGAGTGAAGAAGTTTCTCATCATCTCAGTCCTAAATGGCCTACTCCTTATCCTAAGACTGTGTCCCCTGGTTCTGAACTTCCCCATCATCGGGAACATTCTTCCCGCATCTAACCTGTCCAGTCCCGTCAGAATCTTGTAAGTTTCTATGAGATCCCCTCTCATCCTTCTAAACTCCAGTGTAGAAAGGCCCAGTTGATCCAGCCTCAACTCATATGTCAGCCCCGCCATCCTGGGAATCAGTCTGGTGAACCTTTGCTGCACTCCCTCAATAGCAAGAACGTCCTTCCTCAGGTTAGGAGACCAAAACTGAACACAATATTCCAGGTGAGGCCTCACCAAGGTCCTGTACAACTGCAGTAAGACCTCCCTGCTCCTATACTCAAATCCCCTGGCTATGAAGGACAACATACCATTTGCCTTCTTCACCGCCTGCTGTACCTGCATGCCAACTTTCAATGACTGATGTACCATGTCACCCAGATCTCGTTGCACATCCCCTTTTCCTAATCTGCTGCCATTCAGATAATATTCTGCCTTCGTGTTTTTGCCCCCAAAATGGATAACCTCACATTTATCCACAATATACTGCATCTGCCATGCATTTGTCCACTCACCTAACCTGTCCAAGTCACCTTAGCGTCCTCCTCACAGCTCACACAGCCACCCAGCTTAGTGTCATCTGCAAACTTGGAGATATTACACTCAATTCCTTCATCTAAATCATTAATTTATATTGTAAATAGCTGGGGTCCCAGCATTGAGCCCTGAGGCACTCCACAAGTCACTGCCTGCCATTCTGAAAAGGACCCATTTATCCCGACTCTCTGCTTCCTGTCTGCCAACCAGTTCTCTATCCACGTCAGTACATTACCCCCAATACCATGTGCTTTGATTTTGCACACCAATCTCTTGTGTGGGACCTTGTCAAAAGCCTTTTGAAAGTCCAATTACACCACATCCACTGGTTCTCCCTTGTCCACTCTACTAGTTACATCCTCAAAAAATTCCGGAAGATTTGTCAAGCAGGATTTCCCTTTCATAAATCCATGCTGACTTGGACCGATCCTGTCACTGCTTTCCAAATGCGCTGCTATTTCATCTTTAATAATTGATTCCAACATTTTTCCCACTACTGATGTCAGGCTAACCGGTCTATAATTACCCGTTTTCTCTCTCCCTCCTTTTTTAAACAGTGATTTACATTAACTACCCTCCAGTCCATAGGTACTGACCCAGAGTGATAGACTTTTGGAAAATGATCACCAATGCACCAATGCAACCACTATTTCTAGGGCCACGTCCTTAAGTACTCTGGGATGCAGGCTATCAGACCCCGGGGATTTATTGGCCTTCAATCCCATCAATTTCCCTAACTCAATTTCCCGCTTTATAAGGATATCCTTCAGTTCCTCCTTCTCACTAGACTGTCGGTCCCCTAGTATTTCCGGAAGGTTATTTGTGTCTTCCTTTGTGAAAACAGAACCAACGTATTTGTTTAACTGGTCCACCATTTCTTTGTTCCCCATTATAAATTCACCTGAATCTGACTGCAAGGGACCTACGTTTGTTTTCACTAATCTTTTTCTCTTCACATATCTATAGAAGCTTTTGCAGTCAGTTTTTATGTTCGCAGCAAGCTGCCTCTCATACTCTATTTTCCCCCTCCTAATAAAACCCTTTGTCCACCTCTGTTGTATTACAAAATTCTCCCAGTCCTCAGGTTTGCTACTTTTTCTGGCCAATTTATATGCCTCTTCCTTGGATTTAACACTATCCTTAATTTCCCTTGTTAGCCACGGTTGAGCCACCTACCCCATTTTATTTTTACTCCAGACAGGGATGTGCAATTGTTGAAGTTCATCCATGTGATCTTTAAATGTTTGCCATTGCCTATCCACCGTCAACCCTTTAAGTATCACTCACCAATCTATTCTAGCCAATTCACGTCTCAAATCATCGAAGTTACCTTTCTTTAAGTTCAGGACTCTAGTCTCTGAATTAATTGTGTCACGCTCCATCTTAATTAAGAATTCTACCATATTATGGTCACTTTTCCCCAAGGGACCTCGCACAACAAGATTGTTAATTAGTCCTTTCTCATTACGCATCACCCATTCTAGGATGGCCAGTCCTCTAGTTGGTTCCTGGACATATTGGTCTCGAAAACCATCCCTAATACACTCCAGGAAATCCTCCTCCACCACATTGCTTCCAGTTTGGTTAGCCCAGTCAATATGTAGATTAAAGGTGCCCATGATAACTGCTGTGCCTTTATTGCACGCATCCCTAATTTCTTGTTTGATGCTGTCCCATCCTCATTACTACTGTTTGGTGGTCTGTACACAATTCCCATTTTCTGCCCTTTGGTATTCCATAGCTCCATCCATACAGATTCCACATCATCCAAGCTAATGTCCTTCCTTACAATTGCATTAATTTCCTCTTTAACCAGCAACGCCACCCCACTTCCTTTTCCTTTCTGTCCATCCTTCCTAAATGTTGAATACCCCTGGATGTTGAGTTCCCAGCCTTGGTCACCCTGGAGCCATGTCTCTGTGATGCCAATTACATCATATCTGTTAACTGCTATCTGCACAGTTAATTCGTCCACCTTATTCCGAATACTCCTCGCATTGAGGCACAGAGCCTTTAGGCTTGTCTTTTTAATGCCCTTTGCCCCTTTAGGATTTTGCTGTAATGTGGCCCTTTTTGCTTTTTGCCTTGGATTTTTCTGCCCTCCACTTTTACTTTTTTTCTTTCTATCTTTTGCTTCTGCCCCCATTCTACTTCCCTCTGTCTCCCTGCATAGGTTCCCATCCCCCTGCCATATTAGTTTAACCCCTCCCCAACAGCACTGGAAAACACTCCCCCTGGGACATTGGTTCCGGTCCTGCCCAGGTGCAGACCGTCCAGTTTGTACTGGTCCCACCTCCCCCAGAACCGGTTCCAATGTCCCAGGAATTTGAATCCCTCCCTTCTGCACCATTCCTCAAACCATGTATTCATCTGAGCTATCCTGTGATTCCTAATCTGACTAGCATGTGGCACTGGTAGCATGCTACTTTTGAGGTCATACTTTTTAATTTAGCTCCTAGCTCCCTAAATTCGTCTTGTAGGACCTCATCCCGTTTTTTACTTATATCGTTGGTACCTATATGCACCACGACAACTGGCTGTTTACCCTCCCCCTTCAAAATGTCCTGCACCTGCCCCGAGACATCCTTGTCCCTTGCACCAGGGAGACAACATACCATCCTGGGGTCTCGGTTGCGGCCGCAAAAACGTCTATCTATTCCCCTTACAATAGAATCCCCTATCACTATAGCTCTCCCACTCTTTTTCCTGCCCTCCTGTGCAGCGTCCGATTATCGCCCAGATTATCGACGAGCATTACCTTTGGCATATCGACCATAATTCTCCCAAATGATAGCTGGCCCAAAAAGACACTCAAGAAATGCTGCACTCACCTGACCTTAACTCGGCAGTATTGACGTCAATTTGTTACTTGGAGGATCGTTAATAAAAGGTTGCTTGAAGTGGTTGGGAGGAGAAATAATTTGTGAGTGATTTTAAGGGCATTTTTGAATCTTGCCAATCATAAAATCACATTGTATTTGTTGAGGACAATAAACGAAGACAGATTAGGGAATTTATAGTGATTTATAGCGATGGGGCCTGTAATTTCTCAACTAGCATTGATGACTACTCACTTGCTGCAGAATAGAGATGGGAGAAGATTAATTGAAGAGCATTATGTGCCCAATCAAAGAGATGGCAAACTGCTGAGGAGGAAGAGACATTACACCCAACACATTTACAGGGATAAATGATCATACCTGGGGCTAGACTTTCCACTTTTGTGCAGATCGCCCAAAAATGGGTGTTATTTCCAGCGTTGATGGTAAATATGGGTTTTACGATCGCCGGATTATTCTCCATTTTCAAAACCCCAACTTTCCATTTTATAAAATGGGTGTTACCGTGAGCGATCTGAAATGGGTGTTAACATTAAAATTTTTTGACCTTCTGCCATAATGTGTCGCCGTCCATAGCGTTTCAGGAGGTTAGGGGTCATCATTACATGCACAGAAGAGGAGAGAAAGAGCGAGAGAGAGAGAGAGAGGGAGCAGAGAGGAACTGAAAGCATGCGTGGGTGTGGTGTGTGCTTGTTTGGCTGTTTTGGGATCTTTGCAGCACGACAGCTGCAGAAAAAATGAAGGGAGCAGCACCAGCCCTTATACATGGCCTTTTTCGATCTTACAAATGCCTTTGACACTGTCAACCGTGTGGGTATGTGGAGTGTCCTCCTCCGTTTCGGATGTCCCCAAAGGTTTGTCAACATCCTTCGCCTGCTTCACAATGACATGCAGGCTGTGATCCTTATCAACAGATCCATTACAGACCCAATCCATGTCCAGACCGGGGTCAGACATGGCTGCATCATCGCTGTAATCCTCTTCTTAATCTTCCTCGCCACCATGCTCCACCTCACAATCAACAAGCTCCCCGCTGGAGTGGAATTAAACTACAGAACTAGTGGGAAGCTGTTTAACCTACGCCGCCTCCAGGCCAGGTCCAAGATCACCCCAACTTCTGTCATTGAGCTGCAATATGCGGATGACGCCTGCGTCTGTGCACATTCAGAAGCTGAACTCCAGGATAAAGTCAATGTATTCACTGAGGCATATGAAAGCATGGGTCTTACGCTTAACATTCGTAAGACAAAGGTCCTCCACCAGCATGTCACCGCCGCTCAGCACTGTCCTCCAATCATCAAGATCAACGGTGCGGCCCTGGACAACGTAGACCATTTTCAATATGTCGGGAGCCTCTTATCAACAAAGGCAGACATTGATGCGGAAATTCAACATCGCCTCCAGTGTTCAGTGCAGCCTTCGGCCAGCTGAGGAAAAGAGTGTTTGAAGACCAGGCCCTCAAATCTACCACCAAACTCATGGTCTACAGGGCTGTAGTAATACCCGCCCTCCTGTATGGATCTGAGGCATGGACAATGTATAGAAGGCACCTCACTAAATATATTCAAAAAGGAATTAGATGAGGTCCTTACTACTAGGGGGATCAAGGGGTATGGCGAGAAAGCAGGAATGGGGTACTGAAGTTGAATGTTCAGCCATGAACTCATTGAATGGCGGTGCAGGCTAGAAGGGCCGAATGGCCTACTCCTGCACCTATTTTCTATGTTTCTATGTTTCAAGTCGCTGGAGCTATATCACCAACAATGTCTCCGCCAGATCCTGCAAATCCCCTGGGACGACAGGCGCACCAACATCAGTGTCCTCGACCAGGCTAACATCCCCAGTATTGAAGCACTGACCACACTTGATCAACTTCGCTGGGCAGGCCACATAGTTCGCATGCTAGACACGAGACTCCCTAAGCTAGTGCTTTATGCGGAGCTCCTTCATGGTAAATGAGCCAAAGGAGGACAGCAGAAACGTTATAAGGGCACCCTAAAAGCCTCCCTGGTAAAGTGCAACATCACCACTGACACCTGGGAGACCCTGGCCAAAGACCACCTGAGGTGGAGAAAGTACATCTGGGAGGGCGTCAAGCTCTTCGAGTCCCAACACAAAGAGCATGAAGAGGCCAAGCGCAGGCAGCGGAAGGAGCACGTGACAAATCAGCCCCACCGACCCCTTCCCTCGACGAATGTCTGTCCCACCTGTAACAGGGTCTGTGGCTCTCGTATCGGATTGTTCAGCCATCAAAGTACTCACTTTGGGAGTGGAAGCAAGTCTTCCTCGATTCCGAGGGACTGGCTATGATGATGGTTTTGGGAGGTAGGAGGAAGATTTTCCAGCAGCAAGAAGAATTCAGAGCCTAAATACCATTGTTCCCACCGAGTTTTTTGTGGAAATTTTTTTTTTACACTAGAAGGATGGAGGAGGCAACACAGCATGCTGTGGAGACTGATGTTGGCGAAAGCAGTGAGTTGGGAGAGGAACAATTAGGAGGACGAAAACGAGCGAGGAGATTCTCGGACGAGGCAAATGCCTCCCTCCTGCAGGAGGTCGAGTCACACTGGGGTCAATTGACCCAGGGTGGGCATGGGAAGCCCACGCCAATGGTCTACCAGAGGATATGGGCTGACATAGATGAGGTGATCTCGTCGGCGACCAACGAGGTGCGTGAGGGCAATCAATGCCGCAAGCGCTGGAACGACCTTATTGGATCCACCAGAGTAAGTATTACATTTATTTACATTTACTTATATATTTATATAATTTGAATTGTAAGTGTAATGAGTGATTAAAGTCGGATGTGATATCTTGCACTTATACCGGGAATATTTTAATCAAAGCCTGCATTCACCGTGTACGTCTTTAGGTAAAGAATAAACATTTTCATAATAATCATTATTACATCTGTCGGTCATATGTTGTATCAGTCTCTGTGACAGTACCTAGCAATGATATCATGCAATGTTCTCATGCCATGTTGTGCTGGTGTTACCTTTTACAGAAGAAGCTTTCGAGGAATAGGTCCGAGCAGAGGCGAACGGGTTGCGGGCCACCAGTCATCAGCGACCTCACCGACATCGAGGAGCGGGTGCTGGTACTAGTGGGGAGCAACCCCCGGTCAGCCACGCAAGCAGCTGCAGAGCCTGATGTGATGCCATGTGAGTAAAGTATATACCATTGCATGATGTAAAGTCAATAGATGCCACACCCACTCATATCCGACCAATAATATGACAGATGAATGATAAAAGTGTTCTCTAAATAATGATGCCCTCATGAGAATCATTGCAATGCAGAATTTGGTGATGGTCTTGAAATGTGATGCCTGTGATGATTTTGATAGCTGTGTGTAGCGCTAGAATCAACTTGTGACCCGAGTACTCACTTCTCCTCTAATAACCTAATTTGTGTTTTGCAGCTCAGCCAGCAGCACGGCCCCAGGCAAGACTGAACCCAGAAGGTGCGCGGGGTGTGGGACCTGACTTGCCAGACGATCCTCCATCTGGTGCTGAGGAGCCCTGATTCTTGCCCATGGATCTGCTGCGTCCCTTCTCCACAGATGGCAGTGCCAACTTTGAGGAGCCTGCATCGCCAAGCTCCATAATGCAGTCTATACCAAAGACATCTAATGCTGCTGTGGCCATTCCCACCTCCACCGTGGAGATATCGGGCCCAAGCACCTTGCCACAAGGCGCCCCAGATGTCTCCAGGATGGCGCCGACCAAGCGGAGGTTGGTTCGACGCGGCAGGTCTGCTCCATGAGTGGCACATCAGAGTGGAGACATGGTAAACATGTCCAGGAGGAGTGTTGACATAGGTCAGCAGCTCCTACAGACAATGAGGGGCATATCCCAACAGATGGCCAGCATGTCCGCCACCATGACGGAGTACGCATCGCGGCTGGCAGATGCCCTGGAGGTGATAGCCAGGGACACTGGTGGCAGAGGCCTCCCAGTAGTCCCGGAGCGCGGCACTGCACCCCAAGGTGCCGCACCTCCATTGCCAACAAAACATGTCAGCCAAGAGGAAGATCTTGCATCTGGCTCGGAGCACATTCCCACCTCGATACCATCCTCTCCCGTATCCGTCCAACCAGTGGTTCTGCCATCATTCCCCCCAATGAGGCAGCGCCTGAGGAGCTCCTCGGCCAGGCGGCTTGGAGTCAGGAGGGGAAGGGGTAGAGGTGGGGAGGAGAACCGGGGAGGGGGAAGGAAAGTGAGGTGCATGGCTGCAGGTGTAGTCTTGGTTATATTTTTATGTTGTTGGTGCTATTTTGTTGGAAGGTTTGGGGGAAGGGGGGAGGGGACTATCTTGTTTTGCATTTGTTTTCTGTGTTGTTGGAAATGTTGACCATTTGATTAATCTAAATGTTATAAATTTGTTGTGAGGTGGGGCAGGGTTGGGCGGGGTATTTTTTCCAATTATTTAATTATGATTTCATACAAATGTTCTCGTTAAATGTTTTTTATTTAACATAACCTTGTCTCAGATAGCTGCGCTATTACACACTGGTGATGCCTTAACATGAAAGGGGATAATTAAACTTAACATGAATCAACTTAAACTTTAACTGTCACTAAGGTGATGTCCACCATTCATCCATGAGCTGCAGATGTATGTGTTGCAGCTTTGTAAATACCAGCAATGTTATTTCAAGCAAAGCACGCATTTATGAGCTGCTGACATAAGAGTCTTGCAGCTATGTAGCCACCACGGACCCTTTCCTGCGGTCTAGAGCGGGGGGGGGCATGGATTCAGCATCAGCCTGATTGTCTGGCCTGAGGTCAGCGTCCACCTCCTCGTCCTTCTCTTTCACTCTCTCCTGAGGTGGACCGGCAGTCCCTTCTGGCAATTCTTGTCCCCTCCTGATAGCCAAGTTGTGCAGCATGGAGCACACCACCACGAATTGAGCTACCTGCTCAGGGTGGTATTGTAACTCGCCTCCTGAGTGGTCCAGGCATCTAAATCGCTGCTTAAGCACTCCAATGGTTTACTCAACGATATTGCGTGTGGCTCTGTGGCTCTCATTGTATCGCTTCTCGGCTTCTGTCTGGATGTTACGCAGGGGGGTCATCAGCCACATGGCGAGGCCGTATCCTTTGTCACCAAGCATCCAGCATTGACCTTGTGGCTGACTGGTAAACATATCAGATACAGTGCTCTCACGCAGGATGTGAGCATTATGGATGCTGCCCGGAAATTTGGCATTCACTGCCATAATTATTTGCTGGTGGTCGACAACGAGTTGTACATTCAGGGAGTGGAATCCCTTTCAGTTTCGAAAAATCTCTACATCCTGAAAAAGGTGCCCACATGGCGATGTGCGTACAGTCTATTACTCCCTGCACCTTGAGGATGTTAGCAATTCAGTAGAATCCTACAGCCCTCTCAGTCTGAGCCTCCCTGGTCATAGGGAAGAAACATAGAAACATAGAAAATAGGTGCAGGAGTAGGCCATTCGGCCCTTCGAGCCTGCACCGCCAGTCAATAAGATCATGGCTGATCATTCACCTCAGTACCCCTTTCCTGCTTTCTCTCCATACCCCTTGATCCCTTTATACCCCTTGATCCCTTAATAAAGTCCATCCTGTGTGCATAAAAAAAGGCTTCAGTGACTTGTTGAATGCAGCAATGTTTGGCATGCTGAGATATACCGCAAATGTCGCCAGCTGAGGCCTAAAAGAACCCGATGCTTAGAACGAAAGTGCCATGGTGACCTTGACCTCGACGGACAGTGCAGTCCTGATGGTGCTGGCAGGCTGCGCATCTCCCCTGGTGAGTTGGCATAGCTCACTGATAACCTCTTTGTGGAAGCGCAGTCTCCTAAGGCACGTGTTATCGGACAAGTTCAGGTGAGACTGCTTCTCCCTGTAAGTGCGTGGGGTGTATGGTCTTCTCTCCTCATCAGTCTGGCACATCTTAGATTGGACTCATAATGCTGTTGAATATACCTTCTGCCATCTCTAGTCTGCAACAAGTGCGTGGTCATCAAGACAGGCTGAGCAATAGGCCCCATTCCAATAACTACTAGTATTATATCTATTGTTCACAAACAATAATTTTTCCCACTAAGGCACCTGAACTAAATTCCGATCGTCCACAGTATGATAAGATGTCTGTTCAGATGTTCAAATCACCTTAAAAGAACTCCACAGTACATCAAAACTCCCCAGAAGTTGAAGCAGCCTTTTAAATGAAGCGACCTGCGATGTACAAATGGTGCCCATACCGCTGTGATTAGTTGTGAGAGAAAACTTTTCACAGCGGTTTTTTCGACAAGCGATATTTTCGGCGATATGTGTGTGAGGTGCCAAAAGTAAAGCTCGATAATATTTTTGGTGTTAGTTTCGCCCATTCTGATCTTTACGCCAAAAAAAAGTGGGCGGGCAGTATTATTATTTCTCGCCGTTAAGTACATGCTGAAAGTTATGCTGGCCGATAAGTGATTGATACATGGGTGTTAGTTTCCATTTTGTGCCTAAATGGGCGATATCTGGGCGTGATACCTCATCTCAGCATTAAAATGGACGTTAAGTGGGCGGTATCGAGACAAAAAAATTGGAAAGTCTAGCCCCTGGATTTGTCCGATAACATGTGCATCAGAAGGCTGCGATTTCGAAAGAAGGTCATCAGTGAGATATGCCAGCTCATTAATGGAGATCTGCTGCCTACCAGCACCATCAAGACCACACTGCCCACTGAGATTAAGGTTACTGCGGCACTTTTCTTCTACACACGGGCTCCTTTTAGGCCTCAGCGGATGACATTTGCAGTATCTATCAGCACGCCACACATTGCTGCATTCGACAGGTGACTGAAGCCCTTTACACACGCAGGATGGAATTTATAAACTTCCCTATGACCAGGGAGGCATAGAGTGAGAGGACTTTGGGGAGCTCGAGATTAGCAAACTTCCCCAAGGTGAAGGGAGCAATAGACTGCATGCACATCGCCCTGCGAGCACTTTAACGGATGCAGAGGTGTTTCGGAACCGAAAGGGATTCCACTCCCTGAATGTACAGCTCGTTGTCAACCACAAGCAAATAATCAAGGCAGTAAATGCAAATTTTACAGGGAGCATTCTTGATGCTCACATCTTGCGCGTGAGCACTGTCTCTGACTTGTTTAAGAGTCAGCCACAAGGTCACGGTTTGATGCTGGGGGATAAAGGATATGGCCTTGCTAGCTGGCTCATGATCCCCCTGTGTAAGCCCGAGACAGAAGCCGAGAAGCACTACAACGAAAGCCATATAGCCACACGCAATATCGTCGAAAAGACAATTGGAGTTCTGAAGCAGCCTGGCCCACTCAGGTCACGATGTTCATTGTGATGTGCTGTGTTGTGTATGGAGAAAGAGTCAGACTGAACACTGTGAGCTAAAAGTAAAGTATGACCTTAGTCTTTTACTGCAGGTCTCCAGAGTGCGTCTCAACCTGTGAAGCCCCCTTAATACCTGTGATCCCAAGAGATTATGGGATCCCTTGCGACTCCAGGGGATGAGCCCTCTGGTGTCTGTACAGAGTAAATGCAAGTCCACATAGATAACAACACTCCCCGCAAAGTCAATCGTGTAACTATTTACAATGTGAGTCGGTCTGGGGCCTTTTTTGCCCTGGTTCATCAGCTAGATGTGAAAGCTGATTTTGTTAAATCATTTGTTGGGCCCTCACTGGGCTGCTGCGCAAATGGCCTTGCTGGGTTGCCTGGTGCGTTGGGCCCTGCAGGGTTGCTGTGGATGATGGGTTCTGCTTTGTGGTCAACCATGGTGCCAGTTGCCACTGGTGTGTATGTTAGGGGATCAAAAAAGGTAGAGTCCAAGATGGGTTGCTCATCTTTTTTTTTGATAGTCCGTGAATCTGTGTTTGGTTTGGTCCAAGTGTTTCCGGTGAATAAGTCCTTTTGAAAGTTTGACCCGAAACACCCTGCTCCCCTCCTTGGCCATGACAGTGCCGGGAAACCACTTGGGATCTTGTCCATAATTTAATACAAATGCATGATCATTGATTTCAATATCGCGTGACACATTTGCGCTATCATGGTATGCACTTTGTTGAAGCCGCCTGCTTTCTACCTGTTCATGTCGATCAGGGTGAACTAACGAGAGCCTTGTCTTAAGTGCTCTTTTCATGAGCAGTTCAGCAAGTGGGATCCCAGTGGGTGAGTGGGGTCTTGTGCAGTAGCTAAGCAGGACTTGTGATAGGCGAGTCTGCAATGATCCTTCAGTTACCTTCTTCAAGCCTTGATGGTTTGCACTGCTCTCTCTGCCTGACCATTGGACGCTGGTTTAAACGGGGCAGATGTAACATGTTTGATCCCGTTACAGGTCATGAATTCTTTGAACACAGCACTGGTAAAACATGGCCGTTGTCACTCACCAGGACATCGGGTAGGCTGTGTGTGGCAAACATGGCCCACAGGCTTTCAGTAGTGGTAGCGGATCTGCTAGCTGATCTTATCTCACATTCAATCCACTTGGTGTATGAGTCTACAACCACAAGGAACATTTTATCCAAGAACGGGACTGCATAGTCGACGTGTACTCTAGACCACAGTTTGGAGGGCCAAGGCCAGAAACTTAGCAGCGCCTCCCTGGGTACATTGCTTAACTGCGAGCATGTATTACATCTGTGAACGCAGGACTCTAAGTCCGCATCGATACAGGGCCACCACACGTGGGATCTGGCAATCACTTTCATCATTACGATGCTTGGCTGGGTACTGTGGAGGTCATTGATGAAGGTTTCTCTGCCCTTCTTGGGGGCCACTACTCGATTGCCCCACAGAAGGCAGTCTGCCTGGAAAAACATTTCACGTTTGTGCCACTGGAACGGCTTTATCTCTTCCTGCATTTCCACTGGGACACTGGACAATGTACACAGCTTTTGACTAGAGATGATACGGGGTCCTGGTTTGTCAAGGTTTTGATCTGCCGGGCAGTGATGGGTGATTGCTCACTCTCAATTGCTTCCATAACCATGTCTAAAACTGGGATATAAGTTGCTTGTGATCAGTTTCCAATTCGAATTTTAGCCCAAACAGGCATTGATCCATTCTCTTTACCCCATACACACACATGCTAATGCTTCTTTTTCAATCATTCTGCATGCTCTCTCAGCCTTAGACAGACTCCTGGATGCATAAGCAACCGGTTGCAGTTACCCAAAATCATTAGCTTGTTGCAATACACACCCGACGCCATAAGATGACGCATCACATGCTAGCACCAAACGCTTACATGGATCATACAACACAAGCAATTTGTTTGAGCATAACAATTTTCTCGCTTTTACAAAGGTATTTTCTTGGCTTTGCCACAAACCCATTCACCCCCTTTTCGTAGTAAGACATGTAGTGGTTGTAAAAGTGTACTGAGACCTGGTAAGAAGTTACCAAAGTAGTTCAAGAGTCCCAGAAATGACCACAGCTCCGTCACATTCTGTGGCCTCGATGCGTTCTCGATTGCCTCCGTCTTCCTGTTGGTGGGCCTGATGCCGTCCATCGCAATCCTCCTTCTCAAGAACTCCACTTCAGGCACTGAGAAAACGCGCTTCGAGCGTTTTAACCTGAGCCGCACATGGTTGAGTCGACTAAGAACCTCTTTCAGGTTCTGTCGGTGCTCGACTGTGTTACGACCTGTGATCAAGATGTCATCCTGGAAGACCACGGTGTGCGGGACCGACTTCAGTAAACTTTCCATGTTTCTCTGAAATATCGTCGCCGCTGATTGAATTCCAAATGGGCATCTGTTATAAACAAAAAGCTCTTTGTGCGTGTTGATGCAGGTGAGGGCCTTCGATGATTCCTCCAGTCCTTGCATCATGTAGGCTGAAGTAAAATCCAGCTTCGTGAACGTCTTTCCTCCCATCAGCGTTGCAAAGGGGTCATCGACCTTTGGTAGTGGGTATTGGTCCTGCAGGGAGAAACGATTGATAGTTACTTTGTAATCGCCACAGATTCTGATGGTCCCGCCATCAGAAGATTGTGACAATAGGACTGGCCCACTCGCTGAACTCAATCGGTGAAATTATGCCTTCTCATAGCAGCCGGTCTTGCTCGATCTCTACCCTTTCTCTCATCATGTACGGTACTGCTCTGGGCACATGAAGTGTCGTCAGTGGGCGATAGTGCTCGGATGTCGTCCCAGTTCCAGCGTATCTTTCCCAACCAGCTCCTGCCGAGCAGCGTGGGGCCATCGCCTGGTACCATCCAGAGCGGTAGCTTGTGCACCGCTCCATCGTAGGAGACCTTTACGGTAGCACTGCCGATTACAGGATTCAGTTCTTTCGTGTAAGTTCTTAGTTTCATGCGAACTGTAGTTAAGACTGGCCTTGAGGCCTTGTTGCACCACAACCGTTCGAAAGTCTTTTTGCCCATGATGGACTGCCTCGCGCCTGTGTCCAGCTCCATTGACAATGGGAGTCCATTTAGTTCAACATTCAGCATTGTCGGGGGACAATTCGTGGAAATGTGTACACCCCATGTACCTCTGCCTCCTCGGTTTGAGGCCCTGGTTCATCGTGATCCTCCATGGATCTGTCCTCCTCTGCAACATCGTGGTTTGCAGGTTTAACAGACTTTGCAGCTTGCCTGCATACTCGTTGGGGGTGTCCCATTGTTCCACAGCCCTTGCAAGCATACTCTTTGAATCGGCATGAATGGAAACGATGATCAACCCGCAGTGCCAACAAGGTGTTAATGGTCTTGCATTCATCACCCTTGATGATGGACTCTGAGATATCTGCGGACGTGCAGCTGCAGGTATGTGTGACCTGCCCTGTATGTTACAATTCGAAAACAACATCACTTTGTTCACAGTACTTGTAGCAGCACTTGTTTGCTGAGAGATTTGCTTCGTATTGTCACTGGTGGCAATGAACGCCTGGGCTATCGCTATGGCCTTACCTAAGGTTGGGGTCTCTACAGTCAAAAGTTTGCGAAGTATGGTTTCGTGGCAAATGCCAAGTATGAAAAAGTCACTGAGCATGTGCTCCAAATGTCCTTCAAATTCGCAATGTCCTGCAAGGCGTCTTAGCTCGGTGACATAACTCGCCAATTCCTGGCCTTCAGATCTTTTGTAGGTGTAGAACCGGTACCTCGCCATCAGAACGCTTTCCTTCGGGTCCAAATGCTCTCGGACCAGTGTGCACAAATCATCGTACGATTTCTCCGTGGGTTTCGCTGGAGTGAGCAGATTCTTCATGAGGCCATATGTTGGTGCCCCACAGACGGTGAGGAGGATCGCCCTTCGTTTGGCAGCGCTCTCTTCCCCATCTAGCTCGTTGGCCACGAAGTATTGGTCAAGTTGCTCCACAAAAGTTTCCCAATCATCTCCCTCTGAGAATTTCTTCAGGATGCCCGCTGTTCTCTGCATCTTTGGGTTCGCTATCTGTGTCTCTTCGCAGTTGTAGTGCATGGAGAAAGAGTCAGACTGAACACTGAGCTCAAAGTAAAGTGTGACCGTAGTCTTTTATTGCAGGTCTCCAGAGTGCCTCTCCAACCTGTGAGACCTCCTTAAATACCTATGCTCCCAAGGGATTATGGGATCCCTTGGGACTCCAGGGGATGAGCCCTCTGGTGGCTGTACAGAGTAAATACAAGTTCACATATATAACATGCTGCATGTTGCATAACCTAGAACATAAGAACATAATAAATAAGAACAGGAGTAGGCCATACGCCCCCTAGAGCCTGCTCTGCCATTTAATATGATCATGGCTGATCTTATCATGGACTCAGGTCCACTTCCCTGCCCGCTCCCCATAACCACTTAATCCTTCATTGGTTAGGAAACTGTCTATCTCTGTCTTAAATTTATTCGATGTCCGAGCTTCCACAGTTCTTTGAGGCAGCAAATTCTACAGATTTACAACCCTCTGAGAGAAGAAATTCCTCCTCATCTCAGTTTTAAATGGACGGCCCCTTATTCTAAAGATTATGCCCTCTAATTCTAGTCTCCCCCATCTGTGGAAACATCCTCTTTGTATCCACCTTGTCAAGCCCCCTCATAATCTTATACGTTTCGATAAGATCACCTCTCATTCTTATGAATTCCAATTAGTAGAGGCCCAACCTCCTCAATCTTTCCTCATAAGTCAACCCCTCTATCAGGAGAGGTCAATAATTGCCAGATGGGACTGCTGGTCTACCTCAGAAGAGAGGGGAGGCGGAAGAGGACGAGGACCTCGGGGAGGACAATCAGCTTGGCGATGAATCGATGCCCCCATGCTCCCCCCCACACCATGGAAAAAGCCCTGTGGTAGTTACGCAGCTGAAAAACGGTTGTTTCAGCAGCTCATAAATGAACGCTTTGCGTGAAGTTATGTTGGTGATAGTTACAGTTGTGTTACATTTCATACTTGCCTGGCCTGGCCATGGCCATTGTTTGCATTGTAAAGTTAAATAAAATGTTTTAATAATTTAACAAGTGATTTAAATGCTTTTTTAATAAACTATATATAACAATCCCCCGCAAACCCCAACAGTGAACAAAATGTTTTCCACAACAATATGACGCGAACACCCTCCCACCATCCCCAACAATCAACAATCAACAATTTTGTTTTAATAAGAACAAAACAATAATATACGGCCCCCTCTCCCTACCTGTGGCCACACTTCCCTCCTCTAACTTGACCCATCCTTGTCATAACCCCCACTTTCCCACTTAATCCTCCAGTAACGGGACCAAGACATCTTGCAGCAGAGCACCTCAAGGGCTGCGGCTGTGGTGCGGAGGAGGTGGTGGGGGGGAGGCAGGCGGGGGGGGCGTTTGGTGACATCGGCAGAAGAATTACCTCAGTGGATCGAGGAGAAGAAATGTCTTCCGAGTCAGAAGGAAGTTCTTCCTCCTGCTTCGCATCTGTCATGCTGGATGGTGGTACGGCACCTTGGGGTGCAGTGACGAATCTCAAAACTATCGCATGCCGCCAAAGTCGGCCATTCGCCCCATTGCCGCAACCATTTGCCCCATGCCCTCTGATATTCTGGCAGACAGTATGGCTATGTTGCCGGTCAACCCACCAAGTGCCTGAAAGAGCTCTTGACTTATGTCAATGCTTGCCCTCAACAGTGACACCATGTCCTCATTGATATCTGCCCATCGCAGCGCGTGCCTACCTTGTCGACTCAACCTCCGCGGGGTCGGCGTGGGCACTGGATGACTTGGAGTGCCCTGCTGCAAGCCGCTTGGCCCCGCTACTTCATCCAGATCAGTCAGAGGGTGCAGGTCAGCAGGCCCTCCTCCTGTCTGCCTTCGCTCCGCCTGATTCTTAGATATCTTCCTCTGCAAACGTGACAAGAGCATGGCATAAGCTAATTGACTAGGTACTATTATGGATACACAACAGATATTGTCATCCACAATTCGTCACCCCACATGCTATTCATCGTTAGCGTTAATGTGATAAGCTAATACAGTGTGTATCCAATGGATGCATGGTTATAACATGTACTTTCAGAGAAAATATTTAATAAGATCGTGTTTAGGAACTAATGCTTGACACCAAACATCTCGCGTACAATCTCCAGGAAAGGCCCCATCCACGGGCCGTGCCATTCGGTGCCTGAGGGGAGGTAGGCGGTTTATTTTAATCGATGGAAGTCCCATGGGGGCGGGGAAGAAATCAGGACTGCTGGTGAGCTCGGCAATGACAGGACCGTAATGGGAGAGGGCACTGATGATGGAATCAATGATGAAGGATGTCATAGCAGTGCATTTGGAAAGAGGTGACATGATAGGTCCAAGTCAGCATGGATTTGTGAAAGGGAAATCATGCTTGACAAATCTTCTGGAATTTTTTGAGGATGTTTCCAGTAGAGTGGACAAGGGAGAACCAGTTGATGTGGTATATTTGGACTTTCAGAAGGCGTTCGACAATGTCCCACACAAGAGATTGATGTGCAAAGTTAGAGCACATGGGATTGGGGGTAGTGTGCTGACATGGATTGAGAACTGGTTGTCAGACAGGAAGCAAAGAGTAGGAGTAAATGGGTACTTTTCAGAATGGCAGGCAGTGACTAGTGGGGTACCGCAAGGTTCTGTGCTGGGGCCCCAGCTGTTTACACTGTACATTAATGATTGAGATGAGGGGATTAAATGTAGTATCTCCAAATTTGCGGATGACACTAAGTTGGGTGGCAGTGTGAGCTGCGAGGAGGATGCTATGAGGCTGCAGAGCGACTTGGATAGGTTAGGTGAGTGGGCAAATGCATGGCAGATGAAGTATAATGTGGATAAATGTGAGGTTATCCACTTTGGTGGTAAAAACAGAGAGACAGACTATTATCTGAATGGTGACAGATTAGGAAAAGGGGAGGTGCAAAGAGACCTGGGTGTCGTGGTACATCAGTCATTGAAGGTTGGCATGCAGGTGCAGCAGGCGGTTAAGAAAGCAAATGGCATGCTGGCCTTCATAGCAAGGGGATTTGAGTACAGGGGCAGGGAGGTGTTGCTACAGTTGTACAGGGCATTGGTGAGGCCACACCTGGAGTATTGTGTACAGTTTTGGTCTCCTAACCTGAGGAAGGACATTCTTGCTATTGAGGGAGTGCAGCGAAGGTTCACCAGACTGATTCCCGGGATGGCGGGACTGACCTATCAAGAAAGACTGGATCAACTGGGCTTGTATTCACTGGAGTTCAGAAGAATGAGAGGGGACCTCATAGAAACATTTAAAATTCTAACGGGGTTAGACAGGTTAGATGCAGGAAGAATGTTCTCAATTTTGGGGAAGTCCAGAACCAGAGGTCACAGTCTAAGGATAAGGGGTAAGCCATTTAGGACCGAGATGCGGAGGAACTTCTTCACCCAGAGAGTGGTGAACCTGTGGAATTTTCTACCACAGAAAGTTGTTGAGGCCAATTCACTAAATATATTCAAAAAGGAGTTAAATGAGGTCCTTACTACTAGGGGGATCAAGAGGTATGGCGAGAAAGCAGGAATGGGGTACTGAAGTTGAATGTTCAGCCATGAACTCATTGAATGGCGGTGCAGGCTAGAAGGGCCGAATGGCCTACTCCTGCACCTATTTTCTATGTTTCTATGTTTCTATGTCCCTGGGCTGTGCTCGGAGACCTCCATGTGGCCGGAGCTAATGTCCCAAAGTGCCCCAAGGCAGACAGTGAGCCAGGGCAGCTCTCCCTCAGTCCAGGCTGGTCACTATGTGACTGACACCAGCCGGAGAGACTCATATAGTCTGGGTAAAGGTGACCGGACCCCTCAGTGCTCAGTTGTACCCCCATCCACCAACCTAACCAAAAAGGAGAAGGTGCCCAAGTTAAAGAGTTGCTCACAGCACACAAGCAGCGATATAATTTAATATTTTTCCTTCTGAACTGAAGTGGTAGAAATGCCGAGTGTTTGCGGTCTGACTGTTTCCAGTCATTCCTTTGGCCCCAATTTTCGATCAAAGTCTTTAAGTAATAATTAATACTGTTGATTAAGTTTAAGGCATCTCAGCATGATTAGAGTTAAAGGGCGCAGGTTCCGACCCCAGTTTAACTGTTAACAGGGAAGTTACCCAAGATTGCCCAGCTTAATTACAATCTAGTAGATTTACATTCTAATTAATGAGTCAGTGCATCATTACAATTATAAATGTAATAATTTAATACTTAAATACTTATTCTTGCCGATGAAACAAGACTGTTCCAGCGCTTGCGGCACTGGCCTGCCTCATGCCTATCGTGGGCCACAGATGACACAACAGCGACGATATTCACCCATATTCTTTGGTAAATCCAGGCGGGGAGCTTTCCCACGCCCGCCTCAGGTTAATTGGCCCACCGAGTCTCCACCTTGTGTACTAAGGCCTCATTTGCTTCTTCGGAGAAGGCTTTCGCCCTCCTTCTCTCTGCAACCTCCTCCACACTCTCTCTCGACTCCTCGTGATCCATCTCCATCTTGTATGCTTCTCAACTCCTTCAAAAAATGCCTCCTTAAAAACCTTCCTTCTCTCTCTCCCTCCCTTTGCCTTCTGAGCATGCGCAGATGAAGCCTGATTCCCGAATCATGGGAAAAGTTCTTCGCCTGAAAAAAAAATGCGCATCTGCAAAACGGCCATTGCTATGGACGCCTGCCTTGCACAACTGAATACATCGCTATCACCCATTTCACATCTCTAAGGCTATTGCCTAAATTAAAAAGGCAACCCTAGCGGTTTTTAAAATCGACAATATTCCAGCGATCCTGAAAAATAGAAAAAGCACTAAGGCCGGAAATAACGCCCATTTTTGGCCGATAGCGATCATCGTGGAAAGTCTAGCCCCATATGTTTTTTTAACCGCTTTCTCAATTTGCCCTGTCACCTTCAATGATTTGTACACATATACCCCCGGTCTCTCTGTTCATTGCCCCTTTTAGAATTGTACCCTTTAGTTTATATTCTTATTCTTCCTACCAAATGTATCACTTCGCACTTTTCTGCGTTAAATTTCATCTGCCACGTGTCCGCCCATTCCACCAGGCTGTCTTCTTGACATTCGCACATAGGGGGTGAATTACAGCGCCGTTTTTGGTGTACTTACCATATAGGTCTATTGTAAGATTTTTTTTAGTGCTGAATTTCAGCTGGAAACTGTTTCTGCCGGTGGTGCTCTTTTAAAAGGCTTCTCCCCGCAAGTTTGCTTACTCTTTTGAGCCTTCCTGTGAACTACCCACTGAGTTGCTACTGGCTTCATTTGCATTATCAAAGTGAAAGCCAGTGGTGAGGTAACCCCAAAGTTTCCTGGATTTGGGACCACACCCGAGGTGAGTTGCACTCACTGAGTTCCATGAGGTGCAGCAGCTATCAGGATCAACTGTTCAAGGCAGAAGTGAGGAGTTCCTATCACAGAAGAGTCTGGAAATCTTTGAATTCAGGGTTCTGCAGGTAGGAAATAATTTTTAACGTTTTTTTTGTCATTATGTGTACGGATACCTGCACTTATTTCTGATTGCTTCGCACACGGTCACACCACTGGGAGATTTTCAGAATGCGCTAACCCTCAACCACCTACCCACGGTCAGGGCTTCTCAAAAGCAGGTATAGCATTCCTACCTATTCTGTGTTTCTTCCAGGTATCACTCTAGGGCCTGAATCATGTGCTACAGAAGCTCATGGGACTGAGGCGACCCTTGTTTCATGTCTGCTTGCTCCTTGACAGTTTGTTCCATTGATGAGTGCAAAGAGTGGATTGTCTGGCATGTGCCACTGTCATGAGGGATGGTACTGATATGTAACTGCAACTCTTGGATTGGTCCTCATCATCCTCTTCACCATCATCATCCGTTTCCTCATTCTGTGCTACACATTGCTGCAGTGGATGAGCAGGAAAGGAGGGCAGAAACTAAGAACAGGTGGCCATCAGCCTCTTGGGCTTAACGATACAGAACATGGGGTGGATGGTTGTGTTTCTTGGTACTTCACTGGGATGCTCGAGTGACTGTGTAGGTGGTTGGTTAGTAACTAGTGAGTTTGCAGGCAACAGTAAGAGATCGCTGACCTCATCATCTTTCATGACAAGAGTTGAGTGCTTCCAAACAAACTCTAAGGCCTGCTTCTTGAAACAGGTCCAAGATTTTAATCGCAAGAGAGCTGCAAAAACCACGAGTCTACTCCGAGGATGTGTGTAAAGGTGGAAAAAGGGCATAAATCAGAATTTCCTCACATAAAATGTATCCTAAGACAATCCTGAACAGTTAGTGCCAGAAGCGGCAAGGTAATTAAACCCCTAAGAGTTTAAACAAAATGGACATTATATGTTGCACTAATTGGTTGATCATTACTTGGTTTATCCTTCTTTTCCATCATGAACAGAGGTATTACATTGACTACGTTCTAGTCCCCTGGCACATTTTGGATTTCTAATGAGGATTGAAAAATTCTGTTGGCATCCTGCTGAAGTTACAGTGAGAGACCGGAACTTCAGGGCCAATAATTGCACCTTGTGTTTTTTCTCCTTTCATCTTAAGTTATGTTTATAAAGGCCCTTACTATTTCCTTTTATGTCACCAGTCACCTTTACTCATATTCCCTTTTAACCCTTCTAAATTGCCCTTTTCAATTCCTACCATACTTTCTACATTCTTAATGATTTTCATTTGTATGCTTAGTTCCAATTTTAACATATTTTGAAGTTCCAGTTTTATTTTTTTCTCTCTGTTATCCATGGAACTAAATCCTTTGGTGCACTTTCCTTTTTTGCTTTATGGAAATGTATCTATTTCGTGCACTTTTCATTAATATTTGATGAGTTACAAATGTTGATTTGTCATGCGAATAGCTAAACAGTGTCAGCTTAACTTAGTGGTAGCATTCAGATAATTATGGGTTCAAGCCCCACTCCAAGACGTTGGTACATAATCTAGGCTGACACTTCATTGCAGTAGAATGTCTTTTAGATGACACTTTAAATCAAGATCCTGTCTGTCTGTTCAGGTGGCTGTAAAAGATCCCTCAACCAAAACAGATTAACTGATCCTTTATCTCATTGCTAAATGTTTGTAAATTACTGTGCGCTAATTGGCTGCCACGTTTCCCCATGTTAACAACATTGATTGCACTTCAAAAGTAATTTTTTGGCTGGGAAGTAGTGTTGGAGATCTGGAGGGCAAACAAGGCAAGAGAATACACAATAAATGGTCGGACACTGAGTAGTGTAGAGGATCAGAGGGACCTTGAAGTGCATGTCCACAGATCCCTGAAGGTAGCAGGACAGATAGATAAGGCAGTTAAGAAGGCACATGGAATACTTTCCTTTATTAGTCGAGGCACAGAATATAAGAGCAGGGAGATTATGGTAGAATAGTATAAAACACTAGTATGGCCACAGCTAGAATACTGCATTTCATTCTGGTCACCACATTACAGGAAAGATGTGATTGCACTAGAGTGGGTACAGAGGAGATTTATGAGGCTGTTGCCAGGACTGGAGAATTTTAGAAAAAAAGAAAGACTTGCATTTATATAGCACGTTTCATGACCATCGGATTTCTCAAAGCGCTTTACAGCCAATGAAGTACTTTTGGAGTGTAGTCACTGTGCGCACAGCAAACTCCTACAAGCAGCAATGTGATAATGACCAGATAATCTGTTTTTGTTATGTTGATTGAGGGATAAATATTAACCAGGACACTGGGGATAACTCCCTTGCTCTTCTTCGAAATAGTGCAATGGGATCTTTTACATCCACCTGATAGGGCAGACGGGGCCTCGGTTTAATGTCTCATAGAAAGTCAGCATCTCCGACAATGCAGCACTCCCTCAGCACTGCATTGGAGTGTCAGCCTGGTCCTCCGGGAGGGAGGGGGCGGGGTGCGAATATGGGGCTCTAACAGCTCTGCACCCAGGCACGGTGAGAGTACTGAAGCTCACGAGATTCCCCTCGAGGGTTTGAGGCAGCGGTAACCCGTAGTGCCACAATCTCCTGCATGAACATCATGATGTCATAGTCCTGCACATCGCCTCGGTAGTGCACCAGAGCCGAACTTCGGTTCCGCCCCCTGCAGCATCACCAGGTAACAACACCGATAGCTGCAGGAGATGTTGTTAGGGAGGCCGGCTGCTTAAGGAGCAGTAATTAAAGGTAAGGCTGCTTGTGTGCATAAAAAAAAAAATTCTTATCCCTTAGATTGTGTTTTAAAAATCTTGATGTACTGCGATTGATCAGCTCTGCATTCTGTTAGAGTGCTTGGGGTTGATCGTCGCGAATCGCGGCTGCCATTGGCGATGATGGAATTGCTGAAATACAGAGCCTGCAGCAATGGCCCTTCCCTTTAAGGGAGGGAAGGAGCCTCCATTCCCGGCAGCGTTGCCCTCGACATTGGGCAGCGCTGCACTGCTACCGCCCTTCTTGCCAGCTTTAGCGCTCCAAGGAAAGTGGTAGCACTTTATTGAGCACTCCACTTTCTTCCTGGAGTGCTAAATCAGAAGTTCGCATTGGAGTCCATTACGTAGCAACTGGGGATACTTTTGCACGACCGCAAAAATGATCACCCCAAACGGAGCGCTAAGCGATTTCACCCCCTACATTCCCTAACCTTTGTCACCGTCATCATCATCATCATCGTCATAAACCTGCTATGTGGCACCTTAACAAAGGACTTTTGAAAATCCATGTATATGACATCTACTGCATTATCCTTGTCTACTATTTCCGTTACCCCTTCAAAGAATTCTATTAGATTACTTAAGCATGACAGCCATTTGGAATTCATGCTGACTATTATTATATTTTCAATCTCTAGATACTCTTCTATCACTTCTTTTAGTATAGCTTCCAGTATCTATCCTATCACTGATGATAAGCTAACTGGCTAATAGTTCCCAGGTTCTTTTCTATCTCCCTTTTTGTATATAGGAACAACATTAACTGTCCGCCAGTACTCTGGCACTACCACCTCTTCTATGGAACTTTTGTATAAACTAGTGCCTCTGTTATCTCCTCCCAAATTTCCTTGTGTGCGTGTATACCATCCAGACCTGAGGTTTAATCCTCTTTTAGTTTTGCTAGTTTGTCAATTATTTTCTCCCTTTCTATCCCAACTGTATTAAGCTCATCCTCTATTGAAGTATCGAATTTGTTGTCTTCTTTAGTAAAAATTGATTCGAAGTAATTATTCAATAATTCTGCCATGTCTCTATCATTACTTGTGAGTTTATCTTGCTCATTCTTTAATTTTCCTTTTCTTATTTATGTGTCGATAGAACACTTTATTATTTATTTTTATATTCCTTGATAAATTGATTTTGTAATTTCCCTTTGTCTTCCTGTTGGTTTTGTTAACTGCTTTTCTTAGTTCTCTGTATTCTCGTTTGTCCTCCTCTCCTTTAGCATCTATGCACTTCTTATATGTCTTTTTCTTTAGATTTAATTTTTCCTTTAGCTCTTTATTCATCTATGGTGCCCCACAATTAGTTTTCTTGTTTTTGGCTTTTAGTGGAATACATTTCTCTTGAACTCCACCAATTACCCGTTTAAAGATTTCACACTGCTTTTCTGGCTCTTGGTGGGACAAATTCAGGAGCGCCCCATTTGGGATGTTAACTTTTAAAAGTTTGAAAAAGTAGCTCCAGCCACTAATGTTTTCAAACTTTTAAAAGATTCAGCAGTTGTGCTCCAGGAAGGAAATGAAGCGCTAAATCTGGCGCTCCACTCCCTTCCTGGAGTGCAATCGGTAGTAGGTGGGCCGGTCAGTAGAGCAGCGCTGCGCTGCCGCTTGAAAGGCTCCTTCCCTCCCTTAAAGGAAAGGGACATTGCTGCAGGCTCTGCAAAGACGAAGGCAGCCTCGATCCCACCCGATCAGCCCAGCATTCAAGCAGAGTGCCAGACTGATCGATCACGGCAGGAAACCGTGAAAAAACATCGAAGAGAGAAGGTAACATTTTTTTAACTTACCTCAGCTATCTCACCTTGAAATATCGCCCCCCCCCCCCACCCCCCAGCACCCCACAAGCACCCAGTCTCTCAATGGATGCCTCCTGCAGCTACGGGTGTTTTCGCCCGGCGATGCTGCAGGGAGTGGAACCAAAGTTCGGGTCCGGGGCACTAACGGGCGATGCGCACGGTGATGACGTCATGATCTTCGGGTGAAGGAGATCGGGGCACAACGCCATACCACCAGTGCAAAACTCCCGCCGAATGTGGCAGGAGTCGATCTTATTGCCGCATCCAGTCGCAACCCGGTTAATGCCCGAGAGGTGCTAACGAGACCAATTTCTAGGCCTTGGTTTACCTTCTTAATTTCCATCCTCATCTCCTTATAATTTTATCTTTAACAATCTATTATTTTAGTCTTTGTTCTGCTTAATTCATTCTCGATCATAATCTTGATCCTAATATCTTGATTTTTTAAATTCCTGCTGGTTTTTACATAGAGAGGAAATCTAGGAAAAAAATTGGGAAATTCCTCTCCAGTTCTTCAATCAAACTCCAGCAAACCACAGTAACTCATAAATCTCCCCACAACTTACTCAGATAACTTTTAATGTCTGCCCTACCCTCGAGAATTTGCCCAGATTCCTTTTGAAAGACTCCTGGGAATCCATACTTGCCCCACATGTCCATAA
The DNA here is from genome assembly GCF_044704955.1 of Pristiophorus japonicus. Taxonomy (NCBI): domain Eukaryota; kingdom Metazoa; phylum Chordata; class Chondrichthyes; family Pristiophoridae; genus Pristiophorus; species Pristiophorus japonicus. Next base: position 136,342,734 of record NC_091977.1, read on the forward strand.
TGTGTTCCAGATGACAAGTAACCTTTATGCAAAGAAATGCTTCCGAATAGCTAACCTAAATAATGCCTAGTTCTCCTATTACTATCCAAGTCAAATAACCTATCCATCTGAACAGAATGCAATCTCTTCATCATTTGGAAAACCTGAACCTTATTTCCTTTAACCCCACATTCCTATAATGAAAATAATCTCAACTCATTTAGCCTGTCCTGATAACTCTTAGGCCTAGAAATTGGCCTCCTTAGCGCCTCCCGTTATTCTCTCCTGGGGGCGATAACAGGACGCGAACCACTTATCGATCGGGCGCAGCGAGATGATTTACTCCCGCTACATTAGGTGGGAGGTTTGCAGTGGCAGTAGGACGTTGCACCCTGATCTCCTTCGCCTGGAGATCATGACATCATCACTGTGCGCATCGGCTCAGACCCGAACTTGGGTTTTGTCCCCTGCAGCATTGCTAGGCGAAAACACCGGCAGATGCAGGAGGCATTGATCGGGAGGCCCGACGCTTGAGGGGTGAAACCTAAAGGCGAGGTGGCCGAGGTAAGTAAAAAAATGTCCAAATCTGCTGTAGTGCATTGGGCTGATTGGGCTGGATCATGGCTGCCGTCGGGGGCCACCTTCTTCCGGCGGGTCCACTGCAGCCGCGATTTTGGGCAGGTTGCAGCGCTGCCAACGCCTGCAGTTGTGACAGATATTTCGATTAGGCAGAACATAAAGTCAATGAGTTTGCAACATTGATTTGATGCACCATCTACCATTTTGGACATCACCGCTCCACTTAACGCCCTTTCCAAATCATGACCAGCTGACCAAATGTTAAGCTACTGGAAGGAAACCCCAGCGGTGATATTTAAATGGATGATGAACAACTTGCAACTTAATTGCTTTTTCAGTTCTACTAGCTCTGTCTCAGATTCTGCAACTGTTTGGAGCTTTCTAAACTTCTTTAAAATTGCTGAAGTTACAGGGAGTGTTGCTGCAAGTGGAGAATGCCTTACTTCTCATTTAAAGGCTTCTGCTCACATCACTTGCTCACAGTCATGGGGCCTCAATTTGCAGTCCTCCTCACACTCGAGTATGGAGATGCAGCGGAGGCAACGAAGAAGAGGACAAGACGCACGCAGAGGGAGGAGGAGCGGCAGGAGGGCTCTCAGTAGGAGGCGTTACCCAGCTAGGATCTTCCAAGAGCATTTCTCCTACTTGAATTTAAGCCAGGAGCAATATATGAGGAAGCTCTGCTTCACCAAGGAGGTGGTCACAGAACTCTGCTACCTCCTGCAACCAGACCTGCAGCCTCAGAGCAGGGCGATCATGGCTCTGCTAGTGGCCCTCAGGATCACTGTGGTCCTCAATTTTATCAGTAGTGGATCCTTCAAGTCTGCAGCAGAAGACTTAGCTAACATCTCCCAGTGCGCCATCCATTGTTGCGTCCACGAGGTCACAGAGGCTCTCTACTCCAGGAAAAGGGACTTCATTGTCTTCTCTCTGAGCAGAGCACACATGTAACTTTGCCCGGATAGCAGGCATTCCCATGGTGCAAGGCACTATGAACTGCACACCAGTGGCTTTGTGGGCACCATGTAACAATACTGAGATGTTCCATAACCGCAAAGGCTACCACTCATTTAATGTGCACTTGTTGTGCGACCACACCCAACGCATCATGATGGTGAACGCCCGGTATCCTGGAAGCAATCATGATGCCTTCATTCTGCGCCAGTTCGGTGTGACAGCAATCTTTCAGCCACCATGTCCAAACAAGGGTGGCTGCTTAGAGACAAGGGCAATCTGCTCTATCCCTGTCTGATGACTCCACTCCGTAACCCAATCATCCTCGAACACATCAGCCCAAGCCTGAGGCTGATCCCTGTAGAGCTTGTAAACCCAGTGTAAGGCCGAAGAAACCGAACTCTGTGATTAACCTTTTTAAACATTCAGTATAAAATGCTTAAAACACAAAAGCTGTAAATACTGATTTCCTGTAAGATGTAAGAACCTTTGGAGACTCTTTTTTAAAATGCGTAATGTTAATCAGTAGGCTCATCATCATCATAGGCAGTCCCTCAGAATTGATGTGAAGACTTGCTTCCACACTGAGCATGAGTTCTTAGGTGACTGAATAGTCCAATACGAGAACCACAGTCTCTGTCACAAGTGGGACAGACAGTCGTTGAAGTAAAGTGTGGGTGGGACTGGTTTGCTGTACGCTCCTTCCGCTGCATGCGCTTGGTCTCTGCATGCTCTTGGCGACGAGAATCAGTGGACTAATCCTAACCCAAACACAATGGAAATGATACTAAGCCTTTTGTGAAATGTAAAACCACACAAACTGTAATCTGTAGAGAAACCCAAACACAGGTCCATGATAGTTAAACAATAGGCCAGTTTCTGAAGTGCTAAGTCTATGTTCACAAAGAAAATAGATCATCGATGGATCAAAGGAAGGATTTTGATGAGTGACAGGCAGCCATGGAAACCAACACTTGAGAAAAGGCAGGGATAAAAACACACAGACGATGGGGGATGTTATTTATGCAAACCTCACCTATGTGTAAGACTTGCCACTAGGGGGCACATCTGTGGGAGACCTATTGGTCACCTGCACACTCTGGAGCAAGCAGGTATTAAAAGGCAGTCCACCATGCTGCTGCCTCACTTTGAAGTTACATTAAAGAGACAAAGGTCACAATGGTTTGAGCTTACAACACAGTCTCGTGGAGATATTCTGAACTTAACAACAGGCGATGAGTTACAGATCACGAACTTTCACGCGGAAATGGCTGCTTTTGGTATTCTTGAGAGATTTGTTGAGGGTGATAATTGGGAAGCCTTCGTTGAGCACCTCGACCAGTACATCGTGGCCAATGAGTTGGACACGGCTGAGACGGCGATCAAACGCAGGGCGATTCTCCCCACCGTGGGCTCAGGTTTTGGACCCCTGCGAAAACAGCACACATCGGAGAAGCCCGCCTAATTTGTAGAACACAAATTGCACCAGATACTTACCCCGCGATTCTCCAATAGCTGTCGGCCCATTTCCAGCTCAGTGCTGCACAGCAGGAGCTCCTGGGGGCGGAGCTACAGCCCTGCGCCAAAAACAGTGCCGGCAGCTGCGCGTGTGCGCAGTAGCTCCCGGCCCTCCCAGCACGACCTGTCTCCGGGCGAAGACCCTATTCCTGGCCGAAGGGACGTCTCCCCTATCTCAGGCCGTGTGGCCTGACAGCTCTTACCTCGTCGGCGGCGGGCCCGCCCACCCGGCATCTCGCTGGGGGCGGGCCCCACCCAAAGAGTTGGTGGCGACAGCGGCCCGGCATCTGCTGCGTGTGGGCCCCGCCCAAAGTCCTTGGCGAGGGCCCGGCTTCTTCGTCGGTGGCTGGGCCCGCCCGGCATCTCACTGGTAGCGGGGCCCGTCCAAAGAGTTGTCGGCGGTGGCAGCCCAGCATCGGGTAGATGCAGGCCCCGCCCGAAGTCCTCGGCAGAGCCCGGCTTCTTCGTCTTCTTCTCCCCCCGCCCCCCGTTCAACTTCTCCCCCCCCCGTTCAACTTCTCACCCCCCCCGTTCATCTTCACCCCCCCCCTCTCTTCTCCCCCCCCTGTTCAACTTCTCCCCCCCCCCGTTCATCTTCACCCCCCCCCGTTCAACTTCTCCCCCCCCGCCGTTCAACTTCTCCCCCCCCCATTCAACTTCTCCCCCCCCCCATTCAACTTCTCACCCCCCCCGTTCATCTTCACCCCCCCCTCTCTTCTCCCCCCCCCGTTCAACTTCTCACCCCCCCCCATTCAACTTCTCCCCCCCGTTCAACTTCTCCCCCCCCCTGTTCATCTTCACCCACCCCTCTCTTCTCCCCCCCCGTTCAACTTCTCACCCCCCCCATTCAACTTCTCCCCACCCCGTTCATCTTCACCCCCCCCTCTCTTCTCCCCCCCCGTTCAACTTCTCCCCACCCTGTTCATCTTCACCCCCCCTCTCTTCTCCCCCTCCCCGCATCTCTTCTCCCCGGTGCTGAGGTAGGTGAGTAGAAATAATGTTTTATTTATTCAGTGACTTTTTATTATTTTTATTATTTTTTTATTTTTTTATTGTTTTTGATTGATTTATTGGTTGATTTATTGATTTATTTATCATTTATTATTGATGATGGCTCTTTATTTGTAAAAGTGACGTGTTTAATGTTTGTAAACTCCCCTTCTAACCCCCCCCATCTCTCAATTCCCATGCCTGATTTCTAAGTGTAGGCAAGATTTTTCTGAGCTTACAAAAATCGACACTTACTCCATTCTAAGTTAGTTTGAAGTAAGTTAACGTGGCCTAAACTTGCAAAACAGGTGTAAGTGGCTGGACGCGCCCCCTGTTGAAAAAGAAAATCTGTTCTAAAATGGAGCTATTCTAACTTACTAGAACTGGAGCAAACTAAATGCCGAGAATTGCAATTTTTAAGATGTTCCATTCTAAACTAGTTGCTCCAAAAAAATAGGAGCAACTCAGGCCGAAACTTGAGCCCATTATGTGGGTCTTCAATATATGGCCTCCACAAAAATCTGCTGGCACCGGACAAACTAACGGACAAGACTTACACAGAGCAGTGTACGCTGGCTCGGGAACACCTCAAGCCGAAGGAGAGCATCTTAATTGCCAGATATCGCTTTTACACACACCATCGCTCCGAGGGCCAGAACGTGGCGAGCTTTGTCGCTGACCTAAGACACCTTGCGGGTCAGTGCGAATTTGCAGGATCTTTGGGGGAAATGTTGCGGGGCTTTTTAGTGCTTGGAATCAGCCACGAGGTCATTCTTTGCAAACTGCTGTCTGCCGAATCCTTAGATCTGAGCAAGGTAGCCCAGGTTTTCATATCTGCGACCGACAACACGAAACAAATATCTTCACAGCATTGAAGCTCACCGGCAAGTACTGTGCATAAAATAATGCCTTCAATAGGCAGAACTGTACATGGCAGGGCCCACAAATGACAGAGGCCAGACCTAGGGTGACTCACAGGCTGCTGTGGAATCCATTAACACTATGTTGGCGCTGCGAGGGTAGTCATCGAGCCCATCAATGTCGATTCAGGCACTATGTGTGCAAGGGCTGTGGAACAATGGGGCACCTCCAGCGAATGTGCAAACGACCTCTGACTCACCACGTGGCAGAGTCAGCAGAGGATGACCGATCCAGCGCGGATCATGCTGAACGAGCAGGAGAGGCAACTCAAGCTGAGGATGAAGAGGAAGTGTATGGTGTACACACCTTCACCATCAAAAGCCCTCCGATAATGTTAAAAGTTAAACTTAGCGGCATTCCAGTCTCCATGGAATTGGACACGAGGGTGAGTCAATCAATCATGAGCCAGAAGGCTTTTAAGAAACTGTGGGGCAACAAAGCAGAGGCCAAAACTGAGCCTGATTCACACAACGCTGCGCACTTACACCAAAGAACTCATTCATGTTATCAGCAGTACGTCATGTTATCTCCAGTGAATAAAGACCCAGTTGATCCAGTCTCTCCTCATATGTCAGTCCCGCCATCCCGGGAACCAGTCTGGTGAACCTTCGCTGCACTCCCTTAATAGCAAGAACGTCCTTCCTCAGATTAGGAGACCAAAACTGAACACAATATTCCAGGTGAGGCCTCACCAAGGCCCTGTGCGACTGCAGTAAAACCTCCCTGCTCCTATACTCAAATCCCCTAGATATGAAGGCCAACATACCATTTGCCTTCTTCACCACCTGCTGTACCTGCATGCCCACTTTCAGTGACTGATGAACCATGACACCCAGGTCTTGTTGCAGCTCCCCTTTTCCTAATCTGCCGCCATTCAGATAATATTCTGCCTACGTGTTTTTGCCCCCAAAATGGATAGCCTCACATTTATCCACATTATACTGCATCAGCCATGCGTTTGCAAACTCGTCTAACCTGTCCAAGTCACCCTGCAGCCACTTAGCGTCCACCTCACAGCTCACACCGCCACCCAGTTTATGTCATCCGCAAACTTGGAGATATTACATTCAATTCCTTCATCTAAATCGTTAATGTATATTTTAAAGAGCTGAGGTCCCAGCACTGAACCCTACGGCACCCCACTCGTCACTGCCTGCCATTCTGAAAAGGACCCGTATATCCCGACTCTCTGCTTCCTGTCTGCCAACCAGTTCTCTATCCACGTCAATACATTACCCCCAATACCATGCGCTTTGATTTTGCACACCGATCTCTTGTGCGGGACCTTGTCAAAAGCCTTTTGAAAGTCCAATTACACCACATCCACTGGTTCTCCTTTGTCCACACTGCTAGTTACATCCTCAAAAAATTCCAGAAGATTCGTCAAGCATGATTTCCCTTTCATAAATCCATGCTGACTTGGACCAATCCTGTCACTGCTTTCCAAATGCGCTGCTGTTTCATCCTTAATGATTGATTCCAACATTTTCCCCACGACTGATGTCAGGCTAACCGGTCGATAATTACCGGTCTATAATAAAAAGTGGTGTTACATTAGCTACCCTCCAGTCCATAGGAACTGCTCCAGAGTCAATAGAATGTTGGAAAATGATCACCAATGCATCCACTATTTCTAGGGCCACTTCCATAAGTACTCTGGGATGCAGACTATCAGTCCCCGGGGATTTATCGGCCTTCAATCCCGAACACAATTTCCCGCCGAATAAGGATATCCTTCAGTTCCTCCTTTTCACTAGACCTACTGTCCCCTCGTACATTCGGAAGGTTATTTGTGTCTTCCTTCATGAAGGCAGATCAGAAGTATTTGTTCAATTGGTCTGCCATTTCTTTGTTCCCCATTATAAATTCACTTGAATCCGACTGCAAGGGACCGACGTTTGTCTTCACTAATTTTTTTCAATTCACATATTTATCGAAGCTTTTGCAGTCAGTTTTTATGTTCCCTGCAAGCTTCCTCTCGTACTCTATTTTCCCCCTTTTAATTAAACCTTTAGTCTTCCTCTGTTGAATTTTAAATTGCTCCCAGTCCTGAGGTTTGTTGCTTTTTCTAGCCAAATTATATGCCTCTTCCTTGGCTTTAACACTGTCCTTAATTTCCCTTGTTAGCCATGGTTGAGCCACCTTCCCCATTTTATTTTTACTCCAGACAGGGATGTACAATTGCTGAAGTTCATCCATGTGATCTTTAAATGTTTGCCATTGCTTATCCACCGTCAACCCTTTAAGTATCCTTTGCCAGTCTATTCTAGCCAATTCACACCTCATACTGTCGAAGTTACCTTTTCTTAAGTTCAGGACCCTAGTTTCAGAATTTGCTGTATCACTCTCCAACTTAATAAAGAATTCGACCATATTATGATCACTCTTCCCCAAGGGGCCTTGCACAACAAGATTGCTAATTAGTCCCTTCTTATTTCACATCACTCAGTCTAGGATGGCCAGCTCTCTAGTTGGTTCCTCGATATATTGGTCTCGAAAACGATCCTTAATACACTCCAGGAAATCCTCATCCATCGCATTGCTACCAGTATGGTTAGCCCAATCAGTATGTCGATTAAAGTCGCCCATGATAACTGCTGTACCTTTATTGCACACATCCCTTTTTTCTTGTTTGATGCTGTCCCGAACCTCACTACAACTGTTTGGTGGTCTGTACACAACTCCCACTAGCGTTTTCTGCCCTTTGGAATTCCGCAGCTCCACCCATACCGATTCTACATCATCCAAGCTAATGTTCCTCCTTACTATTGCATTAATTTTCTCTTTAATCAGCAACACCACCCTGTCTCCTTTTCCTTTCTGTCTATCCTTCCTAAATGCTGAATACCCTTGTTGAGTTCCCAGCCTTGGTCACCCTGGAGCCATGTCTCCATGATGCCAATTACAACATACCCGTTAACTGCTATCTGCACCGTTAATTCGTCCACCTTATTCCGAATACTCCTTGCATTGAGGCACAGAGCATTCAGGCTTGTCTTTTTAACACACTTTGCCCCTTTAGAATTTTGCTGTAATGTGGCCCTTTTTGTTTTTTGCCTTGGGTATCTCTGTCCTCCACTTTTACTATTTTCCTTTCTATCTTTTGCTTCTGACTCCATTTTATTTCCCTCTGTCTCCCTGCATAGATTCCCACCCCCCCTGCCAAGTTAGTTTAACTCCTCCCCAACAGCACTAGCAAACACTCCCCCCAAGGATATTGGTTCCGGTCCTGCGCAGGTGCAGACCGTCCGGTTTGTACTGGTCCCACCTCCCCCAGAACCGGTTCCAATGCCCCAGGAATTTGAATCCCTCCCTGCTGCACAAGCCACGTATTGAGCTATCCTGCGATTCCTACTCTGACTAGCATGTGGCACTGGTAGCAATCCTGATATTACTACTTTTGAGGTCCTACTTTATAATTTAACTCATAGCCCCCTAAATTCTTCTCATCGGACCTCATCTGGTTTTGTACCTATATCTTTGACACCTATATACACCATGACAACTGGCTGTTCACCCTCCCTTTTCAGAATGTCCTGCACCCGCTCTGAGACATCCTTGACCCTTGCACCAGGGAGGCAACATACCACCCTGGAGTCTCGGTTGCGGCCGCAGAAACGCCTATCTAGTCCCCTTACAATTGAATCCCCTATCACTATCGCTCTCCCACTCTTTTTCCTGCCCTCCTGTGCAGCAGAGCCAGCCACGGCGCCATGAACTTGGCTGCTGCTGCTCCCCCCTGATGAGTCATCCCCCTCAACAGTACTAGAAACATAGAAACATAGAAAATAGGTGCAGGAGTAGGCCATTCGGCCCTTCTAACCTGCACCGCCATTCAATGAGGTCATGGCTGAACATGCAACTTCAGTACCCCATTCCTGCTTTCTCACCATACCCCTTGATTCCCCTAGTAGTAAGGACTTCATCTAAAGCGGTGTATCTGTTTTGCAGAGGCATGACCGCAGGGGATCCCTGCACTACCTTCTTTGCACTGCTCTTCCTGTTGGTCTTCCATTCCCTATCTGGCTGTGGACCCTTTACCTGCGGTAAGACCAACTTACTAAATGTGTTATTCACATCATTCTCAGCATCGTGCATGCTCCAGAGTGAATCCACCCGCAGCCCCAGTTCCGCAATGCAGTGCGTCAGGATCTGCAGGCGGATGCACTTCCCGCACACATAGTCGTCAGGAACACCGGAAGCGTCCCTGACTTCCCACATAGTACAGGAGGAGCATAACACATGTCCGAGCTCTACTGTCATGACTTAACCCTTAGATGAACCTATTTGGGCAACAACAATGTTAAAATGTTACTTACCGATAAAGAAAAGAAAAAGAAAAACTACTTACCAATCACCAGCCAATCACTTACCCCCTTGGCTGTGACATCACCTTTCGATTTCTTTCTACTTCTTTTTTGCATCCCTTCTACAGCTGCACCAGTAGGCCTCACCAACGAACTCCCGCCTCCACGTACTCCCCGGACTCATCGCTCACGGGCCTTTATAGGCCTCTGGCTCCTCGACCTCCCGCCTCACCAATGAACTCCCGCCTCCACGTACTCCCCGGACTCATCGCTCACGGGCCTTTATAGGCCTCTGGCTCCTCGACCTCCCGCCTCACCAATGAACTCCCGCCTCCACAAACTCCCCGGGCTCATCGCTCACGGGCCTTTATAGGCCTCTGGCTCCTCGACCTCCCGCCTCACCAATGAACTCCCGCCTCCACAAACCCCCCAGGCTCATCGCTCACGGGCCTTTATAGGCCTCTGGCTTCTCGACCTCCCGCCTCACCAATGAACTCCCGCTTCCACAAACTCCCCGGGCTCATCGCTCACGGGCCTTTATAGGCCTCTGGCTCCTCGATCTCCCACCTCACCAATGAACTCCCGCCTCCATGAACAGTTTGAAGAAGACTTCACCATCTATGATCCACAACACACACCCAACCACCAATCGACCTCACTGTCAACCACGAGGATATACCCACCATGTCCGACAGTCCGATCAGAGCAGCCGTGCTGTTGTGCAGCAATGATCCGACCAACTCACCCATGCCAGGACTCCAACTCAGCGATTGACCAGGAATGTAGACTGCCAGATCGCCTCAATCTGTAAATAACTTGTACACAAGACTTGTGGGGGGAAGTGATGTTATGTATGCAAACCTCACCTATGTTTAAGACTTGCCACTAGGGGGCACACCTGTGGGAGACCTATGGGTCACCTGTGCACCCTGGAGCAAGCAGGTATAAAAGGCAGTCCACCATGCTGCTGCCTCACTTTGGAATGACATTAAATAGACCAAGGTCACAATGGTTTGCGCTTACAACACAGTCTCGTGGAGTTATTCTGAACTTAACAAGGAACAGCAGGCTGCAGTTCATCAGAGAAAGGTGAGGTGGTTGATCATCAGAGGGTGAGCTCCACAAACCCGTCAGACCAGCGGGTCGATCGTGAGTGCACAGGGAAACTGAGACAGAGACTCAGTAAAGACGAGTGGGAACATAGCTGCCGTCAAGGAGGGATGACCCGGTCAGTCATCAGAAGCCGCGCATCACGACACATCAGCGGACTACTGGGACGATTGTGAGCATGCAGTGAACTGAGGAACTGGTAACTATAACGTAGCTTAGCAGCTCAAGGTGTAACGTTGATAATAGGCTGATCAGTACCCAGGAAAGACTGCCACGCACAGTGGGAACTATATTTATTGGTGTTTTGTCATTATTTTCCAGTGTCGAACTCTGAGAAGTAGCCAGTAGTGTTAACTAATTGTTCTAGCCCGTTACAAATTAATCCGGGACGAAACCATCGTCCTACATCCCGAAGTGAAGTTCACAGGGACAAGAATCTAGACTTGCTGTGTTCAGAAGCAATCCGGAATTCAGCACCTTCATTTGGTTTGATTGATTGCCACTGGCTCCTGTCATTGCTTATAGTAATCTGTAATGTTTCTATTATTTAGTTGATTTTTGGGTTTATTTTCTTTCTGGTGATTGCATAGAAATCTCCAGTTTGTTTTTTTGGTGTTTAATGTAAATGAAATGTTACTAATTAGGCACGGGCTCAATGGACCAAATGGCCTTCTTCAATGCTGTAACCATTCTATGGGCCTGAATTTGGTGAAGTTACCACTGGCTGCCGCCAAGTTTTCTCGGCGATCTCCCTGTGTTTTCAGCGCTCTCCCCTCTCAGCGAGTTTGGTGAGGCCCCCATGCCGGCGGGGAGAGAATACCACTGGGGAGCATCCGCTAGCATGCGCCTGCGTGCAATGCTGAAACATTTCCTCCCATCCACTCCCTCCCGAGATTGGTCTGGGCAGTTCTCCGCTCCAGCAGCAGAAAAGACCACCGCGTGGAGGCAGGTCTTACCTGAACGGTAAGTATGAAAACCTGCAAGAAAAGGTTAGTGAACTGGTTTTCTTCATTTCTTTTGCAGCGATTTTGGTGGATAGCGTCCTTTGAAGGATTTGTAATTGTTTTTTTTCATTTGTTGAAAAAAAAAATGTTCTCATTCCCCCTTCCCTGGGCCCGAGTCTATCCTCGGCGTTACTTTGCCAAGGATCGCATTTGCCACCCAGAATCCAACCTACTGCCCGCTGCCAACCAGAATTGGCGTACAACGCCTATTTTTTCCACCGGGCATTTTTCTTTCCATTTTTCCACAAAACTTCAGCCCAAAATGCCATCAGGATGTTAGTGGTCCTTTCGACTGTACATGGGCGGAACTTAGGTTTGACCAAACTCGGGCCCTATGATTCTAACCCCACCATTCGTGGCCAGCATTCATATAATGACAGCCGTGCTGCCATGAGGAACGTCATCAACAGACCATCGGGGTGCTCAAGCAACGGTTCCACTGCCCTGACCGTTTGGGAGGAGCCCTCCAGTACTCACTGGAGCGGGTGTCCCATTTTGTGCTAGTCTGTTGCATGCTCCACAATATGGCCATCATGAAGTCGCAGCCTCTGCCGCCAGAGGTTGCAGGTTCACCTCAGGAGGAGGAAGAGAGGAGGAAGGGGAGGAGGAAGAAGGGAGAAGGCAGGCAGCAAATCCCTGTTCCAGATCGTCTCTCTGTGAGCACCACATTAGACTCCGATTCCAGTGAATTAAACCCCAGATCCCCGTTGCTCACCACTTCCCATACCTCCATCACGGACCAACACAGAGTCCTCCTGGACACAAAGCTGACATGCAAGCCAGCACAAAACATATATTCCAAACAAATACATATATTTATCACATTCAAATCCAATTGACAATATCAGCTGTTCACCTTGGTGCATTCCCTTATTGTCTGTCTTTCATGTGCCTTTTCCTACTCTAGTGCCCATACGCAGTGCTCCCTCAGTGGTTGCAGCATGGCTGCAGACTTTCAGCGGTGGAGACGGTTATATATGTGAACTTGTATTTACTCTGTACAGCCACCAGAGGGCTCATCCCCTGAAGTCCCAAGGGACCCCATAGTCCCTTGGGAGCACAGGTATTTAAGGAGGCCTCACAGGTTGGAGAGACACTCTGGAGACCTGCAATAAAAGACTAAGGTCACACTTTACTTTGAGCTCACAGTAGTCAGTCTGACTCTTTCTCCATACATAACAACTGGTGATGAGATACAGATAGCGAACCCAAAGATGCAGAGAACAGAGGGCATCCCAGAGAAATTCTCAGACGGAGATGATTGGGAAAGTTTTGTGGAACGACTCGACCAATACTTTGTGGCCAACAAGCTAGATGGGGAAGAGAATGCTGCCAAACGAAGGGTGATCCTCCTCACCGTCTGTGGGGCACCAACGTATGGCCTCATGAAGAATCTGCTCTTTCCAGCAAAAACCACGGAGAAATCGTGCGACGATTTGTGCACACTGGTCCCAGAGCATTTGAACCTGATGAAAAGAATTCTGATGGCGAGGTATCGGTTCTACACCTACAAAAGGACTGAAGGTCAGGAAGTGGCGAGTTAGGTCGCCGAGTTAAGAAGCCTTGCAGGACATTGCGAATTTGAAGGACATTTGGAGCACATGCACAGAGACTTTTTTGTACTTGGCATTGGCCACGAAACCATACTTCGCAAACTTTTAACTGTAGAGACTCCAACCTTGAGTAAGGCCATAGCGATAGTCCAGGCGTTCATTGCCACCAGTGACAGTACTAAGCAAATCTCTCAGCACACAAGTGCTGCTACAAGTACTGTGAACAAAATGATGTTGTTTTCGAATCATAATGTACAGGGCAGGTCACACATACCTGCAGCTGCACGTCCATAGATGTCTCAGAGTCCATCATCAAGGGTGATGAATGCAAGGCCATTAACACCTTGTTGGCGCTGCGGGGGTGATCATTGTTTCCATTCATGCCGATTCACAGGGAACGTTTGCAAGGGCTGTGGAACAATGGGACACCTCCTAAGAATGTGCAGGTGAGATACAAATCCTGCTACACCTGCAAACCACCATGTTGCAGAGGAGGACAGATCCACGGAGGATCATGATGCACCAGAGCCTCAGACCGAGGAGGCAGAGGTACATGGGGTGCACACATTTACCTCGAATTGTCCCCCGATAATGCTGAATGTTGACTAAATGGACTCCCAGTGTCAATGGAGCTGGTCATGGGCGCGAGCCAGTCCATCATGGGCAAAAAGACTTTCGAAAGATTGTGGTGCAACAAGGCCTGAAGGCCAGTCTTAACTCCAGTTCGCACGAAACTAAGAACTTACACAAAAAAACTGATTCCTGTAATTGGCAGTGCTATCATAAAAGTCTCTTACGATGGTGCGGTGCACAAGCTACCACTCTGGGTGGTACCGGGCAATGGTCGAACGCTGCTCGACAGGAGCTGGCTGGGAAAGACACGCTGGAACTGGGACGACGTCCGAGTGCTATTGTCTGCTGACGACACTTCATGTGCCCAGGTCTTAAACAAATTTCCTTCAATTTTCGAAGCAGGCATTGGGAAATTCCAAGGAGAAAAAGTGCGATCCACCTAACTCCAGGGGCGTGACCAATCCATCACAAGGCGAGAGCAGTACCGTACATGATGAGAGAAAGGGTAGAGATCGAGCTAGACCGGCTGCAAAGAGAAGGCATCATTTCACCGATCGAGTTCAACAAGTGGGCCAGTCTGATCGTTCCTGTCCGCAAGGGAGATGGCACCATCAGAATCTGTGGCGGTTACAAAGTAACTATCAATCGTTTCTCCCTGCAGGACCAATACCCACTACCAAAGGCCGACGACCTCTTTGCAACGTTGGCAGGAGGAAAGACGTTCACGAAGCTGGATCTGACTTCAGCCTACATGATCCAGGAACTGGAGGAATCATCGAAGGCCCTCACCTGCATCAACACACACAAAGGTCTTTTTGTTTATAACAGGTGCCCGTTTGAAATCCGGTAAGCGATGGTGATATCTCAGAGAAACATGGAAAGCTTACTGAAGTCGGTCCCGCACACCGTGGTCTTCCAGGACGACATCTTGGTCACAGGTTGGAACACAGTCGAGCATCTGCAGCACCTGGAGGAGGTTCTTAGTCGACTCAACCGCGTGGGGCTCAGGTTAAAATGCTCGAAGTGCGTTTTCCTGGTGCCTGAAGTGGAGTTCTTGGGAAGGAGCATTGCGCCGGATGGCATCAGGCCCACCTACGCGAAGACAGAGGCAATCGAGAATGCACCGAGGCCACAGAACGTGATGGAACTTCGGTTGTTTCTGGGACTCCTAAACCACTTTGGTAACTTCTTTAAGGGGGTGGTCTCTATGAGGGGATCAGGTTCCCTTCTGACCAACATGAACGGTTTGAATTGCTCCCACTCCCTTGGGTTCTAGACTCTGGATTTATTTGGGGGTGTGACAAAAGTGCAAAGGACACTGGTTTGATGCAAAAGAACTTTGGTTTTATTACAGTCAAAGTAATACAAGCTTATTATTCTAGTGAGAGAATACAAGGCCAAACTTACAATCACTCTAATAAAGGACAATACAAGGAGCGGTAAAAGGTCAAACTTATAATCACTCTAATAAAGAACCATACACTACATATTCAAAGGGGGTTACAATAAAATTATACCTCCCACCTCCCAATACCTTATTCTAGCTAGGTTGGTCTCCATTATATTTTATTATATATATATTACCGTAATATTTTGGCGGGCTCGTTAAAAGTTGATATGTTTTGGGTGGGTTGATGTTCGAAAACTGTTTCTTAATGGAAACATTGGTTTTGTAATTGCAATGTCCTTTTGAGCTTAGTCTTTCACATCTAGGCTGAATTGGGCCTCTTTGTGATGGATATGCTGAAATGGGTTTCCAGACCCATGTTGATGGGTAGCTATCTCTGGGTGATTTTGTGAAGTAAATGTTTCTTGTGGGGGAAGGATTCTCAAATACTCATCCCTCCAGACAGGTTAACTTAGTCCTCACACCCAGGAGCTTCACTTAATCAGACTGTCTCCTGCTAGATCCTTAGGCCCGCCCACAGCCTTGAGTTTGTCTTTTAAAATACAGTTCTATTAAAGTTCGTAGTTTCTTTCATAAGCACTGTAGAGTTCCAAACTCTTTGGTAGATAGTCCCAAATTAAATTTCCTTTCGAATGAGCCCAAACACAGGGGGGATTTCTTGTGAATTTTGCACCTTCTTCACTTCTTACTGGGTCTTAGCACACTGTTGAACCACTGCATGTTTTACTACGAAAAGGGGACGAATGAGTTTGGGGCAAAAGCCAAGAAAATGCCTTTGTAAAAGCAAGAAAATTGTTACGCTCAAACAAATTGCTTGTGTTGTTTGATCCATGTAAGCGTTTGGTACCAGCATGTGATGAGTCATCATATGGCATCGGGTGTGTATTGCAACAAGCTAATGATTCTGGGAAACTGCAACCGGTTGCTTATGCATCCAGGAGTCTACCTAAGGCTGAGAGAGCCTACAGCATGATTGAGAAAGAAATGTTAGCGTGTGTCTATGGGGTAAAGAAAATGCATCAGTACCTTTTTGGGCTAAATTTCGAATTGGAAACTGACCATAAGCCACTTATATCCCTGTTTTCCGAGAGCAAAGAAATAAATACCAATGCAACGGCCCGCATCCAGAGATGGGCGCTCATGCTTTCCACATACAACTAAGCCATCCGTCAAAGGCCAGTCACAGAAAACAGCGCCGATGCTCTCAGTAGGTTGCCATTGCCCACCACAGAGGTGGAAATGGCGCAGCCCGCAGATCTAGCCATGGTTATGGAAACATTTGAGAGCAAACAATCACCTGCCACTGCCCGGCAGGTCAAAACCTGGACAAGCCACGACCCCTTATTATCTCTAGTCAAAAGCTGTGTGCTTCACGGGAGCTGGTCCAGCGTTCCAGTGGAAATGCAGGAAGAGATTAAGCCGTTCCAGTGGCGCAAAGATGAAATGTCTATACAGGCAGACTGCCTTCTATGGGGCAATCGAGTAGTGGTCCCCAAGAAGGGCAGAGACACCTTCATCAATGACCTCCACATAACCCACCCAGGCATCGTAATGATGAAAGCGATAGCCAGATCCCACGTGTGGTGGCCCGGTACCGATGTGGACTTCAAGTCCTGCGTTCACAGATGTGATACATGTTCGCAGTTAAGCAATGTACCCAGGGAGGTGCCGCTAAGTTTGTGGTCTTGGCCCCCCAAACCGTGGTCTAGGGTACACGTCGACTATGCAGGCCCATTCTTTGGTAAAATGTTCCTTGTGGTTGTAGACGCGTATTCCAAGTGGATTGAATGTGAGATAATGTCAGCTAGCCCGTCCGCTGCCATGTTCGCCACTCACGGCTTACCCGATGTCCTGTTGAGCGACAACGAGCCATGTTTTACCAGTGCTGAGTTCAAAGAATTTATGACCCGTAATGGGATCAAACATGTCACATCTACCCCGTTTAAACCAGCGTCCAATGGTCAGGCAGAGAGAGCAGTGCAAACCATCAAGCAAGGCTTGAAGAGGGTAACTGAAGGCTCACTGCAGACTCACCTATCCCGAGTCCTGCTTAGCTACCGCATGGGACCCCACTCGCTCACTGGGATCCCACCTGCTGAACTGCTCATGAAAAGAGCACTTAAGACAAGGCTCTCATTAGTTCACCCTGATCTACATGAACAGAGAGCAGGTGGCTTCAACAAACTACATACCATGATAGCGCAAATGTGTCACGTGAGATTGAAATCAATGATCCTGTATTTGTATTGAATTATGGACAAGGTCCCAAGTGGTTTCCCAGCACTGTCGTGGCCAAAGAGGGGAGCAGGATGTTTCGGGTCAAACTTTCAAATGGACTCATTCACCGGAAACACTTGGACCAAAGCAAACTCAGATTTACGGATTATCCTGAGCAACCCACCTTGGACCCTATCTTTTTTGATCCCCCAACATACACACCAGTGGCAACCAGCACCATGGTTGACCATGAAGCAGAACCCATCATCCACAGCAGCCCAGCGAGGGCCCAACAAATGATTCAACAATACCAGCTTTCACACCGAGATGATGAACCAGGGCAAGAAGGGCTCCAGATCGACTCACATTGTAAATAGTTACACTATTGACTTTGGCGGGAAGTGTTGTTATATATGTAAACTTGTATTTACTCTGTACAGCCACCAGATGGCTCATCACCTGGAATCCCAAGGATCCCATAATCCCTTGGGAGCACAGGTATTTAAGGAGGCCTCACCAGTTGGAGAGGCACTCTGGTGACCTGCAATAAAAGACTGTCACTCTTTACCTTGAGCTCACAGTGTCCAGTCTGACTCTTTCTCCATACATAACAGAGACTACAGATGGCCCTGCAGGACCACCTCGAGCAGTTTTGGGCCTAGAAGGCCCGGCTGTAGACTGCACCACCTTGGCATGGGTGGCAGCAGTCTGGACCTGCTGGCTGATAGGCAGCGGCAAGGGCAATGGCAATGTGGCAGTGGTGTGAATAGGAATGCTGTCATCCTGAGAGAGGACAGCAGGTTCTTGCTCCACACATCCACTACCACTCCCTGCTCCATGCGGCGACGCTTCAGCATTCCTAGCCATCTGTTGGAGCACAGATTGCTGGACTGCTGCGACATCCTGCAAGCCCCTTTCGACACTTGTAAACCCAGTGCCAATGGCAGCATTCTGTGCCTGCAGGAGAGCAGTCTGCGCTTCCACTGCAACAGTGAGATGTTGGGTCGCTTCCGCTTGTGCTGCAATAGAAGCTGCGACATGGTCCATCACACCAGCATCATCTGTGGGTCCACAAGGTCTCCCCTGGAATTGTCCATCATTTTCATCCTGGAAATCATGGGCTCCAAGCTCTGTGCAAAGCTCCATCCAATGCTGGAGCTGGGCTCCTCCATGCTCCTTAACATTGACAAGTGGCTCTCTGGCAGGTTTGCCACTGCACCAAGCATTGCTGTGTGCATGCCCATCACCCTTCTTCTGAAGGCTGTCCCATCGAGGTCCTCTTCTGAGTCCTGTGGAGCTGAACTTCTGCGCAAACTCACCCTGCGGGAAACTGGCACCCGAGCAACCTTTTCCCCCAGCTTTGCTGCAGCCCACTGATGCCTTACTACGTGCAGATCCCGCCTCTATATTAGCCTCTAAAGTCTGCCTAGTGCCATTTTCTGAGCTGGTGTCTGCGAGTGTCAAATGCAGTACCAGAGTCTCTTCTTTTGCCTCTTTTCCTCCATCCGTTTGCTTAAAATGATGAGGGACAGGCTGGCCTGCTGGCAGTTCTTGGGTATCTGAAAGCAGAAAGGCACAAGGGTCGGGTTGTGGTGTGGGGAAGGGGGGTGGGGGGACAGTGGGGGGAGGGGGAAAGCAAGATGTCCATGTATACACCATCAGCAGCTTGTAAGTGAGAAGAGATTGTGGGATGGGGGTTACTGGGATGTGAGAAGAAGGATTAGATGTGACCATGCCGTCATCAACAGCAATGATTTCAACTTCCCTGTGACTGCCACTCCAATAATTTGAAACACTGATTCCTCGAGGTCGGTCAGGGTCTGAATCCTTGCTTCGCCGCCTCCCGTCTGCTGTTGCTCGTGATATTTGTGAGCCACCTTGACCCGCAAAAGAAAATGAAGTATGGCAGTGAGTGTAGTGCAGTGTTTGGGTGATGTGTCTGTCATAGTTGAATAGCTGCCAGTGTGTGCAAGGTGTGAGATGTGAGTGTGAGTGTTGCAGCAGTGGTAAGGTTGCGAAGGTGAAGTGATGCCATGATTGTGGGATGTGTGCGGTTATAGCTAGATTTTGTTGGCTGGTGATTGATGGGGCTGTGGTGCATTGAACAGTGTGCGAGGCTTGTGGTGCAGATGGTGGGATATATTTTCTGAAGCATTTACTCATACTGACCAGTCATTGGAGGTCATTAAACTTTTATTGGCCCACGGATCCATGTCATGGGGACAACACTGGTGGCCGTGACAGATTGTGCAATCTCTTCCCAAATCCTTCTAGCCAATAGCGTTCATGGCCTCTTGCCTCCCTGCGGGTAAAGGACAGCGCTATGTCGTACTAGCCCCGGGACCAAGGCCTCCAGTGCAGCATCGGAAAAGCGTCTTGTTCTCTCTCTTCCCTGTTGAGTCATGGCTTCTTCTCACCTGACAATGAGGTGCTTCTGCAACAAGGCACCACCGCTTTAAGTAGTGGAGAGCCCAGGCCAAATGTTATTGTACAGTCGACTGCATCCAATATTGGCCAGCCTGTTGAGCGCTAAACCAATCAGCAGTGTGTTTAGCACTGAGATCAGCACTGCAATCACGTAATTGAGCAGGCAGCATGGATTTTGTGTGCTGCCTGCACCACTTAGAAGAGGCGTAGGTAAATAATGCTGGGTGGTGCCTCCGCCCGTTTTCGGGCCTTTATCAACTATGATTCCCCCTGGTTCCTCTCCTGCTACCTAACAGGTAACACATACCCTTGCATTTTATAAACTTGCTTGGAATTTCCCAGACCCAAATGCATAACACTGCTTTTGTCCACATTGAAGGATGTCTACTACACATGGGCTCATTCTCCCAATATTTCCAAATTGGTGTGTAATCTATTTATTTGATCTAATTTTGCAAAATACATACATATTTTTGTGTCACCTGTATATTTAGGAATGGTTATGAAGATGATGAGCAGCAGTCGACCTAACACTAAACCCTGTGGGAATCCATTTATGACCTAGTCCCATGTGGATATATTCCCATTTATAAAGACCAATTTTCTATCCAGCATAATATTGATTACTAATCCCAAATTATGGAATCTTTCCCAGTAAATGACTATGAGGCATTTTACCAAAAGCTTTTTGAAAATCAAGGTATACAACATTTACTTGACTTCCATCACCCACTAGTCAATCGGTTTAGTGAGTCAGACCTCTATTTTCTAAAGGCATGTTGGGATTCTCGAATAGTTGCTGACTCCTCCAGGTGATCAAAAATTACATCCCTTTGTAATGCCTTCCAGCATTTTTCCTACAACCAACATCATGCTGACATCAAACTATTAGATGTAGAAACATCCAGATTCTGAATTCTTCCCCTTTTTAAACACTGGGACCACATGAGCCCTTCCACCGAGCTCCAATTCAGACTTAAAAGGGCACTTAAATAAGTGAATCAATGGCTGGCCTAATTATTATGTATATATGCACCGTGTTAATAACTCCACGAAGCAAGGGTATGGTTTTCAAACTGTGTAGACTGTAGTCCTTTATTTGCAGCTTCTCGAGTGAGGATACCAAGATGTGAGCTCCCTTTTATACTGGGTTACCTGCAGTGTACAGGTAACCCTTAGGTCTCCAGCAGCAGCACCCTCTGGTGTACAGGTAAGGTGTGTACAGTGTAAAGGTACATTCAGTATTACAGACATCATATAACAATACAAGCATGCATACATAACACTGATATCTCTCTCTTTCTTCAGCACTTTGGGGTAAATTACATCGAGTTCAGCAACCAAGCTGCTCAAATTCCCTCTGTGTTCATTTGCGTGCATATTTTGACTGCTGGTCGAGGCCCATTACTCCCATTTTTCCTTTTGGCCCCTATCTGGCCTCTCTGTCATCCAATCATGCCACTTTTCATTTCTTTCATCTCAAAAACTTTGCCCCAATCCGTAGCTAAACCCAACACTACTCCTGTGCTGACCTATTCTCTTGCCGCTGTTCCAGGCTTAAATCTCTCTGTCATAAACCCAAAGCAAATCTCTGTGCCTCTCTTAGCATTCACCAAAGAATCCATTGAGGCATTTGTCGCTGCCTGCATACAAGCAGCAATCCTAAATTCCTCATCCTCTTCTCTCGCTGACCTCCTTGCTCAGTGCACATGCTGCAGACTAACCATACTATCCTCCTTTCTGACCCACCTACCCTAGTCAGCAGTACAATTTAGGACATTGGCAGTGGAATAGCAATCACTCTAGAACATCCCTTCACTTGCAAACAAGACTCTTACATCCACAGCCTTATTGTGGATGAATTGCACTGACATCCTGGCTTTGACTGAAACTTGGCTCACAGGTGGCAACACCTTGCTCCTTACTGAAGCTTCCCTGCCTCAGTTCCCACAGACGATAGAACTCATTACAGCAAGTATCAGGGACAGGAAGGGAAATTAGGTGGTCAGCAGTTTAGTGCAACTGGGATCAATGGAGTAGAAGGTAGGTCTTTTGAACAAGGTGAGCTTGGAGAGGGCACAACAGGAGATAAAAGGAAAATTAGAGAAAGACATGGGATAGGAGTGAACCAGGCAAGAGGTGGTGATCAAGTAGAAGGGCAGGGCGGTAGCAGCAGAGGCAGCTGAATAGATGATGGTCTCAATTTTAGTGATAAAGGAGTCCATGAGGTTCTCATACTTGTTGTTGAAGGATGTATACTCCTTTCTATCCGAGGACCACACAAAGTTTCTCTAATGACTCAATAGTCTGGTTACTGTTAACTCACTCAGGTGCAACCTGATCCATCTTTATTCCAGCCCGAGAGTGTGAGCATGACAAAGACACCCAGCTTATATACAGGTGATCAAGCACACATGCCACATGCGTACAGCCCGATGACCTCCGACCGCGGTGCCCTCTGGTGTCTGGTGACCCCGAAGCATTAATACATAACAACATGCCCCTTTTAAAATCTTAACAACAGTCTTTTTACAAATTAAGATGGTCTGGGGCTTTCCTCTCACGAGTTGATCGTCTCAGTTCAACTTTGGCTCTGGGCGAGCGTTCTGAGTCCATTGAGAATGAGGGCCGAGCAGCCGATCTGATGGGATTGGTCATGACCACATCAGAGACTGAAGGTTCAGAGTCAGTGATGTCAGCAGAGTCCTCTGATGAGGGAACAATGGTTGGTTGGTCACTGACTGCATCTTCCTCACTCGGTTCCGCTTCATCCGTGTGCTGAAGTTTGACCTGGTCAAGGTGTTTCCTGCATGTTTGCCCATTCTTGAGCACGACAATAAACTCTGTTACCCTCCTTGGCTGTAACAGTGCTGGCAATCCACTTTGGACCTTGACATAGTTCAGTATATAAACCGGTTTGTTATCCGAGATGTCACGTGACACGGCAACACGATTATGACACCATTGCTGACTTTGACGTCTGTTTTCAACACGATCATTCAAATCAGGATGAACAAGAGACAGCCTGCTCTTGATATTTCGCTTCATCAGTAGTTCAGCAGGAGGAACCCCAGTAAGCATATGAGATCTTGACCTGTAACTGAGCAATATACATGACAACCGTCTCTGCAGTGAGCCCTGAGTTACACATTTCATACTTTGCTTGATCGTTTGAATGGCACGTTCTGCTTGACCATTAGAAGCAGGCTTGACTGGAGCTGATCTCAAATGTCTGATGCCATTGAGTTTCATGAACTCCTAGAACTCAATACTTGTGAAGCAAGATCCGTTGTCGCTCACAACAATGTCAGGCAAACCATGAGCAGAAAACATGATACGAAGGCTCTCAATGGTAGCTGTAGACGTGCTGGATATTCTATCCACTTAGAATATGCATCTACTACGACAAAAAACATCTTTCCTAGGAACGGGCCCGCAAAATCAATGTGGATCCTCGACCATGGTTTGGATGGCCATGACCAAAGACTCAGCGGAGATTCCGCTGGTACTTTACTTAGCTGCATGCAAGTAGTGCACTGATGCATGCATGATTCCAGATCAGAGTCAATTCCAGGCCACCATACATGAGACCTAGCAATGGACTTCATCATGACAATACCAGGATGAGTGCTATGAAGTTCACGTACAAATTTTTCTCGACCTTTCTTAGGCATGATTACACGATTACCCCACAGTAAACAGTCTGACTAAATGGACAGCTCATCTTTGCGATGGTTGTAAGGTTTGGTCTCCTTACGCATCTCCATAGGTATGGCAGACCAATCACCACTGAGTACACACTGTTTCACAACCGACAAAATAGGGTCATGGCTGGTCCAGATTCTAACTTGTTGAGCAGTGACGAGGGCTCCTTCACTCTCAAAAGCATCCATTACTAACACTAGATCTGCAGGTTAAGGCGTCTACATCTCAGTTGTGGATAAGGGCAGACGACTCAGTGCATCGTCTATGACAGATGACATAATCATAGGCAGACAATTTCAACGCCCACCTTTGAATGCAGAACGAAGCATTGGTATTAATACCCTTGTTTTCCGCAAGCAATTAAATGAGTGGCTTGTGGTCCGTTTCTAGTACAAAACGAAGACCAAACAGGTACTGGTGCATTTTTTTTACCCCATATACACAAGCCAAAGCTTCTTTCTCTACCATACTGTAAGCTCTTTCCGCTTTAGACAGACATCTCGAAGCATACACAACAGGTTGTAGCTTGCCCGATTCATTTGCTTGTTGGAGTACGCAGCCAACCCCATATGATGAAGCATCACAGGCCAATACAAGACACTTATGCAGATCATAATGAACAAGCAACTTGTTTGAACATAGCAGATTCTTGGCTTTCTCAAAGGCTCTATCTTGAGATGCACCCCAGACCCAGTTGTCGCCTTTTCTTAGCAACACAAGCAGTGGCTCGAGTAAAGTGCTCAATCTGGGTAAGAAATTACCAAAGTAGTTGAGTAGCCCAAGGAACAAATGCAGCTCTGTCACATTCTGAGGCCTGCGTGCATTTTTGATGTCCTCGGTTTTCGAATCAGTGGGTCTGATGCCATCAGCAGCAATCTTCCTCCCGAGGAATTCGACTTCAGGTGCCATGAATACACACTTCGAGCATTTCAGCCTGAGTCCCACTTTGTCCAGATGCTGTAGGACTTCTTCAAGATTGTTCAGATGTTCAGCAGTGTCGCGACCTGTGACCAGAATGTCATCTTGAAACACGACAGTTTTAGGAACGGACTTCAGTAAACTCTCCATGTTCCGCTGATATATGGCTACAGCCAAACAAATACCAAAAGGACACCTGTTGTAGATGAACAGTCCTTTATGAGTGTTGATGCAGGTGAGTTTCTTTGAAGTGTTGACTAGCTCCTGGGTCATATAGGCCGATGTCAGATCCAGTTTCCTGAATGACTTTCCACCAGCTAGCATGGCGGTCATCAGCCCTCGGTAATGGATACTTATCCTGTTTCGATATTCGGTTAATCGTAACCTTGTAGTCTCCACAAATCCTGACAGTGCCATCACTCTTCAACACAGGAACAGTGGGACTAGCCCACTTGTTAAACTCGACCGGTGATATGATCCTTTCACGTTGGAGTCTATCAAGCTCAATTTCAACCTTCTCCCTCATCATGTACAGAACAGACTGAGCTTTGTGATAGACAGGCCTTGCATTGGAGTCTAGGTGAATCTGCACTTTGGCTCCCATAAAATTACCAATGCTGGGTTCAAACAAGAAGGAAACCTTTTCAGTACTTGAGCACAAGAAGTATCATCCACCGAGGACAACATCTTGACATCATTCCAGTTCAGCTTGACTTTATCGAGTCAATTCCTGCCGAACAGCATTGGACCATTACCTGGGATGATCCATAATGTTAGCTCGTGAACCACACCATCATATGCCACCTCGATTGCTACACTGCCGAGCACCGGTATGAGTTCCTTAATGTAAGTACGCAACCTGGCATTGACTGGACTCAGCTTCGGTTTCGCAGCCTTAGTGTCCCACATTGTCGAATGTCCTTTGGCTCATTATCGACTGGCTCAGACCCGTGTCTAGCTCCATTGATACAGGAACACCATTCAGCTTCACATTAATGACTATCGGCTGGCTCTTGCTCAGGAACGAATACAGTCCATTCACTTCCTCCTCGAATTGTGTATCTGGGCCATCACTGAACTGGTCCTCATCAACCATGTGGTGAGCCGCACCACGCTTGCTCCATTGTGAAGATGCCCCACTTTCGAACATCCATTGCATGAGTATTGTCTAAACCGACACTGATGAGGCTGATGATTGCCCCCACAATACCAACAAGGTAAAATCTGGATCAAACCAGTTGGCGGGCTCTGAGCAGCGGCTGGTTTCGCGTAAGCAGCTCTGCCCAAAGATGACGCCTTGTTTACAGTACTTGCCGTGGAACTCTGACTCGTCGATGAAATCTGCCTCAAATTATCATCCGTCGTCATGCATGCCTGGGCAATCGCGATGGCCTTTTTCAAATCCAGTGCCTCTGCAGCCAACAGCTTCCTGAGGATTGCATCATGGCTGATGCCTATCACGAAAACATCACTCAGCAAGTCTTCCAGCATGTTCCCGAACTTACACAGCTCAGCAAGACGTCACAGGTCGGCGACAAATCCAGACACGTCCTGGCCCTCAGCACGAACATGCATGTAGAAACGGTAGTGTGATATGATGATCCCCTTTTTTGGCTTCAGATAGTTACCCACCAGCATACACAATTCCTCATACCCTTTTTCCGCCGGACATACAGGCGAGAGAAGATTCTTCATGAGGCCGTAAATTTTCGGACCACAAAAGGTGAGGAGAACTGCCCTGCGCTTAACTGCATAGGCCTCTGCCTCCATGCTGTTGGCCACAAAATACTGATCATCCCATCCTCATCGCCAATTGTAATGACTCAAGAGTCTGGTTACTGTAAATTCACTCATGTGCAACCTGATCCATCTTTATTCCAGCCCAAGAGTGCCAGCGTGACAAAGACACCCAGCTTATATACAGATGACCAAGCACATATGCCACATGCGTACAGCCCGATGACCTCCGACTGCGGTGCCCTCTGGTGTCTGGTGACCCCCAAGCATTAATACGTAACAGTTTCCCTGACCATAAAGTTAATTTTAAATAGCTTCCATGTTCCTCTTTGTCATCGTTAATTCCTCCTAGCAGTGTGCTCCAAATCTTCATTGAATCTTCTTTCACGTGAGCTCTCCTGAAATCTGGCACTCACATTAAATTATCTGCAACAGTAACTTGCCCAACCAATTGAAATCTGGTGATATGAAATCACTATGCCCCAGATGCTGTCACACATGGTAATTGGTTCCCATCCCAAAGACAATAAGAGCATAGGAGCAAAAGAAATAGGAGCAGGAGTAGGCCATTTTGGCTCCTCGAACTTGCTCCGCCATTCAATAAGATCATGGCTGGTCGATCTTGGCCTCGACTCCACTTTCCTACCCGCTCCCCATAACCCTTGACTCCCTTATCATTCAAAAATCTGTCTATCTCCACCTTAAATGACAGTTGGTGAGAGGTGGGAGCAGCATCGGAGCGGCCTATAAAAGGCCCAGCGGGAGCTCGAGAGCCAGCAGCAGTTGGTGAGAGGTGGGAGCAGCGTCGGAGCGGCCTATAAAAGGCCCAGCGGGAGCTCGAGAGCCAGCGGCAGTTGGTGAGAGGTGGGAGCAGCGTCGGAGCGGCCTATAAAAGGCCCAGCGGGAGCTCGAGAGCCAGCGTCAGTTGGTGAGAGGTGGGAGCAGCGTCGGAGCGGCCTATAAAAGACCCAGCGGGAGCTCGAGAGCCAGCGGCAGTTGGTGAAAGGTGGGAGCAGCATCGGAGCGGCCAATAAAAGGCCCAGCAGGAGCTCGAGAGCCAGCGGCAGTTGGTGAGAGGTGGGAGCAGCGTCGGAGCGGCCTATAAAAGGCCCAGCGGGAGCTCGAGAGCCAGCGGCAGTTGGTGAGAGGTGGGAGCAGCATCGGAGCGGCCTATAAAAGGCGTACCAGTGCAGCGACAGCGGGAGAGAAAGCAAAAAAGAAGTAGAAAGGAATTAAAAGGTGACGTCACAGCCAATGGGGTAAGTGATTGGCTGGTGATTGGTGAGTAGCTTTTCTTTTTCTTTTAATATCAGTAAGTAAACTGTAACATTGTTATTACCAATTTAAGGGTATCTAAGGGTTAAGGCATGGCAGGAGAGATCGGTCACGTGATATGCTCCTCCTGTGCCATGTGGGATCTCAGGGATGCTTCCGGTGTCCCTTACGACTACATGTGTAAGAAGTGTATCCGCCTCCATCTCCTGACGGGCCGCGTTGCGGAATTGGAGCTGAGGGTTGATTCACTCTGGAGCATCCATGATGCTGAGAATGACATAAGTGGCACGTGTAGTGAGTTGGTCTTACCGCATGAGAAGGATCCACAGCCACCTAGGGAATGGAAGACCAGCAGGAGGAGTAGTACAAAGAAGGTAGTGCAGGGGTCCCATCTGGTCAACCCCTGCAAAACAGATACACTGTTTTGAGTGCTGTTGAGGGAGATGACTCATTAGGGGAGAGCAGCAGCAGCCAAGTTCATGGCACCATGGCTGGCTCTGTTGTACAGGAGGGCATAAAAAAGAGTGGGAGAGCGATAGTGATAGGGGATTCAATCATAAGGGGAATAGATAGGCGTTTCTGCGGCCGCAATCGAGACTCCAGGATGGTATGTTGCCTCCCTGGTGCAAGGGTCAAGGATGTCTCCGAGCGAGTGCAGGACATTCTGAAAAGGGAGGGAGAACAGCCAGTTGTTGTGGTGCACATTGGTACCAACGACATAGGTAAAAAAAGGGATGAGGTCCTACGAAAAGAATTTAAGGAGCTAGGAATTAAATTAAAAAGTAGGACCTCAAAAGTAGTAATCTCGGGATTGCTACCAGTACCACGTGCTAGTCAGAGTAGGAATCGCAGGATAGCACAGATGAATACGTGGCTTGAGCAGTGGTTCAGCAGGGAGGGATTCAAATTTGTGGGGCATTGGAACAGGTTCTGGGGGAGGTGGGACCAGTACAAACCGGACGGTCTGCACTTGGGCAGGAACGGAACCAATGTTCAAGGGGGAGTGTTTGCTAGTGCTGTTGGTGAGGAGTTAAACTAATATGGCAGGGGGATGGGAACCAATACAGGGAGACAGAGGGAAACAAAAAGGAGACAAAAACAAAAGACAGAAAAGAGATGAGTAAAAGTGGAGGGCAGAGAAACCAAAGGCAAGAAACAAAAAGGGCCACTGAATATAAAAGGGCTGCAGGAGGGGTAAAAACTAAAAATCATGGTTTAAAAACTAGGATGAAAACACTTTACCTAAATGCACGCAGCATTAGAAATAAAGTAAATGAGTTGACGGCACAAATCATTACAAATGGGTATGATTTGGTGGCCATTACAGAGACATGGTTGCAAGGTGGCCAGGACTGGGAATTAAACGTACAGGGGTATCTGACGATTCGGAAAGATAGGCAGGAAGGGAAGGGAGGTGGGGTAGCTCTGTTAATAAGGGATGATATCAGGGCAGTTGTGAGGGATGATATTGGCTCCAATGAACAAAATGTTGAATCATTGTGGGTGGAGATTAGAGATAGTAAGGGGAAAAAGTCACTGGTCGGCGTAGTTTATAGGCCCCCAAATAATAACTTCATAGTGGGGCGGGCAATAATCAAGGGAATAATGGAGGCATGTGAAAAAGGAATGGCAGTAGTTATGGGGGATTTTAACCTACATAGCGATTGGTCAAATCAAATCGCAGGGGGTAGCCTGGAGGAGGAATTCATAGAATGCATATGGGATTGTTTCTTAGAACAGTATGTAACAGAGCCTACAAGGGAGCAAGCCATTTTGGATCTGGTCCTGTGTAACGAGACAGGAAAAATAAACGATCTCCTCGTAAAAGATCCTCTCGGAATGAATGATCACAATATGGTTGAATTTGTAATACAGATTGAGGATGAGGAAGTTGTGTCAGAAACGAGCATACTATGCTTAAACAAAGGGGACTACAGTGGGATGAGGGCAGAGTTGACTAAAGTAGACTGGAAATAAGGACTAAACGGTGGCACAATTGAGGAACAGTGGAGGACTTTTAAGGAGCTCTTTCATAATGCGCAACAAAAATATATTCCAGTGAAAAAGAAGGGCGGCAAGAGAAGAGATAACCAGCCGTGGATAACCAAGGAAATAAAGAAAAGTATCAAATCAAAGACCAATGCGTATAAGGTGGCCAAGGTTAGTGGGAAACTAGAGGATTGGGAAGATTTTAAGCAACAGCAAAGAATGACTAAAAAAGCAATAAAGAAAGGGAAGATAGATTATGAAGGTAAACTTGCGCAAAACATAAAAACAGATAGTAAAAGCTTTTACAGATATATAAAACGGAAAAGAGTGACTAAAGTAAATGTTGGTCCCTTAGAAGATGAAAAGGAGGATTTAATAATGGGAAATGTGGAAATGGCTGAGACCTTAAACAATTATTTTGCTTCCGTCTTCACAGTGGAAGACACAAAAACCATGCCAAAAATTGCTGGTCATAGGAATGTGGGAAGGGAGGACCTTGAGATGATCACTATCACTAGGGAGGTAGTGCTGGACAGACTAATGGGACTGAAGGTAGACAAGTCCCCTGGTCCTGATGAAATGCATCCCAGGGTATTAAAAGAGATGGCGGAAGTGAAAGCAGATGCATTTGTTATAATCTACCAAAATTCTCTGGACTATGGGGAGGTACCAGCGGATTGGAGAGCAGCTAATGTAACGCCTCTGTTTAAAAAAGGGGGCAGGCAAAAGGCAGGTAACTATAGGCCGGTTAGTTTAACATCTGTAGTGGGAAAAATGCTTGAAACTATCATGAAGGAAGAAATAGCGGGACATCTGGATAGGAATAGTGCAATCAAGCAGACGCAGCATGGATTCATGAAAGGGAAATCATGTTTAACTAACTTACTGGAATTCTTTGAGGATATAACGAGCATGGTGGATAGAGGTGTTCCGATGGATGTGGTGTATTTAGATTTCCAAAAGGCATTCGATAAGGTGCCACACAAAAGGTTACTGCAGAAGATAAAGGTACGCGGAGTCAGAGGAAATGTATTAGCATGGATAGAGAATTGGCTGGCAAACAGAAAGCAGAGAGTCGGGATAAATGGGTCCTTTTCCGGTTGGAAATCAGTTGTTAGTGGTGTGCCACAGGGATCAGTGCTGGGACCACAACTGTTTACAATATACATAGATGACCTAGAGGAGGGGACAGAGTTAGTTCAACAAAATTTGCAGATAAAACTAAGATTAGTGGGAAAGCGGTTTGTGTAGAGAGGCTGCAAGGAGATTTGGATAGGTTAAGCGAATGGGCTAAGGTTTGGCAGATGGAATACAATGTCAGAAAGTGTGAGGTCATCCACCTTGGGAAAAAAAACAGTAAAAGAGAATATTATTTGAATGGGGAGAAATTACAACATGCTGCGGTGCAGAGGGACCTGGGGGTCCTTGTGCATGAATCCCAAAAGGTTAGTTTGCAGGTGCAGCAGGTAATCAGGAAGGCAAATGGAATGTTGGCCTTCATTGCGAAAGGGATGGAGTACAAAAGCAGGGAGGTGTTGCTGCAACTGTATAAGGTATTGGTAAGGCCGCACCTGGAGTACTGTGTGCAGTTTTGGTCACCTTACTTAAGGAAGGATATACTAGCTTTGGAAGGGGTACAGAGACGATTCACTAGGCTGATGCGAGAAATGAGGGGGTTACCTTATGATGATAGATTGAGTAGACTGGGTCTTTACTCCTTGGAGTTCAGAAGGATGAGGGGTGATCTTATAGAAACATTTAAAATCATGAAAGGGATAGACAAGATAGAGGCAGAGAGGTTGTTTCCATTGGTGGGGGAGACTAGAACTTGGGGGCACAGCCTCAAAATACGGAGGAGCCAATTTAAAACCGAGTTGAGAAAGAATTTCTTCTCCCAAAAGGTTGTGAATCTGTGGAATTCTCTGCCCAAGGAAGCAGTTGAGGCTGGCTCATTGAATGTTTTCAACTCAAAGATAGATAGATTTTTAAGCAATAAGGGAATTAAGGGTTACGGGGAGAGGGCGGGTAAGTGGAGCTGAGTCCACGACCAGATCAGCCATGATCTTATTGAATGGCGGAGCAGGCTCGAGGGGCTAGATGGCCTACTCCTGTTCCTAATTCTTATGTTCTTATGTTCTTAAATATATTCAATAACCCAGCTTCAACAGCTCTGGGATAGCGAATTCCAAAGATTCACGATCCTCTGAGAGAAGAAATTCCACCTCATCTCGGTTTTAAATGTGTGACCCCTTATTCTGAAACTATGCCCCCTAATTCTAGATTCCCCCAAGAGGGGAAGCATCCTCCCTGCATCGACCCTGTACAGCCCCCTCAGAATCTTATACATTTCAATATGATCACCTCTCATTCTTCTAAACTCTAATGAGTATAGGCCCAACCTGCTCAACCTTTCTTCATAAGACAACCCCTTCATCTCAGGAAACAATCTTGTGAACAGTCTCTGAACTGCCTTCAATGTAAGTATATCCCTCTTTAAATAAGGAGACCAAAACTGTTCACAGTACTCCAGGTGTGGTCTCACCAACACCCTGTACAGTTGTAGCAAGACTTCCCTGCTTTTATATTCCAACCCCCTTGCAATAAAGGCCAACATTCTATTTGCCTTTCTAATTACTTGCTGTACCTGCATGCTAACTTTTTATGTTTCATGTACAAGGACCCCCAGATCCCCCTGTACCTCAGCATTTTAAATAATAATTTGCTTTTTTATTCTTCCTACCAAAGTGGATAACCTCACATTTTGCCACATTGTACTCTATCTGCCAAATTTTTGCCCACTCACTTAACCTATCTATATCCCTTTGCAGATTCTTTGTGTCTTCTTCACAACTTGCTTTCCCACCTACCTTTGTATCATCAGCAAATTTGGTTACATTATACTCGGTCCATTCATTCAAGACTTTAATATAAATTCTAAATAGTTGAGTCCCCAGCACTGATCCCTGCGGCAGCCCGCTGGTTACAGTTTGCCAACCTGAAAGTGACCCATTTATCCCAACTCTCTGTTTTCTGTTAGTTAGCCAATCCTGTATCTATGCCTATATATTACCCCCAAACCCATGAACTCTTATCTTGTGCAGTAACCTTTTATGTGGCACTTTATTGAATGCCTTCTGGAAATCCAATACTCCAATACACTACATCTACTGGTTCCCCTTTATCCACCCTACTCGTTACATCCTCAAAGAACTCTAGCAAATTATCTGTTAAACGTGATTTCACTTTCATAAAACCATGCTGACTCTGCTTGATTGTATTATGTATTTTAAATGTTCTACCACTACTTCCTTAATAATGGACTCCAGCATTTTCCCAATTACAGGTATTAGGCTAACTGGTCTATAGTTTCCTGCTTTCTGTCTCCATCCTTTCTTGAATAAGGGCATAATATTTGTGGTTTTCCAATCTGCTGGGACCTCTCCAGAATCCATGGAATTTTCGTAGATTACATAGAAACATAGAAACATAGAAAATAGGTGCAGGAGTAGGCCATTCGGCCCTTCTAGCCTGCACCGCCATTCAATGAGTTCATGGCTGAACATTCAACTTCAGTACCCCATTCCTGCTTTCTCGCCATACCCCTTGATCCCCCTAGTAGTAAGGACCTCATCTAACTCCTTTTTGAATATATTTAGTGAATTGGCCTCAACAACTTTCTGTGGTAGAGAATTCCACAGGTTCACCACTCTCTGGGTGAAGAAGTTCCTCCGCATCTCGGTCCTAAATGGCTTACCCCTTATCCTTAGACTGTGACCTCTGGTTCTGGACTTCCCCAACATTGGGAACATTCTTCCTGCATCTAACCTGTCTAAACCCATCAGAATTTTAAATGTTTCTCTGAGGTCCCCTCTCATTCTTCTGAACTCCAGTGAATACAAGCCCAGTTGATCCAGTCTTTCTTGATAGGTCAGTCCCGCCATCCCGGGAATCAGTCTGGTGAACCTTCGCTGGACTCCCTCAATAGCAAGAATGTCCTTCCTCAGGTTAGGAGACCAAAACTGTACACAATACTCCAGGTGTGGCCTCACCAATGCCCTGTACAACTGTAGCAACACCTCCCTGCCCCTGTACTCAAATCCCCTTGCTATGAAGGCCAACATGCCATTTGCTTTCTTAACCGCCTGCTGCACCTGCATGCCAACCTTGAATGACTGATGTACCATGACACCCAGGTCTCTTTGCACCTCCCCTTTTCCTAATCTGTCACCATTCAGATAATAGTCTGTCTCTCTGTTTTTACCACCAAAGTGGATAACCTCACATTTATCCACATTATACTTCATCTGCCATGCATTTGCCCACTCACCTAACCTATCCAAGTCGCTCTGCAGCCTCACAGCATCCTCCTCGCAGCTCACACTGCCACCCAACTTAGTGTCATCCGCAAATTTGGAGATACTACATTTAATCCCCTCATCTAAATCATTAATGTACAGTGTAAACAGCTGGGGCCCCAGCACAGAACCTTGCGGTACCCCACTAGTCACTGCCTGCCATTCTGAAAAGTACCCATTTACTCCTACTCTTTGCTTCCTGTCTGACAACCAGTTCTCAATCCATGTCAGTACACTACCCCCAATCCCATGTGCTCTAACTTTGCACATCAATCTCTTGTGTGGGACTTTGTCGAACGCCTTCTGAAAGTCCAAATATACCACATCAACTGGTTCTCCCTTATCCACTCTACTGGAAACATCCTCAAAAAATTCCAGAATATTTGTCAAGCATGATTTCCCTTTCACAAATCCATGCTGACTTGGACCTATCATGTCACCTCTTTCCAAATGCACTGCTATGACATCCTTAATAATTGATTCCATCATTTTACCCACTACTGATGTCAGGCTGACCGGTCTATAATTCCCTGTTTTCTCTCTCCCTCCTTTTTTAAAAAGTGGGGTTACATTGGCTACCCTCCACTCCATAGGAACCAATGCATCGACTACTGAAAACTAAACTAAACTAAAACCAATAGTTTATTTTCACGAGCATTTTTCATAACATGCTGAGTAAGAACGCAATCACTGACAATATCTGCCTTGCCTCCCTCTACGTTTGGCTGCGCTATAGCAGTACATTTAATGTATTAGTAATTTAAATCCCCTATAACAACATCATATGTTGCCCTTCTAATCTGCTCACAGAATTTGTGCCAGAACCCTTCTTATCAGATGGAATTTTTACCTTTTTCCATGGTTTATATTGAAATTTACGACATTGTGGTTGCTCTTTTCAAATTGTTTTCCTACTCTCACATCAGTTATTTGTTCCACTTCATTCTCTTGAACTAAACCAAGTAATACTCCTTTGTTTGTTGGATTAGAAACAGACTGATCGAGGAAGTAGTCTTGGAAAAATAAAAAAAGCATTCTCCATTTTGACCACAAGCATTGACTGTATTCCAATCTTTCTTGGGGTCGTTAAAATTGCCCACTGTTATTGCATTGTTGCTCTTACAAATGTCTGAATTGTCTGCAGATTTTCTCAATCTATCATATCTGACTGATTGGTTGCCTGTAATACATACCGAGAATTGTACCATTTCCATTCCTATTTCTTTGGGGTGAAATTCGATGAGGCCTGAAAAAGGGAACAAGCACCATGATGTGAGATATACCTGTACCCGTTAAGAAAGCGCAGGAAACATTTCAATTTGTGCTGCTAATTACCATAATTGTAGTGCACAGCCCAGGGACTAACGCGTTGCTAACAGGCTGTGCGCTCATGAGGGGCCCAGGGTTTGTGTCACTGGAGCGAGGCTAGCTTTATTTAAAGCTAGCCAACCCCTTTTCAAGGCAGTCTCTAGCTCTTACAGGTAAACTGGCAGTTTGTGAAGCCTACAAAAGGCCCAACAGCAGCGTTGGAGTGACCAGCGGGGAGTCGGGAGGCGGAGCGGCAGTTCGTGAGGCCTACAAAAGGCCAGCCGGTGCAGCTGCAGCAGGGAGAGAAGGCAAAAAAGAAATAGAAAGAAATAGAAGGGTGACGACACAGCCAAGGGGGTAAGTGATTGGTTGGTGATTGGTGAGTTATTTTTCATTTTTCTTTTTCTTTTCTTTATCAGTAAGTAAGCTTTTATCATTGTTGTTGCCAAATTAAGTTAAGCTAGGGGTTAAATCATGGCAGGAGAGCTCGGACACGTGTTATGCTCCTCCTGTACTATGTGGGAATTCAGGGACGCTTCCAGTGTCACTGACGACTAAATGTGCAGGAAGTGCATCTGCCCGCAGCACCTGACGGACCGCATTGCGGCACTGGAGCTGCGGGTGGATTTACTCTGGAGCATCCGCGATGCTGAGGATGTCGTGAATAGCACGTTTAGTGAGTTGTCCACACCGCAGCCAGGTAGGGGATGGGTGACCAACAGGAAGAGCAGTGGAAGGAAAGTAGTGCTGAGGTCCCCTGCGGTCATCCCCCTGCAAAACAGATACACCGCTTTGGGTACTGTTGAGGGGGATGACTCATCAGCGGAGAGCAGCCGCAGCCAAGTTCATGGCACCATGGGTGGCTCTGCTGCACAGGAGGGCAGGAAAAAGAATGGGAGAGCTATAGTGAGAGGGGATTCTATTTTAAGGGGAATAGATAGATATTTCTGCGGCAGCAACCGAGACTCCAGGATGGTATGTTGCCTCCCTGGTGCAAGGGTCAAGGATGTCTCGGAGAGGCTGCAGGACATTTTGGAGGGGGCGGGTGAACAGCCAGTTGTTGTGGTGGATATAGGTACCAACGACATAGGTAAAAAAATGGGATGAGGTCCTACAAGATGAATTTAGGGAGCTAGGAGCTAAATTAAAAAGTAGGACCTCAAAAGTAGTAATCTCAGGATTGCTAATAGTGCCACGTGTTAGTCAGAGTAGGAATTGCAAGATAGCTCAAATGAATACGTGGCTTGAGAAATGGTGCAGAAGGGAGGGATTCAAATTCCTGGGGCATTGGAACCAGTTCTGAGAGAGGTGGGACGAGTACAAACCGGATGGTCTGCACCTGGGCAGGACCGGAATCAATGTCCTAGGGGGAGTGTTTGCTAGTGCTGTTGGAGAGGGGTTGCATTATTATGGCAGGGGGATGGGAACCTATGCAGGGAGGCAGAAGAAATAGAATGGAGGCAGAAGCAAAAGATAGAAAGAAGAAAAGTAAAATTGGAGGGCAGAGAAACCCAAGGCAAAAAGCAAAAAGGGCCACATTACAGCAAAATTCTAAAGGGGAAAAGTGTGTTAAAAAGACAAACCTGAAGGCTCTGTGCCTCAATGTGAGGAGTATTCTGAATAATATGGACGAATTAACTGCGCAGATAGCAATTAACGGATATGATGTAATTAGCATCACGGAGACATGGCTCCAGGGTGACCAAGGCTGGAAACTCAACATCCAGGGGTACTCAACATTTAGGAAGGATAGACAGAAAGGAAAAGGAGGTGGGGTGGCATTGCTGGTTAAAGAGGAAATTAATGCAATAGTAAGGAAGGATATTAGCTTGGATGATGTGGATTCAGTATGGGTGGAGCTACGGAATACCAAAGGGCAGAAAACGCTAGTGGGAGTTGTGTACAGACCACCAAACAGTAGTAGTGAGGTTGGGGACAGTATCAAACAAGAAATTAGGGATGCGTGCAATAAAGGTACAGCAGTTATCATGGGCGACTTTAATCTACAAATAAATTGGGCTGAGCAAAATGGTAGCATTGCGGTGGAGGAGGATTTCCTAGAGTGTATTAGGGATGGTTTTCGAGACCAATATGTCAAGGTACCAACTAGAGGGCTGGCCATCCTAGACTGGGTGTTGTGTAATGAGAAAGGACTAATTAGCAATCTTGTTGTGCGAGGCCCCCTGGGGAAGAGTGACCATAATATGATAGAATTCTTTATTAAGATGGAGAGCGAGACAGTTAATTCAGAGACTAGGGTCCTGAACTTAAGGAAAGGTAACTTCGGTGGTATGAGACGTGAATTGGCTAGAATAGACTGGCGAATGATACTTAAAGGGTTGATGGTGGATAGGCAATGGCAAACATTTAAAGATCAGGTGGATGAACTTCAACAATTGTACATCCCTGTCTGGAGTAAAAATAAAAAGGGGAGGTTGGCTCAACTGTGGTTAACAAGCGAAATCAAGGATAGTGTTAACTCCAAGGAAGAGGCATATAAATTGGCCAGAAAAATCAGCAAACCTGAGCACTGGGAGAATTTTATAATACAGCAGAGGAGGACAAAGGGTTTAATTAGGAGGGGTAAAATAGAGTCTGTGAGGAAGCTTGCTGGGAACATAAAAACTGACTGCAAAAGCTTCTATAGATATGTGAAGAGAAAAAGATGAGTGGAAACAAATGTAGGTCTCTTGAGACAGATTCAGGTGAATTTATAATGAGGAACAAAGAAATGGCAGACCAATTGAACAAATACTTTGGTTCTGTCTTCACAAAGGAAGACACACATAACCTTCTGGAAATACGAAGGGACCGAGGGTCTATTGAGAAGGAGGAACTGAAGGAAATCCTTATTAGGCGGGAAATTGTGTTCGGGAAATTGATGGGATTGAAGGCCAATAAATCCCCGGGGCCTGATAGTCTGCATCCCAGAGTACTTAAGGAAGTAGCCCTAGAAATAGTGGATGCATTGGTGATCATTTTTCAACAGTCTATCGACTCTGGATCGGTTCCTATGGACTGGAGGGTAGCAAATGTAACACCACTTTTTAAGAAAGGAGAGAGAGAGAAAACAGTAATTATAGACCGGTTAACCTGACATCAGTAGTGGAGAAAATGTTGGAATCAATTATTAAGGAAGAAATAGCAGCACATTTGGAAAGCAGTCACCGGATCGGTCCAAGTCAGCATGGATTTATGAAAGGGAAATCCTGCTTGACAAATCTTCTAGAATGTTTTGAGGATGTAACTAGTAGAGTAGACAAGGGAGAACCAGTGGATGTGGTGTATTTGGACTTTCAAAAGACTTTTGACAAGGTCCCACACAAGAGATTGGTGTGTAAAATTAAAGCACATGGTATTGGGGGTAATGTACTGGTGTGGATAGAGACCTGTTGGCAGACAGGAAGCAGAGAGTCGGGATAAATGTGCCTGTTTCAGAATGGCAGGCGGTGACTAGTGGTGTGCCGCAGGGCTCAGTGCTGGGACCCCAGCTATTTAGAATATACATTAATGATTTGGATGAGGGAATTGAGTGTTATATCTCCAAGTTTGCAGATGACACTAAGCTGGGTGGCATTGTGAGCTGTAAGGAGGATGATAAAAGGCTGCAGGGGGACTTGGACAGGTTAGGTGAGTGGGCAAACGCGTGGCAGATGCAGTATAATGTGGATAAATGTGAGGTTATCCACTTTGGGGGCAAAAACATGAAGGCAGAATATTATCTAAACGGCGGCAGATTAGGAAAAGGGGAGGTGCAATGAGACCTGGGTATCATGGTACATCAGTCATTGAAAGTTGGCATGCAGGTACAGCAGGCGGTGAAGAAGACAAATGGTATGTTGGCCTTCATAGGTAGGAGATTCTAGTAGGAGCAGGGAGGTCTTACTGTAGTTGTGCAGAGCCTTGGTGAGGCCTCACCTGGAATATTGTGTTCAGTTTTGGTCTCCTAATCTGAGGAAGGATGTTCTTGTTATTAAGGGAGTGCAGCGAAGGTTCACCAGACTGAATCCCGGGATGGCAGGACGGACATATGAGGAGAGACTGGATCGACTGGGCCTGTATTCACTGGAGTTTAGAAGTATGAGAGAGGATCTCATAGAAACATATAAAATCCTGACGGGACTGGACAGGTTAGATGCAGGAAGAATGTTCCCGATGTTGGGGAAGTCCAGAACCAGGGGACATAGTCTAAGGATAAGGGGTAAGCCATTTAGGACTGAGATGAGGAGAAACTTCTTCACTCAGAGAGTTGTTAACCTGTGGAATTCTCTTCCGCAGAGAGTTGTTGATGCCAGTTCATTGGATATATTCAAGAGGGAGTTAGATATGGCCCTTACGGCTGAAGGGATCAAGGGGTATGGAGAGAAAGCAGGAAAGGGGTACTGAGGGAATGATCAGCCATGATCTTATTGAATGGTGGTGCAGGCTCGAAGGGCCGAATGGCCTACTCCTGCACTATTTTCTATGTTTCTATGTTTCAAAAAATAATTAAAATTCCTTCAGCACTAGGCAGTATGTAGCTTTTAAAGCTGAACTGCCTTCTGCACTAAAAAATGCTAAAAGTGCTTCAGTACTAACATCGATGGCTCAACAGGCCAGGTCAGCCAAAGTCTTGGACGCAACTCTCTAACTTTGTGCAGGGTGTGAACACTGGAAGAGATGTCCTCTTCTCACAGGGGCCAGGAAGAAGATTGTGGGATGAGATCACCAAGGCCGTCACAGCCACCAGTGTCGCTCCCAGAACCTGGCTCCAGTGCCCAAAGAAGTTTCATGACCTCAGACGAATGGTCAAGGTCAGTGAATGCATCTTCAAAAGCTGTCTCCTACAAACTGCACCACTAGCCTCACACACTGCTCAATGCAAGACCCCACCATCACTCAACTACCAACAAACAAAAGGCACACCTCACATTCCTAGCTTCACCTCATCCCCTTGGAGGAGATGGTGCTGGCCATTCTTGGCAGCAGCAGGGCTGAAAGAATACAAGGTGCCAGTATCCTCATACTTTATCCTCCTTCTCACATCCCACTTGCCCCTCATCCCACGATCTCTACTGATTTACAAGCTACACATGGTGTAACCTTGCACCTTTTGCTTTAATCCCTCCCGTCTCCAGAACCCTACCCTTATACCCTCCTCATTTTAGACACCCAAGAAATCCAGCCTGCCCAGCCAGTGGGTGACAAATAAGAGGATGAGGAGAGTGAAGAAGAAAAATAAGAAACACCGTCACCCGATTTGACACTCCCAGGCACTAGCTCCTCGAGTTCATCCTACAAGGTCATCTGCAGTGTCCCCTATTGAAAGTCAGTAGCCTTCCACCAGCCATGCTGCAGCCACTTTGGGAACATTGCATGACATCGCTTGGATATGCAAAGGCAAATGCAGGGCAGTCACTAAGGGTGATTACTTGATTTTTTGATTTAACATTTGATGCATATATGGATAAAATTGGATTGGAAAGTTTGCTTTGTAGTGCCTTTTATTTCAGGATTGTGGCCAAGAGAAGGCTTTGATGGTCAGTAACAGAGAGAAGGTAAGATGTGGGACAAATGTTGAAAGTGGAATTGGTGTTGTGTCCACTGATACCGCAGGTGAATGATTCGATCCCAGATATCCCGGCCAGAAAGGGGCTGTCTGGGTTGCCTCCTTCCTTTTGCTTCCTCCTCTTCTGCTTTTTCCTCTTCTCTTCTGCTGCCTCCTTTCTCTGTGAGCAGCTTGTCCCCTTTGCTGCCTTTGCTTCATCTCCATGTGATGTTGTAGTGCAAGGGGGATTGCAACTAGAGCCCCAGGACTGGGAGCAAGTGGTGTTCTCAGAGGCCTTCCTTTAGCTGACAAAGCCTTGTAAATGTCTAGTAGCACTCCCTGCATACTTACCGGAGTTGAGATCGTGTTTTGTGGGTCCTCATCATGATGTGCAGTTGACGGAAAACCTAGAAGTAAAATGATAATGAGGTGGCTGAGTTATAGTGCCACAGACAGATATGCTGAAATTCCTTCTGGGTTTCCCACGAGATATCAGAACCCCGTTCTCAACATGTCTCTGAGTTAAAATCAGGGCCAATGATTCTGTATTAATGCAATCCCCTAAAATATCTTCATGTTCTATTGTTACGTGGAATCCTTTATTAATGCTGCTTTTCCTCTATAGTCCCTCAAAATGTTATAACCAGGAATATTGAGAGGTTGAACTTCCGCGTGGGCTCTCCTGGTCATAACTTACAGCGGACGATCGGGAGAGCCCTCACAGAAATTCAACCCCTATGTTCCTAGTCCTGCCCGAACCTAAGTTGCATCTCTGTTGTAGCTACTATGTCACAGCTACTCTCCATCATTACTAATGCTTTTAACTTTCCAATTTTGTTTTGAATGCTTCGTGCATTCACACATATCACTCAATCCTAACTCCATTTTATTTAGAACTCTGGCATTTATTCTTTTCCTAGTTTTATCATTTGGTGTCAGCCTTGCTCAGTATTGGCACAAAGGTGTTGGTTTTAGGCCCCACTTGACAGACACACAATCTACACTGACACTGCAGTTCAGTATTGAGCAAATGGAGATATTATCATTCAGATGAGATGTTAAACCAAGACTCTGTCTGCCTTCTCAGGGAAATGTAAAAGATCCCACTGGATCCCTATGGAGAGCAGAAGAATTATCTTTTGTATCCAAGCAGACATCTCTAAAGCAAATTATCTGGTCATTTATCTCATTGCAGCTTGTACAATTGCCTGCTGCATTTTAACATTACAACAGTGTCTATACTTCAAAAGAACTTCATTAGCTGTGAAGTTCTTTGGGACTCATGAAAGACTGTGCGAAAAATTGCGGTCGGAGGTTTCCTTGGGCGAAAGTCTCCGACTCCCCAAAAAATTCTGAAAAGACCCAGTGGTCCCGGAGGAACATAGGATTCCAGTCGGAGGCTAGTTTCACAGTGCAGCATAAGGGAATATGTCTTCCAGGTACGTAAGCATATCCTGGAATCAAGTCGGCCTGGGCCACCAATCACTATGTAGTATTCTCAATGATAATAATGAGAGCTCTGTTTCTACGAGCTCCCATTGCTATCAATGAGAATACCTTAGAAAGCATAACACAAAACACAATTAAAAATAAACACCTCACATAATGATTAAAGAAACGATTACAGCTGTGAGGAGGGATGATATGTTAGAGGGATCATCAAATGAGGCCATATGGGTCGAACTGAAAAGTAAAAAAGAGGCGATCACACTGCTGGGCGTGTATTATAGACCCCCAAACAGTGGATGGGAGATAGAAAAACAAATATGTAGGCAAATTTCTGTCCAAAAACCATAGGGCAGTAATCATAGGGGATTTCAACTATCCTAATATTGATTGGGACAAATATAGTGAGAAGGGTATCGAGGATGCGGAATTCCTAAAATGCAGTCGAAAGAAATTTTGTAGTCAGTATGTCATCATCATCATCATCATAGGCAGTCCCTCGGAATCGAGGAAGATTTGCTTCCACTCCTGAAGTGAGTTCTTTGGTGGCTGAACAGTCCAATACAAGAGCCACGCACTCAGTCACAGGTGGGACAGATAGTCATTGAGGGAAGGGATGGGTGGGACTGGTTTGCCGCACGCTCTTTCCTCTGCCTGCGCTTGATTTCTGCATGCTCTCGACATTGAGACTTGAGGTGCTCAGCGCCCTCTCGGATGTACTTCCTCCACTTAGGGCGGTCTTGTGCCAGGGACTCCCAGGTGTCAGTGGGGATGTCACACTCTATCAGAGAGGCTTTGAGGGTGTCCTTGTAATGTTTCCGCTGCCCACCTTTGGCTCATTTGCCATGAAGGAGCTCCGAGTAGAGCACGAGCTTTGGGAGTCTCGTGTCTGGCATGCGAACTATGTGGCCTGCCCAGTGGAGTTGATCGAGTGTGGTCAGTGCTTCAATGCTGGGGATGTTGGCCTGGACGAGGACGCTGATGTTGGTGCGCCTTTCCTCCCAGGGGATTTGTAGGATCTTGCGGAGACATCTTTGGTGATATTTCTCCAGCGACTTGAGGTGTCTGCTGTACATGGTCCATGTCTCTGAGCCATACAGGAGGGCGGATATTACTACAGCCCTATATACCATGAGCTTGGGGGCAGTTTTGAAGGCCTGGTCTTCAAACATTCTTTTCCTCAGGCGGCCAAAGGCTGCGCTGGCGCACTAAAAGCGGTGTTGGATCTCGTTATCGATGTCTGCTCTTATTGATAGGAGGCTCCCGAGGTATGGGAAATGATCCATGGTGTCCAGGGCTACGCCATGGATCTTGATGACTGGGGGGCAGTGCTGTGCGGTGAGGACAGGTTGGTGGAGGACCTTTGTCTTACGGATGTTCAGTGTAAGGCCCACGCTTTCATATGCCTCAGTAAATAAGTCGACTATGTCTTGGAGTTCAACCTCTATATGTGCGTAGACGCATACTGTAGCTCGACGACAGAGGTTGGTCCTGTCTTGGTCCTGGCCTGGAGACGGCGAAGGTTGAACAGGTTCCCACTGGTTCTGTAGTTTAGTTCCACTCCAGCGGGGAGCTTGCTGACTGTGAGGTGGAACATGACGGTGAGAAAGTTTGAGAAGAGGGTTGGGGCGATGACACATCCCTGTTTGACCCCGGTCTGGACGTGGATTGGCTCTGTGATGGATCCGTTGGTAAGGATCACAGCCTGCATGTCGTCCTGGAGCAGGCAGAGGATGGTGACGAACATTTGGGGGCATCCGAAACGGAGGAAGACGCTCCATAGAACTTTGCGGTTGACAGTGTCAAAGGCCTTTGTAAGGTCGAAGAAGGCCATGTATAAGGGCTGGCGCTGTTCCCTGTATTTTTCCTGCAGCTGTCGGGCTGCAAAAATCATGTCCGTTGTACCCCGAAGGGGACAGAATCCACAATGTGACTCCGGGAGGAGCTCCTCAGCTACAGGGAGAAGACGGTTGAGGAGGACTCTAGCGACGACTTTCTCAGTGGCTGATAACAGGGAGATTCCTCTGTAGTTGCCGCAGTCGGACTTGTCCCCTTTTTTAAAGATGGTCACCATTGTGTTCCGAATACAGATGAGACTGCACACAGGGAGGTTAAAGTAACAGTGACCTCAGTCTTTAATAAGACACTCCAGAGTGAGGAACAGGCCTTAGGGGCCGGCTTATATACAGTGCTCCCAAGGGATACTGGGATCCCTTGAAACTTCAGGGGATGAGCTCC
The DNA here is from genome assembly GCF_044704955.1 of Pristiophorus japonicus. NCBI lineage: Eukaryota > Metazoa > Chordata > Chondrichthyes > Pristiophoridae > Pristiophorus > Pristiophorus japonicus. Next base: position 136,386,772 of record NC_091977.1, read on the forward strand.
CTGGTGGCAGACATGGGAGTGCATGCTTTACAGATATACATCACTCCCACGCCAAAGTCAAAGTGAAAACTATTTACAAGGTGAGGCGGTCGGGAGCCTTTCTTTCCCTGGTGGACCGCCTCAGTACAAATGTCTGTTCTGGTGTGTTGGCTGTGCCCTCGCTGGGCTGGCGTGTTGTTGGCCCTGCAGGGCTGCGAGGTGAGCCTGGCCTTGCTGGGCTGTTTGGCGTGATGGGTTCGATTTCCTGGTCCGGGGTGGTGTCGTTGATCCTTTGGTTGCGTGTTGTGGGCTAGAAAAAGGTGCTGTCTGCTGTGGGTTGTTCAGGGCAGTCTGTGAACCGCAGTCTCTTTTGGTCCAGGTGCTTTCTGCAAATTTGTCCATTGATTAGTTTCACTACAAACACCCTACTCCCTTCTTTAGCTATCACCGTGCCTGCGATCCACTTGGGACCATGTCCATAGTTTAGCACAGACACAGGGTCATTCAGATCAATTTCCCGTGACACTGTGCTGCGACCATTGTTTACATTTTGTTGCTGCCGCCTGCTCTCTACCTGATCATGCAGGTGGGGTGAACCAGCGAGAGTCTGGTTTTAAGTGTCCTTTTCATGAGTAGCTCAGCCGGGGGCACACCTGTGAGTGAGTGGGGTCTCGTGCGGTAGCTGAGCAGTACTCAGGATAGGCACGTTTGGAGTGAGCCTTCTGTGACTTGTTTAAGGCTCTGTTTGATGGTTTGTACTGCCCACTCTGCCTGCCCATTGGCGGCTGGTTTAAACGGGGCCGAGGTGACATGTTTGATCCTATTGCGGGTCATGAATTCTTTAAGTTCGGCACTGGTGATCCAATATGTCAGGCAGGCCGTGGGTGGCAAACATGGCCCTCAGGCTTTCAATGGTGGCTGTGGCGGTGCTTCCCGACATTATTTCACATTCAATCCATTTTGAAAAAGCATATCCACTACCAGGAACATTTTACCGAGAAATGGGCCCGCATAGTTGACATGGATCCTCGACCATGGTCTGGAGGGCCAGGACCACAAACTTAGTAGTGCCTCTCTGGGCGGGTTGCTCAACTGAGCACATATGCTGCATTGCCGTACACAGGACTCTAAGTCAGAGTCGATAACGGGCCACAACACGTGGGATCCGACTATTGCTTTCATCATTACTATACCCGGGTGTGTGCTGTGGAGATCCGAGATGAATGTCTCCCTGCCCTTTTTTGGTAGCACTATGCGGTTACCCCACAGCAGGCAGTCTGCCTGAATGGACAGTTCGTCCTTTTGCAGCTGGTACGGCTAGATTGGCTCTTGCATTTCAACAGGGATGCTGGCCCAGCTCCCATGCAGTACACAGTTTTTTACTTGGGACAGCAGAGGATCCTGGCTGGTCCAAGTCCTAATCTGGCGGGCCGTGACAGGTGATCTATCATTTTCAAACGCTTCCATGACCATCAACAAGTCTGCGGGCTGCGCCACCATCAAAAAGTTTGCAGGCTGCACCATTTCCACCCCCGTGGTGGGCAATGGTAGCCGATTGAGAGCATCCGCATAGTTCTCGGTGCCTGGCCTGTGGTATAGTTATAGGCTGATAGTGCGAGTGCTCACCTTTGTATGTGGGCTGAGGCATTAGTATTTATCCCCTTGTTTTCAGTGAACAGGGATGTGAGGGGTTTTTGATCGGTTTCCAGCTCAAATTTGAGGCCAAACAGGTACTGATGCATTTTCTTTACCCCGAACACACACGCTAATGCCTCTTTCTCAATCATGCTGTAGGCCCTCTCAGCCTTAGACAAGCTCCTGGAAGCATAGGCAACAGGTTGCAACTTCACCGCAACGTTAGCTTGTTGGAATACACATCCGACTCTGTACGACGACGCATCACATGCTAGCACAAGTCTTTTACACGGGTTATACAATACAAGCAACTTGTTGGAGCATAAAATGTTTCTGGCTTTCTCAAAAGCAATTACTTGATTTTTTCCCCATACCCAGTTCTCACCTTTGCGCAATAACACATGTCAGGGCTCTAAAAGGGTGCTTAACCCCGATAAGAAGTCAGCAAAATAGTTGAGGAGTCCCAGGAATGACCGCAGCTCCGTGATGTTCTGTGGCCTGGGCGCGTTCCTGATAGCCTCTGTCTTGGCGTCTGTGTGCCGAATGCCGTCCGCCGTGGTCTTTCTCCCCAAAAACTCCACTTCTGTTGCCATGAAGACGCATTTCGACCTCTTCAGCCGCAGCCCTACGCGATCCAGTCGCTGGAGGACCTCCTCCAGGATTTGTAGGTGCTCGACGGTGTTCCGGCCCATGACCAATATGTCGTCCTGAAAGACCACCATGTGTGGTATCGACTTGAGTAGGCTCTCCATGTTTCTCTGGAAGATCGCTGTAGCTGACCGAATTCCAAACAGGCATCTGTTGTAGATGAACAGTCCCTTGTGCATGTTGATGCAGGTGATGCCCTTCGAAGATTCCTCCGGCACCTGCGTCATGTAGGCCGAAGTCAGGTCGAGCTTGGTGAACATCTTGCCTCTTGCCAGCGTCGCAAATAGGTCGTCTGCCTTAGGTAGTGGGTATTGCTCCTGTAGCGAGAAACGATTAATAGTTACTTTATAATCGCCGCAAATCCTGACCATACCACCACTTTTGAGTACTGGAACAATTGGGCTGGCCCACTCACGAATTCCACTGGGGAGATGATGCCCTCACGTTGCAGCCTGTCCAGCTCGATTTCCACTCTCTCCCTCATCATGTGAGGTACCGCTCGCGCCTTTGGTGAATGGGTCGGGCCTCTGGGACCAACTGGATCCCCACCTTCGCCCCGGAAAAGTTTCCAATGCCTTGCTCAAAAAGGGAAGGAAATTTGTTGAGAACCTGGGTACATGAGGCCTTATCGACATGTGATAGCGCTCGGATGTCATCCCAGTTCCAGCTGATTTTGCCCAGCCAGCTCCTTCCAAGCAGTGTGGGGCCATTGCCCAGGACAATCCAGAGTTGCAGTTTGTGCACTGTGCCCTCGTAGGTGACCTTGAACATGGTGCTGCCCAGGACAGTGATAAGCTCTTTGCTGTACATTCTCAGTTTCGTGTGGATGGGGCTCAGGGCTGGTCTGAGTGCCTTGTTGCACCATAGTCTCTCAAACATCTTTTTACTTATGATGGATTGGCTAGCGGCGTGTCCAGTTCCATGACTACGGGTAAGCCATTCAATTTTTCGTTTAACATTATAGGTGCATATTTCGTCGAAAATGTGTGCACCCCGTGTACTTCAGCATCTGCCTCCTCTCTCTGAGTTTCGAAATTGCTTTGATCCACCATGGACCGATCTTCCTCTGCCACGTGGTGGTTAGCAGGTTTTGCAGAGCTTGCAGAACATTTGCAAGCTCGTTGGAGGTGCCCCATTGTTCCATAGCTCTTGCAAATATACCCTTTGAAGCGGCATGAATAGGCTGAATGGAAGCCTCCACAACGCCAACAAGGTGTGAATTACCTTACATTCATCCTTTGTTGGGGACTCTGAGTCATCTGGGTCACCTGATGCCTGCTGGCAGTTGCAGACTCATGGGTTCTGCTCTGTACATTTCTGCTCGCAAACACAGTTCCAGTTAATTTATGAACATTGCTAGCACTTGTGTGTTGAGAGATTTGTTTGGTGTTATCACTGGTGGACATAAATGCTTGTGCTATCGCAATGGCCTTACTGAGAGTTGGTGTCTCTACAGTCAAAAGTTTTCGTAGGATGGTCTCATGGCCACTGCCCAGTACAAAAAAGTGTCTGAGCATTTGTTCCAGGTAGCCATCAAACTCACATTGTCCTGCGTCGCCTTAGCTCGGCGACGTAGCTCGCCACTTCCTGACCTTCAGATCGCTGGCATGTGTAGAACCGATACCTCGCCATCAGCACGCTCTCCCTTGGGTTAAGATGCTCCTGAACCAGTGTACACAGCTCCTCATACGACTTATTTGTGGTTTTCACCAGAGCCAGAAGATTCTTCATGAGGCTGCAGGTCGGTGCCCCACAGACTTGTGAGGAGGACCGCTCTCCTTTTTGCAGCGCTTCCTTCTCTGTCCAGCTCGTTCTGGTCAAGCTATTCGATATAGGCTTCCCAGTCCTCACCCTCCGAGAACTTCTCCAGGATGCCCACAGTTTGCTGCATCTTTGCGTTGGATTCGTATTCTCGTTGCCAGTTATTGTGTTCCAAACACAGATGAGCCTGCACACAGGGAGATTAAAGTAACAGTGACCTCAGTCTTTAATAAGACACTCCAAAGTGAGGAACAGGCCTTAGGGGCTGGTTTATATACAGTGCTCCCAAGGGATACTGGGATCCCTTGAAACTTCAGGGGATGAGCTCCCTAGTGGCAGAACATGGGAGTGCATGCTTTACAGATACACAACATCACTCTCACTCCAAAGTCAAAGTGAAAACTATTTACAAGGTGAGGCGGTCGGGAGCCTTTCTTTCCCTGGTGGATCACCTCAGTACAAATGTCTGTTCTGGTGTGTTGGCTGTGTCCTTGCTGGGCTGGCGTGTTGTTGGCCCTGCAGGGCTGCGAGGTGAGCCATGCCTTGCTGGGCTGTTTGGCGTGATGGGTTCAATTTCCTGGTCCGGGGTGGTGTCGTTGATCCTTTGGTTGTGTGTTGTGGTCTCGAAAAAGGTGCTGTCTGCTGTGGGTTGTTCAGGGCAGTCTGTGAACCGCAGCCTCGTTTGGTCCAGGTGCTTTCTGCAAATTTGTCCATTGATTAGTTTCACTGCAAACACCCTATTCCTTTCTTTAGCTATCACCGTGCCCGCAATCCACTTGGGACCATGTCCATAGTTTAACACAGACACAGGGTCATTCAGATCAATTTCCCGTGACACTGTGGTGCGACCATCGTTTACATTTTGTTGCTGCCGTCTGCTCTCTACCTGATCATGCAGGTGGGGTGAACCAGCGAGAGTCTGGTTTTAAGTGTCCTTTTCATGAGTAGCTCAGCCGGGGGCACACCTGTGAGTGAATGGGGTCTCGTGCGGTAGCTGAGCAGTACTCGGGACAGGCGGGTTTGGAGTGAGCCTTCTGTGACTCGTTTAAGGCTCTGTTTGATGGTTTGTACTGTCCGCTCTGCCTGCCCATTGGCGGCTGGTTTAAACGGGGCCCAGCTGACATGTTTGATCCCATTGCGGGTCATGAATTCTGTAAGTTCGGCACTGGTGATCCAGTGTGTCAGGCAGGCCGTGGGTGGCAAACATGGCCCTCAGGCTTTCAATGGTGGCGGTGGCGGTGCTTCCCGACATTATTTCACATTCAATCCATTTTGAAAAAGCATCCACCACTACCAGGAACATTTTACCGAGAAATGGGCCCGCATAGTTGACATGGATCCTCGACCATGGTCTGGAGGACCAGGACCACAAACTTAGTGGTGCCTCTCTGGGCGGGTTGCTCAACTGAGCACATATGCTGCATTGCCGTACACAGGACTCCAATTCAGAGTCGATACCGGGCCACAATACATGGATCCGACTATTGCTTTCATCATTACTATACCCGGGTGTGTGCTGTGGAGATCCGAGATGAATGTCTCCCTGCCATTTTTTGATACCACTATGCAGTTACCCCACAACAGGCAGTCTGCCTGAATGGGCAGTTCATCCTTTTGCCACTGGAACGGCTAGATTGGCTCTTGCATTTCAATGGGGATGCTGGCCCAGCTCCCAAGCAGTACACAGTTTTTTACTTGGGAGAGCAGAGGATCCTGGCTGGTCCAAGTCCTAATCTGGTGGGTCGTGACAGGTGATCTACCATTTTCAAACGCTTACATGACCATCAACAAGTCTGTGGGCTGCGCCACCATCAACAAGTTTGCAGGCTGCGCCATTTCCACCCCCGTGGTGGGCAATGGTAGCCGATTGAGAGCATGCGCATAGTTCTCGGTGCCTGGCCTGTGGCGGATGGTATATTTATGGGCTGATAGTGCGAGTGCCCACCTTTGTATGCGGGCTGAGGCATTAATATTTATCTCCTTGTTTTCAGTGAACAGGGATGTGAGGGGTTTTTGATCGGTTTCCAGCTCAAATTTGAGGCCAAACAGATACTGATGCATTTTCTTTACCCCGAACACACACGCTAATTCCTCTTTCTCAATCATGCTGTAGGCCCTCTCGGCCTTAGACAAGCTCCTGGAAGCATAGGCAACAGGTTGCAACTTCCCTGCAATGTTAGCTTGTTGTAATACACATCCGACTCTGTACGACGACGCATCACATGCTAGCACAAGTCTTTTACACAGGTTATACAATACAAGCAACTTGTTGGAGCATAAAATGTTTCTGGCTTTCTCAAAAGCAATTACTTGGTTTTTTCCCCATACCCAGTTCTCACCTTTACGCAATAACACATGTCGGGGCTCTAAAAGTGTGCTTAAACCCGGTAAGAAATTAGCAAAATAGTTGAGGAGTCCCAGGAACGACCGCAGCTCCGTGACGTTCCGTGGCCTGGGCGCGTTCCTGATAGCCTCTGTCTTGGCGTCTGTGGGTCGAATGTCGTCCGCCGTGGTCTTTCTCCCCAAAAACTCCACTTCTGTTGCCATGAAGACGCATTTCGACCTCTTCAGCCGCAGCCCTACGCGATCCAGTCGCTGGAGGACCTCCTCCAGGTTTTGTAGGTGCTCGTCGGTGTCCCGACCCATGACCAATATGTCGTCCTGAAAGACCACCGTGTGTGGTATCGACTTGAGTAGGCTCTCCATGTTTCTCTGGAAGATCGCTGTAGCTGACCGAATTCCAAACGGACATCTGTTGTAGATGAACAGTCCCTTGTGCATGTTGATGCAGGTGATGCCCTTCGAAGACTCCTCCAGCACCTGCGTCATGTAGGCCGAAGTCAGGTCGAGCTTGGTGAACATCTTGCCTCCTGCCAGCATCGCAAATAGGTCATCTGCCTTAGGTAGTGGGTATTGCTCCTGTAGTGAGAAACGATTAATAGTTACTTTATAATCGCCGCAAATCTTGACCGCAACACCACTTTTGAGTACTGGAACAATCGGGCTGGCCCACTCACGAATTCCACTGGGGAGATGATGCCCTCGCATTGCAGCCTGTCCAGCTCGATTTCCACTCTCTCCCTCATCATGTGAGGTACCGCTCGCGCCTTTGGTGAATGGGTCGGGCCTCTGGGACCAACTGGATCCCCACCTTCGCCCCGGAAAAGTTTCCAATGCCTTGCTCAAAAAGGGAAGGAAATTTGTTGAGAACCTGGGTACATGAGGCCTCATCGACATGTGATAGCGCTCGGATGTCATCCCAGTTCCAGCTGATTTTGCCCAGCCAGCTCCTTCCAAGCAGTGTGGGGCCATTGCCCGGGACAATCCAGAGTTGCAGTTTGTGCACTGTGCCCTCGTAGGTGACCTTGAACATAGAGCTGCCAGGACAGTGATAAGCTCTTTGGTGTACATTCTCAGTTTCGTGTGGATGGGGCTCAGGGCTGGTCTGAGTGCCTTGTTTCACCATAGTCTCTCAAACACCTTTTTACTTATGATGGATTGGCTAGCGGCAGTGTCCAGTTCAATGACTACGGGTAAGCCATTCAACTTTTCGTTTAACATTATAGGTGCACATTTCATCGAAGATGTGTGCACCCCGTGTACTTCAGCATCTGCCTCCTCTCTCTGAGGCTCGAAATTGCTTTGATCCACCATGGACCAATCTTCCTCTGCCACTTGGTGGTTAGCAGGTTTTGCAGAGCTTGCAGCTCATTTGCAAGCTCGTTGGAGGTGCCCCATTGTTCCATAGCTCTTGCAAACATACCCTTTGAAGCGGCATGAATAGGCTGAATGGAAGCCTCCAAAATGCCAACAAGGTGTGAATTGCCTTACATTCATCCTTTGTTGGGGACTCTGAATCATCTGGGTCACCTGATGCCTGCTGGCAGTTGCAGACTCGTGGGTTCTGCTCTGTACATTTCTGCTCGCAAACACAGTTCCAGTTAATTTCTGAACATTGCTCGCACTTGTGTGTTGCGAGATTTGTTTGGTGTTATCACTGGTGGACATAAGTGCTTGTGCTATCGCAATGGCCTTACTGAGGGTTAGTGTCTCTGCAGTCAAAAGTTTTCATAGGATGGTCTCGTGGCCACTGCCCAGTACAAAAAAGTGTCTGAGCATTTGCTCCAGGTAGCCATCAAACTCACATTGTCCTGCGTCGCCTTAGCTCGGTGACGTAGCTCGCCACTTCCTGACCTTCAGATCGCTGGCATGTGTAGAACCGATACCTCGCCATCAGCACGCTCTCCCTTGGGTTAAGATGCTCCCAAACCAGTGTACACAGCTTCTCATACGACTTATCTGTGGCTTTCACCAGAGCCAGAAGATTCTTCATGAGGCTGTAGGTCGGTGCCCCACAGACTTGTGAGGAGGACTGCTCTCCTTTTTGCAGCGCTTCCTCCTCCGTCTAGCTCGTTGGCTACAAAATACTGGTCAAGCTGTTCGATATAGGCTTCCCAGTCCTCACCCTCCGAGAACTTCTCCAGGATGCCCACAGTTTGCTGCATCTTTGCGTTGGATTCCTATTCTCGTCTCCAGTTATTGTGTTCCTAACACTGATGAGCCTGCACACAGGGAGATTAAAGTAACAGTGACCTCAGTATTTAATAAGACACTCCAGATTGAGGACCAGGCCTTAGGGGCCGGCTTTTATACAGTGCTCCCAAGGGATGCTGGGATCCCTTGGAACTTCAGGGGATGAGCTCCCTGGTGGCAGAACATGAGAGTGCGTGCTTTACAGATACACAACAGTCATGATCACTGCATTTCTGAGATCTCCCGGCATGCTCTCCTCCCTCCAGATGAGAGAGATGAGGTCATGTATTCGCGCCAACCGTGCCTCTCTGCCATACTTCAGTGCCTCAGCAGGGATTCTTTCCACTCCCATAGCCTTGCTGTTCTTAAGCTGTCTTATGACTTTTTCTACCTCGTGCAGCGTTGGGATTTTACTGAGGTGGTGGCGGGTAGCATACTATGGAATAGAGTCGATAAAACTTGCGTCAAAATCAGAGGAGATCTTCAAAGTGCTCCTTCCAGCGGGCCCTGACTGCCTCGTTGTCCTTGATGAGTGTTTCCCCATTCTTGGCCACCAGTGGGGTGGGACCATGTGTGTTTGGATCGTAGGTGGCCATGACTGCGATGAAGAACCCTCACACATCATGGTTGTCAGCTAGCTGCTTTATCTCCTGTGCTTTCTTCATCCACCGCCTGTTCTTTAGGTCCCAGTATTTTTTGTTGGGCCTCAGCCTTGTGGCGTCTGTAATTCTGCTTTGCTGCTCTGGAGTTGGGTTGTTGATTAAGGCTCAGAAATGCCCTGCGTTTGTGATCTATTAGCACTTGGATCTCCTTGATCGTTCTCATCAAACCACTCCTAGTGTTTCCTGGTCGAGTGACCGAGCATCTCTTTGCAGGCACTAGTTATGGAGGCCTGCAGGGCAGACCAAGTGCTGTAGGCATTCTGCATCTTGGGGTCATCAAGGCACACCAGGTTAGCTGTGAGGCGCTGACTCTATAGAATCTTTTACCTGGGTCTTTAAGTGCCCTGGCATTGACTTTCTTGCGGCACTGCTTCTGCTGCCCCCTCCACTTTGGGGCTATGTTGATGTCGATGATGGATTGGATTAGGCGGTGTTCCGTCCAGCAGTCGTCAACTCCTGTCATGGCATGGGTGATGTGCACATCCTTGCAATCCCTGGCTCGGACGATGACATAGTCGAGCAGGTGCCAGTGTTTGGAGCGAGGGAGTTGCCACGATGCTTTGCATTTGTCCCTCTGGCAGAAGAAGGTGTTGGTGATGACAAGTTCATGTTCTAGACAATTTGTTCGGAGTAGGGTACCGCTGGAGTTGGCATTCTCTACCCCCTCTCTGCCAATCATGCCTCCCCAGAGTGCTGTGTCCTTGCTGACCCTGGTGTTGAAGTTGCCGAGGAGGATGAGTTTGTCTTCCGCGGGGACACAGGTCAGAGATTTTTCAAGGTTGGAGTAGAAACCTTCTTTGGTCTCATCTGTTGCAGCGAGTGTTGGGGCGTACGCACTGATAACTGTGGCATATTGATTCCGGGATAGGGTGAGTCAAAGAGTCATGAGGTGTTTGTTAATACTGCAGGGGGTGTCTTTGAGGCGGTCAACCAGCTCATTTTTGATGGTGAAGCCGACTCAATAGAGGCGCCGTTTTTCCTCTGGTTTCCTTTTCCAGAAGAAGGTGTAACTTCCACCTTGTTCCTTGAGCTGGCCTTCCCCTGCCTGTTGGATCTCGCTTCGGGCGGCGATGTCGATATCAAAGCGTCTAAGTTCCCGGGCAACTAAGGTGGTGCGGCGTTCCGGCCTGTCACTGTTGGGTTTGTCCATGAGTGTCCTGACATTCCAGGTCCCGAACTTCATGTTAGAGGAGTGGAAGATACCTGTACATGAGTTCTTTTAACGTGGGGTGGTTAATACATACCAGCTACCACATGGGCTTAGCTGAGCAAGATCTTGATCCAGTGGCAAGGGGGTCCAAGACGTCTGGAGACCAGGCACTGCTGTATGGGCCTAATTGCCTACAGCGAGATGTTGGCTGCAGGCTCGGCGCTGAGTAACGCCCTTGATTGTAGGTGGTACAAGGCTTGGCTGGGGGCAGGCATTGAGGGGGTCAGTGGTCCACTGGGATTCAGAGTGGGGGATCAGGGGGGTCACAGCCATGATGCTCACCACGTGCTGGAGGAAAAGGGGAGCTCTACTCTTCGCTGAAGGAGGAGGTCACCTGAAGCGAAGCAGAGATCCAGCCGTTGTCGAGTAGAGGCCCAATCGCCGCTGGAGGAGTGTGGGCCCGATCACCGCTGGAGGAATGTAGGCTCGATCACCGCTGGAGGAGTGTGGGCCCGATCGCCGCTGGAGGAATGTAGGCTCAATCACCGCTGGAGGAGTTTCGGCCCGATCGCCACTGGAGGAATGTAGGCTCACCAACAGGGGGCACTTCTGTCGGAGATCCTTGGGTCAGAGGTAACTTGTGCTGGGCCCGGTATATAACCTGAACTTCACCTTTGTACCTTCACTTCTGGAAGCCATGAAAGACTGACCAGCTTACACCTAGTCACTGGCTCACAGTACGGAGTTCATTGTATCATTTCATGCACCATAACTGGCGACAAGACAAATACAAACCCACCCAAAAGTATGGCGAGCACAGCACGATCGAGTACTGTTGGTATTCTTGAGAGATTCATTGAGGGAGAAGATTGGGGAGATTTCACGGATCGTCTTAACCAGTGTTTCGTGGCAAACGACCTAAACAAAGACAAGGATGCAGAGAAGCGCAGGACAGTTCTTCTCACCGTCTGTGGCCCCACGATCTATGCACTCATCAAGAATCTGCTCTCACCCACTCTTCCTACAGAAAAGGATTACAAAGAACTGTGTGCTCTAGTTCGGGAACACATTAAACCCACGGAAAGAATCCTCATATCCAGATATCGCTTCTATACGCACGTTCGTCCAGAAGGCCAGGACGTAGCAGCATTTGTTGCCGTCCTGAGACGTCTTGCAGGACCTTGCAAATTTGGGCCTGCGTTGGAAGACATGCTGCGTGACTTTTTGAGGTCGGGGTCAACCACGAGATGATCTTAAGTAAGCTGCTGGCTGCGGAAACGCCGGACCTCAGCAAGGACATCACCATTGCCCAGGCTTGCATATCCACGCGGAAAAGCACGAAACAGATATCGCAACAAAACAGGAACTCCACGGCAAGTACTGTGTACAAAATTGTATCGATGGCCGGCAGAGCTGCACATGGCAGGGCCTACTCGACCGCGTCTGCAAGACCAGGAGCCGCTCAAAGTTTGCCATCGAGGGCCTACTCGACTGTGTATGTGAGAACGGGAGCCGCTCAAAGCCCGCCATCGGGTGCAAATCCGAGCTCAACGTGTTGGCGTTGCGGGGACAATCACCGACCTCATCAGTGCCGCTTCAGACAGTATGTATGTAGAAGGTTTGCGAATGTGGGGCATCTTCAGCGGATGTGTCCACAGCAGGGCAAGCGAGCTGCGACACACCACGTGGATGATGATCAATTAAACGTGGATCTGCAATTCAGCCCGAGGCATTTGAGAGCTCCGAGGAGGAAGTGTATAGCGTACATGCATTCCTAACAAAGAGCCAACTGATAATGATGGAGGTAAAATTAAATGGCATGTCGGTATCCATGGAATTAGACACGGGTGCGAGTCAATCGATAATGAGCCAGAGGACTTTTGAAAAGCTGTGGGAGACCAAGGCAGAGAGACCCAAGCTGAGTCCAATAAATGCGAAGTTGCGTACCTGCACCAAAGAGTTCATACCAGTGATCGGTAGTGCAGCAATAAGAGTGTCTACCATTATGGATTATCCCGGGCAACGGCCCATCGTTATTCGGCAGGAGTTGGCTCGAGAAAATAAAATGGAAATGGTACGATATAAAAGCTTTGTCATCAGCCGATGATGATTTATGTGCTCAAGTGCTGAGCAAATTTCCCTCTCTATTTGAACCGGTAATTGGCAGCTTCAAGGGAGCCAAGCAGCAGATTCACCTAGGCCCAGACGCAAGGCCCATCCATCACAAAGCCAGGGCGGTCCCTCACATGATGAGAAAAAAGGTTGAGCTTGAATTGGACAGGCTACAACGTGAGGGGGTCATCTCTCTGGTCGAATTTAATGAATGGGCCAGCCCCATTGTTCTGATGTTAAAGAGCGATGGCGCAGTCAGGATTTGTGTAGACTACAAAGTCACGATCAACCGAGTTTCAAAACAAGATCAGTACCCACTACCGAAAGCTGATGACCTGTTTGCAACGCTAGCCAGGGGAAAATCGTTCACCAAATTGAATCTAACATCGGCCTACATGACACAGGAACTGGTTGAATCATCAAAGAAACTTACGTGCATCAACACGCACAAAGGACTGTTTATTTACAACAGGTGCTCTTTTGGCATTCGTTCGGCAACAGCCATATTTCAGAGAAACATGGAGAGCCTATTGAAATCCATCCCCAGGACCATGGTATTCCAAGATGACATCCTAGTTACAGGTCGTGACACCGCCGAGCACCTGCACAATCTGGAAGAGGTTCTGCGTTGTCTGGACAAAGTGGGACTCAGGCTGAAACATTCGAAGTGCGTTTTCATGGCACCAGAGGTCGAATTCCTTGGACGAAAGATTGCTGCAGACGGAATCAGGCTTACAGATGCGAAAACAAAGTCCATCAAAAATGCCCCCAGGCCCCAGAATGTGACCGAGCTGCATTCGTTCCTGGGTCTTCTCAACTACTTCGGTAACTTCTTACCCAAATTGAGCACAGTATTAGAGCCTTTGCACAAGCTGCTCAGGAAAGGAGACGACTGTTATTGTGGGGTAAACTTCAAGACAGAGCCTTTGAGAAGGCAAGAAATCTGTTGTGTTCCCACAAGCTACTGGTACTGTATGACCCATGCAAGTGTCTAGTTTTGACCTGTGATGTGTCGTCCTATGGGGTCGGCTGCATACTCCAGCAAGCCAATGAGTAGGCAAACTACAACCAGTTGCATACACATCTCGAAGCCTGACCAAGGTGGAAAGAGCCTACAGCATGGTAGAAAAAGAGGCTTTAGCATGTGTTTATGGGGTAAAAAAAAAAAGCACCAGTACCGCTTTGAGCTGGAAACCGATCACAAGCCGCTTATATTGTTGTTCTCAGAACACAAAGCTATCAATACCAATGCGTCGTCCCACATCCAGAACTGGGCGCTGACATTACCTGCCTATGATTATGTCATTCCCCAAAATCCAGGCACTGACAACTGCGCTGATGCATTGAGCCGGTTACCGTTATCCACACTGGAGGTAGAAATGCCAATGCCCGCAGAGCGACTCATGGTCATGGATGCCTTTGAGAGTGAAGGGTCGCCTCTCACTGCTCAACAAGTTAAGACCTGGACCGGCCAGGATCCGACCCTATCGGTTGTAAAACGTTCTGTTCTTAACGGAGACCGGTCGACCATCCCCAAGGAAATGGGTAATGAAATCAAACTGTACAGCTGTCGCAAAGATGAACTTTCCATCCAGTCCGACTGTTTACTGTGGGGTAATCATGTTGTAATGCCCAAGAAAGGCAGGGCGAGATTTGTACGGGAGTTACATAGTACGCATCCCGGTAATGTCATGATGAAGGCCATCACCAGATCCCATGCTTGGTGGCCTGGCATTGACTCGGACTTAGAGTCATGCATGCATCAGTGCAGCACTTGCATGCAGTTAAGCAATGCCCCAAATGAAGCTCCGCTCAGTCTGTGGTCATGGCCATCCAAACCATGGCCTAGAAGCCACATCGACTTTGCGGGCCCCTTCCTCGGTAAAATGTTTTTTGTGGTGGTGGATGCATAATCCAGATGGATAGAACGTGTGATCATGTCATCCAGCACTTCCACTGCCACCATTGAGAACCTGAGAGCCATGTTTGCTACACATGGTCTGCCAGACATCGTTGTCAGCGACAATGGACCATGTTTCACGAGCCTGGACTTTCAAGAGTTCATGAAACGCAATGGCATAAAACTCGTGAGGACAGCCCCGTTCAAACCCATGTCAAATGGTCAAGCGGAGCGGGCAGTTCAAGCCATTAAGCACAGCCTGAAACACGTAACTCACGGTTCCTTGCAGACACGCCTGTCACGCATACTGCTCAGTTATAGGACAAAGCCACACACGCTCACCGGGGTCCCGCCTGCGGAACTATTGATGAAGAGAGGCCTCAAAACCAGGCTCTCTCTCGTCCATCCTGACCTTAACGATCTTAACGATCATGTCGAAACCCGACGTCAACGCCAGTAGTGGTATCACGACCGCGCCGCAGTGTGACGCGACATATCTGTAAATGATCCAGTGTATGTACTTAACCATGGTCAAGGGCCCAAGTGGCTCCCGGGCAATGTTACAGATAAGGAGGGTAACTGGGTGTATATGGTTAAGCTCAAGAATGGGCAGATGTGCAGGAAACACATTGATCAAATCAAGCTAAGACACACTGACGAACCGGAACAGTTGGAAGAAGACACCACAAGCTTAGACGACCAACCAATTCACGTCCAGCCATCAGAAGAACACACTGTGGTCAAAGCCCAGCCCCAAGTCGTAAGAGACTCGGAAAGCAGTGAGATCGTACTGAGACGGTCAACCAGGGAGCGAAGGGCTCTGGACCGTCTGAACTTGTAATATGGACTTGTGCCAAAAACTTGGGGGGGAATGATGTAATGTATGTACATAAGGTCTGCCCACCAACAGGAGGTACTACCATCGGAGGTCCTAGGGTCATAGGTACACTCATGCTGGGCCCGGTATATAATCAGAACTTCAGCTTTGTATCTTCATTTCTGGAAACCATTAAAGACTGACCAGGTTACACCTAGTCACTGGCTCAGTACGGAGTTCATGGTATCATTTCATACACTACAGGCCCGATCGCCGCTGGAGGAGTGTAGACTCGATCGCCACTAGAGGAGTATAGGCCCAATCGCCGCTGGAGGAGTGTGGGCCCGATCGCCGCTGGAGGAGTGTGGGCCCGATCGCCGCTGGAGGAGTGTGGGCCCGATCGCCGCTGGAGGAGTGTGGGCCCGATCACCGCTGGAGGAGTGCGGGCCCGATCGCCGCTGGAGGAGTGCAGGCCCGATCGCCGCTGGAGGAGTGTGGGCCCGATCACCGCTGGAGGAGTGTGGGCCCGATCGCCGCTGGAGGAGTGTGGTCCCGATCGCCGCTGGAGGAGTGTGGGCCCGATCGCCGCTGGAGGAGTGCTGGCCCGATCGCCGCTGGAGGAGTGTGGGCCCGATCGCCGCTGAAGGAGTGTGGGCCCGATCGCCGCTGGAGGAGTGTGGGCCCGATCGCCGCTGGAGGAGTGTAGGCCCGATCGCCGCTGGAGGAGTGTGGGCCCGATCGCCGCTGGAGGAGTGGGGGCCCGATCGCCGCTGAAGGAGTGCAGGCCCGATCGCCGCTGGAGGAGTGTGGGCCCGATCGCCGCTGGAGGAGTGTGGGCCCGATCGCCGCTGGAGGAGTGTGGGCCCGATCGCCGCTGGAGGAGTGTGAGCCCGATCGCCGCTGGAGGCGTGAGGGCCCGATCGCCGCTGGAGGAGTGCGGGCCCGATCGCCGCTGGAGGAGTGCGGGCCCGATCGCCGCTGGAGGAGTGCGGGCCCGATCGCCGCTGAAGGAGTGCGGGCCCGATCGCCGCTGGAGGAGTGTGGGCCCGATCGCCGCTGGAGGAGTGTGGGCCCGATCGCCGCTGGAGGCGTGAGGGCCCGATCGCCGCTGGAGGAGTGCGGGCCCGATCGCCGCTGAAGGAGTGCGGGCCCGATCGCCGCTGGAGGAGTGCAGGCCCGATCGCCGCTGAAGGAGTGCGGGCCCGATCGCCGCTGAAGGAGTGCAGTCCCGATCGGCGCTGGAGGAGTGTAGACTCGATCGCCGCTGGAGGAGTGTGGGCCCGATCGGCGCTGAAGGAGTGTGGGCCCGATCACCGCTGGAGGAGTGTGGGCCCGATCGCCGCTGGAGGAGTGTGGGCCCGATCGCCGCTGAAGGAGTGCAGTCCCGATCGGCGCTGAAGCAGTGTAGGCCAGTCGCTGAAGGGCTGAAGTGCCTGGTCGGAGGCTCACCTGCTCGCCGGGCGTCGTCGTGGATCGAGGACCTCGATTGTCATCGCTGATGGGTGGTGTGGTGGGAAGCCTGAGGCCTGAAGGTGGACCTGATCTTGTGGGGTTCGCAGGGTTGGGTTTAGCATCCTCCCATAGGATGGCTGAGTTGGTTGGACGGGTACAGGAGTGGGGGATGCCGAGGGGGCAACGTTCTCTGATGCAGAAGCAGGATCTTGCTCCTTGCTTGCATCTGTCATTCGCAGTGGTGGTGCAGAACCCAGGGATGGAGTGCCGTGTTCTGGGACCACTGGGAGGGCTGTGGCAGCAGTGTTCCTGGCTATCGCATCCAGGGACTCCACCATGCGTGAAATGTACTCGGACATGGTGGCTAGGTGTAGGGATATGCCCCCCAAAGCCTCGATGAGCTGGTCACCAATGTCTACAGTCCTCCTGGACACTGAACCATCTCTCTGCTGTCATGTCGTGCTCGTGGAACAGAACTGCCGCGTTCACAAGGCCTCCGCGGGGTCGGCGCGTCCTGGGAACAAATGGGGTGCCTGTGGAGAGGTGCTTGGGGCTGGCAACTCCAGAGTGGAGGTGGGAATGACCGGAGGCCTCGTGGATGTGGGGTGGAATGGGTTCTGGAGCGTGACGATGCAGGTTCTTCGAAGTCCACGCTCTCATCCGTCGAGAACAGACCCAGCAGATTGACGGCTGCTGGCTGAGCTGCAAGACACAAATGAGGTTGTTAGAGGAGAATGGGATGCTACGGTGACAAGGTGAGTCCAGCGCTACACACAGCATATGCATGACAAAAGCACCACTGCTCTCAAAATCATTGCAGACATCACATTTTATGACCATCAACATATTGTGGATGGCAATGATTTTCATTAAGCCAGTATTATTTCTATGACACTTTTCGAAATCATATATCATATATGATTGTTCGGATATGAGTTGGTGTGGCATCTATTGACTTTACATGATGCAATGGTGTAAGCTTTTCTCACGTGGCATCACTTCAGGGTCTGCAGATGTATCCGTGGCTGTCTGGGGGTGTTTCCCCATGAATTCTAGCACTCGCTCCTGCATTTCAGGGATGTCGCTGGGAACAGGCGGCCCCCCACCCGTTCGCCTCTTCATGGACCTCATCGTCGATAGCTTCTTCTGTAAAAGGTGACAGGACGACATGGCATGAGATCATTGGATGATATCATTGCTCGGTACTGTCACAGAAACTGAAACAACACATAACCGACAGATGTACTCATACTTATTATGATTATTAACATTCTTTACCTGAAGACGTACACCGTTACTGCAGGCTTTGAGTAAAACATTCCCGGTAAAAATGCAAGACCTCACATCTGCTGATAGTCACTCATGACTGTTCAAAATCAAATTATATAAATACATAAGTACATGTAAATCAATGTAATACTTACTCTTGCGAATCCCACAAGGTCATCCCATTGTTTGCAGCATTGGTTGCCCTCACGCACCTCGTTGGTCGCTGACGAGACCACCTCTGCTATCTCGGCCCATATCCTCTGGTATGCCTTTGAGGTGGGCTTCTCACACCCTCCCTGTGTCAAATCACCCCAGCTTGACTCAACCTCCTGCAGGAGGGAGGCATTTGCCTCATCCGAGAACCTCCTGGCTCTTTTGCGGCCTTCAATGTGCTCCTCTCCCACCTCACTGCTCTCTCCAGCGTCAGTCTCCACGACGTGCTGTGATGCCTCCTCCTCTCCCTCCATTATAGGGAAAATTCAGTCAAATATGTGGTTGGTAACAGCAACTTTTGTTTGCCTACTTGCTGTGAAGCTCTAAAGTCTCACTCCTTCCTCCCAAAGCAGCCACACCACACCCAGCCACGCCTTCAGTCCCTCTGAGCTCCCTCTCTCTTTGTTTCCTCTTCTGCGCATGTCATGGTGACCCTTGACCTCCTGAATCACGGGGATCGAGCATTGCTATGCCGTTGCTAAGGACGGCTACACATTTACGGCAGAAGGTCAAACAAAATTAACGCTACCGCCCATTTGATATCGCTCATGGTAACGCCCATTTTCAAAAATGTAAACTAGGTGTTTTGAGAATGGGCGAGAAGCTGGTGATCTGAAAACCTTTTTTTAACCGCGCACGCCGAAAATAATGCCCATTTTTGGCCGATAAACACAAAAGTGGAGGTTCTAGCCCATAGGGCATTTGCGGGGCAGCTTCTTCACGCAGAGGATTGTGGGGTGCTGCAACTCACTGCCAGGAATGGTGATCGAGGCAGAAACCCTCACCACATTTAAAAAGTGCTTGAATGGGCACTTGTAATGCCGTAATCTGCAGGGTTACTGAACTGGAGCTGGTAAGTGGAATTAGACTGGATAACCTCTTGTTGGCTGGCACAGATATGATGGTATGGAATCTAATACGGCCAGAGTGATCTCCTGGACTTGTTTCGATTGCCTGGATGGGTCAGAGAAGAATTTTCCCAGGTTACAAAAGACAGTTCTCAGCGCATATGCATCGCCCGCCGAGAACTGGTATTTGCGAGGTCTCTTCGGGTGCGTGCACACATCGTACACACCCGGAGAGGCCGCAATTTATGACCATTCATATCATTGCAAGTTCTTTCTCCCTGTATTTTTCTTATTTTGTTTTGATATTGCTTGATATGTCTGCAGCAGATGTTTAGCTCTCACTGCATCAAAGCCTCTTTTGTTTCCTTTCTCTTTTGGTAATATTTTCTTGCTATTTATTTCAGCCAAGCTTTCTGCTTGTTCTGCAACACCTTTATCAATCCTGTTTTTGCTCTCTTTTCCCAAACTTAATCTTTCCCCATCCACCTGTCATACTAAATTAAATCCTCCCCATTTCTCTATTTTCCTTCTCTGAAAGTATATTGGTGTCCTTTTAATTCAAAGTGAAGGTCATCACTTAGCGACCTTGGATTAGCCCAGAAATGGGCAGTGTCAAGGACCAATGCTGATCGTGCTGCCTACTCATTATAATGATTCCAGCGCGGATCTCAGTGCTAAACACGCTACTGATTGGCTTAGCGCTCAACTGGAAGGCCAATATCAGATGCAGTCTACTGGTCAAAAAAACATAAGAACATAAGAAATAGGAGCAAGAGTAGGCCATACGGCCCCTTGAGCCCACTCCGCCATTT
Source organism: Pristiophorus japonicus (assembly GCF_044704955.1). Taxonomy (NCBI): domain Eukaryota; kingdom Metazoa; phylum Chordata; class Chondrichthyes; family Pristiophoridae; genus Pristiophorus; species Pristiophorus japonicus. The sequence continues at coordinate 136,406,563 of NC_091977.1, forward strand.
AATACGACCATGGCTGATCTGATCATGGACTCAGGTCCACTTCCCTGCCCGCTCCCCATTACCCCTTATCGGTTAAGAAACTGTCGATATCTCTGTCTTAAATATATTCAATATCCCGGCTTCCACAGCTCTCTGAGACAGCGATTTCTACAGATTTACAACCCTCAGAGAAAAAAATCTTCCTCATCTCAGTTTTAAATGGGCGGTCCCTTATTCTAAGATCATGCCCCTAGTTCTAGTCTCCCCTATCAGTGGAAACATCCTCTCTGCATCCACCTTGTCAAGCCCCCTCATAATCTTATACGTTTTGATAAGATCACCTCTCATTCTTCTGAATTCCAATGAGTAGAGGCCCAACCTACTCAACCTTTCCTTATAAGTCAACTCCCTCATCTACGGAATCAACCTAGTGAACCTTCTCTGAGCTGCCTCCAAAGCAAGTATATCCTTTCGTAAATATGGAAACCAAAACTGCATGCAGTATTCCAGGTGTGGCCTCACTAATACCCTGTATAACTGTAGCAAGACTTCCCTGCTTTTATACTCCATCCCCTTTGCAATAAAGGCCAAGATTCCATTGGCCTTCCTGGTCACTTGCTGGACCTGCATACTAACCTTTTGTGTTTCATGCACAAGTACCCCCAGATCCTGCTGTACTGCAGCACTTTGCAATCTTTCTCCAGTTAAATAATAACAGGCTCTTTGATTTTTCCTGCCAAAGTGCATGACCTCACACTTTCCAACATTATACTCCATCTGCCAAATTTTTGCCCACTCACTTAGCTGCACAAGACTCAGATGATGACTTCGATGGGACGGCCTTCAGAAGAAGGATGATAGGCATGCAGACAGAAATATGAGGTGCAATGGCAAGCCATCCAGAGAGCCTCTTGTCAAGGTCAAGGAGCATGGAGGAGTCTGGCTCCAACTTTGGATGGGGCTTTGTGCAGCGCTTGCAGCCCTTGATATCCAGGATGGAAATGATGGACAACTCTGGGAGAGACTTTGTGGACACAGCCATGATGCTGTGATGGACAGTGTTGCATCTTACAGGGGGAAGCGACCCAATGTCTCACTGCCGCAGTGGAAGCTCAGAGTGCTCTCCCGCATTCTCAGTTTACTGCCATGCAAGCTCAGACTGCTGTCATCGTCGCTGGGCTTATGAGTGTCGAAAGGGACTTGCAGGGTGACACAACAGTCCAGCAATCTGTCTTTCAAAACATTGCTCGGAATGCTGAGCTGCCACCCCGGGGGAGTGGCAGTGGGTCTGTGGAGCAGGAACCTGCTGGAAAATCTCAGGACAACAGCATTCCTAATCCCAGCACTGCCACTCTGTCATTGCTCTTGCCGCTGCCTGTCAGCCAGCCAGCCCAGACTGATGCCGCCCATGCTGAGATGGTGCAGTCTACAGCTGGGCCTTCTGGGCCTACAACTGGTTGAGGTCATCCTGCAGGGCCATCTGTAGTCTCCCCACAGAAAGTCAGCAGCCTTCCACCAGGCATGTTGCAGCCACTGGGGGAGCACTGCAGAGGGGCACATGAAAGGCAAAGATACTAAGGAAATGCACAAAGGTGAATAGGTGATATTCTAATGTTGATTCGATTCTGATCAATTTATGATTTTTCTTTGGAATGTGTGTTATGTGGTGGCACTCATTTCAGCCCAGGAGAATGCTGTGATGTTCCGTGACAGAGGGATGGTGTGATGCAGAAGTGGTGAGCAATGGGTATCTGTGGTTTCATTCACTGGAATCGGAGTCTGATGAGGCGTTCATGGACAGCCCGTCCGGAACGGGGATTTGCTGTCTGTCTTCTCCCACCCTCCTCGTCCTCATGCTCTTTCTCTTCCTCCTCCTCCTGAGGTGGTCCCACAATCCCTGGTGGCAAGGGCTGCGCCCTCATGATGAACAAGTTGTGAAGCATGATGCAGACCACCACGAAATGGGACACCTGCTCCAGCTCCTCCACTGTGCTAAATGGGATAGATTTAGAACAGATCTACCAGCTCAAAACTGGGCATCCATGAGGTGCTGTGGGCCATTAACTGCAGCAGTATTCCACCACAATCTGTAACCTCATGGCTTGGCATATCCCTCATTCTACCATAACCATCAAGCCAGAGAACCAACCCCGATTCAAGGAGGAGTGCAGAAAAGCATGTCAGGAGCAGCACTAGGCATACTTAAAAATGAAGTGCCAACCTGGTGAAGCTACAATACAGGACTACATGCATGCTAAACAGTGGAAACAGCATGGTATAGACAGCTCTAAGAGATCCCACAACCAACGGATCATATCAAAGCTCTGCTGTCCTGCCACATCCAGTCATGAATGGCGATGGACAATTAAACAAGTAACAGGAGGAGGAGGTTCTTTGAATATTCCCGTCCCCAATGATGGTGGAGCCCAGCATGCGAGCGTAAAAGACAATGTTGAAGCATTAGCAACCATCTTCAGCCAAAAGTGCACAGTGGATGATCCATCTCGGTCTCCTCCCTGGTCTCCTCCCTGCCAGAGGATTGGAGAACTGCTAAAGTTGTACCATTGTATAAGAAGGGAGAAAGGGATAAACTGAATAATTACGCCAGTTAGTTTAACCTCGGTGGTGGGAAAATTATTGGAATCAATTCTGAGGGGCAATATAAACCTTCAATTAGAAAGACACAGATTAATTAAGGACAGTCAGCATGGATTTGTTAAGGGAAGGTCATGTCTGACTAACTTGATTGCATTTTTTGAGGAGGTAACACGGAGGATTGATGTGGGCAGTACATTTGATGTAGTCTACATGGATTTTAGCAAGGCTTTTGACAAGGTTCCACATAGCAGGCTGATTAAAAAAGTAAAAGCACATGGGATCTAAGGGAGAATGCCAAATTGGTTCCAAAGTTGGCTCAGTGATAGGAAACAAAGGATAATGGTTGACAGGTGTTTTTTGCAACTGGAAAGCTGTTTCCAGTGGGGATCCGTAGGGCTCTTTTGATTTTTGTAGTATATATTAATGACTTAGACTTAAATGTATGGGACATGATAAAGAAGTTTGCAGATCATACAAAAATTGGCCATGTGTTTGACAGTAAGTAGGAAAGCTTTAGACTGCAGGAAGATATCGATGAACTGGTCAGTTGGGCAGAAAAGTGGAAAATAGAATTCAATCTGGAGAAATGTGAGGTAATGCATTTGGGGAAGTGCAACAAGGCAAGGGTATACACAATAAATGGGAGGATACTGAGAGGTGTGGAGGAACAGAGGAACCTTGGAGTGTATGCTCACAGATCCTTAAAGGTAGCAGGCCAGGTTGATAAGGTAATAAAAAAGGCATACAGAGTGCTATCCTTTATTAACTGAGGCATAGAATATAAGAGCAGGTAAGTAATGCTAGAACTGTATACAACATTATTAGGCCACAGAACTGCGTACAGTTCTGGTCACCACATTACAGGAACGATGTGATTGCACTAGAGGGGGTACAGAGGAGACTTACAAAGATGTTGCTAGGACTGGAAAACTGTAGCTATGAGGAAAGATTGGAGATGCTGGGGTTGCCTTCTTTGGAACAGAGGAGGCTGAGGGGAGATTTATTGAGGTGTATAAAATTATGAGGGGCCTAGATAGAGTGGATAGGAAGGACCTATTTCCCTTAGCAGAGGGGGTCAATAACCTGGGGGCATAGATTTAAAGTGGTTGGTACAAGGATTGGAGGAGAGATAAGGAATAAACCTTTCACCCAGAGGGTGGTGGGGGTTTGCAACTCACTGCCTGAATGGGTGGTAGAGGCAGAAACCCTCATCACATTTAAAAAGTACTTGGATGTGCACTTAAAGATTTGCAATCTACAGGGCTACGGACCTTGTGCTGGAAGGTGGGAATAGGCTAGGTGGCTCTTTTTCGACCGGCACAGACAAGATAGGCTAAATGGTCTCTTTCTGTGTCGTAATTTTTCTATGATTCTAAGATTCTATAAACTTCCCACCATCACAGAAGGCAGTCCAGCTAATTCGATTAATTCCATGTGATATCAAGAAACAAGTGAGCGCACTGGATACAGCAAAGGCAATGCTCCGTGCCAACAATGCAGCTGTCATGTTGAAGACTTGTGCTCAAGAACTAAGCACACCTCTAGCCAAGCTATTCCAGTACAGCTGCACCACTGGCATCTACCTGACAATGTGGAAAACTGCCCAGGTATGTCCTGTCCACAAAAAGCAGGACAAATCCAATCCAGACAATTCAGTCTACTCTCAATCATCAGCAAGTGATGTAAGGTTGCAACAACAGTGCTATCAGGCAGCACTTACTCATCAATAACCGACTCAGCAATGCTCCATTTGGGTTCCGCTAGGATCACTCGGCTCCAGAACTCATTACAGCTTTGCTCCAAACATTGACATCAAGGCAGCATTTGACCAATTGTGGCATCAAGGAGCCCCAGTAAAACTGAAGTCACTGGTATCAGGATGCAAATTCTCCACTGGCTGGAGTCATACCTAGCACAAAGGAAGATGATACTGTATGCTGGGGGCCAATGTCCTCAGGGCAGTGTCCTAGGCCCAACCATCTAAGTTGTCACATCAATGACCTACCCTCCATCATAAAGTCGGAAGTGGGGATTGTTGTGTATCTGTAAAGCATGCACTCTCAAGTTCCACCACCAGGGAGCTCATCCCCTGAAGTCCCAAGGGATCCCAGCATCCCTTGGGAGCACTGTATATAAGCCGGCCCCGAAGGCCTGTTCCTCACTCTGGCGTGTCTTAATAAAGACTGAGGTCACTGTTACTTTAACCTCCCTGTGTGTAGTCTCATCTGTGTTAGGAACACAACAACTGGCGACGAGTACACAAATCCAACGCAAAGATGCAGCAAACTGTGGGCATCCTGGAGAAGTTCTCGGAGGGTGAGGACTGAGAAGCCTATGTTGAACAGCTAGACGAGTACTTTGTAGCCAACGTGATGGATGGAGAAGGAAGCGCTGCAAAAAGGAGAGCGGTCCTCCTCACGGTCTGCGGGCACCGACCTACAGCCTCATGAAGAACCTTCTGGCTCCAGTGAAACCAACAGATAAGTCATATGAGGAGCTGTGTCCACTGGTTCGAGAGCATCTTAACCCGAGGGAGAGCGTGCTGATGGCGAGGTATCGGTTCTACACGTGCCGAGCTAAGGCGATTTGCAGGACAATGTGAGTTTGATGGCTACCTGCAGCAAATGCTCAGAGACCTTTTTGTACTGGGCATTGGCCACGAGACCATCCTACGAAAACTTTTGACTGTAGAGACACCGATCCTCAGTAAGGCCATTGCGATAGCACAGGCATTTATGTCCACCAGTGATAACACCAAACAAATCTCTCAGCACACAAGTGCTAGCAATGTTCATAAATTAACTGGAACTGTATTTGCGAGCAGAAATATACAGGGCAGAAACCACGAGTCTGCAACTGCCAGCAGACCTCAGATGACCCAGATGACTCAGAGTCCACAACAAAGGATGAATGCAAGGCAATTCAAACCTTGTTGGCATTGTGGAGGCTTCCATTCAGCCTATTCATGCTGTTTCAAAGGGTACGTTTGCAAGAGCTGTGGAACAATGGGGCACCTCCAGACAAGCTGCAAGCTCTGCAAAACCTACTAACCACCACGTGGCAGGGGATGATCGGTCCATGGTGGATCAAAGCAATTTCGCGCCTCAGAGAGAGGAGGCAGATTCTGAAGTACACGGGGTACACACATTTTCGAGGAAATGTACACCTATAATGCTAAACGTAAAAATGAATGGCTTACCCATAGCCATGGAACTGGACACTGTCGCGAGCCAATCCATCATAAGTAAAAAGATGTTTGAGAGACTGTGGTGCAACAAGGCATTCAGACCAGCCCTGAGCCCCATCCACACGAAACTCAGAACGTACACCAAAGAGCTGATCACTGTCCTGGGCAGCACCATGGTCAAGGTCACCTACGAGGGCACGATGCAAGAACTGCCATTCTGGATTGTCCCGGGCGATGGCCCCACACTACTTGTAAGGAGCTGGCTGGGCAAAATCAGCTGGAACTGGGATGACATCCGAGCGCTATCACATGTCGATGAGGCTTCATGCACTCAGATTCTTATCAAATTTCCTTCCCTTTTTGAGCAAGGCATTGGAAACATTTCCGGGGCGAAGGTACGGATCCATTTGGTCCCAGAGGCACGACCCATTCACCACAAGGTGCGAGCGGTACCTCACAAGATGAGGGAGAGAGTGGAAATCGAGCTGGACAGGCTGCAATGCGAGGGCATCATCTCCCCAGTGGAATTCAGCGAGTGGGCCAGACCGATTGTTCCAGTACTCAAAAGTGATGGTACGGTCAGGATTTGCGGCGATTATAAAATAACTATCAATTGTTTCTCACTATTGGACCAATACCGGCTACCTAAGGCAGACGACCGATTTGCGACGCTGGCAGGAGGCAAGACGTTCACCAAGTTCGACCTGACTTATGCCTACATGACGCAGGAGCTGGAGGAGTCTTCGAAGGGCCTCACCTGCATCAACATGCACAAGGGACTGTTCATCTACAACAGATACCCGTTTGGAATTCGGTCGGCTGCAGCGATTTTCCAGAGAAACATGGAGAGCCTACTCAAGTCGGTACCACGCATGGTGGTTTTTCAGGACGACATATGGTCACGGGTTGGGACACCGTCGAGCACCTACAAAACCTGGAGGAGGTCCTCCAGCGACTGGATCGCTTGGGGCTGCGGCTGAAGAGGTCGAAATGCATCTTCATGGCAACAGAAGTGGAGGTTTTGGGGAGAAAGATTGCGGCGGATGGCATTCGACCCACAGACACCAAGACAGAGGCGATCATGAAAGCGCCCAGGCCACGGAACGTCACGGAGCTGCGGTCGTTCCTGGGACTCTTCAACTATTTTGGTAACTTCCTACCAGGGTTAAGCACCCTCTTAGAGCCCCGACATGTGTTATTGCGTAAAGTGAGAACTGAGTGTGGGGAAAAAAAACAAGTAATTGATTTTGAGAAAGCCAGAAACATTTTATGCTCCAACAAGCTGCTTGTATTGTATAACCCGTGTAAAAGACTCGTGCTATAATGTGATGCGTCGTCGTACGGAGTCGGGTGTGTATTACAACAAGCTAACGTTGCGGGGAAGCTGCAACCTGTTGCCTATGCTTCCAGGAGCTTGTCTAAGGCGAGAGAGCCTACAGCATGATTGAGAAAGAGGCATTAGCGTGTGTGTTTGGGGTAAAGAAAATGCATCAGTATCTGTTTGGCCTCAAATTTGAGCTAGAAACCGATCACAAGCCCCTCATATCCCTGTTCACTGAAAACAAGGGGATAAATACTAATGCCTCAGCCTGCATAGAAAGGTGGGTACTCACGCTATCAGCGTATAACTATACCATCCGCTACAGGCCAGGCACCGAGAACTGTGCGGATGCTCTCAGTCGGCTACCATTGCCCACCACGGGGGTGGAAATGGCGCAGCCTGCAAACTTGTTGATGGTGGCACAGCCCGCAGACTTGTTGATGGTCATGGAAGCGTTTGAAAATGATAAATCATCTGTCACGGCCCACCAGATTAGGACATGGACCAGCCAAGATCCTCTGCTGTCCTTCGTAAAAATGTGTGTTCTGCATGGGAGTTGGGCCAGCATCCCCGTTGAAATGCAAGAGCTAATCAAGCCGTTCCAGTGGCGAAAGGATGAGCTGTCCATTCAGGCAGACTGCCTGTTGTGGGGTAACCGCGTAATGCTACCCAAAAAAGGCAGGGAGACGTTCATCTCGGATCTCCACAGCACACACCCGTGTATAGTAATGATGAAAGCGATTACCAGATCCCACGTGTGGTGGCCCGGTATCGACTCTGACTTAGAATCCTGTGTACGGCAATGCAGCCTGTGTGCTCAGTTGAGCAAGACGCCCAGAGAGGCACTACTAAGTTTGTGGTCCTGGCCCTCCAGACCATGGTCGAGGATCCATGTCGACTATGTGGACCCGTTTCTCGGTAAAATGGATTGAATGTGAAATAATGTCGGGAAACACCACCACCGCCACCATGTTTGCCACCCACGGCCTGCCTGACATACTGGTCAGTGACAACGGGCCATGTTTCACCAGTGCCAAATTTAACGAATTCATGACCCGCAATGGGATCAAACATGTGACCTCGGCCCGTTTAAACCAGCCTCCAATGGGCAGGCAGAGCGGGCAGTACAAACAATCAAACAGAGCCTTAAACGAGTCACAGAAGGCTCACTCCAAACCCGCCTGTCCCGAGTACTGCTCGGCTACCGCATGAGACCCCATTCGCTCACAGGAGTGCCCCCGGCTGAGCTACTCATGAAAAAGACACTTAAAACCAGACTCTCGCTGGTTCACCCCAACCTGCATGATCAGGTCGAGAGCAGAAGGCAGCAACAAAGTATAAACGATGGTCGCGCCACTATGTCACGGGAAATTGATCTGAATGACCCTGTGTCTATGCTAAACTATGGACATGGTCTTAAATGGATCGCGGGCACGGTGATAGCTAAAGAAGGGAGTAGGGTGTTTGTAGTCAAACTAGACAATGGACAAATTTGTAGAAAGCACCTGGACCAAACGAGGCTGCGGTTCAGACTGCCCTGAACTACCCACAGCAGACAGCAGCTTTTTCGAGCCCACAACACACACCCAAAGGATCAACGACACCACGCCGGACCAGGAAATCGAACCCATCATGCCAGCAAGGTAGGCTCACCCAGCAGCCTTGCAGGGCCAACAACACGCCAGCCCAGCGACGGCACAGCCAACACACCAGAACAGACATTTGTACCGAGGCGTCCATCAGGGAAAGAAAGGCTCCCGACCGCCTCACCTTGTAAATAGTTTTCACTTTGACTTTGGGGGGAAGTGATGTTGTGTATCTGTAAAGCATGCACTCCCATGTTCCGCTACCAGGGAGTGCATCCCCTGAAGTCCCAAGGGATCCCAACATCCCTTCGGAGCACTGTATATAAGCCAGCTTCTAAGATCTGTTCCTCACTCTGGAGTGTCTTAATAAAGACTGAGGTCACTGTTACTTTAACCTCCCTGTGTGCAGTCTCATCTGTGTTAGGAACACAACAGGGATGTTCGCTGATGATTGTGGTGTTCAGTGCCATTCACAACTCCTCAGATAATGAAGCAGTTCATGCCCGCATACAGCAAGCCCTGGACAACATTCAGGCTTGGACTGATAAGTAAGTGGCAAGTAACATTCACGCCACACAAGTGGCAGGCAATGACTATCTCCAACAAGAGAGAGTCTAACCATCACCCCTTGACGTTCAAAGGCATTACCATCGCAAAATCCCCCACCATCAACATCCTGGGTTTCACCATTCACCAGAAACGTAATTGGACCAGCCACATGAATACTGTGGCTACAAGAGCAGGTCAGAGGCTGGTATTCTGTAACAAGTGTTTCACCTCCTGACTCCACAATGCCATCTACAAGGCACAAGTCAGAAGAGTGATGGAATACTCTCCACTTGCCTGGATGAGGATAGCTCCAACATTTAAGAAGCTCGACACCATCCAGAAAAAAGCAGCCCGCTTGATTGGCACCCTATCCACCACCTTAAACATTCACTCCCTTTGCAGTGTGTACCATGTACACCATGGACTGCAGCAACTCGCTAATGCTTCTTCAACAGCAACTTCAAAGCCTGTAATCTACTGCCTAGAAGGACAAGAGCAACAGACGCATGGGAACATCATCACCTCCAAGTTCCTCTTCAATCCACACACATCCTGACTTGAAAGTATATCATCGTTCCTTCATTGTCGCTGGGTCAAAAACCTAGACATCCCTCCCTATGTAACAGCACTATGTGAGTACCTTCACCTCATGGACTGCAGCAGTTCAAGAAGCCAACTCACAACACCTTCTCAAGGGCAATTAGGGATGGGCAATAAATGCTGGCCTTGCCAGTGTCGCCCACATGCCAGAAACAGGTAAAGAAAAAGAAGCCTTTAAATGCTAATGAAGGCATTCTCCACTTGCAACAACACTCCCTGTCACCTCAGGAACTTGAAACAAGTTTGGAAAGCTGCAAGAATTGCAGAAAGTTACATAGAGCCAGTAAAACTGAGAAATCATCTCAACTGTAAGTTGTTGATGACGATCCCATTAAGTAGTGCTGCTGGAGGCACTTTCCTGCTGCTGAGCACTTGGTCAGATGGTCGTGATTAAGAGAGGGTGGTAAGCAGACTGCCAACGGCGAAAATGGCAGATCATACGTGAAGTGAGCTGACGTCACAATCTGCCTCATTTTCATTTCTGCAGCGATTACAGGCAACGGCAGCACTGCCAACCTGCCCAAAATGGCGTCCGGAAGCAGGTGGAAGCAAGGCTGCTGCCAATTTTTCTTCAAACGTGCCTTAACTGCCGGTGCTCATCCCGAGAATTTCTAGGCCTAATCTTTCCTTGTTCTATAACCCCAAGGCCTAGAAATTAATTATTGCCCTGTCTGAAGGCGGTGACACCTGGGAGGCGCAAAACTTCGCGGCAGGCGCCGAAGTCTCGTCCACTCAATAATTTTGGGTTACCGTCCCCAGTGGGAAGCATTCCACTTCCTTCCTGGGGCAGCAATGGGCCAGACACTTCAGCAGTGCTACGCATTTGGCTTCATAGTGCTGCCACATCTGAGGGGCTCTTCCCTCATTTAAAGGGCAGGGCCCATGCTGTTGTCAAGCAGAGTGCCGGTCACGATCCGGCAAAGAAACTGCATCAGGAGTGGTAACAAAAAAGAGAGGGTTTTTTTTCAGCACTTGGCCACCTCCCGTTTAATGTTTGCCCTGGTAGCGGCCAACCACACATCCCCTGAAGCTGTCACTGTTATCGCCCTGCACTGCTTCAGGGGGTGAAAGCCAATTTCAGAGCCTGGGCACTAACGGGGCAATGCGCACGGTGATGACGTCACGATCTCCGGGTGCAATATGGCAGGGAACACATTTGCTCCCTGTTAGTTCCTCCCGGCTAACGGAAGACACAAAGTAGCCCAATTTCACCCCCCGCCTCCCCAAGCGTGTAAATCCTTTCCTCCTGCACTAGCTTTGCAGCCATATATTGACCTGCCTATCCTCCTAATCCTTAACCTTTATAGCACATAGCCTATAAAACAATCAGAGATTACCATCCTTGAGATATACTTTTTATTGTATGCTTAACTCCTTAAATCTCCTCTGCAAGATCTTAAACTTGCTTATATCTATGTCATTGGTTCTCACATAGACCACTATTTGTGGATGCTTTTCTTCCCTTTTCAGAAGTATTTCTATGATATCCTTCACCCTGATTCCAGAGAGACAACATACCTTTCAGAACTCTGGATCATACATGCAAAAAAGGCGACCTATATCCCTGACTAAAGAATCTCTCACTGCAGCCCCTCTTCTCTGATGGCCCACCTTCTTCTCAAGCCCCCTGTGTAGTTCTTTGCTCCATAAAGCCATAATGTTGCTCAGGTCCACTCTCCTCTGAGTCACTGTCACTTTCTGCCTCACAGTTGTCGAAGTCTAAGGCTCTGTTGGACAGTTCCAGTAACTCAGAGGTTCCCTGCACCTATGATTCCTCTCTCCCACTGCTACCCCGAAAGATGGTCACCCACTTTTCTATTTCTACACTCTGTCCTGAACTGTGAAGCTCTGCCTCCCGGGGAATCACATTCTGGAGATTTTAACCAGTAATGCCCTCATCCTTTCTGATGCATCTGAATGGAGACAATTGCTCTTTGAGCACAGAGATTCTCTGCTCCTAGATGCATTGAGAGACCACAATGGCCCAAATATTGTACTCAAATCGTTCTCAATTTGTTTGGTTGAAGGACCCCTTTTCAAATCGATTAGTAATCACAGATCCCCCATCTAAATTATAATACTATATAATACTCATAATATAAAAGTGCTGCATGTAAAGAATGTTTTAATAATGTTTTTAAGAAAACAGGTACTTACTTACAAATATCAGTGAGCTGGGTGAGCCTGCTTCTTACGCCAATTCCGGGTACTCCGCAGCAACAAATGGCCACTTTGAGCCACTTAGTGCTGGATAATTTTTAAAGCAGCGAGTGAGACCTGTGGACCTCAGAGGAGCAGGCTTGAAATTACCTGATTCTAGATCACTGAATCATTTCACAAATCAGGCTGACATTTGGTACCATTAACATATTGAATAAGACACGTCGATGGCCACGTGCAGAGATTTACTTCTCCCAGCACTATTCCTGACTCAGAAAGCATGCACACGACCTACTGACAAACCGCTGTCACTGGAGCCAGGCATAAACAGATCTGCAAAGTGCAGCGTAGTTCATTCACCACCTGCTGCAGCCTTCACTCAGGAGAAAGGATCTCACTCAGACCCAGCCCAAGTACAAAGTACAGACCCAGAAATATAGCCCAACAAAAGTCAGGGAAAGTTTCACCCTAGTGCTGAGTCCTAAGCTCTCCATGTAAACACAGCATGCAAGCAGACTCACAGAGATGTGGTAAGCACCTTTTAAATGGACTCACACATCTTTCAGGTAAATTTGCATTAAGGCTTTTGAACTGTGATTTTTAAAAAGTTTTTCTGAAATAGTAGCTTGCTGCAATAGATGCTAAAAGCTTTTTAAGTGTATAGCGTGTGCTGCTGGACACTTGAACATCTGCGGATGACAAAAGAAGACCTCTGAGAAAACAAAAAATGCTGCAAATACACAGCAGGTCGGGCAATATCCATGGAGAGAGAAACAGATCTCACGTCTCAGGTCAAGATGCTGCCTGACCTGAGTATTTCCAACCTTTTATGCAGTAATTTTAGTTTATAGCATCCTCTCGCAGAGGGAGATGCAGAAGAGGAAGAAACAGAAGTGAGGAAGCAGAAGAGGGGGAAACAGAAGAGAAGGCTGCTGAAGAGGAGGAAGCAGAAGGAAGGATGCAACCCAGACAGCCCCTTTCTGTCCGGGATATCCAAGATGGAATCATCCATCTACAGCACCAGTGACCACAATTCAATCCCCTTTTGACATTAGTCCCACACCTTACCTTCTCTCTGTTACTGACCATCACACTCATAGGTGTAGTCTACAGACCACCTAGGAAGGGAGATGGAGGAAAAAATATGCAAACAAATTAGGAAAACTTGTAAAAAACATTGAATAACAATCAAGGGGGATTTCAACTACCCTGATATTAATCATACAGAAGAGGTAGGTAAAGGGGATAAGGGAATTGAGTTCCTACAGTAGGTACAGGACTCCTTTCTAAACCAATATGTAAAAAGCCCAACAAGGGGGATTCGCTATTGGATCAAGTAATGGGAAATGAACCAGAGCAGATAAGAGAAGTAAAAGTAGGGGAACACTATTGCCTATATTGCACTATAGGCAATAGTGATCATAATATAATACACATTAAGATGATAATTGAGAAGGACATAAATATGATGAAAACCAGGTTTTCAAGGGCTGAGATAGAACTTGGGAAAATAAAATGGGCAACAATATTGGCAAAAAAAAAATGCAGAGCAGGAATGGGAAATATTTAAAACAGTGTTCAACAGAGTGCAGGAATAATTAATTCTGCTAAAAGGAAAGAACAAACAAAACACTAATGAGACTCCATGGATGAATAAAGCCGTAAGGGAACAATTGAGGGCAAGGGAAGAGGCATACATTAAGTACATAGACAGCAGGGGAGTGCATGATATTTTGTATCAGTCTTTATGGTAGAAGACACTAACAATATTCCAACAGTAGATAGTCAAGGGACTATGGGGGGGGCGGGAGGAACTTAACACAATAACAATCACTAAGGAGGTGGTACTCAGTAAGATAATGGGACTAAAGGCAGATAAATCCTCTGGACCTGATGACTTGCATCCTAGGGTCTTAAGAGAAGTAACGGCAGGGATTGTGGATGCATTGGTTGTAATTTACCAAAATTCCCTGGATTCTGGGGAGGTCCCAGCAGATTGGAAAACTGTAAATGTAACACCCCTATTTAAAAAAGAACATAGACAAAAAGCAGGAAACTATAGACCAGTTAGCCCACATGTGTGGTTGGGAAAATGTTGGAGTCCATTATTAAAGAAGCAGTAGCAGCACAGCTGGAAAAGCAAAATTCGGTCAGGCAGAGCCAGCATGGATTTATGAAAGGGAAGTCATGTTTGACAAATTTGCTGGAATTCTTTGAGGATGTAACGAACAGGGTGGATAAAGGGAAACCACTGTATGTGGTGCATTTGGACTTCCAGAAGGCATTTGACAAGGTGCCACATAAAAGGTTATTGCAAAAGATAAAAGTTCACAGGGTTGGGGGTAATATATTAGCATGGATAGAGGATTGGCTAACTAACAGAAAACAGAGAGTCAGGATAAATGGTTCATTCTCTGGTGGGCAATCAGTAACTAGTGGGGTGCTACAGGGAGCAGTGCTGGGACCCCAACTATTTACAATCTATATTAACGACTTGGAAGAAGGGACTGAATGTAACGTAGCCAAGTTTGCTGATGATACAAAGATGGGAGGAAAAGCAATGTGTAAGGAGGACACAAAAAATCTGCATAGACAGGCTAAGTGAGTGGGCAAAAATTTAGCAGATGGAGTATAAGGTTAGGAAGTGTGAGGTCATGCACTTTAGCATAAAAAATCAAAGAGCACGTTATTTTTAAATGGAGAAAGATTGCAAAGTGCTGCAGTACAGCGGGGCCTGGGGGTAAGTGTGCAAGAAACACAAAAGGTTAGTATGCAGGTACAGCAAGTGATCAGGAAGGACAATGGAATCTTGGCCTTTATTGCAAAGGGGATGGAGTATAAAAGCAGGAAAGTTTTGCTACAGCTATACAGGGTATTGGTGAGGCCACACCTGGAATACTGCGTGCAGTTTTGGTTTCCATATTTACGAAAGGATATACTTGCTTTGTAGGCAGTTCAGAGAAGGTTCACTGAGTTGATTCCAGGGATGAGGACGTTGACTTATGAGGAAAGGTTGAGTAGGTTGGGCTTCTACTCATTGGAATTCAGAAGAATGAGAGGTGATCTTATCGAAATGTATAACATTATGAGGGGGCTTGACAAGTAGATGCAGAGAGGATGGGGTCAAATTTCGGCCTGAGTCGCTCCTATTTTTTTGGAGCAACTAGCTTAGAATGGAGTATCTTAGAAATTGCAATTCTCGGCCTTTAGTTTGCTCCAGTTCTAGTGAGTTGGAACAGTTTCATTTTAGAACATATTTTTTTTTTCAAAAGGTGGCATGTCCGGCCACTTACGCCTGTTTTGCAAGTTTAGACAGCGAAAACTTACTCCAAACTAACTTAGAATGGAGTAAGTGTAGATTTTTGTACGCTTAGAAAAACCTTGCCTACACTTGGAAATCAGGCGTATGGAACGAAAGATGGGGGAGCGGAGGGGGGTTTACAAACATTAAACACTTCACTTTTACAAATAAAGAGCCATCATCAATAATAAATGATAAATAAATCAATAAATAAACCAATAAATCAACCCAAATAAATTAAAAAATAAAATATTTAAAAAAAATAAAAATCACTCAATAAATAAAAAATTATTTCTACTCACCTACTGCAGCACCAGGGAGAAGAGGGGGGGGGGGGGAGGGTGAAGAGAAGAAGATTGGGGAAGAAGAGAAGAAGATGGGGGGAGAAAACAAGAAAATGGGGGGAGAAGAGAAGAAGATGGGGGGAGAAAAGAAGAAGATGGAGGGAGAAGGGAAGAAGATGGGGGGAGAAGGGAAGAGAAGAAGATGGAGGGAGAAGGGAAGAAGATGGGGGGAGAAGAGAAGAGAAGAAGACGGGGTGGGAAGGGAGAAGATGGGGGGAGAAGAGAAGAGAAGAAGATGGGGGGGAAGGGAGAAGATGGGGGGAGAAGGGAAGAGAAGAAGATGGAGGGAGAAGGGAAGAAGATGGGGGGAGAAGAGAAGAGAAGAAGACGGGGGGGGAAGGGAGAAGATGGGGGGAGAAGGGAAGAGAAGAAGATGGAGGGAGAAGGGAAGAAGATGGGGGGAGAAGAGAAGAGAAGAAGACGGGGTGGGAAGGGAGAAGATGGGGGGAGAAGAGAAGAGAAGAAGACGGGGGGGAAGGGAGAAGATGGGGGGAGAAGAGAAGAGAAGAAGACGGGGTGGGAAGGGAGAAGACGACGAAGAAGAAGACGAGCCCCGCCGAGGACTTCGGGCGGGGCCCGCAGGCAGCCGATGCCGCCGACTCTTCGGGCGGGGCCCACCCCCAGTGAGAGGCCGGGCGGGCGGGCCCCGCCTCCGAGGTAAGATGCGCAGGCCACTCGGCCGGGGATAGGGGCGACATCCCTTCGGCCTGGGATAGGGTCGTCGTCCCGGAGAGAGGACGCCGGCCTCCACTGCGCACGTGCGCAGCTGCCGCCACTGTTTTTGCCGCAGGGCTGTAGCTCCTCCCCCCAGCAGCTCCTGCTGCGCAGCGCCGAGGTGGAAATGGGCCGACAGATATCAGAGAATCGCGAGGTAAGTATTCGGCGCAATTTTTGATCGATAAATTAGGCGGGCGTCTCCGATGTGTGCCGTTCTAGTGGGCGGCCGAAACTTGACCCCCTTATTTCCCCTGATGGGGGAGACCAGAACTAGAGGGCATGATCTTAGAATAAGGGGCTGCCCATTTATAACTGAGATGAGGAGAAATTTCTTCTCTCAGAGGGTTGTAAATCTGTGGAATTCGCTGCCTCAGAGTGCTGTGGAAGCTGGGACATTGAATAAATTTAAGACAGAAATGGACCGTTTCTTACATAGAAACATAGAAAATAGGAACAGGAGTAGGCCATTCAGCCCTTCGAGCCTGCACCACCATTCAATAAGATCATGGCTGATCATTCCCTCAGTACCCCTTTCCTGCTTCTCTCCATACTCTTTGATCCCTTTAGCCATAAGGGCCATATCTAACTCCCTCTTGAATATATTCAATGAACTGGCATCAACAAATGATAAGGGGATAAGGGGTTATGGGGAGTAGGTAGGGAAGTGGAGCTGAGTCCATGATCAGATCAGCCATGATCTTATTGAATGGCGGAGTCGGCTCCTATTTCTTATGTTCTTATGTCCTTATGATCGGGGAGAATATGAAAAGATTAGTGGAGAAGTCAAAAAAAACAATTAGGAAGGCAAAGAGGAACTCGGCAATTCAATTCTCAAGGGAACATTAAACAAAATAGTAAAACATTTTACAGGCACATCAATAAAAAAGGTTGGTTGGGATGGGAGTATGGCCATTAAGGGATAGACAGGTAACGATAGAGAGATGGCAGAAATATTAAATAATTATTTTGCTTTGGGATTTACCAGGAAGATAGAAGAGGTGGACATGTCATTGGATGATGAGACTAGTAATGTGACATGAACATTTAAAATAAAGAGGAGCTATATTAAATAAACTAATCAAACTCAAAGAGGATAAAAACCCTGGTCTGGATGGATTGCATCCATGCATTTTAAAAGAAGCTAGGAAGAGATATATTTAATACTTTGTTCGAAGAAGGTGTAGTGTCAGAGGACTGGTGGATAGCTAATATAATACTTATATTTAAGAAGGGGGAATAGACATGTCCAGGGAATTATAGACCAGTCAGCTTAACATCAGTGGTAGGAAAAATAATGGAATTCCTACCAAAGGAGAAAATAAAACAATATTGAGAAATCAAAAATATAATAACGAATAGTCAGCATGGATTTCAAATGGGAAAGTCTTGCTTGAACAACCTCATTGAATTTTTTGAAGAGGTACCAGAGAGAGTAGACAATGGTAATGCAGTAGATGTCATTTATCTAGATTTTCAAAAGGCCTTCGATAAGATACCCCATAATAGACTTATGAACAAGGTCAGAGAATGCGGAGTCAGGGGACAAGTAGCAGAATGGTTAGCTAGCTGACTTTAAGACAGAAAGCAGAGAGTTGAGGTTAAAGGTAGCTATTCACAATGGCAGAAGGTGGGTCGTAGTGTTCCACAAGGATCAATGCTGGGACCACTGCTGTTCACAATTTACATTAACGATTTAGACTTTGGCATCAAAAACACAATTTGTAAATTTGCAGATAACTCCAAATTGGGGCGATAGTAAATACTGAGGAGGACTGCAACAAATTACATGAGGACATTAATAAACTTGCAGAATGGGCATATAGTTGGCAAGTGAAGCTCAACAAAGATAAATGTGAGGTATTACATTTTGGTAAGAAGAATAGGGAGGTCACTTATTACTTGGAGGGTGTGAGTCTAGGGGCTAGATTTTCCATTTTTTTTGCATGCTTAACGACCACTTAACGTCCATTTTACCGCTGAAATGACGTATAATGCCCATATATCACCCATTTAGCCACAAAATGGAAACTGACGGGCAATTTTCGGAAACTTATCACAGCGTTACTTTCCCCATGTACGTAAAGCCAGGTCACCAATGTCTACAATCCTCCTGGACAACTGTACCATCTCTCCGCTGTCATGTCGTGCTCGTGGAACAGACCTGCCGCACCCACAAGACCTCCGCGGGGTCGGCGCCAACCTGGAGACAAATGGGGTGCCCTGTGGAGAGGTGCTTGGGGCCGGCACCTCCAGAGCGGAGGAGGGAATGACCGAAGGACCACGAGATGTCCTTGGAGTGGAATGGCTTCTGGAGCATGGTGATGCAGGTTCTTCAAAGTCCGCGCTCTCATCCGTCGCCAACCGACCCAGCGGATTGACGGGAGAGAATCGGAGCTCCTGAGCACCAGATGTAGTAGGATCAGCCGCCGACTCCTGCCCCACGCCCCCACCTTCTGGCCTCTGTGGCCTTGCCTGGGGCCGCGCTGCTGGCTGAGCTGCAAGACACAAATGAGGTTATTAGAGGAGAAGGGGGTGCTAGGGTGACAAGGTGAGTCCAGCGCTACACGCAGCATATGCACAACAAAAGCACCACCGTTCTCAAAATCATCACAGACATCACATTTCATCAACATCAACAAATTGTGCATTGCAATGATTTTCATTAGGCCAGCATTATTTCTATGACACTTTTAGAAATCCTCTATCATATTTGATTGTTCGGATATGAGTTGGTGTGGCATCTAGTGACTTTACATCCCGCAATGGTGTAAGCTTTACTCATGTGGCATCATTTCAGGGTCTGCAGATGCATCCGTGGCTGTCTGGGGGTGCTTCCCCATGTGTGCTAGCACTCGCTCCTCCATCTCTGTGATGTCGCTGGGGACTGGAGGCCTCTGCATGGATCTCATCGTCGATAGCTTCTTCTGTAAAAGGTGACAGGACGACATGGCATGAGATCATTGCATGATATCATTGCTAGGTACTGTCACAGAGACTGATACAACACATAGCCGACAGATGTAATAATGATTATTATGATAATTATCATTCTTTACCTAAAGACGTGCACCGTGACTGCAGGCTTTGAGTAAAACATTCCTGGTAAAAGTACAAAACCTCACATCTGCTGATAGTCACTCATGACTG
Organism: Pristiophorus japonicus; assembly: GCF_044704955.1. Lineage (NCBI taxonomy): Eukaryota > Metazoa > Chordata > Chondrichthyes > Pristiophoridae > Pristiophorus > Pristiophorus japonicus. Next base: position 136,426,052 of record NC_091977.1, read on the forward strand.
TTACAAATCAAATTATATAACTAAATAAGTACATGTAAATCAATGTAATATTTACTCTTGCCGATCCCACAAGGTCGTTCCATCGTTTGCGGCATTGGTTGCCCTCACGCTCCTTGTTGCTCGCCGATGAGACCACCTCTGCTATCTCGGCCCATATCTTCTGGTAGGCTTTTTGGGTGGGCTTCCCACACCCTCCCTGTGTCAAATCACCCCAGTGTGACTCGACCTCCTGCAGAAGGGAGGCATTTGCCTTGTCCGAAAACCTCCTGGTTCTTTTATGGCCTCCAATGTGCTCCTCTCCCACCTCACTGCTCTCTCCAGCGTCAGTTTCCACGGCGTGCTGTGATGCCTCCTCCTCTCCCTCCATTATAGGGAAAATTCGGTCAAATATGTGACTGGTAACAGCTACTTTTTGTTTGCCTACTTGCTGTGAAGCTCTAAACTCTCCCTCCTTCCTCCCAAAGCAGCCACACCACACCCAGCCACGCATTCAATCCCTCTGAGCTCCCTCTCTCTCTGTCTCCTCTTCTGCACATGTCATGGTGACCCTTGACCTCTTGAATCGCGGGAATCGAGCGTTGCCATGCCATTGCTAAGGATGGCCACACTTTACGGCAGAAGATCAAAAAAATGTAACGTTGCCGCCCATTTGATATTGCTTACGGTAACGCCCATTTTCAAAAATGTAAACTAGGTGTTTTGAGAATGGGCGAGAAGCTGGTGATCTGAAAATACTTTTTGACCACCCATGCCTGAAATAACGCCCATTTTTGGGCAATAACCTCCAAAGTGGAGGGTGTAGCCCTTGGTCCTTGCTCTCATCTGTCGTTCGCAGTGGTGGTGCGGAACCTAGGGGTGGAGTGCCGTGCTCTGGGACCACTGGGAGGCCTGTGGCAGCAATGTTCCTGGCTATCGCATCCAGGGCCTCTGCCATCCACAGAATGTACTCAGTCATGATGGCCAGCTGTCGCAATATGCCCTGACAATGCCCAATGCTTCGATGAGCTGGTCACCAAAGTCTACAGTCCTCCTGGACAACTGTACCATCCCTCCGCTCTTATCTGGCGCTCGTGGACCAGATCTGCCGCGTCCACGAGTCTCTGCGGGGTCGGCGCCATCCTGGGGACAAATGGGGTGCCCTGTGGCGAGGTGCTTGGGGCCGGTACCTCCAGACTGGAAGCGGGAATGACCGGAGGACCACCAGATCGCTTTGGGGTGGAATGGCTTTTGGAGCGTGGCGATGCAGGTTCCTCGAAGTCCGCGTTCTCATCCATGGAGAACAGACCCAGTGGATTGATGGGTGAGAATCGGAGCTCCTCAGGTATCGGATTATCCGGCGAGTCCATCCCCACTTTCTGGTCTCTGTGATCTTGCCTGGGGCTGCGCTGCTGGCTGAGCTGAGGCTATTAGAGGAGAAGGGGTGCTAGGGTCACAAGGTGAGTCCAGCGCTACACACAAATTATGCACGACAAAAGCAGCACCGCTATCAAAATTATCACATCATCACATTTCATGACAATCAACACATTTGCATTGCAAGGATTTTCATTAGGCCAACATTATTTCTGAGACAATTTCAGAAATCATCTATCATGTATGATTGTTCGGATATGAGTGGGTGTGGCAGCTATTGACTTTGCATCATGCAATGGTGTAAGCTTTACTCACGTGGCATCACTTCAGGGTCTGCAGATGTATCCGTGGCTGTCCGGGGGTTCTTCCCCACAAGTGCAAGCATTTGCTCCTCCATCTCAGTAATGTCGCTGGGAACTGGTGGCCCTCTCACCCGTTTGCCTCTGCATGGACCTCATCGTTGATAGCGTCTTCTGTAAAAGGTGACAGGACGACATGGCATGAGATCATTGCGTGATATCATTGCTAGGTACTGTCACGGACACTGATACAACACATAACTGATAGATGTAATCATGCTTTTTATGACAATTATCATTCTTTACCTAAAGACGTGCAGCATGACCGCAGGCTTTGAGTAAAACATTCCCGGTAAAAGTGCAAGACCTCACATCTGCTGATAATTACTCATGACTGTTACAAATCAAATGGTATAAATACTGTCATGTATCAAACTGTCATTGTAACCCATGTATAAACTGACCTAAGTTGTACACCTTGAGAACACTGACCACACTCGAACTTGTGGGAGACACTCCTAACCTGGACTTTCAAGTATAAAAGGGGAAGCTCCACCCACCGTCTCTCTCTTGAAGTCTTGGTAATAAAGGTAACTGGTCACAGAGTGACCTTCTCTCAAGTATGAGCCTCGTGTACATTTAAATTGTATAGTAAGGACATATCATTGGCGACGAGAAACTGGGATTTAAATCACGCGAGCATGGCCACTAGCAGCACAGACAAGAGGTACTGTGTTGGTGTTGATTGGGACGACTTTATTGAGAGACTACAGCAAAGTTTTGTCACTAGGGAATGGTTGGGACAGGATTCGGCCGACAAATGCAGGGCTCATGTCCTGACGGTTTGTGGATCCAGAACGTAGTCCCTGATGAAGGACCTTCTAGCGCCAGAGAAGCCAGCGGAAAAGACGGTCGAAGAGCTCAGTAAGTTGATCGGGGAACACCTTCAACCAGCGAGCAGCATACACATGGCGAGACACCGGTTTTACATGCACCGGTGGTGAGAAGATGCAAAGCGTTCCAGACTTCGTGGCAGATCTCCAGCGAATAGCGAGCCTATGTAAGTTCCCAGATGCATGCAGAGTGGAGATGCTGTGAGGCTTTTTTATTGACGACATCGGGCACGCTGGGGTTTTCAGGAAACTGATTGAGACCAAAGACTTGACCTTGGAAGCGGCGGCTCTGATAGCCCAGACAATTATCTCAGGGGAGGAAGAGACCAGAATGAGTTATGGCAAAAATCTTGGCTCAAATGCGGCAAACGACCAGGGAGTTAACATTGTTAATGTGGCACACAGTTCTCTAAGCAGACAAGGGCAATCGGACATGCCCCAGCATGCAGACGAACCCAAAGGGGGAATTCAACAGAGACAATGGCTAGCTGAACAGCGATTCATGCCATTGCAATGGACAATGCGGCCAGTAATGGGGCCATCAACACCTGTTAATGGTGCATTTAAGGACAGTTACAGAGACAGTCAGAGACGATTGGCTGGTAATGGACCTTTTGTTTCCAACAATGGGGTCTCTAGCTCAAGCTGGAGGTGTGGAGACAAACACACAGCCAGAGCTTGCAGGTATCAGCAATATACCTGCAGCAACTGCAACGTCAGCGGTTACTTGGCGCGTATGTGCAGGAAGCCTGCAGCCAGGTTAATGTACGAGGAGGATGGGCCTGATGTAAGCCCTACGAGGCCAAACAAATACTGGGGAAGTCGCTGGAAGCTGAAGTTCAGCGAGTTCATGTGGAGCACATATACAGTTCATATACCAGAATGCCACCGATAATGATGAAAGTGCTCCTCAATGGCATCCCAGTATTAATGGAGCTGGACACAGGGGGCCAGCCAGTCCCTGATGAGTATCAAACAGTTTGAAAGGTTATGGGTGTCCAAGGCCAGGAGACCAAAATTATTGCTGATTGACGCACTGCTACGGACATACACAAAGGAGATCATTCCGGTGCTAGGCAGCGCCACGGTAATCGTGACCCACAAAGATTTGGAGAACTGGTTGCCATTCTGGATTGTCCTGGGGGATGGTCGCGCACTATTGGGGAGGAGTTGGCTTGCTGTCATGAACTGGAAATGGGGCAATGTCAATGCAATTTCTTCTGTGGAGCGAGTATCATGCTCACAGGTCATGGACAAATTTGCCTCATTATTTCAACCCGACATCGGCACTTTCATGGGGATCAAGGTAATGATTCACATAAACCCGGATGCCAGGCCAGTACACCACAAGGCCAGAGCAGCGCCGTACGTGATGCGGGAAAAGATAGAATGCGAATTGGACCGCCTCCTGAGGGAAGGCATCATTTCGCCAGTCGAATTCAGTGACTGGGCGAGCCCGATCATGCCGGTGCTCAAGGCGGATGGTTCGGTCAGGATGTGTGGCGATTACAAGGTCACCATCAATCGGGTGTCACTCCAAGATCAGTACCCGCTACCGAAAGCAGAGGACCTCTTTGCGACGCTATCCGGTGGCAAACCTTTTTCAAAATTGGACCTGACCTCAGCTTACATGACCCAGGAGCTGGCGAGTGAGTCGAAGAAGCTGACCACCATCACGACACACAAGGGGTTGTCTGAGAATAACAGATGTCCGTTCAGGATTCGTTGAGCTGCCGCGATCCTTCAGCGAAATATGGAAAGCCTCCTCAAGTCGATTCCAAGGACGGTGGTTTTTCAAGACGACACCCTCATCACAGGTCGCAATATTGAAGAACACCTCCACAACCTGGAGGAGGTGCTACGCAGACTGGACCGGGTAGGGCTGCGACTGAAAACAGCGAAGTGCGTCTTCTTAGCTCCAGAGGTAGAATTCCTGGGGAGGAAGGTAGCAGCAGACGGGATCAGACCTATTGCGTCCAAAGCGGAAGTGATCCAGAGAGCACCAGACCCCATAACACAATGGAGCTGCATTCGTTCCTGGGGCTCCTGAACTATTTTGGAAACTTCCTTCCCAAATTGAGCACGCTGTTAGAGCCGCTACACATGCTCTTACGCAAAGGTCGTGATTGGATCTGGGAGGACAGCCAGGAAAGGGCTTTTGATAGAGCACGCAATTTGTTATGGCTCCAACAAACTTAACATTAAATGACCCGTGTAAGAAACTAGTTTTAATGTGTGATGCGTCCTCCTATGGGGTCGGGTGTGTGTTGCAGCATGTGAATGCTAATGGTCAGTTACAGCCGGTAGCTTCTGCCTCCAGAAGTCTGTCCCGGGCAGAAAGGGGCTACAGGATGGTAGAAAAGGAAGCGCCAGCATGTGTATATGCAGTAAAAAAAAATGCACCAGTACCTGTTTGGCTGGAAATTTGAGCTGGAGACAGATCACAAACCCCTAACATCCCATTTGGCCGACAACAAAGCCATAAATGCGAATGCATTGGCCCGCATACAGAGGTGGGCACTCATGTTAGCTGCCTATGACTACACAATTCGGCACAGACCGGGCACTGAAAACTACGCCGATGCACTCAGCAGGCTCCCACGAGCCACCACCGACGGGGCAACCGAGCAAGATGCTGAGATGGTCATGGCTGTTGAAGCTTTCGAAAACGAAGGCTCACCTGTGACAGCCCATCAGATTAAAGTCTGGACAAATAAAGATCCGCTACAGTCTTTAGTTAAGAAATGTGTCTTGAATGGGGACTGGGCAGCCATGTACGCGGCATACCCTGAGGAGTTTAAACCGTTTCATAGGCGCAAAGATGAACTCTCGATTCAGGCCGATTGCCTACATTGGGGAAACTGAGTAGTCATGCCCCAGAGAGGTGTTTATCAGAGAATTTCACAATGAGCATCTGGGCATTGTCATGATGAAGACAATTGCCAGGTCACAAATTTGGTGGCCAGGGATAGATGCAGATCTGGAACTTTGTGTTCGCAGGTGCAACACGTGTGCTCAGCTGGCAAACGCACCCAGGGAAGCCCCCCTTAGTCCCTGGTCCTGGTCCGCCAAGCCATAGTCATGCATCCATGTGGACTACACAGGTGCTTTCATGGGAAAAATGTTTTTGGTTGCAGTAGATGCCTACTCCAAATGGATTCAGTGTGCCATTTTAAATTCAAGCACATCCTCTGCCACGGTAGAAAGTCTACGGGCAATGTTCGCCTCCCAAGGTCTACTGGACGTCTTGGTCAGCGACAATGGCCCGTACTTCACAAGCACTGAATTGCAGGACTTCATGGCAGGCAATAGAAACATAGAAACATAGAAAATAGGTGCAGGAGCAGGCCATTCAGCCCTTCTAGCCTGCACCCCCATTCAATGAGTTCATGGCTGAACATGAAACTTCAGTACCCCCTTCCTGCTTTCACGCCATACCCCTTGATCCCCCGAGTAGTAAGGACTTCATCTAACTCCCTTTTGAATATATTTAGTGAATTGGCCTCAACTACTTAATGGAATCAACTATGTCAGAACGGCACACAGAAACATAGAAACTTAAAAATAGGTGCAGGAGTAGGCCATTCGCCCCTTCAAGCCTGCACTGCCATTCGATAAGATCATGGCTGATCATTCCTTCAGTACCCCTTTCCTGCTTTCTCTCCATACCCCTTGATCCCCTTAACCGTAAGGGCCATATCTAACTCCCTCTTGAATATATCCAATGAACTGGCATCAACAACTCTCTGCGGCAGGGAATTCCACAGGTTAACAAGTGAACCTGAGTGAAGAAGTTTCTCCTCATCTCAGCCCTAAATGGCCTGCCCCTTATCCTAAGACTGTGTCCCCTGGTTCTGGACTTCCCCAACATCGGGAACATTCTTCCCGCATCTAGCCTGTCTAGTCCAGTCAGAATCTTATATGTTTCTATGAGATCCCCTCTCATCCTTCTAAACTCCAGTGAATAAAGGCCCAGTTGATCCAGTCTCTTCTCATATGTCACTCCAACCATCCCTGGAATCAGTCTGGTGAACCTTCACTGCACTCTCTCAATAGCCAGAATGTCCTTCCTCAGATTAGGAGACCAAAACTGAACACAATATTCCAGGTGGGCCCTGTACAACTGCAGCAAGACTTCCCTGCTCCTATACTCAAATCCCCTTGCTATGAAGGCCAACATACCATTTGCCTTCTTCACCGCCTGCTGTACCTGCATGCCAACTTTCAATGACTGATGAACCATGACACCCAGGTCTCGCTGCACCTCCCCTTTTCCCAATTTTCCGCCATTCAGATAATATTCTGCCTTTGTGTTTTTGCCCCCAAAGTGGATAACCTCACATTTATCCACATTATACTGCATCTGCCATGTATTTGCCCACTCGCCTAACCTGTCCAAGTCACCCTGCAGCCTCTTAGTGTCCTCCTCACAGATCACACTGCCACCAAGTTTAGTGTCATCTGCAAACTTGGAGATATTACACTCAATTCCATCATCTAAATCATTAATATATATTGTAAAGAGCTGGGGTCCCAGCACTGAACCCTGCGGCACTCCACTAGTCACTGTCTGCCATTCTGAAAAGGACCCGCTAATCCCGACTCTCTGCTTCCTGTCTGCCAACCAGTTCTCTATTCACATCACTACATTACCCCCAATACCATGTGCTTTGATTTTGCACACCAATCTCTTGTGTGGGACCTTGTCAAAAGCCTTTTGAAAGTCCAAATACACCACATCCACTGGTTCTCCCTTGTCCACCCTACTAGTTACATCCTCAAAAAATTCCAGAAGATTTGTCAAGCATGATTTCCCTTTCATAAATCCATGCTGACTTGGACAAATCCTATCACTGCTCTCCAAATGCGCTGCTATTTCATCCTTAATGATTGATTCCAACATTTTCCCCACTATCGACGTCAGGCTAACTGGTCTATAATTACCCATTTTCTCGCTCCCTCCTTTTTTAAAAAGTGGTGTTACATTAGCAACCCTCCAGCCCATAGGAACTGATCCAGATTCGATAGACTGTTGGAAAATTATCACCAATGCATCCACTATTTCTCGGGCCACTTCCTGAAACCGTTCAAGCCGGCTTCAAACGGCCAGGTGGAACGAGCAGTGCAGATAATCAAAGAGGGGATGCTCATAATCCAAGGGGGTTCCCTACAAAGCCGCTTATCACGCCTCCTGTTGGCCAATAGATCCCAACCACACTCGCTCACAGGGGTTCCACCCGCAGAGCTGCTAATGAAAAGGACGCTCAAAACCAGGTTATCCCTTATACACCCTACTCTGAAAGAACTTGTTGAGAGCAGGCGTCAGTCACAATGTGACTATCATGACAGGAATGCAAGGGCGCGATGCATTGATGTCAGTGATCCTGTATTTGTCCTTAATTACGCTGCAGGTTCCAAATGGCTTGCAGGCACTGTGATTGCCAAAGAGGGGAATAGGGTTTTGGTAGTTAAACTTACCAATGGACAAATCTGACGCAAACACGTGGATCAAACTAAAAGGAGGTTCAGCAACCCCATAGAAGAAGCAGAGGAAGAACACGATGTAGAGTTTACTCCACCACAGGTGACCGAACACCGGAACCAAGTGGAGGAGAGCCCTGTCACTGTGGGCAGTCCGGACAGGCCTGAGGCACCGCAAACAGCAGACACTCAGGCCAGCGCCCAACAACCGGAGCCCCAACTCAGGCGCTCTACAAGGGAGCGTAAACCACCAGAGAGACTTAACCTGTGATCCCAATAAGATCTTTTGGGGGGAGGTGATGTCATGTATTCAACTGTCATTGCAACCCATGTATAAGCTGACCTAAGTTGTACACCTTGAGAACACTGACCACAGGGGGTGAACTTGTGGGAGACACTCCTAACCTGGACTTTCAGGTATAAAACGGGAAACTCCACCCACCGTCTCTCTCTTGAGGATTTAGTAATAAAGGTAACTGGTCACAGAGTGACCTTCTCTCAAGTATGGACCTCGTGTGCATTTATACTGTATAGTAAGGACATATCAAATACTTAAGTACATGTAAATCAATGTAATACTTACTCTTGCGGATCCCACAAGGTCGTTCCATTGTTTGCGGCATTGGTTGCTCTCACGCACCTCGTTGGTCACCGACGGGACCACCTCTGCGATCTCGGTCCATATCTTCTGGTAAGCCTTTGGGATGGGCTTCCCATGCCCTCCCTGTGTCAAAACACCCCAGCGTAACTCAACCTCCTTCAGGAGGGAGGCATTTGCCTCGTTTGAGAACCTTCTCGCTCTTTTGTGCTCTCCAATGTGCCCCTCTCCCACCTCACTGCTCTCTCCAACGTCAGTCTCCACAGCGTGCTGTGATGCCTCCTCCTCTCCCTCCATTATAGGCCAAAGTCGTGCAAATAGTTGGCTGGTAACAGCAAATTTTTGTTTCCCTATTTGCTGTAAAGCTCTAAATTCTCCCTCCTTCCTCCCAAAGCAGCCACACCACACCCACATACGCCTTCAGTCCCTCTCAGCTCCCTCTCCTCTGCTATGCATGTCATGATGACCCTTGACCTCCTGAATCGCGGGAATCGAGCGTTGTGTAAGGGGTTTTCACAGGGTTGTTGTTGTGCCTTGGGTGTCTCTCTCTGGACTTCTACCCTCACAGCTTATGCCTGGCCTGTGAGGTACCCTGAGTGCTGCAAGAGCACCCCTAGAGAGACTGTGTCCACAGCTTATGAAGGGGGTTTTGAGACTCGTGCGTCCCCACAGCTTATGCCTAGCCTGTGAGGCACCTGTGAATGTCAAACACTCCTAACCCCTTCTTCCCTAGCCTGTGAAACACAGTTGAGCGTTTTCAAGGCGCTCCTAGCTTCCCTTACACGGTTCTGACATAAGACTCACGATCAGGAGATGTAATACAATAGAACTGAGACAAGGTGATTCCAAGAGGAACTTTAGGCTTCCAATTTATTTGACAAGGTGTAACTCAACAAACAGCAATACACCAACAAAACAATCCCCCTAAATCCCACTAAAACGGACCCAACGAAAATCTTTACACCAGTTTAGCAGTACAATGCCCAACCTCCCACCTTTCCTGGCCTAACTGAGTTGGGAGTTCTGGGGACCAGAGGTTATACTCACTACTGTGCCTTCCACAGTCTGGTGGTTTGTTTCTTCTATCTTTGGTGTCTTCGGACACTGGTTTTCCTTCAGTGTCGAGAGGCTTGTGGTTGTGGTTGTTGAATCACGAGGGCAGGGAAAATCATCACTTCTTTTACTATGTCAGAAACCCTTTTTTTATAGCCAGATTATCCAGTCCGCCTCTCCTGCTGAAGTCGATTCTTCTCATTGGTGGACCTTTTGATTTTGAAAATTGCAGCAGTTTTAGATTGATGTTAACCGACTCAAGCTTTGAGTGGGTGTTGATTGCATTGGCCTCCTGTAGCCATTGTGCTAGTCTGGCCTGAGCCAGATATTTCTATGCCTGATGAAAAAGGTGTTGGAATACGTATGTGGCATTGTTTAAATGCTAATGTTTTCAAGGGGCAAGTTTCGAGGGTATACAGTTCCCAGACAATTTGATGAGTTCCAATGTCCAAACTGGCCCTTTTGATATTGACTCCACCCCTTTTCTTGCAGACTCAACATACATCTTTTAAAAAATCCCAAATTCGATTAAAGTTCGTAGTTTCTTCCATGTGCACTTTAGGATTTCAAACTTTCTGGTAGATAGTTCCAAATTAAATTCCCTTTCCAATGAGTCCAAACACTGGAGCGGGGGGGTCTCCATGAATGCACCCCCTTTTATCCCCTGCAGGCCTTGTCTGCTCTTTTAAAATTCATTTGTGTCCCAAAGTTTTCCTTCCATCGGTTTCAATTCACAGCCCAGACTGATCCCACAGCCCCTTTCCTTCTGGGTAAAATGAGGGGGTTTTCATCCTCCCCTACAGCTGCCATGCCATTGCTAAGGACGGCGACACTTTACGGCAGAAGGTCAGTGAGATTTAATGCTACTCCCCATTTCATATCGCTCGCAGTAACGCCCAATTTCAAAAATGGAGACTAGGTGCTTTGAGAATGGGCGAGAAGCGGCGATCTGAAAACCCATTTTTCCCACCCACTCCGGAAATAAGGCTAATTTTTGGGTGATAAGCACAAAAGTGTAAACTCTAGCCCCAGGTGCAGTACAGGAACAAAGGGATCATGGAGTACAAATACACAAATCGCTAAAAGTTGCGACACAGGTTAGCAAGGACATAAAAAAAGCAAACCAAGCACTCGAGTTTATTTCTAGCGGAATAGAATTGCAAAGTAAGAAAGTTGTGTTAAGCCTGTATCGAATTTGGTTAGACCACACTTAGAGTACTGCGTACAGTTCTGGTCACCATATTATTAGAAGGATATTGAGGCACTGAAGAGGGTTCAGAGAAGATTTACAAGGATGATACCAGAAATGCGAGGGTATACATATCAGGAAAGGATGAACAGGCTGGGTCTCTGTTCTCTTGAAAAAAGAAGGCTGAAGGGTGACCTAATAGTGGTCATTAAAATTATAAAAGGTTTTGATCGAGTGGATACAGAGAATGTTTCCATGTGGGGAAGAGCTTAACTAGAGGCTACCAATATAAGATAGTCACGAAGAAATCCAATTACGAATTTAGTAGAAAATTTATTTACCCAAAGAGTGGTGAGAATGTGGAACTCGCTATCACAAGGATTGGTTGAAGTGAATAGTATAGATTTAAGGAGAGGCTAGACAAGCATATGAGAAAGAAGGGAAAAGAGGGTTATGCGGATCGAGGAGGCTCGAGTGGAGCATAAATGCCGGCATGGACTGGTTGGACCGCATGGCCTATTTCTGTGCCATATATCCTATGTAATCCTATGTAATCGCAGATTCCCTCTTGGCCACAATGCTGAAATAAAAGCTACCACAAAGCAAATTTTCCAATCCAACTTTATACATCTATCCATCCAATATGACATCAAGAAATCAATTCACCACCCTTATGCATTCTTTTATTGACTGCTTTATGTGTGCCTTTACTGATGTCACGCAGTATTACCCCAGTTGCTGAGCATGGCTGGTGGAAGTCTGCTGATTTTCAGTGTGGGGCACTGCAAATGGCCTTGCGGGTCGACCTTGAGGAGTTGTTGGCTGGGAGTGCAAAATCGAGTGACGGTGTTTCTTTTTTTCCTTCTTCTTCACTCTCCTCTCCCTCTTCTTGGCCAACCAGTGACTTGGCAGGCTGCATTTCTTGGTTGTGTAAAATGAGGAATGCAAAAGGATGGAGTTGTGATGAGGGGAGGACGGGAAAGCAAGCGGTGCATGCCAGAAGGATGATAATGTATGAGGGTACCAGCATCTGGTATCTTTTCAGCCCCACCGTTGGTCAAGGGCTCAGTCATGCCCCTGCCAAGAATGACCTGCACCATCTCCTCCAAGGGGGTGAGGTGAGGCTGGGAATATGAGATCTGCCGCTTGTTGGTAGGTGAGTGATTGGGGTGGGGCCGGGGGGGAGGGGGGCAGTTATACATCGAGCAGTCTATGAGGCTAGTGGTGCAGTTAGTAGAAGATGGCTTTTGAAGATGCATTCACTGACCTTGACCAGTGGTCTGAGGTCATGAAGCTTCTTTGGGCACTGGAGCTGGGTGGTCAGTGACGGACTCGGTGATGTGGTACCACATCGTTCTTACTGGCTCCTGTCGGTAGAGGACCTCTCTTGCAAGTGCTGGAGCACAAAGCTGAAGTGCTGCATGCGAGACCCTGGGTGCCCCTTCCCTGGCTTACTGAGCCATTTGTGTTAGTGCTGAAGCATTTTTCCCATTTTTTGATGTTCGAAAGGGCATTCAGTTTTAAGTGCTGAAAACTGCCATTTGGAACTTTTTAATGTTACATTTATTTTAAAAGGCAGTAACGGCAGAAATCTGCATTTTTCCACTTAATTAAATTTTTTATTAGTTTTGAAGCGATTGCCCTTTTAATTACCGGCAATTTCTTGCACATTCCATAGCTTCGCTTCCAGAGGCTGTTCAGGATGGGAACTTAGACTTCCGTGCCTGCACAAATGACACCAGGAGGGTGTTACACAGTACTTAGCACTGGGCTAATAACCTTTAGCCCCTAGTGCGAATTTTTCTCCGGTAGCACTTTGTCCACTGTCAGCAGCTGTTAACCCAAGTTGCCGGTGATATTTTCCCCCAAATCTCTAATGAACACTGTTAATTTTTATCTCCACTAACTCTACAACCACTGTACTACAGAGGTAGCAATTTTAAACATAATAGAAATGGCAAGATTTGCCCAAAACTTAACTACTACGAAACTCCTCCCAGAAAAAGCAGTGACCTGAGTGGAGACACTAGCAGCAGCGGAGCATAAAAGAGCGAGGAGATAATAAATTAAACAAGGTTAGAGATGGCAGGGCAGGTCGTGTAATGTAACTGCAGCATGTGGGAGATGACGGAGAGCATTGTGATCCCGAGCAACCACATCTGCTGTAAGTGTCTGCAGCTCAAGGAGGTTCAGCTCAGAATTGTTGAGCTGGAGTACGAGCTGGAGACATTACGATGCATCAGGGAGGGAGAGATTTACTTGGACACTTTGCCACAGGAGGCAGTCACACCCTTAAGGTTCAAAAGTACTTTAGAGTTAATCAGTGGTCAGGGACAGGAGGGAGTTACTGCGAGTCAGGAAGCTATGGGGACCCAGGATGCTGTGATGAAGGAGCATCAGCCCTTGATCCTGTCCAGCAGGTATGAGATACTTGCTCCCTGTATGGATGCGGAAAAGGACTGCAGGGAGGATGGGCAAACTAACCACGGCACCATGGTACAGGGGTTCATCCAAGTAGGGGGAGAAGGAAGGAATGTGATAGTGGTAGGGGACAATATAGTTAGGGGGATAGATACTGTTCTCTGCAGCTGCGACAGGGAGTTCCAGAGGTTGTGTGGCCTGCCCGGTGCCAGGGTTAAGGATATCTCCTCGCAGCTGGAGAAGAACTTGGAGTAGGAGGCGGAGGATCCTATTGTCATGGTCCATGTAGGAACCAATGCCAGAGGTAGATCTAAGAATGAAATTCTGCTGAGGGAGTTTGAGGAACTAGGGCCTAAATTAATAAACAGAACCTCAAGGGTAATAATCTCTGGATTACTACCTGAGCCACGCGCAAATTGGCATAGGGTCAAGCAGATCAGAGCGTTAAATGCGTGGCTCAAAGAGTGGTGTGGGAGGAAGGGGTTTCAATTCATGGGGCACTGGCACCAGTACTGGGGAAAGAGGGAGCTGTTCCATCGGGACGGGCTCCACTTAAACCGGGCAGGGACCAGCATCCTGGCGAATCGAATAATTAGGGATGTAGATATGGCTTTAAACTAAAAAATGGGGGGAGGGGTCAGGTGAGGGGAAATTTAGATATCTAAAGAGAAAGGTCAATGCAATAAAGCAGTGTAGCGATTTGGGTAAAAATAAGCAGAATGTCACAGGAAGAGACAGAGAGTTTAATGGTAGCAGTGCAGCAGAGAATAAGGTCAAAGCAGGGAATAATGGTAAAAAAATAAATTAAAGGCTCTTTATCTGATTGCATGGAGCATTCATAATAGGATAGATGAAGTAGTGGTCAAATAGAGATATATGGGTTTGATCTAATAGCCATTACAGAGATGTGATTGCAAGGTGACCAAGGTCGGGACCTAAATGTTCCAAGGTACTTGATGTTTCGAAAAGATAGGCAGAATGTTAAAGGATAATAAAGGATGACGTAAGGACAGTAGAGAGAAAGGATCTTGGCTCAGAAAATCAGGAAGTAGCATGAGTATGGGTGGAGACAAGGAATAACAAAGGGCAGAAAACACTGGTGGGAATAGTATATAGACCCCTAACAGTAGCTATACAGTTGGACAGAATATTAATTAAGAAATAGTAGAGCTTGTAACAAAGGTAATGCAATGACCATGGGGGACTTTAATCTTCATATAGACTGGATAAATCAAATTGGTATAGGTAGTCTGGAGGACGAGTTCATGGAATGCATTCAGGATAGTTTCCTAGAAAAATACGTTATTGAACCAACCAGGGAACAGGCTATTTTAGATCTTGTATTGTGCAATGGGACAGAGTCAAAGCAACCTCATAGTCTGGGACAGAGTGATCATAATACGATAGAATTTCACATTGTGTTTGAGAGTGACTTGCCTGAAACCGAAACTAGAGTCTTAGGGGTCGAAATTGAGCCTCACCCCAAACAGGGCACACCTAGCGGATTTGAAAAGTTTTCAAGTTTGAAAAATACCGGAGAAATTCAGGATTCAAACATTTTTTTGCCTCGGTACGGTGCTCTGGTTGGATGTAGGGCGAAAGTGCCCTTGCAGTGGGTCTGCCGCCCTGACTACTCATCAGCGCCGCTAAAGGGAAGAGCCACTGCGAGCTCTGCATACGTTTAGGTTAGGTCCACTGGGTCACCAGGGAGGGTGTCTGCCAGGCCAATGGCCTGGCACCCAAGAGGGGTGCCAGGCTGTCTGCTGGAGGCCGGGCCAAACCCGGGGGCGTAATTTTCGGGCCAATCTGGCCGTAGGCCGACAAAAAAATTTACATGGCAGCCACGGCAGTGCACCCTCCCCTTTAAGGGCGGCCGGGCTGCCATGCTACAGAGTGTGTACCGACAGCAAAAGCTGTCGAGGGCACTGACCTGCGGCACGGCGGCTCCCACAGGGCAATTTTGAAAAGGGACAATTTCCTGGGGTGCAATTTCACGAGGGGGTCAATGCCAGTCGAAAAGAGGTTGACACGTGCACACCGCGGTGGGAAAATGGGTGGAGCGGCTCCAGGTATCATTCCAAACCTGAGGTAGGGCAATTTACAAAATGGCGGCCCATCCACGACGAGACATTGGCCATTCCACGCTGCCCCATGGCCGGCGCTTTCAAGCTGCCAGAGGCCTCATAGGGAGGAGCAATTTCACAAAAGAGCACTTCCATTTAAGCCCAAGATAGTAATGAACCCAAAAACTAAAATTCACATAAAGTATGATGCAAATTAAAGAAATGTTTTCAGGTTTCAGCATCTTCCACAGAACACAAAGGGGGAAAAATTGATTATAGCCAGTTTTGAGGTGTTAACATTGACTGAGTGCTAAGTTTAGCGCCAGGTGTTATTTAGTGGGGGCATTAGTGATATTGATTTTAGTGCCCTAAGAGTGGAGTGGAGCACTATGGGAAGCATTCCATACTTCCCTTAGAGTGCTGAACTAGGAGCGCTCCTGAAGTTCTGGTGCTATAATACCGCCATCCTAGCGCTCAAAGGGGAGTTTAGCTGGAGCACCTGAAAACATAAAAAGAATTGCAAGGGAGCTAATTTGACCATCAGGATGAGCAAAGAAAGTGAAATCAAATCTGAAATTCTTATCTGTAAATCTCATTCCTTTCATTAGTGCCCCGGACAGCTGTGAATGCTAGCTTTCTCTCACGCGAATAGCACTAGGCGGTAAGGCTGGCTTCCGTGGTACTACCGGGGCTTTGCACACTGGTGCTACAGTGCCTGCTGCCAAGTATTAGGGCCGCCACCAAAAACCTAATCAAGTTTGCGAGCGGCGCTAATATGGCTGCGATAATCCTTCACCGCTCCGGTAGCGCCGCTCACGAGCACTAACAATCGATTCAATTGTTAGCACAAAAGGATAGTATGCAGGTACAGCAAGTGATCAGGAAGGCCAATGGTATCTTGGCCTTATTGCAAAGGGGATGGGGTATAAAAGCAGGAAAGTCTTGCTACAGCTATACAAGGTATTGGTGAGGTCACACCTGGAATACTGCGTGCAGTTTTGGTTTCCATATTTACGAAAGGATATACTTGCTTTGGAGGCAGTTCAGAGAAGGTTCACTAGGTTGATTCCGGGGATGAGGGGGTTGACTTATGAGGAAAGGTTGAGTAGGCTGGGCCTCTACTCATTGGAGTTCAGAAGAATGAGAGGTGATCTTATCGAAACGTATAAGATTATGAGGGGGCTTGACAAGGTGGATGCAGAGAGGATGTTTCCACTGATGGGGGAGACTAGAACTAGAGAGCATGATCTTAGAATAAGGGGCCGCCCATTTAAAACTGACATGAGGAGAAATTTCTTCTCTCAGAGGGTTGTAAATCTGTGGAATTTGCTGCCTCAGAGAGCTGTGGAAGCTGGGACATTAATAAATTTAAGACAGAAATAGACAGTTTCTTAAACGATAAAGGGATAAGGGGTTATGGGGAGCGGTCGGTTAAGTGAAGCTGAGTCCATGATCAGATCAGCCATGATCTTATTGAATGGCGGAGCAGGCTCGAGGGGCCGTATGGTCTACTCCTGTTCCTATTTCTTATGTTCTTATGTTCTTAAATGGTCCTAACCAGTCACAAATTACATTTTCTATGATTATGACCATGGTTCCTTATTTTTCCTTCCACTCAGTTGTCAATTCCATTCCTCCTCCAATATTCTTCCTCGCTGCATTTCCACAACAGATTCATCATGTTGCAAGTCTTTGCACAAGTATCCATCAAGTCTGACCTCATTACCTCTCTCACCATTGACAGATCGTATCTGTCATCACTACTTCACCTGCCATTTATTCCATCAACATGGGTCCCTTTTGTACTCTCTCACCTTGGTCCGAGAATCTCACAATGGTCATCCCCAACATCAGCAACACCAGGCACACCAACAGCATCAACAACACCATCAACCTTCACCGCAATCACCTGATGCTGTACAGGACACAGGGCATCAGCATCTGACCACATTGCTACCCAGGAGGCCATCCCTGGCCTTACCATGTGCAGATTTACTTCAGTTGACACTGTACACCCTAGCTGCCTTTTGATGCACACCAACACCATAAAGCATCCGACAATGCCCAAGTTATTCCTTTCACAATCATCACTATTGTGGGGATACCCTTATGTCTCACCATTCACTGCAACTCACTAAGCCACTTCCAAAGGTGCACACAAATCTGTCCAAGAATACAATGTAATGAAAATAAAGGTTTCAATGTTCGACACCACATTAACAGAAACTTTACATGAACAATGTCTGAAAAAAACAAAATCCTGCCCTTGTTTGTTGTTAGTTGGTATGATTGCACTAGGATGAGTGTGAGTGTGAGGGCTGGCTAGTGAGATGGGGATGTGATAATGTAGATAGAGGGAAGGGTGGAGGTGCAAGGTAAGTTTGTGTGAGTAAGTGTAATGACTCAAGAGTCTGCTTAATTTGTAAAAAGACTTGTTAAGATTTTAAAAGGAGAATGTTGTT
The DNA here is from genome assembly GCF_044704955.1 of Pristiophorus japonicus. Lineage (NCBI taxonomy): Eukaryota > Metazoa > Chordata > Chondrichthyes > Pristiophoridae > Pristiophorus > Pristiophorus japonicus. The sequence continues at coordinate 136,443,864 of NC_091977.1, forward strand.
ATGTATTAATGCTTGGGGGGGGTCACCAGACACCAGAGGGTGCCGTGTTCGGAGGTCATCGGGCTGTACGCATGTGGCATGTGTGCTTGGTCACCTGTATATAAGCTGGTTGTCTTTGTTCTGCAGCCACTCACGGGCTGGAATAAAGATGGATCAGTGCAATACTTGCATGCAGCTAAGTAAAGTACCAGTAGAATCTCTGCTAAATCTTTGGTCATGGCCATCCAAACCATGGTCAAGGATCCATATTGACCATAGTTCAGTACATAAACCGGATCGTTGATCGAGATGTCACGTGACACGGCAACACGATCATGACATCATTGCTGACTTCGACGTCTGTTTTTAACACGATCATTCAAATCAGGATGAACAAGAGAAAGCCTGGTCTTGAGATTTCTCTTCATCAGTAGTTCAGCAGGACGAATCCAGTAAGCATATGAGGTCTTGACCTGTAACTGAGCAATATACATGACAACTGTCTCTGCAGTGAGCCCTGAATTACATGTTTCATACTTTGCTTGATCTTTTGAACGGCACGCTCTGCTTGACCATTAGGAGCAAGCTTAAATGGAGCTGATCTCACATGTCTGATGCCATTGAGTTTCATGAACTCCTGGAACTCAAGACTTATGAAGCAAGATCCATTGTCGCTCACAACAATGTTATGCAAACCATGAGTAGCAAACATGAAACGAAGGCTCTCAATGGTAGCTGTAGACGTGCCCGGAAATCAGCGTGGTCCCGGCCTGCAAGAACATCAGCAGGCCGGGGCTATTAGAGGGAGAAGTGTGTGGCGGCCCAGCCTGGAAATCGGTGTGGTCCTGGCCTGCAAGACCATCAACAGGCCGGGGCCATCAGAGGAAGCAGCGTGCGATGGCATACCACTGCAGGGAGCAGCGCGTGCTGCTGCAGGAGGGCGATGGCTGTTTGCAGTGCGGGCAGGTACAGCAGGAGTGGCGAGGTAGGGGCAAGGGAGTGGCAAGAGTTCGTAGAGGGATGTGATCGTGGCCCAGAAGAGGTGAGGGCGCAGGAGCAGCACAGGCCAGCCCCACACTGCGATATATGTGCGCACAGGGTCCATGCAGAGCTGGTCTCCAGCCGTCTTAGTTAATCCTTGCCACTGGACCAAGACCTAGCTCTGTTAAGCCCATGTGGTGGCTGGGTGCAACCGCCATCACATGTTAAAAAAATCCACCCTTCAGGATGTAGCTCAGGATCCGGAATATTAGGTCCTTCATTGAAACACCTGTGAACACTTCCCTTTTCGGCGTGGAAGCAAGTCAAGCTTGATACGAGGGACTGCCTATGATGATGGATGACATAATAACACATTCTATCCACTTAGAATATGCATCTACTACGACAAAAAACATCTTTCATAGGAACGTCCCACAAAATCAATGTGGATCCTGGACCATGGTTTAAATGGCCATGACCAAAGACTCAGCGGAGATTCCACTAGTACTTTACTTTGCTGCTTGCAAGTATTGCACTGATGCACGCATGATTCCAGATCAGAGTCAATTCCAGGCCATCATACATGAAACCTAGCAATTGTCTTCATCATGACAACACCAGGATGAGTGCTATGAAGTTCATGTGCAAATTTTTCTCGACCTTTCTTCGGCATGATTACATGATTATCCCACAGTTTACTGTGGGTTAATCGTGTAATGATGCCTAAGAAACAGCTAAATCATCATGCCTAATGAAACAGCTAAAACATCTAATGGACAGCTCGTCCTTGCAACGGTTGTATGGTTTGGTCTCCTCACGCATCTCCATCGGTATGGCAGACCAATCACCACTGAGTACACACCGTTTCACAACCGATAAAATAGGATCATGGCTGGTCCAGATCATAACTTGTTGAGCAGTGACGGGTTGCTTCACTCTCAAAAACATCCATTACTAACAGTAGATCTGCAGGTTGAGGCGTTTCCATCTCAGTTGTGGGTAAGGGCAGATGACTCAGTGCATCGGCACAATTCTCAGTACCAGATCTATGATGGATGAAGTAATCATAGGCAGACAATGTCAGTGCCCACCTTTGAATGCGGGACGATGCATTGGTATTAATATCGTTGTTTTCCGCAAGCAATTAAATGAGTGGCTTATGATCCATTTCTAGTTCAAAATGAAGACCAAACAGGTACTGGTGCATTTATTTTTACCCCATACACACAGGCCAAAGCTTCTTTCTCTGCCATACTGTAAGCCCTTTCTGCTTTAGACCGACTTCTCGAAGCACAAGCAACAGGTTGTAGCTTGCCCGATTCATTTGCTTGTTGGAGTACACAACTAACCCAATATGATGAAGCATCACAGGCCAATACAAGATGCTTACACGAACATAGCAGATTCTTGGCTTTCTCAGAGGCTCTATCTTGAGATGCACCCCAGTCCCAGTTGTCGCCTTTTCTTAGTAACACATGCAGTGGCTCTAGTAAGGTGCTCAATCTGGGTAAGAAATTACCAAAGTAGTTGAGTAGCCCAAGGAACGAATGCAGCTCCATCACATTCTGAGGCCTGGGTGCATTTTTGATGGCCTCTGTTTTCGAATCAGTGGGTCTGATGCCATCAGCAGCAATCTTCCTCCCGAGGAATTCGACTTCAGGTGCCATGAATACACACTTCGAGCATTTCAGCCTGAGTCCCACTTTGTCCAGATGCTGTAGGACTTCTTCAAGATTGTTCAGATGTTCAGCAGTGTCGCGACCTGTGACCAGAATGTCATCTTGAAACACGACAGTTCTAGGAGCAGACTTCAATAAACTTTCCATATTCCTCTGAAATATGGCTGCAGCCGAACGAATTCCAAAAGGACACCTGTTCTCGATGAACAGTCCTTTATGGGTGTTGAGGCAGGTAAGTTTCTTCGAAGTGTCGACAAGCTCCTGTGTCATATAGGCCGACGTCAAATCCAGTTTCGTGAACGACTTTCCACCAGCCAGCATAGCGAACAGGTCATCAGCCTTCGGTAATGGATACTGATCCTGTTCCAAAAATTGATTAATCATAATCTTGTAGTCTCCACAAATCCTGAGAGTGCCATCACTCTTCAACACCGGAACAATGGGACTAGCCCACTCATTAAACTCTACCGGTGATATGATCCCTTCACGCTGGAGTCTGTCAAGCTCAATTTCAACCTTCTCCCTTCTCATGTATGGAACAGATCGAGCTTTGTGATAGACAGGCCTTGCATTGGATTCCAGGTGAATCTGCACCTTGGCTCCTGTAAAATTACCAATGCACGGTTGAAACAAACAAGGAAACATTTTCAATATTTGAGCACACGAAGTATTATCCACCGAGGACTACATCTTGACATCATTCCAGTTCAGCTTGATTTTCTTGAGCCAATTCCTGCCCAACAGCATTGGACCATTATCTGGGACGATCCATAATGGTAGCTCGTGAACCACACCCTCATACGACACCTCGATTGCTGCACTGCCGAGCACCGGTATTAATTCCTTAGTGTAAGTACGCAACCTGGCATTGACTGGATTTAGCTTCGGTTTCACAGTCTTAGTTTCCCACAGCTTGTCAAATGTCCTTTGGATCCTGATCAATTGGCTTGCACCCGTGTCCAGTTCCATTGATAAAGGCACGCCATTCAGCTTCACATTAATGACAATCGGCTGACTCTTGCTCAGGAATGAATACAGTCCATTCACTTCCTCCTTGGGTTGCGTATCCGGGCCATCACAGAACTGGTCCTCATCAACCATGTGGTGAGGCGCACCACGCTTGCTCTGTTGTGGACACATCCTGTGAAGATGCCGCACTTTCGAACATCCATTGCATGAGTATTGTCAAAACCGACACTGATGAGGCCGATGATTGCCCCCACATTGCCAACAGGGTGAAATGTGGTTCGAACCAGTTGGCGGGCTCTGAACAGCGGCCGGTTTTGCGTAAGCAGTTCTGCCCGAAAACGACACCATCTTGTTTACAGTCCTTGTCGTGGAACTCTGACTCATCGATGATATCTGTCTCAAATTATCATCCGTGGTCATGCATGCCCGGGCAGTCGCGATGGCCTTTTTCAAATCCAGTGTCTCTGCAGCCAACAGCTTCCTGAGGATCGCATAATGTCTGACGCCTATCACGAAGACATCACGCAGCAAGTCTTCCAGCATGTTCCCGAAATTATGCGGCTCAGCAAGACGTCACAGTTCGGTGACAAATGCCGACACGACCTGGCCCTCAGCATGAACATGCATGTAGAAACAATAACGTGATATGATGATCCCCTCTTGTGGCTTCAGCTGGTTACCCACTAATGTACACAATTCCTCGTACTCTTTTTCCACCGGACATACATGCGAGAGAAGATTCTTCATGAGGCCGTAAATTTTCGGACCACAAACGGTGAGGAGAACTGTCCTGCGCTTAACTGCGTAGGCCTCTGCCTCCATGCCGTTGGCCACAAAATCTGCCCAATCCTCGCCTTCCACGAATCTCTCCAGGATTCCAACCGTACCCATTGTGCATGCGAAGGTTCTTAAATTATCTCACCGCCAATTGTCTGACTCAAGAGTCTGGTTACTGTAAACTCACTTAGGTGCAACCTGATCCATCTTTATTCCAGCCCGAGAGTGCCTGCATGACAGACACCCAGCTTATATACAGGTGACCAAGCACACATGCCACATGCGTACAGCCCGATGACCTCCGACCGCGGCGCCCTCTGGTGTCTGCTGACCCCCAAGCATTAATACATAACAGTAAGGATGTGCAGGAGTAGGATAGAGAAGGCAGAGTGATGAGGATGTGATGAGTGGCACAGCAGGATGAGGTTGAGTGTGGCTTTGTACTAATGTTTCGTGATCTACTGAGATCATTGAAACATTTGTGGCACTTCACCCAAGTCCTCTTGACCACATCCCTGCTTGTGACCTCCTCTGCAATGTGCAACCAAGCTGCACTGATCTCCGAGAGATGTTTTTTCTGCTCATGGGTAGGAAAGATGACATCCCTGCGTGCTGTGACTTCCTCCATAGGCATATGAAGGGAGTCATGGGAAAGCCGGGGTGCAGTACTTGTTGGTGTTTGCAGCACCTCAGTGCTGTAGAACACTTAAAGCACAAATGTCAAAAGAAAGTTGCCCATGGTTACCTTAAGGAAACTGGCTGATGACGCCGCATCAAATGACATCGCCAGATCCGCTTCCACTAATTGGCCAGAAAATCTAACAAGCCCAATCAACGGTAGCTCATTTCAAAGGCTGGGATGGAAGCAGCAGCAGGATTGGGACTCACCACTGTCGTCACTCGCCCTGGACCTACTGAGTTTACTAAAATTGCGGCCTATGACACAGGTATGCATACCTTATGGCTAGCTAGGGGAACAGATCGTTAGTGAAATATAAACAGAAAATGTCGCAAATATTCAGCAGGTCAGGCAGCATCTCTGGAGAGAGAAACAGAGTTAATGTTTCAGGTTGATGACCTTTCGTCAGAACTGGTCATACTTGTGTTTAAATCCTTCCCGAACCCCCAGTTCTTATGAAGCCTGAGAGAACGGGTTTCTCTCAGGCCCTGCCCAATTTTTTTAAGTTTCCCACCCGCAGCCAGCCAGATTGAGAGGCATGCTGACTGGCTGTTGAACAGGTAAGCTTGCCCTACCATGCCACAGCCAGCGAGCAGAGTGGAGGGAGAGGGAATCGGAGGCCAGAGAGAAGGGGTGGGGCGGGGGCCATGAATCATAGATAGGAAGGCTGGGAGTGGGGGCGATCAGGATTCAGATTTCTAACTCTTTAACCTCCCACCCTACCCAAATCTGCCCATTTTGGGGGGGGTTAAAACTCACCCCATGGGTGTTTTCTTTAGGATAACAATTGTCCAATACTTGATAGTAAAGTTGGTGATATGACCGTGTGAATATTTATGGACAAATCCTTTTTTAAATACTTTAATCTTCGAGACACGATAAGTATTAAACACATCCCAGCATGCACCTAACACTAAACCATTTCAAAGAATGATTGCTTTAATCCATATGCTGCTGTATATACACTTACCTTCAGGAACCTGTCACACGTCACTTCTAACATACTGTAACAGCTTTGGATTTGTTGGCTTTACAGGCGTCAGGTTGATGTGTGGCCTCGATCACGTTGTTATCTTTCCAATAAGTTGTTAAATCAACAACACATTTCTTGTACATTTAATATGTTCACTCTGAAGAGAAGCATGTAAATCATAAAAATGTATCGAGTGTCATGTGATCAAAGTGATGCTCTTCATCATCATTCAGTAGATACAAATCTGTGAGTAATGTGTAGTTTGGACTGTGTGTCAAATCTGTATTATAATCACAAGAAGATGGGCAGATGTAAATAGTGGAGAATTCTTTGATTTCAGTCAGATTTGGGATTTAATTGCTTGCACCTCAACTCCTCAAATGTGTTTCCTGTTGTGAGCAGGACATTTGGATGAATCAAGAATAAATGCCAGATGTGAATTACCTGCATTCTTCATCACAGCTCTTGACAGATATTAGCTTTCTTATAAAATGGAAGATTTCTCCACTGCACAGGAATTCCACAATGAGCAAGCAAGAAAATGGCCCACCACCACCTTTTCAGGGCAACTTGGGATGAGCAATATATGCCAGCCTTGCCAGCGATGCCTACATCCCGAGAATGAATAAAAAATAAAGAAATAAATAAAGAATTACGTTGAGCTATATTTTCACATGTGCCTTGATTGAAACTTCAATGATTTAGATTTGATTTGAGCTTCAATACCTTGGGTTTTTACTATTTCAGTACAAAATAAACCAAACATACTGAGGGCCATTTTCATCTCAAGACCGCCTCGTTGTTAGGCATAAATGGGCAATAGTGAGACACAAATTGGGGAAACAAATGCTGACATACGCTGGAGGACCGCCCATTTCTAATTTTTGGCCAGTACTCGAATAAGGTGAACAGCATTCTCAATGGACACAGGCGAGAGCTTTATGAATGTATGTAAATAAAAGGGAGTGCTACACTGTCGATGATGCCGTCTTTTGGATGAGACATTAAACTAAAGTCCCATCTGCCCTCTTATGTAATGTAAAAGATTCCATGGCAATATTTAAAAGCAGGAGAGTTCTTCCTGGTATCTTGGACAATATTTATCCCTCAAGCAACATGACAAAAAAAAAACCCAGATTATCTGGTCCTTATCTCATTGCTATTTGTGGGACCTTGCTGTGTATAAATTGGCTGCTGCGATTCATACATAAGAACATAAGAACATAAGAAATAGGAGCTGTAGTAGGCCACCTGGCACCTCGAGCTTGCACCACCATTTAATAAGATCATGGCTGATGTGATCCTGGGCTCAGCTCCACTTCCCTGCCTATTCCCCATAACCCTTCACTCACTTATCACTCAAAAATCTGTCTATCTCCTCCTTAAATATATTAATTGACCCAGTTTCCAGAGCTCTCTGGGGCAGAGAATTCCAGAGATTTATGACCCTTTGAGAGAAGAAATTCCTCCTCATCTCAGTTCTAAATCGGCGACCCTTTATTCTGAAACTATGCCTCTTAGTTCTAGCTTCCTCCACAAGGGGAAATATCCTCTCTGCATCTACCCTGTTGAGCCCCCTTATTATCTTATATGTTTCAATAAGATCACCTCTTATTCTTCTAAACTCCAATGAGTATTGGCCCAACCTGCTCTACAACTTTACAACAGTGACTACACTTCAAAAGTGCTTCATTGGCTGTAAAGTGCCTTGGGACACCCTGAAGTTGTGAAAGTCACTATAAAATGCAAATCTTTCTTTCTTTCAGAGTGTTGATTTCATGCACCAGAAGCCCACACAAATTGATATCGAGCTTCTCCATCACACCTGACATGGTGCTCTCTGGCAAGCAGTCCAATGCATTCAGCAATTGCTAGTATACTTGTTTCTTTTGAAGGTTGCGCCACTAAAGTCTGCATCTTCAGCTGAGCTAGGACCTCAACATGCACTTTGGTGAGCCATGACCTGGGCCATCTTGCACCCGCTCCTGCTTACTTGTGCTCTATGTATCACCCTGTGCAGATTTCTGTAACTCACTCTCTACAATATGCGGGCTGCTGATTTCTATGCTGGTGCTTGATAAAGTAAGTGATGGTGCATCTGTGTGGCTCCAAGGCCTAAGCCATCTGAAGGACGTACAAAAGGGGCAGAGGGATAAGAGTTAGAAGGGATAACCAATATTAGATGGGTGGCGATGCAGTGCAGCCTCAGGTTGTCATGCTGTTTGAGTGTCTGCAGCTAGGGAGTTAAGTGGAAGGAGAAAAGGAAGGGAAAGTGCCCAACCACCATACTGTGTGTGGCCTCCAGCATTGCCACCTCAAGTATGGCGTGTCCTCCCTCTGCCAATGGTATTCATGACAGCGCCCTCCATTGGAGTGAGTTTTCAGAAATGCCTTGAAAGGAGGCTAGGGAAGTGGAAAAGTGGAGGGGGTTAGGGAGGAAATTCCAGCATATGAGGCCTAGATGTCTGATGGTATGGCCACCAATGGTGAGGTGAAGGGAGGGGTTGTAAAAAATACCACAGTCAGAAGAATGGAGATTTCTAGGGGTAGGGGCTGGCAGGGTTGTTGGGCTGGAGGACTGGAGGAGTTTACAGAGATAGGGAGGAGTGAGTCCATAAAGGGATTTAAATATGAGGATGGAAATTTCAAGTATTGAGGGTCCTGGAGACAATATAGATCAGCGAGGACAGGGGAGATGGATGAGATCCTCATCCACACCAACACATTCATATCCCCTCCATAGCACTCCAACACTCCTAACTGCTACCTCTAATCCACAATCCTCCTCCCAGTATTCCCAAGTCCCAAATGCCACTTTTACTATTTCCACTTCTCATCAATCCTAAATAATTATTCCATTACTACAATTTCACCCTCCCAAAAATGCAAACCACACAACCTCCATTACCCATTAATATTACATACCTCCTATATTCTCCTACCTACCTGCTACCTGAATATCTTACATTATCTTCCTCTCTTCCTCAGCTTCTGAACAATGTAACACAAAAATTCAACACGAAACTTAATGGACCTAAAATTGAGGTAGGAGGCTTTCTTCGTACGAACGCCTCCGATCTGAAAAAAATCTATAAATCTACCTGTTGGTCCCGGAGAAACGTAGGATCCTGGTTGAAAGGCCTAGATTCGCTGCAGTGCATGGGGACCTGTCTTCGAGGTACGTAAGTCCAAGCTGGAGTCACGTGGGCCTGGACAACCAATCACGATGCAGCATTCTCATTGATAATAATGTGAACTTCGTATGTACGAGTTCCCATTACTATCAATGAGAAAACCCCCTAAAACACCCAAACACAGCATAATAAATAAATAAAACACCTCACATATTTAAAATTAATTGAAATGAAATGTAATTAAAAGCTTTAGAAAAAAATATATTTTTTGGAATTTTTTTTAATGTGTTTTGATAGTATTAAAAATAAACTTACCTTAATGTACAGAGTTTTAAGTATAAAAATGTATATTTAAATGTAATTTTAAGTTTGAAGGACATTCGCTGGACATGAGTTGGGCAAATAGCTCAATCACTACCACGCGAATGTCTTTCTCCCAGGGATGCGGAGGATCTATCAAGCGAAATCTTTGACAGATCGGAAAAGACGCTTTTTGGCGCATGAGCATCGCGCCCCAAAAACTGGCTTTTACGAGGCCTCGCCGGGTCGTGCGCACTTCGTACAGAATAGGCGAGGCTGGAATTTTAGGCCCAATGTCATCTAAAACAACACATCATCCAAACTGCTGTGAACAAAGGCATGGTATATTTACAAGTAATGTATTAGAATTTGTGTGTGTACCATGCATCAAACTCTAAATGTGTCCTTCATTGTTTTTCACTGTGGTGCTCACAAATTTCTACCATATCCTCTGTCACTGTGAATAATCCCACTAAGACTCCACTATATTTTCAATGTGTTCATTTTAATTCAATAAACAGTGGCAAATATTTTTTTTAGAAATAACTAAAATAATAAGTTATACTTCAAATTATGTGTTCAATTATTGAGGAAAGCAGCATTTACACATTTTATGAAAATAGGCACCGATTACCTTCTACCATATAATGATGACATTTAATGTCGGATGATCAGTTACAGTTGTTGAGTGAAATGGTCTTCTAGGAGAAATTATCAGAAATATAGAAATTAATTTTTTATTTAAAAATGTTTTTTCCATTATGCTAAAAAATAATTCCAATTCCATTTTCAATGGAAATGAAAATCAAGAGCGATGTATAACAAGTGACTGCATTAATATTGCCTGTTTTACACTATCACCCGAAGTCAACATTACTCACAATGTGTTTAGACCAGGAGGATCAGGCAGTATGACTGAGGACAGCAGCCCATCCCATCGTACAGGCATCGTCAGCCCTACAAGACTCTCTCCAAGCAGCTATGCCTCTGATGGTTCCAAAGATGCCACTTCATCACAAAGTGACAGCAGTCCTCAACGTTTACGGTTTTGTATTCTTCCAGGCTGCCACAGAGCATCTGTGCAGCATTAGCCTGGAAGCTGTCAGAGCATGTGTCATAAAGGTGACTGATGCCCTCTTTCATAGAGCCGCCAAATTCCTCCACGTGGGCAACACTCCTCAGGCAGCAGAAGCACAGAAGCAAGGGACTCTACATGACAGCTTAATTCCTCAGAGAGCAGTGTTCCATGATGACACATACGTGACACTGAAGGTATCAGCTGAACAGCCACTGACATGTGAATAGTGTCATGTATTCAACTGTCATTGTAACCCATGTAAAAACTGACCTAAGTTGTACACCGTGAGAACGTTGACCATTCGGTGGTGAACTTGTGGGAGACACTCCTAACCTGTACTTTCAGGTATAAAAGGGGAAACTCCACCCACCTTCATCATTTCAGTGCTGGAATAAAGGTTACTGGTCACAGAGTGACCTTCTCTCAAGCATGGGCCTCGTGTGCATTTGTACTCTATAGTAAGGACATATTATTGGTGACAAGAAACTGGGATTTAAACCACACGAGCATGGCCACTAGCAGCACAGACGAGAGGCACTGTGTTGGTGATGATTGGGACGATTTTATTGGGAGACTACAGCAAAGTTTCATCACTAAGGAATGGCTGGGACAGGATTCGGCCGACAAACGCAGGGCTCATCTCCTGACGGTTTGTGGATCCAGAACGTACTCCCTGATGAAGGACCTTCTAGCGCCAGAGAAGCCGGCGGACAAGACTTTTGAAGAGCTCAGTAAGTTGATCGGGGAACACTTTAAACCAGCGAGCAGCATGCACATGGCGAGACACCAGTTTTACAAGCACCGGCGGCGAGAAGGGCAAAGCGTTCCAGACTTCGTGGCAGACCTCCGGCGACTGGCGAGCCTATGTAAGTTCCCAGAATCATGCAGAGCGGAGATGCTGCGAGACTTTTTAATTGAGGGCATCAGGCATGCTGGGGTTTTCAGGAAACTGATTGAGACCAAAGACTTGACCTTGGAAACGGCGGCTTTGATGGCCCAGACATTTATCTCAGGGGAGGAAGAGACCAGAATGAAGTTTGACAAAAATCTTGGTTTAAAATGCAGCAAATGGACAGGGAGTCAACATTGTTAACTCGGCACACAGTTCTCCAGGCAGACAGGAGCAATCGGACATGCCCGAGCATGCAGTCGAAACCAAAGGGGGAATTCAACAGAGACAATGGCTAGCTGAACGGCGATTCATGCCATCGTATTGGACAATGCAGCCAGTAATGGGGCCATCAACACCTGTTAATGGTGCGCTTAAAGGACAGTTACAGAGACAGTCAGAGACGATCAACTGGTAATGAACCTTTTGTTTCTAATAACGGCTCATGTTGGAGGTATGGAGGCAAACACACAGCCAGAGCTTGTAGGTATCAGCAATATACCTGCAGAAATTGCAACAGCAGCAGTCACTTGGCGCGTATGTGCAGGAAGCCTGCAGCCAGGTTGATGTACGAAGAGGACAGGCCCAATGTAAGCCTTACAAGACCAAATGGACACTGGGGGAAATTGCTGGAAGCTGGTTCAGTGAGTTCATGTGGAGCACATATACAGTTCATACACCAGGACGCCACCAATAATGATGAAAGTGCTCCTCAATGGCATCCCAGTATCAATGGAGCTAGATATGGGGTCCAGCCAGTCCCTGATGAGTATCAAATAGTTCGACAAGTTGTGGGCGTCCAAGGCCAGGAGGCCAAAATTATTGCCGATTGACGCACTGATACGGACATATATAAAGGAGATCATTCCGGTGCTAGGCAGCGCCACGGTAGTCGTGACCCACAAAGATTCGGAGAATAGGTTGCCACTCTGGATTGCCCCGGGGGACGGTCCCGCACTGCTGGGGAGGAGTTGGCTTGAACTGGAAATGGGGCGATGTCAATGCAATTTCTTCTGTGGAGCGAATATCATGCTCACAGATCCTGGACAAATTTGACTCATTATTTTAAACCGGCATTGGCACTTTCATGGGGATTAAGGTAGTGATTCACATAGACCCGGACGCCAGTCCAGTGCACTACAAGGCCAGAGCGGTGCCGTACGAGATGCGGAAAAAGATAGAATGCGAATTGGTCCGCCTGCTGAGGAAAGGCATCATCTCGCCAGTCGAATTCAGTGATTGGGCGAGCCCGATCATGCTGGTGCTCAAGGCGGATGGGTCGGTCAGGATATATGGCGATTACAAGGCTACCATCAATAGGGTGTCACTCCAAGACCAGTACCCGCTACCGAGAACAGAGGACCTCTATGCGACGCTATCCGGTAGCAAACTTTTTTCAAAATTGGACCTGACCTCAGCTTACATGACCCAAGAGCTGGCGAGTGAGTCGAAGAAGCTGACCACCATCACGATACACAAGGGAATGTTTGAGTACAACAGATGTCCATTCGGAATTCGCTCGGCCGCCGCGATCTTTCAACGAAATATAGAAAGCCTTCTCAAGTCGATTCCAAGGACGGTGGTTTTTCAAGACGACATCATCATCATGGGTTGCGATACGAAGAACACCTCCACAACCTGGAGGAGGTGCTACACAGACTGAACCAGGTAGGGCTGCGACTGAAAAAGGCGAAGTGCATCTTCCTAGCTCCAGAGGTAGAATTCCTGGGGATGAGGGTAGCAGCAAACAGGATCAGACCTACTGCATCCAAAATGGAAGTGATCCAGAGAGCACCCAGACCAAGAGCTGCGTTCGTTCCTGGGGCTCCTGAACTATTTTGATAACTTTCTTCCCAAATTGAGCACGTTGTAAGAGCCTCTACACGTGCTCCTACTCAAAGGTTGTGAGTAGATCTGGGGGGACAGCCAGGAAAGGGCTTTTGATAGAGCACGCAATTTGTTGTGCTCCAACAATCTGTTGACGCTATATGACCCATGTAAGAAACTTGTTTTAACGTGCGATGCGTCGTCCTATGGGGTCGGGTGTGTGTTACAGCATGTTAATGCCAAGGGTCAGTTACAGCCGGTAGCTTATTCCAGAAGTCTGTGCCAGGCAGAAAGGTGTTAAGGGCTGGTAGAAAAGGAAGCGCTTGCATGTGTATATGCAGTAAAAAAAATGCACCAGTATATGTTTGGCAGGAAATTTGAGCTGGTGACAGATCACAAACCCCTAACGTCCCTTTTGGCAGACAACAAGGTCATAAATGCAAATGCGTTGACCTGCATACAGAGGTGGGCACTCACAGTAGCCGCCTATGACTATACAATTCGGCACAGACCGGGCACCGGAAACTGCGCCGATGCACTGAGCAGGCTTCCACTAGCCACCACCAAGGGGGCAACCGAGCATACTGCTGAGATGGTCATGACTGTTGAAGCTTTCAAAAGTGAAGGCTCACCCGTGACAGCCCGTCAGATCAAAGTCTGGATGAACAGAGACCCGCTACTGTCTTTAGTAAAGAAATGTGTCCTGAATGGGGACTGGGCAGCCACGAACGGGGCATGCCCTGAGGAATTGATACCATTTTACAGGTGCAAGGATGAACTCTTGATTCAGGCCGATTGCCTACAGTGGGGAAACCGAGTAGTCATGCCCCAGATGGGCAGAGAGATGTTCATCAGAGAACTCCACAATGAGCACCCGGACATTGTTATGATGAAGGCAATTGCCAGGTCACACGTTTGGTAGCCAGGGATAGATGCAGACCTGGAACTTTGTGTTCGCAGATGCAACACGACTGTCCAGCTGGGCAATGCGCCCAGGGAAGCCCCCCTTAGCCCCTGGTCCTGGCCCGCCAAGCCATGGTCACGCATCCATGTGGACTACGCAGGTCCTTTCATGGGAAAAACGTTTTTGGTTGTAGTAGACGCCGACTCCAAATGGATCAAGTGTGACATTCTCAATTCAAGCACATCCTCTGCCACAGTAGAAAGTCTACGGGCAATGTTAGTCGCCCATGGTCTACCGGGCATCTTGGTCAGCGACAATGGCAAGTGCTTTACAAGCATTGAATTCCAGGACTTCATGGCAGGAAATGATATCAACCATGTCAGAACGGCACCGTTCAAGCCGGCTTCAAACAGCCAGATGGAACGAGCAGTGCAGATAATCAAACAGGGGATGCTCAGAATCCAAGGGGGTTCCCTACAAAGCCGCTTATCATGCCTCCTGTTGGCCAATAGATCCCGACCACACTCGCTCACTGGGGTCCCACCCACAGAGTTGCTAATGAAAGGATGCTCAAAACCAGGTTATCCCTTATACACCCTATCATGAAAGAAATTGTAGAGAGCAGGCGTCAGTCACAATGTGACTACCATGACAGGAATGCGAGGGCGCGATGTATTGATGTCAATGACCCTGTCTTTGTCCTCAACTACGCTGCAGGACCTAAATGGCTCGCAGGCACTGTGATTGCCAAAGAGGGGAATAGGATTCTGGCAGATAAACTTACCAATGGACAAATCTGCCGCAAACATGTGGATCAAACAAAAAGGAGGTTCAGCAACCCCATAGAAGAAGCAGAGGAAGAACACGATGTAGAGTTCACTCCTCCACAGGTGACCGAACACAGGAACCAAACGGAGGAGAGCCCAGTCACTGTGGGCAATCCGGACAGGCCTCAGGCACCGCAAACAGCAGACACTCAGGCCAGCGTCCAACAACCGGAGCCCAAACTCAGGCGCTCTACAAGGGAACGTAAATCACCAGAGAGACTTAACCTGTGATCCCAATAAGACTTTGGCGGGGAGGTGATGTCATGTATTCAACTGTCATTGTAACCCATGTATAAACTGACCTAAGTTGTACACTGTGAGAACATTGACCACTAGGCGGCGAACTTGTGGGAGACACTCCTAACCTGGACTTTCCGGTATAAAAGGGAAAGCTCCACCCACCTTCCTCATTTCAGTGCTGGAATAAAGGTTACTGGTCACAGAGTGACCTTCTCTCATGTCTGAGCCTCGTGTGCATTTATATTGTATGGTAAGGACATATCAAATAGGTAGGGTTTCCATTCTGCTAACGTACAGCTCATCTGTGCTGCAAACCATGCCATGCCCTTCCTCATCACTGCAATGTGTATCAGAGGGCAGATTCTGCAGAACGTCAAATTTGCCCAATCAACTGCAGTGGCAGCACTTCAGCCTTATATTCTTCTCCTCACCCTACCAGATGACACCAAAACAAATCTCTTTGGCCCAGCAGGAGCTTGCCAGGAGTCCTCACCTGTGTCCAAAGAAGTCCAAACCTATTGAATGGTTTCTGTCCTGACTTTCTGTAATGTTCATAAATAACAAATCATGAGACAAGTACCTGGTGTATTTCAAAGAAAACATTTATTTTATTGCAAGATAAAGGGTGAAAGGTTGTGTATGAGGATAAGGCTGTCAGTTAAGGCGTGTGTGACAATTGTGGTGGGAGACATGACGTGAGAGATGTCGGGGTGTCAGGATGATAGAGTGAAGGAAGGCATTCTGTAGTTTTGCAAAGCAATTGGTGTGTGTTGGAGGAGTTATAGACCCAGTGTGCAGTGTGAAAGGTTAGTAGTGAGTGTGTGTTGCTGTAAGAGGGTGGAGAATGTAGTGATGCCCTGGATGGAAAGGAAAGTGTCTTGACATGCTACTGTTACCTGCCCTCGTGAAGTCTTTTCACTTCTTTCTGCACTGGCCATCATTCCTGGGTGTGAGGGAGTTATCAGTTATTGCCAGTGTTAGCTCCCTGCAGGAAGCATGACTGATGTTGGTGTCCTGCTTTGTGAAAGGTTCCTGTATTGTAACTCTCGGAGGAGAGCTTGGAGTTCTTCATCAGAGAAGCTGGATGTGGGTCTACTTGCAGCCCTGGGGCCTTGTGCCCAGTGGGCACAGCTGTCACATAATTGGGCATGGTGATGCCAACTTGAACTGATGCTGTGGGTGAGAGATGCTGTCAAATGATTAGGTGTATATTATCAGTAAAAACACTTGTTGGCTGCTTACTTTGCAGTGTTTTACAGCTGCTGGGCGTATTTAGAGTGTGTTTAAGGTATTACGGAGTTTTGCACAGAAGTTTTGTGTGTTTGTTTGTCAGTAACTTACACACTTTCACAGTGTCTACACTCAGGTTACACCAAAGCAATACAAAGACTATTTAAATCAATCTAGCCCAAGAAACTTGCATATAACTCCTTCTGCTGGTGAATAGCATAACATCCCAACCCAACTGTGCTGCAACAATAGCATAACTGATATTGAGGAAATTTAGGGCCAAAGTAGCATAAAGGTAATAACAGAAATGACAAGGATTGTACACTGACTTCAGACTTTGAATACGAAAAAATAAGGATATTTATGAAAATCACTGCTCAAAGTTAGGTCAATAAGAGGATCTTAATAGATTGCCATTATAGAATATGGCAACCAACCAGCAGGTCCCCACCTCATTATGTCATCAACATCATAGGTGGTCCCTCGAGTGAGGATGACTTGCTTCCACACCAAAAGGAATGAGTTTGCAGATGTTTCAATGAAGGACCTGATATTCCAGTCCTGAACTCCAGGGGTGGAAGATGCCTGCACATGGATTTTTTTAACGTGTGGTGACCATTGCACATCAACCACCACACAGGCTTGACAGAGCTAGGCCTTTATCCCGTGGCAAGGGTTAATCAGGACGACTGGAGACCTGCTCTTCTGCACGGACCTAGTGCATACACATATTGTATTGTGGGCTGGCCCAGGCTGCCCCTGAGCCCTCGGCTCTTCTGGGCCCCGTACCCCGTCACTTCCACCACAATCTCAAGCCGCTCCTCCACCACAAACATTCGTCACACCTCTGCCACAATCTCTAGCCGCTCCTCCGCCACAAACATTTGCCGCACCTCCGCCACGATCACTCGCCGAATCTCAGCCATGATCCCTCACTGCTCCTCCATCCTGATCATCCACCGCATTTCTGTCTCGATCGCTCGCCGTTTCTCTGCCTCAATCATTCACCACGATCTCTCATCACTCATCCGCCCCGACCTTCCCACTCCTCTGTTGTTCATCCAGACGAGAATAAGGTGTGTGCCACCCTTGTGAAGTTCGTCAATGATCTGTCCACTCAGGTTGTCAGCTTGGAAATGCTGTCGACTGTGCCATCTATTGAGGTAACACTTCCAAGACCGGACCTCGTCCGGGTGAAATGCGCCCGCGCTGCCTCAGTTGCTTTTCAATCGAGACCATTTTTGGTTCTTCTAATGAGTCAAGTCTGGTGGGTCTTAATTCACATCAGGTCTTTATTTCTCGAGCACATGCCCGGGAGAGGCCTACCTATCTCTTCCCACCTTCTCAATCAAATACATTACGTAAATCACCATGGAGAACACATTGACACACATTTTATCCTCACCCCTCCAGACCAGGTTCTTAGACGGACTCCATTGCTAGAAAAAAAATGACATAATCCTACATGACCCTGCCAAGGTAAAAGACTCCCTAGCAGCAGATATCCAGCTGAACACTGGGGCTCAGACGTATGCCTACTACTGCTTCTGTCGAATGTTAAAAGTAGATCCATATCTATAATTAGACCAATGAGGGAATGAGTGCTTGATGCAGGTTCAAGCTTCACTGCTGGAACACAAGAGAATATAGCTGCACCTGTTTTTCAACTAGACTGCTCAGATTTATCAATTATAAAGCCACAAGGCAGCCACCTCTTAAAAAAAGAGAATGCCTGTAACAGATTTTTTAATAAATAATGCTTTGACTGTAATTCTAAACAAAATACTTAAAAACACTTTATAAAAATAAATTGTCATCAGAAGCCATATGAGAGCTCTGTGCAAGGAATACATGATGTTGGACAAATCAGCTTACTCCCAAAGAGATAGCAGAATATTCCCTGAAATACCGGTTGCAGCTTCTGCAATCTTTTCTATATAATTAAAAGTCTTACGTCTAGCACACATCCTTGGTGTCGCACCTCTCAAATGCAGCAGAGCTCAAGGGTATCACACATCCTTACGGCAAAACATTGTGATTTATTCAAATATCTGACTATTTCATAATCTATTAAGTTAACCATGCTAATTGGCTCAAATATCCAATTGACTAAATATGAACCTATTTAAAAACATTTCCAGTCACGATACAGATGGGTAACATTACAATTAACAAGCACTAAACATCATAAAACCAATCAATCAAATCTATTTTTTTTCGCAGAACTGCCAGTCTGTATCCGCAAGTATGACAAAACTATCTAATTATATCACTCAAAGAATTTTCTTCAAGTTCTTTGAGTGCCAATGTTGGTTCCTCACAAATCCTAGTAGAGGTGTACAAAAATAAATTTATATTTAAAATTTTTTAAATAATTAAGAAGTTACATAATCCTTAAAAAAATTAAATGTACTCATGAAGTTAAAATAATATGGTAGAAATGCTTCCAAGAAGTTTTTTATGGCATTAGCCTGCCTCTCTCTTTGAGATCTGGGGCCTGAGACCTATTGTTTCTCATAGCTTCAACTGGGAGGGCTAAACCTCCTGCTGAAAAATTCTGTTTGTGAGATAAAAATGGATCATCAGAGTTGTAGTTTTGAATCCTCTCCTCTGGAATTACAATACCAATATGAATAACAACTGTGAGGTATGAGTGGCAAAATCTCCTTCTAAAAATAAGAATATTTCATTTTGCCAGTGTTTTATACAGTTTGAGATGTCAACTAAAATTTCTGAGCTAAAGGCATTGTTTGGGCTAATTTTTTTTTGTGGCTGCCATGTATGCATGCTTGGGGTTACTAGCCATCAGTTGACGCCACTGTCGGATGTCACTGGGCTGTGCGCACGTGTGTACGGCCCAGGTATAAAAGGCCAGCCATCTTGTAATGTAATCACTTTGGGCCCTAATAAAGTAGAGCCAGGTTTATACCTGTTCGGAATTTACAGTATTCAGTCCATTGAGTTATTGCATACACAACATTTGGCGGCGAAGTAACAAGAACCTTCACATGCAAAAATGAGCACAATTGGAATTCTGGAGCGATTCGTGGAGGGAGAAGATTGGGCAGACTTTGTAGCCCGCTTGAACCAATACTTCGTGGGCAACAAAATGGAGAAAGAGGCAGACGCAGTTCGACGCCGGGCGGTCCTCCTCGCGGTTTGCGGTCCGAAAATCTATGGACTCATAAAGAATCTCCTCTCACCCTGAAGTCCAATGGACAAGGACTATAAACATTGTGTGCTCTCGTACGTGACCATCTCAAACCAAATGAAAGCCTCATCATCTCAAGATATCGATTCTATACGCACGTTCGTTCTGAGGGCCTGGATGTATTGGAATTCATTGGTGACCTAAGACATCTAGCTGGACCGTGTAAGTTTGAAACTGCATTGGCAGACATGCTGTGGGACTTCTTTGTAATCAGCATCAACCACGAGGTGATCCTGCGTAAGCTACTGGTGGCGGAGACGTTGGATTTCAGCAAGGCAATCATGATTGCCCAATCATGCATAATGACGGACAAAAGCTTAAAGCAGATATAATTGAAAAATTGAAACTCGGCAACTACTGTAAACAAGATAGTATCGTCGTTTGGCAGAGCTGCATATGGCAGGGCCTACCCGACTGCGTACGCAAAATCTGTGGTTGCTCAAAGTCCGCCAATGGGAATGAATCCAATATCAACATGTTGGAATTGTGGGGGAAATCATCAGCATCATCAGTGTCAGTTTAAACAGTATATTTGTAAAGGCTGTTCGAGAGTGGGCCATTTCCAGCGCATGTGTCTACAACTGAGCAAGCGTGCTGCGACATACCACATAGAGGATGATGACCAGTCTAGCACGGATCTGGATATGCAATCCGAGATACCAGAGGAGGAAGTGTATGGACTGTATTCATTCCTAACAAAGAGCCAACCGATAATGATTAATGTAAAACTTAATGGTGCGCCGGTATCGATGGAATTGGACACGGGTATGAGTCAATCAATAATGAGCCAGGCTGTGGGATACCAAGGCTGTGAGGCCTAAGCTAGATTCAGTCAATGCCAAGTTGCGTACGTACACTAAGGAACTCATAACGGTGATTGGCAGTACAATAATCAAGGTGTCGTATGATGGTGCGGTTCACGATTTACAGTTATGGATTGTTCCAGGCAATGGTCCAACGCTGTTCGGCAGGAATTGGTTAGAAAAAATCAAATGGAACTGGAACGAGATCAAAGCATTGTCGCCGTCGGAGGATACTCCATGTGCTCAAGTGCTGAGCAAGTTCCTCTCGCTGTTTGAACCAGGCATCAGTAATTTCACGGGAGCTAAGGTGCAAATCCACATGGACTCGGATGCAAAATCCATCCATCATAAAGCTCGGGCAGTTCCATACACGATGAGGGAGAAGGTTGAAATCGAACTGGACAGATTCCAGCGTGAAGGGATCATATCTCCAGTCGAATTTAACTAATGGGCTGGCCCCATTGTTCCCATGTTGAAAAGTGATGGCACTGTCAGGATTTGTGGAGACTACAAGGCTACGATCAACTGAGTTTCAAAACAGGATCAATACCCATTACCGAAGGCTGATGACCTGTTTGCAACGCTAGCCGGGGGGGGGAAGTCATTCACAAAACTTTATCTGACGTCGGCCTACATGACGCAGGAGCTGGTTGACATGTTGAAGAAACTTACGTGCATCAACATTCATAAAGGATTGTTTATCTACAACAGGTGTCCTTTTGGAATTCGCTCAGCTGCAGCCATATTACAGAGGAAATGGAGAGTCTACTGAAGCCCATCCCTAGAACTATTGTGTTCCAAGATGACATTATGGTCACAGGTTGTGACTCCGCCTAACATCTGAACAGCCTGGAAGAGGTTCTACATTGTCTGGACAAAGTGGGACTCAGACTGAGATGCTCGAAGTGCATCCTCATGGGGAGGAAAATTGCTGCTGATGGTATCATGCCCAGGGACTTGAAAACCACGGCCATGAAAAATGCACCCAATCCTCAGAATGTGATGGAGCTGAGTTCGTTCCTTGGTCTACCCAACTACTTCGGTAATTTCTTACCTAGATTGAGCACCTTATTAGAGCCACTGCACATGCTGCTAAGAAAAGGCGACAACTGGGTTTGGGGTGCATCTCAAAATAGAGTTTTTGAGAAAGCTACTAATCTGCTTTGCTCTAACAAGCTGCTGGTACATTATGATCCATGTAAGCATCTAGTATTGGCCTGTGATGCTTCGTCATATGGAGTTGGTTGCGTGCTCCAACAAACTAATGAGTCGGGAAAATTACAACCTGTTGCATCTGCTTCAAAAAGTTTAGCAAAGGCAGAAAGAGCCTACAGCATGGTATAGAAAGAAGCACTAGCCTGTGTGTAAGGGGTTAAAAAGATGCATCAGTACCTGTTTGGTCTTCGGTTTGAACTGGAAACAGATCACAAGCCACTCATTTCATTGTTTTCGGAAAACAAAGGTATCAATACCAATGCATCGTCCCGTATCCAGAGGTGGGCGCTGACACTATCTGCCTATGATTATGTCATTCGCCATAGACCTGTCACTGAGAATTGTGCCGATGCATTGAGCCTTCTGCCGTTGCCCACACCGGAGGTGGAAACACCACAACTGGCAGACCTACTGTTAGTCATGGATGCTTTTGAAAGTGAAGGAATTCCTGTCACAGCCCAACAAGTTAAGACCTGGATCAGCCAGGACCCGATATTATCGGTTGTGAAAAGTTTTATCCTTAGTGGCGATTGGTCTGCCATATCCAAGCAAATGTATGAGGAAACCAAACCTTACATCCATCGCAAAGACGAACTATCCATTCAATCAGATTGTAGACAGTGGTGTAATCATGTTGCTATGCCCAAGAAAGGCAAAGAGAAATTTGTGCATGATCTACATAGCATGCATCCCGGTATTATCATGATGAAAGCCATTGCCAGGTCTCGTGTATGGTGGCCTGGAATTGACTCTGATCTGGAATCATGTGTGTATCAGTGCAACACTTGCATGCTGCTCAGTAAAGCACCAGCAGAATCGTCGCTGAGTCTGTGGTCATGGCCATCTAAACCATGGTCCAGGATCCTTATCGACTTTACAGGTTCCTTCTTGGGAATTTTGTTCTTAGTTGTGATGGATGCTTATTCCAAGTGGATAGAGTGTACAATCATGTCATCCAGCATATCCACAGCTACCATTGAGAGCCTTCGTGTCATGTTTGCTATGCATGGTCTGCCTGACATCGTTGTAAGCGACAACGGATCTTGCTTCACCAGTAAGGAATTTCAAGAGTTCATGAAACTCAATCGTATCAAACATGTGACGTGAGCATCATTCAAATCCACATCCAATGGGCAAGCAGAGCCTGCGGTCCAAACCATCAAGCAGAGTATGAATCGTGTAACTCAAGGTTCACTGCAAACTCGCTTGTCATGTATATTGGTTAGTTACAGGACAAGTGCCCCCCCATGCTTACTGGGGTCTCCCCTGCTGAACTATTGATGAAGAGAGGTTCAAGACCAGACTCTCTCTTGTCCACCCTGACTTGAATAATCATGTCGAATACAGACGTCAAAGTCAGCAAGGGTATCATGATCGTGCTACTGAGTCATGCGGCATTTCTATCAATGACCCTGTGTATGTATTGAATTATGGTCAAGGTCCCAAATGGATCGCTGGTACTGTTAAGGCCAAGTAGGGTAACAGAGTGTTTATCATTAAGCTCAAGAATGGGCAGACATGCAGGAAACATGTCGATCAGATAAAGCTGCGGCACACGGATGAACCGGAACAGTCTGAGGAAAACACAATCAGTGACCAACCAACCTACCCTCAGTCATCAGAGGACTCCGCTGTCATCAATGAAATTGGACTTTCAATTACTGACGTGGTCAATGAATCTGGACTTTCAATCCCTGACGTGGTCATTGCCACTCCCATCAGATCGGCTACCCAGCCCCCAGTCATAACTGACTCAGAACCCTCGCCCAAGGCTGGAGTTGAACTGAGACGTTGAACTCAGGAGCGGAAAGCTCCGGACCATCTCAATTTGTAAAAAGACCGTTACTAATATCTTAAAGGAGGATATTATCATATATGTATGTTTGGGATTACTAGCCACCAGGTGGCGCCACTGTCGGAGGTCATTGGGCTGTGTGCGCGGCCCAGGTATAAAAGACCAGCCATCTTGTAATGTAATCACTTTGGGTCTGAATAAAATAGAGCCAGGTTTGTACCTGTTCGGAGTTTACAGTATTCAGTCTATTGAGTTATTGCATACACAACAGTGGGGACTGATGTTTGCTGTGAAGCCAGAGGACTTTGATGTTAAGCTCAGATGCTACAGTCGGTCACTGTTAGTCAATCATGGCAACCATGGTAAAGGACCTCATGTTCAAAGCCTGGGTCATTGGAGACTTGGCAGTAGTAAAAACTTCTGTGATGAGAATATATTTTATGATCATGCAAAAAAAATTTGTACAGGGAGGTAGGAAGTAAATAAATGCACTTACATCCTAAGAAAATGGATTAAATCTGCACTGGAAGATACAGCAAGAAGTATATATAACAGATTACTCATAGTGTTGTGGTGAGTCAGGTTATACGATTGCAAATCTTGCCTTTTGCATACACTTTCTGTCCACATTAGCTTTATTTTCCTTTGTCAGAATTTTATAACCACACTTTTTCTGTCAACATTTATAATGGAAAAAGATGTGATAACATCAACTTGTCATGCTGTAATTTTTGGCTTCCTGGCACTAGGTGGTGCTGTTGTGCCAGCCCGCGCACCTCCCCCCCCGGTTTCATATCTCCCAGGTCCTCTGCCTTTGCTACTATTTTCTTTTTAATTTACAATGGCCCCAAAGTAGCAAACATTTTAAAGGCCTCAATTGATATCTGCATTTCCCTGACCCCTGTAAGGCTCCAAACAATCCCTGCTCTATAAACACTATTGGTCAACTGGCTTTGTTTGCTACTTCATAGAAGGCCTCTATCTCTCTATGGCTTTCGACCATCTCTCCCCCTGCCTGAACCTAAATAGTCCCATTGTTTCTTGTCCCATTCTCTCTCCATCCTTACCGGGTTTGGCCTATTTGTGACTCTAATCTCAAACCAGCATGCTTGACTCTCAACTACTCTCTGAAGTAACCTAGTAATCCACTCCATTGTATTAAACCACTACTAGCAGTTCAAGAACAAGGCCCACCATCATCTTCTCAGAGCAACCAGAGATAGGAAATAAATGACGGCATTGTCAGCGACGACCACATCCCAAGAATGAATTTAAAAATAATGTTATCTGTGGTATTATGACCCAGTGTGGTGTCAGATGCTAGTCCATATACTGCCAAGATAGAACAAAATAGTGTAACAGGTTACAGTTGAGATATTTTAGTCTCTGTTTTTACGCTATGGAAAATTGTGTGAGAAATATATAGAGAGCCATTGACGTAAAGGCAATTCTGGAATGGAACAAACTTGAGTCAAAATTGGATCTTCACAAATAAGCATAAAATTACCAGATTTTATTCACTTCAGCGATTGTGTCTTATGCTTATTCCTTTATATTAATCAAAAGTCTGAAATAATGAGTAATATGATTCAAATTTCTTTATGTAAGCTGGTATGATGCAAAGATTTCCCGAGAATGTCAGTCAGCAAGTTTTTCAGAACACTGACATCATTGTTCATGTCAGTTTGAAACAACCTTGTTAAACTGGGTAAATATCTTTGAAACATTCAGCTGGGTCACTAACTACATTTGTAGAACATTATAATATTATGTTGACAACTGTAACAAGCTGGACTAGTGCCAGTTCACAGTGTAGCTTATCTCTGTAGATCCTGTTTTTCCCTGGCCCTCTCTTCCTCTCCATAATGAATTTTACATGCACTGTGCCTTTCTAATGGGTTCTATTATTGCTTAATTGTTTTGTCCTTGGTGTCTATACTTAAAACCTGTTATCCTAACTCTGATTTTATTATTTGCATCTTTGTTCCAGTTATTTGCTGGATCCATCATAGAATCATAGAAATTGCACCACAGAAGGGGATGTTTGGCCCATTGTACCTAGGCTGGTGTCAGGTCAGTCTCTGCCTCAATAGCCATTCCATATCTTAATGGCATTCTGTGTGGGAAAAAAATTCTAATTATAGACTTTGTTCTTCTAATGATATTTCTCAGGATGTGCCCCCAGTAACCTATTCATCAGCCTAGCTTAACAACACATTTGTTATTGTTAGACTACAATAGTACTTTCTGCTGCTCCCACTGCTGCTCAGGTATTTTTGTCTGTAAATTTAAAAATTGTCTCCTTATTCATTGCATCAGGAGTAATTGGGGACCACAAATATTATTACCAACACATTATTTGGCATGAGTTTCATTGAGGAAGTTTTTTTACTTAGTGCAAAAATAATCAGAAAGTATCCCAAATACAATAAAATATGGGCAGCTAGACTCCACTGCTTGCATCCTGCCCTTCAGTAAGACCCATCACCCTTGTCCTCAGTGACCTCAACAGGGCCCATTCCCCAATATATTAAATCCTCATCCTTATTTACAAATCCATCCATAGTCTTGCCTCACCCCATCTCATCAACATATACTTTTCCTATGTCCTAGCTCATGCTTTACATCTTCTGGCCTCTTCCCTCTTCTCCACCATCAGTCGTATGGCTTTCTACCACTTCAACACTAGCTCTAGAATTTGTTTTTTTAACTCCTCTCTTGCTACTTCTCTATCGACTTATTGTCCTCAAAACCAAGTTTATCAACCATACCTACGGTCTTTTCCCTTAACTTTTCTTCACCATTCAGCATCAGTTTCTTCTCTGTGGACTGCCTTGAGATGTTCACTATGTTATTGGCACGACAGAAATACAATTGTCATTGTTCATGGAAGATTCAGGTCTCTGTAAAATATTACCATCAACAGAGTTGTCAAAATTGGGGAATGTAAGGAGTGAGGCTGATACAGATCAGTAACCTATTTAAACACAGAGGGCTGGATTTTCCCGGTTAATTTGCATCCCATTTAGCGCCTCGGCAGGGCACAAAAATGTTTTTTTGGGCGCGAAACACGGCGCGCAAGATTTTGCTCCTGGGCGGAACTTTCAGCAATAGTTTTGCGATGACGCTAAAACTTACTACCCCACCGCTGCCTTGACCGTTGGGATGACGTAAGTCGTCTTGCATCGCTGCGCTAGCGCCATGGGCAGAACTTTTGAGCATTTTGTCCGATTTAGTGTCCGCCCGAGGACCCGCCCAGAAAACCAGACGGACCCAGCGCGCACCAGGCACTAATGGTATCATGTTGAAAGCGAAGGAGAAAGTCCCAGTTGTGAGTGATTAAAAGGATTGGGAGAAGAACACGACGTTACTGCATACTTTTCATTCTGAAGTTTATGTGAGTTTCTAGTTTGTTTTATAAAGGACATTTAAGGACATTTTATAAGATGGGGTGGGGGCATGCTAGGTCAGGAGCCGTTCATCCTGGCTGCTATTGCCATACGGTTTCAAGCTGGAAGAAGGCTTATTGTTGATTATTTGCAACATAATCAAAGAGGTCGCAGACTTATGCGGAAGAGACCTTACCCCCCAATGAGTTTACAGGGAACATCGCTTATACCTCGATGCTACACATTGCTGCATTCGCCAGGTGACTAATACACTGTATGCACTTAGGATGGATTTTATAAACTTCTCAATGACCAGGGAGACCCAAAATTAGAGGGCTGTAGGTTTTGGACGATTTGCTGGCTTTCCCAATGTTCAGGGTGCCATTGACTGTTGGCACATTGCCCTGCGAACACGTTTATAGAATGCTGAGGTTTTACGAAACAGAAAGGGATTCCACTCCATGAACGTACAGATCGCCTGCGACCATACTCAGCGCATCATGGCAGTCACTGCTCAATATCCAGGGAGCATTCATGCTGCTTTCATCTTGCATGAGAGCAGTGACTCACACATGTTCCAGCATTAAGTACAAGGGCAGCGCTGGATGCTCGGGGACAAAGGTTACGGCCTCACCACCTGGCTCATGACCCCCCCCTCTGGAACCCTCAGACAGAAGCCGAGCATCGCTTTAATGAGAGCCATGCAGCCACACACAATATCGTTGAACAGACAATTGGAGTGCTGAAGCAGCGCTTCCGATGCCTGGACCACTCTGGAGGCCGCCTACATTACTCAGCATGTCTCTGAGTTCAATGTGGTGTGCTGCATGCTACACAACTTCGCCATCATGAGGGGATAGGAATTGCCAATAGGGATTGCAGGCCCACCTCAGGAGAAAGGGGATGAGAAGGAGGAGGAAGACGAAGCTGGCGAGGAACCCATGCCACCACCACCACCACCACCACAGGGGAAGCATCGTGGAGATTTCACCGCTGCAAAAGCCTTACATCAGCAGCTCATAATTGAATGCTTTTCTTGAAGAGTGAACAGCAGGTTTGAGCTTTGCCTGGCCACTCTATCTCACCATGTTGGCTATTCCTCTCTTATTCTGCAAATGAGACACTACACAGAAATGGTTAAGATTAACAAAAACAATTATTAAACATTGTAACAGTGTAAATTTTGTAACCTTCACTGTGATACTAAATAAAATAATGAGCTGCATCCAGCAGTGCGATAATTCAAGAACATTATCAGAACATTATCCAGCATCACGAACATAAGCCAGCAGTATGATACTGTAACATAAATAAGCTACATATAGCATCAAGAACATAATCGAATAATTAAATCAATTCCTGCCCCACTATTATGTCCCACCATCATTTTCCCCCCTTCCCTTCATCCCCCTCATTTTGCCTGTTGCTTCTAATTAAAGTAGCACCAGGGCGTGCAGTAAGGCTGCCAGAGCGCTGCTGGAGGCAATGGAGACGGTGTCTGGGAATACATTGGACCAGCTCGTGGCGTGGAAGGCCCGGCTTCTGACTGCCTAGCCTTTTCATCGGCATCGCCAGTCACAGGTGGTTTGGGTGACAACCGTCGCTGATGCTTGGTTGGCGACTGAGTGGGGGGAGACGGAATGCTGTCATCCAGAGGAATGACACCATCTCCCATACCCCTGGAGCCACTCAGTTACCGATGGGGCTGGCCCCTAGCAATGAGACTACGATGTAAACTGAAACCTTGCTGACCTGCTTCCCTGTGTGACAGTGGGGAACGCAGAGAGTAAGGAGACAGGCATGGACTGCGTCACCTGCCCAAGCTGAAGCAGAGCTTAGAAACATAGAAAGTAGGTGCAGGAGTAGGCCATTTGGCCCTTCGAGCCTGCACCGCCATTCAATGAGTTCATGGCTGAACATGCAACTTCAGTACCCTATTCCTGCTTTGGTGCCTGTGATGCACCATATTCTGCTAGGGCCCGTGCCACACTCTCTGGGACTCCATTGTCACTGCTGGAGGCCACCAGCCTTGTGTGGGCATTGATGGCCTCACTGGTATCGCGGATCACACTGACAATCTGCGACCTTACCTCTGTAATCTGCGCTTTTAGACTGTCAATGCTCGTGGGAATCCTTCCCAAGACATCAAGGAGCTGACGGCTGATTTGGATGCTCTCTCTGGACATTCCCACCATGTTCAGTTCCACGTCTGCCTGTCTGTCAGCAGACCGACTTTGCCGACTCACCCTCCATAGAGATGGCCTGCGAGATTCAACCCCAACAGTGCGTCGCTGCATGTCATTGGTCCCAGGAGCCTTGGATTCCTCGAACCCCGAGAACGTCATGTCCTCCCCAGAGGATCTGAGTGGCGATGGTGGAGTAGGAGTTCTGTGCTGGAGTCGGCTCATCTGTAGCCTCCTCTTCCTCCTCCTACTCCTCTGCCTCCTCCTCCAGACAATGGTCTGACGTGGAGGGGTCCCTTGAGGGATGTGGCGCCTGTGTCTGGTTATCTGGAAGTAGAAAGCATAAAACGAGTGGTTAGCAGCAGGGGAGGGGGCAGGGTGACATGGGAAGGTTGCATAGCACAGGCTCATTTGAAAACTGCCGCTACTCCATTATATCTAGTCCAGAAGCACTGCAGGACATTACCACAACCTATCCGAGGGAGTGTGCAGGACATTGCCCCAACCTGGTACAAAGGCACTGCAGGACAGTGTCCCAACCTATCCCAGGAAGTTTGCAGGACATTGCCCAATCTATTCCAGGGAGTGTGCAGGACATTGCCCCAACCTGTTCCAAGAAGTGTGCAGGACATCGCCCCAACACAGCCCAAGGAGTATGTGGGACTTAACCTCAGTATCTGAGGTGGGGTCAGCACCCCCAGTGGTAGCTGCCCAACCTGTGGCACCAATGAGGCCTGTCACTCTCTCCTCAATGTCAGTAAGTGGCAGGGTTTGAGGTGGACCGCCGCCTGTCTGCACCTGCTCGTGGCGATTATGTGACTTTGTTTCCTGCAAAGATGAAAATGGGAATGGTTACAAGCGGGTCCCTCTGCTCTTGTGTCACAGATAGCCACCAAAACACTTATGCGATAATGTCTGAATGTAATAGAGTCCTCTGTTTAGAAACATAGAAATTTACAGCGCAAATGGAAGCCATTTATGCCCATCGTGTCCGTGCCGGCTGATAAAGAGCAACACGGCTCTCGGTCAGTAGCCCTGAAGGTTACATATAAACCTATGAACAATGAACAATGGCCGAAAGGTAAAGAGCACCCGGCCCAACCAGTTCGCCCCACACAACTGCGAAACCCCTTGCACCGAAATGTTCTACACTCCACCCCAACTGGAGCCATGTGATCTCCTGGGAGAGGCAAAAACCAGATAAACACCCAGGCCAATTGGGGAAAAAAAATCTGGGGAAATTCTTCTCCAACCCATCCAGGCGATGAAAACTAGTCCAGGAGATCAACTTGGCCGTATTCGATTCCCTGCAGTACTTACCATCGTATCTGCGCCAGCAAACAAGAGGTTATCCTGTCTAATCCCAATTACCAGCTCTAGGTTCATAACCCTGCAGGTTATGGCACTTTAAGTGCCCATCCAAGCACCTTTTAAATGTGGTGAAGGTTTCTGCATCCACCACCCTTCCAGGTAGTGAGTTCCAGGCCCCCACAACCCTCTGCATGAAGAAGCCCCCCATCAAATCCCCTCTGAACCCTCCACCAACCACCTTAAAACTATGCACCCTCGTAATTGACCCTTCCACCAATGGAAATAGGCCCTTGTTATCCACTATATCCAGGCCCCTCAAAATGTTGTACTCCTCAATGTCTCCTCTCAGCCTCCTCTGTTCCAATGAGAACAAACCCAGCCTATCCAATCTGTCCTCATAGCTAAGATTCTCCATTCCAGGCAGCACCCTAGTAAATCTCCTCTGCACCTTCTCTAATACAATCACATCCTTTCTATAATACAGCAACCACAACTGCATTTAGTACTCCAGCTGTGGCCTAACCAAAGTATTATACAATTTAAGCATAACCTCCCTGCTCTTGTATTCTATGCCTGGCCAATAAAGGCAAGCATTCCGTATGCCTTCTTAACCACCTTATCCACCTGGCCTGCTACTTTCAGGGATCTGTGGACAAGCACTCCAAGGTCCCTTTGTTCATCTACACTATTAAGTGGCCTACTGCTTAATGTGTATACCCTTTCCTTATTAGCCCTCCCAAAGTGCATTACCTCACACTTCTCCAAATTAAATTCCATTTGCACTGCTCTGCCCACCTGACCAGTAGATTGATATCCTCCTGCAATCCATGACTTTCCTCTTCATTATCAACCACACAGCCAATTTTAATTTTATCTGCAAACTTCTTAATCACACTCCCTATATTCAAACGTAAACAAATGATATATACCACAAAAACCAAGGGACCCAGTACTGAGCCCTGTGAAACCCCACTGGAAAGGTCTTTCCAGTCACAAAAACATCCATCAATCATCACGCTTTGCTTCCTACCTCTTAGCCAATTTTGGATCCAATTAGCCACTTTGCCGTGGATCCCATGGGCTTTAACCTTCATGACCAGTCTACCATGTGGGACCTTATCAAAAGCTTTGATAAAGTGCATATACATTACATTGTATGCACTACCTTCATTGACCCTCTTGATTACCTCCTCAAAATATACAATCAGGTTAGACAAACATGATCTTCCCTTAACAAATCTGTGCTGACTGTCCCTAATTAATCCTTGCCTTTCCGAATGTAGAGTTAGTCTGTCTTTCAGGATTTTTTTCCAATAATTTTCCCATAAATGTTTAATGGCCTTCGAAGTTGCATGTGGTTCATCAGGAGCACGTCAAAGCAGGGAGCCATCTTATGAGAGCTCAGAAAGCAATCTTAATAATGTGTAAAGATCATTCATGGCAAATAGGGTGCCAAACTAAGCCTACCTTTGTGTCACCTTTTCAGGAGGCAACTCACAGAGTGTTGAGAGGCACCAACAGCATGAGAACAAATAGTGTGTCAGATTTTTCCTTAAAGTAATGAAGGAGTGCATGAATGAAAATGGTACTTATGCTGACGACCCAAGTGAGATCGTTAAAAATCTTTCGGCACTCTGTGCCAGTCCTCACCACAGTGTCTGAGGCAGAGACCTCCTCTGCGATGTGTCTCCAAATTCTCTTAAATATGGATGGCAGTGGCCTAGAACCACGCCGAAGATGCAACTCCTGCCGTCTCCGTTCCACAGCCCCCACTAAAGCATCATTATCCTCGTGGCTAAATCGCCTGGCATGCTGTCAACCCTCGTCCTCCGACATCATCGAATTCAAAATGTGAAATGGCTGATTCAGCCCTGGTTGTACTGCGCATGCACGTGCAAAATGTGGCCGCGCCCTGCATTAGTGTTTGCGACAGGAAACCAGAAGGTGGAAGCGCAGGGAAAAAAAGTGCATGCGCAAAATGGCAGATTGTATCAACGCTGGAACCTTTGGCTCCAGCACACAGAGTCTGTGGTGTAACGTCAGAGTTAACGCTAGCACTCCTCGTGAACTTTCATTCAGTGAATGTTGCTCGCTGTGGTGCTAATGTTATCCCGGCGCTAAATTTTTCACTCCGTCGCAAATTGCACCCAGAAAGTTTCGAAAATGAAAAAAAACAAAAATCTAGCCCATAAGTGTTTATTTTTAAGAGACATCAAAATAAGCCACATTGTTATCCTAAAATGACTGAGTCTCAGACTAATATAATTGATGGGTTTGGTAATGAGGAACCCCCATTTTGATTACTGTAAAGGACATTCTTGTGATAATGTATTAAATATTTTACAATTACTGTATGTATTACTATTACACCACTATAGGAAGAGGAAAGAAATAACTTGCATTTATATAGTACCTTTCATGACCTCGGGACATCCCAAAGTGTTTTACAGCAATTAATTATTTTTGAAGTGTAGTTATTGTTGTAATAAAGGGAATTGCAGCAATCAATTTGCAGCAGCAAGGTTCCACATAATGAGATACTCTGTTTTAGTGTTGCTGGTTGAGGGATATATATTGGCCAGGACAATTCCCCTGCTCTTCTTTGGATATTTACCTCCAACTGAGAAGCAAAGCCCTATAGCCTCTTTGGTTCGATGCAATCTTCTTATACACATCTACTTGACAAGGTTCTCATATGATCTCTGCTTCTGTATATTCAATGGGTGGGGGGAGGGGGCAGGGGGTTGGTGAGGGCAGGAGGGGTAACTATAGGTGGCCTCCTTAAATGCTACCTAACTTTTCCTTTGCTCCATTCTATATTGCGCCTCTTCCTCCTCCATGATAATGATATGACATAACTGCTCCTGAGAAGTTGTGACTATGGATAAGGGGTGAAAATTTGCCATGGGTCTGAACCTGTCAGAAACAGAGAGATGCAAGTCCACATCTGTGCATGTAGAATCACAAAAAAATCCCTGAAAAAGTGTTTCCCATCTGCAAAAATCACGAATGATATTCTCCACACTCTTCAGGTTCGCAGGCACTGCATTCTCACCTGTCTCAGCTGATCCTGGCAACAGCTGTCCCTCGTAAATCTCAGTCTAAGTTATAAGTAATTGTGAATGTAAAAAGAGGAATCTTGGAGTCGCAGTGCCACTGACCCTCATTATACTATATGTGAATGAACTCACCAACTTTAAATAACTCGAGAAAGTTCCAAATTGTTCCACAAGCTTAGACAGAACCAGTAGAAATTAACAAGCAAGTTATCTGAAAGTTGTTGATGATCCCTTTAAAGATCTTTGGTGGGGGGATCCCTCATGCAGCTGTGTGTGCTTTGGAGAGGACGTACAGTCGAACGTTGATGTCCAAAATAGCAGGTCATGTGTCAAATCAGCATTGCACATTGATTGACTTCACGATCTTCCCCATTTGCATCCTGCTGAATGCTGGCAGAAGCCGCGCTACCGACCTGTCCAAAATGGCGGCTGCTGCGGCCCATGCCAGAAATGGCTAGAAGCAAGACGGCCGCCATTTCTCTGCCGAAACCGACCTTAAATGCCGAAGCTAAGAGGAGGAATTTCGTGGCCATCTTGTCTTCAATCTTAAGGCCATAGTGAGCTGGCAAAGGTTTTGTGGCCTTGTTCTAACAATCAATTGTGTACCTATAACTGAGGTAGTGCTGTCACATAGCAACTAATTTTCCAGAAAGAGTGGAAAATTCCCTGGGTATTTTCATTGGCAGTTACTGAACTTTCATCTGAATAGGTATGCAAGCTTTGAACAGTACTCGAACAAACCATGTGTTATTATAAATCTGCACAATCTATTAGGACTTTTCTATGCAGATCCAAAAACAGCATCTTGCTCCATACTCCATACTCCATAATGACATTTTGGTACAAACATGTGACGGATTTTCCTAGAGAGATGTATGTTGGACATCTTGGGGAACTAATGTTCAACGGTCATACTTTAGTTCACTCATATGGATTAACGCTGCTTCATATACTTAAATAGATTTGTAATCTGCATCATTCTTGACTATCACAAACAGCATTCCGAATATTTCGCCAATAATGTAAAAATGTATTGAAATAATTTACATGTAACAAGGTTTACTTGTTAGGTATGCAAGAGGAGCTAAAAATCAGTTGATTTTGTATAGGTGTCTTAAGTAGCTGTGATGCTTCATGGAGAAATATA
Organism: Pristiophorus japonicus; assembly: GCF_044704955.1. Classification (NCBI taxonomy): domain Eukaryota; kingdom Metazoa; phylum Chordata; class Chondrichthyes; family Pristiophoridae; genus Pristiophorus; species Pristiophorus japonicus. The sequence continues at coordinate 136,478,443 of NC_091977.1, forward strand.
AGCTCCTTCATTACCAAGCCCTGCTGTCTGATCTTATCAAGGGCAGATAATTAACTTTCAGCTTATAGCAAACATGCTGAACCAGAAATGTAAGACTTCAAATTAATACATATTTTAACCAGACCCTATACAAACAATAAAGCATCGAAGAAGTCACAGTAAGGATCAATGTTTTATCTTTGTTAAAACTAATAAAGACATGGTTAAACATTGATCTTAAACTTAAAGTTAGCGACAAGGAACATTAAATTAAAATGAATTGTGCCCTTAATCTATTTTCACTGCTTTCACTTGTTATTTTACCTCAGTCAATAAACCATATAACTGTATGGCTATGAACTCTGATGCACATTTTGTATGTGAGTCCATTTTGATGTTTTTATGGGGGGTCAAATGATAGGAGCATGAGAAAGAAACTGTTCCATAAGGACGATTCATCATGCTGGCATTTGACCCACCCCCCCATAAAAACATCATAAATAATGATCCAGTTTGTTTTAATTATCAATATAAACATGAAAGATTTACAAGAGGATATGGAGGAATCATTGCAAAAATAATTGATTTTGGACATGATTGACATTATTCTGTTTTTGAACCCTCCTGCAAAGATTCAGGAGAATCTCAGGTCAGTGAACACAAGTAATTCTCCTCTGGTAAATAAAGAGGTTAAGCTAATGTTTAACAATTGAATCAGATTACTGGAAAATGTAGGGACAGTCTACAACTTGAGGCTGTCACCAACAATCACAGCTGATTATTTACTTTGATGCTTCTCATGAAAGGATATCTCAACATAACTTTGTTTCTCCATTCTGCAGTTTTCCTAGCAAAATATATATCTTTAAATGTCATCGTATCTAAATGCCATTTAGTGACAAGCAATAGTTTGCTCCTTAAACACAGTTAGGTTTATGTCATGTCTGGTCTCCCATCATCCACCCTGCACAAACTCCAACTTGTTCAAAATGCTGCTGCCCACATCCTAAGTCCCAGTCACCCCATCACGCATCGCTGTCCTTGCTGACCAATACTGGCTTCCCGTCCCCAATCTCCCAAAGCATCCAATTTAATATCATTGTTTTCAGTTTCAAATCTCCCACAACCTTTCACTGTGAAACATTCTGCCGTCAAACATCTCCTCTGCACCTTCCAGTTACCCAACTCGCCTTCACTTCACCCCAACATTGGTGACTGAGCTTCCAGTTGCTTCAGTCCTATCTTCTGAAACTCCCTCCCTAAATATTTCTGTTTCTCTACTTCTCAGCTTACTCCAAAAACCTAATCAAAACCCACAATTTCATCATTGCTTTATATCACAACCCCCGACCTTTCTTGCACTGCTTGGCATCTGTTCTTCCTATTCCTTTATCAAGCACCTTGGGCCATTTTGCATGTTAAAGGTGCTATATAAATGCAGATTGTTATAGTGGTTGTTACCATTGTGTGTAACCTGAGATAATAAGTGTTGACAAATTATTTGACAACTGTAATTCAAAAACCCATTGAGGCCTGGGTATTGCATTGGGTTAAAGGCAAAAAGGTTTCCTAAGTTTCTGTGATTTTTATACATTTCTTAGCAAAAGCCTGAGAACAAAACTCATTGACATTACATTGTCCATATGTAACACACCAATGTTTATGTAATTTTACACGTGTAACTATTTAGATTTGACATGTTATAGTGGAGCAGACAAATTTCACCACTTCCATGAAATAAGTGGCTTTGCAGCAACAGAGTAATGTTTGGACAGAAGCTTATAGTTGCCTCAGCCCTTCTTTCTGGAACTCCCTTGCTAAATATTTCTGCTTCTCTACTTCTCAGCTTGCACTGAGCGATCGCTACACTTTTGGAGGTGTTGTCTTTCAGATGAGACGGGAGACCAAGGTCCTGTGAAACTTGTGAATATCCAAAGATGTCTGTCTGAGTTGCGACACTTGACTGTTAGCTTCACAAAAGCAGCATTTGCCCTCAATATCCCTGTTTTTTCGGAACTTGCTGTATTTGCCCATTAATTGTCCATTAAACTCACCACAGAAAGTTAAGTGTTGTCATTACAAGCACTTCTCAGTCGGCATGCCTTCGCAAGATGCCCAGTTTTCTTGCAGTAAACATAAAAACATAGAAACATAGAAAATAGGTGCAGGAGTAGGCAATTCGACCCTTTGAGCCTGCACCGCTATTCAATAAGATCATGGCTGATCATTCCTTCAGTACCCCTTTCCTGCTTTCTCTATATACCCCTTGATCCCCTTAACTCTAAGGGTCATATCTAACTCCCTCTTGAATATATCCAATGAACTGGCATCAACAACTCTCTGCGGCAGGGAATTCCACAGGTCAACAACTCTCTGAGTGAAGAAGTTTCTCCTCATCTCAGTCCTAAATGGCTTACCCCTTATCCTTAGAATTCTGGACTTCCTCAACATCGGGAACATTCTTTCTGTATCTAACCTGCCAGTCCCGTCAGGATCTTATATGTTTCTATGAGATCCCCTCTCATCTTTATAAACTCCAATGTATAAAGGCCAGTTGATCCAGTCTCTCCTCAAATGACAGCCCAGCCATCCGTGGAATCAGTCTGGTGAACCTTCGCTGCACTCCCTCAATAGCAAGAACGTCCTTCCTCAGACTAGGAGACCAAAACTGAACACAATATTCCAGGTGAGGTCTCACTAAGGTCCTGTACAACTGCAGTAAGACCTCGCTGCTCCTATATTCAAATCCCCTAGCTATGAAGGCCAACATACCATTTACCTTCTTTACCGCCTGCTGTACCTGCGTGCCCACTTTCAGTGACTGATGAACCATGACACCCAGGTCTCGTTGCACCTCCCTTTTTTCTAGTCTGCCGCCATTCAGATAATATTCTGCCTTCGTGTTTTTGCCCCCAAAATGGATAACCTCACATTTATCCACATTATACTGCATCTGACATGTATTTGCCCACTCACCTAATCTGTCTAAGTCACCCTGCAGCCTCTTAGCATCCTCCTCACAGCTCACACCACCACCCAGTTTAGTGTCATCTGCAAACTTGTAGATATTACACTCTATTCCTTCATCCAAATCGTTAATGTATATTGTAAAGAGCTGGGGTCCCAGCACTGAGCCCTGCGGCACCCCACTTGTAACTGCCTGCCATTCTGAAAAGGACCTGTTTATCCTGACTCTCTGCTTCCTGTCTGCCAACCAGTTCTCTATCCATGTCAGTACATTACCCCCAATATCATGCGCTTTGATTTTGTACACCTATCTCTTGTGCGGGACCTTGTCAAAAGCCTTTTGAAAGTCCAAATACACCACATCCACTGGTTCTCCCTTGTCCATTCTACTAGTTACATCCTCAAAATTTCCAGAAGATTCGTCAAGCATGATTTCTCGTTCATAAATCCATGCTGACTCGGTCCGATCCTGTTACTGCTTTCCAAATGGGCTGCTATTTCATCCTTAATGATTGATTCCAACATTTTCCCCACGACTGATGTCAGGCTAAGTGGTCTATAATTACCCGCTTTCTCTTTCCCTCCTTTTTTAAAAAGTGGCGTTACATTAGCTACCCTCCAGTCCATAGGAACTGATCCAGAGTCGATAGACTGTTGAAAAATGATCATCAATGCATCCACTATTTCTAGGGCTACTTCCTTAAGTACTCTGGGATGCAGACTATCAGGATCCAGGGATTTATCGGCCTTTAATCCCATCAATTTCCCTAACACAAATTCCCACCTAATAAGGATATCTTTCAGTTCCTCATTCTCACTAGACCCACTGTCCCTGAGCACATTCGGAAGGTTATTTGTATCTTCCTTTGTGAAGACAGAACCGAAGTATTGGTTCAATTAGTCTGCCATTTCTTTGTTCCCCATTATAAATTCACCTGTATCCGACTGCAAGGGACCTATGTTTGTCTTTACAAATCTTTTTCTCTTCATATATTTATAGAAGCTTTTGCAGTCAGTTTTTATGTTCCCTGCAAGCTTCCTCTCGTACTCTATTTTCCCCCTCTTAATTAAACCCTTAGTCCTCCTCTATTGAATTCTAAATTTCTCCCAGTTCTCAGGTTTGTTGCTTTTTCTAACCAATTTATATGCCTCTTCCTTGATTTTAACACTATCCTTAATTTCCTATGTTAGCCATGGTTGAGCCACCTTCCCAGCTTTATTTTTACTCCAGACAGGGATGTACAATTGCTGAAGTTCATCTATGTGATCTTTAAATGTTTGCCATTGCTTATCCACCATCAACCCTTTAAGTATCCTCGACCAGACTATTCAAGCCAATTCACATCTCATACCGTTGAAGTTACCTTTCCTTAAGTTCAGGACCCTAGTTTCCGAATTAACTTTGTCACTCTCCATCTTAATAAGGAATTCTACCATATTATGGTCACTTTTACCCAAAGCGCCTCACACAACAAGATTGCTAATTAGTCCCTTCTCATTACACATCACCCACTATCGGATGGCCAGCTCCCTGGTTGGTTCCTCGATATATTGGTCTGGAAAACCATCCCTAATACACTCCAGGAAATCCTCCTCCACCGCATTGCTACCCTTAGGTTAGCCCAATCTATATGTAGATTAAAGTCGCCCATGATTACTGCTGTACCTTTATTGCACACATCCCTTATTTCTTGTTTGATGCTATCCCCAACCTCACTACTACTATTTGGTGGTCTATACACAACTCCCACTAGCGTTTTCTGTCCTTTGGAATTCCGCAGCTCCACCCATACCGATTCCACATCATCCAGGCTAATGTCCTTCCTTACAATTGCATTGATTTCCTCTTTAACCAGCCACGCCACCCTGCCTCCTTTACCTTTCTGTCTACCCTTCCTAAATGCTGAATACCCTTGGATGTTGAGTTCCCAGCCTTGTTCACTCTGGTGCCATGTCTCCGTGATGCCAATTACATCGTATCCGTTAACTGCTATCTGCGCAGTTAATTCATCCACCTTATTCCGAATACTCCTCGCATTCAGGGACAGAGCCTTCAGGCTTGTCTTTTTAACACACTTTGCCCCTTTTGAATCTTGCTGTAATGTGGCCCTTTTTGCTTTTTGCCTTGGGTTTCTCTGCCCTCCACTTTTACTATTCTCCTTTCTTTCTTTTGCTTCTGCCCCCCTTCTATTTCCCTCTCTCTCCCTGCATAGGTTCCCATCCCCCTGCCATATCAGTTTAACTCCTCCCCAACAGCACTAGCAAACACTCTCCCTAGGACTTTGGTTCTGATCCTGCCCAGGTGCAGACCATCCGGTTGGTACTGGTCCCACCTCCCCCAGAACCAGTTCCAATGTCCCAGGAATTTTAATCCCTCCCTTCTGCACCATTTCTCAAGCCACATATTCATCTGAGCTATCCTGCGATTCCTACTCTGACTAGCACGTGGCATTGGTAGCAATCCTAAGATTACTACTTTTGAGGTCCTACTTTTTAATTTAACTCCTTGCTCCCTAAATTCGTCTCATAATACCTCATCCCGTTTTTTACCTATGTCGTTGGTACCTATATGCATCACGACAACTGGCTGTTCACCCTCCCTTTTCAGAATGTCCTGCACCCGCTCCGAGACATCCTTGACCCTTGCACCAGGGAGGCAACATACCATCCTGGAGTCTTGGTTGTGGCCGCAGAAATGCCTATCTATTCCCCTTAAAATTGAATCCCCTGTCACTATCGCTCTCCCACTCTTTTTCCTGCCCTCCTGTGCAGCAGAGCCAGCCATGGTGCCATGAACTTGGCTGCTGCTACTCTCCCCTGATGAGTCATTTTCCTCAACAGTACCCAAAGCGGTGTATTGGTTTTGCAGGGGGATGACTGCAGGGGACCCCTGCACTACCTTCCCTCCACTGCTCTTCCTGTTGGTCTTCCATTCCCTATCTGGCTGTGGACCCTTTACCTGTGGTAAGACCAACTCACTAAACGTGCTATTCACGTCATTCTCAGCATCATGCATGCTCCAGAGTGAATCCACCCGCAGCTCCAGCTCCGCAACGCGGTCCGTCAGGACACACTTCCCGCACATGTAGTCGTCAGGGACACCAGAAGTGTTCCTGACTTCCCACATAGTACAGAAGGAGCATAACACGTGTCCGAGCTCTCCTGCATTGACTTAACCCTTAGATACACTTAAATTGGCAACAACAATGCTAAAAGTTAATTACTGATATATATAAGGAGGGGAGAGTGGAGAGCACCAGTTCCAACTGTCACATGGCAGAGAGTTGAGAGCACCAGTTCCAACTGTCACAGGACGGGAGAGTGGAGAGCACCAGTTCCAACTGTCGCAGGAGAGAGAGTGGAGAGCACCAGTTCAAACTGTCACAGGATGGGAGAGTGGAGAGCACCAGTTCCAACTGTCGCAGGAGAGAGAGTGGAGAGCACCAGTTCAAACTGTCACAGGATGGGAGAGTGGAGAGCACCAGTTCCAACTGTCGCAGGAGAGAGAGTGGAGAGCACCAGTTCCAACTGTCACAGGATGGGAGAGTGAAGAGCACCAGTTCCAACTGTCACAGGACGGGAGAGTGGAGAACACCAGTTCCAACTGTCGCAGGAGAGAGAGTGGAGAGCACCAGTTCCAACTGTCACAGGATGGGAGAGTGGAGAGCACCAGTTCCAACTGTCGCAGGAGAGAGAGTGGAGAGCACCAGTTCCAACTGTCACAGGATGGGAGAGTGGAGAGCACCAGTTCCAACTGTCACAGGATGGGAGAGTGGAGAGCACCAGTTCCAACTGTCACAGGAGAGACATACTCTGTCTTCACATATGGACAGCTTTGAGCACGGTTTTGTCTCAGACACTGATAGCATGACTTTAATGCATTGCTAACTTGGCCAGTTGCTGAGGCCTTGGGGCCCAACTGCCTTTTACTTTTAACCTGCAGGTGATTCACCTCGGTTGTCTGATGACTGGAAATGACATGAAATTCTCGGGGTATTGGTCGGCTTTATCCATCGACTTAGTTGTCTGACAAGCTAAGTCAAAAGTCAAGTTAGGGATTGTCAACAACTTTCTTCTGATTACTTCATTTTTTATCCTACAAATAAAGCGGTCATGCAATGCTCGATCTTGAATGTTTCCGAAATGACAGTGAATGGATAGCTTTTTTAAAGCTACAATGTACTCATTGATACTCTCATCAGTTAATTGATCTTTTATTCCCAAACTATAACTTTCAGCAATTTCCAGAGGCTTAGGACTGCAGTGCAGTATTTCCGTCAGTGGTGCTTGATGGGAACAAGCACATTTTTCAGGGTTTCATGCACCTCAGAGCCTGCTTCAGTCAAGAAAATAGCCCGTTTCCTTTCTAACACCACCCGGTTCCGGTTTCCATCATCAGGGGCTTCGACGATACTATTCGCAGTGAAAAACATTTCTAGCCGCTCCACATACTCTCCAAAAGTCTCTTGGTGACAATGGAACTCACCCAAGTGCCTTATTCTTCCCAGAGGCACGGCGATCTGGATTCTGACAGTTCAGCCAAGTGTGTTGGAGGTTATCTTGGCTTTTTAGCAGTGCTGCAGAACAAAGACCATCTCAAAGACTCACTGTTGGTTGGCTGGAATCATCCACCAACACAAATTTCAGCTTGGGAAATTGATTATCTCATCCTTGTCGCCAATGTGATATATTCTTTATGACTTAACTGACACACACATTACACAAGATGGCTCTTACTGGAAACTGTCACCATGTGATGTCATGTGACCACTTCATTGTATTTACATCAGCAATTGCAGTACCATAGTAATCCACCAGGTGGAGGTATATTACAACTCTTATAATTTATTTATTCATTCAGGGGTTGTGGGCATCACAGGCAAGGCCAGCATTCATTGCTAATCCCTAATTTCCCTTGATAAGGTGGTGGTCAGCTGCCTTCTTGAATCACTTCATTCCGTGTGGTGAAGGTACTCTCATAATGGTGATAAGGAGGGAGTTCCAGGATTTTGACCCAGCCATGATGAAGCAATACATTTGCAAATCAGGATGGTGATGATGTTCCCATACACCTTGTCCTTCTAGTTGGTAGAAGTCACGTGTTTTGGAGGTGTTGTCGAAGAAGCCTTGGCAAGTTGCTGCAGTGCATGTTGTAGATGGTAAACACTGCAGCCACATTGCACTGGTGGTGGAGTGAGTGAATGTTTAAGATGATGGATGCTTTAAGCTGGCTGCTTTGTCCTGGATGGTGTCGAGCTTCTTGAGTATTATTGGAGCTGCACTCATCCAGGCAAGTGGAGAGTATTCCATCACAATCCTGACATGTGCCTTGTTGGTATTGGAAAGGTTTTGGAGAGTCAGGAGGTGAGTTACTCACCTCATACCCAGCCTCTGACCTGCTCTTGTAGCCACAGTATTGATGTGGCTGGTCCAGTTAAGTTCCTGGTCAATGGTGACACTCAGGATATTGATAGTGGGAGATACAATGAAGGTAATGCTGTTGAATGTCAAGGGAGGTGGTTAGACTCTCTCTTGTTGGAGATTGCCTGGTACTTGTATGGTGCAAATAATTCTTATGTTATTTACTTCTTATGCTCCTATTAGATTTTTGTACTCTAGGGAAATCAAGAGATATGGGGATCAGGCAGGAAATCAGAGTTGAGGTTGAAGTTCAGCCATGATTTTATTGAATGGTGGAGTAGGCTCAAGGGACTGTATGGCCTACTCCCCCCCAAAAAAATCACCAAAAAAAACATTAAAAAAAAGTAAAGGGACAGTTAAAAGTGTCTGGAGTGTCCCCCAGATCGGGGGGGCACTTGATCTAATGTTTATTTTGTTTCCCCCCCCCCCAAAAAAAAAGAGTTGTATGGCCTACTCCTGCTCCTAATTCTTATGATCTTATGAATGTTACTTGTTACTTATCAGCCCAAGCCTGAATGTTGTCCAGTTCTTGCTATATGCAGACATGGACTGCTTCATTATCTGAGGAGTTGTGAATGGAACTGAACACTGTGCAATCATCAGCATACATCCCCACTTCTGACCTTATGATGGAGGGAAGTTAATTGATAAAGCAGCTGAAGATGATTGGGCCTAGGACATTCCCCTGAGGGGCTCCTGCAGCGATGTTCTGGGGCTGAGGCGATTGGCCCCCAACAACTACATCTTCCTTTGTGCTAGGTATGCCTTTAGCCAGTGAAGAGTTTTCCCCCTGATTCCCATTGACTTCAATTTTACTCGGGCTCCTTGATGCACACTTAATCAAATGCTACCTTGATATAAAGGGCAGTCATACTCACCTCACCTCTGGAAATCAGCTCTAATGTCCATGTTTGGACCAAGGCTGTAATGAGGTCTGAAGCCACGTGGTTCTTGAAGAACCCAAACTGAGCATCAGTGAACAGGTTATTGTTGAGTAAGTGCTACATGATAGCAATGTCAATGACCCCTTCCATCAATTTGTTGATGATTGAGAATAAACTGATTGGGAGGTAATTGGTCAGTTTGGATTTACCTGCATTTTGTGGACCGAACATACCCAGGCAATTTTTAATTTTGTTGGGCAGAAGCTAGTGTTGTAGTTGTAATGGAACAGCTAGGCTAGAGGCGTGGCTATTTCTGGAGCACAAGTCTTCAGCACCACAGCCAGGATGTTGTCAGGCCTATAGCCTTTACTCTATCTAGTGCGCTCAGCCGATTCTTGATTGTGGAGTGAATTGAATTAGCTGAAGACTGGCTTCTGTGATGGTGGCCACCACAAGAGGAGGCCGAGATGGATCATTCACTCGACACTTCTGGCTGAGTAGAGTGAGGAATATGCCGGGCCATAAGATTACCAATTGTGGTGGAATACAATTCTGCTCCTGCTGATTGATAGAAATAGCCAGTTTGCTTTAAATAATCAGGATCGACTGCAAACCGATATGGCGGGTGTGTCGTGTTTAAACAGAGTTTAAGACGGAATATAACACATTAGTTATACAGCAAAAACATACAACCGTGATAAGCTGGTACCGATCTGATCGGACAGACTGTTGGCACACATGAACAGTTGTTTGAGTGGCCTCTTTTTATTTCATCCAGAGCCTATAGTGGGTACAAGCCCTCAGAAGTTACTTTTATTCTTTTTTTAGGGGTGGGCCTGAAATGGGATATTAACAAGACCTTTTAGCCTATAAAGGTTCCCCTAAAAACTCAGCACCCAATGGAGCGTCAAGTCCTTTGTCTCAATTCTTGAATCAAAGCCCTCCCTAAAGATGTCTCATGATCTGTTCACATGACTTTCCTGTTTATACTTTGTGAAGGTTCTTCCTCTGAAATTTGTGTCTTATATCCCTGGCTCCTGTCCTCTCATGTACAATTAGTACAAAGCCTGGCCCTGTATCCTCTCAATCATGAGGCCCAAACCTGAGCTGTCTTACTTCAATCGGTCATTGTCTCCGTTATGACTGAGTAAACTATTCCATTCTGAGATTGTGTTTACCTTAAGCTCCCCAAATTTCATCCATTCTAAAGGGTCAAAATTCATGCCCCTGAAGGGACCGTTATTGTGGGGTTTTAGCGGCCGATCAGAAAAATCGATCAGCCACTGCTTTCGGATGTTTTTTTCTCCCCGAGCCATATTCAGCTCAGAGGGGATTCCAGCGGTGCGCACTTGCACTGGAATCGGCAGGGTGAAGCCACGGTAAAGGCATTTGTGCTGTGGTGACCTCAGCAGCATGCGAGCCACTAAAAAGCGGCCATGTCAGCGATATTCAGCCACAAAAAGGGAGGATTTTTACCGGCAGTGTACCCGCGAGGTTTTTCAGTCGGTCTACAAATGCGACACCGCTGGACTATTGCCGCGATCGGGTTCATTTTTTTGGTACTATAGGTTTTATTTTTTTGCCTCCGTTGAACCTGCTAAATGTTGTTCAGAGGTTTTGAGAGACTTTTGGAGGACTTTCAGATCTGACTCTTTAGTGGAGGCCTGTAGGCCTCATTCTGGGCTCCGGAGACCTGCTTGGCAGGGTGCACCTGGTACACCTGGTCAGATGCACGGCAGCACACGGGAGAAGGCGTCGCCGTCAGCACCATCTAGAGAGGCAGCGGGCAAGGGAGGCAGCAGCCATGGCTGCACAATGGAGAGTAGGGTGTGCAGATGTGCGCAGACCTGCAGCTAGAGAGGGTGGACAGGAGGGAGGCAGCATCAGCAGGGGGGTGAAAGATGCTGACCCCCTCCTCCAAATACTGGAGCCTTTGTAGCAAGAGTCTTCACAGGAGCCCGAGAATGAGGAGGACCAGGGAGATGGCCAGCAGGCAGCTGCCAGGGGAGGTGCCCAAAGTAGACATGGGGCTAGAAGGCCATACCCTCAAAGGGTCTACAGACCTCAGTTCTCCTTCCTCCTGCTCACTGATGAGCAATGACTGTGAAGGCTAAGATTTCGGAATGAAGATTTCGAAAGGAGCTCTGCACTGTCCTGTGAGAAGATCTGCTGCCTCAAACAAGGCTCAGGACTGCCCTCACCGTGGAGATGAAGGTCACTATTGCTTTGAATTTTTATGCTTTGCAGACATTGGCAACATCTCCCAATTCTCAGCACATCGGTGCATTCGGCAGGTCACAGATGCACTGTACAGGAGAAGGGTCCAGTACATCTCCTTCCCGATGACAAGGGACAAACAGGTGGAGCGGCAGGCTGGATTTGACTGAATGGCAGGCTTCCCAAAGCTGCAGGGTGCCATTGACTGCACACACATTGGGCTGAGGGTGACACATCATCACCCTGAGATCTTTGTGAACCGCAAAGGCTTCCACTCGCTGAACATGCAGCTCGTGTGTAACCCCGAGCGTTGAATCAAGGCAGTGGATGCGAGGTACCCAGGAAGCAGCCATGATTCCTTCATCATGCGCCAGATCAGTGTGCCCGCCCTCTTCACCGGCCTGAATCAGGATTGCGGTTGGCTGCTTGGCGACAAGGGATATCCCCTGTCCACTTGGCTGCTCACTCTACTGCAAAACCCCAGCCAGGACAGCGCCAGAGCATACCTACAATGACGCTCATAAGCCATGTCTTAAGGGGTTATCCCTTGTTCTCCAGTAGGCAACCTGTGATCTGATGGCCTGGTTGGAATAGAGGCGGCACAAAGTACTGGCACAGAATGAATGAATCATGAATGCTGCCAGGAAACCGAGCACAAACCTACATTTTGTACTGCCTGTGGTTGTCAAGAAGGGGAATGTTGAGTGAGTGGAATTTGTTTCTGTTAAAAAAGATTCAAGGATGGCGATGGGGAGCATGCAAGGCAATGTGGGTGCAGTTTATGGCACTTTGCACCCTGGAGATCCTGCACTGTGTGCAAAGCCTGGCACTGTCTCGTCCTGCTGCACTCTGTCCATTGGGAAGGTGATGTAGGAGTTCCACGTGGTGCAGAAAACCTCAGTGACCTCCCTTATACAGTGATGCACAAAAAGCTTTGATATTTTGCTGATGTCACGTGCTGCAGCCTGGAAGGAGCCTGTTGCACAAAGGTTAAGGGCCACGGTGACTTTAGCAAGTGCTGTCCGTGTTCGAGGCTCGATTTATTGCTGCAGCAAGTGGCATAGCTCGGTGACAGCCTCTACTGTGAAGCTTACAGAGGAGTTCAATCCAACGAACCTCCGGCACGGGACAAGCATACATTCCATCTATCATTTTGAAAGCTTCATGCCAACACATTTCTGGGCCAATATCATTTAAGAACAGTCATTAAGTGAGCAATATTATAAATTAAATATTTATGTTAGATTCTTTATAATAATTGTTGCCAAATTTATTAACAAATTGAAATATTCTCAAATTAATTATTTTTAGTACTGTTTTCCAGCACAGTTGCTGTCTGCCACAGATCAATTAAATAATAACAGTGCTCCAAAGCATTGTACCATGGTATAGCAGATCAGGCCGATGCATCTGACTTCCGCAAACTGTATTGCAAGGTTGGCAGTGTCCTCTTGTCGGGCACTTGTATAGTTTCCTTTTGTAGTGGTCTGTAGTGATCCCATACTCATCAGCCATCAGGGAAGGTTGTTCCACAGGGCTGTGGCTCCTTGCCAAAATAAATATTTCCTGGCTTCTAACAAATGTTATAAATATGATCTCTAGTCCTATCATCCCTCTCCACTTCAAATAGCCTATCTAACCAGATTATGTCCAATCTCCTCATCATTTTTAAAATCTCAATTACAGCCCTTCTAAGCGTGTTCTTCCCCACAGTATATAGCCCCAATTTCTAGACCTCATCATCAGCTCTAAGATTTACTATCATCTTGATAATTCACAGCTGCACCCTCTCTAAAGCCTCAAGATCCTTCACTACGTGTAACAATATGAAGAGTTCATAGTTTGAGGAGTTTATGGTGCTCTTGGGTTAAAAACCAGTTGAAAGAACAAGTGGCTTAATGGATTAGTGGTGGTAATAGTTGTAGAATTAAAAATGCAGTGATTTGAAGATCTGACAGTATTCATAGTATCAGGAATTGATGTTCCTCATTACGTGAAGCACTGATGCTTTGTAGAGATTTGAATAGATAATGGTGTTTGAACATAATGGCCTGCATTTTAATACTTCGACGAGTTGTGAAACAGGGAGATCAGAAGCGGTCAGGAAACCCGGAAGAACGGACCCTGCCAAAATCAACAGATAGGCCTTTGGCACTAGGCCGCAGAGAGAAGGGAGGGATTGAGTGGGCACCAGAGCTGGAGCTGGGGGAGTTCATCAGAGGGTCAAAGGAGCTTATTGGGGGTTCTCATTGGGAGGTCCCCGATCATGGGTGGGGGTGGGTTAAGCAGGGATGCTGGATCCAGGAGGTAAGTATAGGGGGCCGGAGAAACATGAGGGGGTGGCAGACAATATCAGTGCACCAGAGAAGCATAGGTGGTGGTGGAGGCCGGGAAGGCGATTGGAGGCCTGAGGGGGGAGATTGGAGGTCATGTAGGGGGTCTCCGATCGCTGGGGGTGGGTTAGGCAGGGATGCTGGATCAAGGATATGTGTAAAGGCACTTACCTCCTGGATCCAGGGATCCTCGCCTTCCATTAGCTGACAGATTTCACGAGGCCTGCAAAACCCAACCAGCCACTGCTAAATTTAAAATGGTGGTTAAAGCTTAGGCACGCCAACCACATTATAATATTTAATAGAGTGAACCACCTCCTGGGAGCGGGTTAGCGGGTTGGCAGCCCATGCTCCCCTCCCTGCCCCCACCCCCCCCATAATCCTGCCTCCATTAAAACCGGAAGTGGATGGGTTGGAGTCGGGTTCTGTTCAGAGCCCCCGGAGAAGTGGCACCTGAGGTTGACTAGCCCCGTCACCATACTGCAGCCCACATCCACCACCTTTCCAGGCAGTGAGTTCCAGACCCCCACAACCCTCTGCATGAAGAAGCCCCCCCTTAAATCCCCTCTGAACTTTCCGCCAATCACCTTAAAACTATGCACCCTCGTAATTGACCCCTACTCAAAGGGAAATAGGCTCTTGCTATCCACTATATCCAGGCCACTCAAAATTTTATACACCTCAATGAGGTCTCCTCTCAGCCTCCTCTGTTCCAATGAGAACAAACCCAGACTATCCAATCTGTCCTCACAGCTAAGATTCTCCATTCCAGGCAGCATCCTTGTAAATCTCCTCTGCACCCTCTCTAGTGCAATCACATCTTTCTTATAATACAACGACCAGAACTGCATGCAGTACTCGGCTGTGGCCTAACCAGAGTATTATACAGTTTAAGCATAACCTTCCTCTTATATTCTATGCCTCGGCCAATAACGGCAAGCATTCTGTATGCCTTCTTAACCACCTAATCCACCTGGCCTGCTACCTTCAGGGATCTGTGGACAAGCACTCCAAGGTCCCTTTGTTCATCTACACTATTAAATGGCCTACCACTTAATGTGTATACCCTTTCCTTATTAGCCCTCCCAAAGTGCATTACCTCACACTTCTCCGAATTAAATTATATTGCTCATCTGATCAGTAGATTGATATCCTGCTGCAGTCCATGACTTTCCTCTTCATTATTAACCACATAGCCAATTTTAGTGTCATCTGCAAACTTCTTAATCATACTCCCTATATTCAAATCTAGATCATTGATATATGCCACAAAAAGCAAGGGACCCAGTACTGAGCCCGATGGAACCCCACTGGAAACATCCTTCCAGTCACAAAAACATCCACCAACCATTACCCTTTGCTTCCTATCTCTAAGCCAATTTTGGATCCAACTTATCACTTTGCCCTGGATCCAATGGGCTTTAACCTTCATGACCAGTCTAACATGTGGGACCTTATCAAAAGCTTTGCTAAAGTCCATATACACTACATCGTATGCACTACCCTCATCGACCCTCCTGGTTACCTCCTCAAAAAATTCTATCGGTTTAGTCAAACACAATCTTAACAAATCCATGCTGACTGTCCATAATTAATCCTTGCCTTTCTAAATGGAGATTTATCCTGCCTTTCATGATTTTTTCCAATAATTTTCCCACCACTGAGGTTAGGCCGACAGGCCTGTAATTACTTGGCCTATCCCTTTCTCCCTTCTTAAACCACATTATATTATATTAGCAGTCCTCCAGTCCTTCAGCACCATACGCAAATCCAAAGAGGACTGGAAAATGATGGTCAAGGCCTCTGCTATTTCCTCTATTACTTCGCTCAACAGCTTGGGATGAATTTCATCCAGGCCTGGGGATTTATCTACATTCAAAGCTATCAGACTCTCACTATGTTTATTTCATCCACAATTTCACACTCCTCCTCAATAGCAGTATCTGCATTGCCCCTTTACTTTGTGAAAACAGATGCAAAGTATTCATTAAGAACCATACCAACATCTTCCGCCTCCACACAAAGATTACCCTCATGGGGCCCAAGTTTCCACACGCACCTAGAAAGGCGCAGTCCCGACCTGGACGCCCGTTTTTCGCGCCACAAAATGCGCCTAAAAAAAACCTCCGTATTCTCCACCTTCCTGCAGATCCTCTGGCCCTCGGCGCAGCGCAGCAGGAGCTGTAGGGGGGCGGAGCCAGGTCCCTGCGCTGAAAACAGTGCCGGGACCTCTGCACATGCGCGCTACAGTGGGCACGCAAGTGCAGTAGCTCCAGGCGCCCGAAACTGTGTGGGAGGGGCCCGAAGCACGCAGCCCCTAGCCCTGGCCGAATGGCCTCACTGGGGCTGTGTGAATAAGGCTCGTCCCGCGCCCAGCTCCTGCTTTCTCCCGACCCGACTCGACTCCCGCTTCCCACCCCCCCCCGCCCCCCGGACCAGACCCGACACCCGCTCCCCCCACCCCGGACCGGACCCGACTGCCGCTCCCGCTCCCCCGCGACTGGACCCGACCCGACCCGACTGCCGCTCCCGCTCCCGCTACTCCCCGACTGGACCCGACCCGACTGCCGCTCCCGCTCCCGCTTCCCCCCGACTGGACCTGACCCGACTGCCGCTCCCACTCCCGCTTCCGCTCCCGCTTCCTCCCGACTGGACCCGACCCGACCCGACTGTCGCTCCCGCTCCCGCTCCCGCTTCCCCCCGACTCGACCCGACCCGACTGCCGCTCCCGCTCCCGCTTCCCCCCCGACTGGACCTGACCCGACTGCCGCTCCCGCTCCCGCTCCCGCTCCCCCCCAACTGGACCCGACCCGACTGCCGCTCCCGCTCCCGCTCCCGCTCCCCCCCGACTGGACCCGACCCGACTGCCGCTCCCGCTCCCGCTCCCGCTCCCCCCCGACTGGACCCGACCCGACTGCCGCTCCCGCTCCCGCTCCCGCTCCCCCCTGACTGGACCCGACCCGACCCGACTGCCGCTCCCGCTCCCGCTTCCCCCCGACTGGACCCGACCCGACTGCCGCTCCCGCTCCCGCTCCCGCTCCCCCCTGACTGGACCCGACCCGACCCGACTGTCGCTCCCGCTCCCGCTTCCCCCCGACTGGACCCGACCCGACTGCCGCTCCCGCTCCTCCCCGACTGGACCCGACCCGAACCAACTGCCGCTCCCACTCCCGCTTCCCGCCGACTGGACCCGACCCGACCCGACTGCCGCTCCCGCTTCCCCCCGACTGGACCCGACCCGACCCGACTGCCGCTCCCCCCCCGACTGGACCCGACCCGACCCAACTGCCGCTCCCGCTCCTCCCCGACTGGACCCAACCCGACCCGACTGCCGCTCCCGCTTCCCCCCGACTCGACCCGACCCGACCCGACTGCCGCTCCCGGACTGGATCCGACCTGACCACCCCCTCCCCGACCTGACCTCCCCCTCCTCGACCTGACCTCCCCCTCCCTCCCTCTCCCTCCCTCTCTCTCCATCCCCCTCCCTCCCTCTCCCTCCCCCTCCCTCCCTCTCCCTCCCCCTCCCTCCCTCTCCCTCCCCCTCCCTCCCTCTCCCTCCCCCTCCCTCCCTCTCCCTCCCCCTCCCTCCCTCTCCCTCCTTCCCTCTCCCTCCCTCTCCCTCCCTCCCCCCACCCCCGCCGACCCGAGCCGAACCTCCCTCCCCGACCCGACCCAACCTGTAAATCTGGTGCTGGGGACGGGCCCTGCCTGAAGTCTCGGGCCCGGCCAGTTCAGCCTTCGGTCCCGATGGCAAACCGCTGCCTTTCACACAGGTAGGAACATGGTTTATTTAATCTTTTCTTTGCTTATAAATGTTTATTCAGAGTGGATTTATTTGTATAATATTTGTAGAAGTATAAATAAGGATTTATTATAGAATTTAATGACTTCCCTCTCCCCCCCCCCCCCCCCACCTCGTTCTGGACGCCTAATTTGTAACCTGCGCCTGATTTTTTAATGTGTACAACAGGTTTTTTCAGTTCTACAAAAATCTTCACTTGCTCCATTCTAAGTTAGTTTGGAGTACGTTTTCACTGTGGAAACTTTGAAATCAGGCGTCAGTGGCCGGACACGCACCCTTTTGAAGAAAAAATTCTGTTCCAAAGTGGAACTGTTCTACCTGCCTCGAACTGCAGAAAAAAAAATGTGGAGAATTGCGATTTCTAAGATAGTCCGTTCTCCACCAGTTGTTCCTAAAAATCAGGCGCAAATCGTGTGGAAACTTGGGCCCATGATCTCCAATAGCCCCTATCCCCTTTTTAGTTATTCTCTCGCTTTTAATAAATTAATAGAACATCTTTGGGTTTTCCTTAATTTTACTTGCCAAGAATTTTTCATGCTCTGCTCTCTCTTAGCATTCCTAATATCATTTTTAGTTTTACCTCTGAACTTTCTATATTCCTCCAAAGATTCTACAGTATTTAGCTGTCAGTATATAACATAAGCTTCCCTTTTTTTTTAACCTCCCCTGTAAGTCACTCGACATCCATGGGGCTCTCGAATTGTTATTCCCACCCTTTTTCTTTAAGGGCACATGTTTGGCCTGAGCCCTCCGGATCTTCTCCTTGAATGCCTCCCACTGTTCCGACACTGATTTACCCACAAGTAGCTATTTCCATTCCACTGTGGCCAAATCACTCCTCAACTTAGTAGAGTTAGCTTTTCCCCAATTTGGGACTTTTATTCCTGATCCAACCTTGTCCTTATCCATAACTAACTTGAATCTGACAGAATTATGGTCACTGGCACCCAAGTGCTATCCCACTAATACCCCTTCCACCTGCCCAGCTTCATTCCCCAAAACAAAATCCAAAATCGCCCCCTCATGTTGGGCTTGTTACATACTGACTAAAAATGTTCGCTTGAATACATTTTACAAACTTTGCACCCTCTATAATCTTCACACTATATTTGTCCCAATCAATATTAAGATAGTTGAAACCCCCTACTATTACTGCCCTATTGTTTTTGGACTTCACAGAAATTTGCCTACATATTTGCTCCTCTATTGTTTGGGGGTCTATAATACATGCCCAGCAGTGTGATCGCCCCTTTTTTATTTTTCAATGTGACCCATATGGCCTCATTTGATGATTCCTCTAACATATCATCCCTCCTCACCGCTGTAATAGTTTATTTAATCAATACCGTGATCCTCTATTTTAGCCTCCTCTCTGTCTTTTCTAAAAATCCTGTAACCAGGAATATTGAGCTGCCAAACATGCCCCATCTTTAAGCCACGTCTCTGTACTAGCTATAATGCCATACTCCCAAGTGTCTACTTGTGCTCTTAGCTCATCCGCCTTATTTGCTATACTCCTTGCATTAAAGTATGTACCATTTAGAACAGGAAGACCTCCTTGATTACTACTTACTAACCCTTGTTTTCTCTGTGTTACAGATTCACTTTCTAAATTCTTGCTATCCACTTTCTGCTTTACTTCCTTCCCTATTGAATTGTTCTCAAGTTCCCATCCCCTTGCCAAGCTAGTTTAAACTCTCCCCAACAGCACTAGCAAAACTCCCCATGAGGATATTTTACCCAGCGCTGTTGAGATGCAACCCGTCTGGTTTGTAAATGTCCCATCTCCCCCAGAAGCGATCCCAATGCCTCAGGAATTTAAAGCCCTCCCTCCTACACCAACTCTCTAACCATGCATTCATCCTCTCTATCCTTCTATTCTTATACTCATCAGCACGTGGCACCAGTAGTAACCTGGATATGACCATTGTGAGCTTATCATCTCTGGTCAAAGGGCAGATGCCATTTGTTTATTCAGTGGGCACTTGACTGTTGTTACAACATCTGTCCCACTTTAAGAAGCTATAAAATAACTATCCAGGATCACAAGAATTGGTCTTGTTTATGTGATAGATACATCAAATTTAGTCAATTCAGCTGAACTAACTACTGTTCGAACAATTGTCATTGTCAGATTACCAAGCAATGGTCAAAGGGCAGATGCCCTTTATTTATGCGGTGAGAACTCTAAATTAGTCAATTCAGCTGACTGCTATTTCAAAAATTGTTTTATTTTAAGAAGTTATAAAGTAAGTTATCCAGGGTCGGCCCTTCAAGGCTAGAATTCCTTCACATGCCTTTCCGCCTTTGCACCTGCCATGGCCTGCACCCCAGCCATCCAAGACTGCTGCCGCACATTCTGAGGTGGTGCAGACAGCAGCCAGCCCTTCCAGGCCCTCAGCTGGTCCACGGCGTCCTCCTCGGCTGTCTGTCCTGTCTCCCGCAGACACAGAACAGTCCTCAAGTAGTCTTGCTGCAGGCACTGAGACAACATTGAGGAGGCGCAGTAGGCATGATACGGGGGTGAGGCAGAGGGGTGTCAAATGCCTGCGGAAGACACAGTAATCATATGAATATGTCGTGGTGGACTACAAATGGTTGTCTAAATCTCTTTGGTGTTCTTGCATGCATGCTACTGTTGTAAGGGGCTGAGGCTAAGATGGCACATGGATACTGTTGCAGAATGAGAACTGGCAGGGGCAGTTGTACATATGTTGTCCATGGTGATTATGTATTCTGGTATTTGAAGGGGCATTAGTTCCAGCTTTTATTATTTGCGGGTGTGGGGTTTTTGGGATTGTTTGAGGGAAATGTTATTTTGACCGGTTCCTTCAGCCTCTGGTGTATGACTGTGGACTTGTGACGGAGATGTGGTATTATCATTGCACAATGCATAGTCATTATTAGCTGCATCCCTCAGCTTCTTCCATTTAAGCAAACCAATGCAATATGAGCCACTGCCGCGTGGTCCTTGCACCGACACCATTGGCACGCTGCCTCCTCCGTGGCTGCTGCTGGCCTTCCTCATCTTGCTGGACATTCGGGGCCTCATCAGGTTCCTCCTCCTCCTTCTCCTCCTCCTCCTCCTGAGGTGGGCCTGCGATCCCCATTGGCAAGGCCTGGGCCCTCACGATGGCCAATATGTGCAGCATGCAGCACACCACAATGCACAATGAATAGTGAGACGGGTTGAGGGGAGTATTGAAGGCTGCCTCAAGAGCAGTCCAGGCATTGGAATCGTTGATTCAGCAGCCCTATAGTCTGCTCTCTGATGTTGCGGGTGGCAACATGGCTCTCATTGTAGCGATCTGACAATTTTATGGTGGGGTTGCGGAGGGGGGTCATTAGCCAGGTAGCCATGCCATATCCTTTGTCCCCAAGCAGTCAGCCTCGGCCTTCACTTGGTGGATGAAACAGTCGTGGCACAGTGCTCTCCCGCAGGATAAACATATCATGTGCGCTTCCAGGATAGCGAACATTGACTGTGAGGATGCGCTGCGTGTGGTCACACATCAGCTGCACAGTTAGGGAGTGGTATCCATTTCTGTTTCTGAAGACCTCTGCATTCTCGAATGGTGCTCGCAAGACCACGGACGTGCAGTCAATTGCTCCTTGAACCCTCGGGAAGCCCGCTGTCCTGGCAAACCCACATCAGCGATCATTCTTTTTCACCTGGTCATTGGGAAGTTAATGAAGTCCATTCTGCATGTTTAAAGAACCCGTGTGATGTCGCAGATGCAGTGATGTGCTGCAAATTGTGAGACGCTACATATGTCCCCTGATGCAGCCTGGAAGGAGCCGAAGGCTTAGAAGGTGAGTGCCGCAGTGACCTTCACTGCGACGGGCAGTGCAGTCCTGGTGCCGATCTGAGGCCGTAGGAATGCCTGCAGGAGATGGCATATCTCTGTAACTACCTCCTTTCGGATGCACAGCCTTCTGACACACTGCTCCTCTGACAGGTCCAGGCTTGAGCGTTGCCACCGGTAAAGCCGTGGGGGGTAAGGCCTCCTGTCCCAACGTCGAGGTGCTTTCCTCCTTCGGCCACCAACATGGCCAACAGCCCATCTCTTTTGATGCCGCCTTACAAGAGCATGTAGAATGCGACGCTGGCGGCATAGCAATGCATCCATTAAAGTTTTCCACTTCAGTTGTTAGCAAGCTGTAATGTTAGGTCTGTCTGCTGCTGCAAACTCGGAGGCTCACGCCCCGTGCTCTGTGTAAACATTGTGCTGACTGTGACCTCCGTGGGAAACGCTTCCTCATCGCTTTAAGTAGCCACCAGTTACCGACTGTGGAAGGCTATACTGACTGTCTTTTCAGACGTGAGTAGGGCCGGTTGCTACATGAGGTGGCCGTACCTGATTTAGCAAGCGGGGCGTTAGCATGGTCATTGCACCAGGACTGATGTCATGATCAGCAGCTAACGTCTGGCGCCGCCGTAAACGTCAACTAAATTTTCTGGCAGTGTGCTGCATGCTGCGCACCCAGTTAGTAAGCTAGTACGCCTGCATTAACATCCCAGGCAATTAACTGAGGCACTAGACAACCGAATTTCCACCCCATATAGAGATCAATACTTTAAAGTTCATAATTTTTCCATGTCAGTGCTTATAGATAAATTAAGAAAATAAGAACGTAAGAAATAGCAGCAGTAGGCCATATGGCCCTTCGAGTCTGCTCCACCATTCAATAAGATCATGGCTGAACTCCACTTTCCCGCACGATCCCCATCCCATATATCTTGATTTGCTTAGTGCCCAAAAATCTAACAATCTCATTCTTAAATATACTCAACAACTGAGCATCCACAGCCCTCTGGGAAGAGAAGTTCAAAGATTCACAGCCCTCATTCCTTAGGTAAGGAGACCAAAACTGTACAGGTGTGGTCTCACCAAAGCCCCATACAATTGCATCAATACTTTCTTACTTACATTGCAACCTCCTTAAAATAAAAGCTGGCATACAGTTTTCCTTCCTAATTAATCTTCAATTATTTGTTTGAACTATAAGTTAATTATGAAATAAATCTTTATGATGGTTTGATGACAAATTTGAACAATAAAGTCAATTTGGAATCACTGGGTGATAATAATAAAACTAGGCACTCACCTGTGTTTCTCCTTGTGCGTCTCCCGTGTAAATGTTTCATTAGAATAATGATTGCAGTAGTTGAAACACTAAATTGAAATCCAATTCCAACACAAATGCTATCAGCATTAAATTTAACATTTGTTTAGGCTGTGTTTTATTTTCTGCCCCATTCAGATTAGAAGCTATGTGCTCAAGTTTCGGCCTGATTTGCTCCTATTTTTTTGGAGCAACTAGTTTAGAATGGAGCATCTTAGAAATTGCAATTTGATCCAGTTCTAGTGAGTTAGAATAGTTTCATTTTAGAACAGTTTTTATTTTCAAAAGGGGCGTGTCCAGCCACTTATGCCTGTTTTGCAAGTTTAGGCAGCGAAAACTTACTCCAAGCTAACTTAGAATGGAGTAAGTGTAGATTTTTGTACGCTCAGAAAAACCTTGCCTACGCTTTAGGAATTAGGCGCAGGAAACGAGAGATAGTGGGCTGGTGGGGGTGGGGGCGGGGTGGAAGGGAAGTTTACAAGCATTAAACACTTCACATTTACAAATAAAGAGCCATTATCAATAAGAAATGAAAAAATAAATCAATAAATCAATCAATAAATCAATCCAAAAAAAATAAAAAATAAAAAAATAATAAAAAATCAAACAAAATAAATTAAAAAAATAAAAAATAAAAAAAGTAAAAAAAATCAATCAATAAATAAAAAATTAAGTTTCTACTCACCTACTGCAGCACCGGGAGCCCTCCAATAGCGTGCTGGGACGGGGCCCCCCCACGAGATGCCAGTCAGGACTTCGGGCAGGCTCCGCGGCAGCCAGCGACGCCACTTCGGGCGGGACCGCACCCAGCAATGATCGCCATCCAGGACTTTGGGCGGGCCACACCGCCGCCACTGATGCCACTTCGGGCGGGGCCCGCATCCAGAAGATGCCGGGCCGCCGCCGAGGACTTCGGGCGGGACCCGCCCCCAACGAGATGGCTGCCGGACGGGCCACGCCGCCGACGAGGTAAGGGCTGTCAGGCCACTCGACCCGGGATAGGGGCGACGTCCCTTCGGCCAGGGATAGGGTCTTCGCCCGGAGACAGGACGTGCTGGGAGGGCCAGGAGCTACTGCGCACACGCGCAGCTGCCGGCACTGTTTTTGGTGCAGGGCTGTAGCTCTGCCCCCAGCAGCTCCTGCTCTGCCGCGCTGAGCTGGGAATGGGCCTACAGCTATCGGAGAATCGCGAGGTAAGTATTCGGCGCAATTTCTGTTCTACAAATTAGGTGGGCCTCTCCGATGTGCGCCATTCTAGCGGCGGTCCGAAACTTGAGCCTGTTAAGAAAGTGTGGAGGAGGTATGTGAGCTACAAAGTAATTTCTTTATTTGCTTTTTCTGATTATGTTTATTTTCCCTTCATCTGATTAGGTTTTCCTGCACTTATGCATCATTTATCAGTCAAAGGGACAAATCAGAGAGCTGCAAAAAGAAAGCGGCCAACTGTTGAGAGGTGTGTGAAATGGTCTAAATTAATTTGTCCTGCAATGTTGTCACCTTCACATTGAAAACTACAAACAATTACAGAACACAAGGAGGCCATTTGCACCGTTGTGTCTGTATTGCCTCTTTGTTTGACCAATCCAAAACTAACTACACTGTTGTACTTTATCTTCCTCTGCTTCAATTGCTTCTCGACTCTACCCTTCAAAGATGGAATGATCTCTGCCTTAACTAAACTCTGTGGCAAAGCATTCCATGTCCAAACAACCTTCTGAGTCAAGTCTCTCATTTCCATATTCTGTTAGTGACAAAGTTTAATTGATAACCATTAGTCACTAATTCCCCAACCAGAGGAAATAGTCTTTCCCTGTTCATCAAAACCCTTCATTATTTTAGAACCATCAATTAAATTTCCTCTTATCTGTTCTAATATAGAAATTAGTGTACTATCTTGGAACTCTTTATTATCTATATTGTATACTGTCTATCATATTCATGACCATTTTATAAAATGGGGCGGGGGGGGGGGTGGGTAGGGGGGTTGAAATTGCCTCTCATCCCGATTGGGGGTGGTCACTTTCTGAGGCCGGGATTTTTATTGCCCAGCGCAGAAGTCCTGCCCCAACGCGGAATTGAGCCTACCGCCCCTGAAAGAAAGTGGAGTGAAAGAAAGCCTCCGGTGCTCTGCTTCCTGTAGGGGTGGTCCTGCGGCACTATTGTGGCACTGAGTCCAGCGCTACGTGGATGGTCCTGGCCGAACATCGAGATTCCACAGGCTTTGAAAGAGGAAGAGCTTCCGCTCACCCTGTCCAAGGCCAGCATTGCAAGAAGTGGGGTGGGGCCAGGAGTGCAGGCTTTCTCCTTCCAGAGTTCCTGCGTCCCTGGTCTAGGAATAGATCAGGGCAGGATTGGCAACCAGTGAAAGCAGGAATACCAACTGCTTGGGTGGTGGAAGTAAGGCCCAACTGTGAATTCAGGTTTAGGATCATGGCCTAGACTCCTAAGATCAAGGTATGTCTTTGTTTTTCCTCCACGGCAGCAGCACCACTCTCCACAGTTTGTGACATCCATGGAAATGTAGGCACCCACCTGGGCCATGGAAAACAAGGGACCTCCCCTGGACCCCATATATTCTGGTAGAGTCAGCAGTGGAGGTCCTAGGCAGGAGATTTTCAACCAGATGAGAAAGAATTGGACAGAGCGATAAACAGCACATTGAGAAATGTGTGTGGCAGCCACAGAGATTGAGTGGCATACAAAGTGAGTGGGGGTAAAAAAGCAAAAACACACTTGCAGGAAGAGTGATATTGGGCTGATAATGCAATGGTCAGTATCCATTCAGCTGAAGTGTATCAGACAGCTTCCTGTATTATCAGGTGTAGAAGGCTATGGCCTACTCTGCACTCAATGTGCCTAGTAAGCCCAATGTGGCTGGCCATCATGTAGTGTTCTGGGAGCCTGTCAGCCTCATTTAAGGCCTAGAACCTATGCTAATTAGGGCTGTGTCTCATCATGTGGTTGGAGTAGCTGAGCAGCATTCCAATCACTCAGGACTTATTAAAAACAGCAGCATAAATGACAGTGGAGAAAAAACTATATATATATGTATATATATTTAAATTGGGCAGCTCTTTTAGCACTCAGTCTTTGGAGCTGTGTTTCTGCTGCACAGCTGAGATCACATTTGCAGCCGTGTAATTCATTTTGTCTCAACAAAGCCATCGGAGAGCAACTGTCTTGCAATACATCATGAATTACATAGTAAAACATTCCTGTCATTCTAAAATAATGGCCCAGATCTTGCTGCAGCAGGACATCTAATGATGTGTAAGGGGAGCTTGGGGCTTGGGATGTGGGTTCGAATCCACACTCCCCTTGGGTTCGGTACGTGCGATTTATGAGGTTGGGTGAGTAACGAGGCCCCAGATAAAGTGGGTAAGAGTACAAAATGGCTAATGTTGTTTATTTAGAATAGCAAACACAAAGATAGAAGGCATTGGAAGAGGTCATAAAATGGCGGTAATGGCAAAATCTCATTCAACAACCCGAAAAATCTCGCAACAGGGAAGGGGAAAACAAGAGGTTAAAACATCCCACTCACACACAACCACACCTCCCACTCCCACCCGCCCTACGAATTCTGATCCTACATTGAGTCTGTGAAGGGGTTTGGGCTATACTCATAATCCTATCAACTCCGGGGTTCTGTAGCACTTATTTCAGCTCAGGGTCACTCTGGGGTGGAGTTTATGATGTTGGTCGGTTTTCCTCTTCGATGTTGCGTCGGTTTCTTCTATCTGCCTCTCGGTTATCGTCAGACTACAGCTGTGAATCCAGGTTATTGAACCAGGTGTCCAGGTCTGCACAGCTCTGCCCCAGCCTGATGCTTCGGCTATTCTCACCCTGTCCAGTGTGTTCAGGGCTAACAGCAGCACCTGCTGCCACTTACCAACCAGGAGGTTGGCTCGTGGGTTTTTAGTCTCGACCTAAATCAAAGTTTGCAAAACTCTCTCAGCTCCTTTTTGGTCCACAACTCCCCTTTTCCACAACTCCTTTTCTCCACAACTGTCCTTCTCCACAACTGTTTTTCTCCACAACTCTATTCTCCACAACTGTCTTTACTGGTGGTTCTGTGTCCTATATTTGTATTCAATTCAGTTCTGGTCTTTTTGCGCTCAAACCCAGTGGATGATCCATTGTGTAAGTTTGGGCGGGGAGATAGCTTTGAATATTTAATCAGAAGATGTCACAGGTACACGCAGGTGTGAGGACCAGGCTATTGTTTCAGTGCACATAGGTACCGGGAAGTCTGTGAGTCCTTTGTTATAGTCCTGGGAGTCAGTGGGCCATTCCTGCAGTGATTCACAGTTTTGATTCAGAGCTATTGTCCATATTAATTAGGTAGATAATGGCCCACATTCGTAGTTTGATTTGGAGGGGATGTCATTTTCAAACTGGGCCGGGGAGTCCTTATTGGTTGAAGATTTCCCCACTTCAGGCCCGACTCGACCCCTGATTGGCCTGCCAGAATGCACTTTTCCCCCATTGGCCAGTGCCTCAGTCTCGCTTGTGAGCCAGACTCCACAATGTCTGTATCCGCCCATACCTTTTCCCAGCCTGCTTTTATTTGGCCAAAAATGTTCATTTAGTGTATGGAACCATCCCATGTTAGTTTTCTTGTCCTGATGGTGTTTCAAATATGGCCGTGGATTTTCGACCCTTACACTCCCCCATTAAAACATTCTGTCTCAGGGTGTTTTCAGAATGTGCACCGAAGGCTAGGCTAGCCCCGACAGGCTCCTCATTGTCGGCGGCCCCTGTCTCCGGTACAACCCCTTCCCTGTCAGGAGACCTTGGCTGCGGGGTCACGTCCAGTGACTGGCTGCCTGCCCTGCACGGCCCTTTTCCCCGAGTATCTCTCGGGAAAGTAAAACGGGCTGCTAGAGACGGTGGCACCCTTGGCTGCAGAGTCCGAGCGGATCTCCTAATGGGTGGAGGTGAGTCCTCATCCCATATGTAAGGTGGGAATACACCTTCCTGTGGGTCCCAAATCTGTGGGTAGTTTGTACCTGTGAAGCAACTCACTGCTCCTTGTGGTGGGATCGGTGGGGCTGCAGTGGTGGGCTGGGGGCTGGGCTTCCCGTTGGGATTATTCCTCCGGGCTATCCTTTCCCACGAGGTTTTGCCTTGTTGGGGTTAAACAGTTTACATTGGTTAATGTGAAACCATTTAACCCGGCGGGGCATCTTGACCGCGTATACCATGGGGCTTGCCTTGTCGACAATGCTGTAAGGCCCCATGTATAGTGGCTCAAAGACTCCCACCCTGGCAAAGTTGCGGACCATGACCTGGTTCCCCACCTGCCACTCGTGGTGTTTGCTCGGTTCCAGCAGCAATCGGTTGGTCTGATGCTGCTTCCCCATGTTAGTGGCTGCCTGCCAGTGAATCTGCTTGAGGTGCTCCAACAGACCCTTGGTAAAGCGGTCCCTATTCACCTCGATTACTGAGCTTCTGTCAGGACCGGGGCAAGTACATGGGTGGGGGTTCGCATGGTTCTTCCAGTCATGAGCTCGTATGGGGAGTACCCCGTGCTTTTCGACTGGCTGGCCTGGATCCCCATCAAAACCAGGGGCAACCTCTCCACCCACCTCTGCGGGGAATCCCCAGTCTCCTTCCTGAGTTTTTCTTTCAAGGTCCTATTCATACGCTCCACTAGCCCCGAGGACTTGGGATTGTAGGCGACGTGCCACTTCCCCTCAATCCCCAGCACATTGAGGGTTGCCTGCATGACCTGTCCCGTGAAGTGGCTCCCCTGGTCGGACTCCACATACTGTGGAAGTCCCCACCTGGAGAACACCTCCCTAACCAATATTCTGGCAGTCCCCGCTGCTGTGGCTGTTCGGCAAGGGAAGGCTTCAACCCACTTTGTGAAAGTGTCCACCAAAACCAGGCAGTACCGGTACCCCCCCTTAGCCACAGGTAGGGGCCCTATGTAATCGATTTGTACCGAATGCCATGGTCCCTCTACCTTCCTTGCATGTCCAAGAGACACCTTTCTTTTCTGGGGATCTGGATTATTGGTTGCACAGACAAGACAGTTCGCGCAAAATTCACGAGTGTCTTCTCGGAGCTGGGGCCACCACCCGACCTGTTCCACCCGTTGCCAGGTGACCTCCGGTCCGGGGTGTCCAGCTCCAGGGCCTGCGTGGGCCAGCTGAAGGAACTCCCTCTGGTGCTGCTGGGGCACTATCCACTGCTCTCCTTTAAACAACATCTTCTCCCTAACATGGGTGCCTGTGCCTCCGTACGGTCCTTCGACATTTTCTCCCGCAGTCAGCTTGTCCATGACGGACTTGAGGACAGGATCTCATGCCTGTACCTGCTGGAGATCCGGGGCCAAAGCCATCCCTGCGCTCCCTTCTGTCCCCTGTCCGCCCCGGATAGCTGCTATAGGGCCTGCCTCGAGCGGGTTCCACTTGGTTCCCATTCGGGTTCCCTCTTTGGCCAGCTGATCTGTCTTTTGGTTCCCTGCAGCCCTGGGCTCATGTTTGTTATGGGCCTTTACTTTGTGAATGCAAATTTCTGCCCTGGTCCCTACTGCCTGCATGATGTGCCGCAGTAGGGGTTTTATGACCAAGGGCTTACCGTCTGCAGATGTATACCACGACGGGACCAGATGGCTAGGTACTCCGTGCAGGCATTGCAGGTGAACGTACTATCTGAACAGATGGTATAAGGCCGTGGGAATTCGTCTGGGTGGGTGACTACATACATGACTGCCGACAGTTTAGCATGCTGGGCGCTCATGGTGTTTTGGAGCTTTATGGCCCTGGCAATGCCTGCCTGGGGATCATAAATCCCGCACCCTGTGAGCCTTTCCCCCGCCACCACCGTGCTGGACCTGTCAACATAGATCTCCCGGCCGTGGGGATGGGTCCCCGCCCGGAGCCCTATGTCCACATCCCAGAACCCCTCAACGGAGCAACGGTGGGCTTTCCCGGGGTACAGCATGTTGGCTGCCACTCTCAAATCCATCTGTGAGAGCAGGCGAGTCCAGCGAGCAATACGTGTGCTGCTCACTGTCCCATCCTTAATTCTCCCATCCAACAGCATCTGAGTGGGGGTGTGATGAGTGAGGAGGGTGATTGGGGACACTCCTGTAAACACCTGCGACCGCTTCACAGCCCAGTGGGTGGCCAGCAGATGGCTTTCACAGTTTGAGTCACCCCTCTCAACCTCAGTGAGGACCCTGGAGGAGTAGACCACCGGTCTCAGCTGGCCGTGCCGCTGTTGCATCAGCACAGCACTTAAGCTATCCCCGCTGGCTGCTACCTCCAGGAAAAATTCCTCGCTCTCATCTACCGCTCCCAGGGCCGGGGCTTTCTGCAGGTCTCCCTTGAGGCGGGTAAACGCTACATCACAGTCCTCATCCCACTCTCACTCCACGCCTTTGCGCAGAAGCCGGAGTAGGGGGCTGCAATGACTGCGTAATCCTCAATGAAGTCCCTGCAGTAACCGGTCAGACCCAGGAACGACCTCACCCCTGTAACTGTAGTCGGAGCCAGTAACTCCTGAACTGCCCTCCGCTTAGCCTCATCAATGCCCGCACAGTCAGCCCCAGGAATTTTACCTCTGTCTGGCCGATCTGTGCCTTCTTAGGGTTTATTTTAAAACCCTCCTCGTGCAGCAGTCCCAACAGCTCTGCCAGCAGGGGACCGTGCTCTTCCTCCGAATCGGAGAATAGCAGGAGGTCGTCCACATACTGGACTAGCTGTCTGGGTCTGCTGAACTCTTTCAGGCAGTTGGCCATACACTGATGAAAAATGCTCGGACTGTTGTGGAAGCCCTGGGGAAGACAGTTCCAGGTATACTGCTGTCCTTTGTATGTAAAGGCGAATTTGTACTGGTCCTCCCGCCGCAGCGGGATGGACCAGAACCCATTCGAGATGTCCAGCACCGTAAAGACGGCTGCGGACCCGGGGATGGCTGCGACTAGGTCGGCTACGGCTGCCACTGTGGGCGCACAGGCAGGGATATTTTTATTGAGGACTCGGTAGTCCACTGTGGCCCTCCAAGAATTGTCCGGTTTCCTAACCGGCCAAAGTG
The DNA here is from genome assembly GCF_044704955.1 of Pristiophorus japonicus. Lineage (NCBI taxonomy): Eukaryota > Metazoa > Chordata > Chondrichthyes > Pristiophoridae > Pristiophorus > Pristiophorus japonicus. The sequence continues at coordinate 136,509,222 of NC_091977.1, forward strand.
GAGAGTTCACATGTGTGGCTATTGGTCTCAACACTCCCTGTCTGACTAGAGAGCCCAATGCGACCTCTATGTCTGCCTCAGCCTCCCTGGGAAAATTATACTGCTCTGGGGCTTAAACATGGGGTCCCCATCTACTCTGACCTCGACCCCATTTACCCGTCCACAGTCGTGCTTATGCCTGGCAAATGCCGCCAGGTTGGCCCGCAGAAAAGCCTGATAGATCATCGGGGTGCCGTCTACCAGAGCGCCGAGGTCATATCCCTCCTTCGGCTTTACAATGCAGAGGGAACCCTTCCCCTGCTTCCCCTGGATGACTGCTGTACCTTCCCCCTCCCCGGTGTCAGCTGTGCCCCACAGACAGTGGTTCCTCAGGTCGACCAGAATTTTCTGGCCGCCGAGGAAATCTGCCCCTAGGATGCCTTTACCTACTCCCTCCCATGGCAGAAGGACATACTTCCACATGGTGTGGAGGGTGCCTATGTGTATCTGCAGTGGTTTGGAGAAGAAGCCCTCGCATTCTTCTCCAGTGAAGCTGGTTAGGCAGTAGGCGATCTCACTGGATAGGGGTGAGGTGGTCAGGTCGTCTACATGAACCAGGGTGCACGAGGCCCCTGTGTCCAACAGATACTCCCCCTGTACCCCCTCAACCCTCATCATGACACGGGGTCTGTTCCACGCATCATAGGTGACCGGGCAGAGGTACACGGGTTCCTTGGGGTCGAGTCATTGGGGGGTGTTGGTCTGGGCCTGAGGGACTTCTCCCCCGGTCACGGCTGCGACCTTCCCAGTCTGGGTAGAGTGCCTGCAGAGCCGCGAGGAGACCCTCAAGTGGGGTGGCAGGGCTGGGCACAGCTGGTTTGGGAGGGCTTGCGGCCGCGGGGACTGGGGCTGAGGTTGGGACCTGTGGACCTCTCTTTTCCTGCCTCGGATCCCGGCATTCCCTCCTCATGTGCCCTGTCTTCCCGCACCCATAGCAAACCACCTCTCTGCCTGCCTGCCAATTCCCTTCTTGCCTCCACCCTCTCTTATCAGAGCCAGGGTGGATCTCACACACGTTCCCCTTGGTGGGTTTCTCCCCCCCGATTCTGCCATTGCGAAAAGAGGGGGTCAGCTGCCTCAGCATCGTCTCCTCTCTGGCTTGGGGGTCTCTGAAATCGAACCACAGGTTGGCCTGGGCGCGCAACTCAGGCAGGCTGTTTGCCACCAGTGCACGCAACCAGTGACCATGTTGATGTGCATCTAACTGGGTTTGGTCCAAATTCCCCCCACTGGCTTCGTCATACACTGGCCACAGTCGATCAGCGAACGCCTGAGGGGTCTCCCAGGGTTTCTGGAAAATAGCCTGTACCTGGTCGAACGGACAGCCATCGTTCAACCCCATGGCCTCCAGGATATCCTCCTGGAGAGCGGCCACTGTTCGCTGACCCCTCTTACTCTCAGCAGAGGGAGCCTGACACAGGGTTGGGTCCAGTGAGAACAGGAGCAGTTTGTTCCGTTCGGCCCCATTCCAGTCATTTATGTCTCCTACCTGCTCTACTTCCATAAAGTGGACAGAGGGGTCTCTTTTTCAGGTAAGTTTATTCACATGGGCCACCATCTGCCGCAACTGGGTCACACTGTGGGGAACCACGTACTGGTTCTGTAGGGGACCATCAACCTGACTCACTGTGGGTGGTCCGAATCTACTCTGCCTGATGGGGCACATTGGGGCTGGTCCCAGAGGTTTAGATTCTAGCATTTCACCCTGCCTCTCCTCCAGTATCCCCAATAGAGCTGTGGGAGAGGGCCTGTCGGATTCTTCCTCCCTACAGCCTGTTTTACTATGCACCCCCTTCCGTACCTCAGCTGTGCTGATAAGGCACACCACTCCTTTACTGGGTGCCTTACTTTCAGCCCAGCCAAGGGCTTTAGCCTCAGCTAGGGCCAGAGTTTTGGTGTCGGGCCGGGTGGGGATTCGAGTCTCAGGCACTTCCAGAGCTTTTGCTATGGCTAGAACAAGGGCAGCTTTGGCTTCAGCCGGAGCCAGGGTGAGCCGATCAATGTGTTCCTGAAAGGAACAGTGATCCGCCTCTGCCCTGCTGTGGCACGCCTGAAGCGCAGCCTGTAGCTGGAGAGTCTTACCCTCCCCCAACTTTCCCTGGTTCTGAGCCTGGGCAAGTTCCTCCTGCAATCCCCTGATGTGACCTTTCCCCTCAGTTACCTGGGACTGAAGGTATTCCCAGTGGTTGCGATAGCTTTCTCTATCTCTCTCTCTTTCCTGCCTCTCCCACTTTAAATCCTGATCCAGCTTTTCCCTTTCTTTGCTGGTCTTTACTAGCTCCTCTCTCTGCTCAGCTAACTCTGTCTGCAAGACGTCTACCTGCCTGTCCAAGACCTGTATTTGCTTCTGAAAGCAAGTCAGCCACACTGCCTTTTCCACTGATCTTTTATGATCTTTACTCTGGGTCCACCTGGCTGCTGCGTTCTCAGGCCGTTCAGCCTCCAGCAGTGCCTGCACCCACTTCCTTGAGCAGTTTATCCTTGCTGTTACATACCTAGCAATCCAACCCTCCATTTTATACTCCTCTCCACCAAGACTGACTGTCTCTTCACCCTCACTCAACGCATGTCCCTTCTTCGTGGTCGCTATTCTGTAAGGGAAGCTTGGGGTGTGGGTTCGAATGCACACTCCCCTTGGGTTCGGTACGTGCGATTTATGAGGGTGGGTGAGTAATGAGGCACCAGACACAGTGGGTAAGAGTACAAAATGGCTAATGTTGTTTATTTAGAATAACAAACACAAAGATAGAGGGCATAGGAAGAGGTCATAAAATGACAGTAATGGCAAAATCTCATTCAACAACCCGAAAAATCTCGCAACAGGGAAGGGGAAAACAAGAGGTTAAAATATCCTAATCACACACAACCACACCTCCCACTCCCAACAGTCCTACCAATTCCTATCCTAAATTGAGTCTGTGAGGGGGTTTGTGCTATACCCACAGTCCTATCAACTCCGGGGTTCTGTAGCACTTATTTCAGCTCAGGGTCCCTCTGGGGTGGATTTTATATTGTTCGGTTTTCCTCTTCAAAGTTGTGTCGGTTTCTTCTATCTGCCTCTCGGTTATCGTCAGACTACAGCTGTGAATCCAGGTTATTGAATCAGGTGTCCAGGTCTGCACAGCTCTGCGTGCCCCAGCCTGATGCTTCGGCTATTCTCACCCTGTCCAGTGTGTTCAGGGCTAACAGCAGCACCTGCTGCCACTTACCACCCAGGAGGTTGGCTCGTGGGTTTTTAGTCTCGATCAAAATCAAAGTTTGCAAAACTCTCTCAGCTCCTTTTTGGTCCACAACTCCCCTTTTCCACAACTCCCCTTTTCCACAACTCCCTTTCTCCACAACTGTCTTTCTCCACAACTGTCTTTCTCCACAACTGCCTTTCTCCACAACTGTCTTTCTCCACAACTCCTTTTCTCCACAACTGTCTTTCTCCACAACTGTTTTTCTCCACAACTGTCTTTCTCCACAACTCTTTTCTCCACAACTCTATTCTCCACAACTGTCTTTACTGGTGGTTCTGTGTCCTATATTTGTATTCAATTCAGTTCTGGTCTTTTCGCGCTCAAACCCAGTGGGTGGTCCATTGTGTAAGTTTGGGCAGGGAGATAGCTTTGAATATTTAATCAGAAGATGTCACAGGTACACGCAGGTGTGAGGACCAGGGTATTGTTTCAGTGCACATAGGCATCGGGAAGTCTGTGAGTCCTTTGTTATAGTCCTGGGAGTCAGTGGGCCATTCCTGCAGTGATTCACAGTTTTGATTCAGAGCTATTGTCCATATTAATTAGGTAGATAATGGCCCACATTCGTAGTTTGATTTGGAGGGGGGAGTCATTTTCAAACTGGGCCAGGGAGTCCTTATTGGTTGAAGATTTCCCCACTTCAGGCCCGACTTGACCCCTGATTGGCCTGCCAGAATGCACTTTTCCCCCATTGGCCAGTACCTCGGTCTCGCTTGTGAGCCAGACTCCACAATGTCTGTATCCGCCCATACCTTTTCCCAGCCTGCTTTTACTTGGCCAAAAATATTCATTTAGTGTATGGAACGATTCCACGTTAGTTTTCTTGTCCTTGCAGTGTTTCAAATGCAGCCGTAGATTTTCGAACCTTACAGGTGTCTGTCATTAATTAGATTTGCTCCTGCACTTTTAGGTTTTTAATTTTTTGTGTGGCAACTTGCTGAAAGTGCGAGCTGATAATGTCGCAGCGAGGGAAACTGGGCATTTGGGACCTGAGTGAACAGGAAAAGCAACTGTGTATCTCCTTATCCAATCAGATTGAAGGATTATGAAATAAACAGTGCAAGGACTGAGAAAGAAGTGTAAGTTAGAGTGGGTGAATACATTGAGGGAAAGAAAGTTTGGATTAAGGTAGAGAGAGAAAAAGAAACAGAAAAAACAGTTAAAAAAATAATTTTAATTTTTACATTTTCAAACTCTCCAACAACAATTAAAACATGAAGGAATGAGACTCCAAACATTTAATAGTTAATTTTTTTGTTCCAGAGAGGTTGCTCGGCAGTAATTAACAGTTATCATATTGTTTAAAGGGTACTCGTGCTTGTAATGACAAAACGTAATTTTCTGTGGCGAGTTTAGTTCATATCTACCATGCAAATACACTGTTCAGTATATTTCAATGGTGAAGCAGACAGCAAAATGCTGATTCCATGCAGTTAATTATAGGATAGCATAATTCAAACAGCAATGTTTGGATATTGGCACTTAACTGCACATCTGCCCCTTGCCTGAATTTGCTGTGCCATTTACGCTTAAATAACAGTGATCACCAATAGCTTCACCGATATTTTAACAGTAAAATCTAGGCCAATGTATTCTCGAATTTACCAACCAAAAATATTGCAGCAGATTTTATAAATTAGCAGTCCCGCTAAATTTAATGGAGTAGTAACACTGGGATGAAAACCGATTAAAATATTTAAGAATGGAATGTCATATTAAGCATTTGTCTGCTAATATTGACAGCACTAATTACACAAGAACATAAGAACATAAGAAATAGAAGCAGTAGTAGGCCATTTGGCTCCTCGAGCCTGCCTATCCGTTCAATAAGATTATGGCTGATCTGATCTTGGTCTCAACTCCACTTCCCTGCCCACTCCCCATAACCCTTGACTCCCTTATCGTTCAGAAATCTATCTATCTCCACCTTAAATATATTCAATGACCGAGCCTCCACAGCTCTCTGGAGTAGAGAATTCCAAAGATTCATGACTCTCTGAGAGAAGAAATTCCACCTAATTTGCGTTTTAATTGGGCGACCCCTTATTCTGATACTATGCTCCCTATTTCTAGATTCCCCCACGAGGGGAATCATCCTCTCGGCATCTACCCTGTCAAGCCCCCTCAGAATCTTATACGTTTCAATAAGAGCACCTCTCATTCTTCTAAACTCCAATGAGTATAGGCCCTACCTACTCATCCTTTCTTCATAAGACAACCCCTTCATCTCAGATCAACCTCGTGAACTTTCTATGAACTGCCTCCATTGCAAATATATCCCTCCTTAAATAAGGGGACCAAAACTGTATGCAGTATCGCAGGTGTGGTCTCACCAATACCCTGTACAGTTGTAGCAAGACTTCCCTACTTTTTTACTCCATCCCCTTTGCAATAAAGGCCAACATTCCATTTGCTTTCCTAATTACTTGCTGTACCTGCATGCTAACTTTTTGTGTTTCATGTACAAGGACCCCCAGAAATCTCTTTACTGCAGCATTTTGTAATCTCTCCCCATTTGAATAATAATTTGCTTTTTTATTTTTCCTACCAAAGTAGATAACCTCACATTTTCCCACATTATACTCCATTTGCCAAATTTTTGCTCACTCACTTAACCTATCTATATCCCTTTGCAGATTCATTGCGTCCTCCTCACAACTTGCTTTCCCACTGATCTCTGTATCATCAGCAAGTTTGGCTACATTACACTCAGTCCTTTCATCCACTACATTAATATAGATTCTAAATAGTTAAGGCCGCAGCACTGATCCCTGTGGCAACCTAGAAATCACCCTTTATCCCAACTCTCTGTTTTCTGTTAGTTAGCCAATCCTCTATCCATATATTAGCCCCAACCCTGTGAGCTCTTATCTTGTGCAGTAATCTTTTATGTGGCACCTTATCGAATGCCTTTTGGAAATCCAAATACACCACATCCACTGGTTCCCCTTTATCCACCCTGCACGTTACATCCTCAAAGAACTCCAGCAAATTTGTCAAACATGATTTCCCTTTCATAAAATCATGCTGATTCTGCTTGACTGTATTCTGATTTTCTAAGTGTCCTGCTTCCTTAATAATGGACTCCAGCATTTTCCCAATGACAGATGTTAGGCTAACTGGTCTATAGTTTCCTGCTTTCTGTCTCCCCTCTTTCTTAAGTAGAGGCATTACATTTGCGGTTTTCCAATCCACTTGGACCTCTCTAGAATCCAGGGAATTTTGGTAGATTACAACCAATTTATAGCTTAAGTCTGATGCAAAAAGCTAGAAAAAATCATATGTGGTGTTCAGCTTAATATAATCTGATAATGAAAGGCAGGCTATGTTGCTGTCAGACATGAATCAGTAATGTTGGTCAAAAAGATCAAACTGTCCAAATTATTTATTGTCAGGAAGATGGTGAAGAACCAAACAGATATATAAAATCCTGATATCAATTGGGTCTGACTTTTACTTTTTAATATTTGCTAATGAATGGGGATCGAGCATTAATTTTAAAAATGACTCTTGTGATAACCAGCTGTAAACTATTAGGGGGTAAAATTGGCTAACCCCCAAAAAAGGCGGGAGGATCGCAGTACGTGATTAATCCATGCCTGTTCATTGCGCTACAGGAAACAAACTAAATTTGTGCTTTGTGTGTTTTAAATGATTGCTACGTGCAGCCAGCGCTACCTAGACTGTTCATTGGCTGCACGCATCAGCAGGGGTCCAGATATCATGAGTGGTTAGCGCCACTTAAAGGCACCTTTTGTGTTTTGGATACAAGAAGTGGTGGGATTTTTGAAAAGTGAGTCTGGGCTGTGATACTTTAAGGAATGCTTGAGCATGTGAGAGTGTGAGCTCCGAGGTTTTCTGACAATGCGCTAGAGGTCTTGGTGCAAGATGTGGAGAGGCATCCTGTATCTGTAGGAGACCTTCCAGACATATGCTCCGGAGGCAGTTGGAAGAAGTAATGGCGGAAATAAATTTAAGGAGTGTTGCTCCAAGAACATAAATGCAATGCAGGAAGAAGTTTAACAATCTGACACGAATTGTCAAGGAGAGTGAATTCATCTTCAAATGACATATTATACCAACTGCACCACCAGCCTCATCCACTGCTCAATTCACCACACCCCCATCACCCATCTCACAACAATCGCTATCAATCAGTGCTCAATCCTTTAATTCATATGCTTTACCCCACCCTCACACACTTAGCACTGTTGCAAGCCACGCACCCACAACTCACAGCTCGCACACACTGGCAGTTATTCAACCATGGCAGCCACATCTCCCAAACATATTGGAGGACACTCACTGACACACTTCCCTCTTTCTTACAGGAGAAGGTAGCACCTAACAGGAGGCAGCATCAAAGAACTGGCGTAGGACAAGTGTACCTGCATGATGGAGGAGACAGTGCTGGCCATCGTGGGAAGGAACATCACTCAGGCTGTGGCCACTGGCAGGGCTGGAGGGATTGATAATGAGGGCATCTGAATACCTAAATCCCCTTCACTCTTCCCACCTCCCCCTTGTCCCACAATCTATTTTTTCTCATAAGCTGCAGATGGTGTAAGCAAGCATTTCTTACTTTCTCCTTTCTCCTTACCACAACCCAACCCTTGTCCCTTATTCAATTTAGACACCCAAGAACTGAAACATCCCCAGTCAGATAAGGAAAAGGAAGATGATGTGTAAGGGGTGGTCCCGGGGGTCAGGTTCACCTCTGACCTACTTGAGCAGTTCGAATCGCTCCCACTCCCTTGGGTTCTAGACTCTGGGTTTATTTGGGGAGGTGTGACAATGTGCAAAGAACAACTGGTTTGATGCAAAAGAACTTTGATTTTATTACAAACAAGAAAATACAATGTCAAACTTATAATCACTCTAATAAAAAAACAATACATTACACATTCAAAGGGGGGGGGGTACAGTAAACTACACCTCCCACCTCCCAATACCTAATCCTAGCTAGGTTAGACTCCAGGGCAGGCAGGGACTATGCTTACCAATCCTTTCTGACCAGTTTGCGGTAGTTCGCGATTTCGGGGTTCATTGAATTCTGTAGTTTCTGTTTGCCATACCCCGAAGTCGGAGAAGACTTCTTACTGCGCAATCTTCAGTTGGGTTGAGTCCGCTGATGTGGTAAGGCGCGTTTTGGATCTATGGGGTAAGTACCCGGTTTTCTTAGTTAGAAATAGGTTCAAAGTCTCTTTAGGTAATGTTTTCACCTGTTGGTAGTCAGGCCTTAGATTGTGGAGTGGAAACTTTCGATTCTTCAGTTTCTTTGTGTTGGAGTTTTGTTTCGAGTTTGGTCGATCGCGGTGGTTTTTCGTTGGTACCACATTGGCTGTGGTCGGTTGCTGCCACGATGGTGATGTTCTTCCTTCCTTCAGGACTTCAGGACTTTGAGGCTGGAAAAGTTAGTTTTCAACTGTCGCGTTGGTCTTTCTCCCTTCTTGATGGCATATTCGCAGTATTGCACCTGGTGTAGTATGGCATACCCTCTGATCAAACAAAGGGCCAGTTATACGGTTTGAGTTGTTCTAATCTTCGCGCCAAATCAGTCCAGAATTCTTTGTTTAAAATTGGCGGGCTTGACTTTTCTTTGTAATATTTTGGTGGGCTCGTTAAAAGTTAATATGTCTTGGGTGGGGTGCATTTCTAAAACTGTTTCCTGATGGAAATATTAGCTTGGTAATCGCAATGTCCTTTTGAGCTTGGTTTTTTGCATACAGACTGTAGTGGGCCCTTTGTTCTTATTCATGTTGAAGATGGCTTTTCTCAGTTTGGTTTGATGGCTAGCCATCTCTGAGTTATTGTTGTAATGTAAATGGCTCTTGTGGAGAAGGGTTTTCGAATGTCCTTTCCTCCAGAAAATTTAACTTAGTCCCAACACCCAGACAGTTCCAATAATCAAGTGGGCTTCTTTAGTTCCTTAGGCCCACCCACAGGCTTGAATTTGTCTTGTAAAAGTCCAAAATTCGATTAAAGTTCGTAGTTTCTTCCATAAGCACTTTAGGATTTCAAACTTTCTGGTAGATAGTCCAAAATTACATTTCCTTTCGAATGAGCACAAACACTGGGGGGGGTTCTCGTGAATTTTGCACCCTTCAGATGAGACACCATCACTTGATCTTACACTTGCAGCCACCAGCTCTGAGACTAACAGTGCATGTATTATTTTAGAGGCTCGGACAGAGAAGGGATCTGCATGTTATGAGACAATGGGCATAAGTACGCTGGAACCAGAGTGGGGGGAAAGGATAGCACCGGTGTCAGCTCGCCGAAGGGTAATGTTGCACACTGGTTCTGCTGTAGAGGAGTGAGCTGACGACTTCGATGGGCCAGGCTGCAGAATAAGGCTAATGGTTGTACAGTACCAAATGTTTGGTGAACTGGAAAGCCTGCCAGAAAGCTTACACATAAGTCTAGGGGCATGGAGGAGTTCAGCACCAACTTGGCACAGGGCTTTGTGTAGAGCTTGGAGCCCATTCTTTCCAACATCGAAAGGGTGGTTACCTCCATCAGAAAACCTGTGGAACCTACCATGATGCAGCGTCTGGTGGCCGATGTCACAGCTTCCATTGTAGCATAAATAGCTTCGACTGTTCAAAGGGGCTTCCAGGTCCTTACCACAGTCCATCAATCTGTTCTGCAACAGATCAGGAGGATTGCTGAGGTGCCACCCCAGGAGAGTGTCAGTGGCTCCATGGAGCACAAACCTACTGTACTCTCTCACGATGACAGCATTCCTGCTCCCACCCCAGCCACTCTACCAGTGCCCCTGCTGTTGCCTGTCAGCCAGCTAGCCCAGACTGCTGCAGCCCTGGCCAAGATGGTGCAGTCTGAAGCTGGGCTCTCTAGGCCAAGAGCTGCTTGAGGTCGCCTTCCAAGGCCATCTAGAATCTGCCATGCTGCAACCCCTGGGGAAGCACCTCGTAGGAGCATCAAGCCAGGTAAAGGCATATGGAAGACAGGCAGTATTGGAAAGCACAAGGATTATTAGTTTATTTTTGTATGCATTATGTAATGATTGAATATATAAAATTGGATTGGAATGTGCATTTTCTGGTGGGTTTTATTTTATGTGTTGTCGGAAAGAGGACAATGGGCAGAAAATTCCGGCCTCGCCGGGTCCGTCGAATTGTGCACAGACCCGGCAAGGCCGCTAAAAAGCCGATTTTCGGGGTGAGATGCGCATGCGCCAAAAAACGGCTTTTCCGATCTGTCAAGATTTCTCTTGACAGATCTTCTGCATCCCTGGGAGAAGGACATTCGCGTGGGAGAGATTGGGCCATTTGCCCAACTCATGCCCAGATAATGTCCTTTAAACTTTTACACCTGGTAAAAGCAGGCACATCGCTTACTTTTACCAGTGTAAGAATTTTGAAACGTATAAAAATTAAATTTAATCAACATTTTTATGTTAAAAACCATGTCCATTAACGTAAGTTTATTTTTAACCCTATTAAAACACATTGAAACTGATACGTATGCTTATCACTATTATAAATTACACGTGGCCCATGCTGGAGCTGATCACCTTATGACATTTCGGTTAATATAAACTCTAAAAGTGAGCACTGCAGGGGGAGCCTACTTTATATCGGGAGGCAGCATGAGGTGCAGTAATGTGTGCCTCCCGGGCTTTTCCCATCTGTTGGCTATTACATGTAATTACATGGTACAATACATGGTACAGAGTATGGCTCAAATACATCACAACACTTCCCCCCAAGTCTTAGATGCGGTTTACAGGTCAAGCCTGACCGGGGGTCTGCGCTCTCCGGTTGAGCGTCTGAGTTGGACGCTGGCTGTGGGCGGCCTGACCGGAGTGTCACTGCCTTGTGGTGTTGCGGCTCTGGTCAGACTGTCCGGTGTGACGGGTTCTGTCTCTTGGTGAACCGCTGGTTCTGTTGCTTGTGGTTTGAAGTCGATGTCACTGTAGTCATCCAGCGGTTCTGGATCATCGGTGAACCTTAATTTGGTTTGATCGATGTGCTTCTTGCAGGTTTGGCCATTAGTGAGTCTTGCCACGAATACCCTGCACCCCTCTTTAGCTACGACAGTGCCTGCAAGCCACTTGGGGCCCGTACCAAAGTTCAGCACAAAAACAGGGTCATCGACATCGATACAACGCATTACAGAGTTATGATATGTACATTGCTTAAGACGCCAGTTTTCGACAATCTCACTGAAAACCGGGTGCACGAGGGACAACCTTGTTTTGAGGGTCCTCTTCATGAGGAGTTCGGCGGGTGGAACCCCTGTGAGTGAGTGAGGCCTCGTCCGATATGCAAGCAGCACGTGAGACAGACGGGTCTGCAAAGGGCCTTCCGTCACTCGCTGCATGCCCTGCTTTATGATCTGAACTGCCCGTTCAGCCTGGCCATTGGAGGCTGGTGTGAACGGGGCCGACCTGACATGCTTTATGCCGTTACAGCACATAAATTCGCAAAATTCGGAACTCGTAAAGCATGGTCCATTGTCACTAACAAGTACGTCGGGCAGGCCATGGGTGGCGATCATTGTTCGAAGGTTCTCTATTGTGGCGGTGGATGTGCTGGTTGACATTATAACACATTCAATCCATTTCGAATAAGCATCAATTACAACTAGTAACATTTTTCCTAGAAAGGGACCTGCGTAGTCTACATGGATGCAGGACCAGGGTTTGGAGGGCCAGGACCACAGGCTCAGGGGGGCTACCCTGGGTGCGTTGCTGAGTTGCACGCACGTGTTGCACCGGCGTACGCACGACTCTAAATCTGCGTCGATGCCGGGCCACCACATGTGCGATCTCGCAATGGCTTTCATCATCACGATGCCGGGGTGTGTGCTATGGAGATCCTTGACAAATAAATCTCTGCCCTTCATGGGCAGGACTATGTGATTTCCCCACAAAGTGGAGTCGGCCTGGACGGATACATCATCCTTGCGCCGGTAAAACAGCTTAAAATCGCCATGCATCTCTCCATGCGTGGTTGCCCAGTTTCCACTTAATATACAGTTTTTCACCTGGGACAGCAGCGGGTCTTGGCTGGTCCAGATTCTTATCTGGCGCGCCATGACGGGTGACCCTTCGCCCTCAAAGGCCATGGCCATGACCAGTTCCTCGGCTGCTCTGCTTCACCCTCAGTGGTGGCAAGCGGGAGCCGGCTGAGCACCTCTGCGTAGTTATCGGTGCCTGGCCTGTGGTGGATCGCGTAGTCGTGAGCGGACAGCGTTAATGCCCACCTCTGAATGCGAGCTGAGGCGTTGGTATTAATGCCTTTGCTCTCACAGAATAACGACGTGAGCTGCTTGTGGTCAGTTTCTAGTTCGACCTGCCGGCCAAATAGTTACTGGTGCATCTTTTTTACCGTGTGCATACAAGCTAGGGCCTCCTTTTCGAGCATGCTGTACCCCCTTGGAAAGGCTGCAGGACGCATATGCTACAGGTTGCAGCTTACCCGACACATTCACTTGCTGAAGCACACACCCGATCCCGTAGGATGACACATCGCACGCTAAAACAAGATGCCTACAGGGATCATACAGCGCCAGTAGTTTGTTTGAGCACAATAAGTTTCTGGCCTTTTCGAAGGCAGTTTCTTGATTTTTACCCCAGACCCAGTCATCACCCTTACGGAGCAGTATATGTAATGGTTCAAGCAAAGTGCTCAGCCGAGGCAGAAAGTTACCAAAGTAAGTCAGTAGTCCTAGGAACGAGCACAGCTCCGTCGTGTTGCGTGGTCTTGGGGCCTTCTGGATTGCCTCTGTCTTGGAGTCTGAGGGTCTGATGCCACCTGCTGCGATTCTCCTTCCACCTCTGGTGCCAAGAAGCTGCATTTGGTTCATTTCAACCTTAGACCTACTCGATTTAGTCGGTGTAGCACCTCTTCCAGGTTAGGGAGGTGTTCATCGGTGTCGTGTCCGGTGATCAAGATGTCGTTTTGGAAGACAACCATCCCCGGGACAGATTTCGGCAGACTCTCCATGTTTTGTTGGAAGATCGCAGCCACTGAAAGGATCCCAAAGGGAACAGCCCCTTGTGTGTGTTTATGCACATCAGCTTTTTGGACAATTCCGCCAGCTCCTAGGTCATGTACGCCGAGGTGAGGTCCAATTTTGAAAACAGCTTTCCACCCGACAGGGCCGCGAACAAATCCTCCACCTTGGGCAGCGGGTACTGGTCCTGTAATGATACTTGGTTTATGATTACTTTATAATCTCCACAGATTCTAATTGTCCCATCACTTTTAAGAACGGAGACAATGGGAATGGCCCAGTCATTAAATTCCACTGGCGATATGATGCCTTCGCGCTGAAGCCGATCTAACTCGACTTCTACTTTCTCCCGCTTCATGTACGGGACCGCTCTGGCCTTGTGGTGAATGGGTCTCATGTCTGGGCTGAGGTTAATTGTCACCTTGGCCCCTGTGAAGCTGCCGATGCCAGGCTGGAACAGTGACGTAAACTTGTCTAAGACCTGCGCACACGTGGCTTTCTCCACCGACGATAATGCTTTTACATCGCCCCATTTCCAATTAAAATTCCGTAGCCAGCTTCTGCCAAGCAGCGTGGGCCCATTACTGGGAACAATCCATAGTGGCAATTTATGCACAGAACCATCATACAGCACCTGAACCATTGCACTTCCAAGGACCGGGATAATCTCTTTAGTGTAGGTGCACAGCTTCGCGTCAATCGGGCTCAACTTGGGCCTGTGTGCCTGGTTTGCTCATAACTTCTCGAAGGCATTCTGGCTCGTGATCGATTGCCTCGCACCTGTGTCCAGTTCAATCGGGAGCAGTGTGCCGTTTAGTTTAACGTTCATCATAATCGGGGGGACTCTTGTTAGTAAAGGTGTGCACTTCATGCACGTGCACCCCATCTACCTCTTCCTCCTCGGTCACCTCTGCGCGATCTTCAGGATCTACGCTTGACTTCCCATCCTCCGCTATGTATAGAGTTGTAGCATGTTTATACATTCGCTGGAGGTGCCCCATCATTGAGCAATTCTTGCAGACATATTGTTTGAACCTGCACTGCTTTGCTCGATGAACTCCTCCACAGCGCCAACAGCTTGTTGATGGACTTGCATTCACAGATACTGATATCTTCGCATTAGTTCATTGTTGTGGTGAGTGAGTCATCTCAGGTCGAGCAGAGGTCGCATTAGCCCAGCTGGGGCCACTGCTCCTGTCTGCCGACGAATTTAGCTTATTCACGGTGTTTGGCCCTGGGTGATTCCAAAGTTGTGAGTAGAGTAGCTTTGTTTCTTCCTCTCTGGCCATGTATGCCTGAGCAATCAGGACGGCTTTGGCTAGGTCCAATTCTTCCTCCGCTAGCAATTTGCGGAAAATCCCTTCGTGCCCGATTCCCAAAACAAAGAAGTCTCTTAACATATCTTCAAGAACTGTCCCAAATTTGCATGGCCCAGCAAGATGCCTTAGCTCAGCGATGAACGCTGTCACGTCTTGGCCTACTCCGCGCCGGTGGGTGTAGAAACGGTACCTCGCCATGAGCGCACTGCATTTCGGCTTTAGGTGATTTCGACGTAACTTTTCTCAGCGGGTTTCATCGGGGCCAGTAGGTCCTTGATCAATGCGTAGGTCCGTGATCCGCAGACCATGAGGAGCACGACCCTGCGTTTGCTGGCATTCGCGGCTCCCTCTATAAGTCTTTCGTGACAAAGCATTGATCCAGCCGGTCACTGAAGTCATCCCAGTCTTCCCCGACGCAATATCGCTCGATTTAGTCAATGGTGGCCATAGCTGCGTGTTAGTATCCAATTCTCGTCGCCAGTTGATACGTATACTTATCACTGTAATAAATCACACGTGGTCCATGCTGGAGCTGATCACCTTGTGACCTTTAGTTTAATGTAAACTCCAAAAGTGAGCACTGCAGAGGGAGCCTGCTTTATATAGGGAGGCAGCACGAGGTGCAGTAATGAGTGCCTCCCGGGCTTTCCCCATCTGTTGGCTATTACATGTAATTACATGGTACAATGCACGGTACAAAGTATGGCTGCAAATACATCACAGAAACATTTCCAAAAATTATATATTTTTTCTAAAACATTCAATTACATTTAATTTCAATTAATTTTAAATATGTGAGGTGTGTTTTTTATTTAGTATGCTGTGTTTCTTGTTTTAAGAGGTTTTTTTCATTGATTGTAATGGGAGTCCTTACAAACGTGGATCCCATTTTTATCAATGAAAATATTACCTAGTGATTGGTGGTCCAGACGCACATGACTTCAACATTCCCATACGTACGGGGAAGTCATCTCCCCATACGCTGCGCATCGAATGAAGGCCTCCGACCAGAATCGAAGGTGCCTCCATGACCACCTGGTATTTTCGTGAAATTTTTTCGGGTCAGAGGCGTTCATCTGAAGGAAGCTTCCGACCGCAATTTTCCCCCCAATGTGATGGTCACTGATAAAGGATAGGTAAGGAGCGAGGGATTGTTGGTGAATGGGGAGAAGTGGTTGAGGTTACTGGTATCGCTCATGAATTATTTGATTATATAGAACCCGGCTAGAAAGGAGCTTCATACATTCTACCCTCCTTTCATCTTCATGTTCCTCCATTTCCTGTTACACTTACTCCTCCTTCATTTTGTTCTGCTCTACTTCGTACTCCTCCTCATGCTGCTGTTCCTCAGCTTCTTGCCTGGTAGGTGGTGGCAAAGGCTGATATCTCATAATAGCAAGGTCGTGCAGCATGCAGCATACCACTAGAAATCCAGACAACGGAAACATTGCTTGAGAATACTGATGATGTGCTCTATAATGTTCCTTGTGGCAGCTTGGCTCTCATTGTAAGTGTGCTGTGTACATAAGCATGGGTTCCGGATTGGAGTCATGAGCCATGTCATAAGTGGATAATACTTGTTGCCCAGTAGCCAGCCTTTGACTTGCCATAGTGGTCAAATACAGATGGCACAGCGGATTTCTGCAGAATTATGGATTTGTGACTGCTGCCAGGATAATGGGCATTCACCTACATGATCTGTTGCCTGTGGTCACACACCAACTGCATTTTGAGGGAGTGGAATCCCTTTCATTTCATGAAAATGACCACGTTCACATGAGGTGCACGCGAGGCAATATATGTGTAGTCAGTGGCACCATGCACCATGGGGAAGTCTGCAATCCATGCAAACCCTTATGCTCGCTCTGCTTGTTTGTCTCTATCAAGAGGAAATGAGAGTAAACTGTTTCTCAGTTTAAAAAGAGCTTCAGTGACATCCCTTAAGCAGCAGTGTCCTGAAAACTGCAAGATGTTGCTTATATCTCCAGCAGAAGCTTGGAAGGAGCCAGAGACTTAAAAGTTAAGAGCCACGGTCATCTTGACAGCCACAAGCAATGCTGTCCTTACCCTATTTTGAGTTTGCAGCTGTGGCTGCAGCAATAGGCAGATTTCAATCACTACCTCTTTAGTGAAGCAAAGATGTCTCATGCATTGGTCCTCACTGAAGTTGAGGTAAGAGAATTACTCCATAAAGACCCTGGGTGGTTATGGCCTTCTGCTGAGAGTCCTCCTCCCTCTTCCAGCAACTTATCTTGCTCTGCATGGTCTCTCTTCATTCTCCCAGTCATGTTCAATTTCAAGAGGAAGCTATACCAGGTCACCCATGTCTGGAAATAACTTGTTTCCGCAAAAGCTTTTAAATGAACAGAAAATTACTTCAGCACTCCCTGTACACTATTGAAACTTTAGCCAAGTATAGGGAAGCTCCAAAAGCATGTATAATTGCACCAGCAGCCAGAAGAAATAACCTGTAGCAATGAAGCTGGAAGCAATGAACCTGTAAATAGTTCATGATCTCTTTAAATAGCGCTGGTGGGAAGTCCTTCATTCTGTTTAACGTCATGTTCAGCAGTGCGAGGTTGACTGGAATGTGCTGTTGAAAATGGCAACACTGATGTTAAATCAGAATTGAATACTGAGTTGCCCCATTATCTACCAACTCTGCATGCCACTGGTGGTCATTAGATGCGAGTCCATAAACCCCTTTACCAAGATGGTGTCTGCGCACTTCTGATCGTAAGTGCGCGCGCATCTTGGATCCCAGTTTCGAGCATTAGGTGGCTGTGTACTGCCTAAAAAATGGGCACTACACTGCCCAATGTAGCTCCCTTAGACCCTTAATTGATCATCTCTATCAAAAGTATCAGCTTGTTGAAATCAAGATGCCAGGCTAAAAATTCTGATGATTGACAACTGTCCTTCAACACTCCAGAGTCAGCTAAGTACTGCAGGATAGGGGTATAAGCTGCTTAGTTGCATGTTCAGTATCCCTCCTCACCCACACAAAGGGAGGAGGAAGAGGTGACAGGGCAATTCCCTACCTACAAATACTACAGATAGCACAAAAATAGCCAAAGTGACATTGTTGACAGAGCTAAAGTTTACTCTTCCCCTTCAAATAATAAGGGCCAGCTCAGGGGAGCTTCTCAGTTCTGGAAGGTCAGTCAATAATTAATAAAGACACTGGCGTTGAAATTGTCCTTTTTTGCGACACCCGTTAGCGACACTGGAGGTCGTTAACAGGGCGCAAAAACACCTTTTGCCCGGGGGATGGGGGCGCGACCGGCTCCTGCAAAATTGCGCGGGAATTAGCTACTACGGTAGCCTCGCACCCTGCCGCACTACCAACGATAACATCGGCATGCATGGTGACCCCTTAGCACCGCGTACCGACCCCTTTCCATCCCGCGGCGGATATTGCCCTGAGCCCTGCCATGAGCGGTGTCAGCGCCAGCCTCACGGGTCGCGAACTGGTCCGACATCCGCTCGTGGGGTGGAAGCTAAAGGGGAGGTAGGGAATGCCCTGTGCCGCCATCTTACCTTTTTGGCTGACACTCGGGTCAGCCTGACGACTTCTTCTGTTGAGTGATTTGGACTGCCAGCATGCAGCCCGGCACTCCGTTTGGGTGCTGGGCTGCGGCCTTGGCACCACACCATGCTGGTGGCCTAGTGAAGGCCATTAGAGGCACAGCAGAGTGCGCAGTGGCCCTCCCCTTTAAGCAAAAGGGAGGAACGTTGAACCGCATCTGCGCTACGTGGAGCATCTGCGTAGCAGTGCCGAACGCGCCCCAGTATCACCCCGGAACCTGCCCCACCAGGAAGTGGAGCCTGCAAGATGCACTCCACTTCCTGTGAGGAGCGATAACTGCAATATCGCGGCCAGGGCAGGACTTCCATGCCGGGCACAGGAAGTCCCACCCCAGCCGGTTATCGTCCCCAATCGGGGTGCTGGGGAATTTCTCCCCCACTGTATCCTGACCATAAACATGCTGTATGAATGCAAAGTGACTATAGAAGTGTAAGAGGCAGGAGGGAAGAGTCATCGGAGACAAAAGAGGGCCAACACTGAAGAAATAATGAATCAAATGGAGGGATAAAGCTTTAATAAGTAAGAAGTGCACCACCCACCATATTGGATCAGGCATCTCCACAGGCATGCTGAAAGTATTCTAAGCATATCTGCCACAGCGCTTGAATCGCCGTATGATAAATTCGCTCAGCAGCCCATGGCGCTAACAGGAATCAAGGACCCTATACCAGCGCTATTTAATGTGCTCATCGCCTCCATACAGGTGGAAATGTGATGGTTTTTGTCTGATTTGAACATAGTTTTGTTGCCGATATTGGTGGTCTGGTAGGCTGCTTTTGAGGCTGGAGCAGATGGGGGAGCACTGAAGAAAACAGGTGAGATTAGCAGCAGCTGGGCAAAGAGGGAGGAGGAGGGCAAGACTTTATCCATACCGGGTCTTAATGGAGCACTTCTCCTAACTCAACTTCACTGAGGAGCAATGCGTCAGGTGATTTTGCTTAATCAAGGATGCTGTCACGCAGCTATGTCACCTGCTACAGCAACAGTTCGAGCCTTAAAACAGAGCATGGACAGCACTGCCTGTGGCTGCCAAGGTCACTGTGTCCCTCAACCTTTATGCAACAGGCATCTTCCAGGCTGCAGCAGGTGACATCAGTGATCTCTCCCAGTTTTCTGTTCACTGTTGTATCAGGTAGGTCATCGAGGCTCTCTATACCAGGAGGAACACCTACATCACCTTCCCAAAGAACAGAGTGAAGCAGGATAGGGGAGCACTAGGTTACGCCCACATTGGAGGATTCCAGGATTCAAGTTGCCATAGATTGCACCCACATTGCCTTATGTGCTTCCCCCATCAGGATCCTGGCATCTCATCCTTGTTTACACATTACTCCATGGCCTTGCCCCTTCCTATCTCTGTAATCTTTTTCAGCCTCACAACCCCACAAGATGTCTGTGCTCCTCAAATTCTAGCCTCTTGAACATCCCTCATTATAACTGCTCAACCATCGGTGGATGTGCCTTCAGCTGCCTGGGCCCTAAGCTCTGGAACTCTCTCCCTAAACCTCTCCGCCTCTCTACCTCTCTTTCCTCCTTTAAGACGCTCGTTAAAACCTACCTCTTTAAACAAGCATTTGATCATTTGCCTTCATTTCTTCAGTGGCTCGGTGTCAAATTGTCTGTAACACTGGTGTGAAGCGCCTTGGGACATTTGATTACGTTAAAGGCGCTATATAAATAAAAATTATTATTATCTTTCTCAGTAGAAAGGGATTCCACTCACTCAGTATCCAGCTTGCGACCACAGGCAACGCATCATGCAGATTTTTGCCCAGTTTCCTGGCAGCATTCATGATTCATTCATTGACCGAGGTGCTGTCCTTTCAGATGAGACATTAAATGGAGTCGTAAGTTCTGACAAAAGGTCACCGACCTGCAACGTTAACACTGTTTCTCTCTCCACAGATGCTGCCTGTTTGCTGAGTATTTCCAGTGTTTTCTGTTTTTATTTCAGCTTTGCAGCATCCACAGTATTTTGCTTTTGTACTAAATGGTGGCCCTGTCTGTCTCTTCACATGGAAATTAAAGATACCATGACAGTATTCAAAGCCAGAGAGTTCTTCCAGTGTGCTGCTAAACATTACTTCCTCATCCAAATCAACAAACAAAGTAAATTAACTGGATATTCATCCAAGAAATTACTGTTTGTGAGATCTTGTGCATAAAATGGCTGCCATATTTGCCTACAAAGCAACTGTCACTGAAGTAATCTATTGTATGTGAATCACTTTCAATTATTTCTGCGAGATGTGATCAGGTGTTTTACAGAAACAAGTCTTTTTCCTTAGTTTGCAAAATTTCACAGGAAGTTCTAAAACACATACTTTTGGAGATTCTATAGTTTCTTATTAAGTAGATAACATAATTACAAACTTTGTAGTGATTTGGATAATGTGAATGCAGATGGCTGGTCGATTATCCGTGCACGGATCCAACGGGAAACCATTGTAACGGGATTTAAAATGCTGTTGCTGACAAGTAAAAAGACAGCTCCAAATAATTTGGAAAATTCGCCTTCCAAACACTGTGCTCATTTGTATTTGCTCATTCTCTCTCTCTCACACACTCTCTCTCTCTCTCCCAGTCACCGTAAAAAGCATCCTCCTCTGCTCTTGTTTTGCTGGTGTGTGTGTGTGCACGGTCCTGCAGCCGCTGTCTCTCGCGGCCGCCGCTGACGTTGGGAACAGGGGCAGTGCCGGCACCGGGTTCCAGGCACAGAACCTGTACATGCATGCTGGTAATGTCCATCTTTTGTTACTGTTTGTAGCTGATTGTATTGATTCATTAAAGTTTTAACTTATAAATGTAAACTCGCCCTAACGATTCTATTTATTCATTAAAATTTTAACTTTAAAATGTAGACTCACCCTAACGGAAAAATTGTTTACCCAGAATAGCCCAATCGCTGAGGGACCCGGATAATCGAGAGTTGCCTGTAATTCATCAGCAGCATTTGTTGCAGCAAGCAACATTGTTTGTGGATAAACAATTACCATGGTCCACAATAAAGTTGTCAAAGTATTCTTTACACTCAGAGATATGGTCAGACTTTTATTTTATGACTAATTATAACTCAGAGAAAAATCGTGGTAGCCAGGAACAACTGGTAAATAACTTTTGTCACTGTTTTACTAAAGCAGACATCAGAGTTTAGCTTAACTCACAGCATAGACCATAAACTGCTCTAGGTTTACTTTATTGCTTGGCCAGGCTGCATTTTCTTTTGTAAAATAAACATATGGTAAGAAAGCAATAGTTTTTGTTTTTATTTGTTTTTATTCCTGTAAGCTGAGTCTGAATCAGGCTTTTCTAACTGAAATGTGTCACTTTTAACATTTACAGATGTACATGTACTTTATCAGTCTGGATTAACACATTATTCTGTATTAAAGATTTAACATTCAAACCTTCATTCCACAATAGCTTATAATTACAAATGATTTGTTAGCCTACAACTTTGCAGTGGTATGAAAGTTAAGAATTTAATATTTAAAGTAAATTGAAAATTAACAGTAAATCATTATTTTTCAGAAATGAATGCTGTTGTATTTGTGAATATTCTAATCTGCAGAATAAAGATCGAATCTTAATTACTTTATTTCAATTCTATCAGGGAGGCTATTTACCAGTTATTACCAGAAGTCCACTTAAACATTTGTGTGTGTTAAAATTCAATATTTCAGACCTGTCCTATTTATATACCTTTTTAGCTAAAACATCTAGATATTTGGATATACCTCAATTTAATGTGTAACATTTTACTGTTATTCTGAGGGAGAAGTGTGTAAATATAGTGATCCTACATTCATTGCAGGTCCAATAGTGCAATTTGTTT
This sequence comes from Pristiophorus japonicus, assembly GCF_044704955.1. Lineage (NCBI taxonomy): Eukaryota > Metazoa > Chordata > Chondrichthyes > Pristiophoridae > Pristiophorus > Pristiophorus japonicus. The sequence goes on from NC_091977.1 coordinate 136,531,230, forward strand.
TTTTATTTCTTGGCCCCATTCCAGAATATGTTCCTTCAAAATGAAAAATATATATATGTTGGACAAATCAATGTCAAAGGACTCGAAAAGTAGTAGTAATATATTTTCTAGACATTCATTTTGTCATTCAAGTTTGTGTGTGCAGCATTAAAGGTCATCAGAAAAATCAATACCTGCGTTCACATCCACATTAAATGCTGAATCAGAAATGTGCTGTCTGGAGAGTTATTACTAATGTTTATACCTGGTTCCCAATTCATTGGTTAGTCTATAAATAAATGCACTGATTCTTCCCTCCATTTTCCAAGACCATTCTCTTTTGAGATATGACACATGAAAAGAAGAGCAGCCCTTATTCATAATGGACAAGCAATGGTAAACCATGCCTTGCTTTGAATGCTTCATCTAATAAAATGGATAAACCAGTGCGACAAGGCATTGGATGTCACCACCAACATTCATACATGTACTGGGGAAATCTCTCTACTTTTGGAGCAACAGCTTGTTAATAGTTAAAAGAAAAAACATGAAAATACTGGAAATCTAAAACTAAAAAAACAAATGCTTTAAGTGTACAGTTAGTCAACCAGTTAGCATTTGAAGGGAAATATAGCTTAAAATGTTGGGTGCAGTGGTCCATCAGAACATAGGAATATTTGTATTTTTGGATATTTCAATGCATACCAATGTTTTTAAATTAAAGAAAATACACCAATGTCTATTGTTCTCATATAAATAGCTTCAATTAAATATTGCATTGCTCAATCCAATTGCATGGCATAATAAATATTTGGATTAGCTTTAAAAAGTTGTAAAGCAAAACTTCAGTCCAAATGCCCATGATAAAAATATAATTATACACAGGAAGGAAAGATGTAGCATTGCCGAGTGTACTTCTCAATAGGACATCAACTCAGAGTTCAGATCACCTGATAAAGGATTGTGTTTGTGAATAAACTATGGTAATTTAGCTTTTACTAAAATTAAATGTAACTCCCCACACTTCCGATGTGACAAATGTATTGAATGCCATTTACAACTCAGTCATTTGCCAGTTTTGTTTGAAAGTCAGCAGTGTTCTGTGCAGACTTCTCAAAGCTTTTTTCAATCAGCATTTCTCATATGGCTGTGGATATTAAATCATCTACTGGAAGGGATTGTAGTGCTTAACACATAAATCTGTCACTTACACATTGTAGCTAATGGGAGCTACTGCATGTGCTGATGAAGAACATCTTACGTGAAAGTAAAACAATTGTTATCATATTCTGCTTTATTTCAGAATAACTAATGACACAATGTTATATAGCGGTAGTGTTTCTCCCAGACATGGTAACAATTCTTCCCTTTTTCTGATGCTTGTGCTCACCCAGGTGGAAGGTTGAATGCAACTGGATTTTTGTCCATAAACTGTGAATGCAGTGAATTGTCCAGTCTTTTGTCGAAGCAAAGTTTTTTTTCAGTAATAATTGTAGGCGAGGCATGGTGCTGAGTTAAAATATCATACAAATTTAATGAGAATTGAATACAGACTCGTCTATGCCAACTTCTCTATGAAGGGGAACAGCTACATGGAGCACTTTGGATGGGCATTTAGCTAAATAAAATCTTTGGATTTAAGCACTCCAAAAATAATGCAAATATTAACATCTTATCAGTAAGTATGGAAGTAGCTTTTCTTAGCTTTCTCAGATGATCAGTCATAGGCGGTCCCTCGAACGATTATTACTTGCTTTCACATGAGGTCACAGATGTTTCGATGAAGGACCCGATAGTCCAGTCCTGAACTCCAGTTGAATGGGTGGAAGATGCCTGTATGTGGATTTTTTTAACGTGTGGTGACCATTGCACATCAGCCATCACACGGGCTTGGCAGAGCTAGGCCTTTATCCAGTGGCAAGGGTTAACCAGGATGACTGGAGATCTGCTCTGATGCATGGACCTAGTGTGCACACGTATCACAGTGCGGGCTGGCTTATGCTACCCCTGGGCCCTCGGCTCTTCTGGACCCCGTACCCTCATTTGCCGCACCTCTGCCACGATCTCTCGCAGCTCCTCTGTCACAAAATTCGCTGCATCTCCGCCACGTTCTCTCACCGCTCCTCCACCATGATCTCTCACCGCTCCTCCACCATGATCTCTCGCCGCTCCTCCACCAGTATCTCTCGCCACTCCTCTGCCACAAACATTGGCCGCACCTCTGCCACGATCTCTCGCAGCTCCTCTGTCACAAACATTCGCTGCATCTCCGCCACAATCTCTCACCGCTCCTCCAACATGATCTCTCGCCGCTCCTCCACCAGGTCCTCTCGCCACTCCTCTGCCACAAACATTGGCCGCACCTCCACCACGATCTCTCACCACTCCTCCGCCATGATCTCTCACCACTCCTCCGCTACAAACATTCGGCGCATCTTCACCATGATCTCTCGCCGCTCCTCCACCACAAAAACATTCACTGCACTTCCGGCACGATCTCTCACCACACCTCCAAATCAAACATTCGCCGAACCTCCGCCACGATCACTCGCCGAATCTCAGTCGCGATCTCTCATCGCTCCACCACCTCAATCACTCACACTTTCTCAGATACATACTACATGGTTCACAAGTAAATGGTCATAGATGTAGGGGGTAGTGTGTGGGGTCAGGTTCACCTCTGACCTTCTGAGCAGTTCAAATCGCTCCCACTCACTGGGTTCTAGACTCTGGATTTATTTGAGTGATGTGATAAAGTGCAAGAGACAACTGGTTTCATGCAAAAGAACTCCAATTTTATTAAAGGCAAGAAAATACAACGTCAAACTTATAATCACTCAAATAAAGAACACTACATCACACATTCAAAGGGGTTACAGTGAATAATACACCTCCCACCTCCCAATGCCTAACACTGACTAGGTTAAACCCCAGGGCAAACAGGGACTATGCTCACCGATCCTTTGCTGGTAGTTGGCGGTGGTTCACGATTTCGGGGTTTGCTGGACTCTGTAGGTTCTGCTTGCCGTACCCTGAACATTGTAGAAAACTTCTTACTGCGCAATCTTCAGTTGGGTGGTGTCTGCTGATGCGTTAGGGCGAGTTTTGGACATGGGGTAAGTACCTGTTTTCTTTCATTAGAAATAGGTTTCGAAGTCTTTTTAGATAATGTTTTCACCTGTTGGTAGGCAGGCCTCGGTTGTAGAGTGGAAACTTTCGATTCTTCGGTTTCTTCCTTGTGGAGTTTTGTTTCGAAGTTGGTCGATCGCAGTATTTTTGGCGGTACCATGTTGGCTGTTGTCGGTTGCTGCCACAATGGTGATGTTCTTCCTTCCTTTTTCAATTTCAGGACATTGAGGCTGGAGAAGCTAGTTAAAACTGCTGCAGTGATCTTTCTCCCTTCTTGATGCTCTATAATGCTATGCTACTGTGTGCATACCTTCTGCTAAGTATCCCTAGCAGAGTCTTCTGAAGCAAAAGCATAAGCATTGCATAGCATAAACATGTCCTTTGTTAAAGCAGGGCCCAGTTATACCTTTGGAGCTGTTCTAATCTTCGCGCCAAATCAGCCCGGATTCTCTGTTTAATTTTGGCAGGCTTGATATTTCTTTGTCATATTTTGGCGGGCCCATTAAATGTTAACCTGTCTCGGATGTGTCGATCTTCTAAATCTGTTTCTTGATGGAAAATATTAGCTTTGTTATTTGCAGTGTCTGTCTGTGCTTGGGTTTTTCATGTGGGCTGGATGTGCCATTGTTATGTATGTGCTGGAATGGTTTTCCAGATCAGATTGATGGTTAGCTATCTCTGGGTCAATTATTGCTATGTTAATGTCTCCTGGGGGGAAGGGTTTTCGAGTATCCACAATTCTCCAGACAATTTGCTTTAGTTTCAATAACCCAGACAGCTTCAATACTCAAACTGGCTTATTTGAAGGATGGTTTCTTTAGTTCTTAGCCCTGCCCACACAGATTAAAATCTGCTTTATAAAATCCCAAATTCGATTAAAGTTCGTAGTTTCTTCCACGTGCACTTTAAGATCTCAAACTTTCTGGTAGATAGTTCCAAATTAAATTTCCTTTCCAATGAGTCCAAACACTGGGGGGGGGGGGGAGGCGGGGTTCTCCCACAAATTTTGCAACCCTTCAGTCCCTCCTGTGACACTCTACACACTGAAGTGTCATGCTGGGTGAACAAAATTCCTGATCTCCCGAGAATCAACCTTCCCCTGTATTTACCTAACTAAAACTTAAATGTGCATCCCCCTTTGAAGTGCAATGCAGTTTACAGGCAAATACAGTCATTACAATTCTGTTACAGCATAGAGGGGGTCCGACACCCCTCCATCACTCTATTTTTACAGTAAAGATAAAGGTACATAGTCAAACACAATTTTTAAGTAACATTCTTACAACACTCGATTTCTGCATTTTTAAAGCAGGTAAAAGTTAAAACAAATCAAACATGGTAATATGGTGTTACCCCTCCCTGTGCGATTCCCAAGTTCAGCCATGGAGGGGTAACACCATCCTACCATGGTGCCTGACCTGACGGCCTCTGCGTTTTACTCGGCAAGTGAGACGCCATAAGTAAAAAATAATCGCGAGTTGACACAAAACCAAAACGTGGGAAGTTATTCTGATCCCGGCAGGAACTTCTATATTCCTGAAAATGTCCCACCAAGGTGGAATTGTCAAACCCGAGAATCTTTATCCCTATCTCAATTGTTTTCTGTTCTAGAGTATAGAAATGTTTTTGTGAGATTACTACAGCTGCTAGCAGAGTGGTTAGATGTTCGGGTAGAGGGGGAATTGCAGAACCAAAATGTGTAACATAATCCTGCAGGTTTATAATGTTTTCTCTCACAATGAGGTGAACAGTGGAGGGTTCAGGGATGGGGACAATCCGTTCCTGGGCCACTTGAACTGATGCCTCAGGTTTAAAGCAAAAACTGCTGTCACTCACCGGATACCAGAAGTGTCCATGTTGGTAGTGGGGTGCACTGGTGATGACACAATATGTCCCACCCTCTATGTATGTTACCTGTGGAGGGACCTGGTCTTGTGCCATTACTTCCATGGTGCAGTTAATAGGCTGTGCACCAGCAGCTTTAAACCCACACTGTGGTTTAGAATAGGCATTCAAGTGCTGGGGACACAGTGTTATGTGTGCACCCTGGCTCCGGCACCCGGAGAGGTCAGTACCCGTCATAGCGTGCTCCCACTTTATGACATACGGTGGGACCGCTGTGAAACGAACGTATGCACCTCCTTCAATAACTCCAATGTTCTCCACCCTGTATACCGGTGCGGGTCGGGCTGTCCTACTCATGACCGGCATCCTTTGTACTATCCCCATGATGGTGTGATTAGAACACCCGAAATCTACTGGGACAGGCTAGGCTTCAGAAGCTAGGTGGAGCTGGCACGGGCTTAGTGAATTACTGTACGGGTGGAGGGCTGCGAGGTGCTTGTTACTGATCCAGGAGGGGACTAAAACTTGTTTTAAATCCTCCAGGTTGTTGCGGCCCTCGCCCAACAACCATGCCACATACAGCACGCACACCTCGTTCTGTGCAGCCTGGTCCGAAGCATTCCTATCCTCCCGTATGAGTGCATTCACTGTCTGTGCATATTTTTCCAGCTCAGCCACAATCTCCTTTAAATGGACCATCATAGCCCGGTCCTGGTGTAGCTCTGAGCCTACTACTGTGTTTTCCTCTTTCAGGATCTTTCTCAGTTGGTTCTTTAGACCATTTATCTGCGTTTGCAGTTCTATATCATCTAGGATATTTATTACAGAGGACCCTGTATTATATGCAGTAAAAATGTCGTTCAAGGTTCTCCTTCTAGGTCTCCCCATGCCCATGGTGTCCCTAGTGTATAGGATGTATAGATCTGCTCTGTCTATGTTCCCAAAGTCTAACTCGAAAAATTTCTTGAACATTTCTCTAAGTAGGGCCTGGTATAGCAGCTGTTTCCTTCAGGTACTATGCAAGTAAGTGCACCTCGGTAAGGTTTAAAATAACTGAAGCTACTGAATAGTGTATCCTCTGGTATAACACCTTTTTGGTCGTTACCAATACTAATCTGTTCCCTGGTGCCTTGGTGGTGGTAGGACACCTTTCTATTATTGTTCGTATTGGCGGGGACATGGGCAGGGGTTTCTTAATGTGTGCTCTTAGTTCGTTGGCGTTAATTGGGAGTGGGGAGTGTGGGATCACACACCCATGTAGGCTGGAATCCCACCCCATCTCTTCACCGTCACCTTTCCATTGCCTGGCGAAGACGATTGATATGCCTGCGGGACAGATCTCCTCTGACCCCCACATGCAGACATAAATTCCCTGTTCAGACTCCCACCACTTGTTCCAACACACCTTCACTCCTCCCCGTGATGGTACAGTACGTATCGTTACTGAGTCTTTCCCAGTCAGATTCCTGGTCCCCCGCGTCCTTGATCAGCTTCCTGAACCACCACCGTCTATCCAGGGGAATCTACCCTTTACAAGTCAAACACACACGTTTCTCCTCCGTAACACTGACCCCGTTGCAGCAACTACCCGTATCCTGGGGCATGGAATGGATGCCTCTCCATAGGTAAACACTTCCTGGCTGGAGTAGTGAGTGGAATTAGACCCCAGCCACCCTGGCCACCTCCCTTCGTGGGCATAAACGGCGAGCTCTTCCACACCCGGTGTGCTGCTCCCTGCAGTTACGATCAGTGCTCTCTCTCCCGAGCACCCATCAATGAGGGATTCTTTCACATCGCCTCAGCCGCCGCTGCTCATCCTTATCAGGGCGAGCAGGAACAGAACACTTCTCATGTTGTTCTCCTTCCTGTAGGGGCACGTAAAACAGATTGTCCAGCCCTGAGAAATGCTCTCTGGCTTGACAAAAGGTGATCGAGTTGCAATTTGAGCTAATTTCTTCTCAGACACATTTAAGTCTTGAATCAACTGGCTGTCTTTTCCAGTTCCCGTGGGAACGGATGTCTGTTTTTTAACTTTAATCCCCTAGCCATTTTACTCTTATCGTTCTTGTAGTGCTTCTTTTACTGCCTACAAGGTGGGGTCTTTTCCTTTCCCCAATAACTAGTACATATTTCACTATTTAGTCACCGGCTGTCAGCTGAAACTCTTACATTCTATATTCATCTAAACATTCTTATCCTATTCTACTCGTTTCATACCTTCCATACAAGTGGTTTCTTTTTGGTCATAGTGACCTGAAATCATTACACACATAATCTACACTACACTAGATTCTTACTAAACATACTTTAACTCATATCATGCTATTTCTGTACATCTGCCACCCATCTCCGGGTGGACAGGTTAACTCCTGTCCTTCTCCTTTTTTCTCTGGCCTCTGGGTTTCCAGCAGGGCCGGTAGCAGGTCGGCCTGCACCGCAGGACCCGGAGTGTCCTGACCGGAGGTGGGTCTGAGTCCCACACTATTGGGGGAACGTCCCCTCCGGTGCTGCAGCACACCGCCCCTTTGGTGGTGGCTGCCCGGTTGATTTCATCCCCTGGGGATTCTGCCTGGTCAAGGGATGTAGGCTGGGGACTCTCAATTGGTGGCTGGTCCACCACTATCTCTTCTGGGGGTCGCTCGTCACCCGAGACTACCGGCTGGGGGTCCCTGCTCGCAGGCTGGTCCCTGATCTTAGGTACCCCTTTGTGGCTGGTCCCTCTTCTGGGACTGAACCACTTAAATTGGGGCGCTGGTGCCTTAGGCCGTGGTGTGGGGAGAGTCCTTCTCAGGGCTCTGACTACTGGGGGTGCGTCCGAGTCCCAAATATTAGGGGTACAGCTCCTCCAGTAACAGTCCACTGCCCCTCTAGGTGCAGTCTGTGTGCCTGTCATGTCCACTGTGGGATTTCCACAGTTGGGGGCTGCTGGCTGAGGGTCCCTGTCTTTAGCACGGTTCACTTTTCCTGGCTGTCTCTTACATTAAGCTGCTATCCCGGGGTTGAAAAGTTTGCACTGGTTTATGTCGAACCATTTTGTGCGGCGGGGCATTTTCAGGGCATAGACCAGGGGACTTGCCTTGTCGACAATGTGGTATGGTCCCATGTAAATACCTCAAAACCCCTACTTGAGCGTAGTTCCTTGCCATGACCTGGTCCCCTACCTCCCATCCGTGGTATTTGCGGGGGTTGTAGCACATTCAGTTGCTCCGATGTTGTTTTCCCATGTTATGAGCAGCCTGCCAGTGAATCTGTTTAAGGTGTTCAAAACAGGTTCCTGACAAAGCTGTCCCAGCTCGCTTCTCTAAGCTGACCTTCGGTGAGTACCAGGGCCAATACATGGGTGGGGGTTTGCATGGCTCTGCCGGTCATGAGCTCGTACGGGGAGTACCCCGTGCTCTTTGACTGGTTGGTACCGGATCCCCATGAGGACCAGTGGTAGGACCTCTACCCACTTCTTGGGTGAGTCCCCTGTCTCTTTACACAAACTTTCTTCTATAGTGCAGTTTAAACGCTCCACAGGCCCGGATCACTGCGAGTTGTGGATGACCTGCCATTTCTCCTCGATGCCGAGTACCTTAAGGGTCTCCTGCATCACCTGCCTGGTGAAGTGACTCCCTTGGTCGTACTCCATGTACCGGGATAGTCCTCATCGGGATAACGCCTCCCTTACCAGGATCCTAGCTGTTCCCAATGCAGTGGCTGTTCGGCATGGGAAGGCTTCCACCCATTTGGTGAATACATCCACCAATACTGGGCAGTACTTGTAGCCTCCCTACGCAGTGGGTAGGGGCCCGATGTAATCGACCTGGATTGACTGCCAGGGTCCCGTTACCTTCCTGATATGTCCCATAGACACCTTTCTTTTCTGGGGGGGTCAAGGTTGTTGGCAGCGTACACCAGACAGCTGGCGCAGAACTTGCGGACCTCTTCCCTGAGTCCTGGCCACCACCCTGCCTGTTCCACTCGTTGCCAAGTGGTCTCAGGTCCGGGGTGTCCTGCTCCTGGACACTCGTGGGCCAGCTGGAGGAAGTCTCTCTGGTGTTGTTGTGGTACGACCCATTGCTCCCCCTTGAACAGCATGCCAGCTTTAATGTGAATCGCTGTGGTGCCGTACGGGCCGTCTACCCTTTCCCCTTTAGCCAGCATGTTCAGGACAGTTTTGGGGACGGGGTCTTGGGTCTGAACCGTTTTCAGGTCCGGGGGCGATGTTACCCCTGCCCTTCCTGTCGTTTCAATCCTGCCTCTGACTGCTGCGATGGGGCCTGTGTTGTACGGATCCCAGAGCTTGCCCGTGCGGGCACCCTGCTTGGCTAACATGTCAGTCTGCTGGTTTCCCTCGCTATGGGGTTCTGTGTTGGAATGTGCCTTCACTTTATGTATATAAACCTTCCCTTCCTCCCCCACAGCTGTCATGATCTTTTTCACTAAAGGCTTAATTGCTAGGGGCCTCCCGTCTGCAGATGTGTATCTGTGACGGGACCAGATAGCCAGGTACTCCATACACGAATTGCATGTGAACATACTGTCCGAGCAAATCGTGTATGGGGGAGGTAATTTGTCGGGGTGTGTGACTACGTACACCACCGCTGACAGTTCAGCCTGCTGGGCACTCATAGTACTGGGGAGTTTAATCGCCAGGGCAATGTCTGCCTCTGGGTCATACACTCCGCAGCCTGTGAGTTGTTTGCCCGCAGATACCGTGCTTGAACCGTCCACATAGATCTCTCGGCCTGTGGGGTGTCCCGAAAGTTTTGTTAATTTCCCATACGCCTTCTACAGAACACCGGTGGGCTGTCCCTGGATAGATCATGTTGGCTGCGAGCCTTGGCTCACAGAGACCCTTTACCCTTAGGTCCATCTGAGAGAGGAGTAGGGTCCAGCGAGCAATGCGGGCACTGCTCACCGTCCCATCCTTGATTCTCCCGTCCAGGAGCATTTGGGTGGGCGTATAGTGGGTAAGGAATGTGATAGGGGACCCCCCAGTGAAGATCAGTGATCTTTTCACAGCCCAGTGAGTGGCTAGGAGGTGCCGCTCACAGTTGGAGTATCCCTTCTCCACGTCCGTGAGTATCCTGGAGGAGTAGACCACTGGTCTCAGCCGGCCGTGCCGCTCCAGGAGCAATACTGCACTCAGGCTGTCCCCACTGGCTGCTACCTCCAGGAAAAACACTTTATCCCCACCTATGGCCCCTAGGGCTGATGCGGTCTGCAGGTCTTTCTTGAGTTGGATAAATGCTGCCTCGCAACCTTCGTCCCAATCCCAATCCACTCCCTTGTGTAGGAGTTGGAGCAGAGGGGCTGCTGTGGCTGCATAATCCTCAATGAAGTCTCTGCAGTACCCGGTTAGCCCTAGAAAAGATCTTACTCCTGTTACTTTGTTTTGGGCTGGTAACTTCTGCACTGCTTCCCTTCTAGCTTTGTCAATGGCTCTTTCCCCAGCGCGCACAGCCAGTGCCAGAATTTTACTTCCTTTTGGCCGATCTGTGCTTTCTTGGAATTCATTTTAAACCCTTCTTCTTTCAGCAGCTCCAGCAGCTCAGCCAGCAGTGGGCCATGCTCCTCCCCCTTGTCGGGGAATAGAAGCAGGTCGTCCACATACTGTACCAGCTGCTGGGGTCTGCTGAAGCTCTTTAAACAGTTGGCCATACATTGGTGGAAAATGCTAGGGCTGTTGTGGAAGCCCTGAGGGAGACAGTTCCAAGTGTATTTCTGTCCCTTAAAGGTAAAAGCAAACTTGTACTGATCTTCTCTTCTTAAAGGTATGGACCAAAACCTGTTGGAAATATCCAGCACCATGAAGGTGGTCGCGGAGGCTGGGATACTTCCAATGAGGTCGTCGACGGCAGCAACCGTGGGTGCACAGGCGGGGATGTTACGGTTGAGTACTTGATAGTCCACCATGGCTCTCCAGGAGCTGTCCGGTTTCTTAACCGGCCACAATGGAGAGTTCACATGGGTAGCTATTGGTCTCAATACCCCCTGTTTAAACAAAGAACCCAAGGCTGTTTCCATATCTGCCTCCGCCTCCCTGGGGAAGTTATAATGTTTCTGTGGTCGGGTCATGGGGTCCCCATCTATGCCAACCTCGACCTCATTTATCCTCCCACATTGTGTTTATGAGTGGCAAAAGCTGCAAGGTTTGCCCTCACATATTCTTGGTACTCTATCGGAATGTTACTGACCAGTGCTTCAAGATCGTAACCCTCCTTTGGCTTCATGGTGCACACCGTCTCTTTTCCTCGTTTTCTGGGATAACCACCACCTCACTCTCCTGTCCCGTACATACTGCCCCCCAAAGACAGTGGTTTCTTAAATCCACTAGGATCTAATGGCCTAGAATGAAGTCAGCCCCCAGGAACCCCCTCCCTTTCTGTTCCCACTTCATCAGGACACAAGTCCACTTGGTGTGGGGTGTTCCCAAATGAATAGAGAGCGGAACGGAGAATGAGCCAGGCTGCTTGGTGCCTGTGGAAACCCACCAAGCTGTAGGGGACCCCGCTGGACAGAGGTGAGGTGGCGGGGTTAGCTGCGTAGACGAGGGTGCTTGATGCACCGGTATCCAACAGATAAGTCCCTTTCACCTTTTCCACTTCCATCTGAACGGTTGGTCTCCCCCATGCATTGTACTCGAGGGTACACAGGTGAACGGGCTGTGCCTGTCCTAGTCACTGTTTTGGCTGGGATGGCGCAGATGGAATTTTGGTACCGGTGGTGGTGGCTGCCCTCCCAAAGCCATCGAGCATTGTTCGGAGCGCAGTCATGAATGTGTCAAACGTGTGGGGATGGACTGGTTTCTCGGTCTCAGTCCTTTGGGCAGGGGCTGGAGAATTCTTCCCTGCGCTACTCTTCCATGGGTTTCTACAATCCTTTCACTCCTTCCACACCCGAAGCAGGTACGTTTTGTATTGGAGGGGTTGCCCCCCTCATGGCACCATTCCCTTTAATCCTGACTAGGTCTGATTTTGTGAATCCTTCCCTTGGATGGGTATTCTTCCGTCCCCCTGCTGTTCCGGTAGGCTCGGGTCAGTTGCCTGACCACTCCCTGCTCGGTGGCCTGGGGATCTCTCAGGTCAAACCAGGCCTCAGCCTTTGTTCTTATTCATGGAAAATTGTTTGCCACCAGGCTTCGGAGTCAGTGGGCTCTCTCGTCCCGGTTTAGGTGACCCCGGTTGAGGTCCCCACCACAAGCGTTCTGGTACACAGGCCACAGTCTGTCTGCGAAAGCCTGTGGGGTTTCCCCTGTGAGCTGCACTGTTTTCTCTACTCTGGAGAAGGGACTCCCGTCATTACAGCCCATGGCTTCTAGAATGTCTTTCTGGATGGCGGCACATGTCCCTGCCCCCTTTTCCTCTCGGCAGAGAGGGATTGGTACAGCTTCCCGTCCAGTGAGAGGAGGAGCAATTTTGCTATCTCGGCATCATCACACCCATTAATATCCCCTGCCTGTTCCACTTCCATAAAGTGAACCGAAGGGTCTCCCTTTGGGGTGAGCTTCCCCAGGTGGCTTATCATAGCCCTAAGCTGTTGGGTAGTGTGAGGAGCCACAAATTGACTTTCCAGGGGCCCCTGAGCCCCAGCACCGGTGGGCTGGCCGAACTTCTGCTGCCGGACTGGGCACATCGGCCCTGGCTCTGGCTGTTCCTGTTCTGGCTCGTTCACCCCTCCCTGCTGCCAAACCGAGCTGAACGTCGGCGCCACAGGTGGTGGTCCGTTATCCCTGTCCGCTCCGCAACTCGTTCTCCCCTCCTGCTGCTGAACTGGTGTAGTCACCGGTGCCACAGATGGTGGTCGAACAGTTTCCTCCTTCTCTTCCAGGTTTACCTGGGCCATACCCGGGTTTATTAGGCATACCATGCCTTTGGCCTTGGACAGAGTAAGGGTTAAACTCTTGATTTGTTGCTGGCAGGGACCATGGTCTCCTGACTCAAACCCATTCATGCTAGCTACTTTATAAGCTGCCTGTACATCCCTTAACTTCTCCTCCAGCTCTTTTACTTGAAGGGTGAGGCGAGTGTTTTTGTCCCGCAGTATCTTTTCATTATTCCTAACCTCGGTAACCTGACACTGAAAATAGTCCTGGCTGTTCTTAAACTTCTCCATTAGCTGCGCCTTTCCATGCTTCAGCTTGCGGAGTTCTCCCTATAACTTCTCTCCAGCCATAGCCCTTTCATGTGATGTCTCTGCACATTCCCATAGTTCTGCCTGTAGTGACTCAATGGTTTTATCTAGGAGTTGGACCTATCGCTGTAGACAGACTAACCAAATTGCCTTTTCTACTGATTCTTTAAGGTCCTTGGTTGCTGTCCACTGGGCCGCAGCATCTCCTGGACACTCAGCGCGCAATAGACCAAGCACCCATTCTTTAGTGACTTTCACTTTCTTGTACACATAGGAGGAAATCCTCTCTTCCATCTTGGTTCTTCCTTCCAAAACAGCACTCTCTGCATCATATCCCTTATACCAGAGTCCTGCCACAGTCGCCATTTCTGTAGGGGGTGGTGTGTGGGATCACATTCACCTCTGACCTTCTGAGCGGTTCAAATCGCTCCCGCTCCCTGGGTTCTAGACTCTGGATTTATTTGGGGGATATGATAAAGTGCAAGAGACAAATGGTTTGATGCAAAAGAACTCCAATTTTATTAAAGGCAAGAAAATACAATGTCAAACTTATAATCACTCAAAGAACACTACATCACACATTCAAAGGGGTTACAGTGAATAATACACCTCCAACCTCCTAATGCCTAACACTGATTAGGTTAAACTCCAGGGCAAACAGGGACTATGCTCACCGAATCTTTGCTGGTAGTTGGCGGTGGTTCGCGATTTCAGGGTTCGCTGGATTCTGTAGGTTCTGCTTGCTGTACCCCAAACGTCGTAGAAGACTTCTTACTGCACAATCTTCAGTTGGGTGGTGTCCGCTAAAGCAGTAGGGCGCGTTTTGGACTTATGGGGTAAGTACCTGTTTTCTTTCATTAGAAATAGGTTTCAAAGTCATTTTAGATCATGTTTTCATCTGTTGGTAGTCAGGCCTAGGTTGTAGAGTGGAAACTTTCAATTCTTCGGTTTCTTCCTTGCGGAGTTTTGTTTTGAAGTTGGTCGATCGCGGTGTTTTTGGTGGTACCAAGTTGGCTGTTGTCGGTTGCTGCCGCGAAGGTGATGTTCTTCCTTCCTTTTTTGATTTCAGAACGTCGAGGCTGGAGAAGCTAGTTACAACTGCTGTGGTGGTTTTTCTCCCTTCTTGATGCTCTATGATGCTATGCTGCTGTGTGCATACCTTCTGCTAAGTATCCCTAACAGTGTCTTCTGAAGCAAAAGCATAAGCATTGCATAGCATAAACATGTCCTTTGTTAAAGCAGGGCCCAGTTATACCTTTGGAGCTGTTCTAATCTTCACGCCAAATCAGCCCAGATTCTTTGTTTAATTTTGACGGGTTTGATATTTCTTTGTCATATTTTGGCGGGCCCATTAAATGTTAATCTGTCATGGATGTGTCTATCTTCTAAATCTGTTTCTTGATGGAAAATATTAGTTTTGGTATTTGCAGTGTCTCTCTGTGCTTGGGTTTTTCATGTGGGCTGGATGTGCCATTGTTATTATGTATGTGCTGGAATGGTTTTCCAGATCAGGTTGATGGTTAGCTATCTCTGGGTCAATTATTGCTATGTTAATGTCTCCTGGGGAAAAGGGTTTTCAAGTATCCATAATTCTCCAGACAATTTTCTTTAGTTTCAATAACCCAGACAGCTTCAATACTCAAACTGGCTTCTTTGAAGGATAGTTCCTTTAGTTCTTAGCCCTGCCCACACAGACTCAATCTGCTTTGTAAAATCCCAAATTCGAATAAAGTTCGTAGTTTCTTCCATGTGCACTTTAGGATCTCAAACTTTCTGGTAGTTAGTTCCAAATTAAATTTCTTTTCCAATGAGTCCAAACACTGGGGGGGATGCGGGGGGGGGGTTCTCACACAAATTTTTCATCCCTTCATTAGATTAAACTGTGGTGGCATTGAAATTGATGCTGTGACGTTTAATATTGTAAGCAAAATGTGATTTGTGGTCTACCATGACAGTTAACTCTTTTGAGTTTATCTGTAAAATAAAAAAACATTAAACCGTGCCACCCGCCCTGGATGACACAGCAGACATTTACAAGGCCCTTTTTTTTCCTTTTTTGTGTTTTTTTTTGTGTTTTTCTTTTTTTTTTTTGTTTTTTTTTGGGCGCTAAAATCACATTTTTCCAAGTGCCCCCTATAAAAGGGGAGGGGGACACTAAAAGCACCGGCAATTAAAACAAATTAAACTTTAAAACGTAAAATCAAATTAAAATTTGGTTGCCGGGCGTGATGATGCACTCCAGTCCCACCGGTGCCCACCTCTCGCGGAAGGCCGCGAGCGTACCGGTGGACACCGCGTGCTCCATCTCCAAGGACACCCTGGACCGGATGTAAGAGCGGAAGAGAGGCAGACAGTCAGGTTGAACGACCCCCTCGACCGCCCGCTGCCTGGACCGGCTGATGGCATACCATGACAGTTATTCAGATTCCTTTCAATCAAATGTTTCTGAAATTAACACCAAGTCCTCATTTAAGTTTGCCTCCTCCATTTAAGAATTCAATTTACAATGTAAATTCATCAACAAGGCAGTTGTTTTTAATATGGAGCATGGTAACTTATTTCTAAGTGCTACCTGCAGAAACATAGGTATGAAAGGAATCAATTAATACACACAGACATGAAGTAGCTGCCAAGCGAGTTGTCATTTCATTCCTTTCACTGTGTGGGTTCTCCTGATCATTTAGCTGTTGCTTGACATGGGGTGTTTCAATGAAGGCTGACATTTGCAAACTTTGCTAAACATTGACTTCGAGGTTCCCTTGAGGGCTGCCATGGGTTTTAACCTGATGGCAGGTTAAATTGGACTATTAGGAGGCTTCAGCTGAGAGTTGGTTGCGAGTTTGGTAAACATTGAACACATCATCATCATATCATCATAAGCAGGCCCTCGGAATTGAGGAAGACTTGTTTCCACTCTTAGAATGGGTCCTTAGGTGGCTGAACAGTCCAATACGAGATCCACAGTCCCTGTCAAGGTGGGACAGATAGTCATTAAGGGTAAGGGAGGGTGGGACAGATTTGCCGCTTGCTCTTTCCGCTGCTTGCACTTGATTTCTGCATGCTCTCGGTGATGATACTCGAGGTACTCAGCGCCTTCCCAGATGCACTTCCTCCACTTAGGGCGGTCTTTGGCCAGGGACTCCCAAGTGTCAGTGGAGATGTTGCACTTTATCAGGGAGGCTTTGAAGGTGTTCTTGTAACCTCTGACCACCTTTGGCTCGTTTGCCGTGAAGGAGTTCCAAGTAGAGCGCTTGCTTTGGGAGTCTCATGTCTGACATGCGGACAATGTGGCCTGCCCAGCAGAGCTGATCAAGTGTGGTCAGTGCTTCAATGCTGGGGATGTTGGCCTGGTCGAGGACGCTAATGTTGGTGCGTCCCAGGGAATTTGTAGGATTTGTAGGATCTTGCGGAGACATCATTGGTGGTATTTCTCCAGCGACTTGAGGTGTCTACTGTACATGGTCCATGACGGGTATTACTACAGCCCTGTAGACCACAAGCTTGGTGGTAGATTTGAGGGCCTGGTTTTCGAACACTCTTTTCCTCAGGCGGCCGAAAGCTGTACTGGTGCATTGGGAACAGTGTTGAATCTCATCATCTCATTATCTTGTTGATAAGAGGTCCTGAGGTATGGGAAACGGTCCACGTTGTCCAGGACCACGCCCGTGGATCTTGATGACTGGGGGACAGTGCCGTGTGGCAAGGACAGGCTGGTGACGGACTTTTGTCTTACGGATGTTCAGCATAAGGCCCATGCTTTTGTATGCCTCAGTAAGTATATCGACTATGTCCTGGAGTTCAGCCTCTGTCTGTGCGCAGATGCAGGTGTCGTACACGTACTGTAGCTTGACGACAGAGGTCGGGGTGGTCTTATATGAAGGACAATGTACATGTCTTGATTTTTCATTTCATTTTGCTGACTGTACCACTGGAATTACTAATTGTTATGTAATTATGTGTGTATCATCCCAGTACCTTAAATGTATTGTAAGTACTATGCCACACCACAGAGGGCGCTGCGGTGGGAAACCCTGGTAGTACCTGTAACAAGGGCTATATAAGGCTGACCACCACACCTGGGAGGCACTCTGGAGCTGAACAATAAAGGACGAAGGTCACAGCAGTTAGACTTACACCAGACCGTGTGGAGTCAGTGATTTGTGTGCTACATGCACCACATTGGCAACGAGGAAGCGGATGAACTCCACGCAACCATGGCTACTCTGGGCTCGCTAAAGGATTTTACCGTGGGCAATGATTGGGAGGCCTTTACAGAAAGGCTCGAGTACTACTTCACAGCAAATGACCTGACGGAGGACACATACGCAATGAGAGAGAAGCGTAAGGCGATATTGCTCTCCAGTTGTGGAGATGAGGTTTACTGTCTCGTCAGGAATTTGCTGGCACCTGGGAGCACCAGGGACAAGTCATACGAGGAGCTGACTGAACTCATTCGTGACCAGTTGAAACCGAAGGAGAGCATCCTCACGGCCAGATACAAATTTTACCATCACTGCAGATCTGAGGGCCAGGATGTCACCAAATATGCTGCGGACCTCAGGAGACTCGCGGCGCCGTGTGATTTTGGCACACACCTTGACGAGGCTTTGCGGGACGTTTTCGTCATGGGGATTGGCCACGAGGGCCTCCTTCACAAGCTGCTGGCCACGGAACCCACAGTCACTCTGACAAAGGCCATCGCCATCAGCCGGGCATATATGACCTCGACTTGCAGCACCAAGCAAATAATCCACAGTCTCAAACCCGGCAGGCACTGTCCACAGGATAGTGCCCACCACGGACAAAACTGCAGAACGTGGCTCTGCCCGGGGCAGAGAGCATGGACCTCAGGATCCTGGAGCTCAGAGTCCGCCGAGGGGGGCCAATCAAGCAGCACCATGCTGGCGCTGTGGAGGAAGCCATGGGGCTCACCGGTGCAGTTTTGCGGAGTATACGTGCAATACCTGCCGCGTTAAAGGCCACCTTCAGCGTATGTGTAAAAGAAATCAGACTCACCGTGTGGCTGAGGAGATGGGGGATGATCCACTGTTCAGCGAGGAGCAGGTAGAAGAAGATGAGGTGCTTGAACTGTATACGTGCACCGACGACTCGCCCCCAGTGATAAGTGAAGTAAAAATCAACGGAGTCCCAGTGAGTATGGAAGTGGACTCGGGATCGGGTCCGTCGTTGATGAGTCGGAGAACTTTTGATAAACTGTGGATTAACCCAGCTGCACGACCCAAGCTGGTCCACGTCACGCCGAAGCTGTGTACCTACACCTGGGAACTAATACTGTTCTCGGCAGAGCGATGGTGCAGGTATCCCACCGGGACGAGACGCACGCTTTACCTTTGTGGGTCGTTGCAGGCGATGGGCCGACACTCCTCGGCCGGAGGTGGATGGGGACGGTCCGTGGGAGCTGGGAAGACTTCATTCCTCCACAAGCTGCTGCTCCCCGGGGTGCTGCCGTGCCCAAGGTCCCCAGAGAGCAGCGCCGACCGAGCTGGAGCTGCAGCCTCAATCCACCCACAGGCAAGTCCCAGGCCCGGATCTCACACAGAGACCCTGCAGCCTCAGCCCCCACAGGCAAGCAGCCCTGCACAGAGGGGCCCAAGGGGGGGGTGGGGGTTGAGCCGGCGGGGCGCTGCGGGCGGGGTGCTGAGGGATCCAGGGGCCGGCGGTTCGGAAGGGCCCCGCAGAGGAAGAGGCCCCGCAGAGGAGCTGGTAGTGTCGGTCGGCGGCCATGGCAGCCGCAGGGGAGGCCGCTACGGAGGCCGCGGGGGACGCGGCAAGTGCAGCCGCTGGAGAGGCCACAGCGGCTGCAGGAGAGGCGGCAAGTCAGGTGGCAGCGGAGGTTGCGACAGCGGAGGGCATTCGGAGCGGCAGAGAAGAAGATGGCGGCGGCATCATGTTGGAGCTGCAGAGCATCAAAGATGGCAGCGCCCAAGGAGAAGCCTCGTGGAATCCTCCTGCATCCAAGATGGCGCCTTAAAGAGGAAATGCACCCAGGAGTCTTAAAAGGGCCTTACAAAGAGGTGGTCCCCACAAAGGAATTCTGTTTGGCAGAGCGAGTCTAAAATGAGCTATGTTAATGTGAGATAGTGAATTTATAATAAGAATTACTTTTTTTTATGCTGAATGGCCACTGTATTTGTGTAAAATAATGGATGAAGTACAATTAATGATAACGGCTAACAAGGAAATCAAGGTTCCGTTACCAGTCAATAACCAGTTAATGTACCAGATAATATGTACCATACTAACGCACTGTCTATGCCCACCTGCCTTCCGTTGGACAAGTGTGATGTTATGTAATGATGTGTGTATCGTTGTCCTGCGTCCAGGTGGCGGGGGAGAAGGTGATGTTCTGTAATGATGTGTGTATCGTCCCAGTACCTTAAATGTATTGTAAGTACTATGCCACACCACAGAGGGCGCTGCGGTGGGAAACCCTGGTAGTACCTGTAACAAGGACTATATAAGGCTGACCACCACACCTGGGAGGCACTGTGGAGCTGAACAATAAAGGACGAAGGTCACGGCAGTTAGACTTACACCAGACCGTGTGGAGTCAGTGATTTGTGTGCTACATGCACCACACTAATGTTATCACTTCTCCACTGGTTAAGCGACCCATTCAACTACTTGAGTGTCAACTAGAAAAATAACAGCCTACCTTGTTTGGCCACTTTTTGTTGGGTAGATTTAAAGAATTTGTTATCCCCAAGCCTGAGAAAAAAAATGCCATAAAATGCCTACATAAATCATAGGGGCCAAAATTGCCCCTCTCCTTAAGGCCTGTTACCGCCGCAAATCGGTGGCCACACTGCAAAGTGTCATGGCCGCTGACTTTTGGTGGAATGGCCACTGATAGCCCAATTGCCCTTCCGAGTTTTCCCAGCGGTGCCTCGATCTCTCCTTTGCCGCTCCGCTGTTGCCGCTCCATCTTAAGTGCGTCATCACTGTGCGCACCGCCGATCTCCCATCTTCCCCCCCCCCCCCCCCATCCGATGGCGACATTCCCCTCTGAAAATCTTCGGCCCCGCCAGCGGAGCCAAAACTTGTTTTTTCCCGGTGGTCGAGTGAGGCTGTGGCCTTCTGCAATGGTGGTGCGGCTTCCCTTAAACGGGGGGCGCACTGCCGCAGCTGCCATGCTTTTTGTTTCAGCCGACTGCCATGCCGGTCCGACAATTATGCCCCTGGGTTCGGCCGGGCCACTAACAGGCAGCCTGGCACCCCCTCTTGGCCGAAGTTTTAAAATCGCGAAGGCTCTCACCTTTATGTGAATGGGAGGGCCGTGGTGATGTGGCATCATCGCAGCGGTCACTCCGCACAGCCCCCAACTTCCGCCCTTCAGGTGTTGCCACCGCTGCATATCCGCCGCTCTCATGGAGTCACTGCCCTCATTAAGAGCGACTTCCGGATCCGAATAAAAAAAAACAACAAAGAGCGGAATTTCGCTCATGAGGCGACATCAACCACAGCTGTGGTAGAAACCATTGAAACAATGTTTCAATGCAACCCAGCCGTCAGCTCAAAACCTATGGCAGCCCTCAAGGGAACCCTATTTCAATGCTTCTTACCGCAGCTGTGGTTGAGGTCGCCTCTTGAGCGAAATTCCATACATACGTCTCCCAAATAGATTTTTATAGCACAGTAGGAGGCCATTCAGCCCATTGTTCCTGTGCTGGCTCTTTGAAAGAGTTATCAAACTAGTCCTATGCCCTGCTCTTTCCCCATAGCCTTGCAATTATTTTCCTTTTCAAGCATATATCCAATTCTCTTTTGAAAGTTACTATTGAATCTGCTTCCACCATTTCCCATCAGGTTATGCATTCTAGATTGTAACAACTTGCTGCATAAAAAATGTTTTCCTTATCTTCCTTCTGGTCCTTCTACCAATTTTCCCAGGTCATAATGTGGCTATAATAACCTACAATGTTAGGAATGATTATGCTGTTTTTCAGTTGCCTCTAACATAATGAAAATAAAACTTTGTAACCCAGCAGTATTATTCAAGTACTGCTCATTCTATGCACGTCCCTTCAATGTTGAAAGTTTCAGCATGTAGTTTCAACATCTAACTTAATACAGGAACTACATTTCTCAAGATTAAAACCTACAAATACAAAGAGCTGTGACAAGACTTAAATTAAAATTATTTCAATGAGTCACTCTTTGAGATTTTTGCCGAGTTGACCACAAAGGAAATTGGGTTAATTTATGTTGTATTGCTATGGTATTAAATTTGGGCCACAAGGGGCTAACTCCAGTTGCATACAAATATGATGGCCTTCCTCTGTTACATAGTGGCTTCAAACCCAGGAGGACACTGATTTTCAGTGTGGACAGGGTGATTAGGTAACCACTGCACACTCCCACCCACCTGCAGCATGACCTTGTTCGGTAAGCAGCACTGCATACAGTGATGGGCCTATTAGGTTCACCATCACACCTGTCTCTCCAACTAATCTAGAGGTGGCTGGGACTTCCTCAGTTAGGCCAATTATTAAAAAGTGAGTGCCCTCCAATATTTATTGTAACAAAATTAAATAATCAATCCTTTAAGCGTAGTTAACTATGACTGACAATGGGTATCTTTAATGATAGCAGAAGAAACTCTTGAAAGTAGTTACATCCCCTTTGCTGAATAATTTGAGGGTCTGTGACACATATAAACTGATTCCTGCATAAACTACTGCTCTAAATTGGGCTTTTCAATACAGATCTGCATGAGAATTTGATCAATGGAATCACTTATTTTGCTGCATTTTAACCTGTTTATTTTGACAAATGTTGTTGTCATTGCATAAATGAATTTATTTTTTGTCTCTTAGAAATGACAAATCACTGGCCTTCTTTCTTCAGAATGACCCCACCAAGAAGCAAATATCAGAAAATTCCTAACTAAACATTTATTACCAATAGAGAGAAAGCGAACAAGCCAAACTAGCGACAATTCAAAGTGATGTAGTCCTTACTACTAGGGGGATCAAGGGGTATGGCGAGAAAGCAGGAATGGGGTATTGAGGTTGCAAATTCAAACATTAACTCATTGAATGGCAGTGCAGGCTCGAAGGGCCGAATGGCTGACTCCTGCACCTATTTTCTATGTTTCTATGAAGTGTAACAATATTTATCCTAGCAACGTAACCACAGCCAACAAGTTAGGGCTATTTATACCCCATCCTAGAAAGCTCCAGAAATCAAATCATGTGTTCCTATTATAGGCAGTGCATTTGACATAACTACAGTATTTAAAAACTTCTAATACAAAAAATTCTAGGTAACTGCACTAGGGAATGCTCTCAGCTCAGATCAATATTCAAGTTTGCCACATTGTCTATTGCCTTCCTTCTTTATGAAAAGATATAAATATATTTTTTAATACATTTTAAAATTCCTTCGTGTCCTCTCTAGACATCTTTCTTTCTGCTTCTCAGATATCTTCCATTTTTCTCTCAATCCACATTGTCCATTTGCATTTTTTTCTGTTTTATGTCTTTAATTTTTCTTTTTCTAGTTTCTGTTCCTCTTGCCTGTTGCATTGTCTTCTCCTCCTTTATTCCTTCACCCTTGTCATTTCTTGTTTCTTTCTGTCTTTCTGTCTATTTTACTCTTCCCGAGATCTCTTGCTCAGTCATTCACCTTCCCCTTGTGAGCTGTCAGCACATCATTGCAGTTGTGCAGTAGCACAATAACAACTGCTGCTGTCTCCATGGTTACCACCTTGCTCAATGAATGAATGAATGCAAACTTTATTTTAATAATGTTGGAAATGATTCAAAACCATTCAAATCATTAATAACATTGGATGTTACTGCCCAGGTTATAAGCCAAATATAACGTCGAGCAAATATCTGTACCAGTTTTGAGCAAAAAAAAAGTCCAACCAGAATTCTACAACCCAAAGCCCAGGATTGGGGTCACTCATGCCAGTAATGGAGTCAGTGGCATTTCAGAGCAACCCTTTGCAGCTCTATTTGGTTGCAGAAGCCGATCTGACCAAAACCATAACACTTAGGAATGTGACACTAAAGTTGCTCCATCCAGGGTCTGCCACCATCTCATTAAATTATTGGTCACTGAGATTCCACATTGTGGGGCCCACTAACAGTCCTTGGTGAACTTTTGGTGAAGCCAGTCCTGCATGAAAAGGTGATGTAATGATGGGGAAGGAGAAGCCTGCACTCTAATGTCAGAATTTCCCATCGAGGCAAGAACGCAGAGGAAACCCAGCAGAAATGGATTCCATTCCAAATTCAAGGTTATAGAAGTCATCAATTAAATCCTTAAATATATTTATAGATTCATCTCATTCATAAATTCTTAGTATCAATTCTCTGCAAAAATGAAATTACTTTCCATATTCGGAATTAATCTTCATAAACTTACAACTAAGAAATCACTCATTCTTAAATTAACTTGATTGCAAAATTGAGGAATATAAGTGATGGCTTCAGAAATATCTGAATACCTTTGAAGGAGTGCTGAGGAATGATATGTCAGTATCTTAGAAATTGGAATTCTCGTCATTTAGTTTGCTCCAGTTCTAGTCAGTTATAACAGTTTCACTTTGGAACAGAATTTTTTTTCAAAAGGGGTCGTGTCCGGCCACTTACGCCTGTTTTCAAAGTTTCGTCAGTGAAAACTTACTCCAAACTAACTTAGAATGGAGTAAGTGAAGATTTTTGTACGCTCGAAAAAACCTTGTCTACACTTTAGAAAATCAGGCATAGGTTACAAATCAGGCGTAGGGAATGGTGGGGGGGGGTGCTTAAAGGGAAGTTTACAAACATTAAACACTTCAGTTTTACAAATAAAGAGCCATCATCAATAATAAATGATAAATACATCAATAAATCAACCAATAAATCAATCAAAAAAAATTAATAAGAAATATATATTTTTTTTTAAATCAATAAATAAAACATTTTCTACTTACCGACTGCAGCACCGGGAGCCCTCCAACAGCATGCTGGGATGCCCCCCTCAGTGTGTCTCTGTCAGTGTCTCTATCTCTCTGTCTGTCTGTATGTCTCTCATTCTCTGTCTGTCAGTGTCTGTTTCTGACAGCGAGGGGAGGGGGAGGAGGGAGGTAGAGGGAGGAGGGAGGTAGAGGGAGAGGGGGGGAGCAGAGGGAGGGAAGGGGAGGGATGGGGGAGAGGGGGAGAAGGGGATAAAGGGGAGAAGGGGAGAAAGGAGATGGGGGGGAAAGGAGATGGGGGGAAAGGAGATAGGGGAGGAGAAGGAGATTAGGGGAGGAGAAGGAGATTATGGGAGGAGAAGGAGATTGGGTGGGGGGGGGAAGGAGATTGGGGGGGGAAGGAGATTGGGGAGGAGGAGATTGGGGGGGGGGAGGCTGAACGGGCTGGGCCCGAGACTTCGGGCAGGGCCCGTCCCCAGCACCAGATTTACAGGTAGGTGGCGTTGGGTCGGGTCGGGGGGGTGGTGGGAGGGAGGTTGGTTCGGTTCGGGTCGGGGGGAGGGAGGGAGGTCAGGTCGGGGGGAGGGAGGTCAGGTCGGGGGGAGGGAGGTCAGGTCCGGTCCGGTCCAGGGGCCGGGGGTGGGGAGCGGGTGTCGCTCCGGTCCGGAGGCGGTGGGGGAGAGGTGAGCGGGTGTCGGGTCCGGTCCGGAGGCTGGGGGGCGGGGAGCGGGTGTCGGGTCCGGTCCGGAGGCGGGGGGGGTGGCGGGGGGGAGCGGGTGTCGGGTCCGGTCCAGGGGCAGGAAGCGGGAGTCGAGTCGGGTCGGGGGGAAGCAGCAGCTGGCCGTGGGAGGAGTCTTATTCACGCAGCCCCAGTGAGGCCATTCGACCAGGGCTAGGGGCTGCGTGCTTCGGGCCCCTCCCACACAGTTTCGGGTGCCTGGAGCTACTGCACTTGCGCGCCCACTGTAGCGCGCATGTGCAGAGGTCCCGGCACTGTTTTCAGCGCAGGGACCTGGCTCCGCCCCCTACAGCTCCTGCTGCGCTGCGCCGAGGGCCAGAGGACCTGCAGGGTGGTGGAGAATACGGAGGGTTTTTTTAGGCGCACTTTGTGGCACGAAAGACAGGCGTCCAGGTCGGGACTGCACCGTTCTAGGCGCGGCTCGAAACTTGGGCCCAAAGAGTTTAACTTTGATACTATTTTGGTTTATTTAAAGTATTATTTCCTATTTGTTGCCAAAATATCGCTCATGGACATGTTGGTGCCCAAACCTATTTTTTTTCTCAGCAGCTGGACCTCAATTGATTGTTGAAATAAATTATCTAGTAACATGTTACAGTGAAATTTGTGAAGACAATCATTGTTTTGACAGTATTCTAATTGTCGCAGTGTTAATTGCATAACTTTTACTGACCCGAAGATTTAATACATTAAAAAAACTTTTGATCCAGTCATTTTTCAGTTTCTTTCCTTCCACATAAAATATAAATTAGGCTTGTGTATAGTCCTTAATATTAATTATATTAAAATTATCCATCTATATTTGCATTTAAAAATCGGTATATCCTATCACCTACATAGAGTTCTTATGGATTTTTCAATATTAATTGTGTCCACACCTCTAGTACTGGCCTGTATGGCCTGTGATGGCTGTAGGCAGTGCTTTAATAGTGCTTTCCCAGCTAAGTGAACTCAATCACGTTATCGCTGTCCCTGCGACACTATTAGATAAATATAGGTTAAAACAAAAATTGATTTCAGTCCACCTGCTGTTCATACCCTGATCACTAGGTGGCAGGGCATGGCAATTGTTCTCCCCATTCCCCCACCCCCTGAAAATATGATTGTATTTCTCACCGATGCCTAGAAATGTAGCAAATAATATTTTTCTTTATTAATTTGCAGGCATCATATTTAGGAAAATTATTATTTTTTTGGTCAAAATAGAAAATGACTCCAGGCTGTCATCAGGAAATGCTCTTCACTACAGTTTCCCAACTTTGCCAACAAACATCATTGTAATTGCTGTATCTACATTTGCCATCCAATTTGCCTTGTGGAATTAAAGCTTTTATGATTGGAATTTCTGTAGAGCTCCATCTTGATTCCTGCGGGCCGACTTTCTCACCTGAAATATGGTCATCCGACACCTGAAAATCATGTGGTGATGCAGGTGCCCACCTGATGCAATCTTCAGGCAGGCCTGTAAATGGGTAAGCAGCATGGCTGCTTCCAAATGCAGGTCTGGGGCCTACACTGGATGTAGAATCTCATGTAAAATGTTCGGTACAAATGGGTATAGTGTGCGCCATAATACTTCGACCATTTGTACCAGTGGAATTGGGCCAGAAGATTTTTGAGGGCTGGAAGAAGCATTCCTGCTCCTCCAGTCTCCACAAAAATCTTGAAAGAAACAACAAAAATCTTAACTTTTGGGAGGGGCCTCCCCTATGGTTCTCACCTCTGGTTTGACACATTCCTGGAGATTTGATCATGTGACATTTTATCACATGTCACTCAATCACAGGACACCGCTCATGTGGTGCTTAATCACATGACATTTGATCACGTGACATTTGCCCACTGTTTGCATTTACCTTAGTTGAGTGCCTGAGTATCAACAAGCCCTGAATATGTTTGACTTTTTGTTTTATAGTGAGATGAAAGAAAGAAAAGATAGACTTGCATTTGTATAGCACCTATCATGATCACCAGACATCCCAAAGCGCTTTACAGCCGATGAAGTACTTTTTGAAATGTAGCCACTGTTGTAACATAGGAAACGCAGCAGCCAATTTGTGCACAGCAAGTTCCCACAAACAGTAATATGCTAATGACTAGATAATCTGTTTTAGATTTTGATTGAGGGATAAATATTGGCCAGGACACTGGGGATAAGTCCCCTGCTCTTCTTCAAATCTATGCCATAGGATCTTCAATGTCCACCTGAGAGAGCAGACTGTGCTTCGGTTTAACATCGTATTCGAAAGGCGGCACTCCCTCAATACTGCACTGGACTGTCGGCCTAGATTTTTGTCCTCAAGTCTGTAGAGTGGGACTTGAACCCACAACCTTCTGACACAGAGGCAAGAGTGCTGCCAACTGAACCACAGCTGACACTGTAAGATAATAACATAATTTATAAATAAAGAACACCAACGAATAGAAAGATTTAAGGATAAGTAATGTTTCAATGAAAATTACTTCTATGATATTTACAGTATTGATCACAATGAGAAACACCAAGTAAATACTACTGTTAAAACAAAATCATTATCGATGTAAGTAACTTCTAACTAAAGTTTTCGTAGAATATTTATCGCTTTTACAGTACACAGCAAATTATAAGAATAATAAATAAACCAATGCCAAACCTAATTCAATTCACTGACTCCCACACCTGACCACTGATGCCCAGCTTCAGGCAGTTGAGGTTCAATTCTCAGAGAGAAACACCAAAGCTGCCTCACTCCCAGAAGTAAACACATTATACAACAGCGCACAACACAGGCCACGTAAACTCTCCCTGCTCCAGTTTATGTTGCTCTCTCTCTCCCACTCCCAGTTGCTCTCTCAGGATTCACGGAGTTTCCGGGTGATTTTTATTGGCCCCAATGCTGTCATCCTCACAACCGGTAATGAAGCGGTGCATTCAGGAGGGTGGGGTCGGGGGGTGGAGAACCAGTGGGGCCCAGACAACAGGATACTGCGCATGCAAAAACCATGCACACAAGGACCGTTTCTCCTGAGTTGCCAGCAGCAGTAATCGACAGGCCAATTGCCCATTCCGATAGACTTCCGTCCAAAGCGGGTGGATTGGGAACCCTAGTCTCCATTGGTCCCTTTAAGAATTAGTTGTTCGGCCTTTCAATGCCTGGAGAAATGGGACTGGCATGCTTTGCCCATTTCTCCGAGAAAGTTGCAATTCCAATATCTAAATAGCTTCCTGCCTGTTGTAGAAGGCCATTTAAAGGCCGGCTTTAACGTTGATTCAGATGAGCAGAAGGTCTCACCAGACTTTCAACTACCACTCACCCATTTTTCAGGCGAGAAGCAAACGGCCGGTAATTGAAAGTCTCCCCCAATTTCCTTAATCATAGTGATCAGAGCAATTCTTTACTCACTAGAGTTGTTTCAAGCATCAGGAACGACAAATTGAAATGATTCCTAATAGCACAGTGTCATAATAATAATATAACACAACTTATTGACACAAGCCAATGGGAAAATGCCTATGGGTGGATAATTTAGTATTAGAATGGAATACATTGACAATAATGAACTAATATTTTGACACATTCTTTGAGTGAAATTTTGAAAATGGGAAGTGTTAGTTTCTCTAAAATGATGTTGATGTCCATTGACATATCCTTAAGGGAGCTCTAATAGTTTAATTGTTGTTAGTAGTGAATTCTTCCACATACTTTACTGACCTTCACCATGCTATGTGTGAATATCAAGAGCATAATGTTCCTCGGGGAAAATAGAAATGAATTTACTGCCTGTATTGGAAAGATCAGTACAATTATCGAAAAAATGTTTAAAAAAAAGAAACAGCCGAGCCTGGAAATCCCGGCCGCCCCGGGTCTGTACGGAGTGTCTACGGACCCGGGAAGGCATTGTAATAGCCGGTTTTCAGTGCACAATGCGCATGCGCTGAAAACTGGCTTTTCCGATCTGTCAAACTGGAACTTGACAGATCATCCGTACATCGGGAGCAAGGACATTTGCAAGGGCAAGAATGCAGGATTTACCCATATCTTTCCAAGCAAATGGCCTCAAAATTCTTGCGTCTGATAAAAGCAGGCGCATAGCCTACTTTTACAGGTGTAAGAGTTTAAAAACATACAAAAATATAAAACACATTTTATTTTTAAAAACCATGCCCACTGTGTTAAATTTATTTTAAATCATAGTTAAAAAAACTTTTTTAAGACTTGGAATTTTTTTTCTCTCTAAGATATTTATTAACTTTAATTTCAATTGATTTTAATTATGTGAGGTGTTATTAATTTTTTATTTGGTCTTATTGTGTCTGGGGTTTTTTTCTCAATTAATAGCAATAAGAACTTGTAGATATGGAGTTCCCATTGCTATTAATTGAGAATACTTTGCCTGAATGATTGAGCAGTCACACGTGACTGCATCTTGTGCGTTCAAGCGTGGAGGACGGGAGCGCACTTCGCAGTGTGGGAAGAGAAAGCCTCCCCAACGGAATCTCATGCTCCTCCGGGACCACCAGACACTTGCGTAGAAATTTTTCAGGTCAGAAGCATCCGCACGCGGGAAGCCTCCAACCGCAATTTCAGCCCCATTACCACCCCAGTGAAAGTGTAAAACTAACTGTGCAGTAAGTTTCCTGCTGTTTTTTAAACACCATGTTTTAAAGACTATTTCTTTAAATAACGGTCCTGATTTTAACGGGGTGAGGAGCAATGTTTCCATTAATTCTTTTTCAAAATATCGCGCATGCACAGTTTTTACCGTTGAAAAGTCGGCGAGCTGGCTGCGCGGGAGGTCCAAAGAGCTGCGTGGCCACACGGTCGTGCAGATTAAAGAGAGCTTTGGTAGGGTGGGGAGGGAAACCCTCTATCATTACCCGCTCTAGCCTATATGCGACTCCGAGAAGTAAAAGCTTCTATAGATATGTGAAGAAAAAAAGATTAGTGATGACAAACGTAGGTCCCTTGCAGTCAGAATCAGATGAATTTATAATGGGGAACAAAGAAATGGCAGACCAATTGAATAAGTACTTTGGTTCTGTCTTCACTACGGAAGACACAAATAACCTTCCGGAAATACTTGGGGTCCGAGGGCCTAGCGAAAAGGAGGAATCCTTATTAGTCAAGAAATTGTGTTAGGGAAATTGATGGGATTGAAGGCCGATAAATCCCGAGGGCCTGATAGGCTGCATTCCAGAGTACTTTAGGAAGTGGCCCTAGAAATAGTGGATGCATTGGTGATCATTTTCCAACAGTCTATTGACTCTGGATCAGTTCCTATGGACTGGAGGGTAGCTAAAGTAACACCACTTTTTAAAAAAGGGAGAGAGAAAACAGGGAATTATAGAATGGTTAGCCTGACATCAGTGGTGGGGAAAATGTTGGAATCAATTATTAAAGATGAAATAGCAGAGCATTTGGAAAGCAGCATGGATTTATGAAAGGGAAATCATGCTTGACAAATCTTCTAGAATTTTTTGAGGATGTAACTAATAGAGTGGACAAGGGAGAACCAGTGGATGTGGTGTATTTAGACTTTCAAAAGGCTTTTGACAAGCTCCCACACTAGAGA
Source organism: Pristiophorus japonicus (assembly GCF_044704955.1). Lineage (NCBI taxonomy): Eukaryota > Metazoa > Chordata > Chondrichthyes > Pristiophoridae > Pristiophorus > Pristiophorus japonicus. The sequence goes on from NC_091977.1 coordinate 136,561,520, forward strand.
TTGGCATGCAAAATTAAAGCACATGGTATTGGGGGTAATGTATTGACGTGGATAGAGAACTGGTTGGCAGACAGGAAGCAGAGAGTTGGAATAAATGGGTTCTTTTCAGAATGGCAGGCAGTGAATAGTGGGGTGCCACAGGGTTCAGTGCTGGGACCCCAGCTATTTACAATATACATTAATGATTTAGATGAAGGAATTGAATGTAATATCTCCAAGTTTGCAGATGACACTAAGCTGGGTGATGGTGTGAGCTGTGAGGAGGATGCTAAGAGGCTGCAGGGTGACTTGGACAGGTTAGGTGAGTGGGAAAATGCATGGCAGATGCAGTATAATGTGGATAAATGTGAGGTTATCCACTTTGGTGGCAAAAACAGGAAGGCAGAATATTATCTGAATGGTGACAGATTAGGAAAAGGGGAGGTGCAACGAGACCTGCGTGTCATGGTTCGTCAGTCATTGAAAGTTGGCATGCAGGTACAGCAGGTGGTGAAGAAGGCAAATGGAATGTTGGTCTTCATAGCTAAAGGATTTGAGTATCGGTGCAGGGAGATCTTACTGCAGTTGTACAGGGCCTTGGTGAGGCCACACCTGGAATATTGTGTTCAATTTTGGTCTCCTAATCTGAGGAAGGATGTTCTTGCAATTGAGGGAGTGCAGCGAAGGTTCATCAGACTGATTCCCGGGATGGCAGGACTGACATATGAGGAGAGATTGGATTCACTGGGCTTATATTCACTGGAATTTAGAAGAATGAGAGGGGATTTCATAGAAACATACAAAATTCTGACGGGATTGGACAGATTAGAGGCAGGAAGAATGTTCCCGATGCTGGGGAAGTCCAGAACCTGGGGTCACAGTCTAAGGATAAGGGGTAAGCTACTAGGACCGAGATGAGGAGAAATTTCTTCACTCAGAGAGTTGTTAACCTGTGGAATTCTCTACCGCAGAAGGTTGTTGAGGCCAGTTCATTAGATATATTCCAAAGGGAGTTTGATATGGCCTTACGGCTAAAGGGATCAAGGGGTATGGAGAGAAAGCAAGAAAGGAGTACTGAGGTTGAATGATCAGCCATGATCTTATTGAATGGTGCTTCAGGCTCGAAGGGCCGAATGGCTTAATCCTGCACCTATTTTCTATGTTTTTTATGTCCCATGCCAGTGTCGTTCACTTTTAATTACTCTCTGAAGTGGCCTAGCAAGCCACTCAGTTACATGAAACTACTACAAGGAGAGGGACCACCACCATTTTCTCAGGACAACTAGGGATGGGTAATATCATCATCATCATAGTCAGTTCCTCGGAATCGAGGAAGACGTGCTTCCACTCTAAAAATGAGTCCTTCAGTAACTGAACAGTCCAATAGGAGAACCACAGTCCCTGTCACAGTTGGGTCAGATAGTCGTTGAGGGAAAGGGTAAGTGAGACTGGTTTGCTGCTTTGAGAGTGTCCTTGTAACGTTTCCTCCGCTCACCTTTCCGCTGCTGCGCTTGATTTCTGCATGCTCTCGGTGATGAGACTCGAGGTGCTCAGTGCCCTCCCGGATGCACATCCTCCACTTAGGGCGGTCTTTGGCCAGGGACTCCCAGGTGACAGTGGGGATGTTTCATTTTATCAGGGAGGCTTTGAGGGTGTCCTTGTAACGTTTCCTCTGCCAACCTTTGGCTCGTTTGCTCGTTTAACAACGAGATTCAACACCGCCTCCAGTGCGCCAGTGCAACTTTTGGCCGCCTGAGGAAAAGAGTGTTCGAAGACCAGGCCCTCAACTGTGGCACCAAGCTCATGGTCTACAGAGCTGCAGTAATACCCGCCCTGCTGTATGTTTTAGAGACATGGACCATGTACAGTAGACACCTCAAGTTGCTGGAGAAATATCACCAACGATGTCTCCGCAAGATCCTGCAAATCCCCTGGGAGGGCAGACGCACCAACATTAGCGTCCTCGACCAGGCCAACATCCCCAGCATTGAAGCACTGACCACACTTGATCAGCTCCATTGGACAGGCCACATTGTTCGCATGCCAGACACGAGATTCCCAAACTAGGGCTCTACTCGGAACTCCTTCACGGCAAACGATGGGTAATATACGGCATCGATGTCCACATCCCAAGAACAAATTTTTGAAAATGTTTTCCAATTCTTGTCAAGTCAGGAGCACTCTATAACTTAGGACAGTAGTTTGCAGTGTTATTTGCAGCAGAGTGTAAACAATCCAAGTTACCATATAATATGTGAGTTTATTGCCATCAATGAGACAGCATGGGTACATATCAAACTGTGTTTCCATCAATTGAGGATTGGAGTTTCAGCAGCATCTGTTTGCCCTTTTGCAACCCAATTATAATAAGCATCAATGCCTGGATATCTGATCATGTGTTTTTATACCAGGCCTCCAGGTAATGCCAGCAGCTATCATTCCATGAACCTGTGGGTGGAAAATTTGGATTGTTAGCGCCTATTTTTTGGGTGTTATGAGTGATGTTGAAGCTCCAAAGTGGCGTCCGCAGCACGACCACACATTTGTGGGGCGAATCGGGATGGATGCCATATTGGTGAGAGTGACAGCGCGTGTACATTGAATGTCAGCCGCAAGTTTGCAGAGCAGGCAGAGAATGATGTCAGTCAAAGTGCAATGCTAATTTGATGCCAGTGCTGCCATTTTGGAGCTCAATGCTCCAGTTAACACCCTCTCTTAACTTCGCACAGATGAACACGTGTTCAGCAGCAGGAAAGACTCCCCCAGCAGCGCTATTTAAAGAGATTGTCAACTACTTACAGATTCATTGCTGATTGATTTAATCTGGCTGTTGGTATGATTGTACATGTGTTTGGTGCTTTCTAGAGTTATTTCAAGTTGCAAAAATCAATGAGGAGTGGTATGGCAGGTGCTGAAGGACATTTTGCTGACTTCAAGGCTTCTGCACAAATCACTTGCTGCCAGACATGCATGGATTAGTAGGAATTCCCCTTGGAATGCAGAATGACTTGGAGAACGAATAGAGGGTACGCATAGCAGGACAAGCTGCTGGAAGAGGGAGGATGAGGTGGAGAAGGGCTCTCAGCGCAAGCCATAACCACCCGGGTTGTTCAGGGAGCAATCCTCCTGCCTGAACCTCAGCGAGGAACAGTGTGTGGGACGTCTGTGCTTCAGTAAGGACCTTCTCACTGAAATCTGCCACCTGCTGCAGAAAACTGCAACCTCAGAGCAGGGCAAGGACCACATCGCCAGTCGCTGTCAAGGTGACCTTGGTGATTAAGCTTTCTGCGTCTAGCTCCTTCAAAGCTGATGGTGGAGATATTTGCAATATCTCGCAGTTTGCCATCCACTGTTGAATAAGACAGGTCACTGAGACGCTCTAACCAAAGAGAGCTAACTACATTTCATTCTCTCTTGCCAGAGACCAGCAGGCAGAGTGAGCACACGGATTTGCTAGGATTGCAGGCTTCCTCATGATGCAGGGTGCCATTGACTGCATGCACATCACTTCGCGGATACTGTATGTCAACTTACCATATACCAGAACTGAAAGGAATTCCTCTCCCTCAACGTCCAGCTGCTCTGCAACCATAAGCAGTGACTCATGCAGGTCATGGGGGGCAAAATTGCCCCGCATCCCGATTGGGGGCGGTAACCTTCTGGAGCCGGGACTTTTATCGCCCGGCCTGGAAGTCCCACCCCCGATGCAGAATTGGGCCTTCCGCCCCTCAACGAAAGCAAAGCACTGTCTCCGGCACTCCGCTTCATTTGACGGGTGCTGAGGCCAGCTCTACACAGCGCTGATGCGGTACAATGCCCCTCCCATTGGATTAAAGCAGAGGGCCGTTGTGCACTCTGCATGGCCCTTTACTGGCTACCACTGGACCACCAGGGCAGCGTGGGACCAGGCCAGCAGCCCGGCACCCAAAACGAATTGCCTGGCTGCACGATGGTGGCCCGGTCCACACTACGGTCGCCATGGTCGGCCTGACCCAAGAGTCGGCCGACCAATAAAGATGGTGGGCCCAGGGTGCTACATGCCTCTCTTTTAAGTCATGCCCTGGAACGGATGTCTGCCAACCTTGCGGCCTGTGGGATGCAGCACAGCCGGGACAGCACCTCCCAACCCTCCGGGGTAATTTCCCAAGAGGCAGTAGCGCCCCCCCCCCCCCTCCCCTGGGCAAAAACTTCCATGCGCCCCCTTCGCACCCTCCCCCTGATCCCCCCCCCCGCCAAGGAGCTAACGGGGCTATAAAAAGAGGCAATTTCACCCCAATGATGCCTTCATTCTGTGGCAGTCTGCTGTGCCAGCTGCATTTGAGCCATAAAAGGGTGGCTACTGGGCGACAAGTGCTATCTGCTGATGACATGGTTCAGGACGCTGGTGCACAACCCACACGTACAAGTGCAGCATGCATACAATGAAAGCCATGCTGCCACACAAAATGTGATAGAGCAGACTATTAACGTGCTGAAACAATCCATCCATTGCCAGGACCACTCTGGAGGAGCCCTGCAGTACTCGGCAGAGCACGTGTCAAGATTCATGGTGGTCTGCTGCATACTGCACAACTTCGCCAATATGAGGGCACAACCCTTAGCAGCAGTTATACGGCGAGCAACTGAGGAGCATGAGTAGGTGGAGGAGGAAGAGGGAGGAAGGAGGCAACCAAGACAGTCCCTTTCTGCCCGGGCTGTCCGTGAAGATTTCATCTGAGTGTGATACCAGTAACTGCAACCCCAATTCCCCATTGACCAACAGTCCCACACCTTACCTTCCCTCTGTCACTGACCATCACAGTGTCCGCTTGGCCACAATGCAAAAATAAAAGCCAGCACAAAATAAACATTTCAAACCAAATTTATAATTCAAATCATGCCATATTGCATACAAACATAAACTAATCACCCTTGTAAATGATTTTAGTGCCTGTCTTCCCTGTGCCTTTGTCTGTCCTACTGCTGTTATGCAGCGCTACCCCTGGAACGGCTCCTTAGCAATCTGTTATGGGGCAGATTGCTGGACTGCTGTGAGATTCTCCAAGCTCTTTGGAACACTGTAATCCATAGCCATGATGGCAGCATTCTGAACTGCTTAAACCAAGTTCTCATATCACAATAAAATGTAGCCTGCTGTGTAGCTGACCCTTACCTCCTGGGTATTCAGTGACAGAACAATTTAAGTCAGCACCCTCCGTGCTGCAACTATTTCTCCTTTATGTCATAAATCCATTTCACAGCTTGGTCTTAAATATTATATATGGGCCAGAGAAATTGTTGCTGTTGTGCACTGAGAAGTCCTGAACCACAATGGAGGACACATCGTATACATCAAAAGTTTAACCTGCATTGAGACATTGCTGTAATTGAACAAAAACCAAAATAATTATTATGTCCTTCACCTCTTCTCAATGCAATCCCAAAAGACTGCATCCAGCCTAAAGTTGGCATAAGAACATAAGAACATAAGAATTAGGAACAGGAGAAGGCCATCTCGTCCCTCGAGCCTGCTCCGCCATTCAACAAGATCATGGCTGATCTGGCCGTGGACTCAGCTCCACTTACCCGCCCGCTCCCTGTAACCCTTAATTCCCTTATTGGTTAAAAATCTATCTATCTGTGATTTGAATACATTCAATGAGCTAGCTTCAACTACTTCCTTGGGCAGAGAATTCCACAGATTCACAACCCTCTGGCATGTACCAGAACCTCAAGTACTAATATGAATCAATAGATGGAATAGATATTCCTTGTATCCTTTGACTTCCCCACTTGAGCTCTGCAAAGCCATAATACTGCAGTTGCAGGTACCTACTACCATATCCCACTGGTGAGCTCATTGTTCAAGGTGCTGGATAGAATGCACCCGAACATTATATGAGTTTGTGAACAACAATATCAATTGTGCAAAGAATTACTGCGATATTGGCAAAAATGACTGGAACAAACACTTAAATGCTGGTCTTGCTAGCGATGCCCACATCCCGGAACAAATAAAAAAAAACTCTGGGGCAATTTTAACCTAACCCCTTGCCCCCCGGCAAACTGAACGGATCAGATTGAAGTGAACGGAGAGCCAAATCAGATGAGGTTAAAACCAGCAACCAACATGATCTGGTCAGTTTCCCACCAGGCAGGTTTATTACAATTACCCTCTCCCAGCTTAAATGTTAAAAATTAATATAGGCTCAGCACCATTGGCATTTCCTGTGAAAGAGAGGACATCCTTATTCTTTTCCTTGTGAACATTGTAACCATTGTTATAAACCTGAGAAGTAATTTCTGGTGTTAAATGTTAAAGCAGTGATTGAGGCAGACTCAATCACTGCTTCCAAAGGGTGTTGGATAAGTACCGGAAAGCAAAAAATTTGCAGAGAACAGGGAAAGGGCGAATGAGTGGGACTAGCTAAGGTGCTCTTGTAGAGAGCCAGCACGGGCTCGATGGGCCGAATGGCCTTCTTCTGTGCTGTAACAATTCTATGATTCTATGATTCATATTGGCATTATTTGGTGATAAACCCAACAACAGCACAATTAACTCTAATACCAAGTCACTAAGAACATTGCTAGGAATTAAGGATTATACACCTGAAATGCGACTAACACCTTGGGCCCGAAATTGATGACCACCCATTTCTCGGCGGCCACCGGGCGGGATGTCTGTTTTTGGCACCCGTTGCCGCCGGGTCCCTTCAGGAGCCGCTTTGGTCGCCATTGTGTGGGTGGAAGCGGGAGCGACAGTGGGGGTCAGTCGGCGGTCGGGAACGGGCGGGAGCGGGACTTGTCGGCAAATGTCTTGAGATTGCGTCAGGTGGAGGCCTCTCCACTGGAGTTTTTTTGGAGGGCCTCCACTGCGCATGCGCGGGATTTAGGCGTTTTTGTTGTCGTTTTGGGGATGGGACCTGTAGTCTTTTGTGGCCCTTGCACGCTAATTGAGGAAGTGCACATGGCCATAAAAGGAGAGCACTCAATTGCACCCTTGACGGGAGAGGAGACAGGAGACAGAGAAGAGAGGAGGCAGAGGATACAGAGAAGAGAGAAGAGAGAGAGTTGGAGGTTAGAGAGCAGAGGTGGCATTGGAGAGTGGCCAGTCTGAGTTGCAGAGGGGGCAGTGTGACAAATGTATGGGCAGAAAGCATCAATGAAGACTGGCAGAACCAGGCCCAGAGCTCCGTGGTTCAATGAACAGGAATTGGAGGAGCGAGTGACAGAGGTGGAGCGCAGGTACAGCAAACTTTCCCGGGATGGGCATGGCAAGCCACCACCAGCCCAATATCGCGTCTTTGGATAGACATAGGTCAGATGGTCAGTGCAATGGGCAACGTGGAGTGGGATGGGGACCATTTGTTGCAGCAGCTAAAGTGAGCACAAATTTATTCACACCCTCCTGTCCAAGGCAAAAAGGTTGTGCGTGCGATGTGTGTGTGTGGGAGTGCATGTGGGGGGCATGAGCAACAAGGGTAAAGCCTGCAATGTTTCTTTGTGCAGAGAAAACAAGCAGCCAAACAGGCAGCCTGAGTGCGACCTTAGGGAGCCCACAAGATGTGGTCAAATTGAGCAGGCTGGAGGAGCGTGCGTTGGCATTGGTGGGACATCACCTCATTCACCCAGCAGCACAAAAGATGGAGTGCCTCCTCACATTGTTGGAGCGCACATCAGGAACTGTCGAGGCCATAAGGCAGGAGATGGCTTCTGCACACGTGGTGCAAGCCCCTGACCCCACACCCACAAGGCACACAGATGCGGAGGAGCAGGAAATCCTTTGGTCCCGCACTCTGCATTGTCACCGAGACACACACGTCTACACACAGCCCGCTGCACTCCTGCACAACCTCCTGAACCAGAGGCAGTGAGGGGTAGGGGAGGGCCACTCCATCGTGTAGGCATGGGAAGGAAGAGGAAATCACGCATAGCTGTAAGGGACGGAAGAGAGGTGCTGGTGCTGGGTAGAGGGGTGGGTGTTTCCTCCTTGTCTAAATGTACGTATATGTCAAATATTATGTAACATTTGTCATTGTGCACTTGTAAATACACTCATATTGTTGACCCTCTGTTTGTGCATGTGTCATTTAACATCTTATGTGCGCCAACCACACATCTGTCCCTCAGGTCATCTGTTTCATCAGGAATATCTTCCCATCCACATCTGACTATAATGGATCCTGTCATCAGGCCATCACAAGACGGCAATGAATGCAGGAAGGCTGCCATTCAATTACTCTAGTTTACCAAGTTGCAGGGCAGAACTTAAGGCTTGCACTTCAACCCTCTTTTTGTGAGGCCAAACATGAAGGAGTGCCACCTGTGAGATGTCATGGTCATCAGTTACATTGCAGTATATTGTGCGAGACAATTAATGAATCAGCTTGGATGTACAACATGTGAGATGCTGAAAACTTTTCAGTCACTCATAATAATTTTCCCTTTGCCATTGGCATTCTCAATGAAGGACTTTCAACAAAGTGCAACAAAAAAGCCTCCATTAACTTAGATACATTTCAGTCGGTTTTATCACATCCAATTTAAACATCACCATCAGCAAGAAAGTAATGCAACATTGACCTAACTTCTATCCATCATCATCATACGCAGTCCCTCGAAGCAAGGATGACTTGCTTCCACACCAAAAAGGAATGAGTTCACAGGTGGTTCAATGAAGGACCTAATATGCCAGATCCCGAACTACATCTTGAAGGGTGGAAGATGCCTGTGCGTGGATTTTTTTAACGTGTGATGGCCGTTGCACACCAGCTACTACACGGGCTTGACAGAGCTAGGTCTTGGTCCAGTGGCAAGGACTACCCAAGACGATTGGAGACCAGCTCTGCTGCACGGACCGAGCACGCGCACATATGGCAGTGTGGGCTGGCCCGTGCTGCCCCTGGGCCCTCAGCTCTTCTGGGCCTCAGACTCACACCTCTTCTGGGCCCGGTCACTTCCTTCTACAAACTCTTACCGCTCCTTGTCCCCTCCTGCTGTTCCTGCTCGTACTGCAATCAATGATCTGACTTCGCAGCCGTCGCCCTCCTGCAGTGTTATGCCGCCGCATGCTGCTCCCTCTGATGGTTCCGTCCTGATGATGGTCTTTCAGGCCAGGACCGCGCTGATTTCCAGGCCAGGACGCCACACGCTGCTCCCTCTGTCCCACTGATATGGTGCAGAATCTGACTGGCTGCCGTGATGTGATGGCCACCAGCACTCCCTCCCAGCCGATGTGCCAGAACTGCCCGATTCCACAGCACTGCTGCCTCCCTCCCTCCCTCCCGCCCGATGTGCGATTGCTGGCTGACTGCTGCCCAGCTCAGATCTACTGTTCCAGAGCAGTCCTTCTGGCGGGCAGCAAGTCAGCGGGAGGTCACGAAAAGTGACCAAAATGGAGATTCACAGACATCCGGCATGGGCGGGCGGGACTTTGCAATGTGGGCAGAACCCTTCCCCACCAATCTTCCGCCGGGCGGAACCCTGCCAGGAGATGGGTGGTTCCAGAGGAATCGCCCAGAAAACGGCCATTTCCGGCAGAACCTTGGCGGCTGCGGGCAGGACATCGATGAAAATCTTCTTTCTTTTTCAAAATATTGTCTGTTCTGTTGTGTATTTCAAGAATTTTCTATTTCTATGTCATATTTCCAGCATTCGCAGTTTTATAGAACATAAGAACATAAGAAATAGGACCAAGAGTAGGCCATTCGGCCTCTCGACCCTGCTCCACCATTCAATAAGATCATTGCTGATCTGATCTTGGCCTCAACTCCACTTCCCTGCCTGATCCCCATAACCCTTGACTCCCTTATCATTCAAAAGTCTATCTATCTCCACCTTAAATATATTCAATGACTCAGCCTCCACAACTATCTGGGGTAGAGAATTCTAAAAATTCATGACCCTCTGAGAGAAGAAATTCCTCATTTGTATTTTAAATGGTCAACCCCTTATTCTGAAACTATGCCCCCTAGTTCTAGATTCCCCCACGAGAGGAAACATTATCTCTGTAACCACCTTGTTGAGCCCCCTCAGAATCTTATACGTTTCAATAAGTTCCGCTCTCATTCTTCTAAACCCCAATGAGTATAGGCCCAACCTGCTCAACCTTTCTTCATAAGACAACCCCTTCATCTCAGGAATCAACCTCGTGAATCGTCACTGAACTGCCTCCAATGCAAGTATATCCCTCCTTAAATAGGGGGCCAAAACTGTATGCATTACTTCAGGTGTGGTCTCACACAGTTTTAGCAGGACTTCCCTACTTTTATACCCTATCCCCCTTGCAATAAAGGCCAACATTCCATTTGCCTTCCTGATTACTTTCTGTACCTGCCTGCTTACTTTTTGTGTTTCATGTACAAGGACCCCCAGATCCCTCTGTACCGCAGCATATTGTAATCTCTTCCCATTTAAATATTAGCTTTTTTATTTTTCCAACCAAAGTAGATAACCTCACATTATACTCCATCTGCCAAATTGTTGCCCACTTACTTTGTCTACCTATATCCTTTTGCAGATTCTTTGCGTCCTCCTCACAACTTGCCTGTTCCACCTATCTTTGTATCATCACTTGGTCCCTTCATCCAAGTCATTAATATAGATTGTAAATAGTTGAGGTCCCAGCACTGATCCTTATGGCATCCCACTAGTTACAGTTTGCCAACCTGAAAATTACCCATTTATCCCAACTCTCTCTTTTCTGTTTTATGTGGCACCTTATCAAATGCCTTCTGGAAATCCAAATACACCACATCCACTGGTTCCCCCTTATCCACCCTGCTCATTACATCCTCAAAGAACATATAGAAAATTTGTCAACTATGGTTTGCCTTCCATAAAACCATGCTGTCCCTGCTTGACTGTATTCTGATTTTCTAAATATCCTGCTACTACTTCCTTAATAATGGACTCCAGCATTTTCCCAATGACAGATGTTTGGCTAACTGGTCTATAGTTACCTGCTTTCTGTCTCCCTCCTTTCTTAAATAGGGGCGTTAAATTTGTGGGTTTTTAATCTGCTGGGACCTCTCCAGAATCCAGGGAAATTTGGTACAACCAAATCATCCATTATCTCTGCAGCCACTCCTTTTAAGATCCTAGGATGAAGGTTATCAGGTCCAGGGGACTTGTTCACCTTTAGTCCCATAATTTTACCGAGTAATTTATCTCTAGTTTTCTTTCTCTTTTTCTGCCAGGACTAATAATACTCCTGCAGCCATCAGATACAGCATCTGGAGTAATTACATCAGATAACTTCTGTAGAATAGCAAAAAGTCAACATGTTGATGTGTTTGGTTAAAAAATAAAAGTAACAGGAATAAATGGATGGAAATATATTAAATCATGGACCATGTATTTTCTTGTATTGTAAAATATATATAGGCATTTGACAGTTGTCATTTAAATAGCTTCCAAAACAGAGAGCCATCAGAATAAGCTGCACTCAGTGCTGTTCAAAAAGTGTAGAGAAAAACAATTCCTCAAAAAAGCACAAATTCACAACATCTGTGTCTCCCACGGCTTCAGTAACAAAAGCTACAATCCCATTTATAAGTTAATTGATTATGTGCAAGCCCAAAGGACAGCTCCAATTCTCCGAGAATCTATATAAAATCTAGAGAAGATGCATATTTTCATGCAATTTCAGAACTTTTCATTGTTCCACATCCAAGATGCCATTGTGAAGTGAGGCCGAATCAGACAGAGAATAAATTAAACCAGGTTTTTCAGAAATAGAAAAATACAGTTGAAAAAAATGGTATTCTCAAAGGCATATATTTGCCTGCAGCTTTTCTGGGGCTGAGTCTTACCTTGATGTCAAAGCAATCCAATGGTCCAGTATTTGCTGGAGTGGGGTATCTTGCGGTGACCGTCATGGGTTGGATTTTTCCACACCCTTCAGCACCAATTAATTTTGCCTGCAAATTGCTGGAGATGCAAATTGATACCGAGGTCAACAGGGCATCAGGGACCTAGGTGAATGATGTGATCAACAGTCTATCTCCTCAACAATGACATTTAAGGATAGAGAAACCAACAGAGCGAACGACAGAGAAGGAAATAGGATGAATTAGAGTCAAATTAGATACAGAAAGATAAATAAAGAGAGGGAAAGAAAGATTGGATTAAGAGAGAGAGAGAGAGAGAGAGAAAAGAGAGATGGAACAGAGATGTAAGAAAAAATAAATATATTTTAAAATCCTCTAGGAAAAATGTATTACCTGCAGGAGTGAGAATACACAGTTTCAGTTGTTCTCGTTCTGAGCCTCCGAGGTTGAATGGCTTTGCATGAACATAAATGTCGTCATTAAAAAGGTCCTTTCATCATGAAATACCAACTCTAACTTTACAGCACAAATTCAGCAATTTCTTGACACTCATGTGGAGGTTGATGGGGTGATCCAGTTTTTGTGAGGCTAACGGTGGAGCTGTGCAAATTATCCAGCAAATTGTGGCAATTTGCAACTCATCACATATTTCTTCCTCGCCACAAATTACTGGATTTTGTATGCACCTTTAACTTGCCATTGTTTTGCCAGCAAATTCTGGCCCACTGTGTGCTAAAACCTTCCCATTCATTATGAACTTTACATTCATGAAATAATGAAGCAAGGGGTGTATCAACTGACAGCAGATATGTCCTCATTCTTCCTAATGACAACAGTATCAGAGCCAGACAGAAATAATTGGAGGACAACTAAAACAGATCTGAAAATGTAGCAGGTATTATAAGACACTATGATAGGATTGATAAGAGTAAGATGGGCAGGATGTTTTGGCACCCAGAGGAAGAGAGCATCTTGAGCAACAGTGAGGGCACAGTAGACAGAAGTGTCTGACGCAGTGAGTGCCGCCGATTCCATAACCTTCAGATCAGCAGTATGATGTAGGAAAAAGTTTAATGGTCTCGCAGGCCCCATCTTGTGCATTGTCGTATTGGCACAATCATTGTCTCAGGGTTGCATGCATTACCGGTACAGACAACATGAGGCACCAATGCTCACACTCACGATTGTCAGTCTGTCAACACTCCTGCAAGAGATTGCACAATCACTAACACCCCCTTCTCCATGCTCCCGAATGAAGCATTCAGTGTCAGCCCTTTCTTTATCACAGACATGAATCTTGCAATTTGCATGCAATCACTCAATTCCATACCTAGTTCTCACATAAGCAGAGAGAGTCAAAAAGCTAAAATTATCTGCATTTGTGCTACAGGAAAATGAAGCACAGAATGCCAGGGAGAAAGTCCACCTGGGAGGACAAGCTAATCTTTGGAAATTGGACCCTCTGAGGATGAGGCACTTACCATCCTGGAATGTCCAGTGCAAATGGTTTGCAGGTTTGTGCATAGCTGATGTATTTCCGGTTTCAACCAACTAATCTATCCTCAGCAAGCCTAATGCTATTGTGTGCTAATCTAAATGATTCAGAGCTGCTGCCTGTTTAATGGCAACAGTTCAGCCTGGAAAGTTGTTGGCGCCATGCCTGTTTTTGAGGTGCAAAATGGATGCCTAAGCAGCCAATATGACAGGTGGAGAGTACACTTTCATTCCGTCCTTGGAGTGTGCCGGCTGCCATACTGGATCTGGCTGCTCCGTAGGCATCCAGGGCAATGTTGGGAGTACAAGAAATGATGAATAAAACATTTTAATGAGAGACATGCAATTGTAGGATCCTTTTTTGACATTGGTCAGCCCCAGCATCTGACTCACCACATGATACATTTGCTCATCAACTTGAGTCACTAACAGACAGGAAGGAACCTGCAGTAGTGCTATTTAAAGGGCGCATTCGCTACGTACAGGTTAGTTGCTGGTTTGTACTTTTGCACTGCTAGCTAATATCTGGGCACTATTTAGCCTGTTTACTGACTTGTAAAACTTAATTCAGACTTCTGCTTACAAGAATTTGCTGGTGCTGGACTATTTTTGGCTGCTTTCAAAACAGTTTTACTGCAGTCATGGGTGGTCTGATAGCACTCCCTTTGGAGGTTGAAGGGAAGCACAAGGAAGACAAGATACGGTAAGAGAACATGGAAGAAAAGGGAGGTGGAGAGCACAAACGGGAAGTCATATGCACATTGGGTCTTCAGGGAACACTTTTACTACCTGAACTTCATTGAGGAGCCATGTGTCCGATGCCTTTGCTTCATAAAGGAGGCTATCACCGAGCTATATCACCTGCTGAAACCACAACTTGAGCAATGATCCAGAGCACAGACAGCGCTGCCCGTGGCTGTCAAGGTCACCAAGGCCATTAACTTTTATGCTACTGGTTCCTTCCAGGCTGCAGCAGGTGACATCGGCCACATAGTCCACCATTGTAGCACAGAGGTCACCGAGGCTCTTTATACCAGAAGGAACACTTACATCTTTTCCCATGGAGAGAGTAAGATACAAGGTGCCATAGACTGCACCCACATTGCGTTGTGTGCTACCCATCACCAGCCTGGCATCTTTCTGAATAGAAAGGGATTCCACTCCTTCAATGTCCAGATTATTTGCAACAACCAAAATATTGGAGACTATTGCTGTCATGGTGGCATAGCTGATAGTCTGTGTGTGAAATGTGAGTTATGGATAATTAAGGGTTTTAATAGTGGTGAATATATGAGCATGAGGAAAAGGAGATTTAGTGAAATCTGGCACTGTGATTGTTGGAGAGTGATGGACAGTGGGAGAGGGCAGTGTTATGAGTGCTGTGTGTTGTAAGTAATGAGACTGTAAATGGTATAGCTGTGCTGTGACTTAAACGTTTGAGCACAGTCTTCTTGCTTTAACAAACCTAGTTACATCATTGCTTTTTTTCCGGCAGTACAATAATGTTCTTGGTGTAATGCTCCTGGCATTGCCATACTCGAAAATCTCTTTGCATTGTCTCCTCACGAGATACCTGGAGACTTCGTGCCCCCTGCGGAAAAAAGGATGTCCCCTCCATTCTCCACTGGCTGCACCAAGGCCTCCAGTGCAGCCTGTTGGTTCCCTCTTTCAGCCATTTGTTACTATAGTTGTTCTTGAGACTCTGCAGCCAGAATGCACCTCACCTTTAAAAGGTGCTTGCTGACTTTAAGTAGCATTATAGCCTCCTGATATGCTCCCCTGGGATAGGCATGCAGCCAATGATTAGCACAGACAAAATTCTTACAGGGCTGACAGGGTAGGTGCAGGGAGGATGTTTCTTCTGGCTGAGGGGTCTAGAACCAGGGGTCACAGAATAAGGGGTCCGCCATTTAGGACTGAGATGAAGAGAAATTTCTTCACTCAGAGGGTGGTGAATCTTTGGAATTCTCTACCCCAGAGGGCTGTGGAGGCATGGGGCTAGAACCTCCACTATTTTTGCATACTTAACGTTCACTTAATGCCCATTTTACCGCTGAAATGACGTATAACGGCCATATATCGCCCATTCTGGCACAACACCGAGTTATTTTCCCAATGGGCTTAACGGCGAGAAAAAATATCTCCACCCACCCACTTTTTTGGGGCGGAATCAGCAGAATAGGCGAATTCAATGCCCATAATATCCGAGGAGCTGATATCCGAAAGATTTGCCTGAAAGAGCGCTGATGTGAGTGACAACACTGATACACCGCTCTGCTGTGTGTGTGCAGCTCAGATATCAATGGTGCCCATCATATTGGTGCCACTTAAAGTTTACATTGATTGATGTTAAGTTGTATTTAACCCTTTCATGGTAAGGACTCATCAGTGTGCAATGGCCCAGCTATCTGAGACAATGCGCAACAAGGTTATGTTCAATAACAAAAGTTTAATACCAACATTGGTCTGAAATCATAAGTATAGAAACACAGAAACATAGAAATTTGCAACGCAGAAGGAAGCCATTCCGGCCCATCGTGTCCGCGCCAGCCGACAAAGAGCCACACGGCCCATGGTCAGCAGCCCTAAAGGTTACATATGAACAATGACGGAAAGGCAAAGAGCACCAAGCCCAACCAATCCACCTCACCATAACTGCGACACCCCTTATATTAAAACATTCTACACTCCACCCCAACCGGAGCCATGTGATCTCCTGGGAGAGGTAAAAACCAGATAAAAACCCAGGCCAATTTAGGGAGAAAAAATCTGGAAAAATCCCTCTCTGACCCATGCAGGCGATCGAAACGAGTCCAGGAGATCACCCTAGCTGTATTCTATTCCCTGCAGTACTTACCATTCTATCTGCTTCGCCCAACAAAAGGTCATCCAGTCTAATCCCAATTACCAGCTCTAGGTCTGTAACCCTGCAGGTTACTGCACTTTAAGTGCCCATCCAACCATCTCTTAAAAGTGGTGAGAGTTTCTGCATCCACCGCTCTTCCAGACAACATTCCAGATCCCCACAACCCTCTGCTTATAGAAGACCCACCTCAAATCCCCTCTAAACCTTCCACCAACTGCCTTAAAACTATACTCCCTCGTAATAGACCCCTCCACCAATGGAAATAGACCCTTACTATCCACTATGTCCAGGCCCCTCAATATTTTGTACACCTCAATGAGGTCTCCTCTCAACCTCCTCTGTTCCAATGAGAACAAACCCAGCCGATCCAATCTGACCTCATAACGAACGTTCTCCATTCCAGACAGCATCCTAGTAAACCTCCTCTGCACCCTCTCTAGTGCAATCACGTTCTTCCTATAATACGGCGACCAAAACTGCATGCAGTACTCCAAATGTGGCCTATTATACAATTTAAGCATAACCTCCCTGCTCTTATATTCTATGCCTCGACCAATAAAGACAAGCATTCCCTATGCTTTCTTAACCACCTTATCCACCTGGCCTGATACTTTCAGGGATCCATGGACAAGCACTCCAAGGTCCCTTTGTTCATCTATACTATTAAGTGGCCTACTGCTTAATGTGTATACCCTTTCCTTATTAGCACTCCCAAAGTGCACCACATCACACTTCTCTGAATTAAATTCAATTTGCCACTGCTCTGCCCAGCTGACCAGTAGATAGATATCCACCTGCAGCCTCTTCCTCTTCATTATCAACCACACAGCCAATTTTAGTGTCGTCTGCAAACTTCTCAGCCAATATCACAGCCAATAACACCCAACACCCGTCCACATCCCACTTTTTCCACCATTGACATAAATCACGCTCAACATGTCCAGCAACACAGAATACAAAGGCAAAGCAGGATTATGGTCCCCAGCCCCCATACATTGCAACAAATTGCATACACCCAGAGGGAGATATAACACAGCCATCACCTGCGCACATGCACCTCACTTTTCTTCCCCCCTCTCCTTCTCCCCACCTGCACCCCTTCCCCTCCTCGCTCCAAGGCACCTGGCTGAGGAGTTCCTCAGGCGGTGTCTCATTGTGGAAGATGAAGGCAGACGCGTTGGTTGGTTGGACGGGTACGGGAGTGGGGAGTGCCGAGGGGGCAACATTCTTTGATGCAGAAGCAGGATCTTGGTCCTTGCTCTCATCTGTCATTCACAGTGGTGGTGCGAAACCTAGGGGTGGAGTGCCATGCTCTGGGACCACTGGGAGGTCTGTGGCAGCAGTGTTCCTGGCTATCGCATCCAGAGACTCCGCCATGCGCAGAATGTCATCGGTCATGGTGGCCAGGTGTCAGGATATGCCCCCCAAAGCTTCGATGAGCTGGTCACCAATGTCTACAGTCCTCCTGGACAACTGTGCCATCTCTCCGCTGTCATGTTGCGCTCATGGAACAGACCTGCCGTGTCCACGAGACCTCCACGGGATCGGCGCCATCCTGGAGACAAATGGGGTGCCCTGTGGAGAGGTGCTTGGGGCCGGCATTTCCAGAGTGGAGGAGGGAATGACCGGAGGACCACTAAATGTCCTTGGAGTGGAATGGCTTCTGGAGCGTGGCGATGCAGGTTCTTCAAAGTCCGTGCTCTCATCCATTGTGAACAGACCCAATGGATTGATGAGCGACAATCGGGGCTCCTCAGCACCAGATGTAGTAGGATCGACCGCCGACTCCTGCCCCACCTTCTGGCCTCTGTGGTCTTGCCTGGGGCCATGCTGCTTGCTGAGCTGCAATACAGAAATGAGGTTATTAGAGGAGAAGGGGGTGCTAGGGTGACAAGGTGAGTCCAGCGCTACACGCAGCATATGCACGACAAAAGCACCACCGCTCTCAAAATCTTTGCAGACATCACATTTCATCACCATCAACAAATTGTGCATTGCAATGATTTTCATTAGGCCAGCATTATTTCTATGACACTTTTAGAAATCATCTATCATATATGATTGTTCGGATATGAGTTGGTGTGGTATCTATTGAGTATATATCCCACAATGGTGTAAGCTTTACTCATGTGGCATCACTTCAGGGTCTGCAGATGCATCCATGGCTGTCTGGGGGTGCTTCCTCATGAGTTCTAGTACTCGCTCCTCCATCTCTGTGATGTCGCTGGGGACTGGTGGCCACTGCATGGACCTCATCGTCGATAGCTTCTTCTGTAAAAGGTGACAGGACGACATGGCATGAGATCATTGCATGATATCATTGCTAGGTACTGTCACAGAGACTGATATAACACATAACCGACAGATGTAATCATGATTATTATGATTATTATCATTCTTTACCTAAAGACGTTGAGTAAAACATTCCTGGTAAAAGTGCAAGACCTCACATCTGCTGATAGTCACTCATTACTGTTACAAATCAAATTCTATAAATACATAAATACACGTAAATCAATGTAATACTTACTCTTGCTGACACCACAAGGTCGTTCCATCGCTTGCGGCATTGGTTGCCCTCACACACCTCGTTGGTCTCTGACGAGACCACCTCTGCTATCTCGTCCCATATCCTCTGGTATGCCTTTGGGGTGGGCTTCCCACGCCCGCCCTGTGTCAAATCACCCAGCGTGACTCGACCTCCTGCAGGAGGGGGTCATTTGCCTCATCTGAGAACCTCCTGGCTCTTTTGCGCCCTCCAATGTGCTCCTCTCCCACATCACTGCTCTCTCCAGCGTCAGTCTCCACAGCGTGCTGTGATGCCTCCTCCTCTCCCTCCATGATAGGGCAAATTCAGTCATGTATGTGGCTGGTAACAGCTTATTTTTGTTTGCCTACTTGCTGTGAAGCTCTAAAGTCTCCTTTCTTCCTCCCAAAGCAGCCACACCACACCCACACACGCCTTCAGTTCTGCTGAGCTCCCTTTCTCTCTGTCTCCTCTTCTGCGCATGTCATGGTGACCCTTGACCTCCAGAATAGCGGGAATTGAACGTTGCCATGCCGTTGCTAAGGACGGCCTGAATGTCAAAAAATGTTTACGCTACCGCCCATTTGATATCGCTCACGGTAACGCCCATTTTCAAAAATGTAAACAAGGTGTTTTGAGAATGGACGAGAAGCAGGCGATCTGAAAACCTTTTTTTACCGCCCACGCTGGAAATAACACCCATTTTTGGGTGATAAGCACAAAAGTGAAGGTTCTAACCCTCATTCTTTGAGTATTTTCAAGACAGAGATTGATAGATTTTTGGATATTTAGGGAATCAAGGAATATGGGCATAGTGCAGTAAAGTAGAGTTGAGTTTGATGATCAGCCATGACCTTATTGAATGGCGGAGCAACTTGAGGGGCCAAATGGCTTAATTCTTATGTTCTTATGTTCTTATATAGCTCTGGTTGCATGCACGGATAATTATAATTAGCATTGGCCTTAACTGGCATGGGCAGTGTACCTCTGGCCCCTGTAAAATGGCCAGGATTTGATTTCTAGACCAATGCCTTATTAAAATAGAGCGTACATGAACTTGATACGACTGTGCCAAACAATGCCCTAAAAATAGCAGAGGAATTTCATCCTGATACACAAGGTTCAAAATGAATTGTTAACAGCAGCACAGGCATTCCGAAGCAAGGAAATTAACAACTTTCTAAGTGAAGGCATAATGTATAACACACGGAAGCCAGACAAGGGAAAATTACCAGCAACAAATATCAATGCAATTGATTTCTGTATTTATAAATATACTATAGTGGAGAATTTTTCATGAGTAGGATTGTTTCCAATGACACACTAATACAGGTTTGCAGGGGCAGAAATCCAGTAGTTTTAAAGTGACCAGCTTCCCACTGAAAATAGTATTGTGAAGATTTACTACCGAGTTGATCATCAATATTAATTGCTCTTGCACGGAATATGCAAGAGCTTCATTTATATAGCCAATTAAAAGTTAATAAATCCCCACACAAAATCGCATTGATCACGAATCATGCAGTGCACTCAACTTGCCCATATACAGTTGGCATTAAAGGCCAGTCATGTTCTGGCCTTTCAGAAAGTCATTCCTTAAAGGGAAACTGCTACATTTTTGATTGCTGCAATCGAATTTCAGAAAATGGATACCAGTTTTCTCCTGTTGTCTTTTGGAGATGGAAGAAGTGCTTGAGCAAAGGAATGAAAAGAGCCATAGTATAGAGCTATTTAAAAAGTTTAACCGATGAAACCAACAGAGATTATGGGCAGAGGGTATCAATACGCTTTCTGCAGCTTGTCCACCTAATACCTATTAGCTTGCAGGGATATTTGGAATCAAGTGGAAGAATTCCAGTTCTCACCTGGGTGTTGTAATGTCTGGAAGCTTGTAATGTTTGTAGCTCCACACTGTGGATGTGGACGTATTGTGTACTGCAACTACAGAGTTAATAATAAACAGAACCGGGGGTTTTGGAGACTTCCGAGAGAGCTGCCGGCCATGTTAGAAAGCTGTGTGTGCTTGTGCTCTGTGAATATATCACATTTGATGGTGAGATGGGATTTTTCGAATGATTGAAAACTGAAATTTTGTTGGTGAAGGATTCAGCCAGCCGACAGAGAGACTTTGGAAGCTTCTCTGTTTTTGGAAAAAGCTCAAAGTCCGAGGTAAAAATGAGCACACTGTCTGCACTGCAGAATTTAAAATGGCGGCATCCGTAGCAGTAATGGGACATTTGGGTGAATATAGACACAACCGGGAACGTTTTAAAGCTTATGTGGATCGGCTAGAAATGTATTTCACTGCAAATAACATACTAGGAAGAAATTGGTTGAGCTCACTGAAGCTGGATTGGAGTAAGATTTTCCGTGTGGAAGCGAGATTTGCATCAACGGATGATGTTATAAAGAAGTATCCGAAGGTGTTCTGCAAAACAGGCAGTCCGATCCAAGGCTTCAAGGCGAGTGTCAGGGTACAGAAGGACTCTAGATCGGTTTACTACAAGCCACGTTCCGTACCATATGCACTCAAGTAAAAAGTTGAGCAAGACCTCAAAAGATGAGAGACTGAGAACATTATTTTTAAGATAGATCGATGTAATTGGGCTACGCCCATTATTATTGTACCTAAGTCTGATGGCAAGCAAGGTAAGATTGTGTGGTGACCGTAAACCAGATTCTAGAGGGTAATGTCCCCAATACATTGCCGAATATAGATTTGTTCACAACACTGACAGATGGTCAGATTTTCTCAAAACTGGATCTTACAAATGCCTATTACAGCTTGAACTAGATGAGGAGTCCAAGTCATGTTTGACTATAAATACTCATCCAGGCCTGTATCAATTTAATAGGCTACCATTTGGAGTGTCTTCAGCCTCTGCCATATTCCAAGGGGTGATGAACCAGATTTTGCAAGGTATTGAAGGGGTAGTATGTTGGATGACATACTAATTTCAGCACCAAATAGTCAAATTCATAATAACATATTGAATGAAGTCCTCAAATGGCTAGAGAAGCACAGAGTACGAGTGTCTGCTCGTAAGTGTGAGTTATTTAAAAACTCAGTGGAGTACTTAGGGTAGAGCGTAGACAAAGATGATTTACATCCAACCATGGGAAAACTGGAGGTAGTTAGAAATGCACCCACTCCCAGGAATGTCACTGAACTTCGTTCATTCTTGTGTCTTTTGAACTATTATGGGAAGTTCCTACCAAATTTAGCTACAGTATTACATCCACTGAATGAACTATTGAAAAAACAGGTCCATTGGAAGTGGTCAAAAAAATGCGATACAGCATTTAAGGAGTATAAAAGTAACATGGTAGAGAGCACCATGTTAGTTTACTATGACATATCTAAGGAGATTAAGCTAACATGTGATGTCTCTCCGTATGGAGTTGGGGCAGTAATTTCTCATGTATCACGTAATGGGGAGGAGAGACCAATTGCTTTTGCTTCACGCACTCTCAGTGCCAGTGAGAGTAATTATGCGCAAATTGAAAGGGAAGCTTTGGCATTAATTTTTGGGGTCAAGAAGTTCCACAAATACTTGTAAGGTCATACGTTTACCATCGTTATGGACCATAAGCCCCTAACAGCAATCCTCCATCCAAAGTTCCCAGTTCCAACATTAGCCGCAGCCCGAATGCAGAGATGGGCTTTGATTTTGTCAGCATATACATATGATATTGAATACAGACGATCAGCTGATCACAGTAATGCTGATGCAATGTCCAGATTGCCTTCCCCATCACAAGTTACACCCGATAGGGAAGAAGTGTTCTATTTTTCATACATTGATGAACTGCCAGTCACAGCTAAGAGATTGGTAGAGCAACCAAACGTGACCCAGTGCTATCAAAGGTATATGATTATATTGAAAATGGATGGCCAAACCAGGTAACTGACAAAGATATTCATCAATTCTTCATTCGAAGGAATGAATTATCAGTTGATAAAGATTGTATCATGTAGGATGCAAGAGTGGTTACACCAAATAAATTCAGGTCCAAATTAATTAGGAGACCTCCATGACCAGCACCTGGGAATGAGCTTGACCAAGAGTTTTGCACGCAGTTATTTATGGTGGCCAGGTCTTGATAAAGATATAGAGTACATCATGAGTCAGTGTACGGCATGTCAATCAGTAAGCAAGCAACCACCATCAGTACCATTACAGCCTTGGAAATGGCTTCCTAGGATGTGGCAAAGGCTACATATTGATTTTGCTGAGTTAGAAAGACAACAATTGTTCATTGTGATTGATAGCCATTCAAAATGGGTTGAGGTGTTTTCAATGTGGAAAATAACAAGTAAAACATTAGACATTTTGCGAAGTTTATTTTCTTCATTTGGCCTCCCAGAAGAAATTGATTCGGATAATGGACCACAATTCTGTTCAGAAGAATTTTACAATTCACGAGCAAAAATGGTGTGAGACATACCAAGATTCCACCAAACCACCCTGCCTCGAATGGTGCAGCAGGGTGCACTGTGCAAATTGTAAAACGTGCCCTCATCAAACAAATGTTAGACCCAAATCCACAGAAATGACAGTTGTCATTGGATCACAAATTGGCTAATTTTCTAATTACATATCATAATACTCCTCATACAACTACTGGTAGAACACCAGCAAAGTTGTTTCTCAAACGACAGCCATGAACCAGATTCTCGTTGTTAAAACCAAATTTGGCACAGTCCGTAGAAGAGACACAATTAAGACAGAAAGAGAATCATGATCAAGGTAGAGTAAAAGAGAGAAGTGTAAAATTAAACCAGAAGGTGAGAGTTGGAGAACCATCACCATAAATGGTTAAAGTGGTTACCAGGAAGAGTGGTGAAGATATGTGGTCCTCGCACATATTTGGTCAAGATGTTTGATAATGGACAGATTAGGTTTTTTCACATTGATCATATTTTACCTACAGACATGGAAGGAGTTGAAGGTGGGAATGATCCAATTATTTCTGACTCATCAGATAGTTTTGATACACCAAAACTATATTGATCCTAAATCCAATGTACTGGAAACAAATCCAAGAGAAAATCAGAATGAAAGTCTGAATCCTAGTCAGGAAAAAAAAGAGCCTGAAGTTAGAGTGAGTTCAAATGAAAATCAAGGAAATTCCGTGGAGGAAATCGTTCCTCAGGATGAGCCTCAAATGAGTTTAGATTCGACACCATGTTTGGAAGGTTTTGTTTGAGAGCGAAGGTATCCTCTTCGAAATTGAAAACAATTGGTTAAGTTAAATTTGTAAATATAGAAAAAATAAGTCTATATCCTGTGTTATGTATAAACATGCAAGGTATGTATGATGTTTGTTGTAATAACTTCTTCATTAAGGAGGGAGAAGTGTAATGTCTGTGAGCTTGTAATGTTTGTAGCTGCACACTGTGGATGTGGACATATTGTGTACTGCAACTACTGAGCTAATAATAAACAGAACCGGGGGTTCCAGAGACTTCTGAGGGAGCTGCCGGCCATGTTAGAAAGCTGTGTGTGCTTGTGCTCTGTGAATATATCACAGGAGTGTTTCCATATTGCAGCAGCTATCTCCGATATTCCCTCGCTAATCTCTCCCGATAGTGTTGCAACTCCTCCCGCCAGCGTTGTTGCCATTCCTCATGACATTTCTGCTACTTCTGCTGACAGTGCTGCTATTTCTCCCCTCATCCCATCCATGGTCTCAATGAGTGATCTGATAAGCTCAATGCTCTGCCCACTCATTTCCATGAGCTCTGCCAGCTCCAATGTATCATGCATTTCAGGAGAGTGCTGTTGAGCTCTCCTTCCCCTCGTCACCCGTACCCTGGGTGTGGCGTGCTGCAACCCGCTGGGACCTGCCAGGACATCGGAGGCTGGAGAACCATGAAATGTCCCTTCGGTCATAGCGGCCTCGAAAGGGCTTGGTACATGCCTGTCCGGCATCACCTCCTCCAAATGCAATGTCACCATCTCCCAGTTATACCGGCGTCTCCCCTGATTCTCCTCCTCATCCTCATCCTCATCGTGCTGTGGAAGATGTTGAATATGGATGAGGTTGTCACACTCATCATCCACTTCTGGTTGTGGTGCTGCGGCAGGGCCTGTCCTTTATTAATGGATGCGTGTGCAACATCTGCAAAATATAACAGAATAGACGAATGGTTTGCAACAGGGGAGGGGGCAGGGTGACATGAGTAGGCTCACATAGCGCAGGCTCATTTGAGCAGGCTCATTCGAAGGACCACGATGAATGATAGCACATTGCATAAACCGAAGCGTAGCTGGCGGAGAGTACATCCCATTTAAACTGAAAAATAGCCCACACAGTACTTAACATTTAGCCAATCCAGACTGTGGAATTTGCAGGACTTATCCCCTCTTTGGAAGCTGGGCCCAGCTTGTGCAAGGGTGGTCGATTTTCTGGAGTCAATACCAATCATACCAGCGACTCTCATTTCTAAGGGTGTTAGTGGGTGCATATTTGGCACACCTCTGCCAGTTTTTGTCTGTTCATCATTGTTGTGTGACAATTTATTCTGCAAAGATAAAAATATAACTTATCAAGAGAGGGGCCTTCTGCTGTCGTGGCACACACAGATAGTCACATTTACAATTTGAGTAATTGCAGTGCATACATAAAAATATTACTTACACTAACTACTTGGCTAAGGTCCTGCCACTTCTTGCGGCACTGATTGTCATCCCTTTGGATGGACACCGCTGCCAAAAACTCCTCTGCAACACGGTCCCAAGCTTTATTCATTGCTGTGAGTTTCAGCTTGCCAGGACCCTTATTTCCAATCTGCTGCCATCTCCTTTCAATGGCATCTACAAGGGCCTCATTGTCATCCTCAGCAAATTTCTTGGCTCTTCTCCTTCCAGATTCATGCTCCATTTTTAGGATATATGAGTTCTCTATCTCCTTTTTAGTTTTGGTTTCAATGGACTCCTATGTTTTTCACACCACGGGTGTGAAGCCAAAATCAAATGCGTTTACTCTTTTCAGTTTTGCAGCTCCCCGATTTCAGGTACTCACAGATCTGCTCAAAAGCTCTTTAGAAATGGCACACTTGTCATGTGGGGTGGAAAACGGGAATTTTTTTTCCCGCATACACAGAGAACAGGGCTCACTTTTTCCACGCTAACAATTAGCTCCACCCACAGAACCAAAGGTCTTTCTGCACTGCGCCAAAATCAAAAACTATTTTGGTGAAACTTCGAACTTTTATTTGGTGCTATTTCAAATTTTAAAAACAGCCATTAATCTGAAATAGCACCTGTAGAGAAAAAAATTAATCAGAGGGAACCTAATTAATCAAAGGGAACCTAATTAAGTAAAGTTAAAACCATAAGCAAGGCTGAAGGAAAAAAAGAAAGATACGTGCTATAGAACACAGGGAAAATGTTAAACTGGAACTCTCAGGAAGATAAATCACCTTATCACAGAAAAAAAGACAGTTGGGAAAAATACACGCCAAGGCTAGGTCACATGGGGTGGTAAGAGATTACAGGAAACAATGGATGATTGAGAACATCACAGCTGGTTGAGGGCAGATCGGCCAGGAGGGGAAGAGTGCACACGCATAAAAATGATGTAACACGTAACTAATCAGATAAAGGGTACACAGGGGAGGCAACAAATCTTTCTGTCAATATAATTGTATTAACCAATGCAATCATAGTAGGTAGGCGAAAATTTGTGACACATTTGGGAAACAACAAAATGGAAAGCGTCCGTGCGGAACTTCATGATTTTGTATGTATTTTAACTGTATAAAGACGGTAACCTGACGATTTTTTCGGAGAGAACGGTGGGGGGTGTATCCAGTGCAAGACTGGTGTGAGCCATTTTGCCCTTGATTGATCAAGTGGAAATAAACAATACTTTTCTCCATATACAAACTTGTGTCGAGTGTTATATTTAAATACACCACAACAGCGCCAATAAAAAGCAATGTGGAATTTTGGGCCCCTTGACTCCTATAGTTTGGTTGGGCTTGGGAGAATATAAGAGCCTGCCGACATTGGTTAGTGATTGTGCTAAACTGAGTCACTTGCCTGGCTTCAGGAATGTGAGTCTGTTTTCTTTTTCTGACAGTTGATTTGGATGTTTTGGGAAATTGATTTGCATTGCATGGGCTGACAAGAAGAAACAGGCAACTACGTGGTACATTCCCCATTTCAGATGGAGATTGGATGCCACCGTTCCAATTGATGTTTCTTTTAAAATACCATGGGCCCGAAATTGGTCATTGCATAAGGTCCACCCATTTCTCGGTGGTATGCCAGCAGTGCGTCATTTCAAACTGCCGGCATACCGCTGAGACCAAAGAGTGCAATTTTGGTGGATTTTTTTTCGGCGGTATGTCAGCGGTCTGCAGCGGGCAGTCGGTAGCATTGTCGTCGATCCAGATCAACTTTCTTTTCAATGGACGGTGTGGCATTGAACTGCACATGCACATTTTTTTTTCTTTCCATTTTTTTCACAGAAGCATTTTACCCGCGATTTTGGGGGTCAGGGGTCACCCGTGCATGTTCAGTGAGTTGAAGTCAAGGGAGATAAAGTGAGAAGGAGCAGCAAGCCAGTCGAGCATTAGTTGGTTTAATAGCACATTGCAGATTTTAAAAATATTCATAACAAATAATAATTATACAGTTTGAACAATAATAAGACATAGCTTACAAAGCAAAAATCATAACAACCGAAATATCATGGAAATATTTTTTTTAAAGTCAAAGCGCAGGAATGTCGAAAAGGACAGGAGGTTGAGGGCGCCCGCCTTCGACGAGACAGAGTTACCTGCCCTTCTCGAGAATATCACAGAGAAGTACTCCGACCTAACGAAGAGTGGTCATGGAAAGCCGCCCCAAAGGAGTACAACAGGATATGGGACGAGATCGGGGAGGCTGTATCCTCCACAAGTACCATGGTATGCACCGGGGAAAGGTGCCGGAAGAGGTGGAATGACCTGGTGAGGGTAACAAGAGTAAGTAATGATTTTATTTATGCATCCCTCTTGTTCCATGTACCATGTAAATGTAGGTTCAGTGTACATGGATGATGTTATTTATCTTAAGGTTATGGCGATGTATTCGTGCTTTCAGGCAATGACAAGAGGATAAATGCAGTGTTTTAATTTGTGTGTATGTGTGTGACTCTGTGTGTGTGCAATGTTAAATAGATTGAAGATTTTTACTTTCATTTCCTTCATTTTCTGCGGAAGAAGACATCTGCAATATCAGCCGATCAGCGGCTAACGGGTGGGGGGGGGGGAAGGACCCACAACGCAAGAACCTCTGACTGAAGTCGAGTTTCGTGCCCTGTTCCTGGTTAGGGATAGCAACCGTGCCACTATCAGCATTGAAGCTGACCCACACACACAGGGTGGTAAGTCTGTGTTGCAGTCCCGTCATGTCATGTAATGTAACTGTAACTGTAATGTTGGCCTGATGTAATGTAAGTTTATTGCACTGTAATGTTGGCCTTATGTGATGTACTGCAATGTTGGGGGCACGTAACGCAATGCAAATATGTATTATCTGTTTGTGATCTATAATGTAGTAATGCAGCAGTGGTGGACATTTAAGTAAGACTGCGCTAAGCCACTGTACTATGTACTCTTGTAACCATGACCCCCTCCCCTGGTGCCAAGCATTTGTAAATGTTGTTTTATACTCCAGACTTGGATGATTCAGACCAAACCTCCACAAAGAGACCAGATGAGAGACCCACTGCCTCCACCTGTGACGTCACCCAGTCCTCTCCCGACTTCACCACTGGCAGAGATGAGGAAGAGGAAGAGGAAGAGCCGCTGATCCTGGAGCCAGTGGAGGTGGAGCTGGGGGTGGAAATGGAGGAGGATACACCAGTTCCATGTGGGCCACCTGGAACATCCTCCACCACCGAGTCTGTATTCAGGGGATTCCCCCATGGCTCCTCTGATTCTGCGGGACCAAGAGGTGCACAGCAATGCATCTCCAGTGTTGCAGCGCCTTTGCCGCAGCGATGGAGGTCGGTGCAGAAAAGGTCGGTTGCTGCAAGACAGATAGGAGTGTACCAGGACATGGTGCATCTGTCACAGGCCAGCGTCGATATAGGTCGAGAGCTGCTCAAGGCCATGGCTACGATAGCCGCAAACACCGCGGCTCTATCAGAACGACAGTCGGAGGATAAGTCGCGTCTGATCACCGTGATGGAGTGAACCACCGACTCCGTCGATGCCATGCAGCAATCGACGGGATCACGACATGGCGCGGAATCCCCCCATGCCATAGTAGTCGGGTCCACAGTGCTGTCCATATCACGAGCTTCTCCTGATGCCCCATTTATTGCGCCTGCAATGTCTGACCCCCAGCGACAGCAACAGCACTCGGGGTGCGGTGCTGCACGCCGGCTTGGTACCACCACGGGGAGGTCCGCGCTCAGGGGCTGTGGGAAAGGGAAGGGCGGGAGTAAGAAAAGGGGGAATAGACCCAAGTGTGGTCGAGGTCGTGTTCAAAGACAGTAAATGGTCTTTTGTTGCACTTACTTATTTAATAATTGAAGTTTGATTTTTTTTAAGTTTATTCAATTTGCTAAAGTTTTGTTAAAGTTGTTATTAAAGTTGTTCAAGTTGTTTTATAGTTATAAGTGTTACAAAGTTTTAAAATTGTTGTATATTTTTGAAATTTTTGCATAAACTTTTGAATTGAATTTAAGCACTCTCTTGCACAGTGTCAAACAGTCATCAGAGTCCCAAAACACAGCTCTCCACATTCAAGCAAAGCGTTCATTTATAAGCTGCTGATGTAACAATTTTGCAATGGCATATGCTCTGCGTGCCCTCCGCTGTGGTGTTGGAGGTGGGGGGGCGGGGTGCGGGGTGTGGTGCCATGGGTTCATCTGGAAGCTCCTCCTCATCCTCCCCTCCCCTCATTTTCCTCTTCTTGCTCCTCCGTCTCCTGCACTCTCTCCTCAGGTGGTCCCACAGTCCCCTGTGGCAATTCTTGTCCCTGCATGATTGCTAAATTATGCAATATGCAGTACACCACTGTGAACCGAGCAACCTACTCAGGATGGTATTGCAGCCTGCCTCCCGAGTGGCCCAAACATCGAAAGCGCTGCTTCAGCACTCCAATTGTCTTTTCGATAATATTACGTGTGGCTATATGGCTATTTGGATAGTACAGGTCCCATTTTTTTTAAATCTCCAGAATATTTTTCAATTAAAAAAAATAATTAAAATGCCTTTGATCTTAATAATTTACTCAGTACCATTAAAAATACCTTTTCCACTGTAAATCGCACTGAAAAGTCAATGTTCACCTCAGAAATACAGAGGTGCTGCTTTAGCTGATTATTCCCGATTTCAAAATGGCGGCTCCAAGCACTACCGCCCATAATATCGCGTAATACCACCTTTCCCAGGATGGTGTGCATAAGCGCTCGGCGGTATGTCAATGATGAATATTCCACCGAGCGGTATGTTGGCGGTATGTAGGTGTTTTTTTTACCAAAATCGCAATTTTGGGCGGTTAGCGGGGCAGTAGTTGGCAGTATGTCGATGAATTTCAGGCCCCATAGATGATCATTTTTAATAACTAAAAATAACGGAGAAGATATTTGAATAATAACTTGCATAGATTTAGTAATTTGATGCAGGAGAAATAAAGATCTACAGCCTGAATGACAAAGGGAATTAGCTGCATTTTCCTATTAGCATGTACCGAATGCATTATCTGTACTCCTGCTGCATGTTTACGTCATTATTTTCCCTTCACAACAGTGGAGCAATCATTTTATCCGGCACCCTCGGGACCTTGCCTGTGCCAGATAAAGGATTTTTCCGGACGAGGGGTGGTCATGTTAGATTGGATGGTACAGGTACTGAGCAAGGGGATATCAGGGCTGGCTGGCTTGGGGCTGGGAGTGCGGCATAGAGATCATTGGGGTGGGGGGGCAGTGGATCGCGGGGTTAGGCCAGCGATTGCGGAAGTCGGCAGCAAGGAAGGACTTCAATTTGTTCAATTTATTCATGTCGGAGCAGCCGGAAATGGTGCAGGATGACGGGTGGTGCTGGATAATGGAGTCCCGGCTAAGGGAGGTTCAACCTGTATTCTAATATCTACCCAACGACAGCTGCTGACACAGAGTTGGAGCGGGAAAAGGGATGACAAGTACATTTTTGAATTTAAATTTTCAGGAATATGCAGAACCACACAGCATAAATCATGGTCTGAACCACAGAAAGAGGAAACTAGGGATGGATACTCAGAGTGTAGGGTATATAGGACTTGGGATGGCTTTGCATAGATTCATTAATGAGCCATTAATGCAGAATATTCCAATTCAAGACATCCAATCGGATCAAATTTTGCATTCAATAAGTGGAAATAACATAGTTGACCTGTGCAGTGAGTGTTTCTTACTGCTAGGACCAAAATGGGGCCTGAAAAGAAGGCACAAGGGATTTCATTGAGACTGAATTGTTTGTTTCAGCAAATATATACATCACATTTAAATGACCATTAGCAAAAGAAAGATTTCCACATCAACTTTAGAGATGTTCATCTTTTCATTCATGGCAAAACCATGGCCTTCAGCTTTTGCCATGGGATATTAATAGAGGGATCCTGACTGCGTTTGTCTGAAATCCGTCTGCCTGCTATTCTAACAGAGTTTCAAAGAAAAAAAATAGGATTTTCAGACAAATATATAAAACGTTGAGTAACATGGTATAATTTCAACATCCTTATTTATGACATGTTGTGCTGGATTTTCGGCATTTACCACTTTGATGCACAAATCGGGGCGGAGCACAAAAGTTTGCGCCTAGAATTAGTGTGCGCACTCGTCGAGTATTTTCAGGGAAAACGTCTTCTGGAGGAGCGTTGGTGTAAATTCAGGCGGTGCATGACTGACTTTGTGCGCCAGAGCCGAAACTTTTGGCGGTGAAGGAGGTGGCCATTTTGCGCATTGTTTTTTTTTCCCCCTCTTGCTTTCTTTTCCGGTCGCAAACGTAAATGCAGGGCGCGGCTACTTCCTGTGCACATACGCATTTAAACCGGTCCACTTCAGCCACTTCTGCTAAGATAGAGGAAGAGGAGGGAAGGCAACGTACCAGGCGCTTCAACCAGGAGGCTAGTGACGTCTTTGTCGGTGCAGTGGAGAGGATTTGGCCCGCACCCCATCTTGCAGGTGGGGCCAGACCACTCTGTCTTGTGTTTAAATGCATATTGAGGGACATTGCGCAGGAGGTCTCTGCTGCAGTCATTGTGCCCAGGACTGGCACACAGTGCCAAAAAGAATTCAATGACCGCACGAGACTCGTTAGTGTGAGTGTAATTTTTATCTATGCATGCCTCCATTATTTGGTACATTAATCTCACACACTATGATTTATGATTTCTCAGGTCCCTCTCAATAATCATTCGGCTGCCTTTCACAATGCATAACAAAGATGAAGGCTTACATCAGCAACCATTGGCTTTAAATGATCTATCCACATTATTTCTTGCATTTACATCTTCCCTATCAATGAACTCCATCTGCTCCTATCACTTTCTGAAAGATCACATGCATCACTTTCTGAAAGATCACAAGATCACATGTTCTTATGTTCTTATTTATCGCCCATGGTAGATGCGTGAAACCAACGAATACATACTGACGAAACACATGCAAAATCAAAACAGATTGAAACGAGGCCTACCCAACATTAACACAGTATTACTATTCTACTGTGGTAGGTATATGTGGCACAACAGCAGAGAGACCCTTTTTGAACCCTTCCTATTTTTCTCTTTGAAGTCAAAGCACTCCCACATCAGAGTGGCAGGATGGACAGTTGCCGGGGGCAATGCTGAGTCCCCCTTGGGAAGTGGTACATGGATCGTGCTACTGAATCCACTGCACTGTGAGATATAATGGAGTAGTGGCAGCCCTCAAATGAACCTGTGCTATGCCAACCTCCTCATGCCACCCTGCCTGCTCCCCTGCTGTTAACCACTCTTCTGTTGTTTTCTATTTCCACATGACCAACCAGAGGCACACCATCCCTCGAGGGAGCCCTCCACTTCAGGCCAGGCAGACGAGGACGATGCAATGGAGGACACTGATCCGGTGGAGTATCCGAGCCCACCAGTTGCACCCTCCGGATTAAGCTGCTTAGGGGACGAGACAGAATTTACGGGGTTTGCAGAATCAGAGGCTCCTGGTCCCAGTGGCATACAGCAACGCAGTGCCGGTGTAGAATCCAGCAGGCCAGCTCTCCCGAAGGTGAGTCGGCAAAGTTGGTCTGCTCACACACAGGCAGACCATGAAGTGGACCTGGTGGAAATGTCCAGGGACAGCGCAGTGATGAATCATGGCCTTACCGATGCATTGGGACGGATCTCAGGGAGCATTGACAAGCTCACTGTGACTGTTGCAGAGGCAGCGTCGCAGATTGTCAGTGCGAGTCGTGAGTCCAGCGAGGCCATCATTGCCCACACACCGAGGTTGGTGGCCTTGAGCTGTGACCATGGAGTTCCAGAGTGTGTGGCGTGTGCCATCGATCATGTCGCAGACTCAGGCGCATCACAGGCACAAGCTCGGCTTTAGCTTTGCCAGGTGATGCAGTCAATGTCTGCATCCACATTCTCTGCGTTCCCCACTGTCCAACAGGGAAGTGACAGTGTCAAAGCAGGCTAGCAAGGTGTGGGGACACATGCTAAGGCCCAGCCCCGTCAGAGAGTGAGTGGCTCCAGGGAATTGGAAGATGGTGTCATTCCTCAGGATAACAGCATTCTGGATCCCACCACTCACTCGCCAACCATGCACCATACATGGTTGATACCACAGCCACCTGCGACTGCTATCGCTGAGGAAGGGGTGCTCCAGTTGAAAGCCGGGCCTTCCAGGTCAGGAGCTGGTTCAGTGTGTCCTCAGACGCGGTCTCCATTGTCTGACCCCCACCCCCCCCCCCCCAACACAGCAGCCCTCTAGCAGCCTTGCTGTACACCCTGAGGCCTCATTGATGAGGAACAGCAGGCATTGGAGGGGGTTGAGGGGAAGGCAGGGCAGGGCGGGGGGGTGGTGGGGGGAAGTCACTCCAAAACACAATAATTGCTGCAAAGTAATCATGGAGCCTTGATATTTAGTCCACTGCAGGATGCAGTTATTCTTTTGGAAACTTTTTTGTGCACTGCAGAATGCAGTTATTATTTTCCATGCATTTTGTGCACGGCAGGATGCAGTTATTCTTTTCGGAAAAATGTTGTGCTCTGCAGGATGCAGTTAATAATTAATCACATCTTGTACACTGCAGGATGTAGTTAATAATTTATTCACATCTTGTACACTGCAGGATGCAGTTAATCATTTATTTACATCTTGTGCACTACAGGATGCAATTTATATTTTATTTACATTTTGTGCACTGCAGGATGCAGTTATTCTGCTCCAAGTATCTTGTGAATTGCAGGAAGCAGTCATGTGTCCATAAGTAGTGAACCATTGTATTATGTCGGGTTCTGTGGGCGGGGGGAAGCTGGGGGGGGGCAGAGATTGAGACTGTTACATGTTGGTAAAAATTGTTCTTTCATCTTTAACATTGGTGTCTTGTGTCTCATTTGCACAATCATTTGTACATTAGCCAGCATGGTGGCTGTTAGCGTTAGTGTTTTCTTAGAAGAATCACTCAACACTCAGGGTCGGTTCCAATGCTGAAGCAGCTTTTATTACGCTCAGCGGGAAGGAAAAACTCAGGACCGTATCCAGGTTTCTTTTCACAGAACAAAGAGTTACATGTACCTTTATATGTTTCACAACAGTTACAAAACAGTTTACTACAGTTACACAGCCCATCACGGCTGGACACAAGCCAATCACAACGATTATAGATTACATATAGGTTCTTTTAACCCAATAGAATTCTCCTAGTATCCAGGGAACCATATGTTCGGTTATTGTCAACTTGGGCTGATCGATGGCTTTATAGGTTCTCTCCCTAGTTCTTTCATCTGGGAGAAATAATTGGTATATAGCCTTGTTTACAGCAAATGGTTTCCCTCTTATCTTTCTTCCTGGGGAATTAATTGGTTTATGGCCTTGTTCACAGGAGATGGTTTCCTTCTTATCTCTGTCTTCCCAGGCATTCCTACAGTGGGCCTCACAGGGTTATTGCTCGGTCAGTGAACGTTCAACAGTTCACAGTTTGATTACCTGATTTCCCATAATGCCTGGGCAGCCATTTTATGTGTGTGTCCATTTAAGCTTATGTGAGTTTTAAATATCCAGCAGGTGCCTAATGCCTAAGTCTATATATATATTTCTACTCTCTACAACAGTGGCATAGAGTGGCGAGGCAATGCTCAAATCTCCCCTTCTGTGTTCAACCAAACCGATCAATGATGAGCTGCCTATGTAAGGCCCTTGCAACGGCCACATCTCCACGCTGCCTCCCCTGTGGTCGTGGTGGTTGCGGTATGGCTTCCTTGCCAGGCTTCTCTTTCTCGTCTTCCTCCTCCTCCTCCTGAGGTGATCCTGCAATCCCCACTGGCAATGCCTGTCCCCTCATGATGGCTAAGTTGTGTAGCATGCAGCACACGACAATGAACTTGGAGACCTGCTGAGGCGAGTACTGAAGGCTGCCTCCAGAGTGGTCCAGGCATCGCAAGCGCTGCTTCAGCACTCCAACTGTCTGTTCAATGATGTTTCTGGTGACTACATGGCTGTCATATTAGCGTAATTCGGCTTCTTGGCATGGTTCCAGAGGGAGGTCATGAGCCAGTTGGCCAGGTCATAACCTTTGTCCCCGATCAGCCAGCTCTGACCTTGTCTATGTCGCTGAAACATGCGTGACACACTACTCTCACGTAAGATGGAAGCATCATGTGTGCTCCCTGGATATTGGGCATTGATTGTGAGTGTGGTCGCAGACCAGGTGAACTTATAGGGAGTGGTATCCCTTTCTGTTTCGGGAAACCTCTGCATTCTGGGTTGGTGCTCGCAAGGCGATATGCGTATAGTCAATTGCACCCTGAACCTTGGGGAAGGCTGCAAATCGTGCAAAACCTACAGCCCTCTCATTCTGGCTCTCCCTGCTCATTGGGAACTTTATGAATTCCAACCTGCGCGCATATAGTGCCCTTGTCACCTGGCGAATGCAGCAATGTGTAGCTTGTTGCGAGATGCAGCATATGTTCCCTGCTGTTGCCTGGAATAAGCCAGTGGCATACCAGTGCCACAGTCACCTTCACCTTGACAGGCAGCACAGTCCTTTTGGCACTGGTAGGCTATAGGTCTGCCTGTAGGAGCTGGCATATCTCTGTCAGCACTTCTTTTCTGAAGCGCAGCCTTCGAACGCCCTGCGCATCGAGAAATGTGTAGGTATGAGCGATGTTGCCTATAAACCCATAGGGGGGGGTAAGGCTTCCTCCCCAAACATCTGCAGCCTCTTCGATTCCATTGCAAACCATTATGGACATTAAGCTTGAAGCCGCCTGCCAATAGTAACCAGCATGATTTGCTGCCGAACTAGCATTGCCCCCATTGAACTCTCTTACTGACCTTGAAAACAAAGGATTAACTCACATAAATGTGCCACTTTAAAGTGTCCACGAACGCAGCTTCCTGCACGCAACCGTGGTAGTCACTGACAACTGTGATCTAAGATTCTCCAGCCTCCCTTTAAATATGGTGCCAATTGTGCCTGCTGAACCCTGGGACTGCCTAGTTTTTTGGTCGGGTCCTGGGGTGGACGCCATATCAGGCTAACATAGCCTTGCACAACAATTGACGTCATCCTGATGGTCAATTTGGAGGGCCGAGCGCTAAGTTTTTGCGCACCACAAAACCATTGCCCAAACTTCCGCCAAGGCGCAATATGCTGGACATCCCATTTGACGACCAGAAACACCTTTTTGCGCCCCGCCGAGGCACGAAACGGGGCGCAAATTAGTGGAAAATCCAACCCATTGTATTTGTTGATTATCCATGTAAACTAACCATTATTGACAGTAGTTAAGAGAAAACGGGTGGCATTCTCCCCTCAGCATTATATTCCAGTGGGGCATGAAATTATCTCCTGCTATTTGGCTCTCTCAACTTATTTTCCTTGGTAAGGGGTTATTTGTTATGCAGGGTGGGTCCTCGGTAGGAGTGCTGCCAAGATGGAGCCGGCAGTTACATTGAAAGGAAATTATGCTGGTACTGCAGCGGTGGGAATGGTATTAAAGGGGCAGAAGTGCCCTGAAAGGTGGACCAGGATCTTCAGCAACTAAGTGCCAGGATGAAATGGAGGGACAGGAGGCCAATATGAGGCCATTTCCCTCCGTGGGGGGTACTTCAATATCATTGCCATTGCTTTCTGGGGCCAACCACCACCCAGTAGCAGATGCTGACACCTGAAAAGTCCTTTAAGACACCCAGGCCCTGCCTCCCCCCAGCCATGTTCTTGCAGTGGAAAGGGAAAGGAGTGGCCATTGGCAGTCCAGCAGTGGTGGGGAGAAGGAAATGTGAATGGGGAAATTCGGCAATGGTAGGTCTCACTGCCCAAATGTTCCATCATACTCCACCACTCTCCTGCCAAATATTGCAGATGAGAATCCAGGCCAACGTGTTCATTAAACTTATGTTCAAATCAGATAAATAAAGTGCTCTTTGCTGCCCGTATCACTAGAATTATTTGAAATGTGAATGTCTTTCATACATTAATAATTCATTTGTTGATATTCATGCAATTATTTTGTGCCAAACACCGTAAGTGAAGATTTGTAATAGCACGACTTTGAACACAATCCTCTCCAAATGGATCTTCTAAGGTGAATATAATATTCAAGAATATTGTCAGTGACTAATTAAAGCAGATATCCCTATTTAATTTTTATTGACACTGTATTCATTTTTTTGTCTAATCTGAAGTAGCATCTGTAAGATCTTTTGCAAAAAATAAATTAAAATCCTCCAACAATTGGCAGGGAATATGTAACAGTGCATTAAAGAGCAGCAACCAAATTGAGCTTAATGCTTTCATTCAAACAAAAGCAAAATACTGCAGATGTTGGAAATCTGAAATAAAAACTGAAAATGCTGGAAAATACTCAGCAGGTAAGGCAGCATCTGTGGAGAGAGAAACAAAATTAAAGTGTCAGGTCATTTCAGGGGCTTGCTTGCGGACTGAATGGAGTTGTTCCACAAAGCAGTCACTCAATCTGTGTTTGATCTCCCCAATATAATGGAGACTGCATTGTGAGCAGCGAATAAAGAATAGTAAGTTGAAAGAACTACAAGTAAATTGCTGTTTCACCTGGAAGGAGTGTTTCTCATCTTGGACAGTGAGAAGGGAGGAGGTACAAGGGCAGGTGTTGCTGCATCTCCTGCACTTGCATGGGAAGGTGCCATGGAAGGTGAGAGCAGGTTGGGGCGATTGAAGAGTGGATTAGGGGATCACAGAGGGAATGATCTCTTCAGAATGCTGAAAGAGGAGGAAGGGAAGATGTGTTTGATGGTGGCATCAAGTTCGAGGTGGTGGAAATGGTGGAGGATGATCCATTGAATGTGAAGGCTGATGGATTGGAAGGTGAGGACAAGGGGAACCTTATCATGACATCAAGGCAGCATTTGCCCAAGTGTGGCACCAAGGACACCTAGTAAAACTGATCAATGGGAATTAGGGGGAAAGCTCTCCACTGGCTGGAGTAATACCTAGTACAAAGGAAGATGCTTGTGCTTCTTGGAGGTCAATCATCCCATGCCCAGGACATCGCTGCAGGAGTTACTCAGGTCCGAGGCCCAACCATCTTCAGCTGCTTCATCAATGACCTTCCCTCCACCATAAGAAGTGGGGATGTTCGCTGATGACTGCAGAGTGTTCAGTAGGTGTATGTGAGCACCATCACCTGCAAGCTCCCCTCCAAGTTATACACCATCCTGACTTGGAAGTATATCGCTGTTCCTTCATCGTCGCTGGGTCAAAACTTTGGAACTCCATCCCTAACAGCACTATGGGAGTACCTTCACCACAGCAGTTCAAGAAGGGGGCTCTCCACCACCTTCTCAAGGGCAATTAGGGTATGGCAATAAATGCTGGCCTTGCCAGCGACGCCCACATCGCGGAACGAATATTTTAAAAAATGGACTATTTCTCTTCGTTTTCACAAATGCATGTTTCACTCATTTTTTGAAAGTAAGAATCCTCAAAGTACCATGTTCCAACGATGTTGCATCAATTATTTTACATTTCCATTTTCACTAAAATAATGACACCAGAACTGAAAGGCTGAAGAGGCTGGGGCTCTTTTCTTTAGAAAAGAGAATGTTGAGTGGTGACCTGATAAAGGTCTTTAAGGTAATGAAAGGGTAGATGTAGAGAAAATGATTCCACTTATGGGGTGTCCAAAACTAGAGCTTATAAATATAAGGTAGTCACTAATAAGTTCAATAGGGAATTCAAGAGAAACTTCTTTACCTGGAGAGTTGTAAGAATGTAGAACACACTACCACAAGGAGTAGTTGAGGTAAATAGCATAGATGCATTTAAGGGGAAGCTAGATAAGCATGAGGGAGAAAGGAATAGAAGGACCAGTTGGGCCAAATGGTCTGTTTCTATGCTTTACATTAGATGTAACAATGGGAAAATTTGCCCTCGGTGCCGATATAGAGGTCTTGAAATGTTAAGTTTTTTAGGTTCTTCCACTCTTTCACTAGTATCAGTAAAAGTAACCATGAAACTGTTGTACGGCGTAAAAATCCAACTAGTTCACTAATGTCCTTTAGGGAAGGAAACTTGCTACACTTACTTGGCCAGGCCTATATGTGACTCCAGGCCCACACCAGCATGGTTGAATCTGAACTGACTGAGCAAGCCATTCAGTTGTGTTAAACCTCAAAGAATACCTTGGTGGTACAAGAAGAAGGCCCACCACCACCTATTCAGGACAACTAGGGATGTGCAGTAAATGCTGGCCTTGCCAGCGACGCCCATATCCTGAGAAAAAAATGAATTTTAATAAATTTATAATTTCTAAGTACTCTGAAAAACTTTCCTTCATTCTTTCTTTCTTTGAAACAATTTTTAATTCAATTGGATATCCAACCATTAATTACAAATCCTTTCATCTTCTCTACTCTTCTCTCATGTGGTATCTTGTCTAAGGATTTCTTAAAATGGTCACATTTGCTGCATTTCCCTCATTTAGCATGTCTGTTACTTGTTCAAAGCATTCTGTGAGATTTCTCATGTCTTTGTCCTTTTTGAAAGCTGTGTTGGCTACTTCTATTCTCTCTTTGTCTGGGCACCTGGTAATTTCATCCTAAGTTAATTGATCTAATAAAAGTTACAATGAATTAGTTTGTTTTCATTCTATATATCAGCATTATAAACAATAAAATAAGCTCCCAATGCTATTATACATAGGAACTTTATTTGGCTGCATGAAGTGGAATTATGTGGCATAAACGTAGAGCTAAATGTTAAATATATTTCCAGCATGCTACTACATTACTGGTTTTATAATAGTGGAAGGTAGTTTTTTCCAGATCTATTATTAGTCCACTCAAATCTTGGTGATTAATATCACTTAGGTATTAATCTGTTCCAGGATGGTAATCTTAATAAATAAAAATGAAATGATTGTCAATCAAAGCCAAAATTTTGCAACTCGGGACTTGGTGCCAGCCATGGCTCAGTGGTAGTACTATTGCCTCTGAGTGCAAAAGTTGTATGTTCAAGTCCCATTCCAGAGACTTAAGGCTGCAGTATTGAGGGAGTGCTGCACGATTGGAGGTCCCTTCTTCAGATGATATGTTAAAGCAAGGCTTTGTCTGCCTTCTCAGGTGGATGTAAAAAACCCCATGGCACTTTTTGAGGAAGAGCAGGGTAGTTTTCCCTGGCATCTTGGCCAACAATTATCCCTCAACCAACATCACTAGAACAGATTATTGGGTCATTATCATATTGCTGTGAGTGGGACCTTGCTGTGTGCAATTTCGCTGCTGCATTTCCCAAATTACACTTCAAAATTGATTGTAAAGTGCTCTGGGATGTACTGAGGTTGTGAAATGCATTATATAAATGCAAGTCTTTCAGTGTTTTATAGGCACATAGGATGGTGACAAACTTTTGGGGGCATCCGAAATGGAGGAGGGCACTCCATAGACCCTCACAGTTGACTGTCAAAGGTTTTTGTAAGGTCGAAGAAGGCCATGTATAAGGGCTGGCGCTGCTCCCAGCATTTATCCTGCACTGCACTGCATGAGGTAGAAAAAGCCATAAGACAGCTTAAGAACAAGTAGGCTACGGGTGCGGTTGGAATCCCTGCTGAGGCACTGAAGTATGGCGGAGAGACGCTGTTGGTGCGAATACATGACCTCATCTCTCTCATGCCGGGAGATCTCAGAGATGCAGTAATCATGACCATCTTTAAAAAAGGGGACAAGTCCGACTGCGGCAACTACAGAGGAATCTCGCTGCTATCAGCCACTGGGAAAGTCATTGCTAGAGTCCTCCTCAACCGTCTTCTCCCTGTGGCTGAGGAGCTCCTCCCAGAGTCCCAATGCAGATTTTGTCCCCTACGGGGCACAATGGAAATGATTTTTGCAGCGCATCAGCTGCAGGAAAAATGCAGGGAACAGCGCCAGCCCTTTTACATGGCCTTCTTCGACTTTACAAAAGCCTTTGACACTGTCAACCATGAGGGTCTATGGAGCATCCTCCTCTATTTCGGATACCCCTAAAAGTTCGTCACTATCCTCTGCCTGCTCCACAACATGCAGGCCGTGATCCTTAACAATGGATCCATTACAGACCCAATCCACATCTGGACTGGGGTCAAACAAGGCGGCGTCATCGCCCCAAACCTCTTCTCAATCTTCCTCGCTGCCATGCTCCACCTCACAGTCAACAAGCTCCCTGCTGGAGTGGAACTAAACTACAGAACCAATGGGAACCTGTTCAACCTTCGCCGTCTCCAGGCCAGGTCCAAGACCACCCTAACTTCTGTTGTCGAGCTACAGTACGCGGACGACGCCTGCGTCTGCGCACATATAGTGGCTGAACTCCAGGACATAGTCGACGTATTTACTGAGGCGTACGAAAGCATGGGCCTTACGCTAAACATCCGTAAGACAAAGGTCCTCCACCAAACTGTCCTCGCTGCACAGCACTACCCCCCAGTCATCAAGATCCACTGTGCGGTCCTCGACAACGTGGACCACTTCCCATACCTCGGGAGCCTCTTATCAACAAAAGCAGACATTGACGACGGGATTCAATACCGCCTCCAGTGCAACAGTGCAGCATTCGGCCGCCTGAGGAAAAGAGTGTTTGAAGACCAGGCACTCAAAACTGCCACCAAGCTCATGGTCTACAGGGCTGTAGTAATACCCGCCCTCCTGTATGACTCAGAGACATGGACCCTGAACAGTAGGCACCTCAAATCGCTGGAGAAATACATCAACAATGGCTCCGCAACATCCTACAAATCCCCCGGGAGGACAGACGCACCAACGTTAGCGTCCTCAACCAGGCCAACATCCCCGGCATTGAAGCACTGACTACACTTGATCAGCTCCGCTGGGCAGACCACATTGTCCACATACCAGACACGAGACTCCCAAAGCAAGCGCTCTACTCGGAACTCTTTCACGGCAAACGAGCCAAAGGTAGGCAGAGGAAACATTACAAGGACACCCTCAAAGCCTCCCTGACAAAGTGCGACATCCCCACCGACACCTGGGAGCCCCTGGCCAAAGATTGCCCTAAGTGGAGGAAGTGCATCCGGGAGGGCGTGGAACATCTTGAGTTTCATCGCCGAACGCATGCAGAAATCAAGCGCAGGCAGCGAAAAGAGCGTGCGGCAAACCTGTCCCACCCATCCTTTCCCTCAAAGACTCTCTGTCCCATCTGTGACAGGGACTGTGGTTCTCATATTGGACTGTTCAGCCACCTAAGGATTCATTTTAAGGGTGGAAGCAAGTCTTCCTCAAATCCGAGGGACTGCCTATGATGATGATGAGGCACATTGACACTCACTTTCCAGAATGTACATGATAAATAAGGATGAAGCCAGTTGGACATGGAACTGAGTGATAAATAGTACAGCTTGCTATGGAACTAGGATTACAGTAGTTTGTTTTTGGTTTCCTCTTTTCACAGATGGAGCAGTATATCGTGCAGTAAGGTATGTAAACTTTCTGCCAGTTAATTTGCTAGACATAATGGGCCCAAGTTTCCACATGATTTGCGCCTGATTTTTAGGAGCAACTGGTGGAGAACGGACTATCTTAGAAATCGCAATTTTCCACATTTTTTTTTCTGCAGTTCTAGTCAGGTAGAACAGTTCTACTTTGGAACAGAATTTTTTCTTCAAAAGGTGGCGTGTCCGGCCACTGACGCCTGATTTCAAAGTTTCCACAGTGAAAACGTACTCCAAACTAAGTTATAATGGAGCAAGTGAAGATTTTTGTAGAACTGAAAAAACCTGTTCTACACATTAAAAAATCAGGCGCAGGTTACAAATTAGGCGTCCAGAACGAGGTGGGAGGGGAGGGGGGGGAGGGAAGTCATTAAATTCTACAATAAATCCTTATTTATACTTCTACAAATATTATACAAATAAATCCAACCTGAATAAACATTTATAAGCAAAGAAAAGATTAAATAAACCATCTTCCTACCTGTGTGAAAGTGCTTCAGGCAGGGAGAATGCTGCAGTCAGCCTGAGGCACCCGTTCTTCTCGCAGGGTGGGAGGAGGCACCCGTTCTTCCCACGGGGGGGGGAGGTGCCCGTTCTTCCCACGGGGGGGGGAGGTGCCCGTTCTTTCCCGCGGGGGGGGGAGGTGCCCGTTCTTCCCACGGGGGGGGGAGGTGCCCGTTCTTTCCCGCGGGGGGGGGGAGGCACCCGTTCTTCCCGCGGGGGGGGGGGGGAGGAGGCGCCCGTTCTTCCCTCGGGGGGGGGGGGAGGAGGCGCCCGTTCTTCCCTCGGGGGGGGGGAGGAGGTGCCCGTTCTTCCCGCGGGGGGGCGGAGAGGAGGTGCCCGTTCTTTCCCGCGGGGGGGGGGAGGCACCCGTTCTTCCCGCGGGGGGTAAGGCGCCCGTTCTTCCCGCGGGGGGTGGGGGGGAGAGGTGACGCCCGTTCTTTCCTGCAGGGGGGGGGGAGGAGGCACCCGTTCTTCCCTCGGGGGGGGAGGAGGAGGCGGCCGTTCTTCCCGCGGGGGGGGCGGAGAGGAGGCGCCCGTTCTTTCCCGCGGGGGGGGTGGGAGGCGCCCGTTCTTCCCACGGGGGGGGGAGGTGCCCGTTCTTCCCGCGGGGGTAGGAGGCGCCCGTTCTTTCCTGCAGGGGGGGGGGAGGAGGCACCCGTTCTTCCCTCGGGGGGGGGGAGGAGGCGGCCGTTCTTCCCGCGGGGGGGGGCGGAGAGGAGGCGCCCGTTCTTTCCAGTGGTGGGGGGAGGAGGCGCCCGTTCTTCCCACGGCGGGGGGGGGGGGGGGCGGAAGGAGACAGTGAGTGGGCTGCAAGTGCTGATGTGCTGATGGCAATGTGCTTTTATTAAAAAAATGTTCAAAAATTAAACAGCTACAAAGAACTACAAAAATGGCCGAGTGCCAATGTTTTTTTCACACTGCGCGTGCGCGAACGCTCCAACACACACACGCAGCGTTGCCGGCAGGAAAAAAACTAATTTAAATAGTTCCTGCCCCCTCCCACTTACAAAATCGGCGCGAGTGTAGGCTCCGCCCCCTGGACGCCGCGCCAGGCAGACAAGGAGCTGCAGAACGCTCCAGAATCGCGAGGTTTTTTTTAGGCGCCGTTTTAGGCGCAAAAAACGGGCGCCCAGCTCGGAGGGGCGCCCATTTTTTATCGTGTGGAAACTTGGGCCCATTAAATCACAAGAACCAAGCCACCATATAAATAAACTCACGTGTAATGGAAAGGAGCAAGATCAGCCAAATGGTTGAGTCACATGTAGTTTGAAAATGTAGGATCACATTGACCTCTGCACATTCATTTTGAAGAAATTTAGACATGCACAAACAGCGGTACATAGCCTGTAGAATTTGTCAACAGACTAATGCGCCACTTATACTGCTACTCTGAGTCTTTCTTCATTTCTAAAATGTATTCACAGAGGAATTAGCAGAGAAAAAAATACTTGCTGGTTAAGGTTTTCTTAAAAGCCAATCAAAAGCAGTTCATGCATGTGGTGGGGTGGTTTCTGAGAGTTCTCTTTGCTTAATAAGGCAAAACCTCCACTTGCCCCTCACAAGGCAGTGGCACCCACATCCACCCCTTACATGGCAAGGAGGCGGA
Source organism: Pristiophorus japonicus (assembly GCF_044704955.1). Taxonomy (NCBI): domain Eukaryota; kingdom Metazoa; phylum Chordata; class Chondrichthyes; family Pristiophoridae; genus Pristiophorus; species Pristiophorus japonicus. Next base: position 136,606,455 of record NC_091977.1, read on the forward strand.
GCTAGTCGTGTGGAATTCTCACTTCTTAGGCTCAGTCAGGATCCGACTCCAGGATGGTATGTTGCCTCCCTGGTGCCAGGGTCAAGGATGTCACTGAGTGGCTGCAAGTCATTCTGTGGGGAGATGGTGAACAGCCAGAGGTCGTGGTACATATTGATACCAATGACAAAGGTAGAAAGAGGGATGAGGACCTGCAGACAGAATTTAGTGATCTAGGAGAGAGATTAAAAAGCAGAACCTCAAAGGTCATAATCTCCGGATTACTGCCAGTGCTACGTGCTAGTGAAAACAGAAACAGGAGGATAGAGAAGATGAATGTATGGCTGGAGAGTTGGTGCAGGCGGGAGGGCTTTAGATGCCTGAGACATTGGGACCGTTTCTGGTGAAGGTGGGACCTGTACAAGCCGGACAGGTTGCACCTCAACAAAGCCGGGATCAGTATCCACATGGGAGGTTTTGCCAGTGCTGTTGTGAAGGGTTTAAACTAGCTTGGCAGGAGGATGGGAACCAGAGAATAGATTCAGTGGGGAGAGAAGCAAAGCTGGAATTGGACAGCAGAAAACTAGAAAGTGAATTCGGAAGAGAGAGGAAACAAGGGCTGGAAAATAGACAACAGGAGCGTTTGGCAATACTAAATGGTATAAATTTCAATGCAAGGAGTAGAGGGAATAATGCAGATGTGCTGAGAGCACAGATTGACACCTGGGAATATGATATTATCTGTAGGAGTACAATATGGCTCAAAGAAGGGCAGGTATGGCAGCTCAACACTCCTGATTAATGGGTTTTCAGACGCGATAGAGAGGGGAGTAAAAAAGGAGGTGGGGTATTGCAGTATTAATTAAAGAAACAATGACAGCTGTGAGAAGGGATCATATGTTAGAGAGGTTATATGGGTTTAATTGAAGAACAAAAAAGGGGTGATCACACTACTGGGAGTGTACTATAGACCCCCAAGCAGTCAGAGGGAGATAGAAGAACAAATATGTGGGCAAATTGCTGCGAAGTGCAAAACCTATAGAACCGTAATAGTGGCGGATTTCAACTACCGTAATATTAACTGAGAAAAAGGTAGTGTGAATGGTACAGAGGGTGCGGAATTCCTAAAATGCATTCAGGAGAACTTTTTAGCCAGTATGTAACAAGCCCAACAAGGGAGGGGGTGGTTCTGGACTTGGTTTTGGGGAATGAAGAGGGGCAGGTGGAAGGGGTATCAGTGGGAGAGCATTTTGATGCTGGTGATCATAATTCAGTAAGATTTAGGGTAGTTATGAAAAGGACAAAGGTGGACCAGGAATAAAAGTTCTCAATTAGGGTAAAGCCAATTTTGCTGAGCTGAGATGGGATTTAACCAAAATGAACTGGAAACGGCTACTTGATGGTAAATCAGTGTCAGAGCAGTGGGAAGCATTCAAGGAGGAGATCCTAAGGGTAAAGAGCAAGCATGTACTCTTGAAAAAAAAGAGTGGGGCTAACAAATCCAGAGCCGCCTGGATGTCCAGGGACATACAGGGTAAGATAAAGAAAAAAAGGGAGACTTATGACAGATACCAAGCACTCAATACTGCAGAAACTCTGGATGAGTATAAGAAGTGCAGGGGTGCAATTAAAAAAGATATCAGGAAAGCAAAGAGAGAGCATGAAAGAATGTTGGCAAGTAAAATCAGGGAAAACCCAAAGATGTTTTATAAATACATTAGGAGCAAGAGGATAACTAGAGAAAGAGTGGGGCTTATTAGAGACCATAAAGGAAATCTGTGTGTAGAGGCAGTAGATGTGGGTATGATTCTTAATGAATACTTTGCATCTGTTTTCACAATAGAGAGGGGCGATACAGACTTTTTAATGAGGGAGGAGGAGTGTGAAATATTAGATGAGATAAACATAGTGAGAGAGGAAATATTAAGGGGTTTAGCATCTTTGAAAGTGGATAAATCCCCAGGCCCGGATTAAATATATCCCAGGCTGCTAAGAGAAGCAAAAGAGGAAATAGCAGAGGCTCTGACCATCATTTTAAAATCCTCTCCAGCTACAGGTGCGGTGCCGGAGGACTGGAGGACTGCTAATGTTGTACCTTTGTTTAAAAAGTGAGAATTACAGGCCAGTTAGCCTAATCTCAGTGGTGGGGAAATTATTGGAAAAAATCCTGAGGGACAAGATAAATCTTCATTTGGAAAGATATGGATTAATCAAGGAAAGTCAGCATGGATAGGTGAAGGGAAGGGGGAAGGTTGTTGGTACACTCATAATAAAGATAAACTGAGTACTGTGTACAATGAGCAAGTGTGACCTTAGCTCCTTTAATAAGACTCCAGAGTGCAGGTACCTCGTGGGTGGCTAGGATCCTTTACTGTCCTTGGTAAAAAAACTGTGTCCTCCATGGGAGCTGGTCCAGTGTCCCAGTGGTGATGCAGAAGGCGATCAAGCCGTTCCACAGGCACAAAGTTGAAATGTCCCTGCAGGTGGACTGTCTGTTGTGGGACTTATATTCCGTGCTCCCAAGGGATGCTGGGATCTCTTGGAACTCCGACAGGTAGGCCCTCGGTGGTAGTGTAATACAGGTTACAAGGGGTTAAATACATAACATCACTCCACCGTGAAGTCAATAGTACACTTATTTACAAGGTCTGGGGCTTTTTGCTCCTTTGTCGATCGTCTCAGTACAAATGCGAGTGTGGGTGAGTTGGTTAGTTCTTCATTAGGCTGTTGGGCAGTCGGCCTTGCCGGACTGCTGGGGATGGTGAGTTTGGCTTCGTGGTCAACCATGATGTCAGTTGCCACTTGTGTGTGTGTTGGAGGGTCAAAGTTGGTGGTGTCTTCTTCGGGTTGTTCCTAGCTATTGGTGAACCGCAATTTGATTTGGTCTAAATGTTTTCTGTACGTTTGTCCATTGCCAATTTGACCTGAAACACCCTACTCCCCTCTTTGGCTGTGACCGTGCCAGCAAGCCATTTGGGACATGTCCATAATTGAGCAAAATATAGGATCATTGATCTCAATATCGCGTGACAAATTTGCGCGGTCACGGTACACACTTTGTTGATGCCGCTTGCCCTCCACGTGATCATGGAGATCAGGGTGGACAAGAGAGAGCCTTGTTTTTAGCGCCCTTTTCATGAGCAGCTCGGCTGGGGGAACCCCGGTGAGTTAGTGGGGTCTGGTGCAGTAGCTGAGCAGCACTTGGAACAACCGGGTCTGCAGGGAGCCTTCCGCCACACATTTCAAACTCTGCTTGATGGTCTGAACTGCCCTTTCTGCCTGGCCGTTGGATGCGAGCTTGAACGGGACAGATGTGACGTGTTTGATCCCATTGCAGGTCATGAATTCCTTGAATTCAGCACTGGTGAAGCACGGCCCATTGTCGTTGACTAGGACATCAGGCAGGCCCTGCGTGGCAAACATGGCTCGTAGGCTTTTAATGGTGGCAGTGGACATGCTTATAGACATTGTCACACGTTCAATCCATTTTGAGTAAGCGTCCATGACAACCAAAAACATTTTGCCTAGAAATGGGCCCGCATAGTCCACGTGGATCCTCGACCATGATTTGGTGGGCCACAACCACAAACTTAGCGGTGCCTCTCTGGGTGCATTGCTCAGCTGAGAGCAAGTATTGCACTGGCGCACGCATGACTCTAAATCTGAGTCGATACCAGGCCACCACACATGGGATCTGGCTATGGCTTTCATCATTACAATGCCTGGGTGGGTGCTGTGCAGTTCACATATGAACGTATCTCTGCCTTTCTTGGGCAAGACCACACAATTTGCCCCACAACAGACAGTCCACCTGCAGGGACATTTCGTCTTTGCGCCTGTGGAGCGGCTTAATCACCTTCTGCATCTCCACTGGGACACTGGACCAGCTCCCATGGAGGACACAGATTTTACCAAGGGCAGTAAAGGATCCTGGCTGGTCCAGGTCCGGATCTGGTGGGTCGTAACGGGGGACTTTTCGTTCTCGAATGCCTCCATGACCATGAGTAAGTCCGCTGGCTGTGCCATTTCCACCCCGGTGGTGGGCAATGGCATCCGACTGAGAGCATCTGCGCAGTTCTCTGTGCCCAGTCTGTGGCGGATTACATAGTTGTATGCCGACAGCGTGAGCGCCCATCTTTGGATGCGGGCAGAAGCATTGGTGTTAATCCCTTCGCTCTCAGAGAACAGCAATATTAGCAGCTTATGGTCAGTTTCAAGCTCAAACTTGAGGCCAAATAAGTACTGGTGCATTTTCTTTACTCCGTAAACGCACGTCAGAGTCTTTTTTTCAATCATTCTGTAGGCCCTTTCGGCCTTGGCAAACTCCTGGACGCATAAGTGACCGGTTGCAAGATCCCCGATTCGTTAGCCTGTTGTAACACACACCTAACCCCGTATGACGATGCATCGCAAGCTAGCACTAATCTTTTACAAGGGTTATACAGAACAAGCAGTTTGTTTGAACACAACAGATTTCTGGCTTTCTTAAAGGCAGCCTCTTGTGAATTCCCACCTTGCCCAGTCGTTTTCCTTGCGCAGTAGCCATTTGGGGTTCTAGCAGGGTGTTTAACCCAGGAAGGAAATTACCGAAATAGTTGATGAGTCCCAGGAACGACCGCACCTCCGTCACATTCTGTGGTCTCGGCATGTTCTTGATGGCCTCTGTCTTGGTATCAGTGGGTCTGATGCCGTTTGCCGTGATTCTTCTTCCCAAGAACTCGACCTCCTGCGCCAGGAAAACACACTTCAAACATTTCAACCTGAGCCCCGCGCAATCCAACTGACTAAGAACCTCTTCCAGATTCTTCAAGTGCTCAATAGTGTCCTGACCTGTTACCAGTATGTTATCCTAGAAAACCACGTTGCGAGGAACCGACTTTAGCAGGCTCTCTTTGTTCCGTTGGAAGATTGCCGCGGCCAACCGAATCCCGAACGGGCACCGTTTATAGATGAACAGACCTTTGAGCATGTTGATGCAGGTGAGGCCTTTCGAAGACTCCTCCAGATCCTGTGTCAGGTCCAGCTTGGTGAATGTCTTTCCTCCAGCCAGGGTCGCAAATAGGTCGTCTGCCTTGGGTAGCGGGTACTGGTCCTGTAGCGAAAAATGGTTAATCGTTACTTTATAGTCCCCATAAATTCTAACGGTGCCGTCCTCTTTAAGTACCAGGACAATCAGATGAGCCCACTCGTTGAATTCCACCGGCGCGATGATGCCTTTTCGCTGCAGCCTGTCCATCTCAATTTCCACTTTCTCACGCATCATATACGGTACCGCCCGTGTCTTGTGGTGGATGGATTGCGTACCTGGAATCAAATGGATCTGAACTTTCGCCCCCGAGAAGCTTCCAATGCCTGGCTCAAACAACGATGGGAACTTGCTCAGAACCTGGGCACATGAGATGCGTCGACAGATGAAAGCACTTGGATGTTGTCCCAATTCCAGCGGATTTTTCCCAGCCAGCTTCTGCCAAACAATGTGGGGCCACCCCGGCACAATCCACAGCGGGAGTTCGTGTACTGCTCCGTCATAGGAGACTTTGACTTCTGCACTGCCAATTACAGGGATTACTTCCTTGGTGTAAGTCCTTAGTTTGGTGTGAATGAGACTGAGCTTGGGCCTGTGTGCCTTGTTGCCCCACAGCCTGTCGAAAGCCTTTTTACTCATTATGGACTGACTTGCCCGTTTCCATAGATACTGGAATATCATTCAGTTCAACTTTCAACATTATTGGTGGACATTTCGTGGTGAATGTGTGTTCCCCGTACACTTCTGCCTCCTCCGTATGAGTTTCCAATTCAGCCTGATCCACAGTGGATTGATTTTCCTCTACAACGTGGTGGTTTGCAAGGTTTGCAGGATTTGCAGCTCGCCTGCACATTCGCTGGAGGTGTCCCATTGTTCTGCAACCATTGCATGCATTGTGCTTGAAGCGGCATTGATGGGGTCGATGATCACCTTCTCAGCACCAACAAGGTGTTAACTGCCTCGCATTAACGATTGATGGCGGACTCTGGGTCATCTGGGGTCGGGCAGCAGCAGCCGGCGTGTACGTTCTATCATGTATATTCCTGCTTGAAACCGACGTTACTTTATGCACAGTACTGGCCGAAACTTCTTTACTCTGTGAAATCTGTTTGGTGTTGTCGCTGGTGGGCATAAATGCCTGGGCTATCATTATGGCTTTACTTAGATTCGGAGTTTCTACAGTCAACAGTTTGGGAAGGATTGTCTCATGGCCAATGCCCAGTACAAAAAAGTCTCGAAGCATTTTTCTAGGACTCCCTCAAATTCACAATGTCCTTTGAGATGCATTAGTTCAGCGACATAGCTCGCCACTTCCTGGCCCTCCGACCGTTGACACGTGTAGAACCGATACCTCGCCATCAAAACATTTTCCTTAGGATTTAGGTGCTCCCGGACCAGCGTACACAATTCTTCATAGGATTTCTCTGATGGTTTTGCCGGGGCCAGGAGATTCTTCATGGGACCATAGGTTGTTGCCCCACAAACGGTAAGGAGGATCGCCCTTTGTTTAGTAGCATTCTTGTCCCCTTCCAGCTCGTTGGCCACAAAGTATTGGTCGAGTCTCTCCACGAAGGCCTTCCAATCGTCCCCTTCTGAGAACTTCTCCAGGATACCGACTGTTCTTTGCATTTTCACGCAGTTGTTCATTACCTCGTCACCAATTGGTACACTCATAATAAAGGATGAAACTGAGTACTGTGTAAACTGAGCAAGTGTGACCTTAGCTTCTTTAATAAAACTCCAGAGTGCCCGTACCTCATGGGTGGCCTGCTTATATACCGTGCTCCAAAGGGATGCTGGGATCCCTTGGGACTCCGACAGGTAGGCCCCCTGGTGGTAATGTAATATAGGTTGCAAGGGGTTAAATACATAACAGCTGTGTTTGACTAACTTGATTGAATTTTTCGGGGAGGTAACTAGGAGGGTCGATGAGGGTTAATAGATTTTAGCAAAGCTTTTGAGAAGTTCCCACATGGCAGACTGGTCACAAAAGTAATGGGGCTGAAATCCCGGCCTACCCATGTCCGTACGGAGTGACTTTTCCGATCTGTCAAGCTCTGGCTTGACAGATCCTCCATATCCCCATAGCCAGGACATTCACATGGGCAAGATTGCGATATTTGCCCATCTCTTGCCCAGCGAATGTCCTGAAAACTCTTGCACCTAGTAAAAGTAGGTGCATAGCATAAGAGTTTTGAAACATACAAAAACATATAAAAATAAAATTTAAAAAACACATTTTAATGTTATAAACCCTGCCCACTAAAGTAAGTTTATTTTTAACCCTAATTGCAAAACTTTTTTAAAAATCGGAAAAATATTTTTTTTTCTCAGACATTTATTAACTTTAATTTAAATTCATTTTAATTATGTGAGGTGTGTTTTTTTGTTTTTTATTATGGTGTTTAGCATGTTTGTTTTTTTTTCTCATTACTAGGAATGAGAACTCGTAGATTGGAGATGCTGGGGGGAGGCTGAGGGGAGACCTGATTGAGGTGTATAAAATTATGAGGGGCCTGGATAGAATGGATAGGAAGGACATGTTTCCCTTGGTAGAGGGTCAACAACCAGGAGGCATAGATTGAAAGTAATTAGGGGGAGATTTAGAGGCGATATGAGGGGATATTTCTTCAACCAGAGGGTGGTGGGGGTTTGGAACTCACTGCCTGAAAAGGTGGCAGAGGCAGAAACCCTCACCACACTTTAAAAATTCTTGGATGTGCACTTAAAGTGCCGTAATCTACAGGGCTATGACCCAAGAGCTGGAAAGTGGGATTAGGCTGGATAGCTCTTGCTTGATCCGGCGCGGACATGATTGGCCGAAATGGCCTCCTTCCGTGCTGTAAATTTCTATGATTTTATGATTCTATGATCTGTGGAGGATGGTACGCCCAGTGAGGTGAGGTATAATGGCTTCCACAAGGGTGAGCTATACTGATGAAGTTCAGGCCAGGTGCGAAAACTGAACCCCGAATGATGGGTACTGCTTCGAGGGACTTTGTGAAAGTGTGGAGGGAGAACAGGCAGTGACTCTATTTGGTGAGTGACCCTTTATTAATTGACTCAGTGGTAGCACTCTAAGCCAGAAGGTCATGTTTCAAGTCCCCCTCCTGAGATTTGAACATATAATCTAGGCTGACATGACAGTGTAGTAGTAAGGGAGTGCTTTACTGTGAGAGGTGCCATCTTTTGGATGAGACATTAAATCAAGGCCACGTCTGCCCTCTCAGGTGAACGTAAAATATCCCATGGCATTTGTAGTGTAAGGAGAAAGAGTCAGACTGAACACTGTGAGCTCAAAGTAAAGTGTAACCTTCGTCTATTATTGCAGGTCTCCAGAGTGCCTCTCCAACCTGTGAAGCCTTCTTAAATACCTGTGCTCCCAAGGGATTATGGGATCCCTTGGGACGCCGGGGAATGAGCCCTCTGGTAGCTGTACAGAGTAAATACAAGTCCACATATATAACAACATTCCTTCCCGGCAAAGTCAATAGTGTAACTATTTACAATATGAGTCAATCTGGGGCCCTTCTTGCCCTGGTTGATCGTCTCGGTGTGAAAGCAGGTGTTGTTGAATCATTTGTTGGGCCCTCGCTGGGCTGCTGTGCAGCTGGCCTTGCTGGGCTGCCTTGTGTGTTGGGCCCTGCAGGGCTGCTGTGGATGATGGGTACTGCTTCGTGGTCAACCATGGTGTCGGTTGCCACTGGTGTGTGTGTTGGGGGATCAAAAAAGGTAGGGTCCAAGGTGGGTTGCTCAGGGTAGTCCACGAATTTGAGTTTGATTTGGTCCAAATGTTTCCGGTGAATGAATCCATTTGAAAGTTTGATGCGAAACACCCTGCTCCTCTCTTTGGCCACAACAATGTCGGGAAGCGACTTGGGACCTTGTCCATAATTTCATACAAATACAGGATCATTGATTTCAATCTCGCGTGACACATTTGCGCTATCATGGTATGCACTTTGTTGAAGCCGCCTGCTCTCTACCTGTTCATGTAGTTCAGGGTGAACTAACGAGAGCCTTGTCTTAAGTGCTCTTTTCATGAGCAGTTCAGCAGGTGAGATCCCAGTGAATGAGTGTGGTCTCGTGCGGTAGTTAAGCAGGACTCGGGATAGGTGAGTCTGCAATGAGCCTTCAGTTACCCTCTTCAAGCCTTGCTTGATGGTTTGCACTGCTCTCTCTGCCTGACCATTGGGCGCTGGTTTAAACGGGGCAGATGTGACATGTTTGATTCTGTTATGGGTCATGAATTCTTTGAACTCAGCATTGGTAAAACATGGCCCGCTGTCGCTCACCAGGACATCGGTTAAGCCATGTGTGGCAAACATGGCCCGCAGGCTTTCAATGGCGGCAGCGGAAGTGGTAGCCAACATTATCTCACATTCAATCCACTTGGAGTACGCATCTACAACCACAAGGAACATTTTACCCAAGAACGGGACTGCATAGTCGACGTGTACCCTAGACCATGGTTTGGAGGGCCAAAACCATAAACTTAGCAGCATGTATTACATCTGTGAACGCAGGACTCTTAAGTCTGCATCGATACAGGGCCACCACACGTGAGATCTGGCTATCGCTTTCATCATTACAATGCCTGGGTGGGTACTGTGGAGGTCATTGATGAAGGTGTCTCTGCCCTTCTTGGGGACCACTACTCGATTGCCCCACAGAAGGCAGTCTGTCTGGATAGACATATCACCTTTGCGCCGCTGGAACGGCTTTATCGCTTCCTGCATTTCCACTGGGACACTGGACCAGCTCCCGTGAAGCACACAGCTTTTGACTAGAGATAATAAGGGGTCCTGGCTCATCCAGGTTTTGATCTGCCGGGCAGTGATGGGTGATTGCTCACTCTGAAATGCTTCCATAACCATGGCTAGATCTGTGGGCTGCGCCATTTCCACCCTCGTGGTGGGCAATGGCAGCCTACTGAGAGCATTGGCGCAGTTTTCCATGCCTGGCCTGTGGGCTGGTGTTAAGACTGGCCTTGAGGCCTTATTGCAGCACAACCTTTCGAGAGTCTTTTTGCTCATGATGGACTGGCTCGTGCCCGTGTCCAGCTCCATTGACACCGGGAGTCGATTTAGTTCAACATTCAGCTTTATCGGGGGACAATTCCAAGTGAATGTGTGCACCCCATGTACCTCTGCCTCCTCTATCTGAGGCTCTGGTTCGTCGTGATCCTCCGTGGATCTGTCCTCCTCTGCAACGTGGTGGTTTACAGGTTTAACAGACTTAGCAGCTTGCCTGCATACTCGTTGGAGGTGTCCCATTGTTCTACAGCCCTTGCAAATGTATCCTTTGAATTGGCATGCATGAAAACGATGATCACCTCCGCAGTGCCAACAAGGTGTTATTGGCCTTGCATTCATCACCCTTGATGATGGACTCTGAGACATCTGCGGACGTGTAACTGCAGGTATGTGTGACCTAATCTGTACGTTACGATTCGAAAACAACATCACCTTGTTCACTGTACTTGTAGCAGCACTTGTGTGCTGAGAGATTTGCTTAGTGTTGTCACTGGTGGCAATGAATGCCTGGGCTATTGCTATGGCCTTATTCAAGGTTGGGGTCTCTACAGTCAAAAGTTTGCAAAGTATGGTTTCGTGGCCAATGCCAAGTACGAAAAAGTCTCTGAGCATGTGCTCCAAATGTCCTTCAAATTCGCAATGTCCTGCAAGGTGTCTCAGCTTGGCGACATAACTCGTCACTTTCTGGCCTTCAGACCTTTTATAGGTGTAGAACCGATACCTCGCCATCAGAACACTTTCCTTCGGGTTCAAATGCTCTCAGACCAGTGTACACAAATCGTCGTATGATTTCTCCATGGGTTTCGCTGGAGTGAGCAGATTCTTCATGAGCTCATACGTTGGTGCCCCACAGACGGTGAGGAGGATCGCTCTACGTTTGGCAGCGCTCTCTTCCCCATCTAGCTCGTTGACCACGAAGTATTGGTCAAGTTGCTCCACAAAAGTTTCCCAATCATCTCCCTCCAAAAATTCTTCCAATATGCCCACTGTTCTCTGCATCTTTGGGTTCGCTATCGTCACCAGTTGTAGTGTATGGAGAAAGAGTCCGTCTGAACACTGTGAGCTCAAAGTAAAGTGTGACCTTACTCTTTTATTGCAGGTCTCCAGAGTGCCTCTCCAACCTTTGAAGCCTTCTTAAATACCTGTGCTCCCAATGATTATGGGATTCTTTGGGACTCCGGGGAATGAGCCCTCTGGTGGCTGTACAGAGTAAATACAAGTCCACATATATAACAGCATTATTTTGAAGATGAGCAGGGAAGTTCTCCCCAGTATTCTAGCCAACATATATCCCTCAATGGATATCACTAAAACATTGTATCTGATCATTATCACATTGCTGTTTGTGGGAGCTTGTTGTGCGTAAATTGGCTGCCATGTTTTCCACATTACAGCAGAGACTAAGATTCAAAAATATTTAATTGGCTATAAAGTGCTTTTGGATGTCCTGCAGTTGTGAAAGGCACTATATAAATGCAAATATTTGGGCCAGAAATCTAATTGATTAGCGCCACCTGTTAGTGCTCGTGAGGGGCACTACCGGGGCACTAAAGGGTCATCACCCGGGTGCAGCGATAATAGCGCTACTCGCCAACTTGATTAGGTTTTTAACAGCGGTGCAAAAACATAGCGCCAGGGAATGTTTCGCCAATGAGACCGTGATGTCAATGAGTATGACGCCATTAGCGCCCCAATCGTAATATTGATCGGTTTCACTTCATTTACCGCTTGCTGCTAATGATGCTAGCAAAACCAAGCATTCAGACATGGTATTGACGCTACCGTGGCAATATATAATGCAATGAACAACCAGGTAATTGGGAGGTCAGATTGATTGCTACCTTCCCAGAGATCGTTTAGACTGCTTTCAGATTGTGAAATAGTTGCTTTGTTGCTGGCGTTACAGTTTGTTTATTAGCATTTCTCACAACTTTTGGACCTGCTGCTTTCACTCAGTCATGGGAGCTGTGTTGGCAATGCACCTCGGCATCTGCCATCTACTTAGGCAACCTTCCCTCTCATGAGCAAATAAGCACCAGACTTTATCCCACCATGGGCTGACAGGCACCAGAGATGTGGCCTGTAGATACCATCAGGCCTGTCTTTCCCCTGATCAATAGGCATTCAGATGCAGAACAAATGGTATCATTAGAATTTGCCTTCATGGTGCCTTCCTCTCTTTTGGTGACAACTCAAATGACATTTCTAGTTAATTGCATCAGATGCCTGTTCATATAGGTGTTGGGATGTACAACCAGGTCTCCCTTACAGTGGTGACGCTACTGCCAAAGATTCATCCTAGAACTATGAGGCACTGAGATGATGGTCACCAAAAAGGCTCATAATAGCATAGCACAATCATGCACTGCTGGAATCCTCAGCCCACAGATGTTACCTCAGTGCAGCACCAGGATAGGTTTAAGAACAGCACAGTGAGACACCAGGGAAGGAATAGTTTTAACAAGAGCACTTGCTGTAAATATGTACTTGCACAGTAAAATAATTTTGCAATATAAAGTCAAGTGTTCCAAAATTAGTCTGTTCTTTGTTTCTTGTGTTTGAGAGGATGTTTGATGTCTGTTTGCAATGAGTTCCTACCAAGCCTCCTTACTGAACCATTGTCCCCTTAAGCAGAAGTGCAGCAGTAGGTCAGAGTGCAAGGTAAGAGTTGATATGTGGGAGAACTTTAAGGGTTAATCCCTTTTAAACCATTTCAAAGTTGGTGTAACATACTAGTGACAATTTCTAGTAGCTTCTAAAGGTAAAATAAGATTACAAGTTTAAGTAAAACTGAAATATTAAACAGATAGGATTCTTGTAGGTTTAAGCAGAGGCAAACAAGCAAGCTAGCTTAGTTAATTGGCCAGCTAGTAAACACTGGTTCCCGAAACAGGCCAGTGGTGAGTCAGCTAGAAACAGTATAAAAAGAGAGGGCTTTGTGCAGACCTGCATGAGTGCAGCAGCAGCTCAGAGTGCAAAGGTAAGAGTTTGGTAAGTGGGAGAGTTTGGGCAAATGGGAGTGGGAGTGGGAGTGGGAGTGGGAGTGGGAGTGGGAGTGGGAGTGGGAGTGGGAGTGGGAGGTGTTGCTTTGTCTTGTTTTCCCCACCAGTGCTGACTCCCTGACCTGGGAGGAAAAGAAAATGAAGTGTGATGTCACAGCGAAGAGGGTAAGTGATTGGCTGGTTGATTGCTAACTTGTTTTTCATTTTTCCTTATCTTGTCAGTAAGAAACCTTTTGGCATTGTTGCCACATTAGGTTATTTTAAGGGTTAAGTCATGGCAGGAGAGCCCAGACCTGTGTCATGCTCCTCCTGTGCCATGTGGGAAATCAGGGAAGCTTCCATGACGACTGTGCAGGAGGTGTATCCAGCTGCAGCTCCTGTTAGACCGCATGACAGCACTGGAGCTGTGGATGGATTCACTCTGGAGCATGCGCGATGTAGAGGATGTTGTGGATAGCACGTTCAGTGAGTTGGTCACACTTTAGGTAAAGTTTACAAAGGCAGATAGGGAATGGGTGACCATCAGGCAGAGCAGGAGTAGGAGTCATCTCCCTCCAAATATACCGCTTTGGATATTGTTGGGGGCTGGCTCACCAGGGGAAGGCAGCAGCAGCCAAGGTCATGGCACTGCGCGTGGCTCTGCTGCACAGGAGGACAGGAAAAAGAGAGGAAGAGCTATAGTGTTAGGGAATTCTATTGCAAGGGGGATAGATAGGCGTTTCTGCGATTGCAACCGAAACTTCAGGGTGGTATGTTGCCTCCTTGGTGCAAGGGTCAAGAAAGTCTCGGAGCGGCTGTAGGGCATTCTGGAGGGGAAGGGCGAACAGCCAGTCGTTGTGTTGCATCTAGGTAACAATGATGTAGGTAAAAAGTGGGATGAGGTCCTACAAGCTAAATTTAGGGAGCTACGAGTTAAATTTAAAAAGTAGGACCTCCAAGGTAGTAATCTTAGGATTGCTACCAGTGCCACGTGCTAGTCAGAGTAGAAATAGCAGGATAGTTAAGATGAATACGTGGCTTGAGGAGTGATGCAAGATGGAGGGATTCAAATTCCTGGGACATTGGAACCGGTAATGAGGGCGATGGGACCAGTACAAACCGGATGGTCTGCACCTGGACCAGAACCAATGTCCGAGGGGGAGTGTTTGCTAGTGCTGTTGGAGAGAGGTTAAACTAATATGGCAGGGGGATGGGAACCTATGCAGGGAGACAGAGGGAAATAAAATGAGGGCAGAAGAAAAAGATAAAGGAGAATAGTAAAAGTGGAGGGCAGAGAAACCCAAGGCAAAAATCAAAAAGGGCCACATTACAGCAATATTCTAAAGGGACAAATAGTGTTAAAAATACAAGCCTGAAGGCTCTGTGTTTCAATACGAGGAGTATTTGTAATAAGGTGGATGAATTAACTGCGCAGGCAGCTATTAATGATTATGATATAGTTGGGATTACGGAGACATGGCTCCAGGGTGACCAAGGCTGGGAACTCAACATCCAGGGGTAGTCAACATTCAGGAAGGATAGACAGAAAGGAAAAGGAGGTGAGATAGTGTTGCTGGATAAAGAGGAAATTAATGCAATAGTAAGAATGGACATTAGCTTGGATGATGTGGAATCTGTATGGGCAGAGCTGCGGAATACCAAAGGGCAGAAAACACTCGTGGGAGTTGTGTACAAACCACCAAACAGTAGTAGTGAGTTTGGGGATGGTATCAAACAAGAAATTAGGGATGCATGCAATAAAGGTACAGCAGTTATCATGGGTGACTTTAATCTACATATAGACTGGGTTAACCAAACTGGTAGTAGTACGGTGGAGGAGGATTTCCTGGAGTGTATTAGGGATGGCTTTCTAGACCAATATTTCGAGGAACCAACTAGAGAGCTGGCCATACTAGACTGGGTGTTGTGTAATGAGAGGACTAATTAGCAATCTTGTTGTCCGAAGCCCCCTGGGGAGGAGTGACCATAATCTAGTAGAATTCTTTCAGATGGAGAGTGACAGTGTTAATTCAGAGACTTCGATGGTATGAGATGTGAATTGGCTAGGATGGACTGGCAAGTGATACTTAAAACTTGACAGTGGATAGGCAATGGCAGACATTTATAGATTACATGAATTAACTTCAACAATTGTACATCCCTGTCTGGAGTAAAAATAAAAAGGGGAAGGTAGCTCAACTGTGGCTAACAAGGGAAATTGTGGATAGTGTTAAATCCAAGGAAGAGGCATATAAATTGGTGAGGAAAAAGCAGCAAACCTGAGGACTGGGAGAAATGTAGAATTCAGCAGAGGAGGACAAAGGGTCTAATTAGGAGGGGGAGAATAAAGTATGAGAGGAAGCTTGCAATGAACATAAAAACTGACTGAAAAGCTTCTATAGGAATGTGAAGAGAAAAAGATTAGTGAAGACCAATGTAGGTCCTAAGCAGACAGAATCAGGTGAATTTATAACGGGGAACAAAGAAATGGCAGACCAACTGAACAAATGCTTTGAATCTGTCTTCACTAAGGAAGACACACATAACCTTCTGGAAATACTAGGGGTTCGAGGGTCTAGTGAAAAGGAGGAATTGAAGGAAATCCTTATTAGTCAGGAAATTGTGTTCGGGAAATTGATGGGATTGAAGGCTGATAATCCCCAGGGCCTGATAGGCTGCATCCCAGAGTACTTAAGAAAGCGGCCCTAGAAATAGTGGATGCATTGGTGATCATTTTCCAACATTCTATTGACTCTGGATCAGTTCCTATGGACTGGAGGATAGCTAATATAACACCACTTTTTTAAAAAAGGAGGGAGAGAGAAAACGGGGAATTATACCCTGACATCGGTGGTGGGGAAAATATTGGAATCAATTATTAAAGATGAAATAGCAGCGCATTTGGAAAGCAGTGACAGGATCAGTCCAAGTCAGCATGGATTTATGAAAGGGAAATAATGCTTGACAGATCTTCTAGAATTCTTTTGAGTATGTAACTTGTAGAGTGGACAAGGAAGAACCAGCAGATGTGGTGTATTTGGACTTTCAAAAGGCTTTTGACAAGGTCCCACATAAGAGATTGATGTGCAAAATTAAAGCACATGGTATTGGGGGTAATGTATTGACGTGGACAGAGAACTGGTTGACAGACAGGAAGCAGAGAGTCGGAATAAATGTGTCCTTTTCAGAATGGCAGGCAGTGACCATTGGGGTGCCGCAGGGTTCAGTCTAGGACCCCAGATATTTACAATATACATCAATGATTTAGGTGAAGGAATTGAATGTAATATCTCCAAGTTTGCAGATGACACTAAGCTGGGTGGCAGTGTGAGCTGTGAGGAGGATACTAAGAGACTGCATGGTGACTTGGACAGGTTAGGTGAGTCGGCAAATGCATGGCAGATGCAATATAATGTGGATAAATGTGAGGTTATCCACTTTGGTGGCAAAACTGGAAGACAGAATATTATCTGAATGGTGACAGATTAGAAAAAGGGGAGGTGCCACGAGACCTGGGGTCATGGTACATCAGTCATTGAAGTTTGGCATGCCGGTACAGCAGGCGGTGAAGAAGGCAAATGGCATGTTGGCCTTCATAGTTTGAGGATTTGAGTATTGGAGCAGGGAGCTCTTACTGCAGTTGTACAGGGCCTTGGTGAGGCCACACCTGGAATATTGTGTTCAGTTTTGGTCCTCTAATCTGAGGAAGGACGTTCTTGCTATTGAGGGAGTACAGCGAAGGTTCACCAGATTGATTCCTGGGATGGCAGGACTGACATATGAGGAGAGACTGGATCAACTGGGCTTGTATCCACTGGAGTTGAGAAGAATGAGAGGGGATCTAATAGAAACATATAAAATTCTGACAGGATTGGACAGGTTAGAGGCAGGAAGAATGTTCCTGTTGCTGGGGAAGTCCAGAACCAGGGGTCAGAGTCTAAGAATAAGGGGTAAGCCATTTAGGACCGAGATGAGGAGAAACCTCTTCACTCAGAATGGTTAACCTGTGGAATTCTTTACCACAGAAAGTTGGTGAGGCCAGTTCGTTAGATATATTCAAAAGGGAGTTAGATATGGCCCTTACGGCCAAAGGGATCAAGGGGTATGGAGAGAAAGCAGGAAACGGGTACTGAGGTTGAATGACCAGCCATGATCTTATTGAATGGTGGTGCTGGCTCGAAGGGCAGAATGGCCTGCTCCTGCACCTAATTTCTATGTTTCTATGTCTTTTGGGACATCATCAAGGGACTGGCATTGTCTGCAAAATCTGGTGGAAGGGTACCTCCTAGTTGGTCTTTTTCCTTTTTTATTGTAGCCTTATCCTGAGGGCTTCTATCATTTTCTCTTCTTCAGTTTCCATTACAAGGACCTGTATGGGAATGTTCATAGAAAACCCCTTGTTAAGTGTGGGATGACAAAGTTAGCTCTGCTTCAAACTGTCAAAAGGCAGCTTCTAGCACTTTTTTTGATTACACAGTTGAGAAAATATGTTTCCAATCGCTTCAGTCAAAGTTGGCATCAGATAAAGTTTGTAAATGTTCAAAACCTTTGAAATCAACCACTTCCTCATTCGACAAGTCATGCACATAATTCACTCTTTTTTTCGACAAGCTTAACTTAAGTCAGGCACAATTCTGGCATAAATCGCAGAATTTTGGGGACAGCTGTTTTGACCCTCATTGTCCTACATACACCAATTTGTCATCTTCCGCCAGCAGCCAATTCTCGCTATTTAGCAGGTATTTTGAACTGGTGTAACTCTGGCATCTCTGACTTAGTCAAATTCTGGTCTGCTGAATAAATTAGAGCTACAAATGTTGCTGAAAAGTTAATGCTGGTTCCAGATTTCTAGCAGGTTAAATTTGGTAAAGTGGCAGAGGACTTTGATCATGTCAATCCTATTGGTGGGGACACTGTCAATACAGATGAAAAATGTAATACCTTTAAATCCATTCTAATGCAAAAGGAAGACTTATATGTCCCTAAAGGCAATAAAAGGGCACATGGTAGAACAAAGCCAAGATGGCTAACTGGTCAAGGACTAGTCAGACTTAAGTAGAAATACTTTTACAAACCAAAAGAAAATAACTTGCAAGAAAATAGGGAAAGGTATCTTGCTCAGCATAAGGCAACAAAAGTCGCTCAGAGTGGCCAAAAGATCAGTCAGAAAGACGATTACTGATTATTGCGGTAGCAATAGTAAGATTTTTATTGTCATGTTAAGAATCAGACGGTAATAAGGGGCTGCATTGGATTTCTCATGGCAGATTCCGGTGGACTCTCGGGACATGGCTACACTGCCTGATGTATGGTGGGGCGGGACTTCCACCCATTCTATGGCCCTGAAAATGACCCTGTCAGAAATCCAGGGTCACTTTATTATAATATTCCATTGCACAAAAAGGGATGAGTCCAACATACATTCAGCAAGATGCGACTGGGAAGCCTGGAAAATTAATGGGGGTGCAAGGCAAGTTGTTCTGAGGGTACGGCTGCAGGATTTAAAACTGGGACTGCTTTAAAGCAATCCCAGTTTGCAAAAAGATGAAGCCATGTTTCAAATAGGACAAAGGCCTAGGAGAACTTCAGTGGTGAAGTTATTAATTGCCAGAAATCATACATATTTCTTGATGATCATAATATATTCATGATGTTCGTGAATGTTTTGTTGGAAACTTTGGCCCCAAGTTTCCACATGATTTTCTCCTGATTTTTAGGAGCAACTGGTGTAGAACGGAGTATCTTAGAAATCGGAATTCTCGTCATTTAGTTTGCCCCAGTTCGAGTCGTTAGAACAGTTTCACTTTGGAACAGAATTTCTTTTTCAAAAGGGGGCGTGTCCGGCCACTTACGCCTGATTTCAAAGTTTCGTGAGTGAAAACTTACTCCAAACTAACTTAGAATGGAGTAAGTGAAGATTTTTGTACACTCGCAAAAACCTTGTCTACACTTTAGAAAATCAGGCGTAGGGAATGGTGAGGGTGGGGAGGTGTTTAAAGGGAAGTTTACAAACATTAAACACTTCAGTTTTACAAATAAAGAGCCATCATCAATAATAAATGATAAATACATCAATAAATCAACCAATAAATCAATCAAAAAAAATTAATAAGAAATAATTTTTTTTTTTAAATCAATAAATAAAACACTTTCTACTTACTGACTGCAGCACCGGGAGCCCTCCAACAGCATGCTGGGATGCCCCCCTCAATGTGTCTCTGTCAGTGTCTCTATCTCTGTCTGTCTGTGTGTCTCTCATTCTCTGTCTGTCAGTCTGTGTTTCTGACAGCGAGGGGAGGGGGAGGAGTAGGGTAGAGGGAGGGATAGGGAGAGGGGAGGGGGAGGAGGGGAGAAGGGGAGATTGGGGGGGGAAGGAGATTGGGGGGGAGAGAAAGGTGTTTGGGGAAGGAGATTGGGGGGGATGAGGGGGAAGGGGAAGGGGAAGGGGAAGGGGAAGGGGAAGGGGAAGGGGAAGGGGAAGGGGAAGGGGAAGGGGAAGGGGAAGGGGAAGGGGAAGGGGAGAGGCTGAACAGGCCGGGCCCGAGACTTCGGGCAGGGCCTGTCCCCAGCACCAGATTTACAGGTAGGTGGCGTTGGGTTGGGTCGGGGGGGTGGTGGGAGGGAGGTTGGTTCGGTTTGGGTCGGGGGGAGGGAGGGAGAGAGAGGGAGGTCAGGTCGGGGGGAGGGAGGTCAGGTCGGAGGGAGGGAGGTCAGGTCGGGTCCAGGGGCCGGGGGAGGGGAGCAGGTGTCGGGTCCGGTCCGGGGGCGGCGGGGGGGGGTGGCTCGCGGGTGTCGGGTCGGGTCCAGAGGCGGGGGTGGGGGAGCGGGTGTCGGGTCCGGTCCGGAGGCGGGGGGGGAGGGAGGGAGCGGGTGTTGGGTCTGATCCGGGGGCGGGGGGGGAGCGGGTGGGGGCGGGGGGGTAGCGGGTGTCGGGTCCGGTCCGGGGGGGGGCGGTGGGAGCGGATGTCGGGTCCGGTCCGGGGGGGGTGGTGGGAGAGGGTGTCGGATCCAGTCCGGGAGGGGGAGCGGGTGTCAGGTCCAGTCCGGGGGTGGGGTGTGGGGGACCGGGTGTCGGGTCCGGTCCGGGGCCGGGGGGAGCAGGTGTCGGGTCCGGTCCGGGGGGGGGCGGTGGGAGCGGATGTCGGGTCGGGTCCGGTCCGGGGGGGGTGGTGGGAGAGGGTGTCGGATCCAGTCCGGGAGGGGGAGCGGGTGTCAGGTCCAGTCCGGGTGTGGGGGACCGGGTGTGGGGTCCTGTCCGGGGCCGGGGTGAGCAGGTGTCGGGTCCGGGGAGGGGGAGCGGGTGCGGGTGTCGGATCCGGTCCGGGGGTGGGGGGGGGGAGGAGAGCGGGTGTCAGGTCCGGTCCGGGGGGAGGAGCAGGTGTCGGGTCGGGTCCGGAGGCGGGAAGTGGGAGTCGGGTCAGGAGGAAGCAGGAGCTGGCCGTGGGAGGAGCCTTATTCACGCAGCCCCAGTGAGGCCATTCGGCCAGGGCTAGGGGCTGCGTGCTTCGGGCCCCTCCCACACAGTTTCGGGTGCCTGGAGCTACTGCACTTGCGCGGCCACTGTAGCGCGCATGTGCAGAGGTCCCGGCACTATTTTTGGCGCAGGGACGTGGCTCCGCCCCCTACAGCTTCTGCTGCGCTACGCCGAGGGCCAGAGGACCTGCAGGGAGGTGGAGAATACGGAGGGTTTTTTTAGGTGCACTTTGTGGCGCGAAAAATGGGCGTCCAGGTCGGGACTGCGCCGTTCTAGGCGCGGCTCGAAACTTGGGCCCTTTAAGTTGTTCTAGATCTGAAGAGGTTGTAGATTTAAATTATGCATCACATACTGGTTATTACAGATCTATAGTTATCTCATGAGAATATTACTGAGCGTTTCTCTGATGGGTTTGTCTCGCTGCTGTCTGTGACTTTGTTGTGTCAATGTCATGTCCAATTTTTTCGGTCTCGGGGGCGGTTCTGATGCTGTCTCCTCCTCGGGAACCTCAACTTTCAGGCATTTTTGAAGAATGTGGAGGACACAGCAGGCAATCATAATTCACGAGACAATATTTTAAAAGCACACTGAAGGGATCCTGGGACCTATCTGAGTATCTGAATCTACCTTTCAGCATACATTTTAATTTGCGTGCAGAGGTAAGCCTCATTATCAAGTTCCTCCACTTCACTGATGGTTTTTTGTAATGATGTTAGCAGCCACGGCAGTTATGGATCTCGCCTCCAAGCATCTAGCCAGTGCCTTGACCTGGATTGTGTAGCTGCAAACATGCAACCTGTAGCTCCAGGCACATGTGGAATCCTTGCAATCTGACACATTGTTAATTTTGTTAGTCACTTAGACAAGTACGGACTAATTAACGAAAGCCAGCATAGAGTTGTTAAAGGCAAATTGTGTTTAAATTAACTTGATTGAGTTTTTTGATGAGGTAACAGAGGGTTGATGAGGGCAATGTGGCAGGTGTGCAGGGGTCCCATCTGGTCATCCCCCTGCAAAACAGGTACACTGTTTTGAGTGCTGTTGAGGGAGATGACTCATTAGGGGAGAGCAACAGCAGCCAAGTTCATGGCACCGTGGCTGGCTCTGTTGTACAGGAGGGCATAAAAAAGAGGGGGAGAGCGATAGTGATAGGGGATTCAATCATAAGGGGAATAGATAGGCATTTCTGCGGCCGCACTCGAGACTCCAGGATGGTATGTTGCCTCCCTGGTGCAAGGGTCAAGGATGTCTCCGAGCGAGTGCAGGACATTCTGAAAATGGAGGGAGAACAGCCAGTTGTCGTGGTGCACATTGGTACCAACAACATAGGTAAAAAAAAGGGATAAGGTCCTACGAGACGAATTTAAGGAGCTAGGAGTTAAATTTAAAAAGTAGGACCTCAAAAGTAGTAATCTCGGGATTGCTACCAGTGCCACGTGCTAGTCAGAGTAGGAATCGCAGGATAGCACAGATGAATACGTGGCTTGAGCAGTGGTGCAGCAGGGAGGGATTCAAATTCGTGGGGCATTGGAACAGGTTCTGGGGGAGGTGGGACCAGTACAAACCGGACGGTCTGCACTTGGGCAGGAACGGAACCAATGTCCTAGGGGGAGTGTTTGCTAGTGCTGTTGGTGAGGAGTTAAACTAATATGGCAGGGGGATGGGAAGCAATACAGGGAGACAGAGGGAAACAAAAAGGAGACAAAAACAAAAGACAGAAAAGAGATGAGTAAAAGTGGAGGGCAGAGAAACCAAAGGCAAGAAACAAAAAGGGCCACTGAAATATAAAAGGGCTGCAGGAGGGGTAAAAACTAAAAATCATGGTTTAAAAACTAGGATGAAAACACTCTACCTAAATGCACGCAGCATTAGAAATAAAGTAAATGAGTTGACGGCACAAATCATTACAAATGGATATGATTTGGTGGCCATTACAGAGACATGGTTGCAAGGTGGCCAAGACTGGGAAATAGACATACAGGGGTATCTGATGATTCAGAAAGATAGGCAAGAAGGGAAAGGAGGTGGGGTAGCTCTGTTAATAAAGGATGATATTGGCTCCAATGAACAAAATGTTGAATCATTGTGGGTGGAGATTAGAGATAGTAAGGGGAAAAAGTCACTGGTCGGTGTAGTTTATAGGCCCCCAAATAATAACTTCATGGTGTGGCGGGCAATAATCAAGGGAATAATGGAGGCATGTGAAAAAGGAACGGCAGTAGTTATGGGGGATTTTAACCTACATATCGATTGGTCAAATCAAATCGCAGGGGGTAGCCTGGAGGAGGCATTCATAGAATGCATACGGGATTGTTTCTTAGAACAGTATGTAACAGAGCCTACAAGGGAGCAAGCCATTTTGGATCTGGTCCTGTGTAACGAGACAGGAAAAATAAACGATCTCCTCGTAAAAGATCCTCTCGGAATAAGTGATCACAATATGGTTGAATTTGTAATACAGATTGAGGATGAGGAAGTTGTGTCAGAAACGAGCGTACTATGCTTAAACAAAGGGGACTACAGTGGGATGAGGGCAGAGTTGGCTAAAGTAGACTGGAAACAAGGACTAAATGGTGGCACAATTGAGGAACAGTGGAGGACTTTTAAGGAGCTCTTTCATAATGCGCAACAAAAATATATTCCAGTGAAAAAGAAGGGCGGCAAGAGAAGAGAAAACCAGCTGTGGATAACCAAGGAAATAAAGGAAAATATCAAATCAAAGACCAATGTGTATAAGGTGGCCAAGGTTAGTGGGAAACTAGAGGATTGGGAAAATTTTAAGCAACAGCAAAGAATGACTAAAAAAGCAATAAAGAAAGGGAAGATAGATTACGAAGGTAAACTTGCGCAAAACATAAAAACAGATAGTAAAAGCTTTTACAGATATATAAAACGGAAAAGAGTGACAAAAGTAAATGTTGGTCCCTTAGAAGATGAAAAGGGGGATTTAATAATGGGAAATGTGGAAATGGCTGAGACCTTAAATAATTATTTTGCTTCCGTCTTCACAGTGAAAGACACAAAAACCATGCCAAAAATTGCTGGTCATAGGAACGTGGGAAGGGAGGACCTTGAGATGATCACTATCACTAGGGAGGTAGTGCTGGACAGACTAATGGGACTGAAGGTAGACAAGTCCCCTGGTCCTGATGAAATGCATCCCAGGGTATTAAAAGAGATGGTGGAAGTTATAGCAGATGCATTCGTTATAATCTACCAAAATTCTCTGGACTCTGGGGAGGTACCGGCGGATTGGAGAGCAGCTAATGTAACGCCTCTGTTTAAAAAAAGGGGGCAGGCAAAAGGCAGGTAACTATAGGCCGGTTAGTTTAACATCTGTAGTGGGGAAAATGCTTGAAACTATCATTAAGGAAGAAATAGCGGGACATCTGGATAGGAATAGTGTAATCAAGCAGACGCAGCATGGATTCATGAAAGGGAAATCATGTTTAACTAACTTACTGGAATTCTTTGAGGATATAACGAGCATGGTGGATAGAGGTGTACCGATGGATGTGATGTATTTAGATTTCCAAAAGGCATTCGATAAGGTGCCACACAAAAGGTTACTGTAGAAGATAAAGGTACGCGGAGTCAGAGGAAATGTATTAGCATGGATAGAGAATTGGCTGGCGAACAGAAAGCAGAGAGTCGGGATAAATGGATCCTTTTCCGGTTGGAAATCAGTGGTTAGTGGTGTGCCACAGGGATCGGTACTGGGACCACAACTGTTTACAATATACATAGATGACCTGGAAGAGGGGACAGAGTGTAGTGCAACAAAATTTGCAGATGACACTAAGATTAGTGGGAAAGCGGGTTGTGTAGAGGACATAGAGAGGCTGCAAGGAGATTTAGATAGGTTAAGCGAATGGGCTAAGGTTTGGCAGATGGAATACAATGTCGGAAAGTGTGAGGTCATCCACCTTTGGAAAAAAAACAGTAAAAGGGAATATTATTTGAATGGGGAGAAATTACAACATGCTGTGGTGCAGAGGGACCTGGGGGTCCTTGTGCATGAAACTCTTTTTTGAGTTTACCTGCAAAACATAAAAAACATTAAACGGTGCCACCCGACCTGGGTGACACTCCAGACATTTTCAAGGCCCCTTTTTTTTTTTTGTTTTTTGGGTTTTTTTTTTGGGGGCGCTAAAATCAAATTTTTCCAGTGCCCCCTATAAAAGGGAAGGGGGACACTAAAAGCACCGGCAATTAAAACAAATTAAACTTAAAAACGTAAAATCAAATTAAAATTTGGTTGCCGGGCGTGATGATGCACTCCAGTCCCTCCGGTGCCCACCTCTCGCGGAAGGCCGCGAGCGTACCGGTGGACACCGCGTGCTCCATCTCCAAGGACACCCTGGACCGGATGTAAGAGCGGAAGAGAGGCAGGCAGTCAGGTTGAACGACCCCCTCGACCGCCCGCTGCCTGGACCGGCTGATGGCACCCTTGGCCGTGCCCAGGAGCAGTCCTACGAGGAGGCCTTCGGACCTACCCGCTCCCCTCCGCACAGGGTGCCCAAAGATCAGGAGAGTGGGACTGAAGTGCAGCCAGAATTTCAGGAGCAGCCCCTTCAAATAGTGGAACAGGGGCTGCAACCTCGTGCACTCAATAAAAACATGGAACACGGACTCCTCCAGACTCCTTGTGCATGAATCCCAAAAGGTTAGTTTGCAGGTGCAGCAGGTAATCAGGAAGGCGAATGGAATGTTGGCCTTCATTGCGAAAGGGATGGAGTACAAAAGCAGGGAGGTGTTGCTGCAACTGTATAAGGTATTGGTGAGGCCGCACCTGGAGTACTGCGTGCAGTTTTGGTCACCTTACTTAAGGAAGGATATACTGGCTTTGGAAGGGGTACAGAGACGATTCACTCAGCTGATTCGAGAAATGAGGGGGTTACCTTATGATGATAGATTGAGTAGACTGGGTCTTTACTCCTTGGAGTTCAGTAGGATGAGGGGTGATCTTATAGAAACATTTAAAATCATGAAAGGGATAGATAAGATAGAGGCAGAGAGGTTGTTTCCACTGGTGGGGGAGACTAGAACTAGGGGGCACAGCCTCAAAATACGGAGGAGCCAATTTAAAACCGAGTTGAGAAAGAATTTCTCCTCCCAGAGGGTTGTGAATCTGTGGAATTCTCTGCCCAAGGAAGCAGTTGAGGCTAGCTCATTGAATGTTTTCAAGTCAAAGATAGATAGATTTTTAAGCAATAAGGGAATTAAGGGTTACGGGGAGAGGGCGGGTAAGTGGAGCTGAGTCCACGACCAGATCAGCCATGATCTTATTGAATGGCGGAGCAGGCTCGAGGGGCTAGATGGCCTACTCCTGTTCCTAATTCTTATGTTCTTATGTTCTTATGTGTGGTGTAAATGGATTTCCAAAAGGCATTTGATAAAGTGCCACATAATTAGCTTGCCAACAATGTTGAATTCCATAGAATAAAAGAAACAGTGGCAGCATGGATACAAAATTGGCTAAGTGACAGGAAACAGAGTAGCTGTGAACAGTTGTTTTTTGGACTGGAGGAAGTTATGGCTCGGCCTCAACTGGAGTATCGTGTCCAATTTTGGGCACCGCACTTTAGGAAGGATGTGAAGGCCTTAGAGAGTGTGCAGAAAAGATTTACAAGTATGGTTCCAGGGATGAGGGACTTCAGTTATGTGGATAGACTGGAGAAGCTTGGGTTATTCTCCTTAGAGCAAAGAAGGTTGAGAGGACACTTGATAGAGGTGTTCAAAATCATGAGGGGTCTGGACAGAGTAGATAGATAAACTGTTCCCATTGGTGGAAGGGTCGAGAACCAGAGGACACTGATTTAAGGTGATTGGCAGAGAAACCAATGGCGACATGAGGAAAAACATTTTTTACGCAACAAGTGGTTCGGATCTGGAATGCACTGCCTGAAAGGGTGGTGGAGGCAGACTCAATCATGGCTTTCAAAAAGGAATTGGATAAGTGCCTGAGAAAAAAAATGCAAGACTCCGTTGAAAGGGGAGTGGGACCTACTGAAGTGCTCTTGCAGAGCCGAGTGGCCTCCGTCGGTGCTGTAATCATTCTGATTCTATGATCTGTCTTACTTCTGCATCAAATGCATTGAACTGGGCTTCTACGGCAAATGGGGCGTTAATGACTTTCCTTACACAATGAACAATTGACAAATCTGGCAGAAGTCCTCTGTTGCACCTTGAAATGAAGTGCTACAATGACTTTCTGAGCCACAGTAAGAACTATCCTACTTTTTGAAGTTTGTAGGATGAAACCAATCTCTTCTAGGGTTTCTGGAGAGAACCACAGCCTCTCTATGCACAACTCCAGGAATATATTAAAATAATACCTTCCGGATCGATCAAGCCTGGATGCTGGGCATCTGCAAAGGGTTTTGAATCTCCTGCAATTCTGCCATATGAGCTTGAAATTAAGGATGCTCTGCTATTCTTCATCTTCCTGTTCAAACATCTAAATCATAGAGGGAAATCCCCATTGATAAATCCTATCCTGCAGCCTTGCAGTATATTTTAGTAAAGTTTTCCAAACAAAAAATACTCTTGCATGAGCCTCCCAAATTAAGCTAGGAAACTTAAACTTAAAGAGAAAAAGATTGCCAATAGACTAATCTAAAGTAAAATGATGAGTCTTTATATTAAATAGGATAAGGAATAGGCCATTCAGCCTCTCCAGCCTGTTCCACCATTCAATTAGATCATGGCTGATCTGTACCTTAACTTCATCTGTCTGCCTTGGTTCTGTAACTCTTATCGCCCTTGCCTAACAAAAATCTATCCACCTCAATTTTGAAGTTTCTAACTGAACCAGCTTCAGCAGCCTTTTGGGGAAGAAAATTCCAAATATCCACTACTCTTAGTGACAACAACAACAGCTTGTATTTATATAGCGCCTTTAATGTAGTGAAGTGTCCCAAAGTGCTTCACAGGAGTATTATGAGACAAAATATTTGACACCGAGCCACATAAGGAGAAATTAGGGCAGGTGACCAAAAGCTTGGTCAAGGAGGTAAGTTTTATGGAATCCCTTAAATGAGAAAGAGAGGTAGAGAATGGAAAGGTTTGACCAGGGGATTCCAGAGCTTAGGGCCTAGGCAACAGAAGGCTCGGCCCCCAATGTTTGAGTGATTATAATCCGGGATGCTCAAGAGGGCAGGATTAGAGGAGCGCAGACATCTCAGGGGGTTGTGGAGTTGGAGGAGATTACAAAAATAGTGAGGGGCAAAGCCATGGAGGGATTTGAAAACAAGGATGATAATTTTGAAATTGAGGCATTGCTTAACTGGGAGCCACTGTAGGTCAGCAAGGACAGGGATGATGGGTGAGCGAGACTTAGTGCGAGTTAGGACACGGGCAGCTGAGTTTTCGATCACCTCTAGTTTATGCAGGGTAGAATATGGGAGGCCAGTCAGGAGTGTATTGGAATCGTCAAGTCTAGAGGTAACAAAAGCATGGATGAGGGCTTCAGCAGCGGATGAGCTGAGGCAAGAGCGGAGACAGCTGATGTAACGGAGGTAGAAATAGGCAGTTTGTTAAGCAGTGGATATATGGTCCAAAGCTCATTTCAGGGTCAATTATAACACCAAGGTTACAAACAGTCTGGATCAGCCTCAGACACAAGTTGGGGAGAACGATGATGTCATTGGCTAAGGAACAGAGTTTGTGGTGGGGACTGAAAACAATGGCTTCAGTCTTCCCAATATTCAATTGGAGAAAATTTTGCTGATCCAGAACTGGCTGTTGGACAAGCAGTCTGACAATTTAGGGACTGAGGAGGGGTCGAGATAAATGGTAGTGAGGTAGAGCTGGGTGTTATCAGCGTACTTGTGGAAACTGATGCTGTGTTTTCGGATGATGTCGCCAAGGGGCAACATGTAGATGAGAAATAGGAGGGGGCCAAGGATAGATCCTTGGGGCACGCCAGAAGTAACGATGCGGGAAGAGAAGCCGTTGCAAGTGATTCTCTACCTATGATTTAGATAGATAAGAATAGAACCAGGTGAGTGCAATCCTACCGAGCTGGACGATGGTGTGAGAGGCATTGGAGAAGGATAGACTGGTCAACCATGTCAAAGGCTGCAAACAAGGCAAGAAGGACGAGTAGGGATAGTTTGCCTTTGTCACAGTTACAAAGAAACACAGCCAGTGCGAAATTGGGATCGGTAGCGTTTTAGTACCAAAATGGCATCCGTTGCAGAAGCACAATTGTGGGGTGATTTGCACCAGATGCCATATTGGTGAGGGTGTTAGCATGTGTGCAGCTCATGTCCACCGGAAGTATGCAGAGGTTGGTAGATGTTTGGAACTCACTTCCGCAAATGGCAATTGATGTGACATCAATTGTTAATTTTAAACCTGAGATTAATAGATTTTTTTTTTTAAACAAAGGTATTAAGAGATATGGGGCAAATGCAGTTATATGGAGTTAGGTCACAGATCAACTATGATCTCATTGAATGACAGGACAGCCTTGAGGGGCTAAATGGCCTACATCTGTTTCTATGTTCCTAGCAGGGAGATGATGACATCAATCAGTGAGCAATGCTGATTTGATGCTAGCGGTGCCATTTTGGAGCAAAACGCTCCAGCTAATGCCCTATCAAGCTCACACAGATGAACACTCATTCAGCAGCAGGAAGGCCCCTCCACCAGAGCTATTTAAAGGGCTCATCAAATACTTACAGGTTAGTTGCTAGTTGATTTCTTCTCACTGTTACTATGATGCTACAAATGTTTGTTGCTTTCTATAGTGGGCGTGATGTGGCAGGTGTCAAGGGGAATTTTTGCTGACTTTAAGGCTTCTGCACAAATCACTTGCTGCCAGACATGGGGGAAGTAGTAGGCATTCTCCTTCGAATATAGCGTGACTTGGAGAAAGAACAGGGCACGCAGAGCAGGGCAAGTTGCTGGAAGAGGGAGGAGGAGGATATGAAGGGCTCTCAGCAGGAGGCCATTTCTGCCCAGAGTGTTCAG
Organism: Pristiophorus japonicus; assembly: GCF_044704955.1. Taxonomy (NCBI): domain Eukaryota; kingdom Metazoa; phylum Chordata; class Chondrichthyes; family Pristiophoridae; genus Pristiophorus; species Pristiophorus japonicus. The sequence continues at coordinate 136,635,930 of NC_091977.1, forward strand.
GGAGCAACTCTACGATCTGAATGTCAGCGAGGAACAATGGGCGAGACGTCTGTGCTTCAGTAAGGACGCCCTCACTGAAAACTGCCACCTGCTGTAGCCACAACTGCATCGTCAGAGCAGGGGAGAACTGCATTGCCAATGGCTGTCAAGGTTATCGTGGCAATTAATTTTTACGGGCTGGAGCAGGAGATATTTGTAACATCTTGCAGTTTGCTGTCCATTGTTGTGTAATGGAGGTCAATGAAGCATTGTATTCAAAAAGAGCTGACTACATTTCATTCTCTCTTGCCAGAGACAAGCAGACAGTCGCAGCTTTGTAAATATTGCAGGCTTCCCCATGGTGCAGGGTGCCATTGACTGCATGCACATTGCTTTGCGGGCACCGCATGTCAACTCTGCCATGTACTGGAACCGTAAGGAATTCCACTCCCTCAACATTCAGCTGCTGTGCGACCACAAGCAGCACATCATGCAGCTCAATGCCCGTTATCCTGATAGCAGTTATGATGCCTTCATTCTGCGACAGTCTGCTGTGCCAGCTGCATTTGAGCCACCGCAACAAAGCAAAGGTGGCTACTGGGCAGCAAGGGCAGACCATTAGCGTGTTGAAACAATCCTTCCATTGCCTGGACCATGCTGGAGGAGTCCTACAAGTACTCAGCAGGGCGGGTGTCAAGATTTGTAGTATTCAGCCTCAAACTGCACAACCTCACCATCATGAAGGCACAGCCCTTGCCACCAGCGATACGGTGAGGAGCATGAGGAGGAAGAGGAGGAAGGGAGGAGGCAATCTAGACAGCTTCTTTCTGCCTGTGTTGTCCGTGAAGGAATCATCCAATTGCGGTACCAGTTGCCACAATCCAAATTCCCCTTGCACCAACAATCCCACTCCTTACCTTCCCTCTGTCACTGACCATCACAGTGTAAATTCTTTATCTAAAGAGTGGTGAGAATGTGGGACTCGCTGCCACAGGGAGTGGTTGAAGCGAATGGTATAGATGCATTAAGGGGAGAAGTGAATAAAGGGTTGTGTCGATAGATTTAGATGAGGAAAGACGGGAGGAGGTTCGAGTGGAGCATAAACACCGGCATGGACTGGTTGGGCCGAATGACCTGTTTCTGTGCTGCATATAATATGTAATCCTATATAAACCAGTTCCATATGGCAAAAGATGCCCTCCAAGCTTTGGGCAAAGCACTGAAGTTGGCATTGGACTCCTCCATGCTCCTTGACATTGCACTCAGGCTTTCGGGCAGGCCTGCCAATGCACCAAGCATTTCATTATACATACCTGTCTGCATTCTTCTGTAGCCTGCTCCGTCAATGATCTCATCTGAGTTCTCTGCAGTAGAACTTGTCCTCTGGGGAGCTGGCATCTGCACTATCCTTGCCGCCTGCTCTGGCTGCAGGCTGCTCATGCCTGATGTCTCTCTATATGCAGATCCTGCTTCTCTGCTATCCTAAATTACGTGCAGTGTCAGTATCTGAGCTGGTGGTTGGGTGTGTGAAATCAAATGACGGTGTGCCTTCATCGTCACTGTCTTCTTGCTGTTCCTCTACTGCCTGGCCAGGTTGTACCTATTGGGAATCTGAAAGGAGAACGGCTCAAGGGTAAGTTTGCGGTGAGGGGAGGCGGGTGGGAAAAAACAAGAAGTGCAAGCTTACACCATCTGCAGCTTGTAAATCACAAGAGATTGTGGGATGAGGAAGAAGTAGGATGTGAGAAGGAGAATTAGGTTTGAGGAAACAGTCATCTGCAATGTTTTCAGCCCCGCCGCTGGACACGGCCTCAGCAATGGCCATTCCAATAATAGTCAGCACCGTTTCCTCCATGTGGATTACGACATGCAGATGCACCTGTTAGCTCTTGCTGTCTCCAGTTGTGCACCACAATATCCTGCAAGAGAGTGGTAAATGTGTCAATGAGTGTCGTACAATGCGTTTGGGTGTTGTGGCTGTCATGGTTGTATGGAATCAAAGTGACCGATGGAGTGAGGTGAAGCTATGTATATTAGGTATAAATCCTGATTGATAGAGATTGTTGGTAGGTGAGTGATGGGGGTGTGGTGAATTGAGCAGTGGCTGGTGCTAGTGGTGCAGTTGGTAGGCTATGGCATTTGAAGATGAATTCACTGAACTTGACCACTCCTTAGGTCATTGAACTTCTTGCGGCACTCCAGCTAGATCCCTGGGGTTTGACTCCTGGCATTGACCTCCACGGCTCTCTGCTCCCACTGCCTTCTGAACATGTGTCTGCAGGGCCTCCTGGCCTCCTGCAGATACAGAACCTCTCTGGTACTTTCCACCTCATCCTCCAATGCAGCATCTGAAAATTTTGGAGCATGCTCTCTCCCATGTTGTGGCATACTTCAATGTTTCCCAGGTCAGTATCTCTTTTTCCATGACTGTCAGCACCTGCTCCAGCCACAATGTACCTCCCATTTAAGCAGTGCAGGCTAGCTTTAAGCAGTGCAGGCTAGCTTTACATAAGAACATAAGAATTAGGAACAGGAGTCGGCCATCTAGCCCCTCGAGCCTGCTCCGCCATTCAACAAGATCATGGCTGATCTGGCTATGGACTCAGTTCCACTTACCCGCCCAGTCCCCATAACCCTTAATTCCCTTATTGGTTAAAAATCTATCTATCTCTGATTTGAATACGTTCAATGAGCTAGCCTCAACTGCTTCCTTGGGCAGAGAATTCCACAGATTCACAACCCTCTGGGAGAAGAAATTCCTTCTCAACTCTGTTTTAAATTGGCTCCCCCATATTTTGAGGCTGTGCCCTCTAGTTCTAGTCTCCCCGACCAGTGGAAACAACCTCTCTGCTTCTATCCTGTCTATCCCTTTCATTATTTTAAATGTTTCTATAAGATCACCCCTCATCCTTCTGAACTCCAACGAGTAAAGACCCAGTCTACTCAATCTATCATCATAAGGTAACCCCCTCATCTCCGGAATCAGCCTAGTGAATCGTCTCTGTACCCCCTCCAAAGCTAGTATATCCTTCCTTAAGTAAGGTGACCAAAACTGCACGCAGTACTCCAGGTGCGGCATCACCAATACCCTGTACAGTTGCAGCAGGACCTCCCTGCTTTTGTACTCCATCCCTCTCGCAATGAAGGCCAACATTCCATTCGCCTTCCTGATTACCTGCTGCACCTGCAAACTAACCTTTTGGGATTCATGCACAAGGACCCCCAGGTCCCTCTGCACCGCAGCATGTTGTAATTTCTCCCCATTCAAATACTATTCCCTTTTACTGTTTTTTTTTTTTTCCAAGGTGGATGACCTCACATTTTCCGACATTGTATTCCATCTGCCAAACCTTAGTCCATTCGCTTTACCTATCTAAATCTCTTTGTAGCCTCTCTATGTCCTCTACACAACCTGCTTTCCACTAATCTTTGTCATCTGCAAATTTTGGTGCTCGTCTCTCTCGCTATTTTCCCCCTGCAAATACATCCAGCAAATGAACATGGCCATTAGTGCTGGCTGGATGCAGAGATCATTTAAATAAGCAAGTAGCACAATGTTGTAAACATATAAAATTCTGATGGGATTGGACAGGTTATAGGCAGGAAGAATGTTCCCTTTGCTGGGGAGTTTCAGAACCAGGGATCACAGTCTAAGCATAAGGAGTAAGCCATTTAGGACAAAGATGAGGAGAAACTTCTTCACTCAGAGTGGTTAACCTGTGGAATTCTCTACCGCAGAAACATGTTGAGGCCAGTTTGTTAGCTATATTCAAAAGGGAGTTGGATATGGCCCTTACGGCCAAAGGGATCAAGCGGTATGGAGACAAAGCAGGAAAGGGGTACTGAGGTTGAATGATCAGCCATGATCTTATTGAATGGCAGTGCAGGCTCAAAGGGCCGAGTGGCCTGCTCCTGCATCTAATTTCTATGTTTCTAAGTTGCAATCTCTGTACCTGTTTTTGAAGGCTATCCAATTTAACCCCCAGCATTTCTGTTTCTAGCATCAGCCTTCTTCAGCTGCTGCTCTAAATTACACATTTCATTACTTTCCATTACAAAGACTGCCTATTTTCACCTCTGCAATATCACCTGCCTCTGCCTGTGCCTCAACCCATCTACCCTAACGCTCATCGATCAATTCGGAACTTGACAATGCCAATGCTCCTCTTGCCAGCCTCCGATTCTCTACTGCCCATAAACTTCAGCTCATCTTCCTTTTTATTTAAATCCCTTCATGGCTTTGCCCTTATCTCTGTAACCCCCTCCAGAACTACAACCATCCCACCCCCCAAACTCTACATTCCTCTGACTCTGCCCTTTTGCACTTTATTCCCCCCTCCACTCCTTCACCCCACCATTGGTGGCTGTGCCTTCAGTCATCTAAAGTGCCACACTCAAAATTCTCCCTAAATTCCTCCACGTCAACTCGCTCCCCCTTTTCCACTCTCTCCACTTCTTTAATCCACCACTTTGACCAAGCTTTTGGACACCTCTACTAATATCTCCTTCTTTGGTTCGGCATCCATTTTTGTCTGATTCGGCCTCTATGAAGCAACATGGGATGCTTTCTACGTTAAAGCCACTATATAAATGGAAGTTGTTGTTATTATAGTGATATAAGTTATTCTTTGGTCATTAAATGACTGAATTTAGGAAGCACTGGCCGTGATATTTGAAACCTAGCACCGGCTGGTCAAGCCGGTTTCGTCAAAGAACTAGATGCGCTTCACTTCTGCCCACTAAAGACACATTGTTGATTTGATGCATGATCTGCTATTTTGGACATTAGCACTCGAATATATGCCCTCTCCAAAGCACGCACAGCTGAATGTGTGTTCAGCTGCACGACTGATATCCCACCAGTGCTAATTAAAGGAACCCACAACTTTTCAGGCAAGTTTTGATTTTTGCTTTTGTACTGGTTCCTTTTAGTTTTTTGAATAGTGGCTTGATGTAAGACATTTATAACATTGTTAAATTATGCAGGGAGAGCTGTTGGATGTTTGTAAGGCTTTGACTCTTATGGAAAGGCATCTAAGAACAACACTTGCTCCCAGTCCTGGGCTGTAGCATCACATGAAGATGGAGCAGAGGCAAAACAGGGGGAAAGTTGTTTGCAGAGGGAGGAGGAGGAGAAGGAAAAGGAAGAAACAGGAGAGGAGGAAACTGATATGTCCTTACTATACAGTATAAATGTACACGAGGCCCAGACTTGAGAGAAGGTCACTCTGTGACCAGTTACCTTTACTACCAAACCTCAAGTGATGAAGGTGGGTGGAGCTTCCCCTTTTATACTCCAATCCAGGTTAGGAGTGTCTCCCACAAGTTCGCCCCTTGTGGTCAATGTTCTCAAGGTGCACAACTTGGGTCAGCTTATACATGGGTTACAATGATAGTTGAATACATGACGTCACCTCCCCACACCCCGCCCAAAGTCTTATTGGGATCACAGGTTAAGTCTCTGGTGGTTTACGCTCCCTTGTAGAGCACCTGAGTTGGAGCTCCGGTTGTTGGGCGCTGGCCTGAGTATTTGCTGTTTGCGGTGCCTCAGGCCTGTCCGGACTGCCCACAGTGACTGGGCTCTCCTCCACTTGGCTCCGGTGTTCGGTCACCTGTGGTGGAGTAAACTCTGTCGTGTTCTTCCTCTGCTTCTTCTATGGAATTGCTGAACCTCCTTTTAGTTTGATCCACGTGTTTGCGGCAGCTTTGTCCATTGGTAAGTTTAACTACCAAAACCCTATTCCCCTCTTTGGCAATCACAGTGCCTGCAAGCCATTTGGGCCCTGCAATGTAATTAAGGACAAAAACAGGGTCATTGACATCAATACATCGCGCCCTCGCATCCCTGTCATGGTAGTCACATTGTGACTGACGCCTGCTCTCAACAATTTCTTTCATAGTAGGGTGTATAAGGGATAACCTGGTTTTGAGCGTCCTTTTCATTAGCAGCTCTGCGGATGGAACCCGTGTGAGCGAGTGTGGTCGGGATCTATTGGCCAACAGGAGGCGTGATAAACGGCTTTGTAGGGAACCCCCTTGGATTCTGAGCATCCCCTGTTTGATTATCTGCACTGCTCGTTCTGCCTGGCCGTTTGAGGCAGGCTTGAACGGTGCCATTCTGACATGGTTGATTCCATTGCCTGCCATGAAATCCTGGAATTCCGTGCTTGTGAAGCACGGGCCAATGTCGCTGACCAAGACATCCGGTAGACAATGGGCGGCGAACATTGCCTGTAGACTTTCTACCGTGGCAGAGGATGTGCTTGAATTTAAAATGGCACACTCAATCCATTTGGAGTAGGCGTCTACTACAACCAAAAACATTTTTGCCATGAAAGGACCTGCGTAGTCCACATGGATGCATGACCATGGCTTGACGGGCCAGGACCAGGGGCTAAGGGAGGCTTCCCTGGGAGCGTTGCCCAGCTGAGCACACGTGTTGCACTTGCAAACACAAAGTTCCAGGTCTGCATTTATCCCTGGCCACCAAACGTGTGACCTGGCAAATGCCTTCATCATGACAATGCCCAGGTGCTCATTGTGAAGTTCTCTGATAAACACCTCTCTGCCCTTCTGGGGCATGACTACTTGGTTTCCCCACAGTAGGCAATCGGCCTGAATCGAGAGTTCACTCCTTGCGCCTATGAAATGATTTAAATTCCTCAGGGCATGTCCCGTACGTAGCTGCTCAGTCCCCATTCAGGACACATTTCTTAACTAAAGACAGTAGCGGGTCTTTATTTGTCCAGACTTTAATCTGGTGGGCTGTCACAGGTGAGCCTTCGCTTTCGAAAGCTTCAACAGCCATGACCATCTCAACATCATGCTCAGCTGTCCCCTCATTGGTGGCTAGTGGGAGCCTGCTTAGTGCATCGACGCAGTTTTCAGTGCCTGGTGTGTGCCAAATTGTGTAGTCATAGGCGGCTAACGTGAGTGCCCACCTCTGTATGCGGGCCAATGCATTCGCATTTATGGCCTTGTTGTCGGCCAAAAGGGACGTTGGGGGTTTGTGATCTGTCTCCAGCTCAAATTTCCTGCCAAACAGGTACTGCCTAGCACCGGAATGATCTCCTTTGTATATGTCCGTAGCTGTGCGTCAATCGGCAATAACTTTGACCTCCTGGCCTTGGACACCCACAACCTTTCGAACTGTTTGATACTCATCAGGGACTGGCTGGCCCCCATGTCTAGTTCCATTAATACTGGGATGCCATTGAGGAGCACTTTCATCATTATCGGTGACATCCTGGTGTTTGAACTGTATATGTGCTCCACATGAATTCTCTGAACTTCAGCTTCCAGTGATTTCCCCCAGTATTCATTTGGCCTCGTAGGACTTACATCGGGCCCGTCCTCCTCGGACATCAAGCTGGCTGCAGGCTTCCTGCACATATGCGCCAAATGACCACTGATGTTGCAGTTTCTGCAGGTGTATTGCTGATAGCTGCAAGATCTGGCTGGGTGTTTGCCTCCACACCTCCAGTATGAGCTTGAGGCCCCATTGTTGGAAACAAAAGGTCCATTACCAGTCGATCGTCTCTGTAACTGTCCTTAAGCGTACCATTAACAGGTGTTGATGGCCACATTACTGGCCGCATTGTCCATTGTGATGGCATGAATCGCTGTTCAGCTAGCCATTGTTTCTGTTGAATTCCCCCTTTGGGTTCGACTACATGCTGGGGCATGTCCGATTGCCCTTGTCTGCCTAGAGAACTCTGTGCCGCGTTAACAATGTTGACTCCCTGGTCGTTTGCCGCATTTGAGCCAAGATTTTTGTCATATATCATTCTGGTCTCTTTCTCCCCTGAGATAAATGTTTGGGCTATCAGAGCCGCCGCTTCCAAGGTCAAGTCTTTGATCTCAATCAGTTTCCTGAAAACCCCAGCGTGCCCGATGCCCTCAATCAAAGTCTTGCAGCATCTCTGCTCTGCATGCATCTGGGAACTTACATAGACTCGCCAGTCGCCAGAGATCTGCCACGAAGTCTGGAACGCTTTGCCCTTCTCGCCTCCGGTGTGTGTAAAACCGGTGTCTCTCCATGTGATTGCTGCTCGCCACTTCAAGGTGTTCCCCGCTCAACTTACTGAGCTCTTCGAACATCTTGTCCGCCGGCTTCTCTGGCGCTAGAAGGTCCTTCATCAGGGAGTACGTTCTGGATCCACAAACCGTCAGGAGATGAGCCCTGCGTTTGTCGGCCGAATCCTGGGCCAACCATTCCTTAGTGACAAAATTTTGCTGTAGTCTCTCAATAAAATCGTCCCAATCATCACCAACACAGTACCTCTCTTCTGTGCTGCTAGTGGCCATGCTCGCATGGTTTAAATCCCAGTTTCTCATCGCCACTAAGTCCTTACTATACAGTATAAATGTGCACAAGGCCCATACTTGAGAGAAGGTCACTTTGTGACCAGTAATCTTTATTAGCCAGCACTGAAGTGATGAAGGTGGGTGGAGCTTCCCCTTTTTATACCTGAAAGTCCAGGTTAGGAGTGTCTCCCACAAGTTCACCCCCTTGTGGTCAATGTTCTCAAGGTGTTCAACTTAGGTCAGCTTATACATGGATTACAATGATAGTTGAATACATGACAGAAACCAAAGAGAGGGAAGTAGAAGATGAGGAAAAAGCAGAAGAGGAGGAAACATAAGAGGAAGGAAGGAAGCAACCCTTTCTGGCTGAGATATCCGGGATCAAATCCTTTGCCTGTGGTACCAGTGAACAGAACTCATATTCCCCTTTCAACATTTGTCCCACACTTTACCTTCCCTCTGTTACTTACCATTGTGGCAAAAAGGATTCATACTAACTGGGTACCTTGTTATTCTTTCTGGCTCTCTGAGACCAGCACATGATGAATTAAAAATGAAACAGCTTTCTGCTAAACATGGGTTATAAATTTTTAAGGCAATTTTAAAGCAACTGAATCTCCACAGATCAGAAGGCTGACCTGTGTGTCTATCAGGTCACTTGTATTTATGGTAATACGCGATGGGAAGTTTATGATGGCAGTAAAATAATTAGAACAGTTAAGTGCATGTTAGTTTAGTTTATGTTCTTTTGGCATTTGTTTTTAATCTTAGTACATCAATCATTTATTGGTAGTATGCAGTGATCAAATGTGAAATTTGATGTCAGAAATGTAAAGGAACATCTGTTTAGGAGCTCCTACTAGAATCATGGAAAGTGTGATGTCTCAGCAGCTCGCTCTCATACTGAAATGGTGTGGTATGGAAAGACCTGAGCTCTTTCAAGTTAGGAAAGATCTATGCACTCACACTGGAATCATGAAGTTTGGTGTCTCTCAGAGCCCATACTGGCTGTGGATCATATGGAGTTTCAAGAAAATTACTGACACTGCATTGTTGCAACTGAGTGTGTGTATAATCTGTTGCTTAAAGTAAAACAAAAAAGAACAAGAAAGCAGTACAATAACCATCACAGCGTGCTCTTGGCCACAATGCTAAAATAAAAAAGCAAAAAGCAAATCGAATGACGATGTTGTTACTACTTCTCTCTCTTCACTCTCTCTCTCTCCTCTCTCTCTTGGTTAACAATTGGCTGGGCAGGTTGGATTTCTTTGGTGTCTGAAGTGATGAAGGCATATGTATAGGGTTATGGTGAGGTGAAGGAGGTAAAGTAAGAGGTGCATGTGCAGCTTGTAAATCAGAAGATACTGTAGGCTGAGTAGGAAGTGGGATGTGAGAAGGAAGAAAATGCATAAGGATACCGGCATTGTGTATTCTTTCACACATCGTGATCCCCGTTTTTGAATTTAATTGAATTTCACCCTTATGTCATTCTCTCCTGAACCCATCATTTGCACGGCTGCAACTTGGCTAGGATGGGAGCATCTTACCAGCAGTAAGTGAGGCTATTGCATTTCAGAAATTACTTACAAGTGGGAACGTTGCAAACACTTTACTAGCTTTAACCCAAATCATCAAATTAACCCTAGAATTATACAAATTGCAGTCGAAAATCAGCTATCCAGCCTAATCCCACTTCCCAGCTCGTGGTCCATAGTCTTGTAGGTTGTGGCACACCCTGCATATACAAGTTATTTTTAAATGTGAAGAGGATTTCTGCCTCTACCACCCTATCAGGCAGTGTGTTCCTGACCACCACCACCCTCTGGGTGAAAAGGTTCTCCTCAATTCCCTTTTAATCATAAGAACATAAGAAATAGGAGCAAGAGTAGGCCATACGGCCTCTCGAGCCTGCTCTGCCATTTAATATGATCATGGCTGATCTAATCATGGACTCAGGTCCACTTCCCTGCCCACTCCCCATAACCCCTTATTCCCTTATCCCTCAAGAAACTGTCTATTTCTGTCTTTAAATTTATTCAATGTCCCAACTTCCACAGCTCTCTGAGGCAGCGAATTCCACAGATCCACAACTGAGAAGAAATTTCTCCTCATCTCAGTTTTAAATGAGTGGCCCCTTATTCTAAGATTATGCCCTCTAGTTCTAGTCTCCCCTATCAGTGGAAACATCCTCTCTGGATCCACCTTGTCAAGCCCCCTCATAACCTTATACATTTCGATAAGATCACACCTCATTCTTCTGAACCCCACTGAGTAGAGGCCCAACCTACTCAACCTTTCCTCATAAGTCAACTCCCTCAACCTTGTGAACCTTCTTTGAACTGCCTCCAAAGCAAGTATATCCTTTTGTAAATATGGAAATCAAAACTGCATGCGATATTCCAGTGTAGCCTCCCCAATACCCTGTATAACTGTAGCAAGATTTCCCTGCTTTTATACTCCACCCCCTTTGCAATAAAGGCCAAGATTCCATTGGCCTTCCTGATCACTTGCTGGACCTGCATACTAACCTTTTGTGTTTCATGCACAAGTACCCCCAGATCCTGTACTGCAGCACTTTGCAATCTTTCTCCATTTAAATAATAACTTGATCTTTGATTTTTCCTGCCAAAGTGCCTCACACTTTCCAACATTATACTCCATCTGCCAAATTTTTGTCCACTCACTTAGCCTGTCATGTCCTTTTGCAGATTTTGTGTGTCCTCCTTATACATTGCTTTTCCTCCCATCTTTGTATCATCAGCAAACTTGGCTACGTTACACTCAGTCCCTTCCTCCAAGTCGTTAATATAGATTGTAAATAGTTGGGGTCCCCACACTGATCCCTGCGGCACCCCACCGGTTACTGATTGCCAACCTGAGAATGAATCATTTATCCCGACTCTCTGTTTTCTGTTAGTTAGCCAATCCTCTATCCATGCTAATATATTACCCTCAATCCTTCAACCAATTACTTTAAATATACACCCCCTTGTTATTAACCTCTCTGCTAGGGGAAATAGGACCTTCCTATCCACCCTATCTAGGCCCCATATAATTTCATACACCTCAATCAAGTCTCAATCAACACCTCAGCCTCCTCTGTTCCAAAGAAAACAACACCAGCCTATTCATTCTTTCCTCATAGCTAAAATTCTCCAGTCCTGGCAATATCTTGGTAAATCTCATCTATACACTCTCTAATGCACATATCCTTCCTGTAATGCGATGACCAGAATTATACACAGTACTCTTGATGTGGCTTAACTAGTGTTTTATACAATTCAAGCATAACCTCCATGCTCTTGTATTCTACAACTCAGCTAAACTCCAAGTCATAGTCGATGTATTTACTGAGGCGTACGAAAGCATGGACCTTACGCTAAATATCTGTAAGACAAAGGTCCTCCACCAGCCTGTCCTCACCACACAGCACTGCTGCCCAGTCATCCAGATCCACTGCGTGGCCCTGGACAATGTGGATCATTTCCCATACCTCGGGAGCCTCTTATCAACAAGAGCAGACATTGAGGACGAGATTCAACACCACCTCCACTGCGACAGTGCAGCTTTCGGCCGCCTGAGGAAAAGTGTTTGAGGACCAGGCCCTCAAATCTGCCATCAAGCTCATTGTCTACAGGGCTGTAATAATACCCTGTATGGCTCAGAGACATGGACCATTTACAGTAGACACCTCAAGTCGCTGGAGAAATACCACCAACGCTGTCTCCGCAAGATCCTGCAAATCCCCTGGGAGGACAGACGCACCAATGTTAGCGCCCTCAACCAGGCCAACATCCCCAGCATTGAAGCACTGACCACACTTGATCAGCTCCGCTGGGCAGGCCACATAGTTCGCATGCCGACATGTGACTCCCAAAGCAAGTGCTCTACTCGGAATTCTTTCACGGCAAATGAGCCAAAGATGGGCAGGGGAAACGTTACAAGGACACCCTCAAAGCCTCCCTGATGAAGTGCTATATCCCACTGACACCTGGGAGTCCCTGGCCAAAGACCGCCCTAAATGGAGAAAGTGCATCTGGGGGGACGCTGATCAACTCGAGTCTTATCGCCGAGAGCATGCAGAAATCTAGCGCCGGCAGCGGAAAGAGCATGCGGCAAATCTGTCCCACCCACCTATTCCCTCAACGAATATCTGTCCCACCTGTGACAGGGACTGTGATTCTCGTATTGGACTGTTCAGCCACTTAAGGCCTCAATTTTAGAGTGGAAGCAAGTCTTCCTCGATTCCGAGGGACTGCCTATGATGATGATGAATAAAGGAATGTATCCTGTATACCTTCTTAGCCACCTTCTCTACCTGTCCTGCAACCTTCAGGGATCTGTGGACCTGCCCTCCAAGGTCTTTCCGTTCCTCCACACTTCTCAGTATCCTACCATTTATTGTTTATTCCCTTGCCTTGTTAGCCCTTCCTAAAAGCATTATCTCACAGTTCTCCGAATTAAATTCCATTTGCCACTTTTCTGCTACTTCAATTACCACTGCATTTAGACATTCCCTAACCGCATACTAGCAGCATAAGGGTACAGGCATAAGATACTCACACGTACATTCCAACTTCTTAAGCTTAATTGTTAAGGCTCTGTGATAAATGGATCATAAAAGTTTAAAAAGCAGGATAAAAATGTGCCACTATATCTGTTAATTCAAATGAAGGGCTACATCTTTAAATTTTATGATGATTATTATGTTTGTGGAGGACAATAAAGGAGTCAGACTTATGCTTTCTAAACAAAGCACCATCTCAACTTCCATTAATTATATGGGTGTGACACATCAACACAGTCACCGCATAAATTTGCCTTATTTGTCGCATACGTGCCAATGCACATAAAGAATAGAATTTGACTGACAACTTCCATTTTTATGGGAATGTGACTGATATCCAGAGTACTATCACTCAATGGAATCCATAAAGCTTTTGAAAGTGCAGGCTATGACATGAGCTTCTTTATCATGTGTATGTATATACCCTGTACACTCAATGTACAGTTACATTAGATTACTGAATATATCTTCACACTGTATACACTATGCCTGTACCACCAGAGGGTGCAACTGGTGGAGACGTATAAAAGGGAGCTCACCTTACTGTAACCTCATTCAGGAGCTGCAATAAATGGACTAAGGTCACAACAGTTCAAGTGCAATACCTTACCTCATGGAGTCATTACTAGAGTGCTTACAGACACAATAATTCAGGTGCAAGTGTATATTAAATAATGACGTGACTATAATGTGACAGAACAAAAAAACGTATTTCCTCATTGTGGTGGTGTCACACAGTACTCTATACATGATGCCAAATAATGTCTCTTCTCCAGGGGAATGGCAATTCTGAAACAAAACCTACTGTCAACTATGCTAGGCTTCACCACTACCACCAACTGGGAGAAAGTGCTTCATGAGAGAAAAGAGGCTTCCATCCTCCCATGTGGAGCTAAAGCTTTCATCCTCCCATCACCTGGTCACTTAATATCCAGAATCATTATCAATTCAAAGAGGTGTCCGCTCTTCTTGGCTCCGTCGACGTCGGCGACTGCATTGTCCTCGGGGGGGATTTTAACTGCACCCTCGAGGCGAGGGACCGCTCCGGTGCCCCGCAGTGCATGACGGCGATGGAGAAGTTGAGGGACCTGGTCGGGTCCTTCGACTTGGTGGACGTCTGGCGAAATCTCCACCCCGACTCCAGCGCCTTTACTTGGGTGAGGCCTGGAGTTGGATGGTCTAGAGTCGACCGCCTTTACGTGTCTCGGGCGTACGTTTCCTGCGTCCTGGCGGCCTCCATGCGGCCGGTGCCGTGTTCGGACCACCACCTGGTGTGGGCGGAGCTCGCTTCGCTCCGCGCGAGGACGGGGTCCGTGTACTGGCACTTTAACAACCGGCTGCTGGAGGCCGTGCGGTTCCAGGACTCGTTCCGTCGATTCTGGTCCGACTGGAGAAGGAAGCAGGGGGGCTTCCCCTCCTTGAGGCTATGGTGGGACGTGGGCAAGGCTCACGTCCGCGTCTTCTGTCAAGAGTACGCGAGGGGGTCGACCAAGAGGCGGGCGGCCAGAGTCGGGCGCCTAGAAAAAGAGGTGCTCGACCTGGAAGCCCGTCTCGGTCAAGTCGTCCAGGACCCGGCCCTGCGGACGGTGTACGAAGCGAAGAAGGCCGCGCTGAAGGACCTGCAGCTCGTCGGGTCCCGAGGCGCGTTCGTGAGGTCGCGGATCCGGTTCCTGCGGGATCTGGACCGCGGCTCCCCCTTCTTCTACTCGCTGGAAAAAAGGCAGAGTGTCCGTAAGCAGCTCTTGACGCTGCTGGCCGACGACGGCTCTCTCGTCTCGGATCCGGAGGGCGTCAACAACAGGGCCCGTGAATATTACGGGGCTCTGTTCTCTCCAGATCCGTCCAGCGAGGAAGCGCGTAGAGTTTTGTGGGAGGACCTGCCGAAGGTCAGCCCGGAGGGCGCCGAAAATCTGGAAGCTCCGCTAAGCCTGGTGGAGCTGACCGGTGCCCTCGACCGGCTCTCGAGGGGAAAATCCCCGGGGCTGGACGGGCTGACCGTGGAGTTCCACAGGGCGTTCTGGGACGTCCTGGGGGGCGACTACACGCGGGTCCTGGGGGAAAGTCTGGCGACCGGGGAGATGCCCCTCTCTTGGCGCAGGGCAGTCATTGTCCTGCTGCCTAAGAAGGGCGATCTCCGCCTCCTTAAGAACTGGCGCCCGGTCTCCCTCCTCAGCACGGACTACAAAATCTTCGCCAGGGCGATGTCTGCTCGCCTTGGTGCCGTGCTGGACCACATGATCCACCCCGACCAGTCCTACACGGTCCCGGGCAGGTCCGGGACCTCATCCATTGTTCCCAGGAGGCTGGTCTGTCGGTCGCCTTCCTATCCCTCGACCAAGAGAAGGCGTTCGACAGGGTGGATCACGACTATCTGCTCGGAACTCTGCGCACTTTCGGGTTCGGGACGCATTTCGTCGCCCGGATCCGACTTTTGTACGCCGCCGCGGAGTGTCTGATTAAGGTTAACGGGTCCTTGACGGCGCCCCTTCGCTTTAGGAGAGGGGTGCGCCAGGGATGCCCCATGTCCGGCCAGTTATATGCCGTTTGCGTGGAGCCTTTCCTGCGCCTCTTGCGGACGAGGTTGACGGGACTGGCTCTGCAAGGGCCGGGCGTGGAGGTCGTCCTCTCGGCTTACGCCGATGACGTGCTCCTCGCGGTAGAGGATCCCGCTGACCTGCGGAGGATGCGTGAGTGCCAGGAGATTTACTCGGCCGCGTCCTCCGCCAGGATCAACTGGGAGAAATGTTCCGGACTCCTGGTGGGTCAGTGGCGGGTGGACTCCCTGCCGGAGGAGCTCAGGCCTTTTGCCTGGAGCACGACCCATCTCCTCTATCTGGGAGTCTACCTTAGCCCCGACGAGGGAGCCTGGCCGACGAACTGGCAGGAGCTGGAGGCCAAGGTCACCGCTCGCCTAGGGCGCTGGACAGGACTGCTCCGAGTGCTGTCCTACAGGGGTCGAGCGCTAGTCATAAACCAGCTGGTGGCCGCAATGTTGTGGTACCGGCTGGTCACTTTGACCCCTCCCCCGGCGTTTGTCGCCAAGATACAGAAGAAGCTGGTGGACTTCTTCTGGAACAACAGGAAGCACTGGGTCTCTGCCGCGGTCTTCAGTCTCCCGCTTGAGGAGGGCAGTCAGTCGTTGGTGTGCGTCAGCGCCCAGCTCGCGACTTTCCGTCTTCAGACCCTGCAGAGATACCTTTACGTCGAGCCCCCTCCTAGGTGGTGCGCTCTGGCGAGGTATTTCTTCCGCCAGCAGCGCGACCTCAATTATGACACGCAGCTCCTGTTTGTGAACTTGGGGGATGCCAGGACCGCCCTCCAGGAGCTGCCTGTCTTTTACAGGGAACTCATCAGGGTCTGGAACAAAGTCTCCACCAAGCGCAGCTCTCCGCCGGCTGGAGTGGCGGCCGTCCTGCAGGAGCCGCTGCTCGGGAATCCGTACCTCCACGACCGAGGTTTTATGTGGCGGTCGGAAGAGAGGGCTGTGGCTGGTGAGGTGACCAGGGTCAGGGACCTGCTCGATGGCGGAGGAGCGGGCTGGATGGCGCCAGACTCGCTGGCGCGGCGCCTAAACTCTGCCAACGTCCGCCACGCGGCCGATGCCATCGAGTCGCTAAAAACAGCTCTGGGCCCTGACTCCGTTAGGTGCATTGAGGAGGCTCAAGCACGTGGGGAGATCCCGTCCGAACTGACCACCGTCCGGACAGAATTCCTCATCGGCACCAAACCCCGGAACCTCCCTCGGGGGCCGGCGCCTCACAACTTGAGCCGCCTCGGGGAAATCCCCTCCGTGCCTTTCAGTTCCGCGCGGAGGGGTTTCCTGTACGGGCTGCTCCTGCACACTCTCAACTTTGCCATCCTCGCCGGCCGTCCGGACACTCCATGGCGTACCATCTTGCCGTCCGGAGGAGGCGGGGGTCCCCGATGGAGGGCACTCTACGCAGGGGTCCTCCCACTATTCATCAGGGACTTGGCCTGGAGGGTGGTGCACGGAGCAGTGCCGTGCAATAAATTTTTAAGCCGGTTCACGGACTCCCAGGCCGCCTGCAATTTCTGCGGTCTGGAGGAGTCCGTGTTCCATGTTTTTATTGAGTGCACGAGGTTGCAGCCCCTGTTCCATTATTTGAAGGGGCTGCTCCTGAAATTCTGGCTGCACTTCAGTCCCACTCTCCTGATCTTTGGGCACCCTGTGCGGAGGGGAGCGGGTAGGTCCGAAGGCCTCCTCGTAGGACTGCTCCTGGGCACGGCCAAGGGTGCCATCAGCCGGTCCAGGCAGCGGGCGGTCGAGGGGGTCGTTCAACCTGACTGCCTGCCTCTCTTCCGCTCTTACATCCGGTCCAGGGTGTCCTTGGAGATGGAGCACGCAGTGTCCACCGGTACGCTCGCGGCCTTCCGCGAGAGGTGGGCACCGGAGGGACTGGAGTGCATCATCACGCCCGGCAACCAAATTTTAATTTGATTTTACGTTTTAAAGTTTAATTTGTTTTCATTGCCGGTGCTTTTAGTGTCCCCCTCCCCTTTTATAGGGGGCACTGGAAAAATTTGATTTTAGCGCCCCAAAAAACCCCCCCCCCAAAAAAAAGGGGCCTTGAAAATGTCTGCTGTGTCACCCAGGCGGGTGGCATGGTTTTAATGTTTATGTTTATTTTCAGGTAAACTCAAAAGAGTTTCATTATCAATTCAAGAGACTGGCAGCATTCAGGTGTCTGGAATAGCTGTGAGGTGAACAACCACTATACAAATATATAATTCATGAAGCTAGGGGAAAAAATGGTGGAGTACAAAACAAATGGATACTGTCTTCATATAATTACACAGATCTGGCAGTTTTAGTGAAAAACACATAAGGCTGAAAATTCACAGCTTTTCTAAATTATTTTCTCCATCAGCG
Organism: Pristiophorus japonicus; assembly: GCF_044704955.1. Taxonomy (NCBI): domain Eukaryota; kingdom Metazoa; phylum Chordata; class Chondrichthyes; family Pristiophoridae; genus Pristiophorus; species Pristiophorus japonicus. The sequence continues at coordinate 136,653,674 of NC_091977.1, forward strand.
TGCCAGAAGGGCTGAAAATTAGACCTGAAAAAGTTTCTGTTGAGATGTCCATGAGGCATTGTAAGGGGCAGATATTCGGGCCATCCTTTTTTCAGTCTTCCCAGGAATTATCGTTACGATTGGGAGGATGTTATATAAGATTGGGAGTTAAAATGGATGGAGTGAACATTCGGCCTGATGATCTTTTCTTGTCCTTTTTGTATGTTCATACAAATGGGAAGTTATGCTACAGTTAGAAGGGAAACAATTTACAATATAGTTAAGGCCATAGCCTAAGTATGCAGCTAATAATGGTAGAAAATTGCAACTGGCTAATAGTAGTTACTGGAATTGGATGCACAGATGACGGGGTAATCCTTATTATGCTGGATAGTGAGTAGTTCACCAGTTGCACAACGCATAACATAGGACTTATTTTTGTCAGTTTTATCAGGCTTTGCTCCCACAAATTTTAAGAAAAAAATAACTCCAGGTGGCGACATTAAATCTCAAGCACGTAAAAGCCCACAAATTCTGTGATCTGGGGGTAGAACTGGGACATATTTCCTGTGGGGAATTGCAGTTTGGGCAGGAACCTAGACCTGTTGGCCTGCTGCCCCATAAATTTGCTCCACAAACATTTAGGGAGTGGAGGCAGGGCAGACGTTTCTTGTGTCTGCCCCCATTACATTTATCTGACATTTTAGGGGGTTGTCTAGGTAAACTCTGCTCAGCTTGATCCAATAAGCCCAGTGGATCTAAACCTATTGAGAGTCAGTATAGGTTCTATTGTGGGTCTATTGAATGATTCGAGAAGAGAAAAAAGGTAATCAATTTCAGATGGATCAATTACCTTAACACCAATGAGGGACATTCTAAACATTTTATGGCCAATTTGCTTCACTTTGATTCAGGCCTCGGGTGTTTCCTCTGGGCATGGCAATGTGCTGTTCTGAATTTTGCCTCCTCGTGGGGTAGATTTCTCTGTTCCACCATTATAGGCACGGGCAACTACCTCTAATGTTCTAATGAACCCCTCCCCTGGATTTGGTATGAGGTTCGGGGGAAGAGCAAAGCAACAACAGTCCTAACCTGTCACACTTCTTCCCCCTGAATAGGGTCCATGGAATTTCTACCCTAAAGTCCGTCAGAAATCATTTCTGAATTTGCCTGTACTCACTGTGCTACGAATTGTTTCAATTTATTGATCAGTTGCTATGATTCTTCTGATGCACATTTTTCCACAAGATTAGATACACATTACATGATTTAACTAAATTGAGCAAAGAATGATTTGCTGGGAAACAATTCCCAGTGCAGATAGTAAAATAACTGTTCTATAAGGATAAGGGGTAAGCCATTTAGGACCGAGATGAGAAACTTCTTCACCCAGAGAGTGGTGAACCTGTGGAATTCTCTACCACAGAAAGTTGTTGAGGCCAATTCACTAAATATATTCAAAAGGAGTTAGATGTAGTCCTTATTACTAGGGGGATCAAGGGGTATGGCGAGAAAGCAGGAATGGGGTACTGAAGTTGCATGTTCAGCCATGAACTCATTGAATGGCGGTACAGGCTCGAAGGATCGAATGGCCTACTCCTGCACCTATTTTCTCTGTTTCTATAGGATGGTTCAACATTGGGATTATTTTAACAGTGAGACATGTATGAGGTATCTGAATACATCATTGTAAAACACCCTGTAGAGTGATGCCATCTCAATATTATTTTTGTTTGGTGCTCCACGACAACTCCACTGAAGCATCTCTACTGAAAGGTTAATAATTAGAATTATCTGGTCAATGTAAGAATTGCGTACTGAGATTTGGTCACTTCTTAGATATCTGAATGTCAACTTGTAGTTCAGTAAAAGGTCATTAATCTTGTTAGTAGAAATGTGCTCTTGTTACAAGTCATTAAAAGCATCTCATTTATACCTTTCTACAGAGATAATTAAATGGTTTATGCATAAAGTGGTTCCAAGCACTGAAGCACTACACCTGAACACACACATTCATTAACATTATGGAGCCAAACGGACCTGACATTTTTAAATTTTACTGCAGCTAGGCTTTCTACTTATCCCAAATTAGCTTATTATGCAAATTACCAAATATTACTGCTGAGTTGGACAACACAATAATTGATTTGGTAGATACTTTCAGCAATTTGCTTAACAAACACATGTAGCTCTACATAGGCCCAGTCCTACTGTAGTATGTTTGTCAGTATAAATTCCTATTTAAAGGAGCATGTCATACAAGACAAGATGAGACACTTGACCATAAGATTGGTGATGTGATGACATCTACTCCAATAATTTAAACAAGCACAGTTTTAGTAAAAAGTGACTGGCATATTTTCTTCAGTAGCACACAGGACTCAAAATTCCACAGACACTGATTCCGGCAGTTGCGGGAGGACCACGCTCTGTAACATATATTCTAGAAGGGGATTAGAACATGTCCGGTGAATTATAGTCAGCTTAATATCAGTGGTAGGAAAAATAATGGAATCCCGACTAAAGGAGAAAATAGAACAGTGTCCAGAAACCAAAAATATAATAGCCAGCATGGATTTAAAAAGGGAAAGTCTTACTTGACAAACCTTATTGAATGTTTTGAAGAGGTAACAGAGAGAGTAGACAATGCTAATGTAGTAGATGTAATTTATCTAGATTTTCAAAAGGCCTTCGATAAGGTACCCCTTAATACACTGATGAACAAGGTCAGAGAATGTGGAGTCAGGGGACAAGTAGCAGAATGGATAGGGAGCTGGCTTCAAGACAGAATGCAGAGAGTAGGAGTAAAGGCCAGCTTTTCACAGTGGCAGAAAGTGGCTAGTGGTGGTCTAGAAGGATCAGTGCTGGAACCACTGTTGTTCACAATTTACATTCATGATTTGGGGGCTGAAATTGGTCAATGTTTCACCCGCATCCGCCGAAGTCCCACTGCAAATGTCGGTTTTCTGGGCGATTCCTTCGGAACTATCCATCTGCCGTCGAGGTTCCGTCTGGAGGAAGATTGGTGTGGAAGGGTTCCGCCGACGTCAGATTGTGCCGCCCGCCCATACCAGATGTTGGAAAAGTGCCATTTTCATCAGTTATGCTGGCCTCCGGTCGACCTGCTGCCCGCTAGAAGGACCGCTCGGGGAAAAGCAGGTCAGACCTAGACAGCATTCGGCCAGCAGTGAGATCGGGTGGGAGGGAGGGAGGGAGAGGTGGACGGCAGTCAGGTAGCATGGAGAATGGGTGGGAGGGAATGCTGGAGACCATCACATCACAGCAGCTGGGCGGATGCTGCACCATATGAGTGGGACTGCTAGAAAAAAAATTAGGTGCATGTTGTATTACTTTATTGTTGATGGTGATGACGTGGCAGTGTGAGCTGTGAGGAGGATACTAAGAGGCTGCAGGGTGACTTGGATAGGTTAGTTGAATGGGCAAATGATTGGCAGATGCAATATAATGTGGATAAATGTGAGGTTATCCACTTTGGTGGCAAAAACAGGAAGGCAGAATATTATCTGAATGGTGACAGATTAGTAAAAGGGGAGGTGCAACGAGACCTGGGTGTCATGGTACATCAGTCATTGAAAGTAGGCATGCAGGTACAGCAGGCAGTAAAGAAAGCAAATGGCATGTTGACCTTCATTATGAGAGAATTTGAGTATAGGAGCAGGGAGATCTTGCTGCAGTTGTACAGATCCTTGGTGAGACCACACTTTGAGTATTGTGTGCAGTTTTGGTCTCCTAATCTGAGGAAGGACATTCTTGCTATTGAGGGAGTGCAGCAAAGGTTCACTCGTGATTCCCGGGATGGCAGGACTGACATATGAAGAAAGACTGGATCGATGAGGTTTATATTCACTGAACTTTAGAAGAATGAGAGGGGATCTCATAGAAAAATATAAAATTCTGATGGGATTGGACAGGTTAGATGCAGGAAGAATGTTCCCAATGTTGGCAAAGTCCAGAACCAGGGGTCTCAGTCTAAGGATAAGGGGGAAGCCACATAGGACCAAGATGAGGAGAAACCTTTTCACCTGGAGAATTGTGAACCGATGTAATTCTCTACCACAGAAAGTTGTTGAATCCAGTTCATTGGATATATTCAAAAGGGAGTTAGATGTGGCCCTTACAGCTAAAGTGATCAAGGGGTATGGAGAGAAAGCAGGAATGGGGTACTGAAGTTGCATGATCAGCCATGATCATATTGAATGGTGGTACAGGCTTGAAGGGCCGAATGGCCTACTCTTGCGCCTATTTTCTATGTTTAAATTGGATGTCATAAAAGTGACTGAAATGTATCTACACTGATGGAGGCTTTTTTGTTGGACCTTGTTGAAAGTCCTACATTGAGAAGCCCAATGGCGAAGTGACAATTATTATGAGTAACTGAAAAGTGTTCAGCATCTCACATTTTGTATATCCAAGCTACTTCATTAATTGTGTCACACAACGTACTGCAATGTAACTGATGACCATGTCATCTCAGGGGTGGCACTCCTCCATGTTTGGTCTCGCAAAAATAGGGTTGAAGTGTAAGTCTTAAGGTCTGCCATGCAAGTAGGTAAACAGAGAGCAATTGAATGACAGGCATCCTGCATTGGTGACCCTTCCTTGTCATCTTGTAATGGCCTGATGACCAGACCCATTATACACTGTAGTCAGATGTGGATAGGAAGATCTTCCTGATGAAGCAGATGACCTGAGGGACAGATGTGTGTTTCTCGCAACATACCAGGCATGCGTTAAAATGACACATGCACCAACAAAGGGTCAGCAATGTGAGTGTATTTACGTGCACAATAACAAAGGTTACATAAGATTATTACATTTACATAAATTTACAGGAGCAACACCCACCCCTCTACCCAGCACCACCAACTCTCTTCCACCACCCCCCCCCTTGCAGCGATCCCCAATGTCTTCTTCCTCCGCATGCCTACATGACAGCGTGGCGGTCCTCTGCCCATCATTGCCTCGGGTTGAGGAGGTTGTGCAGGAGGGCAGCGGGATGTCAGAAAATGTGTGCGTCTTGGTGAAAAGGTAGGGCACGGGACCGAAGGCGCAGCGATCTCCTGCTTCTCTGGATCTGTCTGCCTTGAGGGTGTAGGGTCAGGGGCTTGCACTACATATGCAGAAGCCATCTTTTGCCTCATGGACTCAACGCATTCCATTGTGCGCTCCAAGACTGTAATGAGCTGGTCCATTCTCTGATCATACTGCTGGGTGAAGGAGGCGATGCTGCCAGCTGTCACAGCCATGGTCTGCAGCATGTCGCGACCTATCTCCACGCTGGTGCTTGATAGCTGCACCATCTGGTTGAATGCAGAGAGCCGTGATGCATCCGCAGATGGTTACTCGCTGATGCTGGGTGCTGGTGCCTTGCTTCCCTTCGAGCCATGGCCTCTGCACTTGGTTGAGCATCTGTGGAGTCCGTTGGAAAGCCCAGGAAATCGGAGGCCGGCGCCGAGGTTCTGCAGACATTTGGCTCACGTGGCAGGAGGTTGATGTCAGCCACTTCCGGCTCCTCCAGGTCAAGGGGCAGAAAGATGGGCCCTTCTCCCTTGTCGCTCTCCGGTTCTTCCTGGCCCTAAGTGGCGGAGGTGGCAGCGGTGGAAATGGGTGATGTGGGTGGGGCTGCAGGAAGGATCAGGTGTCTTCAGGTTTGGAGAACGTCTGAGTGGGAGATGCTGCGGTCTCAAGCTTTCTGTGAAGTCCAGAGGTTGATGGTCTCTCTAGATCCGTGCTGTCCGACTCATCATCTGCAAGTAGAGGACAACATTTCAGTCTGTAGCGGGAGTGGGGGGATGGTCAAGCTGAGATATGAGCTGTTCCATCTCACATTATGCCAGCAAGGAGTTCCATGTATGCATGTCCACACCAATAATGGCCGACAAAGTGCGTTCAACCACGAGTGCCTTAATGTTGCATATACTTTCATGCCATGAGCGTTGCTGACACTAGAGATGAGTATAACCTTACCACACAGTAGCACCGGATCTGCATCAATGTGTGTGGTTGCACGGCGGCGGTCACCCACCAATGCCATCGTACGCTTCTCCAGCCTGGTCAATTCGACCACTTCTTCTGGGGCCCCTTCAGTCGCACTCAGACTTGCTTGGTTGGCTACTTGTTTTTTCTGCACAAAGCAACATTGCAGCCTTTAGCCCCTTTGCTGATGCCCACCACACACACTCCCACACACACACACATCTGGCAACATGTTTTTGGCCTTGGAGAGAAGGGGACGAATAAATTTGTCCTCACTCTAGCTGACGGCAGCAAATCATTCCAACATTTGAGGCATTGATCCCCATCCTGCTCAACATGCCCATTGCAGTCACCATCTCACCGATGTCCATCCAAAGACGTCGGTATTGGGCTGGTGGAGGCTTGCCACGACCATCCCGGGTGAGTTCGTTGTACCTGCGCTCCACCTCCATCACTAGCTCCTCCAATTCCTGTTCATTGAACCACGGAGCTCTAGACCTGGTTTTGGCAATCTTCATTGAAGATTTCTCGCTACTCATCCTCAATGACGAGCGGAATGGCTGCTGAAGAGTTTGTGGGTTTAAATTTCTCACACTGCCCCCTCTGCAACTCAGACTGTTCCCTCTCCAATGCCACCTCTCTGCTCTCTAACCTCCAACTCTCTCATCTCCCCTCTCACACACTCAGATGGAATAAAGTGCTCTCCTTTTATGCGCATGCGCAGTTCCCCAATCAGCCTCCAAGGGCCATGAAATGGCTACATGTTGGATCAAGAAAATTACAAAAAAAACAAACCCCGAAATCTCGCGCATGCGCAGTGGAGGCCTTCCGAAGATCCCCGAGTAGATAGGCCTCTAACTGACGCACAGTAGTGACGTTGGCCGCCGAGTCGTGCTCCCGGCCGGCGACTGCCGCTCCCGCTGCCGCCCACACAACGGAGCTGAAAATGGCTCCCTACGGGACCCGGCGGCAGCAGACAGCAGAAATGGACCTCCCGTTCGGGAGCCGCCGAGAAATGGGCGGACTGTAGCCAGGACCAAATTCGGGCCATTAGACTTTGGAATCAAAAACACAATTTCTAAATTTGCGGATGACACCAAATTGGGTGGGGGGGGGCTGCAACAAATCACAGGAGGACATTAATAAACTTGCAGAATGGGCATATAATTGGCAAATGAAGTTCAGCACAGATAAATGTGAGGTATTGCTTTTTGTCATGAAGAATAGGGAGGTCACTTATTACTTGGAGGGTGAGAGTCTAGGTGGGGTCGAGGAATAAAGGGATCTCGGAGTACAAATACACAAATCACTAAAAGTTACGACACAGGTTAGCAAGGCCATAAAAAAAAGCAAGCCAAGCACTAGGATTTATTTCTAGAGATATAGAATTGAAAAGTAGGGAAGTTGTGCTAAACCTGTATCGTACTTTTGTTCAACCGCACTTAGAGTTCTGATTGCCATATTATGAAAAGGATATTGAGGCACTGGAGAGGGTGCAGATAAGATTTACAAGAATGATACCAGAAATGTGAGGGTATATATTTCAGGAAAGGATGAACAGGCCTCTTTTCTCATGAAAAAAGAACGCTGAGGGGTAACCTAATAGGGGTCTTTAAAATATGAAACGTTTTGATAGAGTGGATCCAGAGAGAATGTTTCTACTTGTGGGGAAGAGCATAACTGGAGGCCATCAATATAAGATAGTCACCAAGAAATCAAATAGGGAATTTAGAAGAAACTTCTTTACCCAAAGAGTTGTGAGAATGTGGAACTCGTGACAACAGGGAGTGGTTGAAGCGAATAGTATAGATCCGATACGAGAGCCACAGACCCTGTTACAGGTGGGACAGACACTCGTTGAGGGAAGGGGTCGGTGGGGCTGGTTTGCTGCACGCTCCTTCAACTGCCTGCGCTTGACCTCTTCACGCTCTTTGCGTTGAGACTCGAAGAGCTCTACACCCTCCTAGATGCACTTTCTCCACCTCGGGCAGTCTTCGGCCAGGGTCTCCCAGATGTCAGTAGTGGTGTCGCACTTTACCAGGGAGGCTTTCGGGGTGTCCTTATAACGTATTCACTGCCCATCTTTGGCTCGTTTACCATGAAGGAGCTCCACATAAAGCATTTGCTTAGAGAGTCTCGTATCTGGTATACGAACTATGTGGCCTGCCCAGCGAAGCTGATTGAGTATGGTCAGTGCTTCAATGCTGGGGATGTTAGCCTGGACGAGGACACTGATGTTGGTGCACGTATCCTCCCAGGGGGGTTGCAGGGTCTTGCGGAGACATCGTTGGTGATATATCTCCAGCACCTGAGTGCCTTCTATACATTGTCCATACCTCAGATCCATACAGGAGGGCGGGTATTACTACAGCCCTATAGACCATGAGCTTGGTGGTAGATTTGAGGGCCTGGCCTTCAAACACTCTTTTCCTCAGACAGCTGAAGGCTGCACTGGCACACTGGAGGCGATGTTGAATCTCCGCATCAATGTCTGCCTTTGTTGATAAGAGGCTCCTGAGATTTGGGAAATGTTGCACGTTGTCCAGGGGCGTGCCTTGAATCTTAATGATTGGAGGACAGTGCTGTGCGACGGGGATAGGCTGGTGGAGGACCTTTGTCTTATGGATGTTCAGCGTAAGGCCCATGCTTTCATACGCCTCAGTGACTACATTGACTATATCCTGGAGTTCAGCCTCTGATTGTGCACAGACGCAGGCATCGTCCGCATACTGCAGCTCAACGACAGAGGTTGGAGTGATCTTGGACCTGGCCTGGAGGCGGCGTAGGTTAAACAGCTTCCCACTGGTTCTGTAGTTTAGTTCCACTCCAATGGGGAGATTGTTGATTGTGAGGTGGAGCATGGTAGCGAGGAAGATTGAGAAGAGGGTTGGAGCGATGATGCAGCCCTGTTTTACCCCGGTCTGGACGTGAATTGGGTCTGTAATGGATCCGTTGGTAATGTCATCGTGAAGCAGGTGAAGGATGTTGACAAACTTTTGGGGGCATCCGAAACGGAGGAGGACGCTCCATAGATCCTCATGATTGACCGTGTCAAAGGCCTTTGTAAGATCGAAAAAGGCCATGTATAAGGGCTGGCGTGCTGCAATAGAGGGTTATGTTGATAGATTTAGAAACCTAGAAACATAGAAAATAGTTGCAGGAGTAGGCCATTTGGCTCTTCAAGCCTGCACCACCATTCAATATGATCATGGCTGATCACGCAACTTCAATAATCCATTCCTGCTTTCTCTCCATACCCTTTGATCTCTTTAGCCATAAGGGCCACCTCTAACTCCCTTTTGAATATATCTAACGAACTGGCCTCAACAACTTTCTGTGGTAGAGAATTCCACAGGTTCACAATTCTCTGAGTGAAGAAGTTTCTCCTCATCTCGGTCCTAAATGGCTTACCCCTTATCCTTAGACTATGACCCCTGGTTCTGGACTTCCCCAACAATGGGAACATTCTTCCTGCATCTAACCTGTCCAATCCCTTCAGAATTTTATCTGTTTCTATGAGATCCCCTCTCATTCTTCTAAATTCCAGTGAATATAAGCCTCGTCGATCCAGTCTTTCTTCATCCCGGGAATCCGTCTGGTGAACCATCACTGCATTCCCTCAAGAGCAAGAATGTCCTTCCTCAGATTAGGAGACCAAAACTGAACACAAAATTTAAGGTGTGGCCTCACCAAGGCCCTGTACAACTGTAGTAAGACCTCCCTGCTCCTATACTCGAATCCTCTCGCTTTGAAGGCCAACATGCCATTTGTCTTATTCACCGCCTGCTGTACCTGCATGCCAACTTTCAATGACTGATGTACCATGACACCCAGGTGTCATTGCACCTCCCCTTTTCCGAATCTATCACCATTCAGATAATATTCGGCCTCCCTGTTTTTGCCACCAAAGTGGATAACCTCACACTTATCTACATTATACTGCATCTGCCATGCATTTGCCCACTCACCTAACCTGTGCAAGTCACCCTACAGCCTCTTAGCATCCTCCTCACAGCTCACACTGCCACCCAGCTTAGTGTCATCTGCAAACTTGGAGATATTACATTCAATTCCTTCGTCCAAATCATTAATGTATATTGTAAATCGCTGGGGGCCCAGCATTGAACCTTATGGTACCCCACTAGTCACTGCCTGCCATTCTGAAAAGGACGCATTTATTCCTACTCTCTGCTTCCTGTCTGCCAACCAGTTCTCTATCCACATCAATACATTACCCCAATCCCATGTGCTTTAATTTTGCTTACTAATCTCTTGTGTGGGACCTTGTCAAAAGCCTTTTGAAAGTCCAAACGACTTGGACCGATCCTGTCACTGCTTTCCAAATGTGCTGCTATTACGTCTTTAATAATTCATTCCAACATTTTCCCACTACCGATGTCAGGCTAACCAGTCTATAATTCCTTGTTTTCTCTCTCCCTCCTTTTTTAAAAAGTGGGGTTATATTAGCTACCCTCCAATCCATAAGAATTGATACAGAGTCTATAGAATGATGGAAAATGACCACCAATGCATCCACTATTTCTAGGGCCACTTCCGTAAGTACTCTAGGATGCAGACTATCAGGCCCTGGGGATTTATTGACCTTCAATCCCATCAATTTCCTGACTAATAAGGTTTCCCTTCAGTTTCTCCTTCTCGCTAGACCCTCGGTCCCCTAGTATTTCCGGAAGGTTATTTGTGTCTTCCTCAGTGAAGACAGATCCAAAGTATCTGTTCAATTGGTCTGCCATTTCTTTGTTCCCCATTATAAATTTCCCTGATTCTGACTGCAAGGGATATATATTTGTCTTCACTAATCGTTTTTTCTTCATGTACCTGTAGAAGCTTTTGTAGTCAGTTTTTATGTTCCCTGCAAGCTTACACTCGTTCTCTATTTTCCCCCTCCTAATTAAACCCTTTGTCCTCCTCTGCTGAATTCTAAATTTCTCCCAGTCCTCAGGTTTGTTGCATTTTCTATGCCTCTTCCATTTTTATGCCTCTTCCTTGGATTTACCACACTCCCTTATTTCCCTTTTTAGCCACGGTTGAGCAACCTTCCCCATTTTATTTTTATGCCAGACAGGGATGTACAGTTGTTGAAGTTCATCCATGTGATCTTTCAATGTCTGCCATTGCCTATCCACCGTCAACTCTTTTAGTGTCATTTGCCAGTCTATCCTAGCCAATTCACGTCTCATACCATCCAAGTTACCTTTCTTTAATTTCAGGACCCTAGTCTCTGAATTAACTCTCCTTAATCTTAATGAAGAATTCGAACATATTATGGTCACTCTTCCCTAAGAGGCCTTGCAAAACAAGATTGCCAAATAATCCTGTCACATTACACAAGACCCAGTCTAGGATGGCCTGCTCTCTAGTTGGTTCCTCGACATACTGGTCTGGAAAACCATCCCTTACACGCTCCAGGAAATCCTCCTCCACCGTACTGCTACCAGTTTGGTTAGCCCAATCTATATGTAGATTAAAGTCACCCATGATAACTGCTGTACCTTTATTGCATACGTCCCTAATTTCCTGTTTGACGCCATCTCCAACGTCACTACCACTGTTTGGTGGTCTGTACACAACTCCCACTAGCGTTTTCTGCCCTTTGGTATTCCACAGCTCTACCCATATAGATTCCACATCATCCACGCTAATGTCCTTTCTTACTATTGCGTTAATCTCCTCTTTAACCAGCAACACTACCCCACCTCCTTTTCCTTTCTGTCTATCCTTCCTGAATATTAAATACCCCTGGATTTTGAGTTCCCAGCCTTGGTCACCCTGGAGCCATGTCTCCGTAATGAGGAAAGATGGGAGGAGACTCAAGTGGAGTGGACTGCTTGGGCCAAATGTCCTGTTTCTATTTTGTATATCCTATGTAATCCAATGTAACATTAATCCCACCTGCAGTTTGTGGGGTCAATACGAGGGCACCTTATTTAGTACCCACTTAGCTCATGCGCCAGTAAAATGGGGTAGCTACCCACGCATTGAGGGGAAGGGGCCCATGTCCCACTGACCCGGTCAACACTCCGAATGTCCCTGAAATGAAAGGGATAATCGAAAAGGTAATTGTTTTATAAGCATTGTTCTCTTCAGACATCTAGATCAAATATGCCCTTATGAATGCCGATACAACTTATCTTGCTTGGCAAACTGGCTGCTACTGGTACATTGGTTCGCTTTTCAATGTTCGGAGCGAGAACTCCCAATTACAGAGCCCTCAACCCTTGGCCCATCACTTGCCCTGGTAGGGACAGGCAGGAGTTCCATCCCTTACAAGTGAATGAGCAATTTGGCTGAACAGGCGGAGACCCAATGTAACTAGGTATCCCGTGTTTCTTTGGATGTTCCTTCCAAAGTTATTAGATAGGATTACAAACACCTTTACAGGGCATTTGGCCCAAATGGTCGATGCCTGTGTTTATGCGCCACATGAGCCTCCTGGACACTACTTCATCTCATCCTATCAATATATCCTTCCATTCTTTTCTTAAACCCCTCTCAGCTGACTCCTCCATCCTCACCTCCGACAAAAAGTGCGAGTAGCTCATGTACTTTATTGTCACTAAGATTGAGACCATCTGATCAGCTGCCTCTGCCACTTCCCTTCCTCACTCTAGCCCACCAGGCCAAACATCCTCTAAGGTAAACATTGCCCTTTCTCCAGTTTCTCAGTGATCTCTCCTCATGTCCTCTCCGAGCTCAGCTTGTTAATGAGACTAACTTCCTGCTCCCTCAACGCTATTCCTATTCAACTGATGACCATTTCCGTTCCTGGTTCCCAAGTTAGCTGACGTTGTTAACGATTCTTTCTCCTCAGGTACTGTCCACCATCTCCTCAAGAAAACAACCCTTTACCCTTCTGTCCTTGCAAACTAACGCCCCGGGGTTGGAATTCAAGTCTGCCTGAAACGGGCCACACCTACTGTTCTTGAAGTGTTTTTTCCGCCGCTATGGATGAGGTGATCTTTGATGCGAAATTCAGCTATTTGCCGATTCTTTTGGAGCGGGCTGGAAGCCGTTCATAATGAGGGCAGAAGTGTGGCAGTGAGCACTCTAGAGGGGTGGAAATGGAGTAGGATGGAGTCTCCGCCGCTGTCAGTGATCAGCCTGGTGCTGATGATGTAATTATGAGTGTGCATCACTATGTCTCTCCCCTTCACTTAAAGGGGAAAGCCTTCGACATTTTTAAACTTTGGTCTACTGGGCCACCAGGGAGGGTTTCAGCTGGGCCCAAGACGAGGTGCCAGGCTGCCTATTGGCTGCACGGCCGAACCCGGGGGCATCATTGTCAGCCTGACTTGGCAGTTGGCCGACAAAAAAACAAACATGGTGGACATGGCAGTGCGCCGTCCCCTTGACTGAGCATCGCATAGCCATACTTCACACACAGAAAACAAGGTACACTGACAGAACATAAGAACATACGAACATAAGAAATAGGAGCAGGAGTAGGCCATTTGGCCCCTCAAGTCTGCTCCACCATTTAATAAGATCATGGCTGATCTGATTATGGACTCAGCTCCACTTCGCTGCCCACTCCCATAACCCTTTATTCCCATATGGCTCAAAGATCTGTCTATCTCCGCCTTAAATATATTCAATGACCCAGCCTCCACAGCTCTGTGGAGCAGAGAATTCCATAGATTTACAACCCTCTGAGAGTAGAAATTCTTCCTCATTTCAGTTTTAAATGGGCGACTCCTTATTATGAGACTATGTCCCCTAGTTTTAGTTTCCCCTATGAGTCGAAATAGCCTCTGCATCCACCTTGTCGAGCCTCCTCATTATCATTATATGTTTCAATAAGATCACTTCTCATTCTTCTGAACTCCAATGTGTATAGGCTCAACCTATCTTGATAAATCAACCCCTCCATCTCCGGAATCAAACTAGTGAACCTTCTCTGAACAGCCTCCAATACAAGAATATCCTTCCTTAAATACGCAGACCAAAACTGTAAGCAGTACTCTAGGTGTGGCCTCACCAATACCCTGTACAGTTGTAGCAGGACTTTTCTGCTTTTATACTCTATCCCCTTTGCAATAAAGGCCAACATTCCATTTGCCTTCCTGATTACTTGCTGAACCTACATACTAACTTTTTGTGTTTCACGCACAAGGACCTGCAGGTCCCTCTGTACTGCAACACTTTGCAATTTTTCTCCATTTAAATTATAATTTGCTTTTCTATTTTTTTCTGCTAAATGGATAACCTCACATTATCCCACATTATACTCCAACTGGCAAAATTTGCCCACTCACTTAGCCTGTCTATATCCCTTTGCAGTTTGTTTGTGTCCTCCTCACAATTTGCTTTCCCACTCATCTTTGTATCATCAGCAAACTTGGCTACATTACACTTGGTCCCTTCATCCAAGTCATTAATATAGATTGTAAATAGTTGAGGACCCAGCACCAATCCCTGCTAGTCACTGTTTGCCAACCGGAAAATAACCATTTTATCCCGACTCTGTTTTCTGTTAGTTAGCCAATCCTCTATCCACGCTAATATATTAACCCCAATTTTTAACTTGTGCAGTAACCTCTTATGTGGCACGTTATCGAAAGCCTTCTGGAAATCCAAATACACCACATCCACTGGTTCCTCCTTATCCACATTGCTCATTACATCCTCAAAGAACTCCAGCAAATTTGTCAAACATCATTTCCTTTACATAAAACCATGCTGACTCTGCTTGATTGAATTATGCTTTTCCAAATGTCCCACTACTGCTTCCTTAATAATGGACTCCCGCATTTTCCCAATGACAGATGTTAGGCTAACTGGTCTATAGTTTCCTGCTTTTTGTCTGTCTCTTTTTTTTGAATGGGGCTACATTTTGCGGTTTTCCAATCCACTGGGGCCGCCCCAGGATCCAGAGAATTTTGGTAGATTACAACCAATGCATCCACTTTCTCTGCAGCCACTTCTTTTAAAACTCTAGGATGTAAGCCATCAGGTCCAGGGGACTTGTCCAATTTTAGTCCCATTATTTTACCGAGCACTACTTCATTAGTGATCATGATTGTATTAAGTTCCTCCCTCCCCATAGCCCCTTGATTATCCACTATTGGGATGTTTTTAGTGTCTTCTACCTTGAAGACCGATACAAAATATTGGTTCAACATCTCTGCCATTTCCCTGTTCTCCATTATTAATTCCCCAGTCTCATCGTCTAGGGGACTAACATTTATTTTAACCACTCTTTTCCTTTTCATGTACCTATAGAAACTCTTACTATCTTACTATCATTCTTATCTATCTAATCATAGCCAGAAATCACCTGTAATGGTTTCTTTTCCCACATCCTCACTGTTATCTCTAGTGTCCCCCAAGGACCAAATCTTGGCCCCTTCTATTTCTCATCTACATGCTGCCCCATGACGACATCATCTGAAAACACAGCGCAGGTTCCGCATGTATGCTGACGACACTCAGCTCTACCTCACCACCAACTCTCGATCCCTCCACTGTCTTTAAATTGTCAAACAACTTGACCAACATCCAGTGCTGGTTAATAAGAAATTTCCTCCAACTAAATATGGGTAAGACCAAAGCCATTGGGGCCGAAATTGAGCCCCGCCTCAAACAGGGTGCACCGTTTATTTTTTAAAGTTTTTTTCCGCCCCAGTCCATGGGGCCGAGATACCAAAGAAATTCACCGCTTTGGTATTTTTTGGGGATTGATGCGATGTGTGGGGCGGAAGTGACCTTTCAGCGGGTCAGCCATGCCGACCAGTCATCAGCGCCGTGCTGATGACGTCAGCGTAACGCGAACAATGCCATGTTGCACTGACGCGTCACAACGTCCCTCCCCTTCAGTTGAAGAGGAGGGCCACTGCAGAAGTTAGGTCCACTCGGCCACCAGGGAGGGTATAGGCTGGGCCAATAGCAAGAGGGGGTGCCAGGATGCCTGTTGGCAGCCCGGCCGAACCCATAGGCATAATTGTTGGCCCGAGCTGGCAGTCAGCAGACAATAAAAAATAACATTGAATCACCGGCAGCACGACCTCCCCTTTGAGGCCGAACATGCCGCCCAGCCACAGTCAGCTCCCTGCTGGAATTTAAAAGCAAAAATGTAGAAAATGAATTTGAAAGACAGAGGAAACAAGGGCTAGAAAGTAGGCACCAAGGAGGTCTGACTATACCAAATGGAATATATTTCAACGCAAGGAGTATAGCGAATAAGGCAGATAAGCTGGGAGCACAGGTAGATACTTGGGAGTATGATATTATAGCTATTACAGAGACATGGCTAAAAGAGGGGCCGGTATGGCAGCTTAACATTCCTGGTTGCAGGATTTTCAGATGGGATAGAGAGGGGGGTAAAAAGGGAGGTGGGGTCGCGGTATTAATTAAAGAAACTATTACAGCGGTGAGGAGGGATGATATGTTAGTGGGATCATCAAATGAGGCCATATGGGTCGAACTGAAAAATAAAAAAGAGGCGATCACACTGCTGGGCGTATACTATAGACCCCCAAACAGTAAGAGGGAGAGCAAATATGTTGGCAAATTTCTGAGATGTGAGAACATTTTGGGCCGTAATAGTAGGGGATTTCAACTATCCAATATTAACTGGGACAACATTAGTGTGAAGGGTTTGGAGGGTGCAGAATTCCTAAAAATGCATTCAAGAGATCTTTTTTAACCAGCATGTAGCTCGCCCAACATTGGACTGGGGTGGGTGTGGGTTGGCTCTGGATTTAGTTTCTGGGAATGAAGCTGGGCAGGTCAGGTGGAAGGGGTCTCAGTGGGAGAGCATTTAGGTACTAGTGACCATAATTCAGTTAGATTTAGGATAGTTATGGAAATGGACATGGTTAAACCAGGCATAAAAAGTTTTAAATTGGGGAAAAGGCAACTTTACTAAGCTGAGTTGTGATTTAGTCAAAGTGGACTGGAAACAGCTACTTGAAGGTAAATCGGTATCAGAGCAGTGGGGGGCATTCAAGGAGGAGATCCGCAGGGTTCAGATAAAATATGTACCATTAAAGAAAAAGGGTGGGTCTAACAAATCTGGAGACCCCTGCATACCTAGGGACATGCAGGGTTGGATAAAGAAATAAAGGGAAGCTTATGACAGATACCGAGGGCTAAATACTGCAGAATCTCTAGAGGAATATAGAAAGTCCAGGGGTCAGATCAAAAGGGATATTAGGAAAGCAAAGAGAGAGCATGAAAGATTCTTTGCAAGTAAAATCAAGGAAAACTCAAAGATGTTTTATAAATATATTAAGAGCTAGAGGATAACTAAAGAAAGGGTAGGGCGTATTAGAGACCATGAGGATAATCTGTGTTTGGAGGCGGAAGATATGGGTATGGTTTTCAATGAATACTTTGCGTCTGTTTTCATAAGAGAGGGGCGATGCAGACATTGCTATCGAGGAGGATTGTGAAATATTAGATGAAATAAACATGCTGAGAGAGGAGATATTAAGGGGTTTAGCAGCTTTGAAAGTGGATAAATCCCCAGGCCCAGATGAAATGTATCCCAGGCTGTTAAGCGAAGCAAAAGAGGAAATAGCAGAGGCTTTGGCCATCAATTTCCAATCCTCTCTGGCTTCAGGTGTGGTGCCAGGGGACTGGAGGACTGCTAATGTGGTACCTTTATTTAAGGTAGATAGGGATAGACCGAATATTTACAGGTCAGTCAGCCTAAACTCAGTTGTGGGAAAATTATTGAAAAAAATCCTGAAGGACAGGATAAATCTACACTTAGAAAGATACGAAAGACAGTCAGCACAGATTTGTTAAGGGAAGGTCGTGTCTGACTAACTTTGTTGAATTTTTCGAGGAGGTAACCAGGAGGATTGATGAGGGCAGTGTGTATGATGTAGTGTATATGGATTTTAGCAAAGCTTTCGATAAGGTCCCACATGTTAGAGGAATGGAAGATGCCTGTGCATGAGTTCTTTTAATGTGGGGCGGTCGTTGTACACCGGCTACCACACGGACTTAGCTGAGAAAGGACTTGATCCAGTGGCAAGGAGATCCAAGATGACTGGAGACCAGGAACTACTGTATGGGCCTAGTTGCCTACGGCGAGATGCTGGCCACAGGTGAGTAGCGCCCTTGATGGTAGGTGGTCCGAGACTTGGTTGGGGGCAGGCATTGGGAGGATCATTGGCCCACTGGGGTTCAGAGTGGAAGGACGGGGGGGTCACAGCCATGGTACTCATCACATGCTGGAGGAGGAGAAGAGGCCAGGTCACCAGTGGGGAAGGAGAGCTTCAGTCGTCGCTGAAGGAGGAGGGGAGGCCAACTGCCACCATAGGAGAGGAGTACCCTGTCATCGATGAGGAGGAGGTTACCTGTGGGGAAGGAGAGGTCCAGCCGTTGTGGAGGGGAGGCCAATCTCCCGCTGCTGGAGAGGGGGCCTGATCGCCGCTGGAAGGGTGAAGGCCCGATCGCCTGGTCGGAGGCTCCCCTGGATCTATGCGGGGATCCCACATAGCAGACTGGTCACGAAAGTAACAGCCCATGGGATCCAGGGCAAAGTGGCAAGTTGGATCCAAAATAGACTCAGAGGCAGGATGCAAAGGGTAATGGCTGATGGGTGTTTTTGAGACTGAAAGGATGTTTCCAGTGGGGTTCTGCAGGGCTCAGTACTAGGTCCCTTGCTTTTTGTAGTATACAGCAATGATTTAGACTTGAATATAGGGGTATGATTAAGAAGTTTGCAATTGATATAAAAATAGGCTGAGTGGTTGATAATGAAGAAGAAAGTTGCGGACTGCAGGAAGATATCAATCTACTGGTCAGATGAGCAGAACAGTGGCAAGTGGAATTTAATGCAGAGAAGAGTGAGGTAATGCATTTGTGAGGGCTAACAAGGAAAAGAAATACACATTAAATGGTATGACATTAAGAAGTGTACCTGGGAGTGTATCCCTGAAGGTAGCAGGCCAGGTGGATAAGGTGGTTAAGAAAGCATACAGAATGTTGCCTTTATTAGCCGAGGCATAGAATATAAGAGCAGGTGGGTTATGCTTGAACTGTATAAAACACTGGTTAGGCCACAGCTGGAGTACTGTGTACAGTTCTGGTCAACGCATTACAGGAAGGATGTGATTGCACTGGAGAGGGTACAGAGGAGATTTACGAGGATGTTGCCGAGAGAGGAGAATCATAGCTATGAGGACAAATTGGATCGGCTGGGTTTGTTTGCCTTGGAACAGAGAAAGCTGAGATGAGACCTCATTGAGGTATATAAAATTATGAGGGGCCTAGATATAGTGACTAGAAAGGGCCTATTTCCCATGGCAGAGGGGTCAACAACCAGGGGGCATAAATTTAAAGTAATTGGTAGAAGGTTTAGAAGGGATTCAAGGGGAAATGTCATCACGCAAAGGGTTTGGGGGTCTGTAACTCACTGCCTGAAAGGGTGGTAGAGGCAGAAACCCTCACCACATTTAAAAAGTGCTTGGATGTGCACTTGAAGTGCCATAACCTGCAGGATTACGGACCTAGAGCTGGAAAGTGGGATTAGGCTGGATAGCCTCTTGTTGGCCGGCGTGGATATGATGGGCCGAAATGGCCTCCTTCCGTGCTGTAAACTACTATGATTCTGTGAAAGCTGTCAGTGGCACCGACCGGCAGTGGTGCTGCTCCCGCAGCGCAATTCCACACGGTGTCGGAAAGGGAGTCTCTGCCAGTCGGTAAGGGGTCAGCGGGAAAATGGGCAGAGCGGAAACCCATTCTCACCGCTTCTGGCCTGGGGGCAATTTTGGAAGGGTCGGCTCATCCATCTGCCCCCGGTCGGTAAGGTCTCTCCATTCCGTTCCTGCCTCTTCGAGGCAGTAATGGAGCTTATGTAGGGGGACAATTTCGGCACCATTGTCTTTAGCCCCTGCCACAAATTCCGGTCCCTCGCCATTAACTCCAACCCTCTCCTTGCAACTGCCTGAGGCTGAACCAGAATGTTTGGCACCTTGGTGTCATATTTGACCCCAAAATGAGCTTCCAACCTCAAATCCACGCCATCACTGATACCATCCATTGCCACCTCCGGAACGTCTCCTGACTCAGTCCCTGCCTCAGCTCATCTGCTGCTGAAACCCTCATCCATACCTTTGTTACCTCGGGAATTGACTATCCAACGCATTCTTGGCCAGTCTCCCACGTTCTACGCTCCGTAAACTTGAGGTCATCCAAAGCTCTGCTGCCCATGTCCTAACTCGTACTAAGTCCAGTTCGGCCATTCTTCTTCTTAGGCAGTCCCTCGGAGTCGAGGATGACTTGCTTCCACGCTAAGGATGAGTCCTCAGGTGACTGAAGAGTCCAATGCAGGACCTACAGTCTCTGTCACAGGCAGGGCAGACGGTGGTTGGGGGAACAGGAGGTTGGGTGCCTGGGTTCCCATGTGCTCTTTCCGCTGTTGACGCTTGGCTTCAGCTTGCTCTCAGCGAAGAGACTCAGTGTTCAGCACCTTCCCAGATGCTTTTCCTCCATCCTTGTGCTTGCTGAACAACATTGGCTCCCAGTTAAGCAATGCCTCAATTTAAAAAGTCATATTTTTGTTTTCAAATTCCTCCATGGCCTCACCCTCCCTTTCTCTATAATCTCCTCCAGCCCCTCAAGCCTCTGATATATCTGCGCTCCTCTAATTCTGGCCGCTTGACCATCCCTGATTATAATCGCTCAACCATTGACGGCTGTGCCTTCTGTTGCCTAGGCCCTAGGCCCTGGAAGACCCTTCCTAAACCTCGCTGCCTCTATCTCTCTTTCCTCCTTTTAAGATACTCCTTAAAACCTACTTCTTTGACCAAGCTTTTGGTTATCTCCCCTAATATCTCCTCATGTGGCTCGGTGTCAAATTTTGTTTGCTAACACTCCTATGGAGCACTTTGGGACATTTTACTATGCTAAAGGCACTATACAAATACAAGTTGTTTTGTTGTTGTTTCTCCCTCATGTAATTATCTAGTTTCCCCTTAAGTGCATCTTTGCTTTTTGCCTCAACCATTCCCTGTGGTAGCGAGTTCCACATTCTCACCGCTCTCTGAGTAATAAAGTTTCTACTGAATTCTTAATTGATTTATTACTGTCTATTTTATATTTATGGCCCCTAGATTTGGACTCACACAAAATTGAGTCTACCCTATCGAACCTCTTCATAGTTTTAAAGACCTCTATCAGGTCACCTCTCAGTGTGCTCTTTTCGAGAGAAAAGACCCCAGGCAGTTCAGTCTTTCCTGATACTTGTACCCTCTTAGTTTTATAGCATTCTTTTAAATCTTTTTTGCACTTTCTCTAGTGCTTCTATTTCCTTTTTGTGATATGGAAACCAGAACTGAAAGCCATATGCTAAGGCTGCGATTTTTCCTACCAGGTTGGGAGAGAGGTGGGCACCTTCGAGTGCGAGTTAGAACCCCGCTGCCGGTTACAGCCCGCTCTGTTGAAGTGATTTTACCTTGATTGGGTTTGTTAAGCTCGCCCTGCAAGGTTCCCGGCCAATTAAAAGGAAGCGGGTCTGATGACGTCATTTGATGACTCATCACCAGCCGGTTTCTTAAAGGTACCATGCCCACATTCATTTTGATAGTTGTGCTGTCAGTATTTTGCAGCATTGAGGTGCTGCAAACACTGACAAACATTGCACGGTGGCACCCAGGTTCTCCCATGACTCCCTCCATATGCTTCTGGAGAGAGTCATATCTTGCAGGGAGGTTCTCTTCCCTTCAAAGGGGCAGATGAGACCTTCCCAGGACACCAACACAACCTGGTTGCACATTGCAGAGGAGGGCACAAGCAGGGATGTGTTCAGGAGGATCTAGCTGCAGTGGCGCAAATCTTTCAATGATCTCAGGTGATCACGAAAAGTTAGTACAAAGCCCCACACAACTTCATCCTGCTGTGCCACTCATACATCCCCATCACTCTGCCTTCCCTACCCTACTCTTTCACATCCTTACTCACACCAACTTACCTTGCACCTCCACCCATCCCTCTCTCTCATCTAAATAGCCACCCCTCACACACAGCTTTATCCTAATGCAAGCATACCAACCAACAACACACAAGGGTAGGCACTTTGGTCTTTGAGCCAATGTTCATGTAAAGTCAATGTTAAATTGTTGTCAAACATTGAAATCTTTATTTTCAACACTTTGCCTTCTTGACAGTTTTGTGTGCTCCATTGGAAGTGGCTTACTGAGTTGCAGTGAATGGAGAGACATAACGGTTCCCCCCGCAATGGTGATGAGTGTGAAAGTAATGGCTTGGGCATTGTGGGAATACTTTATGGTGTTGTTGCGGGTGGTACCAGCCTGGTGCATCATGTGGCAGCCAGAGTGTACAGCGTCAATTGAAGTAAATCTGGCCATGGTGAGGTCATCCCTGGCCTCTCAGGCAGCAATGTGGTCGGATGCTGATGCCCTGTGCCCCGTGCAGCATGAAGTGGTTATGGTGAAGGTGGGTGCAATTGCTGGTGTGTCTGGTGATGTTAGTGTTGGGGCTGATTGTGGTTGGATTCTGAGGACCGAAGATGAGATTTTTTTCAAGGGCACAGATGCTAATGGAATAGATGGCAGGTGAAGTTGAGATGACAGAAGCGCCCTGTCACTGGTGAGAGAGGTTGTTCCAAGGAGGTGACAGTGGATAGAGAGTATACTCCAAACACTTCTAACCTTCCTAAAGTTGAAAGGAGTATTCCAAATCCTGAAGGCTCCAGCTTGTAACATTGGAAAGTGAACAGCTGTGAAATGGTAGCTTTTAAATCAGTTTTGCCGCTGTCACCTATTCAAAGCAATGGAGAGTCACTGAAAACCTGACGTACTTACCTGACATGATCCCCGAGCGACAGGAATCTCTTGAAAAAGTTGGAAAAATGGTTAGTAGCTGGTAAAAGGCTGCTTAAATACCTTCAAACATCTTCAATATTTCAATTACCTGACCGGCTGTTGACTGGGAAACTTATAAGGAGGCGGGTTCAGAGCGGGATACCGCCCTGCTGTCAATCTTTTAATTTTTGACAGTGGACCCACCTCTGAACCCGCCCTCTGAGCGCTGGGAAAATCCCAGCCTCAAAGTATGGTTTTACCTATGTTCGGAGACTGGCAGAATCCCCTTCAAATTTAGGGGCCATATTGTTTTGAATGCTTCACTGCATTGCAAAAATATAATCATGTGACTTGTAAATGCTAGCAGTAGGTCCACTAATTCTTTGAGGGGGAAAATTGCATTTGTTTTTTGGGGGATTCATGTTTTTTATCCACTTATCAGATAGCGATGATAAAAAATACTTCATTGAATGCAGTGATTGAGATTTTCTGCTAACTCTGCTCCACAGCCTGTGATTTTCCATCCATTCATTTTAATGGATGGTAAATTGCAGGCTGACGAACACGTGTAGGACAATCACGGCCAATGATTTCTGGGTCCCTGGAGTTAGGGGAGGGTGTTAATTTCTATTTAGGACACCAAATGGGTTGAAGAACAGAGCAGTGATGATACATGAGTATTCTAGAGTCTTGCTTGATGATCTTTGGGATGACCACACAGACTGCAGTGGTTCAAGAAGGCAGCTCACCACCACCTCCTCAAGGGCAATTAGGGATGGGCAATAAATGCTGCCCTTGCCAGTGACGCCCATAACCCAGGAACAAAAAAAAAATTCAGGAATTGTGTATGGAATTGTCTCTTTGGATGTTAACTAGTTAGGGTCAAGGCTTAGGCCTAGAAATTGGACATTGGCCAAATCCTGCCTTGAGTTTACAGTTGCTGAAATTGGCTGCAGCCCTACCAGGCCAAAATTCGCACTGTGGCTAAAGAATTTTAGCCCAGCGCTAACTTACCATGTAATGCCCTCCTGGTGGCATTAGTGGAGGCATACAATCCAAAGTTCGGCCCAGGAGTGGCGTTCCAGCTTCTTACAGCCTCTGGAAGCGAGGCTGTGGAGTTCACAAGGAATTGTGAGCAATTAAAAGGGATATGAATTAAAAGAGCAAAGTGTTCAGAACTAATAGAAATTAAAATCAAGTGGAAAAAAAATGCAGCTTTCAGCCCTTATTGCCTTTCAAAAAAAAATTTACATTAAAAAGAAGTCCCAAATAGGAGTATTCAGCAATTAAAGCTGAATTCCCTTCCGAACTTCAACAATTCAGCACTAACGCAAATGGCTCAATGAACCAGGGAAGGGGCTCCCAGGGTCTTGGACTCAACACTCCAGCTTTGTGCAGGGGGTGAACACTGCAAGAGAGGTCCTCTACCCACAGGGGCCAGGAGGCCCTCCAGAAAGAATGAAGTGGAACCAGGTCACCGAGGCCGTCAATGCCAGCAGTGTCGTCCCCACCACCTGGCTCCAGTGCCCAAAGAAGCTTCATGACTCTTCAAAAGCAACTGCATAACTAGCCTCGCACACTGCTCAATACATGACTCCGCCCCTCCCCCCAAATCACTCAACTACCAACAAGCTGTACCAATTGAGGTACATCTCACATTCCTAGCCTCATCTCACCTCCTTGGAGGAGACAGTGCAGGCCATTCTTGACAGAAGAAGAAGAATTGATTTCTTGGTGTCATATTGGATGGATAGATGTATAATGTTGGATTGGAAAGTTGGCTTTTATTTCAGCATTGTGGCCAAGCACGGACCTGAGCGGTGGCATTGGAAGTGACGGTACTCCGGCAAACTCAAAAACAAGAAAAGACGTCACAGGACAGCAGGTAGGTGATTGCGTCATGGCATTTTCTCTCTAAGCTAGGACAGTGCTTTAAACTAGGAGTGGGAAACTATAATGTACTTTGTTAAATGAATAACTCCAAACTCCTCCATCACCATTCCTGGGTATGTCGTGTCCCACCGGCAGGATAAACCCACCCGGGGTGGTGGTACAGTGGTACACAGTCAGGAGGGAGTGGCCTTGGGAGTACTCAACAATAACTCCAGACCCCATGAAGTCTCATGGCTTCAGGTCAAGCATGGTAAGGAATCCTCCTGCTGATTACCACCTACCGCCCTGCCTCAGCTGATGAATGAGTACTCCTCCATGTTGGACACCACTTGGAAGAAGCACTGAGGGTAGCCAGGGCACAGAATGTACTCTTTCTGGGGAACTTCAATGTCCATCACCAAGAGTGGCTTGGTAGAACCACTACTGACCGAGCTGGCCGAGTCCTGAAGGACATACCTGCTAGAATGGGCCTGCAGCAGGTGGTAAGAGAATCAACATGAGGTAAAAATCTACTTGACCTTGTCCTCAACAATATAACTGTCGCAGATGCATCTATCCATGATGGCATTGGTAGCAGTGACCACCACACAGTCACTGTGCAGAGGAAGTGCCATCTTCACAGTGAAGACACTCTCCATCGTGTTGTGTGGCATTACCACCGTGCTAAATGAGATAGATTCAGAACAGATCTAGCAGCTCAAAACTCGGCATCCATGAGGCACTGTGGGCCATCAGCAGCAGAATTGTATTCCACCACAATCTGTAACCTCATGGCCCGGCAACCAATCCTGGTTCAATGATGAGTGCAGAAGAGTACCAGGAGCAGCACCAGGCGGAACTAAATATGAAGTACCAACCTGGGGAAGCTGCAACACAGGACTACATGAATGCTAAACAACGGAAAGCAGCATGCTATAGACAGAGCTAAACGATCCCACAATCAACAGATCAGATCAAAGCAATGAAACGTGGCAACAGCACATGTCCCAGTCCCAGTGGATTGGAAAACCGCAAATGTAACACCCCTATTTAAAAACGGAGGCAGACAAAAAGCAGGAAATTATAGACCAGTTAGCCTAACATCTGTTGTTGGGAAAATGCTTGAATCCATTATTAAGGAAGCAGTAGCAGAACATCTGGAAAAGCATAATTTAATCAATCAGAGTCAGCATGATTTTATGAAAGGGAAATCATGTTTGACAAATTTGCTGGAGTTCTTTGAGGATGTAATGAGCAGAGTGCATCATCATCATCATAGGCAGTCCCTCAAAATCGAGAAAGATTTGTTTCCACTCTAAAAGTGAGTTCTTAGGTGACTGAGCAGTCCAATACGGGAATTACAGTCTCTGTCACAGGTGGGACAGACAGTGGTTGAAGGAAAGGGTGGGTGGGACTGGTTTGCCGCACGCTCCTTCTGCTGCCTGTGCTTGGTTTCTGCATGCTCTTGACAATGAGACTTGAGGTGCTCAACGCTCTCCCGGATGCACTTCCTCCACTTAGGGCGGTCTTTGGCCAGGGACTCCCAGATGTCGGTGGGGATGTTGCATTGTATCAAGGAGGGATGGATAAGGAGGAAATAGTGGATGTGGTGAATTTGGATTTCCAGAAGGCATTTGATAAGGTGCCACATAAGAACATAAGAAATATGAGCAGGAGTAGGCCATATGTACCCTCGAGCCTGCTCCGCCATTTAATATGATCATGGCTGATCCGATCATGGACTCAGGTCGACTTCCCTGCCCGCTCCCCATGACCCCTTATTCCCTTATCATTTAAGAAACTGTCTATTTCTGTCTTAAATTTATTCAATGTCCCAGCTTCCACAGCTCTCTGAGGCAGCGAATTCCACAGATCCACAACCCTCAGAGAAGAAATTTCTCCTCATCTCAGGCCGGCCCCTCATTCTAAGATTATGCCCTCTAGTTCTAGTCTCCCTTATCAGTGGAAACATCCTCTATGCATCCACCTGGTCAAGCCCCCTCATAATCTTATACGTTTTGATAAGATCACCTCTCATTCTTCTGAATTCCAATGAGCAGAGGCCCAACCTACTCAACCTTTCCTCATAAGTCAACCCCCTCATCTCCGGAATCAACCTAGTGAACCTTCTCTGAACTGCCTCCAAAGCAAATATATCCTTTCGTAAATATGGAAACCAAAACTGCACGCAGTATTCCAGGTGTGGCCTCACCAATACCCTGTATAACTGTAGCAAGACTTCTCTGCTTTTATACTCCATCTCCTTTGCGATAAAGGCCAAGATTCCATTGGCCTTCCTGATCACTTGCTGTACCTGCATACTATCCTTTTGTATTTCATGCACAAGTACCCTGAGGTCCTGCTGTACTGCAGCACTTTGCAATCTTTCTCCATTTAAAAAATAACTTGCACATAAAAGGTTACTGCACAAGATAAGAGCTCACAGGGTTGAGGGTAATATATTAGCATGGATAGAGGATTGGCTAACTGAAAGAAAACAGAGAGTCGGGATAAACGGGTCATTTTCCAGTTGGCAAACAGTAACTATTGGGGTGCCGCAGGGATCGGTCCTGGGGCCTCAACTATTTACAATCTATTAATGACCTCGATGAAGGGATCGAGTGTATTGTAGCCAAGTTTGCTGATGATACAAAGATGGATGGGTAAGCTAATTGTGAGGAGGACACAAACAATATGCAAAAGGATATAGACAGGCTAAATGAGTGGACAGAAATTTGGTAGATGGAGTATAATGTGGGAAAATCTGAGGTTATCTACTTTAATTATAATTAAATGGAGAAAAATTGCAAAGTGCTGCAGTACAGAGGGACCTGCAGGTCCTTGTGCATGAAATAACAAAAAGTTAACATGCAGGTACAGCAAGTAATCAGGAAGGCAAATGGAATGTTGGCCTTTATTGCAAGTGGAATGGTATATAAAAGCAGAGAAGTCCTGCCACAACTGTACAGAGAATTGGTGAGGCCACACCTAGAGTACTGCTCACAGTTTTGGTCTCTGTATTTAAGGAAGGATATACTTGCATTGGAGGCTGTTCATTTAAAACTGAGATGAGGAGAAATTTCTTCTCAGAGGGTTGTAAATCTATGGAATTCTCTGTCCCAGAGAGCTGTGGAGGCTGGGAAATTGAATATATTTAAGGTGGAGATCAACAGATTTTTGAGCGATAAGGGAACAAATGGTTATGGGAAGCGAGCGGGGAAGTGGAGCTGAGTCCATGATCAGATCAGCCATGATCTTATTAAATGACAGAGCAGGCTCGAGGGGCCAAATGGCCTCCTCCTGCTCCTATTTCTTATGTTCTTATGATCACAGCACTGTGTTCAGTACCATTCTGCCTTAACAGAACTGAATAGTTATGATTGATTTTATACATGCATTGTTAAATAATGAGAAGCTGTTAATATTTCGCAGCAAAGCAGAAACTTGCAGTAAAGCCCTGAATTTTAAACTTTATTTAAAACCCTAGAAGTTTCAAATATTTCTTTTGGCTCTAGTAAATGTAATGTGCAATCATAAAAGGGGAGGGCGGTACATAGAAACCATCTAGTGAAAACAGGGCCCTTTAAATTACATGGGTGCTTTCGTGATTTGGAGGAAAATTGTCTTGTAAACTGTCTGCAATATGTTCAAAATGAAATTCACCTTAAAGATACCCATATAAAATGGAGTTCAGCTATTGACCTGAATGTTGGGAAGTGGCTGAAAAGCAGGCTAATTCAAACCATTGAACCATAAAGGTTTTTTTTTAGCAAACACATGTTCTCTCAGCTGATCAGTCCATAAAGCTTCTAAGTTAATTGCACCATAAAGGCTTGTTTATACAATAGGCAGTCCTTACTGGTGTTAAAAGCTATTATCACTGGACTCAAATAATTTACAATAACACTTAGGGGGATAAAGATGTCACATCTCCCCATTTGTTTGGAGAAAACCTTGAGAAATGCAAGGTGATTATAGAGAGGTCATAAAGCGCAGACACGAAAAGTCTGTCATTCTCCGGTAAGACCACGCTTCAATGGTGCTTGACATTCACAGGAACTCCACAGCATTCTTACAACCATCTCATCGCATCTATTTGTTTTTAAAAAGAGAAATTTAAGAATGAGGCCTGCTTGCAGTTGGCCTTATTTCTGCCCATCTTTATTGTCTTTTTAGGGCCTTACTTCCCTTCAAATTCCACTAGACTGTTCAACCAAAAGCAGAGGGGAGGAAACAAATAGATTTTGAAAGTGAAACCTGAATCTCACTTATGTCTCATCTAAGCTTTCCACCAGTTTAGCACCATCAGCGATGGATGCAAAATCAGAAGTCCACCATGAAGGTAATAACACAGTTACCAGAAGAAGAACAGACTATCATTTTTGAATTGGAAAAAAGTGTTTTGGATTGTACATATAAGTAATTGCTGTGAGGGTTAATGGCTAGACATTGGAACCAGAGAGCACTGTGCAGGTTCAGTTGAAAAAATATTACTTTAAGGGGGAGAAGAATCCCCAGGGTAGACAAGGAAGAAAAGGAAGGCTAAAGGAAAATACTGTGGATGCTGGCAATCTGAAAAGGGAGAGGTGTTAGCTTTCCTGTCCTGCTGAGGATGTGGAACTTTTGACAGCACTGTTTGTTCTATAGCTCTGGTAGTGAGGGAGTTGGCAGTTAGTGCCAGTGCCACCTCCCTTCAGATGGCACAAGTGACATTCTTGGAGATTTGATGGCACCCATATTCAGGAGTCTGTTCATCCGGCCTTCAATGCCCTCCCGGAGAGCTTGGTCATCTGAATGAATGAAGTTGTGCATCTTTCTTCACTGGCTTGGTGCTATGCCTTGTTGCCTCCTGGGCACAGGTGGGATTAGTGGTCATAATTCTGTCCAAGTGCAATAAAAATATTTGTAAGACATACAGACATCTTAGAGTGTGAAGTGCAAGAGCAAGGCACTGAATCTGCCTTACCTGCTTGTCCCCAGTCTGCTTCTGAAGAGTACAGGCGGAACTGCCTTTTTTAAGGCTCGACAGAAGTTTCCAGGTAGTTCAACTGTTACACCTGTTGAGCACCAATAGGAACGCAAATAAGCGGACCCAGGAAACTCATGTGGATCTCTCTCTGGAGGCCACTGGCGGATGCAACACTCTTTAAAGGTGCATTAGCATCATAAATCATTTTGCTGAAATATAGGCCTATATATTTACACTCAGAGGAGACCAAGTTTTAAACTTAGGATCTCCTTGTCTATGTGGCTTCGCTAGTTATTGGTTAAACCTGTTAAAATGAGCATGAAAACATTAATACATGTCTAAGATTCCTTATTCGGTATTTTAATGCAGGCACTGGCCTGTTAGACGAACGGACGGAAGGACATGTAGTACGGAACGTACACAAAAGGAACAGCACTACAGAGAATGGCCAGAAGAAGAACCAACCATTCATAGAACCAATGACCACAAACCTACAATTGCTACAGCCAGGAAGGGTGATTGTATGTTTTCAGTCGATTTCTCTCAGAAGTCTAGTCCTGTAGTTTTAGTCGGTTTTTGTGCGTAATAAAACTGACACTGGGTTAAGCCTAAATTGTATGCCACATGTTGTCCTTTTTCACTATTAGTTCCAAGGTCTAAGAACCAGAGTAGAGTGAAAAACAAGCACCCTACACCGGGCAGAACTTCATGATCTTTCCGCCCGTTGCTGCCGGGGCCAGTCGGGCGGAGGTTTTGCCGCAGTTTTGTCGGCGGCAGTGGGAGCTGCAGGCAGCGAGAGTTGGTGGGCAGGAGCGGGCGACGGCAGCAGTGGGCGGCAGGTGCAGGAATCTCCACTCGGCAAACATCGGAGGACGTGCACTGCGCATGCGCGAGATTTGCAAAATTGTTTTTTTTGTAGTTTCTTGTAGGCGATTGACATCACTTTTGCCGCGATTGGGGCTGATTGCATAGCTGATAAAAGCTGTGTACTCACTTGCACCTGACAGTTGGAGAGAGAGAAACAAAATCATCACCAGCCATCCATCTAGGAAATTTATAATGAGTGCAAAAAAAACTTCCAAGAAGTCTGATGGAGGGAAGCCCGGAGCTCCCTGGTTTAATGGTGATGAGCTGGAGGAGCTTGTATGTGAGGTGGAGCGCCAGTATAAAGCCCTCACCCGGGATAGTCGTGGCAAGCCTCTACCACCCCAATATAGACGCCTTTGGAGGGAGATTGGTGAGGCCTCAGTGGGCAACATTGTGCGGGATGGAGACCAGTGTCAGAAACGATGGAACGAGGTGGTGGCATCAGCAAGAGTGAGTAAACATTTATTGTTGCACTCCTGTACTACTCCAAAAGGTTCTGTGGCAGTTGTGCGTGCGTGTGTGCGTGCGTGTGTGGTGTGTATGCGCGCGTGTGTGCGCGCATATGTTGCATGAGAAAAACAGGTAAAGGCTGCAACTTTTCTTTCTGCAGAAGAAAAGATCAGCCAAAGCATCAAGCCTGAGTGGCATGGGAGGGGGCCCACCAGATGTCATCGAGTTGACCAGCTTAGAGGAGCGTGCCTTGGCATTGGTAGGTGACTACCCCTGTGCCACCTCAAAGGGTGATGCAGATCTCGTGCTAGAGCCTGGCAAGCTTATACTAATCTCCGGTCTGCGTTACACTCATGTCATGCAAGGGCATGCAATGTTAAGTCAAATGGCTTTTAACGCACTTGTGTCGGCCATTAATGGTCTGCTCATGTAGCGATGGAAGTCCTTGAAGTAAGAACGTAAAATGTGATAGATCACATGTCAGCTTGAGCAACCCCACCCCCCAACTATACATTGAAATGTTATCCTCTACTTGCAGATGTTGAATCGGACAGCACCGAGCACCCCATCCACCTCTGTCACCTAAAGGCCGAGTGTGACACCAATGCTTTCCACCCGACGTTGTCAGCAGCACAACACACCAGCTCCTTCCTCCATCGCCCCCACCCCTCCCCCCCCCAAGATCACCCATATCCACCGCATCCACTTCCGCCACCCAGAGACACGAAGACCAGAGGGAGAGGAGGTGGAAGAGGCCAGTCCTCGAACTACTTGAGGTCGAGGAGGTGGAAGAGGAGGACTCCAGCCTCCTGACATGTGCGCCACCTGTTCGGCCAACATTGATGTCAGGGTCCAACTTTTTGGAATTCGAGTTAGAGGAAGCAGGAACAAGCGCTGGGAGGCGCAGAAGCCGTGCCGGAAAAGCCACCAAGCCAAAAGCCCTCAGGATGATGCAACAATCCAATGAGGACGGGGAACGCCTCGCAGCAATTCAGGAAATGGTCCAGCTGTCGAGGACCAGCGTGGAACTAGGTGGAGATATGCTGCAGACCATGGCTGGAATAGCTGCCAGCATCGCCACCTTTGTTGAGCAGCATACTGCCGGTATGGAGCAGCTCATTAGTGCGGTGGAACGCAACACCGACTCCGTAGAGGCCATGCGTCAGTCGATGCTTTCGGGACATGTCATGCAACGCCCCGAGCCCACACCATCGAAGCCGACAGATCCCGAGGAGCCGGAGATGCCAGCGGCTTCCATCTCGCCCCCTACCTTCTCTCCAAGACGAACACGTCAGCAGCGCTCCGGCTGCCCTCCTGCACCATTTGATGGAACAGAGGTGGTGAGGAGCAGAGGTGCGGGTCGACGTGATGAAGGTGGAGCCATGAAGAGGATGATGGGCCTCACATTGGGGGAGGAGGGGAAGAGAAGTGGTGGTAGTAGGTAGAGGGTTGGTGGGGGAGATGTAGTTTACTCTTCATTAAGTTGTAGCTGTTGTTTCACATAGATCATTGTGAATGTGAATTGAATGGTTTCTGAGAAAATGTACATATGTTGGATTCAATTGTTTACATGTTCTGTCACTTTGGCATGCTGCACTATTCAATACAGTCATATTGTTCACCTACTCTTGGTCAGTGTTTCACTTTCACATCATCTGGGGTACCTGCTGAGAAACAGACAAATCTCCTTCAGGTGTGCTGCTGTATGAGGAATATCTTGCCCTCCACATATGATGCAACTCTTTAATGGGTCTTATCATCAGGCGATTGCGCTACGACAAGTAAGGGTGACCAATGCAGGATGGCTGCCATTGAATGAGAGACAGTTGTACAACTTGGAGGGCACACATTAAGGCTTGCACTTCAGTCCATATTTTCTTAGGTCCAACATCGCGGAGTCCCACTCCTGATATGACATGTTCCTTAGTGACCTTGCAGTCCATTATATATCTTTTTTGCATCTTATATACTTGAGCTCATGCTGTTCTCACTATCACATCCTGCCACCTCAGAGCATTACATGATTTCCTATATACTTTGACATAAGCTCATACCATCTGTGCACTCACATTCTGTCAGTAACTGTTCTGCCTGCAATGGTCGAAAAACCCTTCTAACACATTTCCATGGAGCCTTTACTGTGTTTCGGAACTCATTGCCACTTCCTATACCACATCTGCTCTTCAAAAGAGTATTTTTATTTACATCTGTGAAGTCTTTCTGTGCAGGTTAAGGTCGATCTGAGAACTGATTGAGTCTCTGATAATGGTGCAGCATATAGACGTTACCTGGGATGTGCAGCGCTGCACCACTCTGAGCGATTCTCCCTGCCGCCTGATTCACAGCTAGCTCAAACCACCTTTTTGTCAGCAGTGGTTCTGGAGGGCGGGAACACCACCTTAGAGGATCGTGCATGAGGAAAATCCCATTTTTGGAGCCTCTGGGATGGGCAGGCGGCAGGAAGTTGCCCGGGGGTACTTCCCGGTGGAAACTCCCACCGGGTGGGACCTGGACAGCAGATGGGCGGTACGTGAGGAATCGTTCAGAAAACATTTTTTTCAGCAGTACTTCGGTGGCAGTGGGCGATACTCTGACCAAGTTCCAGTCCAATGTCTACAGGGAGCCAAGCTAACACTCAAATTGTCTCTCTTTTAGCAGCATTTGTTGCCTGTTTTCTGCTTCGGTAGATTCCTACCAAAAATGCAGAAGTAGCCCTTCACTGGGAATTTCTTTTATGCCACTGGAGGAGAAATTACTGAAGTAGAAAACACACAAATTCCCCTGTCAAGTGCCAGCAAGAGTAGCCAAGGAAGAGTCAGAAGTTCAAATGACAAGTAAGCCGTAAATAAAAATACAAACTTTTTATAGAACCTGTTAATAATAGCTTTTAAAACCTTGGGAACTAGGATTGAAATTGAAAAAAATTAAATTCTATGTATATGGAGCTAAACCTTCTATGAGGCACTGGCCCTGATTCTCATTCCACTATCATAATGCTGACTTGCACGCCCTCCCAATTTGGAAACACCTAAACTCACCAGCGTCTGTAGGTTCAGGGGACTGGTATGACTTAGATTGGTTAGACTTGAGTGTACAGGAGTACTGTGTTCAGTTCTGAGCACCACACCTCAGGAGGAATATATTGGCCTTGGAGGGGGTGCAGATCGTGCAGCACAGATTTTTTTTAAAATTCGTACATGCAATGTTGGTGTCACTGAAAGGCCAGCATTTATTGCCCATCCCTAATTGCCCTTGAGAAGGTGATGGTGAGCTGCTGCCTTGAGTCGCTGCAGTCCGTGTGGTGAAGGTACTCCCAGAGTGCTGATAGGGAGAGAATTCCAGAATCTTGACAACGATTTTGAAGGAACGGCAATTTACTTCCAGGTCAGGATGGTGTGTGACTTGGAGGTGATGGTGTTTTCATGTGCCTGCTGCCCTTGACCTTCTAGGTGGTAGAGGTTGCGGGTTTGTGAGTGGCTGCGAAGAAGCCTTGGTGAGTTGCTGCAGTGCATCTTGTAGATTCACCAGAATGATACTGGAGCTAAAAGAGTTAAATTATGAGGACATGTTGCAAAGTCTCGGCTTGTATATAGCGTTTAATATAGAAGATTAAAGGGTAACCAATTGAGGTGTTTAAGATGATTAAAGGATTTGATAGGGTAGATAAAGATAAACTATTTCCTCTGGTGCGAGAGTCCAGAACAAAGGAACAACATAATCTTAAAATTAGAGCAAAGGGTGATGTCAGGTAACACTTCTTCAACATATGGTAGTGGAAATCTGGAACCCTCTCCCTCAATTGAAAATTTCAAATCTGAGATTGATAGATTTTTGTTAAAGATAGTTAATAAGGATTACAGAACAAAGGTAGGTAAATGGAGTTAAGATACAGATCAGCCATAATCTAACTGAATGGTGAAATAGGCTCGAGTGACTGAATGGCCTTCTCCTGTTCCCATTTCCTTTGAGTTCACTCTGTTGCAGGAAGGACTTCTCTTCAGGTATCGGTAATGCATCAATAAGGAATACAAATGTCGAGTGTTACTGCAAGCCACAGAGACCTGCAGTAGCTTAAAGTGCAAACATTTCTTACTACTTGCAACTGAAATGCACGAGTTGAACTTGTGGAAGTGAAATATTTTGAACCCATTGCAAATGCAAACAACCACTGTGCAGAACTGCGCTGACAGCTCTAAAGCCTTGGCTCAATTTATTAGAATAAAGTGATGTATCTAATATTCCTGGAGACCTACTCCATCACCATAATTGTGGTGGGATTGGACTTCTGGCTGCCAGTCTGCCCCAGCCTTGATCCCATCCCAAATTCAGGAAATGGGGGTTGTTGCACTCAATAAATGGTCAGCCTGGGTACTGTGTTTAATGAGCAAGTGTGATCTTAGCACCTTTATTTAGGTTCCAGAATGCAGGTACTTCGTGGAAGGCCTGCTTATATACTGTGCTCCCAAGGGATGCTGGGATTCCTTGGGACTCCAACAGGTGGGCCCTCTCGTGGACAGTTGTGATGCAGGTTACAAGGGGTTAAATACATAACATCACTCCCCCGTGAAGTCAACAGTACACTTATTTACAAGATGAGACAATCTGGGGCTTTGCGTTCCCTTGTCGATTGTCTCGGTTCAAATGCTGGTGTGGTCAGTTCTTCACTGGGCTGTTGGACAGCTGGCCTTGCTGGGCTGCTGGGGATGATGAGTTTGGTTTCATAGTCAATTGTGATGTCAGTTGCCACTTGCGTGTGTGTTGGAAGGTCAAAGTTGCTGGTGTCCTCTTCAGGTTGTTCGTAGCTGTTGGTGAACCACAATTTGATTTGGTCCAAGTGTTTACTGTGCATTTGTTCATTGGTCAGTTTGACCTGAAATACCCCACTCCCCTCTTTGGCTGTGACTGTGCCAGTGAGCCATTTGGGACCATGTCCATAATTGAGCACAAACACAGGATCATTGATCTCAATATCGCGTGACAAATTTGCGCAGTCATGGTACATACTTTGTTGATGCCGCTTGCCCTCCACATGATCATAGAGATCAAGGTGGACAAGAGGGAGCCTTGTTTTAAGTGCCCTTTTCATGAGCAGCTCAGCGAGGGGAATCCCGGTGAGTGAGTGGGGCCTGGTGAAGGAGCAGTACTCAGGACAACCGGGTCTGCAGGGATCCTTCCGACACGCGTTTCAAGCTTTGCTTGATGGTCTGAACTGCACGTTCTGCCTGGCCATTGGATGCGGGCTTGAACGGGGCAGATGTGACATGTTTGATCCCGTTGCAGGTTATGAATTCTTTGAATTCAGCACTGGCGAAGCACGGCCCATTGTCACTGACTAGGACATTAGGCAAGCCGTGCGTGGCAAATATGGTTCGTAGGCTTTCAATGGTGGCAGTGGATGTGCTTACAGAGATTATTGTACATTCAATCCATTTTGAGTAAGCGTCCACGACAACCAAAAACATTTTGCCTAGGAATGGGCCCACATAGTCGACATGGATCCTCAACCACGGTTTGGATGGCCATGACCACGACCACAAGCTTAGCAGTGCCTCTCTGGGTGCATTGCTCAACTGAGAGCAAGTGTTGCATTGGCGCACACATGACTCTAAATCTGAGTCGATGCCAGGCCACCACACATGGGATCTGGCTATGGCTTTCATCATTACGATGCCTGGGTGGGTGCTGTGCAGTTCGCAAATCAATGTGTCTTTGCCTTTCTTAGGCAAGACCACGTGATTGCCCCACAAAAGACAGTCCGCCTGCAGGGACAGCTCATCTTTGTGTCTGTGGAACAGCTTAGCTGCTACCTGCATCTCCACTGGGACACTGGTCCAGCTCACATGGAGGACACAGTTTTTTTTTTTACCAAAGACAATAAAGGATCCTGGCTGGTCCAGGTCCTGATCTGGCGGGCCGTAACTGGGGACTTCTTGTTCTCAAATGCCTCCATGACAATGAGCAAATCTGCTGGCTGTGCCATTTCCACCCTGGTGGTGGGCAATGGTAGCTGACTGAGAGTATCCGCGCAGTTCTCTGTGCCCGGTCTGTGGCGGATTACATAGTTGTAAGCCGACAGCGTGAGGGCCCATCTTTGGATGCGGGCAGAGGCATTGTTATTAATCCCTTTGCTCTCCAAGAATAACGATATGAGTGGCTTGTGGTCAGTTTCAAGCTCAGCTTGAGGCCAAATATGTATTGGTGCATTTTTTTTACCCCGTATATGCACGATAGAGCGTCCTTTTTAACCATACTGTAGGCACTTTCGGCCTTGGACAAACTCCTGGATGCATGCGCAACTGGTTGCAAGATCCCCGATTCATTAGCCTGTTGTAACACACACCCGACCCCGTTTGACGACACATCGCGAGCTAACACCAATCGTTTTCATGGGTTATACAGGACAAGCAATTTGTTAGAACACAATAATTTGTGGCTTTCTTAAAGGCAGCCTCTTGTGAATTCCCCCATACCCAGTCATCTCCCTTGCGCAGTAGCGCATGTAGGGGTACAAGCAGGGTGCTTAACCCAGGTAGGAAATTACCAAAGTAGTTAAGGAGCCCCAGGAACGACCGCAGCTCCATCACATTCTGTGATCGTGGCGCGTTCTTGATGGCCTCCGTCTTGGCGTCGGTGAGTTTGATGCCATCTACTGCGATTCTCCTTCCGAAGAATTCGAGCGTTTCAACCTGAGCCCCACGCAATCCAACCGACTAAGAACCTCTTCCAGATCCTTCAAGTGCTCCAAGGTGTCCTGGCCTGTAACCAATATGTTGTCCTGGAAGACCACTGTGCAAGGAACCAACTTTAGCAGGCTCTCCATGTTCCGCTGGAAGATTGCTGCGGCCGACCAAATCCCGAACTGGCACCGGTTGTAGATAAACAGACCTTTGTGCAAGTTGATGCAGGTGAGGCCTTTGGAAGACTCCTCCAGCTCCTGCGTCATGTAGGCTGAGGTCAGGTCCGGCTTGGTGAACATCTTCCCTCCAGCCAGAGTCGCGAATAGGTCGTCTGCCTTGGCTAGCAGGTACTGGTCCTACAGCGAAAAAACGGTTAATCGTTACTTTATAGTCCCTGCAAATTCTAACTGTACCATCCTCCTTAAGTACAGGAATAATTGGACTAGCCCAGTCGTTGAATTCCACCGGCGCGATGATGCCTTCATGTTGCAGCCTGTCCAGCTTGATTTCCACTTTTTCACGCATCATGTACGGTACCACCCGAGCCTTGTGGTGGATGGGTCGCGTACCGGAAACCAAATGGATCTGCACTTTCGCCCCCGAAAAGCTTCCAATGCCTGGCTCGAATAACGAAGGGAAATTGCTTAGAACCTGGGTACATGCGGTGTCGTCAACGGACGAAAGCGCTCGGATGTCGTCCCAGTTCCAGCGGATATTCCCCAGCCAGCTTCTGCCAAACAATGTGGGGCCATCCTCTGGCACAATCCACAGCGGGAGTTCATGTACTGCTCCATCATAGGAGACTTTGACTTCAGCACTGCCAATTACAGGGATTAGTTCCTTGGTGTAAGTCCTTAGTTTGGTGTGAATGGAGCTGAGCTTGGGCCTGTGTGCCGCCTTCCCCCACAGCCTGTCGAAGGCCGTTTTACTCATTATGGACTGACTTGCCCCCGTGTCCAGCTCCATAGACACTGGAATACCGTTCAGTTCAACTTTCAACATTACTGGTGGGCATTTCGTCGTCGACATGTGTACCCCGTACACCTCTGCCTGCTCAGTACGAGTTTCCAATTCCGTCTGATCCACTGTGGATCGATCTTCCTCTCCAACGTGATGGTTTGCAGGGTTTGCAGCTCGCCTGCACATTCGCTGCAGGTGTCCCATGTTCTGCAGCCATTGCACGCATAGTGCTTAAAGCGGCATTGATGGGGCTGATGATCACCCCCGCAGCGCCAACAGGGTATTAACTGCCTCGCATTAACAGATGATGGCGGACTCTGGGTCAATTGAGGTCGGGCCACAGCAGCCGGCGTGTACATTCTGCCCTGTACATTTCTGCTCAAATCCAATGTTACTTTCTGCTCAAATCCAATGTTACTTTATGCACAGTACTGGTTGAAACTTCTTTGTTCTGCAAAATCTGTTTGGTGTTGTCGCTGGTGGACATAAATGCCTGGGCTATCATTATGGCTTTACTCAGATTCGGAGTTTCTACAGTTGACAGTTTGCGAAGGATTGTCTCATGTCCGATGCCCAGTACAAAAAAGTCTCTGAGCATTTGTTCTAGGAATCCCTCAAACTCACAATGTCCTGCAAGGCGCCTTAGTTTGGCGACGTAGCTCGCCATTTCCTGGCCCTCCGATCGTTGACATGTGTAGAACCAATATTTCGCCATCAAAACGCTTTCCTTAGGATTTAGGTGCTCCCGGACCAGCGTACATAATTCTTCGTAGGATTTTTCTGTCGGTTTTGCCGGGGTCAGGAGATTCTTCATGAGGCCATAGGTTGTTGCCTCACAGACATAGGAGGATCACCCTTCATTTGGTCGCGTTCTCACCCCCTTCCAGCTCGTTGACCACGAAGTATTAATTGAGTCTCTCCACGAAGGCCCCCCAATCATCCCCTTCTGAGAACTTCTCCAGGATGATGATGGTTCTTTGCATTTTCGCGTGGTTATTCGTTACCTCATCGCCAGTTGTTACACTCATAATAAATGGTCAGACTGAGTACTTTCTGTAATGAGCAAGTGTGACCTTAGCTCCTTTATTTTGGTTCCAGATTGCAGATACCTCGTGGGTGGCCTGCTTATATACTGTGCTCCCAAGGGATGCTGGGATCCCTTGGGACTCCAACAGGTAGGCCCTTTGGTGGACAGGTGTGATGCAGGTTGCAAGGAGTTAAATACATAACAGGGATCATTTGCATAAAAGAGGTAGGTATCCACCATTTACAGAGCTCCTTGGGCATTCATCCTATAGGGCGCCAGGAATTTCAGAGCAGCTCCTTTCAACTCCAGTGTTGAGCGGAATCTTTCTGGTTGGCACAGTACAGATTTCCAACTTGCCACTTTTGTCTAATTGCCATTTGGTAAGCGGCAATGTGGGCCTTGCTCCTGCCTGGGTAAGACAAATTACACCTGCACGATGCAAGCATACCAGCCATGGGGTGCAAGTAAGACAAACATTTTGGGAGTTCTGACCAAGCCTATTTCCTATCCTATCAATGTAGAAAAGCATGCACACAAGAAATTCCTTACCATGAGGAAAAAAGAGGCAGAGGATTCTGCACACCAGAAAGAGGCAGAAGGTGATCCAGAAGGACAAGCAGAAGTACCAGCAGAAGTACCAACAGAAGTTGTATCTGAAGGACATCCAGAAGAAAGTCCAGAATTGTTTCCTGATTTTGAGCAGGATGATCTGGATGAAGGCCAGCATGAAGATCCCCTCACTGATCAGATGGTCATATTGGACCTGCAGCCGGTGGAGCCCATGGATCAGGATTTATGTCCCAGTGTGGTCCAGCAATGCACACCTGTGAGAGAGATGCCCAATAGGGTTGAGGAGCAAGGCACAGGTGAGAGATGGCGAAGGAGCGTAGAAAGGATAGCTGAACCACAAGTGCATATAGACATGGTACAGCTCATCGGGATGAGTGGGGAGAGTATGCAGCTAACCAGGTCGCTCCTGGACACCATGAGTGAGGTGAGAGTAGAAATTGCAGGACTGTCAGGAGAAGTAGCAACACTGTCTGGAGGAATAGGATCACCACTGGTGGGGCAGATTAGGGAGGGAATGGTGGATGCACTGTCGGGACAGCTGATGGGGAAATTGTCTGACATATGTGACAGAAATTGGCAGGTAGCTGCTGCAATAAGAGAACACACCCAGGTTGTCATTCAACAACACCAATTGGCAGCATCAACTGCTACCACTTAAATCATCCCCAAACCAAACAGAATCAGGGATTGTGCCACAGGGTGATCCACAGCTTGAAAAAGAAGACAAAGACGAACTCAGGCCTTCCAGAAAGGTGTCGACTAGGTCTGCCCCTGTCCAACCCCACCTATGAAAAACCAAAAAATATAACCTTGGGCTCACCGGATGTCCAAGGAAGTCTGCTGCACCAACAGAAAGGGCTAAGGGTAGAGGCACCAGGCCGGACAAGAGGGGCATTACGCACCAGTGGTCATTGAATAAGGGGGAGGAGAGATATTTGTATCTTGCTGTTACTTGTTTTGTTAATAGAAAAGTTTGATACTGTCATGTATTCAACTGTCATTGTAACCCATGTATAAGCTGACCTAAGTTGTACATCTTGAGAACACTGACCACAGGGGGCGAACTTGAGGGAGACACGCCTAACCTGGACTTTCTGGTATAAAAGGGGAAGCTCCACCCACTGTCTGTCTCTTGAGGTCTTGGTAATAAAGGTAACTGGTCATAGAGTGATCTTCTCTCAAGTATGGACCTCGTGTGCATTTATACTGTATAGTAAGGACATATTATTGGTGACGAGAAACTGGGATTTAAACCACGCGAGCATGGCCACTAGCAGCACAGAAGAGAGGTACTGTGTTGGTGATGATTGGGACAACTTTACTGAGAGACTACAGCAAAGTTTTGTCACTAAGGAATGGTTGGGACAGGATTCGGCCGACAAACGCAGGGCTCATCTCCTGACTGTTTGTGGATCCAGAATGTATTCCCTGATGAAGGACCTTCTAGTGCCAGAGAAGCCGGTGGACAAGACGTTCCAAGAGCTCAGTAAGTTGAGCGGGGAACACCTGAAACCGGCGAGCAGCATGCACATGGTGAGACACAGGTTTTACACGCACCGGCGGCGAGAAGGGCAAAGCATTCCAGACTTCGTGGTAGATCTGCGGCGACTGGCGAGCCGATGTAAGTTCCCAGATGCATGCAGAGCAGAGATGCTGTGAGACTATTTTATTGAGGGCATCGGGCATGCTGGGGTTTTCAGGAAACTGATTGAGACCAAAGACTTGACCTTGGAAGCGGCGGCTCTGATAGCCCAGACAATTATCTCAGGGGAGGAAGAGACCAGAATGAATTATGGCAAAAATCTTGCCTCAAATGCGGCAAACGACCAGGGAGTCAACATTGTTAACGCGGTACACAGTTCTCTAGGCAGACAAGGGCAATTGGACATGCCCCAGCATGCAGTCGAACCCAAAGGGGGAATTCAACAGAGACAATGACTAGCTGAACGGCGATTCATGCCATCGCAATGGACAATGTGGCCAGTACTGGGGCCATCAACAGCTGTTAATGGTGCATTTAAGGACAGTTATAGAGACAGTCAGAGACGATCGACTGGTAATGGACCTTTTGTTTCCAATAATGGGGCCTCTAGCTCATGCTGGAGGTGTGGAGGCAAACACCCAGCCAGAGCTTGCAGGTATCAGCAATATACCTGCAGAAACTGCAACGTCAGCGGTCACTTGGCGCGTATGTGCAGGAAGCCTGCAGCCAGGTCGATGTACGAGGAGGACGGGCCCGATGAAAGCCCGACGAGGCCAAATGAATACTGGGGGGAAATCAC
Source organism: Pristiophorus japonicus (assembly GCF_044704955.1). Classification (NCBI taxonomy): domain Eukaryota; kingdom Metazoa; phylum Chordata; class Chondrichthyes; family Pristiophoridae; genus Pristiophorus; species Pristiophorus japonicus. Next base: position 136,696,120 of record NC_091977.1, read on the forward strand.
TGAAAGCTGAAGTTCAGCGAGTTCATGTGGAGCACATATACAGTTCATATACCAGGACGCTACCGATAATGATGAAAGTGCTCCTCAATGGCATCCCAGTATTAATGGAGCTGGACACGGGGGCCAGCCAGTCCCTGATGAGTATCAAACAGTTCGAAAGGTTGCGGGTGTCCAAGGCCAGGAGGCCAAAATTATTGCCGATTGATGCACTGCTATGGACATATACAAAGGAGATCATTCTGGTGCTAGGCAGCACCATGGTAATCGTGACCCACAAAGATTCGGAGAACAGGTTGCTACTCTGGATAGTCCCGGGGGATGGTCCTGCACTATTGGGGAGGAGTTGGCTTGCTGTCATGAATTGGAAGTGGGGCGATGTCAATGCAATTTCTTCTGTGGAGCGAGTATCGTGCTCACAGGTCCTGGACAAATTTGACTCATTATTTCAACCCGGCATCGGCACTTTCGTGGGGACCAAGGTAGTGATTCATTACAACCGCGATGCCAGGCTAGTGCACCACAAAGCCAGAGCGGTGCCGTACGTGATGCGGGAAAAGATAGAAGGCGAATTGGACCGCCTGCTGAGGGAAAGAATGGGTGACGCAGGTCCTTTATGGGAAAAATGTTTTTGGTTGAAGTAGATGCCTACTCCAAATGGATTGAGTGTGCCATTTTAAATTCAAGCACATCCTCTGCCACGGTAGAAAGTCTACGGGCAATGTTCGCTGCCCATGGTCTACCGGACGTCTTGGTCAGCGACAATGGCCCGTGCTTCACAAGCACTGAATTCCAGGACTTCATGGCAGGCAATGGAATCAACCATGTCAGAACGGCACCGTTCAAGCCAGCCTCAAATGGTCAGGCGGAACGAGCAGTGCAGGGGGATGCTCAGAATCCAAGGAGGTTCCCTACAAAGCCTCTTATCCTGTTGGCCAATAGATCCCGACCACACTCGCTCACAGGGGTTCCACACACAGAGCTGCTCATGAAAAGGAAGTTCAAAACCAGGTTATTCCTTATACACTCGACTATGAAAGAAATTGTTGCGAGCACGCATCAGTCACAATGTGACTACCATGACAGGGATGCGAGGGCGCGATGTATTGATGTCAATGATCCTGTTTTTGTCCTTAATTATGCTGCAGGGCCCAAATGGCTTGCAGGCACTGTGATTGCCAAAGAGTGGACTAGGGTTTTGGTAGTTAAACTTACCACTGGACAAATCTGCCGCAAACACGTGATCAAACTAAAAGGAGGTTCAGCAACCTCATAGAAGAAGTAGAGGAAGAACACAACGTAGAGTTTACTCCACCACAGGTGACCGAACACCGGAACCAAGTGGAGGAGTGCCCAGTCACTGTGGGCAGTCCGGACAGGCCTGAGGCACCGCAAACAGCAGACACTCAGGCCAGCGCCCAACAACCGGAGGCCCAACTCAGGCGCTCTACAAGGGAGCATAGAAAATAGGTGCAGGAGTGGGCCATTTGGCCCTTCGAGCCTGCATCGCCATTCAATGAGTTCATGGCTGAACATGCAACTTCAGTACCCCATTCCTGCTTTCTCGCCATACCCCTTGATCCCCCTAGTAGTAAGGACTACATCTAACTCCTTTTTGAATATATTCAGTGAATTGGCCTCAAAAACTTTCTGTGGTAGAGAATTCCACAGGTTCACCACTCTCTGGGTGAAGAAATTCCTCCTCATCTCGGTCCTAAATGGCTTACCCCTTATCCTTAGACTGTGACCCCTGGTTCTGGACTTCCCCAACATTGGGAACATTCTTCCTGCATCCAACCTGTCTAAACCCATCAGAATTTTAAACGTTTCTATGAGATCCCCTCTCATTCTTCTGAACTCCAGTGAATACAAGCCCAGTTGATCCAGTCTTTCTTGATATGTCAGTCCCGCCATCCTGGGAATCAGTTTGGTGAACCTTCGCTGCACTCCCTCAATAGCAAGAATGTCCTTCCTCAAGTTAGGAGACAAAAACTGTACACAATACTCCAGGTGTGGCCTCACCAAGGCCCTGTACAACTGTAGTAACACCTTCCTGCCCTTGTACTCAAATCCCCTCGCTATGAAGGCCAACATGCCATTTGCTTTCTTAACCGCCTGCTGTACCTGCATGCCAACCTTCAATGACTGATGTACCATGACACCCAGGTCTCGTTGCACCTCCCCTTTTTCTAATCTGTCACCATTCAGATAATAGTCTGTCTCTCTGTTTTTATCACCAAAGTGGATAACCTCACATTTATCCACATTATACTTCATCTGCCATGCATTTGCCCACTCACCTAACCTATCCAAGTCACTCTGCAGCCTCATAGCATCCTCCTCCCAGCTCACACTGCCACCCAACTTAGTGTTATCCGCAAATTTGGAGATACTACATTTAATCCCCTCGTCTAAATCATTAATGTACAATGTAAACAGCTGGGGCCCCAGCACAGAACCTTGCGGTACCCCACTAGTCACTGCCTGCCATTCTGAAAAGTACCCATTTACTCCTACTCTTTGCTTCCTGTCTGCCAACCAGTTCTCAATCCACGTCAGCACACTACCCCCAATCCCATGTGCTTTAACTTTGCACATTAATCTCTTGTGTGGGACCTTGTCGAAAGCCTTCTGAAAGCCCAAATACACCACATCAACTGGTTTTCCCTTGTCCACTCTCCTGGAAACATCCTCAAAAAATTCCAGAAGATTTGTCAAGCATGATTTCCCTTTCACAAATCCATGCTGACTTGGACCTATCATGTCATCTCTTTCCAAATGCGCTGCTATGACATCCTTAATAATTGATTCCATCATTTTACCCACTACCAATGTCAGGCTGACTGGTCTATAATTCCCTGTTTTCTCTCTCCCTCCTTTTTTAAAAAGTGGGGTTACATTGGCTACCCTCCCACTCCATTGGAACTGATCCTGAGTCTATGGAATGTTGGAAAATGACTGTCAATGCATCTGCTATTTCCAAGGCCACCTCCTTAAGTACGCTGGGATGCAAACCATCAGTCCCTGGGGATTTATCGGCCTTCAATCCCATCAATTTCCTGACTAATAAGGATTTCCCTCAATTCCTCCTTCTTACTCGACCCTCTGACCCCTTTTATATCCGGAAGGTTGTTTGTGTCCTCCTTAGTGAATACCGAACCAAGGTTCTTGTTCAATTGGTCTGCCATTTCTTTGTTCCCTGTTATGACTTCCTCTGATTCTGATTGCAGGGAACCTACATTTGTCTTTACTAACCTTTTTCTCTTTACATATCTATAGAAGCTTTTGCAGTCTGTTTCAATGTTCCCTGCAAGCTTCCTCTCGTACTCTATTTTCCCTGCCCTAATCAAACCCTTTGTCCTCCTCTGCTGAGTTCTAAATTTCTCCCAGTCCCCGGATTTGCTGCTATTTCTGGCCAATTTGTATGCCATTTCCTTGGCTTTAATACTATCCCTGATTTCCCTTGATAGCCACGGTTGAGCCACCTTCCCTTTTTTATTTTTACGCCAGACAGGGATATACAATTGTTGTAGTTCATCCATGCGGTCTCTAAATGTCTGCCATTGCCCATCCACTGTTAACCCCTAAAGTATCATTCGCCAATCTATCCTAGCCAATTCACGCTTCATACCTTCAAAGTTACCCTTCTTTAAGTTCTGTACCATGGTCTCTGAATTAACTGTTTCATTCTCCATCCTAATGTAGAATTCCACCATATTATGGTCACTCTTCCCCAAGGGGCCTCGCACACAGAGATTGCTAATTAATCCTCTCTCATTACACAACACCCAGTCTAAGATGGCCTCCTCCCTAGTTGGTTCCTCGACATATTGGTCTCGAAAACCATCCCTTATGCACTGCAGGAAATAGATACAGGCAATAAGATTAAGATTGTAATATTATTGAATAAACCATGGTATAACTCTAGCCATACTATACTTGAGTTCCTCATAAATATTTGTGGCACTTTAAAAAACTTTCCAAAGACTAAAACATCTGCAGTGCATTAAGCGTCAGCTGTCCATCTGTTCCTATGGCACCATTTCTGCATATGAAACAGAAGGTTATAAAGTGCCTCAAAGACTTTAGAACTAAATCAATGCACTAATTTAACTATCCCTATTTTGAGGTACAAAGTTAAATATTATCTATTTGTTTGCCTGCCTGTCTGAGTGTCTGTCTGTCTATCTATCTATGATATAAAATAGTACTCAATCTCCGATTTCCCAGATAGAAATTGGTCTGTGGCTGGTTTTGAGTGTGAAGGCAGCACTGCATCTGTAATGTGCACCTGAACCGGGAGGCCCAAGGCTAGCCTGAAATTGGATCTCATTAACAATAATTAGTCGAGCTGCCAGCACCTGTCACGCCTCCACAGGCAGTTCATAATTCAGTACCATTTTATTTCATATTTTCTGTTCCATTTTTTATTTCATACTTTGACAAAACGTACAACAATTTGGGAAGGAAAGAGACAAAGTTGGTTAGAGGATGGGAGTGTCTCTGAAGTACAAGGTGAGGAGCTGGGGAATAACTACCTGGCAATGATCAGTCTCATCAGAGCCTGGGTCAGCAGATATATAGCCGTACATCTGTTGCAAGGCAACCTGCAGCAACCGTACAGTATAATATTGGCAGATCCAGAGATGGTAATACGAGCTATGATCTAACACTTGGTTCCAGTTTCCTGCAGACATGCTTCAATGCTGAACTAATGGAGTGGTGCTGTGGAGTGGCACAGAGGACCACTGGTCCAGCAATGACTCAAGTTTAACATTCTCATCCTTGTGTTCAAATTCCTCCTTGGCTTCAACCCTCCCTTTTTCTGTATCTCCTCCAGCCCTACAACACTCTAAGAACTGTATTCTTCCAATTATGGCCTCTTGGTCATCTCCAATTTCCTTCGTCCCTCTTTTGATGGCTGTACCTACATCTGTCTAGGCCCTTATTTATGGAATTGCTTCCATAAACCTCTCAGCCTTCCTGTTCTCCTTAAGATGCTCTTTAAAACCTACCTCTTTTATCAAGTTTCCTGTCTAAATGTATCCTTATGTGGGCTCGGTGTCAAAGTTTCTCTGAACACTCATGTGAAGAGTCTTGCAATATTTTACTATGTTAACCACACTATATAAATGTAAGTTTTTGTTCCTTGCAACCAATTCATGCAAAAGTTCTTTGACTTTAGCAGCATTAAACTATGAGTCTGAAACTGGGTGACTGTGACAATTGCTTGCAGACTCTGTCCTGCACTTTTGGTTTCCATTTCTTTGACTTTTTCCTATCTCTTCACTACCTCTTGAGGCTCGGCAAAGGGTAGTAATGGGTCACAATACTTGCTGAGGCTCTCTGAAAAGACTTGCAGAATTTAATTCCCCTTAATGTAACATTCCTCTTGAATTGTCTTCAACCTGTTAAACATAGAAACCTTGACCCCAAGTTTCGTCCCGCGGCGAAAACGGCGCACCTCCGAGTTGGGCACCTGTTTTTCGCGCCGAAAACTGTGCCTATTATTCTAGAGCTCCTTGGAGCTCGATGTCTGCTTGGCGCGGCGTGCTCTTCGCAGCAGGGGGCGGAGCCTAACACTCGCGCCGATTTTCTAAGTAGCAGGGAGCGGGTACAATTCAAATTAGCCTTCGTGGTGCCGTCAACCCTGCGCGTGTGCGCAGTCTCACACAAACATTAGCACTCGGCCATTTTAAAAAATACTGCAGAAAAAGTGAAGATTTGTTTCTTGGACCCTTGCAAAGGCTTGTAATTTAATTTTTTTTGATATTTCTGTGTGTGAGGAGAAATAAAAGTGCCAATTCAACTTTGCAATGGATCAACGTCCACCAAGAACAAAGAATTTCTTGCATGAGGAAGTGGAGATATTAGTCAACGTAATTGAGCAGAGATGGCAGGAGCTAGATACCAGCAACAGAGGTCGCATAAAAGTACCACCAAAAGAAATGAAGAAACGCTGGAACCAAGTTGCAGAAGATTACTGCGCAGTGGTGCATACCAGGAGATCTGGAAGTCAGTGTAAAAAGAAATGGCATGACCTTGGTCAAGTAGTTAGTGTAAGTAATATTTCCCATTTTTAATTTAATCGTAATTGTAACCTGGCTATCTGTATGTCCCACCTTGCAGACTGACACACTCTGTAAAAAGTTATATTTTACTCTTTGCAGAAGAAATTGGCCCACAACAAAAGGGATGCAACTCGGACAGGAGGAGGCGTGCCCAATCTGCATCCACTGACACCCTTGGAACAAAGGGTAGCTGCTATGATGAGTCGTACATGGAGAAAAGCAATCGGTACAGCACAAGCTGGGCCCACACGCGAGGAAGAGGGTAAGTCCTGAAAATACATCATGGCCCTTTAAATCAACCTGCTGCCTGGCCTGCGATGTGTGAGAGTACTCATGCCACCCACCCGGCTTCCTCCCTTGCTGTTAAGCATTTGACTGTTCTGATGTATTTTGCAGAACATGATGATGATGATGACGATGCTGCTGCTGCCAACCCTGAGGATCCTGAGGGTACAGAACAAGGACCAGTACAACCAGCTGCGGACGATCCAGACTGGATGATGGCAGCGATGACTGAAATATCTGCAGGGGAGAGCTTCCAATTTAATGTTGATGAGCTCCCATCAAGGGGCATCAGAGTTTCAACCCCTAGCATAGGTCTTGGTTCCACCTTCCATGGTTTTGCTTCCGATGTTGCGGGTCCCAGTGGTGCTGCTGGTATAATGCAGCATTCTACAATCACTGCACTACCGTCCCAGCCTACACCTCCCTCTCGCATAGGTTCTGGTTCCACCTACTATGGTTTTGATTCCGACGCTTCGGGTCCCAATGTTGCTGCTGATATCATGGAGCAGTTTACACCCATTCGTCCAACATCCCAGCCCACGACTCGCACTCGAGTGCTGTCGTCTGGAACACCGAGCGTCCTACCGTTCCAGCCCGAGCCTCTCCCTCTAGTACTGCCGTCTGCAACACAGAGCATCCCACCATTCCAGCCTGAGCCTCTCCCTCCAGTTCAGCCGTCTGGAACACAGAGCGTCCCACAGTCCCAGCCTGCGCCTCCCTGTGTAGTGGTGCCGCTTGCAACACCGAGCATCCCACCGTCCGTGCCCACGCCTCCCTGTGTAGTGGTGCCACAAGGCAGACCCAGGCAGAGGAGAAGGAGATTGGAGACACGCTCTCCTGAGATGCAGCGTGCAACAGATGCGACTCAGGTTGTGGCATTGGCTATGGAGACCAATGAGCTTACCCGATCACTCATCGGTGGCGTCAGTGCAGTAGGTGAAGAGTTGACGGTCCTGACGGGAGAAATAGCAGTAATGACATGGGAACTTAGGGAGGGAATGTCCGAGAGAGTGCAATCGACGGCACAGGCCATCAGGGAGAGCATGCAAATGACGGCACAGACCATCAGGGAGGGCCTGGTTGAGGTAGCTGCTGCAATAAGGGCACACAGCCCAGCCAATCAAATGACACCCCCATTAGGAAGTGAACATTCACTGAGATATGGATGAGACATGGTTGCAGCCTTTCTTTGCTGCTTTTGTTCTTGTTCTTGATGTAGCTGTAGTACCGTTTTTCAAATTGAAATTGTTTTGTAAGTTTTGTAACTTTACAACTTATAAGGGATCTTATGGTTTTTAAGTGATCTTATAGTGTAAATGCTCTCACATTTTTTTGTATCTTATTTAATTTTGCACCTAAAAAGTGATCCCGAAGTTTAAGTGTTCTTCAGAGTGTAAGATTTTTCACAATAAAACTGTTTTGTAAGTTTTGTAACTTTACAACATATAAGTGATCTCAGAGTTTTCAAGTGATCTTATAGTGTAAATGCTCTCACATTCTGTAAATTATTTAATTTTGCATCTAAAAAGTGATCTTGAAGTGTAAGTGATCTTAGAGTGTAAAATTTTGCACGTAGAAAGTGTTTTGTAACTTTTGTAACTTTACAAGTTTATAAGTGATCTTAAAGTTTTTAAGTGATCTTTAAGAGTCATATTAAAAAGTATAGTTTGATACAACAAATATTTTATTAGAGTGACGTTAAATTTTCAATAAAATATTTTTTCATTAAAACTGTTTCATGTTCCATTAACACAACACAACGTAGGAACAACTGCACAGAATAAACATGTCCATATGCAAAAGTGGTCGCAGAGCCCTCAGGCATCAGTAGTTGAAGTGTTCACGGATGAGCTGCTGGCGCAAGTCTCGAGCAACCGATGGACGGCCCTCCTCCGACCTCGTGCTCCGGCATCAGGCACTTGCATGCTTTCCTGATTGTCATTATCATCTACATCCTGGTCTTCCGTAATACTATCATCATGCACTGGACCCTCACGTCAGTCTTCGGGTTCCACTACCAGCTCCTGCTGCCTCATGATTACTAAGTTATGAAGCATGCAGCACACAACAGTGAAGTGACCGACAATCTGAGGAGAGTATAGCAACTGTCCTCCAGAATGGTCCGGGCATCGGAATCGCTGTTTCAATATGCCAATGGTCCTCTCAATGATGCTGCGCGTCGCAATGTGCGCAATGTTGTATTGACGGTCAGCTTCTGTCCGTGTCACACGCATGGGCGTCATGAGCCAGGTGGTCAGGCCGTACCCTTTGTCTCCCAGTAGCCAGCTCTGCCCTTCTGGCTGCTGCTCAAACATGTCAGATATAATGCTGTCGCGTAGGATGAATGCATCGTGGGTGCTGCCAGGGTATCTCGTATCGACTGACATGATGCGCTGCTTGTCGTCACACACGAGCTGCACATTGATAGAGTGGAAGCCATTCCTATTTCGGTACTGCTCAGATTCCTCCACAGGTGCTCGCAAGGCTATGTGGGTACAATCAATGCAGCCCTGTACCTTTGGAAAGCCGGCAATCCTGAAGAAGCCCACAGCCCTCTCATGGATCGATTGTGCGATCATTGGGAAATTGATGAAATCATTCCTTCGCGCATAGAGTGCAGCCATGACCTGGTAAATGCAGACATGTATTGCACGTTGAGAGATGGCACACACATCTCCAGTTGTAGCCTGAAACGATCCCGAGGCATAGAAAGAAAGTGCAGCTGTTACCTTCACTGCAACAGACAAGGCAGTTATCCTTCTGCTTCTGGGCTGCAAATCTGCTCCCACCATATCACAGATCTCAGTGACAACTTCTCTGTGAAAACGCAGCCTTTTCACACAATTAGCCTCGCTCATGTCCAGGTACGAGCGCCTGGTTCGATATTGTCGATGTGGGTAAGGTCTCCTGCCCATCAACCTACGGGCTACAACGTTCCTGGTGCGGTGAGCTCTAATCAATTCTCTCCTGTGCAGTGAATTGATGGCAAACCATTGCATAATACGTGGTGTTGACAATGCAGCACCCATTCTGCAAATTTAAATATAAAACTGTCGATGTGGCTGCCTCTCCCTGTCCAAATGGCCTCAGTCCCCCTCACAGCACGAAGGCTGCTGCTGTATCTTCGGCTGCCGTCGAGCCACTGACGCCGCCCCTAAAGCGTGGCCGAATGGCCTCAAGCACCATAAAGAGCTGCGTGTGTCAGGTGTTGATTCTTCGGCTGCCGGCCAGCCACTGACACCGCTGATATTCTATAGCCGAATGGCCTCACGTCGGTCGGTCTGCTGCTGATTCTTCGGCTGCCGGCCAGCCGCTGACGCCGCTGATATCTCATGGCCGAATGGCCTCGGGTCCGTCCGGTGTTGCTTCTTCGCGGCCAGCCACGAAGAGAATGAAGGCCTGCCTCAAGCACTGCAGCTCAGCTCGAAGCTTGCTGCCGCTGCCGCCGAGACACTGACGCCACACCCCTGCCTGTCTCCAACATGAAAGGCCTGCCTGAAGCACAGCAGCTCGAAGGCTGATGCTATTTCACACAGGTAGGAACATGGTTTATTTAATCTTTTCTTTGCTAATAAATTTTTATTCAGGTTTGATTTATTTGTATAATATTTGTAGAAGTATAACTAAGGATTGATTGTAGAATTTAATGACTTCCCTTCCCCCCGCTCCCCCCCCCCCACACCTCGTTCCCTACGCCTAATTTGTAACCTGCGCCTGATTTTCTAAAGAGTAGACAAGGTTTTTTCGAGCGTACAAAAATCTTCACTTACTCCATTCTAAGTTAGTTTGGAGTACGTTTTCACAGACAAAACTTTGAAAACAGGCGTAAGTGGCCGGACACGCCCCCTTTTGAAAAAAAAATCCTGTTCCAAAGTGAAACTGTTCTAACTGACTAGAACTGGAGCAAACTAAATGACGAGAATTCCGATTTCTAAGATACTCTGTTCTATACCAGTTACTCCTAAAAATCAGGAGCAAATCATGTGGAAACTTGGGGCCATAGAAACATAGAAAATAGGTGCAGGAGTAGACCATTCGGCCCTTCGAGCCTGCACCTCCATTCAACAAGATCATGGCTGATCATTCACCCCAGCACCTTCCCCCTCCCACGCCCCCTCCACACCCCCCCGAACCCCCCAGCCGCAAGGACCACATCCAACTCCCTCCTGAACACATTCAATGAACTGGCATCAACAACTCTGCGTGGCAGGGAACCCCACAGGCCAACAACTCCCTGAGTGAAGAAGTCTCTCCCAATCCCAGTCCCAAACAGCACCCCCCCATCCCAAGAGCGTGCCACCCCCCAGCTCCAGACCCACCCAACACCGGGAACACTCCCCCCGCACCCAACCCGCCCCGTCCCGTCAGAATCCTTCCCAAATGCCGAACACCCCCGGATGTCGAGCCCCCAGCCCCGGCCACCCCAGAGCCACGCCCCCGCGACACCAACCACACCACATCCACCAACCACCATCTGCACAGTCAACCCGTCCACCCCACTCTGAACACTCCCCGCACCGAGGCACAGAGCCCCCAGGCCCGCCCCTCCAACACACTTTGCCCCCCCCATACCTCCGCTGCAATGTGGCCCCTCCTGTCCCCCGCCCTGGGTTTCTCCGCCCCCCACCTCCACCACTCTCCTCTCCATCCCGTGCCCCCGTCTCCCCTCATCTTCCCTCAGCCTCCCCGCACAGGCTCCCATCTTGGGGGCGGTAACCTTCTATGGCAGGGAATTTTAGCTTTAGCGTGGAAGTCCTGCTCCCGCCGCAGAATTGGCCTTACCACCCCTCAATGGAAGCAGAGTGCAATTTCCCACACTCCACTTCCTTTGGGGGCAGTTACCGGGGCACGACTGGATGCTCCTGTGACAGTTTGAACTGATGCTCTCCACTCTCCCGTCCTGTGACAGTTGGAACTGGTGCTCTCCACTCTCCCGTCCTGTGACAGTTGGAACTGGTGCTCTCCACTCTCCCGTCCTGTGACAGTTTGAACTGGTGCTCACCACTCTCCCATCCTGTGACAGTTGGAACTGGTGCTCTCCACTCTCCCATCCTGTGATAGTTTGAACTGGTGCTCACCACTCTCCTGTGCTGTGACAGTTTGAACTGGTGCTCACCACTCTCCCATCCTGTGACAGTTGGAACTGGTGCTCTCCACTCTCCCATCCTGTGACAGTTGGAACTGATGCTCTCCACTCTCCCGTCCTGTGACAGTTGGAACTGGTGCTCTCCACTCTCCCATCCTGTGACAGTTTGAACTGGTGCTCACCACTCTCCTGTGCTGTGACAGTTTGAACTGGTGCTCACCACTCTCCCATCCTGTGACAGTTGGAACTGGTGCTCTCCACTCTCCCGTCCTGTGACAGTTGGAACTGATGCTCTCCACTCTCTCTCCTGTGACAGTTGGAACTGGTGCTCTCCACTCTCTCTCCTGCGACAGTTGGAACTGGTGCTCTCCACTCTCCCATCCTGTGACAGTTTGAACTGGTGATCGCCACTCTCCCATCCTGTGACAGTTGGAACTGGTGCTCTCCACTCTCTCTCCTGTGACAGTTTGAACTGGTGATCGCCACTCTCCTGCCCTGTGACAGTTGGAACTGGTGCTCTCCACTCTCCCATCCTGTGACAGTTGGAACTGGTGATCTCCACTCTCCTGTCCTGTGACAGTTGGAACTGGTGCTCTCCACTCTCCTGTCCTGTGACAGTTGGAACTAAATTTCCTGTCCTTGCAGTTTTCTATTCCTACCACTGATATGCTCCATGTCCCTGTTCCGATCTACATCTGAAGATATGCTTCAGTGACCGCGTCTTAGAAACTTGCAGACTGCACACTTCCATTTGAGTCAGTCTAAAACCCGGCCATAACAATCTAAGTCTAAACTGCGCCAACAGAAAACCTATGCCAAAAATGTTAATGTGTAAACCAAAAATAAGTGCCTAGAAATTCCAATATGGGGGAAAACCTCCCAGTGCCACCGTGGGCCCCAGTTAACGGCCGCTTGAATTCATTGCGCAGGCACCATCAGTATTTTGGTGCTGCCTGTTAACTTAAATTAGCACAGCACTATGGTTGGCAGTCCCATAGGGAGCTCCTCATTGCTTCACCTCTATACATGGGAATCTGTTGTCAACCTCTGCCCTTCCTCTCCCAAACCTCCACTCTTCCACTGTTCAAGTTCTCCTAGCTTTATTAGTTGGTGCATTTTAGCATTAATTACAAGTTAACTACAAGTTAACTGCTGTTTTAAATTGCCATTGCCCATCTCCCAATCCATATGCCTGCTCTCTGCATTTCTCACTGAGCTGCTGGATTGCTTTTCAAATTTGGCTTCTGAATTCCTGGACTTCTCGAGACATCAAGACAACGCTTCTGCACTGAATTACACTGGATTACACCATAAGACTCATCTGCTGTGTCTCTGATTTGTTGTTCTGCTGTTAAAATTTTGAAGTAACTTTAGTCAGCTACTGCCCTTCCCCGCCGCCCCTGCACCATTACTGTTCTCTGCTGAGCCTGTGACTGGCTGACTTATTCTATTGCTTTTTCAGCTTTGTTGGTTTTTGGCTAGTGGTTTACATTTCTCCACCGCTTCTGACCTACGGTGCCCTCCCACATCACCATCATCTTTCTGCCCGGTAACCGATTTTATACATCTCCTGGAAGTAACCTCCATTCTCCAATTCTCTACCCTTCAAATAGCTTCTGGATTTCACTCGCCCGCAAAACCTGTATCGAACTTGGACAACAGTTCGTCAATGCTCCATGCCGACTCCACCCTACCCAAGTCAACTTTATCTCTCCATGGGACATCTGACTTTAACACTGGACTCCCTCCTATTGTCTCCGATCTACCGATCTATTCCCTGTTACTAACAGGAAATATGTATCCCAATAATTGCTCCATAACGAGGCCTATGTAACTTGTGTTCTCCCCGTGTCCATTCACGTGCTTATTTTGGCTGCTGCTCCAGACCCAAGCCGTTCCTTCTATTTCCACTATTTTCTCCCTCTTTTGCTTTTCTCACTACCTCTGCTTAACCCGCGCTCTCCTGTTATTGTGCCTCCTTTCATCTCTCCTCTCTTGGGTACTCTGCCCTCCCAAATGCCTACCTCAACCCTTCATTTCTCTTCGACCTTTCTATTCTCCTGCTGTCATCCCACGCTTGACTCCCTCTTAAACAAGCCTACAGCTTCCCTCTGTGCTTCTCTTAGCTTTCACTGAAGGGCCAATCAAGGCACTCGTCGCTGCCTCAACTGTCCCATCCTACTCTCGCTGATCTTCCTGCCCAGCATGCCCATTGGGGATTAATAGAAACATAGAAACAGAAATTAGGTGCAAGAGCACGCCATTCGGCCCTTCGAGCCTGCACTGCCGTTCAATAAGATCATGGCTGATCATTCATCCTCAGTACCCGTTTCCTGCTTTCTCTCCATACCCCTTGATCCCTTTGACTGTAAGGGCCATATATAACTCCCTCTTGAATATATCTAACGAACTGGCATTAACAACTTTCTGCGGTGGAGAATTCCACAGGTTAACCACTCTCTGAGTGAAGAAATTTCTCCTCATCTCGGTGCTAAATGGCTTACCCCTTATTCTTAGACTGTGACCCCTGGTTCTGGAACTCCCCAGCAACGGGAACATTCTTCCTGTCTCTAACCTGTCCAATCCCGTCAGAATTTTATATGTTACTATGAGATCCTCGCTCATTCTTCTAAACTCCAGTGGATATAAGCCCAGTTGATCCAGTCTCTCCTCATAAGTCCTGCCATCCCGGGAATCAATCTGGTGAACCTTCGCTGTACTCCCTCAATAGCAAGAACGTCCTTCCTCCAATTAGGAGACCAAAACTGGACACAATATTCCAGGTGTGGCCTCACCAAGGCTCTGTACAACTGCAGTAAGACCTCCCTGCTCCTATACTCAAATCCCCTAGCTATAGAAACATAGAAACATAGAAAATAGGTGCAGGAGTAGGCCATTTGGCTGAACATGCAACTTCAGTACCCCATTCTTGCTTTCTCACCATACCCCTTGATTCCCCTAGTAGTAAGGACTTCATCTAACTCCTTTTTGAATATATTTAGTGAATTGGCTTCAACAACTTTCTGTGGTAGAGAATTCCACAGGTTCACCACTCTCTGGGTGAAGAAATTCCTCCTCATCTCGGTCCTAAATAGCTTCCCCCTTATCCTTAGACTGTGTACCCTGGTTCTGGACTTCCCCAACATTGGGAACATTCTTCCTGCATCTAACCTGTCGAATCCCGTCAGAATTTTAAATGTTTCTATGAGGTCCCCTCTCATTCTTTTGAACTCCAGTGAATACAAGCCCAGTTGATCCAGTCTTTCTTGATAGGTCAGTCCCGCCATCCCGGGAATCAGTCTGGTGAACCTTCGCTGCACTCCCTCAATAGCAAGAATGTCCTTCCTCAGGTTAGGAGACCAAAACTGTACACAATACTCCAGGTATGGCCTCACCACGGCCCTGTACAATTGTAGCAACACCTCCCTGCCCCTGTACTCAAATCCCCTCGCTATGAAGGCCAACATGCCATTTGCTTTCTTAACCGCCTGCTGTACCTGCATGCCAACCTTCAATGATTGATGTACCATGACACCCAGGTCTCGCTGTACCTCCCCTTTTCCTAATCTGTCACCATTCAGATAATAGTCTGTCTCTCTGTTTTTACCACCAAAGTGGATAACCTCACATTTATCCACATTATATTTCATCTGCCATGCATTTGCCCACTCACTTAACCTATCCAAGTCGCTCTGCAGCCTCATAGCATCCTCCTCGCAGCTCACACTGCCACCCAACTTAGTGTCATCCGCAAATTTGGAGATACTACATTTAATCCCTTCGTCTAAATCATTAATGTACAGTGTAAACAGCTGGGGCCCCAGCACAGAACCTTGCGGTACCCCACTAGTCACTGCCTGCCATTCTGAAAAGTCCCCATTTACTCCTACTCTTTGCTTCCTGTCTGACAACCAGTTCTCAATCCATGTCAGCACACTACCCCCAATCCCATGTGCTTTAACTTTGCACATTAATCTCTTGGGACCTTGTCGAAAGCCTTCTGAAAGTCCAAATATACCACATCAACTGGTTCTCCCTTGTCCACTCTACTGGAAACATCCTCAAAAAATTCCAGAAGATTTGTCAAGCATGATTTCCCTTTCACAAATCCATGCTGACTTGGACCTATCATATTACCTCTTTCCAAATGCACTGCTATGACATCCTTAATAATTGATTCCATCATTTTACCCACTACCGATGTCAGGCTGACCGGTCTATAATTCCCTGTTTTCTTTCTCCCTCCTTTTTTAAAAAGTGGGGTTACATTGGCTACCCTCCACTCCATAGGAACTGATCCAGAGTCAATGGAATGTTGGAAAATGACTGTCAATGCATCCACTATTTCCAAGGCCACCTCCTTAAGTACTCTGGGATGCAGTCATGCCATGCCATTTGCCTTCTTCACTGCCTGCTGTACCTGCATGCCAAACTTCAATGACTGATGTACCATGACACCCAGGTCTCGTTGCACCTCCTCTTTTCCTAATCTGTCAGCATTCAAATAATATTCTGTCTTCCTGTTTTTGTGACCAAATTGGATAACCTCACATTTATCCACATTACACTGCATCTGCCATGCATTTGCCCACTCACCTAACCTGTCCAAGTCACCCTGCAATCTCTTAGCATCCTCCTCACAGCTCACACCATCACCCAGCTTAGTGTCACCTACAAACTTGGAGATATTACATTCAATTCCCTCATCTAAATCATTGATGTATATTGTAAATAGCTGGGTTCCCAGCACTGAACCCTGTGGCACCCCACTGGTTACTGTCTGCCATTCTGAAAGGGACCCATTTATTCCGACTCTCTGCTTCCTGCCTGCCAACCAATTCTCTATCCACGCCAGTACATTACCCCCAATACCATGTGCCTTGATCTTGTACACCAATCTCTTATGTGGGATCTTGTCAAAGGCCTTTTGAAAGTCCAAATACACCACATCCAATGGTTCTCTCTTGTCCACTCTACTAGTTACATCCTCAAAAAATTCTAGAAAATTTGTCAAGCATGATTTTCCTTTCATAAATCCATGCTGACTTGGACCGATTCTGTCACTGCTTTCCAAATGCGCTGCTATTTAATCTTTAATAATTGATTCCAACATTTTCCCCACTACCGATGTCAAACAATTCTCTATTTTCTCTCTCCCTCCTTTTTTAAAAAGTGGTGTTACATTAGCTAACCTCCAGTCCATAGGAACTGATCCAGAGTCAATAGAATGTTGCAAAATGATTACTAATGCATCCACTATTTCTAGGGCCTCATCCTTAAGTATTCTGGGATGCAGCCTATCAGGCCCTGGGGATTGATTGGCCTTCAAACCCATCAATTACCCGAACACAATTTCCTGACTAATAAGGATTTCCTTCAGTTCCTCCTTTTCGCTAGACCCTCGAAACCTTAGTATATCCGGAAGGTTATTTGTGTCTTCCTTAATGAAGACCGATCCAAAGTATTTGTTCAATTGGTCTGCCATTTCTTTGTTCCCCATTATAAATTCACCTAATTCTGACTGCAAAGGACCTACGTTGGTCTTCACTAATCTTTTTCTCTTCACATATCTATAGAAGCTTTTGCAGTCAGTTTTAATATTCCCTGCAAGCTTCCTCTCACGCTTTATTTTCCCCCTTCTAATTAGACCCTTTGTCCTCCTCTGCTGAATTCTAAATTCTCCCAGTTCTCAGGTTTGCTGCTTTTCCTGGCCAATTTATGTGCCTCTTCCTTGGATTTAACACTAGCCCTAATTTTCCTTGTTAGCCATGGTTGAGCTACCTTCCCCTTTTTATTTTTACTCCAGACAGGGATGTACAATTGTTGAAGTTGATCCATGTAATCTCTAAATGTCTGCCATTGCCTATCCATTGTCAACTCTTTAAGTATCATTTGCCAGTCTATCTGAACCAATTCATGTCTCATACCATCAAAGTTACCTTTATTAAGTTCAGGACCCTAGCCTCTGAATAACACTGTCACTCTCCATCTTAATAAATAATTCTACCATAGAAACATAGAAACATAGAAAATAGGGACAGGAGTAGGCCATTCAGCCCTTCGAGCCTGCACCGCCATTCATGAGTTCATGGCTGAACATGCAACTTCAGTATCCCATTCCTGCTTTATGGCCACTCTTCCCCAGGGGGCCTCGCACAACAAGATTGCTAATTAGTCCTCTCTCATTAAACAACACCCAGTCTAGGATGGCCAGTTCTCTCGTTGGTTCGTCGACATATTGGTCTAGAAAACCATCCCTAATATACTCCAGGAAATCCTCCTCCACTGCATTGCTACCAGTTTGGTTAGCCCAATCTATATGTAGATTAAAGTCGGCCATGATAACTGCTGTACCTTTATTGTACGCATCCCTAATTTCTTGTTTGATGCCATCCCCAACCTCACTACTACTGTTTGGTGGTCTGTACACAACTCCCACTAGCGTTTTCTGCCCTTTGCTATTCCGCAGCTCGACCCATACCGATTCCACACCATCCAAGCTAATGTCCTTCCTTACTATTGCATTAATTTCCCCTTTAACTAGCAGTGTTACCCCACCTCCTTTTCCTTTCTGGCTTTCCTTCCTGAATGTTGAATACCCAGCCTTGGTCACCCTGGAGCCATGTCTCCGTAATGCCAATTATATCATTTGTTAATAGGTGCATGCGCAGTTAATTCGTCCACCTTATTACGAATAATCCTCGCATTGCGGCACAGAGCCTTCAGGCTTGTCTTTTTAACACACTTTGTCCCTTTTAGAATTTTGCTGTAATATCGCCTTTTTGATTTTTGCCTTGGGTTTCTCTGCCCTCCACTTTTACTATTCTCCTTTCTATCTTTTGCTTCTGCCCCCATTTTATTTCCCTCTGTCTCCCTGCATAGGTTCCCATCCCCCTGCTGTATTAGTTTAACTCCTCCCCAACAGCACTAGCAAACACCCCCCCCCCCCCCCCGAGGACATTGGTTCCGGTCCTGCCCAGGTGCAGGCCGTCCGGTTTGTACGAGTCCCACCTCCCCCAGAATTGGTTGCAATGTCCCAGGAATTTGAATCCCTCCCTCTTGCACCACTCCTCAAGCCACGTATTCATCTTAGCTATCCTGCTATTTCTGCTCTGACTCGCACGTGGCACTGGTAGCAATCCTGAAGTCCTACTTTTTAATTTAACTTCTAGCTCCCTAAATTCAGGTTGTAGGACCTCATCCCGCTTTTTACCTATATCGTTGGTACCTATAAGTACCACGACAGCTGGCTGTTCACCCCCCCCCTCCAGAATGCTCTGCAGCTGCTTGAAGACATACTTGACCCTTGCTCCAGGGAGGCAACATATCATCCTGGAGTCTTGTTTTCGGCCACAGAAATGCCAGTCTATTCCCCTTACAGTAGAATCCCCTATCACTATAGCTCTCCCACTCTTTTTCCTGCCCTCCTGTGCAGCAGAGCCACCCCTGGCGTCATGGACTTGGCTGCTGCTGCCTTCCCCTGATGAGTCATCTCCCCCAACAGTACCCAAAATGGTATATCTGTTCTGGAGGGTGGTGACCGCAGGGGACCCCCGCACTACCTTCTTTCCACTGCCTGATGATCACCCATTCCCTATCTGGCTGTATAACCTTTATCTGCGGTGTGACCAACTCACTAAACGTGCTATTCACGACATCCTCAGCATCGCGAATGCTCCAGAGTGAATCCATGCGCAGCTCCAGTACCACAATGCGGTCTGTCAGGAGCTGCAGCTGGATACACTTGCTGCACATGTAATTGTCAGGGACACTGGAAGCGTCCCTGACTTTCCACATAACACAGGAGGGTCTGGGCTATCCTGCCATGGTTTAACCCTTAAATTAACCTAATTGATAACAACACCAAAGGTTTCTTATTGATCAGAAAAGAAAAAGATGAAATACTCACCAATCCACCAGCCAATCACTTACCCTTCTGGCTGTGACGTCACACTTTGATTTTTTTTTACTTGTTTGTTTACCATCTGCCCCTGCCCCTGCACCAGGTGGCCTCCTCCGACTGCTGGGCCCCCTTTTATGGGCCTTGCTGCTCCCGGCTTGCTCCGCTCCACCGACTCTCCGGCTCCCGCTCTTTTTAAACTGCCCACTCCTCTGACTCTCCGATCCTTGTCAGAAGTGAATTCCTCGCCTACATCCAGCCCTCCAGCTCCTCGGACTCCTGGCCTCCCAAACTCATGGACTTCCACCCTCAGACTCTCCCGAACTTGGACTCTCCCGAACTTGGACCCTCCCAAACTCTCGGACTCTCCCGAACTCTCGGACTCTCCCGAACTCACGGACCTCCCGCACTCTCAGACTCTCCCGAACTCCTGTGCTGCCGGGTTTCTATGTGATCATTGAGGTCCGGGTGAACGAAGGAAAGCCTGGTTTTGGGCGCTCTCTCCATTAACAATTCCGCAAGGGGAACCCCGGTGAGTAAGTGGGGGCGTGTCCAGTAGCTGAGCAGGATCCTGGATAACCGTGTCTGCAAGGAGCTGTCCATTACGCGTCTCAAGTTCTGCTTGATGGTTTGGACCGCCCGTTCCGCTTGGCCGTTGGATGCAGGTTTAAATGGGGCAGACCTGACAAGCTTGATGGCATTGCGGGTCATGAATTCGTTGAATTCCGAACTGGTGAAACATGATGCATTGTCACTGACAAGAATGTTGGGTAACCTGTGGGTGGCGAACATCGACCTGAGGCTTTCAATGGTGGCAGTGGACGTACATGATGACATTATTATACAATCAATCCATTTTGAGTAAGCGTCCACTGCTACTAGAAACACCATCCCAAGAAAGGGCCAGCGAAGTTAACGTGGACCCTGAACTACGGTTTGGAGGGCGATGACCGCAGACTCAGTGGGGCCTCCCTGGGTGCGTTGCTTAGCTGTGAGCAAGTGTCACATTGGTGTACACATGATTCTAAGTCGAAGTCAATGCCGGGCCACCAGACGTGCGACCCGGCGATGGCCTTCATCATGACTATGCCTGGGTGGGTACTGTGTAGGTCGCTTATAAACATTTCCCTGCCCTTTTTGGGCAAAATCACATGATTCCCCCATAGGAGGCAATCCGATTGGACTGACAGTTCATCCTTGCATCGGGAAAAGGCTTAATTTCCTCTTGCATTTCCCCGGGACCAGCTCCCATTGAGGATGCATCTTTTTACTAGTTATAACAGGGGGTCTTGGCTGGTCCGGCACCTGATCTGACGCGTCGTGACGGGTGACCCCTTGCTCACAAAAGCTTCAATTACAAGAAGCAAGTCTGCAGGTTGCGCCATTTCCACCCCGGTGGTGGGCAATGGCAACCTACTGAGGGCATGAGTGCCATTCTCTGTGCCTGGTGTGTGGTGGATTACATAGTCATATGCAGACAATGTTCGTGCCCATCTTTGGATGCAGGACGAAGCATTGGAGTTGATAGAAACAGAGAAAATAGGTGCAGGAGTAAGCCATTCGGCCCTTCGAGCCTGCACCGCCATTCAATGAGTTCATGGCTGAACATGCAACTTCAGTACCCCATTCCTGCTTTCTCGCCATACCTCTTGATCACCCTAGTAGTAAGGACAACATCGAACTCCTTTTTGAATATATTTAGTGAATTGGCCTCAACAACTTTCTGTGTTAGAGAATTCCACAGGTTCACCACTCTCTGGGTGAAGAAGTTTCTCCTCATCTCATTGCTAAATGGCTTACTCCTTATCCTTAGACTGTGACCCCTGGTTCTGGACTTCCCCAACATTGGGAACATTCTTCCTGCATCTAACCTGTCTAAACCCATCAGAATTTTAAACATTTCTATGCGAGCCCCTCTCATTCTTCTGAACTCCAGTGAATAAAAGCCCAGTTGATCCAATCCTTCTTGATATGTCAGTCCCGCCATCCTGGGAATCAGTCTGGTGAACCTTCGCTGCACTCCCTCAATAGCAAGAATGTCCTTCCTCAAGTTAGGAGACCAAAACTGTACACAATACTCTAGGTGTGGCCTCACCAAGGCCCTGTACAACTGTAGTAACACCTCCCTGCCCCTGTACTCAAATCCCCTCGCTATGAAGGCCAACATGCCATTTGCTTTCTTAACCGCCTGCTGTACCTGCATGCCAACCTTCAATGACTGATGTATCATGAAACCCAGGTCTCGTTGCACCTCCCCTTTTCCTATTCTGTCACCATTCAGATAATAGTCTGTCTCTCTGTTTTTACCACCAAAGTGGATAACCTCATATTTATCCACATTATACTTCATCTGCCATGCATTTGCCCACTCACCTAACCTATCCAAGTCACTCTGCAGCCTCATAGCATCCTCCTCGCAGCTCACACTGCCACCCAACTTAGTGTCATCCACAAATTTCGAGATACTACATTTAATCCCCTCGTCTAAATCATTAATGTACAATGTAAACAGCTGGGGCCCCTGCACAGAACCTTGTGGTACCCCACTAGTCACTGCCTGCCATTCTGAAAAGTATCCATTTACTCCTACTCTTTGCTTCCTGTCTGACAACCAGTTCTCAATCCACGTCAGCACACTACCCCCAATCCTATGTGCTTTAACTTTGCACATTAATCTCTTGTGTGGGACCTTGTCGAAAGCTTTCTGAAAGTCCAAATACACCACATCAACTGGTTCTCCCTTGTCCATTCTACTGGAAACATCCTCAAAAAATTCCAGAAGATTTGTCAAGCATGATTTCCCTTTCACAAATCCATGTTGACTTGGACTTATCATGTTACCTCTTTCCAACTGTGCTGATATGACATTCTTAAAAATTGATTCCATCATTTTACCCACTACTGATGTCAGGCTGACCAGTCTATAATTCCCTGTTTTCTCTCTCCCTCCTTTTTAAAAAGTGGGGTTACATTGGCTACCCTCCACTCCATAGGAACTGATCCAGAGTCTCTGGAATGTTGGAAATTGACTGTCAATGCATCTGCTATTTTCAAGGCCACCTCCTTAAGTACTCTGGGATGCAGTCCATCAGGCCCTGGGGATTTATTGGCCTTCAATCCCATCAATTTCCCCAACACAATTTCCCGACTAATAAGGATTTCCCTCAGTTCCACCTTCTTACTGGACCCTCTGACCCCTTTTTTATCCGGAAGATTGTTTGTGTCCTCCTGAGTGAATACCGAACCAAAGTACTTGTTCAATTGGTCTGCCATTTCTTTGTTCCCTGTTATGACTTCCCCTGATTCTGACTGCAGGGGACCTACGTTTGTCTTTACTAAGCATTTTCTCTTTCCATATCTATCAAAACTTTTGCAGTCCGTCTTAATGTTCCCTGCAAGCTTCCTCTCGTACTCTATTTTCCCTGCCCTAATCAAACCCTTTGTCCTCCTCTGCGGAGTTCTAAATTTCTCCCAGTCCCCGGGTTCACTGCTATTTCTGGCCAATTTGTATGCCACTTCCTTGGCTTTAATACTCTCCCTGATTTCCCTTTTTTACTATCCCTTCCCTTTTTTATTTTTACGCCAGACAGGGATGTACAATTGTTGTAGTTCATCCATGCGGTCTCTAAATGTCTGCCATTGCCCATCCACAGTCAACCCCTTAAGTATCATTTGCTAATCTATCCTAGCCAATTCACGTCTCATACCTTCAAAGTTGCCCTTCTTTAAGTTCTGGACCATGGTCACTGAATTAACTGTTTCATTCTCCATCCTAATGTAGAATTCCACCATATTATGGTCACTCTTCCCCAAGGGGCCTTGCACAACGAGATTGCTAATTAATCCTCTCTCATTACACAACACCCAGTCTAAGATGGCCTCCGCCTTGTTGGTTCCTCGATATATTGGTCTTGAAAACCATCCCTTATGCACTCCAGGAAATCCTCCTCCACCGTATTGCTTCCAGTTTGGTTAGCCCAATCTGTATGCATATTAAAGTCACCCATGATAACTGCTGCATTTTTATTGCATGCACCCCTAATTTCCTGTTTGATGCCCTCCCCAACATCACTATGACTGTTTGGAGGTCTGTACACAACTCCCACTAACGTTTTTTGCCCTTTGGTGTTTTGCAGCTCTATCCATATAGATTCCACATCATCCAAGCTAATGTCCTTCCTAACTATTGCATTAATCTCCTCTTTAACCAGCAATGCTACCCCACCTCCTTTTCCTTTTATTCTACCCTTCATGAATGTTGAATATCCATGGATGTTGAGTTCCCAGCCCTGATCATCCTGGAGCCACGTCTCTCTAATCCCAATCACATTAGATGTAGGAAGAATGTTCACAATGTTGGGGAAGTCCAGAACCAGGGGTCACAGTCTAAGGATAAGGGGTATGCCATTTAGGACCGAGATGAGGAGAAACTTCTTCACCCAGAGAGTGGTGAACCTGTGGAATTCTCTACCACAAAAAGTTGTTGAGGCCAATTCACTAAATATATTCAAAAAGGAGTTAGATGAAGTCCTTACTACTATGGGGATCAAGGGGTATGGCGAGAAAGCAGGAATGGGGTCCTGAAGTTGCATGTTCAGCCATGAACTCATTGAATGGAGGTGCAGGCTAGAAGGGCCGAATGGCCTGCTCCTGCACCGATTTTCTATGTTTCTATCATATCTGTTAACATCTATTTGCACAGTTAATTCATCCACCTTATTCCAGATACTACTTGCATTAAGACACAAAGCCTTCAGGCTTGTTTTTTTAACACCCTTTGTCCTTTTAGAATTATGATGTAGTGTGGCTCTTTTTGTTTCTTGCCTTTGTTTACTCGGCCTTCCACTATTGCTTTTTACCTTTCTACCATCTGTTTCTGACTCCATATTACTTCGCCCTATCTCGCTGCATAGGTTCCCATCCCCCTGCCATATTAGTTTAAACACTCCCGAACTGCATTAGCAAATGTTACCCCTAGCACATCAGTTCCAGTCTTGCCCAACTGCAGACCGTCCCTTTTTTACAGGTCCCACTTCCCCCAGAACTGGTTCCAATGTCCCAGGAATTTGAATCCCTCCCTCTTGCACCATTCCTCAAGCCACGTATTTATTCGAACTATCCTGCTCCCTCTCCTCTGATTAGCACGTGGCACTGGTAGCAATCCAGAGATTACTACCTCTGAGGTCCTACTTTTTAACTTAACTCCTAGCTCCCTAAATTCAGCTTGTAGGACCTCTTCCCGCTTCTTACCTATATCATTGGTACCTACATGTACCACGACAACTGGCTGTTCAACCTCCCTCTCCAGAATGCACTGCAGCCACTCCGAGACATCCTTGACCCTTGCACCAGGGAGGCAACATACCATCCTGGAGTCTTGATTGCGGCCGCAGAAACTCCTATCTATTCCCCTTACAATAGAGTCCCATATCACTATAGCTCTCCCACTCTTTTTCCCACCCTTCTGTGCAGCAGAGCCACCCACGGTGCCATGAACCTGGCTGCTGGTGCCTTCCCCTGGTCAGTCATCTCCCCCAACAGTACCCAAAACGGTATATCTGTTTTGGAGGGAGATGACCACAGGGGACTCCTGCACTACCTTCCTGCTCTTGCCTTGTCTCTTGGTCACCCATTCACTACCTGTCCTAACCCTTACCTGCAGTGTGACAAACTCACTAAATGTGCTATCCACAACATTCTCAGCATCGCGCATGCTCCAGAGTGAGTCCATCTGCAGCTCCAGTGCCATCATGCAGTCTGTCAGGAGCTGCAGCTGGACACACTTCCCGCACACGTAGTAGTCAGGGACACTGGAAGCATCCCTGACTTCCCACATAGCACAGGAGGAGCATGACATGGGTCCGAGCTCTCCTGCCATGACTTAACCCTTAAATTAATTTACTTACTAAAATTTACTTCAACGCCAAACAGCTACTTATTGGTTGGCTGCCAATTAAATCAATCTAAAAGTCAGTCTAAAAGAGAGGTATACTTACCAGTCGAACAGCCAACCACTTACCAGCTTGGCTGTGACTTCACCTCTCGATTTTGAACCCCTATATCTTTGACTGCAATTGGTTGGGCTGGTCTCTGGGCCTCCGTCTCCTACTCTCGCACTCCTTATCAGCTGCTCTCGTGTCAGCACTGGTAGGAAAAACAAGACAAAACAGCACCTGTCACCCCCGCTTGCCCAAACTCACTCACTTACCAAACTCACAAATGCCACTCTATGCTGTTGCACTCTGTGCTCTGCACGAGCTGCCTCTTTTTAAACTGTATCTAGGTCAGATGATTCACTACTGGTCAGTCGTTTACAGACCTGGTTTTAACTAGCTGCTAATTGCCTCCTACTGGATACCCTTGCTTTCTGAGAGCAGTGATGTGAGCAGTTTGTGTTCGGTTTCGAGCTCGAACTGGAGACCAAATAGATATTGATGTATTTTATTAACCCCGTATGTGATGTATTTGCAGCCCTACTCTGTACCATGCATTGTACCATGTAATTACATGTAATGGCCAACAGATGGGGAAAGCTCGGGAGGCACACATTACTGCACCTTGTGCTGCCTCCCTATATAAAGCAGGCTCCCCCTGCAGTGCTCACTTTTGGAGTTTACATTGAACCTAAAGGTCACAAGATGATCAGCTCCAGCATGGGCCACGTGTGATTTATTACAGTGATAAACATACATACCAACTGGCGAGGAAAATAGGATACTAACACGCAGCTATGGCCACCGTTGACTACATCGAGCGATATTGCGTCAGGGAAGACTGGGATGACTTCATTGACCGGCTGGATCAATGCTTTGTCGCGAAAGACTTAGAGGGAGCTGCGAATGCCAGCAAACGCAGGGTCGTCCTCCTCACGTTCTGCGGATCACGGACCGACGCATTGATCAAGGACCTACTGGCCCCGACAAAACCCGCTGAGAAAAGTTACGTAGAACTGTGCGAGCTCGTTCGAAATCACCTAAAGCCGAAATGCAGTGCGCTCATGGCGAGGTACCGTTTCTACACCCACCGGCGCAGGGTAGGCCAAGACGTGGCAGCATTCATCGCTGAGCTAAGGTGTGTTACTGGGCCATGCAAATTCGGGACAGTTCTTGATGATGTGTTAAGAGACTTCTTTGTTTTGGGAATCGGGCACGAAGGGATTTTCTGCAAATTGCTAGCGGAAGAAGAATTGGACTTAGCCAAAGCCATTCTAAGTGCTCAAGCATACATGGCTAGAGAGGAAGAAACAAAGCTACTCTACTCACAACTTTGGAATCACCCAGGGCCAAACACCGTGAATGAGCTAAATTCGCCGGCAGACAGGAGCAGTGGCCCCAGCTGGGCTAATGCGACCTCTGCTCGACCTGAGATGACTCACTCACCACAACAATGAACTAATGCGAAGATATCAGTATCTGTGAATGCAAGTCCATCAACAAGCTGTTGGCGCTGTGGAGGGGCTCATCGAGCAAACCCGTGCAAACAATATGTCTGCAAGAATTGCTCAATGATGGGGCACCTCCAACGAATGTGTAACTGTGCTACAACTCGATACGTAGCGGAGGATGGGAAGTCAAGCGTAGATCCTGAAGATCGCGCAGAGATGACCGAGGAGGAAGAGGTACATGGGGTGCACGTGCATGAAGTTCACACCTTTACCAACAAGTGTCCCCCGATTATGATAAATGTTAAACTGAACGGCATACCGGTACCAATGGAACTAGACACAGGTGCGAGGCAATCGATCATGAAACAGAAGGCCTTCGTGAAGTTACGGACAAACAAGGCACACAGGCCCAAGCTGAGCCCGATCGACACGAAGCTGCGCACCTACACTAAAGAGATTATCCCGGTCCTCGGAAGTGCAATGGTTCAGGTGCTGTATGATGGTTCTGTGCATAAATTGCCACTATGGATTGTTCCTGGTAACTGGCCCATGCTGCTTGGCAGAAGCTGGCTATGGAATTTTAACTGGAAATGGGGCGATGTAAAAGCATTATCGTCGGTGGAGAAAGCCACGTGTGCGCAGGTCTTAGAAAAGTTTCCGTTACTGTTCCAGCCTGGCATCGGCAGCTTCACAGGGGCCAAGGTGACAATTTACCTCGCACAGACGCGAGACCCATTCACCAGAAGGCCAGAACGGTCCCGTACATGATGCAGAAGAAAGTAGATCGGCTTCTGCGCAAAGGCATCATATCGCCAGTGGAATTTAATGACTGGGCCAGTCCTATTGTCCCCGTTCTTAAATGTGATGAGACAATTGGAATCTGTGGAGATTATAAAGTAACCATAAACCAAGTATCATTACAGGACCAGTACCCGCTACCCAAAGCGGAGGATTTGTTTGCGACCCTGTCGGGCGGAAAGCTGTTTTCTAAATTAGATCTCACCTCGGCATACATGACCCAAGAGCTGGCGGAATCGTCCAAGAAGCTGCTGTGCATAAAGACATACAAGGGGCTGTTCATATACAACCGGTGCTCCTTTGGGATCCGTTCAGCAGCTGTGATCTTCCAACGAAACATGGAGAGGCTGCTGAAATCTGTCCCGGGAACGGTCGTCTTCCAAGACAACATTTTGTTCACCGAACACGACACCGATGAACACCTCCGTAACCTGGAAGAGGTGCTATGCCGACTAAATCGAATAGGTCTAAGGTTGAAATGAACCAAATGCAGCTTGGCACCAGAGGTGGAATTCCTGGGAAGGAGAATCGCAGCAGATGGCATCAGATCCTCAGACTCCAAGACTGAGGCGATCCAGAAGGCCCCAAGACCACGCAACACCACGGAGCTGCACACGTTCCTAGTACTACAGAACTACTTTGGTAACTTTCTGCCTGGGCTGAGCACTTTGCTTGAACCATTACATGTACTGCTCCGTAAGGGTGATGACTGGGTCTGGGGTAAAAATCAAAAAACTGCCTTGGAGAAGGCCAGAAACTTATTGTGCTTAAACAAACTACTGGCACTGTATGATCCCTGTAGGCACCTTGTTTTAGCGTGCGATGTGTCATCCTACGGGATTGGTTGTGTGCTTCAGCAAGCAAATATGTCGGGTAAGCTGCAACCTGTAGCGTATGCGTCCCGCAGCCTTTCCAAGACTGAAGGGGGGGTACAGCATGCTTGAAAAGGAGGCCCTAGCTTGTGTGTATGCGGTAAAAAAAGATGCACCAGTAACTATTTGGCTGGTGGTTCGAACTAGAAACCAACCATAAGCCACTCATGTCGCTATTCCCTGAGACCAAAGACACTTCAGCTCGCATTCAGAGGTGGGCATTAACGCCGTACGCTCACGACTACACAATCCGCCACAGACCAGGCACCGATAACTGCACAGATGCGCTCAGCCAGCTCCCGCTTGCCACCACCGAGGGTGAAGCGGAGCAGCCCGCGGAACTGGTCATGGCCATGGAAGCCTTTGAGGGTGAAGGGTCATCCTTCACAGCGCGCCAGATAAGAATCTGGACCAGCCAAGACCCACTGCTGTCCCAGGTGAAAAACTATATTAAGTGGAAACTGGGCAACCACGTATGGAGAGATGCATGCCGATTTTTAGCCGTTTCACCGGCGCAAGGACAAGTTATCCGTCCAGGCCGATTGCATTTTGTGGGGAAATCACGTAGTCCTGCCCATGAAGGGCAGAGATTTATTTGTCAAGGATCTCCATAGCACACACCCCAGCATCGTAATGATGAAAGCCATTGCGAGATTGCATGTGTGGTGGCCCGGTATCGACGCAGATTTAGAGTCGTGCGTACGCCGGTGCAACACGTGCGTGCAATTCAGCAATGTACCCAGGGAAGCCCCCCTGAGCCTGTGGTCCTGCCCTCCAAACCCTGGTCCCAAATCCATGTAGACTACGCGGGTCTCTTTCCAGGAAAAATGTTCCTAGATGTAATTGATGCTTATTCTAAATGGATCGAATATGTTATAATGCCATGCAGCACATCCACCGCCACAATAGAGAGCCTTCGGACAATGATCGCCATCCATGGCCTGCCCGATGTCCTTGTTAGTGACAATGGACCATGCTTTATGAGTTCCGAATTTCGCGAATTTATGTGCTGTAACGGTATAAAGCATGTCAGGTCGGCCCCGTTCAAACCAGCCTCCAATGGCCGAGCTGAACGGGCAGTACAGATCATAAAGCAGGGCATGCAATGAGTGACAGAAGGCCCTTTGCAGACCCGTCTGTCTCGCGTGCTGCTTGCATATCGGACGAGGCCCCACTTATTCACAGGGCTTCCGCCCACCGAACTTCTCATGAAGTGGACCCTCAAAACAAGGTTGTCCCTTGGTTTTAAGTGAGATTGTCAAAAACTGCCGTATTAAGCAATGTACATATCATAACCTCAACTCTGTAACGTGTTGTATCAATGTCGATGACCCTGTTTTCATGCTGAACTTTGGTATGGGCCCCAAGTGACTCGCAGGCACTGTCGTAGCTAAAGAGGGGAGTAGTGTATTCGTGGTAAGACTCACTAATGGCCAAACCTGCAAAAAGCACATCGATCAAACCAAATTGAGATTCACCGATGATCCAGAACCGCTGGATGACGACAGTGACATCGACTTCCAACCACAAGCAACAGAACCAGCGGTTCACCAAGAGACAGTACCCGTCACACTGGGCAGTCTGACCAGAGCCGCAGCACCACAAGGCAGCGACACTCCGGTCAGGCCGCCCACACCCAGCGTCTAACTCAGACGCTCAACCAGAGAGCGCAGACCCCCGGTCAGGCTTGACCTGTAAACCGCATCTAAGACTTGGGGGGAAGTGTTGTGATGTATTTGCAGCCATACTCTGTACCATGTATTGTACCATGTAATTACATGTAATAGCCAACAGATGGGGAAGCCCGGGAGGCACACATTACTGCACCTCGTGCTGCCTCCCTATATAAAGCAGGCTCCCCCTGCACGTGCGATTTATTATAGGGATAAGCATACGTATCACCGTATACACAAGCCAACGCTACTTTCTCAATCATACTGTAGGCTCTTTCAGCCTTGGATAAACTTCTGGACGCATATGCAACCAGTTGCAGTTTGCCTGACACATTTGCTTTCTGTAACACACACCCAACCCCATACGACGAAGCATCACATGTGTCGAAATCTCGACCTCAGAAAAGAATGACTCCGACACTTACAGCTCCGATGGAAGTTTCCCTTTTAATTTACTTGCTCGCAAGGGGTAGGTTTCACTCAGTCAAGGGCTAAATGAAACCTCCGCAATGGTACAGCTTCACAAGATATTTATACAGTAAAACCCAAGTTCTGGCCTCTCCCTGTGTATTGCTCTGTCTCACAGTCAGTGAATACAGATAAAGAGTTAATTACTATATCCTGGTCCTGAAATGGTGTCAAGATATTTCCTTTTGTCAGGGTTATCAGAAAGCCAAACGGCCATTACTCCATGAGTCATAGGTAATGGGCTATCACCTGTCTTGTATTGTATCAGGATTATCCAATTTCCTGGTCAGTTTACCTGTTTTCTTCAAATGGATGAGGTAAAGGAAAGAGATAATGGCTAGAAGATAATGGTGGGGTGACATGGAACTCCTGTAGTGTAGACAATAGGAGAGCACCATGGGGGGTTACTTGTCTCAGCATGACTTGTCTCCTAGCTGTCTGATAACCATCAGCCATCTAACAGCAGGTTTAGCTGTTCATAATAAGCTGGCTGCAAAAATGCAGAAAGTTCTGGAAGGGCCAGGACTCCATTTTAATCAAAAGACACACAAATACCGTATGGTATCAGCTTAGATAAAAATACATTTCCACACATGCTAGTACTAAACGTTACATGGGTCATACAATACAAGTAATTTGTTGGAGCATAACAGGTTTCTGGCCTTGTTAAAGGCTGTTTCTTGAGATTTACCCCAAACCCAGTCATCACCCTTGCGTAGCAGCAAATGCAAGGGTTCCAGCAAAGTGCTCCACCGCGGTAGAAAGTTACCAAAGTAGTTGAGGAGTCCCAGGAACGAACACAGCTCCGTCACGTTCTGTGTTCTGGATGCATTCTTGATGGCCTCTGCCTTGGAGTCCATGGGTCCGATGCCATGCGCCGCAATCTTTCTCTCCAGAAATTCGACCTCTGGTGCCAGGAAAACATACTTGGAGTGTTTCAGCCTGAGTCCCACTCTGTCCAGTCGTTTTAGAACCTCTTCCAGGTTGTCCAACTGTTTGGTGGTGTTGCGACCAGTGATCAAGATGTCGTCCTGGAAAACCACTGTACATGGAACCGAGTTCAGCAGATTTTCCATGTTCCTCTGGAAGATGGCCACCGCCGAACGAATCCCAAAAGGGAATCTGTGGTACACGAACAGTCCTTTGTGCGTGTTGATGCACGTCAACTTCTTTTACGGTTCAGCCAGCTCCTGTGTCATGTATGCGGAGGTGAGGTCTAGCTTGGTGAATGACTTTCCCCCTGCTAGCGTTGCGAAAAAGTCCCCTGCTTTGGGTAGTGGGTTCTGGTCCTGTAACGGGACTCGTTTGATCGTCACCTTGTAGCCCTCACAGATTCTGACCGTCCCATCGCTCTTTAGTACCAGCACGATTGGACTGGCCCACTCGTTGAACTCGACTGGCGATATGATTCCCTCTCGTTGAAGGCTGTCCAGCTCGATTTTGACTTTCTCTAGCATCATATATAGGGTCTTGTGATGAACGGGCCATGCCCCAGGAACAAGGTGGATCTGTGGCACCTGTGAAGTTGCCGATGTCTGGCTCAAATAACGCCGGAAATTTGTTTAGCACCTGGGCGCACGTGGGGTCATCTGTCGAGGACAGGGTTTTGATGTCGTCCCAGCTCCACCGGATCTTGCCGAGCCAGCTCCTGCCGAACAGCATAGGGCCATCGCCTGGTACAATCCATAGTGGTAAATCATGCACCATTCCGTCATACAATACTTTCCCTGCCACATTGCCGATAACAGGTATGAATTCTTTGGTGTAAGCGCGCAGTGTAGTGTGAATCGGGCTCAGTTTTGGCCTCTGTGCCTTGTTAATCCACAGTTTCTCAAAGGCCTTCTGGCTCATAATTGATTGGTTCACTCCCGTGTCCAGTTCCATGGAGACTGGAATGCCATTAAGTTTGACTTTTAACATTATTGGAGGGCTTTTGGTGATGTAAGTGTGTACCCCATACACTGCCTTCCCATCCTCCGGTTGAGTTGCCTCTCCTGCTTGTTCAGCATGATCCACGTTGGATCGGTCGCTCTCTGCTGACTTTGCCACGTGGTGAGTCTGAGGTCGCTTGCACAATCGCTGGAGGTGCCCCATTGTTCCACAGCCCCTACACACATATGCTCGAAACGAAATTGATGGGGTCTGTGTCTGCCCCCGTAGCACCAGCACGCGTTAATGGATTCACATTCGTATTCCCCTGTAGCCTCTGAGTCACCCTGGGCTTGGCCTCTGCGGCCGTGTGGGCCCTATCATGTATAGTCCTGCCTGCTGAAGGCATTATTTTAAGCACAGTACTTGCCGGTGAGCCTCGATTCTGTGAAAATATCAGCTTCGTGTTGTCGCTCGTGGATGTGAAGGCTTTGGCTATCGTGATGACCTTGCTCAGATCCAGGGATTTGGCAGACAGCAGCTTGCAAAGGATGCCCTCATGGCCAATTCCAAGCACGAAGAAGTCCCACAACATTTCCCCCAAGGATCCTGAAAAGTCGCACTGCCCCGCAAGGCGTCTTAGGTCGGCGACGAAACTCGCCACGTTCTGGCCTTCGGAGCGACGGTGCATATAAAAGCGATACCTGGCCATCAGGATGCTCTCCTTTGGCTTGAGGTGTTCCTTCGCCAGCGGGCACAGCTCTGCGTATGATTTGTCCATTAGTTTGGCCGGTTCCAGCAAATTCTTAAGGAAGCCATATACCGATGACCCACATAAGGTGAGGAGAATCGCCCTGCGCTTGATCTCTGTTCAGCTGTCTCCAATTCATTGGCCACAAAGTACTGGTTGAGGCATTCAATGACGGCTTCCCAATCATCACCCTCAATAAATTTCTCAAGAATACCAACGACAGCCATTTCCATGTGAAAGTTCGTGATCTGTAACTCGCCGCCAATTGTTATGTTCAGAATATCTCCACGAGGCTGTGTTGTACACTTAAACCATTGTGACCTTGGTCCAGAAAAAGTGGAACTAACCGGAATGAATCACAGCGTTATGGACACCAAGTTCTAGATCACATGTCATGTCCTTTAAAAGGCTGCTGTGCTTCAACCTTGGTGGAGTTTGGATGTACTCTGCAGGTCATTGGAGTTGATGTGAACATCTGTAAAAACATCTTGACCATACAGTGATCGATTGGAATTGGTCTTCGTCGGGACATTCATTGTTTGTGACCAATCGGTGGAAAACAGAGACCAACTGAATTGGGGCCTGTCCTTTTTCACCTCTCTTGGTGACCAATTACAAGCAGCAGACTCAACATTGCCGAAGGAACACTCCACTGCATTATGTGCCCAATGTCAGACGTGACAGACAGATGAGGAGGACAAGATGTTACACCCACCACAAGTACAAGGAGAAGCATTCTTACCTCGGTTTGCCCGACACCAACTGCCTTCGGAGACTGTGCTTAAAAAAGGAGGGAGAGAGAAAACAGGGAATTATAGGGCTAGACTTTCCACTTCACATCGCCCATTTATGGCCCATATATGGCCCAAAACGGACCTCTATCGCCTATTTTGAGCAAAAAATGGAAACTAGGCCAAAAATATCGCCCGAAAAACAGGTGCCTGATTCCATTTTGATCGCGGAGAAGATCGCTAAAATTATAGCCCGCACAAGGTCCATCCCAAGTTTTAGCATCTAGCATGCACTTCGCTGGGCTGATGCAAGGCCCAAAAGAGTGCTGAGAAATAGTTGCTTTATCTGGGCCTAAGAGAAGGAAAATGGGCACTACGGGCACCATTTTGACTTCAGAGGAAGGGTGGAGGATTAGTTTTGAGTGATTTAGAGAGTTAGTTGTACTCAGAATATTGGAACAGGGAATATAAATAGGTATTATTATGTTATTTTTAGACAATATAATAGAATTTATTACGTTTTATATATTGGATCTATTAAATAGCTTTTACATAATGAACTTATTTACTGATATAAAATTTAATAGGTTTTATATATTGAATTTATTAAATAGCTTTTACATATTTACTGATATTGTTGGGGCCCATCAAACTGACTGGTATACAGCGTAGAGAGTACAGAGAGTGCAGAGTACAGTGATTAGATACTGTTGAGAGATTATTAAAATTAGACATCAGCACACTACACACTGCTGCATTTGACAGGTGATTGAAGCTCTTTACGCTCGTGGAGGGACTTCATAAGCTTCACAATGACCAGGGAGGCACAGACCAAGAGTATTTTTCGGTTTCCATAGAATAGCAGACTTCCCCAAGGTGCAGGGAGCAATATACTGTACGCACATTGTCCTCAAAGCACTCTTAAAGAGTGTAGAGATCTTCCGTAACAGAAAGGGGTTCCACTCGCTAAATGTGGATATTCAGATGTTGATTTACAGTTAGGGTCAATCAAAAGTTTCAATTGTGTGTGGTGTCTTTGTTGTCTTGCCTGCACTGGCCTGTCATCAGAATTTATGCTTATTTTATGAAGTTTCGTGTTACTAAAGTGTTACTAAAGTACTCGTATATTAAAATAATAAACAAATATGGAATAAGATTTGTATAGTTGATAATTAATTTAACTAAGAGAGAAGACACACACAATTTATTGAATTGAATAAAAAAAATTTTAATAACAAATACCAAAAAAATTTGGTAAACTATCCCCCGCACCAACCCACCCTTCCCTCAAATACAAAATCTTAACAATTAACAATTAACAATTAACCAATAACAACTAACAAAACTAACAAAACAGGAACAAGAACAAGTGAACAAACTTTGTGAAAAAATGCCCCCCTCCCGACCTGCGGCTACGTTTCCCTCCAGGTCCAGTCCCACCCCGTGTTTGTACTCCACCCGCTCGTTTTGGTCTACGCAGACCGACACCAAGACGTCGTGCAGAGTGGGACGGCAAGAATTCCTGCCGTGGTGGAGGTGACGAAGTGGAAGTGGAAGCCTGAAGCTCCACTTCCGAGTCAGGAGGAACTGTGTCCTCTGTTCTCGCTTGCGTGTTTGGGGTCTCACTGCGAGCAGACACGTTACCTTGGGGTGCAGCGCCGTGTCCAGCCAGCAGTGCATGCTGTGGGGCATTGGTTGCAGCTGTCTGCTGCCGAATGGCCTCCAAGGTCTCCCTTGCAGTCTGGACTTGCTCGGAAGACCAAGTGGAGAAGTTTGTGTAGAACTCACTCCAGGATGCTGGAAACTGGCTCCAGTTCACAGAGAAGTGGCTCCAGTTCGCAGAGAAACCCGCGAAACGCTAGATAAAGTCGCAACCAATCGTGACCGTCTCTCTGCACAGGGAAATCAAGCTCTCTGTCTGGCCCTCCATTGTAAGCGATTGCTCACCACACTGACTGGACCTCCGTGCGGTCGGCGTTTGCAAAATGATGCGCCTTGGCGTCGCCATCTGCACACCGCTTGGTCCTGGTGCTTCTTCCATCTCAATCGAGATGGCCACAAAAAAAATCTCTTCCTGCTCCTCCTCCCGCTCCTCCTCCTCCTCCTGCTCTTCCTCCTCCTCCTCTCCCTACTGCGAGCTGTTGGAGGGTTCTCATTTGAGGAAGTCTCAGCTACCGAGCATTGCTCAATGGACACTTGAACTTAGAAAGCTGAATGAAATTTCTAAACAACTCATAACAATACATATCAATATATATCAATATTTCAATTTCAATATCAATATTTCAATAACCCAAAACATTGCAATACTTTTCAAAACCACATATGCACAAGGATTCATCAGGGTTAACATGGCCTCATTCGAAGATCAAGACTACGTCGAAATTATTGAATTATAATTGCATAAAATTACATGCGTAACTATGATATTTTTCGTATGTATTTAGTAATGTTTGACACATTGCACATTTCCCATTACTCACGAGACTCAAGGGTGGGCTCAGCCATGCCACAGGTCATGACCGAACGGCTTTCAGGCCCCACCAAGGCTACCGCAAGCTCCTCATATGCATTCAGAACAGAACAAGAACATAAGAACATAAGAATTTGGAACAGTAGGCCATCTAGCCCCTCGAGCATGCTCCGCCATTCAACAAGATCATGGCTGATCTAGCCGTGGACTCAGCTCCACTTACCCGCCCGCTCCCCATAACCCTTAATTCCCTTATTGGTTAAAAATATATCTATCTGTGATTTGAATACATTCAATGAGCTAGCCTCCACTGCTTCCTTGGGCAGAGAATTCCACAGATTCACAACCCTCTGGGAGAAGAAATTCCTTCTCAATTCAGTTTTAAATTGGCTCCCCCCATATTTTGAGGCTGTGCCCCCTAGTTCTAGTCTCCCCGACCAGTGGAAACAACCTCTCTGCCTCTATCTTGTCTATCCCTTTCATTATTTTTAAATGTTTCTATAAGATCACCCCTCATCCTTCTGAACTCCAATGAGAAAAGACCCAGCCTACTCAATCTATCATCATAAGGTAACCCCCTCATCTCCGGAATCAGCCTAGTGAATCGTCTCTGTACCCCCTCCAAAGCTATATATCCTTCCTTAAGTAAGGTTACCAAAACTGCACGCAGTACTCCAGGTGCGGCCTCACCAATACCCTGTACAGTTGCAGCAGGACCTCCCTGCTTTTGTACTCCATCCCTCTCACAATGAAGGCCAACATTCCATTCGCCTTCCTGATTACCTGCTGCACCTGCAAACTAACTTTTTTGGGATTCATGCACAAGGAGTTCCATTATTTGAAGGGGCTGCTCCTGAAATTCTGGCTGCACTTCAGTCCCACTCTCCTGATCTTTGGGCACCCTGTGCGGAGGGGAGCGGGTAGGTCCGAAGGCCTCCTCGTAGGACTGCTCCTGGGCACGGCCAAGGGTGCCATCAGCTGGTCCAGGCAGCGGGCGGTCGAGGGGGTCGTTCAACCTGACTGCCTGCCTCTCTTCCGCTCTTACATCCGGTCCAGGGTGTCCTTGGAGATGGAGCACGCGGTGTCCACCGGTACGCTCGCGGCCTTCCGCGAGAGGTGGGCACCGGAGGGACTGGAGTGCATCATCACGCCCGGCAACCAAATTTTAATTTGATTTTACGTTTTAAAGTTTAATTTGTTTTAATTGCCGGTGCTTTTAGTGTCCCCCTCCCCTTTTATAGGGGCACTGGAAAAATTTGATTTTAGCGCCCCAAAAAAAAACCAAAAAAAAAGAAAAAAAAAGGGGGCCTTGAAAATGTCTGCTGTGTCACCCAGGCAGGTGGCATGGTTTTAATGTTTATGTTTTGCAGGTAAACTCCAAAAAGAGTTTCATGCACAAGGACCAATTGTGGAGCAGTGGAGGCGTGTCCTGCTCAGTTGGAGCTGTGAGCAGTGAGAGGAGCAGCTATCAACCTTAGCTCCTGCCTGGAGAGCCCTGAGAACAGCCCAGGAAGAGAAGGAAGGAAGGGGCTTCACCACCAACTTTCACCCGGAGGGAGAGGAGGAGAAAAGAAAACTTTTTAACAACTTTTTACCATTCTGCCAAGAGTTGGAGAGAGGGGGAAAAACCAACAACAAACATCCAGTGTGGAAGGAGGGAGACTCTACATTTCTACAGGTGGGTGTGGGTGCATTTCCCAAAAAGGCTTTGTTATATCGGTGGGGGGAGGAAAGAAGACCACTGAGGGCCGGAACATCGCGGGGGGTGTGTGTGTGTGTGGTAGTGTGTGTGGGGGCCTTGCTTACAACTAGGCCCCCCCCCACAATTGGAACCCCCCCCCACCCCCTCACATTTGCCTAGCCTGGGATAGCTGGAGCTACCAGGCTGAAGATTTTTCTTAATCACCCTATTAACATCGTTGGGAGTGTGTGCCTGGTGGCTCTAGCTGCCCCAGGTGAAGACGTCTTCTCCCCTCACCTGAAGACCAATCCAAAGACTGTGTTTTTTGTGTTTTGCCATCTGGGGAGTGCACCCACCCACAGCTGCGAGGGGAGACCTGCCCTCGCAGTTCCCCCCCCTCTTCCCACCCCCCTCTCTCTTTCTCCGTTACTCTCTGTTTCTCCCCTCTCTCTCTGAGAGCCCTTTTCCTCCCAAATCAATAAAAAAAAACAATTGAGGCAACTGAGCAGAGGGAGCAAGGCCCCTCCCCAATTGCCAACTAGGGGAGAGGTGCCTCGTTAAGGGCTCCTCTGCTCAGTTAATATACGAGGCCAATAAAGACCATTAAGGCCTGTGACTTTGGGGTGTGTGTAGCCCTTAAAGGGACCCAGTGATGGCGACCCCATCCACGCCGGTGGCAGGGCCAGTAAGGACATATGCGCAGGTGGCAACCGCTTCCATGGCACCTCCTGCGCCACCATTCAGATTAATCACCAAAAAACACGGGGTCAGGAGCTACACTCACCCCACAATGACCATCGAGGAGTGCGTGCGGGCGATGGCTGGGGTAGTCGGCCCCTCGGCCATTGTCGCAGCCTCCAAGATGTCTGGGAAGGCCGTGTTCTTCCTGGGGTCGGAGCGGGCGGTGTCCCTGGCCCTTGAAAAGGGGCTCACGGTGGGCGGGACGTTCCTGCCGGTGGACCCTCTCGAGGCCACCGCGCAGAGGGTCATCGTGTCAAACGTCCCGCCCTTTATTTCCGCTGAGCTCCTCCTCCCTCACCAACACCAACTGGGGGAGGTAAGGTCGGGGATCAACCCCATACCGCTCGGCCTCAGGGAGAACAGCCTGCGCCACGTGTTCTCCTTCCGCCGCCAGCTCTTTGTCCGGCTGGCGCGGGAGGACATGACGGAAGGGCACTTTAATGTGGTGCACGAGGGGACTGCCTACCACGTCTTCTGGACGTCGGACGGCGTGCGGTGCCATGCCTGCAGAGAGGTGGGGCACATTCGCAAGAACTGCCCCGCCTCCAAGGCCGCCAAACCACCGAAGGCGGCCAAGGCTGGCGCCGCCGCCACCCCTCCCCCTAGTTGCGTCCGCGTGCCGGGAGCCATAGGTGCGCGGGCATCGCCGGGGGCCCTTGCTATTACGGCCTCCGGCGGGGGGGAGGAAGAGCATCCGATCGGAAGGAAGGCGCGGGAGAAGGCAAAACATCCGGAGGCGGGTCCCCTCGGTGCGCCAGACAATTTGTTTACCGCGCTCGGCCCTACCCAGTCACCGGCGAGCGCGGGGTGCCCCGAGCCCGTGCCCGAGCCCTTGAACAACACCACAGAGGGGCCCGGGCGCGGGCAAGAAAAGGAAAAGGGGGGGGCGGAGCGGGAGGCCTCGGCAGACATGGAGGTCTCCCTGCCTCCGCGCACCCCCAGGAACAAAAGGAGGCGCGGCTCCGATGAGGCGGAGGGGGAACAACATCCCTCCGCGGAGGAGTCGGTGCCCGCCGCGTGTCCCGCGTCCCCAACCAGCGCCCCCAAGCTGCGCTGTAGGCGAGAGGAGTCTGTCCCTGGGGAGGGTGAGACAGTCGAGGCTGCCCAGCCTCTGCCTCCCGGGGATGGCGTGGAAGATCTGCCTGTCGTGGGGGGCGTGGGGATCGCGGAGGAATGCATTGCCGCCGGGCCGGGCGTCCCGGGGACTGAGGCGGGCGGGGCCGAAAAGGCCGAACCTGAGCCCGTCCAGCCAATACCCAACTTCCCCCGGGAGTCGCTCGACCCGGCAGAAAATGAAACAAATGTTTATAATGACACTGTAGATGCTGGGCCGGGGGTGGCAGCGGGGAGGGGGAGGAACACCCACCCTCGCCTCTTGCTGTGGAGCTGGAGCACTTGGAGAGCCTGGGGATTTCCTATGGCCGGGTCTCTCCTTGTTCCCCGGTTCCTGGGGCGGAGGGGGAACCCCTTCCGCTGTCATTTCCCAACCCAGCACCATTTTTAAAAAGAGCCCAGTGGGGACTCCTCTGCCGACGATCCTGGGGGTGGGATCGGGGCAGAGCCAGGGCCGGTTGGAGCGGCCGGTTCATTTGCCGTACCTTGTGCGGTCGATGGGCCGGCTGCTGGCGGCCACCTCCCGGAGGAGGACGGGGACTCGGTGGGGGACGCGGGTGAAGACCTAGAGACCACCGCCAGCGAGGCGGTGGATCTGCTCGCGGCCGCCGCCGAGACCATCCTCATTCCTGCAAAGGAACTCCGGGACTTTTTGGCCCAGAGCCGGGGTCACTGCAACCAAGCCCGACTGGCCCTGGAAAAATGGTCCGAGCCAGAGCTGATCAAGGGGTCCGTCCGCGCCGCCGTTAAAACCTTGGCCGCGGGCGGGCCCTTGACAAAGGCGCAACACCTTGAGCTGCGCGAGTTCGAGGGACTCCTCGCTGGGCTGCGGAGGGAGCGGAGTTCAACAAAAGACTCCGCTCCCTCCCCCACAATAGGTTAAGGTAGAGGTTGCACTATGCTTTTGCCATGAAGATAACCATAGCCAGCCTCAACATCAACGGCGGCAGAGCGGCATGCCGTAGATTTGACCATTTTTCGCTCCTGCGGGAGGGGAAATATGCGGTGTGCTTCCTGCAAGAAACCCACACCGTTCCGGGAGACAAAGCCACGTGGCTCCTGGAATGGCAAGGAGAGGTCCGCATGAGCCACCTCACCGCCATTTCTAGTGGGGTGGCCATCTTGCTGGGCCCGCATTTTCAGCTGGAGATCTTGGGGGTCGAGGAGCCCGTGCCAGGCCACTTGCTGCACGTAACGGTTCGCCTGGGGGACGTGCCGCTCCATCTCGTGAACGTGTACGCCCCTCAGCCCGGCCCGCAGCAAACGCGCTTCTTTGAAGAGGTGTCCGCTCTTCTTGGCTCCGTCGACGTCGGCAACTGCATTGTCCTCGGGGGGGATTTTAACTGCACCCTCGAGGCGAGGGACCGCTCCGGTGCCCCGCAGTGCATGACGGCGATGGAGAAGTTGAGGGACCTGGTCGGGTCCTTCGACTTGGTGGACGTCTGGCGAAATCTCCACCCCGACTCCAGCGCCTTTACTTGGGTGAGGCCTGGAGTTGGATGGTCTAGAGTCGACCGCCTTTACGTGTCTCGGGCGTACGTTTCCTGCGTCCCGGCAGCCTCCATGCGGCCGGTGCCGTGTTCGGACCACCACCTGGTGTGGGCGGAGCTCGCTTCGCTCCGCGCGAGGACGGGGTCCGCGTACTGGCACTTTAACAACCGGCTGCTGGAGGACGTGCGGTTCCAGGACTCGTTCCGTCGATTCTGGTCCGACTGGAGAAGGAAGCAGGGGGGTTTCCCCTCCTTGAGGCTATGGTGGGACGTGGGCAAGGCTCACGTCCGCGTCTTCTGTCAAGAGTACGCGAGGGGGTCGACCAAGAGGCGGGCGGCCAGAGTCGGGCGCCTAGAAAAAGAGGTGCTCGACCTGGAAGCCCGTCTCGGTCAAGTCGTCCAGGACCCGGC
Organism: Pristiophorus japonicus; assembly: GCF_044704955.1. Taxonomy (NCBI): domain Eukaryota; kingdom Metazoa; phylum Chordata; class Chondrichthyes; family Pristiophoridae; genus Pristiophorus; species Pristiophorus japonicus. The sequence continues at coordinate 136,737,914 of NC_091977.1, forward strand.
CCTGCGGACGGTGTACGAAGCGAAGAAGGCCGCGCTGAAGGACTTGCAGCTCGTCGGGTCCCGAGGCGCGTTTGTGAGGTCGCGGATCCGGTTCCTGCGGGATCTGGACCGCGGCTCCCCCTTCTTCTACTCGCTGGAAAAAAGGCAGAGTGTCCGTAAGCAGCTCTTGATGCTGCTGGCCGACGACGGCTCTCTCGTCTCGGATCCGGAGGGCGTCAACAACAGGGCCCGTGAATATTACGGGGCTCTGTTCTCTCCGGATCTGTCCAGCGAGGAAGCGCGTAGAGTTTTGTGGGAGGACCTGCCGAAGGTCAGCCCGGAGGGCGCCGAAAATCTGGAAGCTCCGCTAAGCCTGGCGGGGCTGACCGGTGCCCTCGCCCGGCTCTCGAGGGGAAAATCCCCGGGGCTGGACGGGCTGACCGTGGAGTTCCACAGGGCGTTCTGGGACGTCCTGGGGAGCGACTACGCGCGGGTCCTGGGGGAAAGTCTGGCGACCGGGGAGATGCCCCTCTCTTGGCGCAGGGCAGTCATCGTCCTGCTGCCAAAGAAGGGCGATCTCCGCCTCCTTAAGAACTGGCGCCCGGTCTCCCTCCTCAGCACGGACTACAAAATCTTCGCCAGGGCGATGCTGAGAATGACGTGAGTATCACGTGTAGCGAGTTGGTCGTACCACAGGGAAAGGGTCCACAGCCAGATAGGGAATGGAAGACCAACAGGAAGAGCAGTGCAAGGAAGGTAGTGCAGGAGTCCCCTGTGGTCATCCCCCTGCAAAACAGATACACAGCTTTGGGTACTGTTGAGGGGGATGACTCATCAGGGGAGGGCAGCAGCAGCCAAGTTCATGGCACCGTGGCTGGCTCTGCTGCACAGGAGGGCAGGAAAAAGAGTGGGAGAGCAATAGTGATTGGGGATTCAATGGTGAGGGGAATAGATAGGCGTTTTTGCGGCCGCAACCGAGACTCCAGGATGGTATGTTGCCTCCCTGGTGCAAGGGTCAAGGATGTCTCGGTGCGGGTGCAGGACATTCTAAAAAGGGAGGGAGAACAGCCAGTTGTCGTGGTGCACATTGGTACCAACGACATAGGTAAAAAGAGGGATGAGGTCCCACGAAACGAATTTAAGGAGCTAGGAGCTAAATTAAAAAGTAGGACCTCAAAAGTAGTAATCTTGGGATTGCTACCAGTGCCATGTGATAGTCAGAGTAGGAATCGCAGGATAGCACAGATGAATACGTGGCTTGAGCAGTGGTGCAACAGGGAGGGATTCAAATTCCTGGGGCATTGGAACCGGTTCTGGGGGAGGTGGGACCAGTACAAACCGGACGGTCTGCACCTGGGCAGGACCGGAACCAATGTCCTAGGGGGAGTGTTTGCTAGTGCTGTTGGGGAGGATTTAAACTGATATGGCAGGGGGATGGGAACCAATGCAGGGAGACAGAGGGAAACAAAAAGGAGGCAAAAGCAAAAGACAGAAAGGAGATAAGGAAAAGTGGAGGGCAGAGAAACCCAAGGCAAAGAACAAAAAGGGCCACTGTACAGTAAAATTCTAAAAGGACAAAGGGTGTTCAAAGAACAAGCCTGAAGGCTTTGTGTCTTAATGCAAGGAGTATCCGCAATAAAGTGGATGAATTAACTGTGCAAATAGATGTTAACAAATATGATGTGATTGGGATTACGGAGACGTGGCTCCAGGATGATCAGGGCTGGGAACTCAACATCCAGGGGTATTCAACATTCAGGAAAGATAGAATAAAAGGAAAAGGAGGTGGGGTAGCATTGCTGGTTAAGGAGCAAATTAAGGCAATAGTTCGGAAGGACATTAGCTTGGATGATGTGGAATCTATATGGGTAGAGCTGCAGAATACCAAAGGACAAAAAACGTCAGTGGGAGTTGTGTACAGACCTCCAAACAGCAGTCGTGATGTTGGGGAGGGCATCAAACATGAAATTAGGGGTGCGTGCAATAAAGGTGCAGCAGTTATAATGGGTGAATTTAATATGCACATAGATTGGGTTAACCAAATTGGAAGCAATACGGTAGAGGAGGATTTCCTGGAGTGCATAAGGGATGTTTTTTTAGACCAATATGTCGAGGAACCAACTAGGGGGGAGGCCATCTTAGACTGGGTGTTGTGTAATGAGAGAGGATTAATTAGCAATCTCGTTGTGCGAGGCCCCTTGGGGAAGAGTGACCATAATATGGTGGAATTCTGCATTAGGATGGAGAATGAAACAGTTAATTCAGAGACCATGGTCCAGAACTTAAAGAAGGGTAACTTTGAAGGTATGAGGCGTGAATTGGCTAGGATAGATTGGCGAATGATACTGAAGGGGTTGACTGTGGATGGGCAATGGCAGACATTTAGAGACCGCATGGATGAACTACAACAATTGTACATTCCTGTCTGGCATAAAAATAAAAAAGGGAAGATGGCTCAACCGTGGCTATCAAGGGAAATCAGGGATAGCATTAAAGCCAAGGAAGTGGCATACAAATTGGCCAGAAATAGCAGAGAATCCGGGGACTGGGAGAAATTTAGAACTCAGCAGAGGAGGACAAAGGGTTTGATTAGGGCAGGGAAAATGGAGTACGAGAAGAAGCTTGCAGGGAACATTAAGACGGATTGCAAAAGTTTCTATAGATATGTAAAGAGAAAAAGGTTAGTAAAGACAAACATCGGTCCCCTGCAGTCAGAATCAGGGGAAGTCATAACGGGGAACAAAGAAATGGCGGACCAATTGAACAAGTACTTTGGTTCGGTATTTACTGAGGAGGACACAAACAACCTTCCGGATATAAAAGGGGTCGGAGGGTCTAGTAAGGAGGAGGAACTGAGGGAAATCCTTATTAGTCGGGAAATTGTGTTGGGGAAATTGATGGGATTGAAGGCCGATAAATCCCCAGGGCCTGATGGACTGCATCCCAGAGTACTTAAGGAGGTGGCCTTGGAAATAGTGGATGCATTGACAGTCATTTTCCAACATTCCATTGACTCTGGATCAGTTCCTATGGAGTGGAGGGTAGCCAATGTAACCCCACTTTTTAAAAAAGGAGGGAGAGAGAAAACAGGGAATTACAGACCGGTCAGCCTGACATCGGTAGTGGGTAAAATGATGGAATCAATTATTAAGGATGTCATCGCAGTGCATTTGGAAAGAGGTAATATGATAGGTCCAAGTCAGCATGGATTTGTGAAAGGGAAATCATGCTTGACAAATCTTCTGGAATTTTTTGAGGATATTTCCAGTAGAGTGGACAAGGGAGAACCAGTTGATGTGGTATATTTGGACTTTCAGAAGGCTTTCGACAAGGTCCCACACAAGAGATTAATGTGCAAAGTTAAAGCACATGGGATTGGGGGTAGTGTGCTGACATGGATTGAGAACTGGTTGTCAGACAGGAAGCAAAGAGTAGGAGTAAATGGGGACTTTTCAGAATGGCAGGCAGTGACTCGTGGGGTACCGCAAGGTTCTGTGCTGGGGCCCCAGCTGTTTACACTGTACATTAATGATTTAGACGAGGGGATTAAATGTAGTATCTCCAAATTTGCGGATGACACTAAGTTGGGTGGCAGTGTGAGCTGCAAGGAGGATTCTATGAGGCTGCAGAGCGACTTGGATAGGTTAGGTGAGTGGGCAAATGCATGGCAGATGAAGTATAATGTGGATAAATGTGAGGTTATCCACTTTGGTGGTAAAAACAGAGAGACAGACTATTATCTGAATGGTGACAGATTGGGAAAAGGGCAGGTGCAAAGAGACCTGGGTGTCATGGTACATCAGTCATTGAAGGTTGGCATGCAGGTACAGCAGGCGGTTAAGAAAGCAAATGGCATGTTGGCCTTCATAGCGAGGGGATTTGAGTACAAGGGCAGGGAGGTGTTGCTACAATTATACAGGGCCTTGGTGAGGCCACACCTGGAGTATTGTGTACAGTTTTGGTCTCCTAACCTGAGGAAGGACATTCTTGCTATTGAGGGAGTGCAGCGAAGGTTCACCAGACTGATTCCCGGGATGGCGGGACTGACCTATCAAGAAAGACTGGATCAACTGGGCTTGTATTCACTGGAGTTCAGAAGAATGAGAGGGGACCTCATAGAAACGTTTAAAATTCTGACGGGGTTAGACAGGTTAGATGCAGGAAGAATGTTCCCAATGTTGGGGAAGTCCAGAACCAGGGGACACAGTCGAAGGATAAGGGGGAAGCCATTTAGGACCGAGATGAGGAGGAATTTCTTCACCCAGAGAGTGGTGAACCTGTGGAATTCTCTACCACAGAAAGTTGTTGAGGCCAATTCACTAAATATATTCAAAAAGGAGTTAGATGAAGTCCTTACTACTAGGGGAATCAAGGGGTATGGTGAGAAAGCAGGAATGGGGTACTGAAGTTGCATGTTCAGCCATGAACTCATTGAATGGCGGTGCAGGCTAGAAGGGCCGAATGGCCTACTCCTGCACCTATTTTCTATGTTTCTATGTTTCTATGTCTGCTCGCCTTGGTGCCGTGCTGGACCACATGATCCACCCCGACCAGTCCTACACGGTCCCGGGCCGAACAATCCATGATAACATCCATCTGGTCCGGGACCTCATCCATTGTTCCCAGGAGGCTGGTCTGTCGGTCGCCTTCCTATCCCTCGACCAAGAGAAGGCGTTCGACAGGGTGGATCACGACTATCTGCTCGGAACTCTGCGCGCTTTCGGGTTCGGGATGCATTTCGTCGCCCGGATCCGACTTTTGTACGCCGCCGCGGAGTGTCTGATTAAGGTTAACGGGTCCTTGATGGCGCCCCTTCGCTTTAGGAGAGGGGTGCGCCAGGGATGCCCCATGTCCGGCCAGTTATACGCCGTTTGCGTGGAGCCTTTCCTGCGCCTCTTGCGGACGAGGTTGACGGGACTGGCTCTGCAAGGGCCGGGCGTGGAGGTCGTCCTCTCGGCTTACGCCGATGACGTGCTCCTCGCGGTAGAGGATCCCGCTGACCTGCGGCGGATGCGTGAGTGTCAGGAGATTTACTCGGCCGCGTCCTCCGCCAGGATCAACTGGGAGAAATGTTCCGGACTCCTGGTGGGTCAGTGGCGGGTGGACTCCCTGCCAGGGGAGCTCAGGCCTTTTGCCTGGAGCACGACCCATCTCCTCTATCTGGGAGTCTACCTTAGCCCCGACGAGGGAGCCTGGCCGGCGAACTGGCAGGAGCTGGAGGCCAAGGTCGCCGCTCGCCTAGGGCGCTGGACAGGACTGCTCCGAGTGCTGTCCTACAGGGGTCGAGCGCTAGTCATAAACCAGCTGGTGGCCGCAATGTTGTGGTACCGGCTGGTCACTTTGACCCCTCCCCCTGCGTTTGTCGCCAAGATACAGAAGAAGCTGGTGGACTTCTTCTGGAACAACAGGAAGCACTGGGTCTCTGCTGCGGTCTTGAGTCTCCCGCTTGAGGAAGGCGGTCAGTCGTTGGTGTGCGTCAGCGCCCAGCTCGCGACTTTCCGTCTTCAGACCCTGCAGAGATACCTTTACGTCGAGCCCCCTCCTCGGTGGTGTGCTCTGGCGAGGTATTTCTTCCGCCAGCAGCGCGACCTCAATTATGACACGCAGCTCCTGTTTGTGAACTTGGGGGGTGCCAGGACCGCCCTCCGGGAGCTGCCTGTCTTTTACAGGGAACTCATCAGGGTCTGGAACAAAGTCTCCACCAGGCGCAGCTCTCCGCCGGCTGCAGTGGCGGCCGTCCTGCAGGAGCCGCTGCTCGGGAATCCGTACCTCCACGGCCAAGGTTTTATGTGGCGGTCGGAAGAGAGGGCTGTGGCCGGTGAGGTGACCAGGGTCAGGGACCTGCTCGATGGCGGAGGAGCGGGCTGGATGGCGCCAAACATGCTGGCGCGGCGCCTAAACTCTGCCAACGTCCGCCACGCGGCCGATGCCATCGAGTCGCTAAAAACAGCTCTGGGCCCTGACTCTGTTAGGTGCATCGAGGAGGCTCAAGCACGTGGGGAGATCCCGTCCGAACTGACCCCCGTCCGGACAGAATTCCTCATCGGCGCCAAACCCCGGAACCTCCCTCGGGGGCCGGCGCCTCACAACTTGAGCCGCCTCGGGGAAATCCCCTCCGTGCCTTTCAGTTCCGCGCGGAGGGGTTTCCTGTACGGGCTGCTCCTGCACACCCTCAACTTTGCCATCCTCGCCGGCCGTCCGGACACGCCATGGCGACCATCTTGCCGTCCGGAGGAGGCGGGGGTCCCCGATGGAGGGCACTCTACGCAGGGGTGCTCCCACTATTCATCGGGGACTTGGCCTGGAGGGTGGTGCACGGAGCAGTGCCGTGCAACAAATTGTTAAGCCGGTTCACGGACTCCCAGGCCGCCTGCAATTTCTGCGGTCTGGAAGAGTCCGTGTTCCATGTTTTTATGGAATGCACAAGGTTGCAGCCCCTGTTTTATTATTTGAAGGGGCTGCTCCTGAAATTCTGGCTGCACTTCAGTCCCACTCTCCTGATCTTTGGGCACCCTGTGCGGAGGGGAGCGGGTAGGTCCGAAGGCCTCCTCGTAGGACTGCTCCTGGGCACAGCCAAGGGTGCCATCAGCCGGTCCAGGCAGCGGGCGGTCGAGGGGGTCGTTCAACCTGACTGCCTGCCTCTCTTCCGCTCTTACATCCGGTCCAGGGTGTCCTTGGAGTTGGAGCACGCGGTGTCCACCGGTACGCTCGCGGCCTTCCGCGAGAGGTGGGCACCGGAGGGACTGGAGTGCATCATCACGCCCGGCAACCAAATTTTAATTTGATTTTACTTTTTTTAAGTTTAATTTGTTATAATTGCCGGTGCTTTTAGTGTCCCCCTTCCCTTTTATAGGGGGCACTGGGGAAAATTGTGATTTTAGTGCCCAAAAAAAAAGAAAAACACAAAAAAAAAGGGGGAAAAAAAAAGGGCCTTGTAAATGTCTGGAGTGTCACCCAGGTCGGGTGGCACCGTTTAATGTTTTTTTTGTTTTGCAGATGAACTCCAAAAAGAGTTTCATGCACAAGGACCCCCAGGTCCCTCTGCACCGCAGCATGTTGTAATTTCTCCCCATTCAAATACTATTCCCTTTTACTGTTTTTTTCCAAGGTGGATGACCTCACATTTTCCGACATTGTATTCCATCTGCCAAACCTTAGCCCATTCGCTTAACCTATCTCAATCTCTTTGCAGCCTCTCTGTGTCCTCTACACAACCCGCTTTCCCACTAATCTTTGTGTCATCTGCAAATTTTGTTACACTACACTCTGTCCCCTCTTCCAGGTCATCTATGTATATTGTAAACAGTTATGGTCCCAGCACCGATCCCTGTGGCACACCACTAACCACAGATTTCCAACCCGAAAAGGACCCATTTATCCCAGCTCTCTGCTTTCTGTTAGCCAGTCAATTCTCTATCCATACTAATACATTTCCTCTGACTCCGCGTACCTTTATCTTCTGCAGTAACCTTTTGTGTGGCACCTTATCAAATGTCTTTTGGAAATCTGAATATACCACATCCATCGGTACACCTCTATCCACCATGCTCGTTATCTCCTCAAAGAAGTGTGTGCACCATCGCGGAGCCGCCACCCGTCCTCCTTTGCTTCGCACGATTGATGCTTATCTTTTTCTGTAAATGATAATTTAACATTGCATGGCATAAGCTACTGTACTTGACAATAAACATTGAAGACTGACAGATTTAAATGTTCAATTATTACATAACATTGTAGTGCATATGAATAATTTTTAATATTCTAATTATAAACAGCAAGTAAATAATACATGTGTATGATTTTAAATATGTACTTTTAAATACGTTTTACATATAGATAATCCAACTTACTCTGGCAGTTGCCAGCAGGCTGTTCCATCTCTTGCGGCACTGGTCAGCTATCCGCACTTCATTTGATGCCGATGTTATGACATCGGCAATCTCCAGCCAAGTTCAGCTATAGGCACGGGATGGAGGTTTCTCATGGCCACCACGTGTCAAGTCCTCCCATCTTGTGGAGACCACGTTTACAAGGGTCTCGTTCACCTCCTCACTAAAGGCTTTTGCCCTTTGCCTCTCCATCTCACTTGCTTTTTGTGGTTCCATTGATGATTTTTAACAGATTTAACAAAGTTAACAGATAGCTAATCAAAAATAGCTAGCAATACAAGCAAATTTAATACAGATTTTAAATAGATTTCGCAAATTATCGAATATTTCTTTCTCACTGTTCCTCACTGCTTCTCTCCTTCTCTCCTTCTCTCTCCTCTCTCTCTCTCCTGCTCTCTCCAACCCTCCCTGTGCTTCTGAGCATGTGTGATGACCCATGAACTCTCCAAACGCGGCAAAAAAAAAATCAACCCAAAAAAAAATTCCACACATGCGCACACTAGCGTGGCTAGGGAAGCATTTTTTTAGACTTCTGTTTCACTTCCTCATTTTTTGGGCAATCGTGAGAGCGCTGAAAAATCAGATCGCCCATTTGACATCGCCGGGGTAAGGCTGAGAGGAAAATCGCGCAAAAAAAATGGGCATTGTGCCGGCGATCAGCACGAGCGATACATCCCACATCGCTGGAATAAGTCCCATTTTTTGGGCCTTAGCCATCTAGTGGAAAGTCTAGCCCATAGACCGGTTAGCCTGCCATCGGTAGTGGGGAAAATATTGGAATCAATTATTAAAGATGTAATAGCCGTGCATTTGGAAAGCAGTGATAGGATCGGTTGAGGTCAGCATGGATTTATGAAAGGGAAATCATGCTTGACAAATCTTCTAGAATTTTTTGAGGCTGTAACTCGTAGAGTAGACAAGGGAGAACCAGTGGATGTGGTGTATTTGGACTTTCAAAGGGCTTTTGACAAGGTTCCACACAAGAGATTGGTGTGCAAAATTAAAGCACATGGTATTGGGGGTAATGTATTGATGTGGATAGAGAACTGGTTGGCAGACAGCAAGCAAAGAGTGGGAATAAAGGGGTCCTTTTAAGAATGGCAGGCAGTGACTAGTGGGGTACCGCAAGGTTCAGTGCTGGGACCCTAGCTAATTACAATATACATTAATGATTTAGACAAAGGAATTGAATGTAATATCTCCATGTTTGCAGATGACACTAAGCTGGGTGGCAGTGTGAGCTGTGAGGAGGATGTTAAGAGGCTGCAGGGTGACTTGGACAGGTTAGGTGAGTGGGCAAATGCATGGAAGATGCAGTATAATGTAGATAAATGCAATGTTATCCACTTTGGTGGCAAAAACAGGAAGGCAGAATATTATCTGAATTGTGACAGATTACGAAAAGCGGAGCTGCAATGAGACCTGGGTGTCATGGTACATCAGTCATTGAAAGTTGGCATGCAGGTGCAGCAGGCGGTGAATAAGGCAAATGGCATGTTGGCCTTCATAGCGAGAGGATTTGAGTATCGGAGCAGGGAGGTCTTACTGCAGTTATGCAGGGCCTTGGTGAGGCCACACCTTGAATATTGTGTACAGTTTTGGTCTCCTAATCTGAGGAAGGATGTTCTTGCTATTGAGGGAGTGCAGCGAAGGTTCTCCAGACTGAGTCCCGGGATGGCAAGACTGACACTTGAAGAAAGATTTGATCGACTTGACTTATATTCACTGGAATTTAGAAGAATGAGAGGGGATCTCATAGAAACATATAAAATTCTGATGAGATTGGACAGGTTAGATGCAGGAAGAATGTTCCCGATGTTGAGGAAGTCCAGAACCGGGGTCACAATCTAAGGATAAGGGATAAGCCATTTAGGACCGAGATGAGGAGAAACTTCTTCACTCAGAGAATTGTGAACCTGTGGAATTCTCTACCACATAAAGTTATTGATGCCAGTTCGTTAGATATAATAAAAAGGGAGTTAGATGTGGCCCTTATGGCTAAAGGGATCAAGGGGTATGGAAAGAAAGCAGGTATGGGGCACTGAATTTGCATGATCAGCCATGATCATATTGAATGGTGGTGCAGGCTCGAAGGACCGAATGGCCGAATGGCCTATTCCTGCAACTATGTTTCTAAGAGGTTATCACTGAGGAATGCCAGCTGATATGAGCAGATCTGCAGCCTGCCAGCACCATCAGTACAGTACAGTCCATTGAGGTCACAGTCACCGCGGCACTGTCGTGCTAAGCCTTGGATTCTTTTCAGGCCACAGCTGGAGACATTTGTGGATTTTCTCAGCATGCCACACATCGCTGCATTAGACAGGTCACTGAAGCCCTGTACACACGCAGGAGGGACTTGATCAGCTTCTCTATGAATAGAGAGGCACAGAGTGAGAGGGCTCTAGGAATCTCCAGAATTGCAAACTTCCCCAAGATGCAAGGAGCAATAGACAGTATGCACATCGCGATGCGGGCACCTTTTCAGTATGCTGAGGTTTTCAGTAACCGCAAGGGATTCCATGCCCTGAATGTCCAACTGCTTGTCGACCACCAGCAAATTATACTAGCAGTGAATGCTCAATTCCTGGGCAACATCCACAATGCTCACATCCTGCATGAGAGCACTGTCTTTGATTTGTTTAACAATGAGCCACAAGGTCAATGCTGGATGCTTGGTGAGAAAGGATATGACCTCGATACCTGGCTGGTGAACCCCCTAAGTGACACCCACACCAAAGCCGAGAGGCGATACGAGAGCGACAGAGCAACTCACAATATCGTGGAAAAAATCATTGGAGAGCTGAAGCAGTGTTTTAGAATGCCTGGACCGCTCAGGAGGCGAGCTCCAATACCACCCTGAGCAGGTAACTCAATTTGTGGAGGTGTGCTCCATGCTGCACAACTTGACTATCAGGAGGGGATAAGAATTGCCTGATTAGTCTGACAGTCCACCTCACCAGAGAGAGGAAGAGGAGGACGAGGAAGCGGACGCTGACATCGGCCCAGGCAATCAGGCTGACACTGAAGCCATGCCCCCGCCCCCCTGTAGACCGCATGAAAGGGCCCGTGGTGGCATGATAATTGCAAGAGCCTTACATCAGGAGCTCATCAATGATCGCTTTGCCTGAAAGAACGTTGGTGTTATTTAAAAGGCTGACACACTACTGGGTGTGCAGATCATACATCAATGGTGTGCATCACCTTGGTGACAGTTAAAGTTTAAGTTGATTGAAGTTAAGTGTCATTATACCCTTTGATGTTAAGGAATCACCAGCGTGTACTGGTGCAGCTATCTGAGCCAATGTGCTACAAGGTTTTGTAAAATAAAAAACATTTAAACCGAACATTAATCTGAAATCATCAGTATTTCTGTACAAACCAACCCTTCACCCCCCTGCCCCCCCCCCACAGCCCACCACCGCCCCCCTTCCCGCTTCTCCTCCCCACCTCTACCCCATCCCCTTCCCCTCCTGACTCCAAGCCGCCTGGCCGAGGAGGTCCTCAGGCGATGCTTCATTGCGGGGGGTGGGGGTGGTGCGGAGGAGGCGGGTGACGGCCAAAGCACTGCTTGGACAGATGCGGGAGAAGACGGTCCCAAAAAAGGAATGTGCTCTGAGCCAGAAGCAAAATGTTGCTACTGGCTTTCATGAATGGTTGGCAATGGGGGTGTGGCACCTTAGGGTGCAGTGCAGCGCTCCGGGACCACTGGGAGTCCTCTGCCACCAGTGTTCCTGGCTACCAGCTCCAGGGCCTCCTCCATCCTTTCCATGTTATATCTTATTTGTTGGACAAAAACTTGGTGCCATCTATGTTCTTGATGCTTTGTAAACTTTTTGCTACTGGTGAATCTCCGTCGTGCCTCCTACAACAGCCAGACAAGCACACACCACAGCCACACACGCTTTCAGTGCCTCTGAGCTCCCTCTCCATCTATCTCCTCTTTGCGCATGATGACCCTTGAACACCTGAATCGCAGGAATCGAGCGTTGCCATGCTTTTGCTAAGGACGGCCACACTCTACAGCAGAAGGTCAAAAAAAATTAACGCTACTGCCCATTTGATATCGCTCACATTAACGCACATTTTCAAAATTGGAAACTAAGGGCTCGAACCTTCACTTTTGTGCTTATCGCTCAAAAATGGGCGTTATTTCCGGCGGGGGCATTAAAAAAAAGCATTTTTAGATCACCGGCTTCTCGCCCATTCTCAAAACACCTAGTTTACTTTTTTTTTAAATTGGCGTTACCGCGAACGATATCAAATGGGCGGGACCATTAAAATGTTTTGACCTTCTGCCGTAAAGTGCGGCCGTCCTTAGCAACGGCATGGCAACGCCCGATTCCCGCAATTCTGGAGGTCAAGGGTCACCATAACATGCGCAGAAGAGGAGACAGAGAGAGAGGGAGCTCAGAGGGACTGAAGACATGGCTGGGTGTGGTGTGGCTGCTTTGGGAGGAAGGAGGGAGACTTTAGAGCTTCACAGCAAGTAGGCAAACAAAAATTAGCTGTAACCAGCCATATATTTGACTGAATTTGCCCTATAATGGAGAGAGAGAGGAGGAGGCAGCACAGCATGCTGTGGAGACTGACGCTGGAGAGAGCAGTGAGGTGGGAGAGGAGCACGTTGGAGGCCGCAAAAGAGCCCGAAGGTTCTCGGACGAGGCAAATGCCTCCCTCCTGCAGGAGGTTGAGTTACTCTGGGGTGCGTTGACATAGGGAGGGCGTGGGAAGCCCACCCCAAAGACCTACCAGAAGATATAGACCGAGATAGCAGAGGTGGTCTCGTCAGCGACCAACGAGGTGTGTGAGGGCAACCAATGCCGCAAACGATGGAACGACCTTGTGGGATCCGCAAGAGTAAGGATTACATTTGATTTACATGTAGTATGCACTTATATAATTTGATTTGTAACAGTCATGAGTGACTATCAGCAAATGTGAGGTCTTGCACTTCTATCGGGAATGTTTCACTCAAAAGCCTCCGATCACGGTTTAAGTCTTTAGGTAAAGAATGATAATAATTATAATAATCATGATTACATCTGTCGGTTAAGTGTTCTATCAGTGTCTGTGACAGTACCTAGCAATGATATCACGCAATGATCTCATGCCATGTCGTCCTGTCACCTTTTACAGAAGAAGCTATCGACGATGAGGTCCGTGCAGAGGCGAACGGGTGGGGGGCCACCAGTCCCCAGCGACATCACAGAGATGGAGGAGCGAGTGCTCACACACGTGGGGAAGCACCACCAGACAGCCACGGATGCATCTGCAGACCCTGAAGTGATGCCACTTGAGTAAAGCTACACCATTACGTCATGTAAAGTCTATAGATGCCACACCCACTCATATCCGAACAATCATATATGATGGATGATTTTTAAAAGTGTCATAGAAATAATGCTGGCCTCATGAAAATCATTGCAATGCACAATGTGTTGATGGTCATGAAATGTGATGTCTGTGATGATTTTAATGGTGGGGTCCTTTTGTTGTGCATCTGCTGTGTGTCACACTGGACTCACCTTGTCACCCTAGCAGCCCGTTCTCCTCTAATGACCTCATTTGTGTTTTGCAGCTCAGCCAGCAGCGCAGCCCCAGGCAAGACCACAAAGGCCAGAAGGTGGGGGCGCGGGGCAGGAGTCGGTGGACGATCCTACTACATCTGGTGCTGAGGAGCTCCGATTCTCGCCCGTCAATCCACTGGGTCTGTTCTCGACGGATGAGAGCGCGGACTTTGAAGAACCTGCATCGCCACACTCCAGAAGCCATTCTACTCCAAGGCCATCTAGTGGTCCTCCAGTCATTCCTGCCTCCACTCTGGAGATACCGGGCCCAAGCACCTCTCCACAGGGCACCCATTTGTCCCCAGGATGACGTCGACCCTGCGGAGGCCTCGTGGACGAGGCAGGTCTGTTCCACGAGTGTGACATGACAGCGGAGAGATGGCACAGTTGTTCAGGAGGACTGTAGACATTAGTGACCAGCTCATCGAAGCATTGAGGGGCATATCCTGACAGCTGGCCACCATGACCGAGTACATTCTGCGCATGGCGGAGTCCCTGGATGCAATAGTCAGGAACACTGCTGTCACAGGCCTCTCAGTGGTCCCCGAGCGCGGCACTCCACCCCTAGGTTCCACTCCACCACTGCGAACGACAGATGAGAGCAAGGACCAAGATCCTGCTTCTGCATCAGAGGATGTTGCCCCTCGGCACCCCCTGCTCCCATACCCGTGCAACCACCACATCTGCCTTCATTCCCCCCATTGAGGCACCGCCTGAGGAGCTCCTCGGCCAGGCGCCATGGAGCAAGGAGGGGAAGGGGTAGCAGTGGGGAGAAGGAGAGGGGGGAAGGAAAGTGAGGTGCATGTACGCAGGTTATAGCTGTGTTACCTGGGTGTATGCAATTTGTTGAAATGTATGGGGGCTAGAGACCATGCTCCTGCTTTGCCTTTGTATTTTGTGTTGCTGGACATGTTAAACATGTGATTTATGTCAATGGTGGAAAAATGGGGTGTGGGCGGGGTTTCGGTGTTATTGGCTGTGATACTCATGATTTCAGACCAGTTGATATTAAACTTTTGATATTGAACATAACCTTGTTGCGCATTGTCTCAGATAGCTGGACCATTACACACTGGTGATTCCTTACCATGAAAGGGTTAAATACAACTTAACATCAATCAACGTAAACTTTAACTGTCACCAAGGTGATGTCTGAGCTGCACACACACAGCAGTGTGTCAGCGTTATCACTCACATCAGTCATCTTTCAGATATCAGCTCCTCACGTAAGAGTGGGATTTAACAAGTGCCAGCCACACCTCTGGCATCCGTTCCGGTTAGTTCCACTTTTTGTGAGCAGTTTTTTTGAGCGAGCGATATTGTGGCCGATATGTGTGCGAGGTGGTGAAATTGACGATGGACGATCTCCATGGCTACTAGTTTCGGTAAATATGCTCTTTACGACAAAAAACAATGGGAGGGCGTTCATATTAAATCTTGGCGTTAATTCCGTGCGGAAAGTAACGCTGGGCGATATTATGGGCGTTGATTTTGCCCTTCCTGCTGATTCCGCCCCAAAATTGGGAGGGTGGTAATATTTTTTCCCAGCATTGGGAAAATAACGCTCGGCGATAAGTCTCCTAAAAAAGCCCGTCAGTTTCCATTTTGTGCCAAAATGGACGATATATGGGCGTTATACATCATTTCAGTGGTAAAATGGCCATTAAGTGAGTGTTAAGCAAGCAAAAAAAGTGGAGGTTCTAGCCCTATGTGTTTTGAGAATGGGCGAGAAGCTGGCAATCTGAAACTCTTTTTTAACGCCCACGCTGGAAATAACTCCCATTTTTGGGCAATAAGCACAAAAGTGGAGGTTCTAGCCCATAATCTCAGAATATGGGCCCGCCCATTTAAAACTGAGATGAGGAGAAATTTTTTCTCTCAGAGGGTTGTTAAATCTATGGAATTCTCTGCCCCATAGAGCTGTGGAGGCTGGGTCATTGAATATATTTAAGGCGGAGATAGACAGATTTTTGTGCAATAAGGGAATAAAGGATTATGAGGAGCGGGCGGGGAAGTGGAGCTGAGTCCATGATCAGATCAGCCATGATCTTATTGAATGGTGGAGCAGGTTCGAGGGGCCAAATAGCCTACTCCTGCTCCTATTTCTTATGTTCTTATGTTCTTAACATGTATTCACCTCCAAAGTCCGTGCCATCTTTCCCAGAACTCCATGTTTGAATCCCTCCAATCAGGATACCGCCCCTGCCACAGTAGAAACAGCTCTTATCAAAGTCACAAATGACATCCTCTGTGACTGTGACAAAGGTAAACTATCCCTCCGCATCCTTCGCAACTTGTCTGCAGCCTTTGACATGGTTGACCATTCCATCCTCCTCCAAAGCCTCTCCACCGTCGTCCAGCTGGATGCGACTGCACTTGTCTGGTTCCATTTTTATCTATCTAATTGTAGCCAGATTATCACCTGCAATGGCTTCACTTCCTGCTCCTGCATCGTTACTTCTGGTGTCCCCCAAGGATCTATCTTTGGCCTCCTCCTATTTCTCATCTACATGTTGCCCCTCAGCGACATCATCCAAAAGCACAGCATCAGTTTCCACATGTACGCTGATGATAACCAACTCTACCTCACCACCACTTCTCTCGACCCTTTCATTGTCTCTAAGTGGTCAGACTGCTTGACCGACATCCAGTTCTGGATGAGCAGAAATTTCCTCCAACTAAATATTGGGAGGACTGAAGCCATAGTCTTCGGTTCCTGCCACAAACTCCATTCCCTAGACACTGACTCCAACCCTGTCCTCTGTACCTTTCTGAGGCTGAACCAGACTGTTCACAAACTTGGTGTCATATTTGACCCGGAAATGAGTTTCTGATCACATATCTGTGCCATGACGCAGACCGCCTATTCCCACCTCCGCAACATCGCCCTTCTCTGCCCCTGCTTCAACCCACCTGCTATTGAAACCCTCATCCATGCCTTTGGTACTTCTAGTCTTCACTATTGCAATGCACTCCTGGCTGGCCTGCCACTTTCTAGCCTCCGTAAACTTGAGGTCATCCAAATCTCTCACCAAGTCCCGTTCACCCATCACCACTGTGTTCGCTGACCTATATTGGCTCCCGGTTAAGCAACACCTCAGTTATAACATTTAAAATGGTAGAATTGCTTCAACACAAACATAAATGGCTGAACAAGGCAGGGGAAGAGGCACCCAGGGTCTCGCATGCAGCATTCCAGCTTTGTGAACTGTGTCAACACTGCAAGAGAAGTCCTCTACCCATTTCTTGTATTTCCACCCTCGCCTCAGCAAAATTCTATCCTTCCTCATTTCACACACCAAAGAAATGCAACCTTCCCAGCCAGTGGTTGACCAAAAAGAAAAAAAAGAAGAAACACTGTCACTCAATTTGACACTCCAGCCACCAGCTCCTCAAGATTGTCCTGCAAGTCCATTTGCTGTCTGCCCCACTGAAAGTCAGCAGCCTTCTACCAGCCATGCTGCAGCCACTGAGGCAGCACTGCATGATATCAGTAGGATAGGCAAAGACAAACACAAGACAGTCACGAAGGAAACGCATAAGGGTGATTAGTTGATTTCTTAATGTCATATTGGATGGAGAGTTGTAAAGAGTGAGAAATTCATATACTTACTGCCCCCTGTTAGTGCGAGCGATTCTTGAAAAAATGGCAGTCTCCACTCTTGCACCAGCTGGAGGCTTTCCTCGTATCGGCCACTATATTTGTGGGCCTTTTTGTGCTTTTGGTAACTGACAGCGCCCTGTAAAAAGAAAAAAGGCGGCGTGGTGATGTTGAACGCAAACTGAACGTCACCTACATGAACTTCGGCCCTAGCACTCAATTCAGCGCTGGGTCCCAGGCCCGCCAGGTTAACCTGGTGTGCAAGCAGGCTGACAGATGCTGACAGGGGTGATATCTGCAGTTATTAAAAGGACACAAACATCAATCAGGTCAGTTTGAATGGAAGCATTTGGACTGTTTTGGGGGGATTTTATTGAAGTGGTGGCTTGCTGCAATTTTTGTGAAAAGGTTTTTAAGTGTTTTGGGAATGCTGCTGGGTAATTGCAAGAGCTCGGATGGTAAGTGAACGCCTTTGAGAACATGTTGCAACTACTCAGCAGGTCATGCAAAGTTTGTGGAGTTCACATCTCAGGTCAACATGCTGCCTTACCAACTGTATTTGCAGCATTTTATGCTGTCATTTCACATCTGCAGCATCTGCTTGCAGAGAGAAGAGGAAGACCTAGAAGAGGAGCAATTAGATGGAAGGATGCATCCCAGACAGCTTCTTTGTGGCTGGCATATCTGGGATGGAATCATCCAGCTGAGGTCCCACTGGCTGGGCAGGATGCATTTCTCGGGTGTGTAAAATGAGGAAGGCAAAAGGGTGGAGTTGTGCTGATGAGAGGGAGGGAGGGAAGCCTAGAGCTACATGCCAGAGGGAGGATAACATATGAGGATACCAGCATCTTGTATCCTTTCAGCCCTGCCATTGACCAAGGGTTCAACCATGCCCATACCAAGAATGGCCTGCACCAACCACTCCAAGGGGATGAGGTGAGACGAGGACTGGGAGAAGTGCCTCGTCATTGATGTAGTTTGTGGGTAGGTGAGTGATAAGGGGTCCTGCATTGAGCAGTCTGTGAGGCTAGTGCTTCAGTTGGTAGGTAATGTCTTTTGAAGATGCATTCACTGACCTTGACCAGTGGTCTGAGGTCACGTAGCTTTTTTGAGTACTGGTGGTGGAGGCGACACTGCTGGCAGTGACGGCCTTGGTAATGTACTCCCACATTGTTATTTCTGGAGGTCCTTCTGGCCCCTGTGGGTAGAGGGCCACTCATGCAGTTTTGTCCCCCTGCACAAAGCTGGAGTGCTGCAAGCAAGACCTTTAAGCTTTAAGCAGCTTCTTAACTATCTCAATTGCCTGACACATCGCTTTGTGCCGGTTCTGCAAACCGCAAGTAGAGCCAGCACTTGGGAAATTCACAAGGAGGCGGGTTCAGAGCGAACTTCCGCCCCGCTGTCAATCACGGCCATTGCTACAGCAGACCCACCTCCAAACTTGCACTCACAGTGCCGGTAAGGTTCTGGCAGAGAACTCTGGTTCTTGCTCTACAGATGTTGCCTGACCTGCTAAGTATTTCCAGCAATTTCTGTCTACTCGGAGGACTTCCTTTACCATATGAGGCCTTGCAAGTGTCCAGCAGCATTCCCTGCACTCCCTTCACACTTTAAAGCTTTTAACATCTATTGTACAAAATCACTGCTTCAACAAAATACATAAAACCCAGTCCAAAATCTTAACTACAAACTTACCTGAATGATGTGTGTGTCCCTTTAAGTAGCACTGACTGTGTCTCTATCACTCTGCTGCACACTTGCTTTTTTGAGTAAACTTAGGACCTAGCGTTAAAGTCAGTGCAAAGGTCAAAGTTTGCAGAGAGTGGTGTCAAGTCTGCTGATTTGCATTTCTAAGACCACATGGTTGCCGTCGAGTCCTGCGCCAGAGACAGCAGAAGTGAGGCGGCTGCCATTTTTTTTAAAGGAATGGGCCTTAACAGAGAGTGATAAGTCTGCGAATTTCTAGACCAATGTTCTTTGCTCTGTTACATATTAGACCATCCATACCCTGCTACAGGTACAACGTCTCAAATCCGGCACCCCCGAGACCGAGATTGTGCCAATTTTCGGATTTTTCCGGATTTCGGACAAGAAAATCAAGAGCGTACGTATGCTACTGAGACAGACAAAATACTAATGGTGGCCTGGGTCAGGTCGAGTCGGGCTGGGTCAAGGGTCATTTGGCAAGGATCGGATCGATCGCACGCCTTTTAAAACATAGCAGCAAAGCCGATAACTAATCCGATCCGCCGGTTTTTGGACAATAATTCCGAATTTTATTTTACTGATTATCAAATGGGATTTTCTCAAAAATGTCCAGTTTTCAGACAATTCCGATTTTCAGATAGCCGGATTTGAGACGTTATACTGTACCACCAAAAGAAGGACTTGCGTACTTGTGATTTTCAATCCATATTATAATGCTTAATTTTTGAAACTTTATTGTGGGAGCATCTTTGTGTCTCACTCCTCCCATACAGTGAACTTCTCTTTGCCCTCTTGCCTCTTCCATTCCGACATATAACCAGGGGGCATGAACTCATGAGGTAGGGAAGATTTCAGGAACTCTTTTCATACATGTTATTAGAACATGGAACACGTTACCATAAGTGTCGATTAAGACATTAGACAATGGTGATAATCTTTTGCATTTGCAATTCCCACAATGTTACAATTATTGGATGGAAAATTGTGTGTAATAGGCTGACAATTTCTGATGTATGCAGTTCTGCAAATGAGGCTCATAAAATTGGTTCTTATAACATAATTTAAAGGAGATTTTAAGAGTATTGGGAAAAGAAGAATGCAAAAGGATGCAGAGAAAGATCAGGGCAAGGGGATTAGTGTAGTCAGCTTCAGCTGACGAACTGTCAATGGAATGGATATCGGTGGTAATGGTGGGAGGGAGGCTGTGACTGGAGCCTGGCAGTAGTGAGGGGCTGCAGCCTGATGGACAGGGCTGGGGAGATCGGAGCCAGAGCCTGGAGGTTGGGGGTCGGGGATCTCAGGGCAAGGAGAGTCGGGAGCTGCAACGATTGGGATCAAGGGGTATGGCGAGAAAGCAGGAATGGGGTACTGAAGTTGAATGTTCAGCCATGAACTCATTGAATGGCGGTGCAGGCTAGAAGGGCCGAATGGCCTACTCCTGCACCTATTTTCTATGTTTCTATGTTTCTATGTTTTTGCAGGTGATATTTAGGATTAGTTTACCCTGATTGCTGAGGGCACTGGCGCTGGCTGCCTCAGGGGAAGCCAATATTTCAGTGAGGGCCTGAAACAGGTGTTAGGCCCCTTATTTGCATATGCAAAGTGCTGGAAGTCTGCTTCAGCATGTGCAAAGGATGTCACTTGTTTGTTCTTACCCAATATGGTGGATAGTGCACATCTGGTCGGAAATGTGCAACATGTTTTGCTCACCATTTTGGGCACTTAGGAAGCTATCTAGCACCTGAAAAATGGGCGCTACCAATCCAGTTTTGAGGTGGTGAATATTCTCAAGTTGTACACTTGCATAACATATTCATACATTATTAGGCGGCAAATTCACTGTATATTTTAAATGTTATTTTGTTAAACATGAAAGGAATTCAGAGCAAAATGTTCCCAGGATTTTGAATCCCTGAGAGAAAATTTGTTGCAATATATAGGTGATTTAAGAAGTTGAAAGACTGAAATTTATTTTGAAAATAACTAGGAACTAGACTATCGTATTTCATCAGAAGGAAATTCTAAGAGCAATTGAACCAGTACATATTTTTCAATATATGCAAATTTATGTTTTTAGTGTACCGTTAATAGTCACTGACTTGTGCTCCATATTTCCATTTAGTTGTAAATAAATATATTGGTTACTTTCAATCTATAAAATTTGAACTATGTTTAATACCCATCATTCCAAAGTGATTGATAACAAAGCATGGGCTTACTTTCAATTCAGTAAGATTACTGCAAACAAGGTAATGGCTAATCCTTGGCCAAGCACTCTGTGAAGGGCAAATTAACAATGGAACAAAGTTTGGTTTTGAGAGCAGCTGTGAAAAAATTGAGAGAATGCAATGCTGCAGATAATTACATTTTAACATGTACCTTGTAGAAAATTGCAGACCTAGTGGTAGAATTTCCATCGGGATGATTGTCCCGCTCTCCTGCTTTAATGTTAGTGCAAGTTTGACGAAAATGCTGGAGAAATTATGAAGTTACAGCAGGAGATTGGGGTAACTCTTGCAGAAATGTTCTCCCCACCCCACCCCACCCCACCCCCTGATTCCCATGTGCAGGCTCTTGTGCCTAGTGCATTTCAACTAGATAGTAACAGATATATGAAACTGCAACAACCAGTTTATGCTCGATTTTAATTCCGGGCAGGTACATACGCTCAAAAAGATTTGAAAACTGGGCTATTTTAACCCCGGCAACATGCCACCATTCCACCTCCTGCCTAGAATAGATGGGATGAGGTCAGGAAGAGGCTGCCCACCTCTAGAAGATTGGGCAGCCCTTGGCTTCCCAGCCAGCATGAAGGTAGGTATGGAAGAGGGGTCTTGCAGGAAGGATGGGCATAGTCCATGAGTAATGACTTGCCTTGTGGGGTCTGAAGGAGCACTCCTGCCCCACAAAGGAAAGTAACAAACTTATCTGTTTGTGCCTTTTCATCTACCCACAGGTCTCGACTCTCTTCCTTGCTCAGGCCTGAGTTCAAATCACAGTCGGTGCTTGATTGGACCCTGATCTGCAAACTTAAAGAAGGGCTTCATCAGAATCCTGAATAAAAATCGTAGTTAGCGGGACTGGACAGCTTTCTGGAGGATAAGCAACCAGGAGTGTGTTAACTGCCCATCTATCCAGTTTCCACTGAGCGAGTCGGGTTAAAATTGTCCCCAGATGACACTATCATCTGGAAAGGATACTTTGAATAATTATACTTTCATGCCAGATGTGGTTTTAATGCATTCTGTCGAATATTGTTCCAGAATAATTGACCTTAACTTGAAATGAGTAATGCTTCTCCTCTGAGTGAAATGATCAAAAGTGGAATCCTAGGGCTAGAAATTCGTTATAGCCAAGAAATGGGCAGTTTTTGACAAAAAATGGTTAAGTAGCACCAATTGAAAATCATCTAGGCTGCACACAAAATGTAACCTCACTCCTCATTAAAATGATTGCAGTCATGATTCTAGTCTAAAAGCTCAAGCACGTTGGCGTTACACGGAAAAGATGGACCAATATCGGGGGCAGTCTAAATGCAAATAATGATTGCCACAGGCTTTTATCACTACTTAAAGGGAAGGTTCATTGATGCTGCAGCACCTCATGTTCAGCATTGTTGGGTGCGCAGCTGCCTCAACAACCAGAAGAAGAAGGACAAGGAGAAGGAGCACTTATTTACAAATCCTGATGGCAGATCTCTGCGCCAGGGAGAGAGCTCGGAGGTTTTCCAATGAAGCTTTGGTTTTAGCGGTGCATCCACCAACTAGAAGGAGGCCATCGCCACAAGTCTGCCGGTCTATGTGGAGTGAGGTGGCAACACTGTGCTCCCAGGACTCACACCCAGTGCAGGAGGAAGTTTAATGAACTCACACGGGTGCTCAGGGTTATGTTATATACCACCATCTATACCACAAGCTTCACACGCTGCTCAATGCCACCACCAACAATCTCTATCTAGCAACACTAATACCCATATCTCACACCTTGCACACAATGACAGCTTTTCAACTATGGTAGGCACAAGGCTCATTCGTTATTAGAATTCAAGTGATATGTTTATAGATAAATTTAATAAGTGTGATTGGAATATTTTGTGGTCTCTCTCATTTCACCTTTGTGCCCAGGAGAATGCTGCGATATTGTATGAGACAAGGATTATATGATGGGAATGTGGTGAGCTAGGGGGATCTGGGGTTTTATTCATGTGAAGCGGAGTCTGATGAGCTGGTCACGGACAGCCGTCCAGAAAGCCAATTGTCTTGCTGCCTCTGCCCTCCCTCCTGTTCCTCCTCCTTCCTCTTCCTCCTGTTCCTCCTCCTCCTCGCCCTCTTCCTCTTCATCCTCCTCTGCTTTGTCCTCTACTGCATCCTCTTTCTCCTCATGTTCTTCCTCCTCGTCCTCCACCCCCTCATCCCCCTCTGCTCATCATCCTCATGAGGTAATCCCGCAATCCTGCAGCCCCCATGACTGTGAGGAAGTGTTGTGAGAAGAAGCCTTTAACAAATAATGAACCACTTCCGCACCTGAATTAACACTCTCTGTCACCAAAAAATTTGAAATAACTAAAGAAAGCTGTTTCAGTTGCAGGAAATAGTAAACAGGCACTGATACTGCAGAACCATGTTAGTTGCAG
Organism: Pristiophorus japonicus; assembly: GCF_044704955.1. Taxonomy (NCBI): domain Eukaryota; kingdom Metazoa; phylum Chordata; class Chondrichthyes; family Pristiophoridae; genus Pristiophorus; species Pristiophorus japonicus. The sequence goes on from NC_091977.1 coordinate 136,761,293, forward strand.
TTGATTGGGGATGGTACTTTTAAATATCACTGCTGCAACATACTTCCTGCTGGTAGACACAAGAGGCTAGACTTTCCACTTCACATCGCCATCTAAGGCCATCTATGGCCCAAAATGGACCTCTATCGGCCATTTTGAGCAAAAAGTGGAAACTAGGCCCAAAATATCGCCGGAAAAATAGGCCCCCAAGTTTCCACTTTGATCGCTTTGATGATCGCCCAAATGATCGCCCACAGGAGGCCCATCCCAAGTTTCAGCACTTAGCATGCACTTCGCTGGGCCGATGCAAGGCCCAAAAGAGTGCTCAAAAATAGATGCTTTTTCAGCACCTTAGTAAGGGAAATGGGCACTACGGACGCCATTTTGAGCCTCTGAGGAAGGGTGGAGAATTGTTCTGAGTTATTTAGAGAGTAAAATTGATGCAAATTATACTCAGAAATTTGGGATAGGGAATATAAATAGGTATTATCACCTTATTTATGCATATATTGGAATTATTTATCAAATAGCTTTTACATAGTGAAGTTAGTTAATGATATTCCGTGGAGAAACAGAATAAACAAACAAATCTGCATGAAGAACTGTACGTTGTAAAACTTATGTAAGTAAGAGAGAAGGTTCAAAAGTTGTGGAAATGTTTTTTTAATTAACGAACAAAGAACTAATGAACAACACCCTCCCTCCAACCCCCCACCCGCCGCACCAACCCACTCTTCCCTCAAAATCCCCAAAACGTTACAAACATAGAAACATAGAAACATAGAAAATAGGTGCAGGAGTAGGCCATTCGGCCATTCGAGCCTGCACTGCCATTCAATGAGTTCATGGCTGAACATGCAACTTCAGTACTCCATTCCTGCTTTCTCGCCATACATCTTGATCCCCCTAGTAGTAAGGACTACATCTAACTCCTTCTTGAATATATTTAGTGAATTGGCCTCAACAACTTTCTGTGGTAGAGAATTCCACAGGTTCACCACTCTCTGGGTAAAGAGGTTTCTCCTCATCTCGGTCCTAAATGGCTTACCCCTTATCCTTAGACTGTGACCCCTGGTTCTGGACTTCCTCAACATTGGGAACATTCTGCCAGTATCAAATCTGTCTAAACCCGTCAGAATTTTAAAAGTTTCTGTGAGATCCCCTCTCATTCTTCTGAACTCCAGTGAATACAAGCCCAGTTGATCCAGTCTTTCTTGATATGTCAGTCCCGCCATCCCGGGAATCAGTCTGGTGAACCTTCGCTGCACTCCCTCAATAGCAAGAATGCCCTTCCTCAAGTTCGGAGACCAAAACTGTACACAATACTCCAGGTGTGGCCTCACCAAGGCCCTGTACAACTGTAGTAACACCTCCCTGCCCCTGTACTCAAATCCCCTCGCTACGAAGGCCAACATGCCATTTGCTTTCTTAACTGCCTGCTGTACCTGCATGCCAACCTTCAATGACTGATGTACCATGACACCCAGGTCTCGTTGCACCTCACCTTTTCCTAATCTGTCACCATTCAGATAATAGTCTGTCTCTCTGTTTTTACCACCAAAGTGGATAACCTCACATTTATCCACATTATATTTCATCTGCCATACATTTGCCCACTCACCTAACCTATCCAAGTCACTCTGCAGCCTCATAGCATCCTCTTCCCAGCTCATACTGCCACCCAACTTAGTGTCATCCGCAAATTTGGAGATACGACATTTAATCCCCTTGTCTAAATCATTAATGTACAATGTAAACAGCTGGGGCTCCAGCACAGAACCTTGCGGTACCCAACTAGTCACTGCCTGCCATTCTGAAAAGTACCCACGTACTACTACTCTTTGCTTCCTGTCTGACAACCAGTTCTCAATCCATGTCAGTACACTACCCCTAATCCCATGTGCTTTATTTTTACGCCAGACAGGAATGTACAATTGTTGTAGTTCATCCATGCGGTCTCTAAATGTCTGCCATTGCCCATCCACAGTCAACCCCTTAAGTATCATTCGCCAATCTATCCTAGCCAATTCACGCCTCATACCTTCAAAGTTATCCTTCTTTAAGTTCTGTACTATGGTCTCTGAATTAACTGTTTCATTCTCTATCCTAATGTAGAATTCCACCATATTATGGTCACTCTTTTCCAAGGGGCCTCGCACAACAAGATTGCTAATTAATCCTCTCTCATTACACAACACCCAGTCTAAGATGGCCTCCCCCCGAGTTGGTTCCTCGACATATTGGTCTAGAAAACCATCCCTTATGCACTCTAGGAAATCCTCCTCCACCTAATTGCTTCCAGTTTGGTTAGCCCAATCTATATGCATATTAAAGTCACCCATTATAACTGCTGCACATTTATTGCATGCACCCCTAATTTCTTGTTTGATGCCCTCCCCAACATCACTACTACTGTTTGGAGGTCTGTACACAACTCCCACTAACGTTTTTTGCCCTTTGGTGTTCTGCAGCTCTACCCATATAGATTCCACATCATCGAAGCTAATGTCCTTCCTAACTATTGCATTAATCTCCTCTTTAACCAGCAATGCTACCCCACCTCCTTTTCCTTTTATTCTATCCTTCCTGAATGTTGAATACCCTTGGATGTTGAGTTCCCAGCCCTGATCATCCTGGAGCCATGTCTCTGTAATCCCAATCACATCATATCTGTTAACATCTATTTGCACAGTTAATTCCTCCACCTTATTACAGATACTCCTTGCATTGACACAAAGCCTTCAGGCTTGTTTTTTTAACACCCTTTGTCCTTTTAGAATTATGATGTAGTGTGGCCCTTTTTGTTTCTTGCCTTTGTTTACTCGGCCTTCCACTATTGCTTTTTACCTTTCAACCATCTGTTTCTGACTCCATGTTACTTCGCCCTGTCTTGCTGCATAGGTTCCCATCCCCCTGCCATATTAGTTTAAACATTCCCGAACTGCATTAGCAAATGTTGCCCCTAGGACATCAGTTCCAGTCCTGCCCAAGTGCATACCGTCCCTTTTGTACAGCTCCCACTTCCCCCAGAACTGGTTCCAATGTCCCAGGAATTTGAATCCCTCCCTCTTGCACCACTGCTCAAGCCACGTATTTATTCTAACTGTCCTGTGACACTGGTAGCAATCCAGAGATTACTACCTTTGAGGTCCTACTTATTAATTTAACTCCTAGCTCCCTAAATTCAGCTTGTAGGACCTCTTCCCGCTTCTTACCTATATCGTTGGTACCTACATGTACCACAGCAACTGGCTGTTCACCCTCCCTCTCCAGAATGCTCTGCAGCCTCTCTGAGATATCCTTGACCCTTGCACCAGGGAGGCAACATACCATCCTGGAGTCTCGGTTGCGGCCGCAGAAACTCCTATCTATTCCCCTTACAATAGAGTCCCTTATCACTATAGCTCTCCCACTCTTTTTCCCACCCTTCTGTGCAGCAGAGCCACCCATGGTGTCATGAACCTGGCTGCTAGTGCCTTCCCCTAGTAAGTCATCTCCCCCAACAGTATCGAAAATGGTATATCTGTTTTGGAGGGAGATGACTGCAGGGGACTCCTGCACTAACTTCCTGCTCTTGCCTTGTCTCTTGGTCACCCATTCACTATCTGTTCTAACCCTTACCTGCGGTGTGATCAACTCACTAAATGTGCTATCCACAACATTCTCAGCATCGCGCATACTCCAGAGTGAGTCCATCCGCAGCTCCAGTGCCGTCATGCGGTCTGTCAGGAGCTGCAGCTGGACACACTTCCTGCACAGATAGTAGTCAGGGACACTGGAAGAGTCCCTGATTTCTCACATAACACAGGTAGAGCATGACACGGGTTGTCAACAAGAAAAAGAAAGAACATTTTACAGAACAAGTGGCCATTTATGTAATGATAACAAGAGACCATTTCAGTCACGCTAACAAGTGACCATTTCAGTTTTGATAACAATTGACCATTTCAGTCATAACAACAAGTGACCATTTCAGCCATGACAACAAGTGACCATCTCAGTGATGACAACGTGACCATTTCAGTGATGATAACAAGTGACCATTTCAGTGATGATAACAAGTGACCATTTCAGTCATGCCAACAAGTGACCATTTAAGTGCTGACAACAAGTGACCTTTACAGTCATGCCAACAAGTGACCATTTCAGTGATGATAACAAGTGACCGTTTCAGTGATGACAACAAGTGACCATTTCAGTCATGCCAACAAGTGACCATTTCAGTGATGATAACAAGTGACCATTTAAGTCATGCCAACAAGTGACCATTTCAGTCATGCCAACAAGTGACCATTTCAGTGATGACAACAAGTGACCATTTAAGTCAAGCCAACAAGTGACCATTTCAGTGATGATAACAAGTGACTATTACAGTGATGATAACACGTGACCATTTCAGTCATGCCAACAAATGACCATTTCAGTCATGCTAACAAGTGACCATTTCAGTGATGATAACACGTGATCATTTCAGTCATGCCAACAAGTGACCATTTAAGTCATGCCAACAAATGACCATTTCAGTCATGCCAACAAGTGACCATTTCAGTGATGATAACAAGTGACCATTTCAGTGATGAAACAAGTGACCATTTAAGTCATGCCAACAAGTGACCATTTCAGTGATGATAACAAGTGACTATTACAGTGATGATAACACGTGACCATTTCAGTCATGCCAACAAATGACCATTTCAGTCATGCCAACAAGTGACCATTACAGTGATGATAACACGTGATCATTTCAGTCATGCCAACAAGTGACCATTTAAGTCATGCCAACAAGTGACCATTTCAGTGATGATAACACGTGACCAGTTCAGTCATGCCAACAAATGACCATTTCAGTCATGCCAATAAGTGACCATTGCAATGATGATAACAAGTGACCATTTCAGTGATGAAACAAGTGACCATTTAAGTCATGCCAACAAGTGACCATTTCAGTGATGATAACAAGTGACTATTACAGTGATGATAACACGTGACCATTTCAGTCATGCCAACAAGTGACCATTTCATTCATGACAACAAGTGACCGTTTCAGAAAGAATGGAAAGGGAACAGTTAAGTAATGACAACAAGTGAACATTTAACTTTATTCTGGGTTGCGTAAAATTTAGTTGTGTTGAAATGTAACCCAATAACATTGCAGATTCTAGTTACTATTTAGATCATTAAATAATACATAAATATAAATTTCAACTACTCTCGCAGCTGCCAGTAGGCTGTTCCACCGTTTGCGGCACTGATCCGGTGTGCGCGTTTCATTGGAGGCCGATGTGACTACGTCGGCTATTTCGGACCAATTCCTGCGATATGCACGGGGTGGAGGTTTTCCCTGCCCACCCCGTGTCAGATCCTCCAATCTAGAGCTGACAGCATTTACGAGGGCCTCATTTGCCTCTTCGCTGAAGGGTTTGGTCATTCTCTTTCCTGCAACTCCCTCCATTCTTTAAATTTATCTGTAATTTGGATAAGACTTTCTGACCTGCTTCCTTTCTCCTCTCTCTCTCTCTCTCTCTCTCCCAGACCCATCCAGAGCTTCTGAGCATGTGTGAAGACCATTGACCTCTCAAAACGTGGGAAGAAGCATCAACCTGAAAAAAAAAAATCAACCTGTACATGCGCAGTAATGCATTGCTAGGGAAGCTTTTTTTTTCATTCACTTCCATTTTCTTTGGGAGATCAGGAGATCACCAAGAAATGACATCGCCCATTTGACATCGCTGGGCTAAGGCCGAGTGGAAAATCACAAAAAAAAAAAATGGGCCTTGAGCCGGCGATGAGCACGGGCGATAGGTCCCGCATCGCTGGAACAAGGCCCATTTTTTTCGGCCTTAGCCTGAAAGTGGAAAGTCTAGCCCTAGGTCTTCCTGTCATTGTTCTACGCTGCTGTTAAAGTAAGTGGCGATAACGAAGTTGGGAGATCGGATGTCCAGTGAGCGTTGCACACTCACTGACATCATGATCTCCATGATGGCGAGATCCCTGGTGATCGAGTTTACCAGCAGTGCTACCGGAAACACCAATATGGCGTGCAGTGCTGGAACCAGTATCAGCTGTTGTTACAGCTGTGGACAGCATTTTAGCAGCATCTTGTGGCGCTAACATGCAGCACAATCCACATACATTTTTCCCCCTTTGGGCTGGATTTTTCCGATGTTGCCACCTCTGTTCGTGCCCCGGAGGGATGGTGATGGTGGGGAGGATGGGTTCCGGATGGGCAGTCAGCTCCCTGCGCCCCGCCAGGAAATTTGTTGCCGGTTTTGCGGGGCGCAGAGCAGTACCTCCTGGGAGCGTCGATCTGGCGGCAGTTTCGACTGCACGGTGAAGTTTGTTGTGTGCTCACCGTGTAGTGCACCGTGGTGGGACCGCCTCGAAAATCAGGTGGTCAGAGCTGTCCTGGCGGAGGTGAGTGATGGAATTTGTGAATAACTAAGTTTGATTGTTTTGTTCAGTTTTATTTTTGCAATGTAACTTATTGTGGGGTGGTTGAGGTATAGGGAATGTTTGTTATGTTTTTAAGTGCAATTTCTTTTGCCACAGCAACCTCTCTTGGGGCACTCCAAGGCCAGCTCTTTAGCAACGGATTTGCGATTGCTCAGCCGGCCTTGCGCCCTAAAAGAGTTGTGTAACATCTCCTTAGAGTTCTGCCACACACTCAGGGCCCAGCTAAAGAAGTTCGCTGACTGAGGCGCAAACTGTTCCCAAGCACAAACTTTACCACCCCATCGCCATTACCGCCCCAAAATGACCAGAACCAAAAATGCAGCCCATCATGAGTTTTAAAATTTTAGTGAGTGTTGTGGCTCTTGCATCAGTTCTGGCCAAGTCCAAAATATTTGATTTGCTAATTCGGTTCTGTGCATTGAACAGACGTATAATGCAGAGGACTGAAGGAAGTCACAATGTGCAAGAAGCAATATTAAATACTTTTAAAGAAGCCTAACATATCAACAACCTAAAAGCATCACTTTTTCCTTTTAAAGGATAACAAAACTCAGATTGAAGCATCACTCCTTTATTAGATAGTCCATTTTATTCACCATTTAACTATTTTGATATTGTACTGTTTTGTACTTCTGTGGTAAAAGCATTATGCTAACTTATTATGCCTCTGAATCAGAAGATTGTGGGTTCAACAACAACAACAACAACTTATATTTATATAGCATCATTAATGTAGTAAAACATCCCAAGGCACTTCACAGGAGCATTATAAAATAACATTTGAGACCGACCCACATAAGGACATATTTGGGCAGATGACTAAAAGCTTGGTCAAAGAGGTACGTTTTAAGGAGCATCTTAAAGGGGGAGAGAGAGATATAGAGGAGGAGGGATTTACGAAGGCAATTCCAGAGCTTAGGGCTTTGACAGCTGAAGGCACGGCCAGCAAAGGTTGAGCAATTAAAATTAGGAATGCTCAAGTGGCCAGATTTAAAGGAGCGCAGATATCTCGGAGGATTGTGGGGCTCGAGGGATTTGAAAACAAGAATGTGAATTCTAAAATTGAGGTGTTGCCGGACCGAGACATAATGTGGATCAGCAAGCATAGGGGTGATGGATGAACGGGACTTGATGCGAGCTAGGACACAGGCAGCTGAGTTTTGGATCACCTCTAGTTTATGTAGGGTGGAAGATGGGAGGCCAGCCAGGAGAGCATTAGAATAGTCAAGTCTAGAGGTAACAAAGGCATGGACGAGGGTTTCAGCAACGGATGAGCTGAGGCAGGGACGGAGTCAGGCGATGTTATGGAGATGGAAATAGGCGGTCTTAGTGATGGTGCTGATATGCTGTCCAGAAGCTCATTTCAGAGTCAAATATGACACCAAGTTTGTGAACAGTCTGGTTCAGCCTCAGACAGGTGCTAGGGACAGGGATGGAGTCGGTAGCAAAGGAACGGAGTTTGTGGCGGGGACTGAAGACAATGGCTTCGGTATTCCCAATATTTAGTTGGAGGAAATTTCTGCTCATCCAGTACTGGATATCGGACAAGCAGTCTAACAATTTAGAGACAGTGGAGAGAGGTGCTGGTGAGATAGAGCTGGGTGTCGTCAGTACATGTGGATAATAACGCTATCTTTTGGATGATGTCGCCAAGGGGCAGCATGTAGATGAAAAATAGGAAGGGCCAAAGATAGATCCTTGGCTCGACTTCGGAGGTACTACTGTGGGAGCAGGAAGAGAAGCCATTGCAGGCCATTCTCTGAATTTGAATGGATAAATAAGAATGGAACAGGTGAGTGCAGTTCCACCCAGCTGGATGACGAAAGAGAGACTTTGGATTGGATGGTGTGGTCAACCCTGTCAAAGATTGCAAACAGGTCGAGAAGGATGAGGAGGGATAGTTTACCTTTGTCACAGTCACACAGAATGTAATTTGGAATGTGGCAGCCACCATTTTGGGCAGGTCGGCAGTGCAGCTGTTGCCCGTGTTCGCTGGAAAAATTGTAATGAGTCAGTTTGTGGCATTAATCAATGTGCAATACTGATTTGATGTATAGCCTGCTATAAATGCCCAACCAGAGCATGCACAATTGAATATGCGTTCAGCTGCGTGACGGACCACCACCCACCGCACCTCCCCCCCCCCACCCCCCCAACCAGGGATACATGCAACTTTCAGGAAAGTTTTGATTTTTGCTTTTGTGCTAGTTTCTGCCATGGTCCACACCAGAATTGGGTGGAAGCGAAGCGGCTGCCATTTTTTTCTCTGAAACTGGCCTTATCAGCCTGCACTAAGATTCCAAATTTCACAGCCATAGTTCCTTTAGATTGATCTGGCCAAATTTAATTGAACAAAACGTTAATCTATGCTTTTTCTACCTCGTACCATTCCTACTTCTATTACCTAAAACGTGTTGGAGAGGGAGAAGTAGCCAGGTCACCAGTGGGGCAGGAGAGCCCCAGTTGTCGCATCGCCATTGAGGAGGTCGCCTGTTGCTGCAGGAGGGTCAGCCATCGTCAGGGATGTTGTGTATATATAATATAAGTATACTCCCTGTACACTCAACATACAGTTACATAAGACTACTGGATGTACCTTCACACTGTATATACTATGCTTGTACCACAAGAGGGTGCAAATGGTGGAGACCTAGGGGTCACCTGTACACGACAGGTAACCAGGTATAAAAGGGAGCTCACCATACTGTACCATCACTCAGGAACTGTAATAAATGGACGAAGGTCACCTCAGTTCAAGTACAATACCTTGTCGCTGGAGTCATTACTAGAGTGCCTACAGACACAATAACTGGCGACGAGATTACGAATTTCCACGCGAAAATGGCTAACCTTGGCATGGTTCAACAATTCTCCAATGGGGAAGATTGGGAGGCCTTTGAGGAAAGGTTTGAACACTTTTTCATTGCGAGCGACCTGGCAGGAGGTGACCCGGCCTCGCTGGCTGCTAAGCGCAGAGCCATCCTGCTCAGCAGTTGTGGGCCCACCGTCCATGGCCTCGTCAGGGACTTGCTAACCCCAGCGAAGACAACAGCCAAAACATATGTGGTGCTTGTAACGATGATACAAGAACAGCTCAAATCTAAAGAGAGCACCCTCACAGCCAGACACCGGTTCTGCACCCACCGGCAGCCCAAAGGCCAAGAAATCGCAAAATATGCTGCAGACCTCAGACAATTGGCTGCACCATGTGATTTTGGCGACCACCTCACCAAAGCGCTGTGGGTCATCTTTGTTATTGGAATCGGCCATGAGGGCCTTCTCCGCAGGCTGCTCTCTGAGGACACCATGGTCACCCTGAAGAAGGCAATTAATGTGAGCCAGGCGTTCATGATCTCGGCCTGTGATTTCAAGCTGATGACTCACCCCCAGGACTCTAACCCAGCAAGTACTGTGAACCGAGTGGCACATTTTAGAGGCAAGACTGCTGCAAGCGATGTCTCTCTCAGGGAAGAGAGAACAGAACCCCGAGTCCCGCAACCCTGAGTCCGCCACATGAGGCCAACCGGCTAACCCCATGCTGGCGAAGTGGAGGAAATCACAAGGCCCACAAGTGCCACTACAAAGACTATACATTCAAAGGCTGTAACACGAAGGGCCGCCTCCAGCGAATGTGCAAGAGAAGTTTTACTCACCGAGTTGATGAAGGGTTGGCCGATCATCCGGACTCCAGCGATGATGAAGAGAGAATCCCCACGATGAGGTGTATGGAGTGTTTACCTGCACCACCGAGAGCTCTCCATTGAAAATGGAAGTCGAAATCAATGATGTACCAATGGTGGTGGACACGGAGGCGAGCCAGGCTCTGATGAATCAGGCGACCTTTGAGAAACTCTGGGACAATCCAGTCGCATGACCGAAAATGATCCCTATCCAAGTGAAGCTGCTCACCTACACAAACGACACCATCGCAGTCATTGGCAGCGTTGATGTCCAGGTATCCCATGACGGCGCGATGCACAAGTTACCTTTGTGGATCATTGCTGGTGATGGTCCAACGCTGCTAGGAAGAAGATGGATGAAAAAGATCCATTGGAGCTGGGAAAGCCTCCAGCCTCCGGCGATCGACGTCCTCTGTGGCCTCGAAGTTGGATGCAGCACAGCACCTGAAAAACCAGCCGCTCAACTCGACTGCGTGGAGATGACACAGACCGCTCAACCCAACAGCAAGATGATCCAGCCGAAACGACCCGACCTCACCTTCCAGGCTCCAGTGGTAGGACTCCGGAGGAAGAAAATCGGCGCAGAAGGCAACTTCCCTACTTTCGTGGCAGAACTTGGGGAGAAAAGGATCACCGCAGCCTACCTCGTGGAGAGAAAGAACCACGAGGTGAAGTGCCTGAAGTAAAGATGGCGGCGGCCAGACCATAAAGGGCAGCGTTGATGGAGCAACACATGATGCCGAGCAGCGAACTGGATTGGTGTAAAGATTGCAAGGTCTTCTTAAAGGAGACCGGCAACCCATCACAATTAAAGGGACAGTTCCACTCTTTAGACAGCAATGCCGGTGATACATATGTAAGAGATGTAATTGACAAGTTCAAGTATGTAAATGTAACTAACTATGATAAGTCGGGCGATTGCAGTCAGAACGAATGTATTGTGAGAGTAAATGAAGTAATGATGTACGATGCCGGGTTCTACATACATGCCGACAAAACCAAGGGCAACCTCCCGTCAGAAGCACCCAGGTCCATCGGGCTACCTGATCATGTAGCCTGCACCTCAGGGACTAATGTGATGCCCCAGGGAGTGTGGCCACACACAGAGGAAGCATACCAGCTGCAGGGCCAGCGATCAGCGGACGGCAAAGGCACCACCACCAGTACCCTGCCCCTGATCGGCTCCACCTCTCTGGCCACCAGGGCCAGTACCGGGAGCAAGAAGCTAGCACCCTCCAGCTCTCCCAATGGGACCTGGGATGACCAGGCTTCCACTACCGCTGGAGGGCAGCAAAGAGACACCGCAGCCCTCAAAGGAGGACAGGAAGGCCACACACTCCTGTGTTTTTGCCTACGACTAGGCAACGGCAAAGGCCCTGAGACTCAGCCAGGTGAGCAATCCGAGCCCACCCAAGTGGCAGGGGGCACAGCGCTGCCATGAGACAACCTGGACACAGTCCGGTCACTCTGGAACTAGCGTCCTCACCCACCTGTACCTACACAACCCAGGGGCAAGACTGTGATACCACGTATGTACCTTACCTGTAAAATGTACTTGTTGCACTACTGCAGAACCCAACTAGTGATGTAATTACACAATGTTTTTTTTTCTTTCTTTCTGTACATGTATGCACATGCAGGTGTTGAGCCACACACATGGTCTATGTATCGGGGGGGTGGGGTGGGAAATGGATGTATGTAGCCAAGGATACACATGGATCACACCCAGAACCCACTCAACCCACACTGCAACCTCAAACCTTCCACTGCTGACCATCTCCCAATGTTGTGGCAATAAGAACTTGGGGGTCAACAGGGAGAGAGCCTAGCCAAAGCATAGACAAGGTGCAAGGGCTTTGGGCACTCAAGTCTAGGGCCAGAGCACACAATGCAAAGGCCAGTGGCACAAGACTTAGGGGAGAGTGATGTTGTGTATGTATAATATAAGTATACTCCCTGTACACTCAATGTACAGTTACATAAGACAACGGGATGTACCTTCACACTGTATACACTATGCTTGTACCACCAGAGGGTGCAACTGGTGGAGACCTAGGGGTCACCTGTACATGACAGGTAACCAGGTATAAAAGGGAGCTCACCATGCTGTACCCTCACTCAGGAGCTGTAATATATGGACGAAGGTCACCATAGTTCAAGTACAATACATTGCCTCGTGGAGTCATTACTCGAGTGCCTACAGACACAATAGGGGAGGAGAGGCCCATCTGCTGCTGCTGGAGCTGTTCCGATCACCAGGTCCAGATTATCACCACAGAAGGCCCCGGTCGTCGCCGCAGGAGGCCGCAGTCTTCGCCGCTGGAGTCCCGATCCTCGCCGCAGGAGTCCCGGTTGTAGATGGGTGGTGTGGTGGGAAGCCTGAGATAGGCCCGAACTTGTGTGATTGGGTTTAACATAATTGTTTAATTGTTTAAGACCTGCTATTAGGGTCTGTTGGGACTAGGGGAAGTTTAAACTGGGAGGGGGCGAGGTTAAAGGTTGAAAGTTGCCGATGGTAAGGGATGGGAGTTGATTAGTGGGGGAGCTTCGTAGGGAGCTGCCACCCCTGGCAGTCATTTTGGCGCACAACTTTCGACCTTACAAAGGCCTTTGACACTGTCAACCACGAGGGTCTATGTTGCATCCTCCTCCACTTCGGATGCCCAAAAAAGTTCGTCACCATCCTCCGCCTACTCCACGACGACATGCAGGCCGTGATCCTTACCAACGGGTCTATTACAGACCCAATCCATGTCTGGACCGGTGTCAAACAAGGCTGCATCATCGCCCCAACCCTTTTCTCAATCTTCCTTGCTGCCATGTTCCACCTCACAGTCAACAAGCTCCCTGCTGGAGTGGAACTAATCTACAGAACCAGTGGGAACCTGTTGAACCTTCGCTGTCTCCAGGCCAGGTCCAAGACCACTCCAAACTCTGCCATTGAGCTACAGTAGGTGGACGACACCTGCATCTGTGCACATACAGAGGCTGAACTCCAGGACATAGTCGACGTTTTTACTGAGGCGTACAAAAGCATGGGCCTTACACTAAACATCCGTAAGACAAAGGTCCTCCACCAGCCTGTCCTCGCCGCACAGCACTGCCCCCCAGTCATCAAAATCCACGGCATGGCCCTAGACAACATGGACCATTTCCCATACCTCGGGAGCCTCTTATCAACAAGAGCAGGCATTGACGATGAGATTCAACACTGCCTCCAGTGTGCCAGTGCAACCTTCGGCCACCTGAGGAAAAGAGTGTTCGAAGATCAGACCCTCAAAACTGCCACCAAGCTCATGGTCTACAAGGTTGTAGTAATACCCGCCCTCCTGTATGGTTCAGAATAATGGACCATGTACAGCAGACACCTCAAGTCACTGGAGAAATACCACCCATGTTGCCTCCGCAAATCCTACAAATCCCCTGTGAGGACAGATGCACCAATATCAGCATCCTCGGCCAGGCCAACATCCCCAGCATTGAAGCACTGACCGCACTTGATAAGCTCTGCTGGGAAGGCCACATTGTCCTCATGCCTGTGGTTGGGCCTCTACTCATTGGAATTCAGAAGAATGAGAGGTGATCTTATAGAAACGCATAAGATTATGAGGGGGCTTGACAAGGTGGATGCAGAGAGAATGTTTCCACTGATAAGGGAGACAAGAACTAGAGGGCATAATCTTAGAGTAAGGGGCCGCCCATTTAAAACTGAAATAAGGAGAAATTTCTTCTCTCAGATGATTGCAAATCTGTGGAATTCGCTGCCTCAGAGAGCTGTGAAAGCTGGGACATTGAATAAATTTAAGACAGTTTCTTAAACGATAAGGGGATAAGGGGTTATGGGAACGGGAAGGGAAGTGGAGCTGAGTCCATGATTAGATCAGCCATGATCTTATTAAATGGCAGATAAGGCTCAAAGGGCCGTCTGGCCTACTCTCTTTCCTATTTCTTATGTTCTTATGCCTGACACTAGCCTCCTAAACTGTTGGTGTTTAGAGCAGTCATTCTCTCATCTCTCCTTTATGGATGTGAGACCTGAACACCCTACAGGCGTCACATCAAAAAGTTGGAAGCTTTCTATATGCGCAGTCTCAGAACTATGCTCCATATACACTGGCAAAACTGGGTGTCAAACTTTGAGGTTCTGGAGAGAGCACAATCAACTAAAATCGAGGTGATGATCATGCGAGCCCAGTTCCGTTGGGCTGGACATGTCATCCACATGGATGAGACAAGGATCCCTCGTCAGCTTCTTCACGGCGAGCTCTGTGAAGGTCGAAGACACCAGGGGCGCCCCCACAAGCGCTACAAAGATTGCATCAAGGCTAACCTCCAGTACTGAGGCATCCGATTTCGAGAATGCAGCAGCTAATAAAATCCAGTGGAGAACCCTCACGAGGACTGCCTGCCAGACCTTCGAAGAAAGCCGATGTCAATGCCTGTGGGACACTAGAGATAGACGACATCAGGTGGCAGTACTGTCAGCATCATGCACATCGAACTTCACTTGTGTGACATGCAAGAGACTATGTGCATCCTGAATAGGCCTTACAGCCACTTGAAGACACATGCCATTGACGATTAGCACATTAACATCTTTGTTGGATACAACAGACTACCAAGTGAAGACTCCCAAAGCAAGCGCTCCACTCGAAACTCCTTCACGGCAAATGAGCCAATGGTGTGCAAAGGAAACGTTACAAGGACACCCTCAAAGCCTCCCTGATAAAGTGCAACATCCCCACTGACACCTGGGAGTCCCTGGCCAGAGACCACCCTCAGTGGAGGAAGTGCATTTGGGAGGGCGCTGAGCACCTCGAGTCTCATCGCCGAGCATGCAAAAAACAAGTGCAGGCAGCGGAAAGAGCGTGCGGCAAACCAAGCCCACCCACCCTTTCCCTCAACGACTATCTGCCCCACCTGTGACAGAGCATATTGGACTGTTCAGCCACCTAAGAACTCATGTTAAGAGTGGAAGCAAGTCTTCCTCGATTCCGAGTGTAAAATCCTTACTCTACAATATGAAATCACACGAGGCACATTCTGAGGAAAATGTTTCCAGGGCTGAATCAATTCCAGGCCGCCAAACGTGTGACCGGGCAATGGCCTTCATCAGCACAATGCCTGGGTGCTCACTGTGAGTTCCCTGATGAACGCCTCCCTGTCCTTCTGGGGCATACCTACCCAGCTGCCCCATAGTAGGCAGTCAGCTTGGATGGAGAGCTCATCCATCCATCTGTGGAACGGTCTGACCTCCTCAGGGCATGCTCCGTGTGCGAGCGCCCAATCCCCAGTCAGGACACATTTCTGAATCAGGGATCGGAAGGGATCTCTGTTTGTCCAGATTTTGATCTGGTGGGCTGTGATGGGGGAGCAGCGCTGTCAAGGCATCGACAGCCATGACCATCTCGGCGCTTTGCTCCGCTGCCCCCTCAGTGGTGGCCAGTGGAAGCCTGCTGAGCGCGTCAGCACAATTTTCAGCGCCGGGCCGGTGCCGGATGGAGTCGTCATAAGCAGCCAGCGTGAGAGCCCATCGCTTTATGCGTTGGCATTGATGGCCTTGCTGTCTGACAACAGGGATGTTAATGGCTTGTGGTCTGTCTCTAATTCAAACTTTCTATCAAAGAGGTACTGATGCATTTCTTTTACACCATAGACACATGCAAGCGCTTCCTTCTCGACATCCCATATCTGCGTTCTTCTTGAGAGAGTGACCTGGAGGCATAAGCCACAGGTTGTAGTTGACCCTCAGCATTGTCCTGCTGCAACACGCACCCAACCCCATAGGATGATGCATCACATGTCAGAACCAATTTTTTACAGGGGTCGTACAGGGTCAACAACCTGTTTGATCAAAAGCCCGTTCCTGACAGTCCCCCCAAAACCAATCACAACCCTTACGTAGGAGCACGTGTAGCAGCTCCAACAACGTGCTCAAGTTCGACAGAAAGTTCCCAAAATAGTTCAACAGTCCCAGGATGTGTTGCAGGGCCTGGGTGCTCGTTGAATTGCCTCTGTTTTGGATTCGGTGGGCCGAATCCCATCTGCAGCAACCCTCCAGCCCAGAAACTCAACCTCAGGAGCTAAGAACACACATTTAGACTTCTTGAGTCGCAGGCCTACCCGGTCCGGTCCTACCCGATGTTCCTCGGTGTCTCGACCCAAGATGAGGATATCGTCCTGGTATACAATCGTTCTGGGAATAGATTTAAGCAGGCTTTCCATGTTTTGTTGAAAAACCACGGCCGCTGATCGAATGCCAAACGGGCACCTGTTATAAACGAACAGTCCCTTGTGCGTGGTGATGGTGGTCAGTAGTTTGGATTCATCGGCCAGTTCCTGGGTCATATCGGCTGAAGTGAGGTCCAACTTGGTGAACAGCTTGCCACCTGCCAGCGTGGCGAAGAGGTCCTCCGCTCTCGGGAGCGGGTGTTAATCTTGTAGGGACACCCGATTGATTGTGGCCTTGTAGTCGCCACAGATCCTGACAGAGCCATCCGCTTTTAGGACGGGAACGATGGGGTTTGCCCAGTCGCTGAACTCAACAGGCGAGATGATGCCCTCTCTCAACAGCCAGTCCAATTCGCTCTTGATCTTTTCCCGCATCACATACAGCACCGCTCTGGCTTTGTGGTGCATTGGCCTGGCATCCGGGGTGATGTGTATCACTACTTTCGTGCCTTTTAAAGTCCCGACGCCAGGTTGGAATAGTGAATCCACAGATGGCATTGCGTGAACATCCCTCCATTTCCAGTTCATCTCGGCTAACCATCTCCTCCCCAACAGTGCGGGACCATTGCCCGGGACAATCCAGAGCAGCAGCCGATTCATTAACCCATTGTGTGTGACAGCCAACATTGCACTGCCTAGCACCGGAATGATTTCTTTAGTGTAAGTCCGTAATTGTGTCTCAATACGTGCTAATTTGGGTCTACTGGCTTTAAGTGGCCATAGCTTCTCAAATTGCTGAACGCCCATGAGTGACTGGCTGGCTCCAGTGTCCAGCTCCATGCGTACTGGGATACCATTTAATAAAACCCTCATCATCATTGGTAGCATTTTGGTGCATGAACTGTGAATATTCGCCACATGGACCCGCTGAACCTCAGCGTCCATCGATTTGTCCCAAAAGTCATCCTGCCTCAAAGAACCCTCTTCTGGTCCCTCTACCTCATAGATTAGTCTGGTTGCAGACTTCCTGCACATTCGAGCTAAGTGGCCACTGAGATTGCAGTTCCTGCAGACAAACTGTTGAAATCTGCAAGATCTAGCTGAGTGTTTTCCCCCACACCTCCAGCATGAGTTAAAGTTTCCATTGTTGGGAACAAAGGGACTATGGCCAGGCTGTCCGCGCTAACTGTCCCTTTGACTGCTCTTACGTACCCTATTGGTGAGTGTCAATGGCCCCATCCCGGGCTGCATTGTCCACTGTGATGGTGTGAATGTCTGTTCAGCCTGCCATTGTCTCTGTTGAATTCCTACTCTGGGGTTTATTGCTGCCTGAGTCGCATTGATGATGTTGACTCCCCGATCCATCGCCACGTTAGAGGCAGAATTGTGCGCGTATATTATTTTCGTCTCTTCCTCCCCCGCCATGAAAGTTTGAGCTATCAACGCCGCCGCTTCCAAGGTCAGATCCTTGGTCTCAATTAAGAAAATTCCTGCATGACCGATGCCCTCGATAAATAAGTCCCTTAGCATCTCCCCCCTGCAGGCATCTGTGAACTTACAGAGGCTAGCCAAACACCGGAGGTCCGCTACAAAGTCCGGTATGCTCAGTCCTTCATGACGTCGGTTGGTGTCGAATTTGTTTCGGGTCATATGTATGCTACTCGCCGGTTTGAGGTGCTCCCCAATAAATTTGCTAAGTTCTTCAAAGGTTTTGACCGCCCGCTTTTCGGGTGCTAGTAAGTCCTTTATGAGCGCGTAAGTCTTTGGTCCGCAGCTGGTCAAAAGATGAGCCCTTCGCTTGTCGGCCGCTGCATCCCCCAGCCATTCTTTCGTAACAAAGCTTTGCTGAAGCCTCTCGACAAAATCGTCCCAGTCTTCCCCAACACAGTACCGTTCCTCTGTGCTACCGGTGGCCATTCTCATGGGTCGTGAATTCCCGTTTTTCGTCGCCAATGTAAAGTCCTTACTCTACAGTATGAAACCACACGAGGCACATTCTGGGGACAAGGTCACTCTGTGACCTTACCTCTTTATTCACAGGACTCCAAAGAGGATGACCCTGCGTGGGACCTCCCTTTTTATACCTGTGTGTTCAGGTGTGGAGTATCACCCACAAGTACACCCCTTGTGGTCAAGGTGTGCATCTAGATTGAGTGTATACAGTAATACAGTGGTGTTACATTGTGGTTACATACATGACACCGAGGGACTGCCTGTGATAACCTAAAACAGGCATCAGTCATTTATTTGAGGCGTGGCTTTGTGTCGGACATGTAAGATGTGTTTAAAGTGTGCAAAGATTGAAGAATGTGCTGCTGGATATTTACAGGCTTTGGCTCTTAAATGAAGGCATCTGAGATCACCACTTGCTCCCAGTCCTGGGGGATCTAATTCTAGTTCCACTTGGTCTGCAGCATGACATTGAGATGGAGCAGAGGCAGAAAAGGAGACAAGCTGCTCACAGAGGGAGAAGGAGGAGGAAATGAAAGGAAGGAGGTAACCCAGACAGCCATTTTCTGGCCAGGATATCCAGGATCAAATCACTCACCTGCGGTACCAGTGAACACAACACCAATTCCCATTTCAACACTTGTCCCACACCTTGCGTTCCCTCTGTTACTCACCATCACAGCATCCTCTTGGCCACAATGCTGAAATAAAAGCCCCCATAAAAACAACATAACATAAGAAATAGGAAAATGGAGCAGGAGTAGGCCATTTGGCCTCTCGAGCCTGCTCCACCATTCAATCAGATCATGGCTGATCTGATTCTGGCCTCAACTCCAATTCCCTGCCCACTCCCATAACCCTTGACTCCCTTATTATTTAAAAATCCGTCTATCTCCCCTTTAAATATATTTAAAAACCCAGCCTCCACAGCTTACTGGGGTAGAGAATTCCAAAGATTCACAACTCTCTGAGTGAAGAAATTCTCCTCATCTCTGTATTAAATAGCCTTATCCTGAGACTATGTGCCCTAGTTCTAGTCTCTCCAGCCAGGGAAATCAACCTCTCATAAACCCGGTCAATCCCCTTCAGAATCTTATATATTTCAATGAGATATCCAGGGGTATTCAACATTCAGGAAAGATAGAATAAAAGGAAAAGGAGGTGGGGTAGCATTGCTGGTTAAGGAGCAAATTAAGGCAATAGTTCGGAAGGACATTAGCTTGGATGATGTGGAATCTATATGGGTAGAGCTGCAGAATAACAAAGGGCAAAAAACGTTAGTGGGAGTTGTGTACAGACCTCCAAACAGTAGTAGTGATGTTGGGGAGGGCATCAAACATGAAATTAGGGGTGAGTGCAATAAAGGTGCAGCAGTTATAATGGGTGACTTTAATATGCACATAGATTGGGTTAACCAAACTGGAAACAATACGGTGGAGGAGGATTTCCTGGAGTGCATAAGGGATGGTTTTTTAGACCAATATGTCGAGGAACCAACTAGGGGGGAGGCCATCTTAGACTGGGTGTTGTGTAATGAGAGAGGATTAATTAGCAATCTCGTTGTGCGAGGCCCCTTGGGGAAGAGTGACCATAATATGGTGGAATTCTGCATTAGGATGGAGAATGAAACAGTTAATTCAGAGACCATGGTCCAGAACTTAAAGAAGGGTAACTTTGAAGGTATGAGGCGTGAATTAGCGAGGATAGATTGGCGAATGATACTGAAGGGGTTGACTGTGGATGGGCAATGGCAGACATTTAGAGACCGCATGGATGAACTACAACAATTGTACATTCCTGTCTGGCGTAAAAATAAAAAAGGGAAGGTGGCTCAACCGTGGCTATCAAGGGAAATCAGGGATAGCATTAAAGCCAAGGAAGTGGCATACAAATTGGCCAGAAATAGCAGCGAACCCGGGGACTGGGAAAAATTTAGAACTCAGCAGAGGAGGACAAAGGGTTTGATTAGGGCAGGGAAAATGGAGTACGAGAAGAAGCTTGCAGGGAACATTAAGACGGATTGCAAAAGTTTCTATAGATATGTAAAGAGAAAAAGGTTAGTAAAGACAAACGTAGGTCCCCTGCAGTCAGAATCAGGGGAAGTCATAACGGGGAACAAAGAAATGGCGGACCAATTGAACAAGTACTTTGGTTCGGTATTCACTGAGGAGGACACAAACAACCTTCCGGATATAAAAGGGGTCGGAGGGTCTAGTAAGGAGGAGGAACTGAGGGAAATCCTTATTAGTCGGGAAATTGTGTTGGGGAAATTGATGGGATTGAAGGCCGATAAATCCCCAGGGCCTGATGGACTGCATCCCAGAGTACTTAAGGAGGTGGCCTTGGAAATAGTGGATGCATTGACAGTCATTTTCCAACATTCCATTGACTCTGGATCAGTTCCTATGGAGTGGAGGGTAGCCAATGTAACCCCACTTTTTAAAAAAGGAGGGAGAGAGAAAACAGGGAATTATAGACCGGTCAGCCTGACATCGGTAGTGGGTAAAATGATGGAATCAATTATTAAGGATGTCATAGCAGTGCATTTGGAAAGAGGTAATATGATAGGTCCAAGTCAGCATGGATTTGTGAAAGGGAAATCATGCTTGACAAATCTTCTGGAATTTTTTGAGGATGTTTCCAGTAGAGTGGGACAAGGGAGAACCAGTTGATGTGGTATATTTGGACTTTCAGAAGGCTTTCGACAAGGTCCCACACAAGAGATTAATGTGCAAAGTTAAAGCACATGGGATTAGGGGTAGTGTGCTGACATGGATTGAGAACTGGTTGTCAGACAGGAAGCAAAGAGTAGGAGTAAATGGGGACTTTTCAGAATGGCAGGCAGTGACTAGTGGGGTACCGCAAGGTTCTGTGCTGGGGCCCCAGCTGTTTACACTGTACATTAATGATTTAGACGAGGGGATTAAATGTAGTATCTCCAAATTTGCGGATGACACGAAGTTGCGTGGCAGTGTGAGCTGTGAGGAGGATGCTATGAGGCTGCAGAGCGACTTGGATAGGTTAGGTGAGTGGGCAAATGCATGGCAGATGAAGTATAATGTGGATAAATGTGAGGTTATCCACTTTGGTGGTAAAAACAGAGAGACAGACTATTATCTGAATGGTGACAGATTAGGAAAAGGGGAGGTGCAAAGAGACCTGGGTGTCATGGTACATCAGTCATTGAAGGTTGGCATGCAGGTACAGCAGGCGGTTAGGAAAGCAAATGGCATGTTGGCCTTCATAGCGAGGGGATTTGAGTACAGGGGCAGGGAGGTGTTGCTACAATTGTACAGGGCCTTGGTGAGGCCACACCTGGAGTATTGTGTACAGTTTTGGTCTCCTAACCTGAGGAAGGACATTCTTGCTATTGAGGGAGTGCAGCGAAGGTTCACCAGACTGATTCCCGGGATGGCGGGACTGACCTATCAAGAAAGATTGGATCAACTGGGCTTGTATTCACTGGAGTTCAGAAGAATGAGAAGGGACCTCATAGAAACGTTTAAAATTCTGATGGGGTTAGACAGGTTAGATGCAGGAAGAATGTTCCCAATGTTGGAAAGTCCAGAACCAGGGAACACAGTCTAAGGATAAGAGGTAAGCCATTTAGGACCGAGATGAGGAGGAATTTCTTCACCCAGAGAGTGGTGAACCTGTGGAATTCTCTACCACAGAAAGTTGTTGAGGCCAATTCACTAAATATATTCAAAAAGGAGTTAGATGAAGTCCTTACTACTAGGGGAAATCAAGGGGTATGGTGAGAAAGCAGGAATGGGGTACTGAAGTTGCATGTTCAGCCATGAACTCATTGAATGGCGGTGCAGACCAGAAGGGCCGAATGGCCTACTCCTGCACCTATTTTCTATTTTTCTATTTTTCTATATCCTCTCATTCTTCTAAACTCCAGAGAGCATTGGTCCATCTACTCAATCTCTCCTAATAGGACAACCCAGTACACATTAAATGGCAGATGCAGTATAATGTGGATAAAAGTGAGGTTATCCATAGTAGGGGAGGACGAAAAACCCCTCATTTTACCCAGAAGGAAAAGGGCTGTGGGATCAGTCTGTGCTGTGAATTGAAACCGATAC
This sequence comes from Pristiophorus japonicus, assembly GCF_044704955.1. Lineage (NCBI taxonomy): Eukaryota > Metazoa > Chordata > Chondrichthyes > Pristiophoridae > Pristiophorus > Pristiophorus japonicus. Next base: position 136,783,617 of record NC_091977.1, read on the forward strand.
GGTTTGACCTTGGCAGGGCAGTGATTGGACGGGGGAGGACACCGGAGGGCCAATGGTGGGACTGAGTCAGCCCGAAGCATGTGGCTTTCAAGCCAATAGGAGAGCACTTGCTCAAAAACTGTGGGACTGACCCATAGCCATTATCGGGCTATTGTCTTCCCCATGTTTACACTATGGAAGGAAATTATGCAGACCTTTTGAAAACTAGGGAACCCAAAACAAACCAAGGGCCGACACAATGGCTACAGGAGGCCAACCCAATTAAAACCAACTCAAACATTGAGTAGGTTAGAAAACCTGAATTGGAGGAAAATTATGCAGACCTTCAGAAACCAGGGAGCCAAAAACAACCCAAGGGCCTACAGAATGGCTACAGGAGGCCAATGCAATCAACACCCATTCAAACCTTGAGTAGGTTAACATCAGTGGAAAAAACCCGCAATAATCTAAAACTGCAGCATTTTTCAAAATCACAAAGCCCACCAATGGGAAGAATCGATTTCAGCAGGAGAGGCGGACTGGATAATCTGGCTATAAAAAGGGGTTTCTGACGTAGTGTGGGTGGTTCCCTGCCCTCGTGACCCAACAACCGGCAAGCCTCTCGACACTGAAGGAAAACCAGTGTCCGAAGACACCGAAGATAGAAGAAAGAAACCACCAGACTGCAGAAAGGCACAGTAGTGAGTATAACCTCTGGTCCCCGGAACTCCCAACTCAGTTAGGCCAGGAAAGGTGGGAGGTTGGGCATTGTACTGCTAAACTTGTGTAAAGATTTTCGTTGTGTCCGTTTAGTGGGATTTAGGGGGATTGTTTTGTTGGTGTATTGCTGTTTGTTGAGATACACCTTGTCAAATAAATTGGAAGCCTAAGTTCCTCTAGGAATCACCTTGTCTCAGTTCTATTGTATTACATCTCCTGATCGTGAGTCTTATGTCAGAACAGTGTAAGGGAAGCTAGGAGCGCCTCGAAAACGCTCAACTGTGTGTCACAGGCTAGGGAAGAAGGGGTTAGGAGTGTTTGACACTCACAGGTGCCTCACAGGTTAGACATAAGCTGTGGGGACGCACGAGTCTCAAAACCCCCTTCATAAGCTGTGAACACAGTCTCTCCAGGGGTGCTCTTGCAGCACTCAGGGTACCTCACAGGCCAGGCATAAGCTGTGAGGGCAGAAGCCCAGAGAGAGACACCCAAGGCACAACAACACTTCCTGAGAAAACCCCTTACAGAACATGGTGACCGTGGCAGGACATAAGCAAACAGGAGATGTTAATATAACAGATGAGCTGATAAGAGAGGAAACTAAAATGGAGGAGAGAATTTCCTCATACATTTTTGGCAAGGTGAACCTCACCAAACCTTGGGTGCAAGCCCTCACTCGGGCAGAGCGCCCAGTGGATGCTGCTGCTCAGTGGACAGCAGGGAAGGACCACAACCGCAGGGTGGAAAAGGCCATCTGGCTTATCTGCCTCACCCACCAAGTCCGAAAGCTCGACCAGCGGGTGAAGGACTTGGAACAGAGTCTTCAGAAATCAGAGGAGCTCTCTGCTATCCGGGCTGCGGTTGAGGACAACCTGCTAGTCGAATTAGCTGAGGAGCAGCAAAGGAACCGGCAGTTGGAGGAGACCTTCCGAAATAGCCGGGACTATCTTCAGTGTCAGGTCACTGAGGCCAAGGGTAGTGAGGGGTCCCTCCGGGAACAGAACTCTCGGTACACCCAGAAAATTTGGGAACTAGAGAATAAATTAAAAGACGTACAGGCAGCCTATAAAGTGGCCAGTAGCAGTGAGTTTGCAGATCACGGTCCCTGCCAGGAGAGGATTAAAATTCTCACCCACGCTCTATCCCAGGCAAAGGGCATGGTCGCTCTGATAGGACCTGGAGGGTCCACAGGGGACAAAGGAGAGTATTGGGGGGTAGAGGAGAATCCAAAGGCAAGAGACGCCTGACCACCTCCTGAGGCACCGGTGGTTTGTCCGGTGGGGTACTAGGAGGAGCGGGGTGCGCAGGTAGTAGCATATCCAGTGCTGGGGGCAGGACCAATGTGTCCCGCTCGGCTGCAGGGATGTGAGACTCCTGCCGAGGGGCAGTTAAGGGCTGGATCAGGCAACCAGGCACTGTCTGCTGCACCGGGTATGGTGGGACAGCCGGAGGTAGAGGGACCAGCGCAGAAAGATCCGGTCAGGCAGTGCAAGTACGGTCCTCCACAGGGAGGTGGCCAAGGTCGGGGAGTGCTGGAGAGCGACTTTATTATTCCCCATGGAGTTCAATCACTCAGGTCCATGGTGGCCCATTTGGCCAAATTCACTCGCAGTGGGGACCCATCTATCCACTTCATGGAGGTGATGCAGGCAGGGGAAATTAATGAGTGCGACGAGGAAGAGACAGCCAAGCTGCTGCTCTTCTCTCTGGACAGCAAATTGTACTAGGCCCTACCGGCAGAATGCCGGAGGGGACAGCGTACATTTACTGAGGTCCAGAGGGCCGTCCTTGAGGCTATGGGCTTCGATGACGACAGCTCGCAGGGGAACCCCGCAGGCGTTTGCGGACAGGCTGTGGGTGGTATACCACGCAGCCTGTGGGGAGCTCCTCGACCGGGCGAATCTTTCCGCGGTACAGACTGGCCGCTGGCTGAGGATACTGGTGGCAAACTGCTTGCCCCGGCTCAAGGCCAGGGCAGAACTGTGGTTCGATTCCCGGGACCCCAATCTCACCGAGGAAGCAGTGGTCAGGCAACTGGCACTGGTCCAACGGATTCGAGGAGGGGAGGAGGAGAAAACCTCCAAAGGTCGGGTAAATGAAGTAAAACCCAACTCGACTCCCAAAAGGGAATGGCACCAGGAGGGTGGCCGCTCGATTGATAAGGAGGGAGTGTGCTACGGGTGCGGGTAAGCTGGGCATTTTAAAAGGGATTGCAGGAGCCCAGTAAAGAGATATGGGGGGAGAAGTTCTTTAGGAGCCGCCCAGAGTGGGGGAAGTGGAGGGAGGTCCTCACTATCCCTTGATGAGATAGTAGCTGCAGTGAGGACAGCACTGGAGGGGACTGGGAAGGTAGCCACGGCAACAGGCAGGGAAGCACCTGCAACCCTGCCAGTACAGAGGCCGTGACTAGCCGAGACCCAGCCTGCATACCTGTGCCCACTAGAATATGACCCCTGGGGACGACCCTGGGTCAAGATGGAGGTTGAGGGTTTATTGGGTACTTACCTTTTGGACACTGGTGCTTCCAGCACAATAGTCCATTCGGAGGACCCCACAACCTCACCTCTATCAAACGGGGTGCCATATCAACTAGTTGGGTTCACAGGAAATGAGAAGGCTGGGTTCTTCTCAGTCCTGCTCGCAGTTCGTTTAGGAGCACTCCCAACACAATGGAAGCGCGTCCTGATGAACTGGGAGCAGGTGGGAAAAAGGGATCTTGGGGGTTGATTTCACCATCGTTCGCCAGATCCTAGTAGACTTGAAGAATCACTGTCTATGGGGCACAGTGGGCACGGGAGCAGAGGGAGAAGTCATGATTATTGATAAGAAACAGGGAAAAGGGACTCTGTGTACAATGAAGCCAAAAGTGGGTTACGGCCTGGAGGTTCTGGTCGGTAACACCCCGGCCGAGTACCGGGCCTATGTGCAAGCAAATCTTGCAGCATTTGCCACCCATAAACACGATTGTGGGAGAGTCACAGGAGTGGAGGTTAGAATAGATGGGGATCCCATGTCCCGCCCGCAAAAGCAGTATGGCTTTCCCCGAGAGGCAGAAGCAGACTTGGAGACAGCTTTAAGCTCGCTTGTCGAACAGGGTGTTTTGAGACCCATCGCCACCCATGTCAACTCCCCGCTTTGGCCGGCTAGGAAACCGGACAATTCTTGGAGGGCTACGGTGGATTATAGGGTGCTCAATAAAAACATCCCAGCTTGTGCTCCCACAGTAGCGGCGGTTGCGGATCTAATAGGGGAAATCCCTGCATCCGCAACCACGTTCACAGTGTTAGACATATCCAACGAGTTCTGGTCTATCCCTGTACGGAGGGAAGACCAGTACAAGTTTGCCTTCACCTTCCGGGAACAGCAATATACATGGAGCTGCCTCCCACAGGGCTTTCATAATAGTCCCAGCATCTTTCACCAATGCATGGTGAACTGCTTAAAAGGCTTCAGCCAATCACACCAGCTGGTCCAGTATGTGGACGACCTGTTGTTGTTCACAGACAGCAGTGAGGAACACGGTCCACTGCTGGCCGAACTGCTGGTCTTACTGAAGGAAGGGGGTTTTAAAGTTAACCCCAAGAAAGCCCAGATAGGTCTAGGAGAGGTAAAATTCCTGGGCCTGACGATAAGGGCAGGAGAAAGGGCCATTGATGAGGCTAGAAGAAAGGCAGTGCAGGAACTCCCTGTCCCTAGGGATGTGTCGGGGGTAAGGTCTTTCCTGGGAATCACTGGCTACTGTAGGGACTTCATCGAGGACTATGCAGCCACTGCCGCCCCTCTGCTCAGACTCCTACCTAAGGGGGTCGAGTGGGAGTGGGTCCAGGGCTGTGAGGCAGCATTTGTCCGTCTTAAGAGAGACCTGCAGGTAGCACCAGCCCTAAGGGCAATTGATGGGGGGGAGGAATTATTTCTGGAGGTGGCAGCCAGTGGTGACAGCTTAAGTGCAGTGTTGCTCCAGGGGCGAAACGGTCAGCTGAGACCAGTGGTGTACTCCTCCAGGGTCCTCACGGAGGTAGAAAAGGGATACTCCAATTGTGAGAGGCACTTGCTTGCCACCCACTGGGCAGTAAAGAGAGCTCCGATCTTTACCGGAATATCCCCCATTACACTCCTCACCCATCATACCCCGACGCAGATGCTGTTGGACGGGAGGATTAAGGATGGCTCAGTGAGCAGTGCCAGAATCACTCGCTGGACCCTCCTCCTCCCCCAAATGACTTTAAAGGTCAAGGGTCTCTGCGAGCCCAGGCTCGCAGCAAATTTAATCTATCCAGGGCAGCCGCATAGATGCTCCGTGGAGGGGGTATGGGACATCAACTTTGGATTTCGGGCAGGGATACACCCCACAGGCCGCGAGATCTACGTTCAGTGTCCGCGGGTACAAGACTCACGGGCTGCGGAGTTTGGGATCTCAAGGCAGGGATTGCCTTGGCTCTTAAACTCCCATGCACCCTGAGCGCCCAGCAGGCGGAACTCTCGGCGGTGATGTATGTGGTCACACACCCCGAGGAATTCCCTACCCCATACACGATTTGCTCGGACAGCATGTTCACTTGCAATTCGTGTACAAAGTATCTGGCGATTTGGTCACGCCGGGGGTACACCTCTGTGGATGGGAAGCCCCTTGTGACCAAACCCCTGCCAGAAAAGATCGTGGCTGCAGTGGGAGAAACCGGGGATGCATATATCCATAAGGTAAAGGCCCACTCCAAAACTGAGCCACGAGGGGAAGGTAACCAGCAGGCAGACCTGATGGCAAAGGAAGGTGCTCGTACAGGTCGCCCATGGGACCCATACGAGGCAGGCAGGATAGCAGCAGCAAGAAGCAAGCCAGGGACACAAGGGAGCGTAGGGGCGGCTGCGGCCCCGGACCTTAAAGTAGTCCAGATGCAGGATCCGATCCTGAAGGCTGCCTTGGCTGCTATCAAAAAGGGGGAAAAGGCGGAGGGCCCATACAGTACTGCAGATATTGCTGTGTGGGAAGGCATGTTGTTTAAAGGGGACAAATGGGTAGTGCCGCCACAACACCGGAGGGAATTCCTTCAGCTGGCCCATGAGGGTCCAGGTGCGGGACACCCTGGGCCGGAATCTACCTGGCAACGCGTAGAAAAGGCAGGGTGGTGGCCAGGCCTCCGGGAAGACGTCCGCAACTTCTGTGCGGGCTGTCTGGTTTGCGCTGCAAACAACCCAGACCCTCAGAAAAGGAAGGTGTCTATGGGACACGTCAGGCGGGTAGAGGGACCATGGCAGTCGATCCAGATCGACCGTCCAGGGAGGTTATAAATACTGCCTCATCCTGGTGGATGTGTTTTCCAAGTGGGTGGAAGCCTTCCCTTGCCGAACAGCTACCGCGGTGGGGACTGCAAAAATCCTGGTGAGGGAGGTGTTCTCTCGGTGGGGTCTACCTCAAATCGTTGAGTCCAACCGGAAAAGCCACTTCACCAGCCAGGTGATGCAGGCCACCCTAAAGGTGCTGGGGATAAGAGCCAAATGGCATGTCGCCTACAACCCTCAGTCCTCAGGCCCCGTAGAACGCCTGAACCGGACCCTAAAGGAAAGGCTGCGCAAGGAGACGGGAGACTCACCGAACAAGTGGGTGGAGGTCTTACCATTGGTCCTCATGGGAATCCGGGCAAGTCAGTCAAAGAGCACAGGGTATACATCCCATGAGCTGTTGACGGGCCGGATCATGAGAACCCCAGTGCATGTGTTGGCGCCGGTTCTCACCGAAGGGCAGCTTCAAGAGGTGAACTGGGACCGCTTCGTCAGGAATCTGTTTGAACCACTGTATATGGGACCATACAGCATAGTCGACAAGGCTAGCCCTATGGTCTATGCGGTTCGACTGCCTCGCCGGGTGAAGTGGTATCACATTAATCAGTGTAAATTGTTTGACCCCAAAAGAGGTAAAAAACAGAGGGGACGAGCAAGGGAAGGGAATCAGGCACTGGGGGAAGAACAGGCCCCGGTGGATTTGGAGGCTCTGGAGGAAGCAGCGGGCCCCGAAGCTCTACAGCCAGGGCTGGTTCACTGCTCCTGTAAGGCTATCCCACCACTGGGTAGAGGTTCCCAGCCCACTAACAGAAGTAGGGAGAAAAGCTCTACCATTAGCAAGGTCCAAGGGGAAGCTGAACCTCCCATGGTGGATCAGCTGGGGCTAGCCCAAGAGGTGGAGGAGATAGCATTGCAGCCCATAACGTGGGACTCTGCACCGACAGTAAGGGGGAGTAACAGAGTGCCACAGACCAGGGCACCGTGGTCCCCTGTTTACTTAGCTTCCCGCCCCAGACCGAGAAGGTGAAAGACAACAGGAAGGGTGCTCTGTTGCGCTAGCAAGGGTCTCCCACTGATTATCCGGGGCTCGGGAGGGCCTTGGAGGGCAGCACCAGACCCATTAAGGGGGACTATTTGAGCCCCTCAGCGGAGGGCATCCTGGTCTCCAGGGTATGGTCAGCCGAGTGGTCGACAACGCCTGTACAGTGACAGGATGTAGCCTGGCCACCCGGGGACGGGTGGCGGTGTAAATATTTTCCCTTCCTGTTTTGTTACTTTGTGTTGTGTGCATATGTGTTTAGGTAAGGCAGTGACGGTTGGGTACAGCATTTTATGTTCGGAACATGTTAAGTGGGCCGAGCCTGGAGAGGTCTCTCAAGGCAAGGGCATGTTCTTCTTGCCTTTCAGGTGTCAACACCTCCCTACTGGACGTTAGTGATGCTGGTATCGCTAAGGATCTGCACCGGGCACCGAGGGGACACCGAGGACTCCCTGGTTTTCGGATGCTCCGGGGGCAGAGCGCCGACAGTGACCACAGGAGAAGGGACTCCGGCGGCGGATGGCCGGGTCACCTATTACCACGAGGGGAGATGGCCTGGGTGGTTGGGATTGAACTCCACCAAGTACTCCGACCATAAGGACTTTACCAATGGAGAGGCCTCCATCCCCTGCCCGGAGATCACTGTGGCCACTTCCAGAGTGAGAGTGACAGAAGGCAGGAAGGTATGCCTAACTTGCCAAGGTGACATACCTCTGGGACGGTGGTGGTGGCTCAGAAAGCTCAAGAGGGACGTGGGAGACCGACACTCAGACTGGGAACATCTGGAAAATTATACCTACCGAACCATCATGGGGTCATCTGGCGGAGTAACGGTGTGCTGGGAGAAATGGTGGGCGTACGACCAAGGAACTTACTTGTGTATGTGGGGATCCACTCGCGTGTGTTCAGAGGGGGTCTCCATTGTTTTCTATAGGTGGTGGCAGGATGTCGGGGATGGGGTGGTATGGGATCGCAGCGGGGAGGCGTGTGTGACCCCCAATCCCCAGGTACCAGTAAACGCCACCGAACTTATAGTTCGGGAAAGAAAACCCCCACCCACGGCCAAGCCCACCGTCCCACACAAGTGCCCGACAACAACCAGGGGGCCGGGGAATGGTTTAGTGTTGGTCCCTACCGAGAAATTACTTTATCAGGGGGTACACTACGCAATGGCATCAGTGGTGCTAAATCTGACAGAAGTCCACCTACCTACATGGTGTCCCCGGGAAACCGAGCTGTTATACCAGGCTCTGCTGCGGGAGATGTACCGGAAGTTCTATAAACTGGACTTCGGGGATGTCAAAGTGACAGACTTGTATAAACAGTGGGATAGGGCCGAACTGGGCAGGCAGAGGCATGGCACTTTAAATGACATTTTCACGGGGTTTAACACCGGGGCGTCAGCCATAAACAGTTTGGATAACATGCAGCTGGCCCTCCAGATAAATGGGTTAAAGAATCAGCTGCGCAAAATCCTGGGGGACGAGAATACCGTAGTGGGATCCGCGCTCCACGAAGAGGTGGCAATGACAGTTCACTTAAAGGAGATTAGCTCTCAATTGGAGGCACAGGCCAGAGCTGTAAACGCCTTGATTCGGGAGGATAGAAACGCCTCCGATCAAGCTGCCCAAAATGAGGTGCGCGTGCTCTATGGGGCCTGGTTGCTGGGAGAGGGACGGAGTAACCTCGAGGATCTGAGACAGGGACAGGTCCCCTCCTGGATCAGCAACCAGCACTGAGCAGCACTGCACCCTTATGATAATGTTTTGAGTCCTTGCCAACTTTGTGTAGTGTCGGAAGCCTACCCGGTACCGGTGGACTGTGGAAAGTCAAATCATACCATCATGGGTGTGGTGGTCAAGATGCCCGTGATGGGGGCGTCCCCACGACTAGCACCCCTGTACCGAGTGGAGAATGTGGGAGTCATTCGTGGAGGGGTGCATGTTCGATTCCAAGAGGTCCCACCTTATGTCACAATGTGGGAGCACACTGTGACAGGTACAGACCTCTCGGGTTGTCGGAGCAGGAGAGCACAGGTAATCCTGTGCCCCCAGCACTTGAACGCTTTTGCAAGGCCACAATGTGGGTTCAGCTCTGCTGGGGCAGAGCCTATCAATTGCACAATGGAGGTAATGGCCCCTAACCACATGCCTCCACAGGTAGCATATGTAGGCGGTGGGACATATTGTGTCACCACAAATGCCCAATGGTATGAACACGGACCGGGAAGGTGGTGTCCAATACCGTACAGCAGCTTCTGCTTTAAACCCAGGGCAGAGGTTCAAGTGGCACACACCAGAATCACACCCATCCCTGAACCTTCCACGATTCAGCTCAAGGTACAAAACAACCTCAGCTACCGACAACAATATGTCACCCATTTTGGCTATCCCATTGCCCCACTACCTGAGAAACTTACAGCCCTCCTCCAGGCAGTGGATTTGTCTCAAAATACATTTTTACACCATGGAGCAGAAAACTGAAATTCTAGCAGGGGAGATTGCCCAGATTAAACCCCCAGCATGGTGGGATTTGGGAATACGGGCAGACATACCTGCATGGATCCGGGTGGAATCGCATGCCTTCGTAATCGGCCAACTCCTGATTGTAGCAGATCTGCTAGTTACAAGCTGTAAGCTCAGGAGAAAAAGAAAAAGAAAGCAGTTCCTCAGGCTACTACACAGACAGGAGAGCCGTTGTTAAACACTCGAGGCGTGTAAACAAAGCTTGACTGCGACACTGAGGCGGTTTTGTTATTCCCAGGGATAACTGCGTTTTCATACATGGCCCCTGGGGAGTTTGCAGGGCAGGTTTCTTTGTTTTACGGTTAAGACTGAAATGAGACTCAATGTACAATTGCTGCTGTAACCTTAAGTACATATATGTATATTGCTGTCGTATATTGTAACCTGTTGGATTCTGTGTTTTGTACCGCGTTAAAAGGAATTACGATATATATCGACGGGATCAGTTTCGAGTTAAACTGGGGAAAGTTGGGCAATTTGGGAGACCTAGGGTTTTCTCACCACCCTGAACATTGACACACTCGAGTGGTGTCTGACTGTGTCAGATGGGGGATTATGTAGGGGAGGACGAAAACCCCCTCATTTTACCCAGATGGAAAAGTGCTGTGGGATCAGTCTGTGCTGTGAATTGAAACCGATACGGTTTGACCTTGGCAGAGCAGTGATTGGATGGGGGAGGACACCGGAGGGCCAATGGTGGGACAGAGTCAGCCCGAAGCATGTGGCTTTCAAGCCAATAGGAGAGCACTTGCTCGAAAACTGTGGGACTGACCCATAGCCATTATCGGGCTATTGTCTTCCCCATGTTTACACTATGGAAGGAAATTATGCAGACCTTTTGAAAACTAGGGAACCCAAAACAAACCAAGGGCCGACACAATGGCTACAGGAGGCCAACCCAATTAACACCGACTCAAACATTGAGTAGGTTAGAAAACCTGAATTGGAGGAAAATTATGCAGACCTTCAGAAACCAGGGAACCAAAAACAACCCAAGGGCCTACACAATGGCTACAGGAGGCCAACGCAATCAACACCCATTCAAACCTTGAGTAGGTTAACATCAGTGGAAAAAACCCGCAATAATCTAAAACTGCAGCATTTTTCAAAATCACAAAGCCCACCAATGGGAAGAATCGATTTCAGCAGGAGAGGCGGACTGGATAATCTGGCTATAAAAAGGGGTTTCTGACGTAGTGTGGGTGGTTCCCTGCCCTCGTGACCCAACAACCGGCAAGCCTCTCGACACTGAAGGAAAACCAGTGTCCGAAGACACCGAAGATAGAAGAAAGAAACCACCAGACTGCAGAAAGGCACAGTAGTGAGTATAACCTCTGGTCCCCGGAACTCCCAACTCAGTTAGGCCAGGAAAGGTGGGAGGTTGGGCATTGTACTGCTAAATTTGTGTAAAGATTTTCGTTGTGTCCGTTTAGTGGGATTTAGGGGGATTGTTTTGTTGGTGTATTGCTGTTTGTTGAGATACACCTTGTCAAATAAATTGGAAGCCTAAGTTCCTCTAGGAATCACCTTGTCTCAGTTCTATTGTATTACATCTCCTGATCGTGAGTCTTATGTCAGAACAGTGTAAGGGAAGCTAGGCGCGCCTCGAAAACGCTCAACTGTGTGTCACAGGCTAGGGAAGAAGGGGTTAGGAGTGTTTGACACTCACAGGTGCCTCACAGGTTAGACATAAGCTGTGGGGACGCACGAGTCTCAAAACCCCCTTCATAAGCTGTGAACACAGTCTCTCCAGGGATGCTCTTGCAGCACTCAGGGTACCTCACAGGCCAGGCATAAGCTGTGAGGGCAGAAGCCCAGAGAGAGACACCCAAGGCACAACAACACTTCCTGAAAACCCCTTACACCACTTTGGTGGCAAAAACACGAAGGCAGAATATTATCTGAATGGCGGCAGATTAGGAAAAGGGGAGGTGCAATGAGACCTGGGTGTCATGGTACATCAGTCATTGAAGTTTGGCATGCAGGTGCAGCAGGCGGTGAAGAACGCAAATGACATGTTGGCCTTCATAGCTAGGGGATTTGAGTATAGAAACATAGAAACATAGAAAATTGGTGCAGGAGTAAGGCATTCGGCCCTTCGAGCCTGCACCACCATTCAATATGATCATGGCTGATCATTCACCTCAGCATTTCCCGCTTTCTCTCCAAACCCCTTGATTCCTTTAGCCGTAAGGGCCACATCTAACCCCCTCTTGAATATATCCAATGAATTGGCATCAACGACTCTCTGCGGTAGGGAATTCCACAAGTTAACAACTCGCTGAGTGAAGAAGTTTCTCCTCATCTCAGTCCTAAATGGCCTACCCCTTATCTTAAGACTGTGTCCCCTGGTTCTGGACCTCCCTAACATTGGGAACATTCTTCCCGCATCTAACCTGTCCCGTCCCGTCAGAATCTTATACATTTCTATGAGATCCCCTCTCATCCTTCTAAACTCCAGTGTATAAATGCCCAGTTGATCCAGTCTCTCCTCATATGTCAATCCAGCCATCCCTGGAATCAGTCTGGTGAACCTTCACTGCACTCCCTCAATAGCAAGAACGTCCTTCCTCAGATTAGGAGACCAAAACTGAACACAATATTCCAAGTGAGGCCTCATCAAGGCCCTGTACAATTGCAGTAAGACCTCCCTGCTCCTATACTCAAATCCCCTAGCTATGAAGGCCAACATGCCATTTACCTTCTTCACCGCCTGCTGTACCTGTATGCCAACTTTCAATGACTGATGAACCATGACACCCAGGTCTCGTTGCACCTCCCCTTTTCCTAATCTGCCACCATTCAGATAATATTCTGCCTTCGTGTTTTTGCCACCAAAGTGGATAACCTGACATTTATCCACATTATACTGCATCTGCCGTGCATTTGCCCACTCACCTAACCTATCCAAATCACCCTGCAGCCTCTTAGCATCCTCCTCACAGCTCACACCGCCAACCAGTTTAGTGTCATCTGCAAACTTGGAGATATTACACTCAATTCCTTCATCCAAATCATTAATGTATATTGTGAAGAGCTGGGGTCCCAGCACTGAGCCCTGCGGTACTCCACTAGTCACTGCCTCCCATTCCGAAAAGGACCCGTTTATCTCTATTCTATGTTTCCTACCTGCCAACCAATTCTCTATCCACACCAGTACATTACCCCCAATATCATGTGCCTTGATCTTGTCCACCAATCTCTTCTGGGGGACCTTGTCAAAGGCCTTTTGAAAGTCCAAATACACCACATCCATTGGTTCTCCCTTGTCCACTCCACCAGTTACATCCTCAAAAAATTCCAGAAGATTGGTCAAGCATGATTTCCCTTTCATAAATCCATGCTGACTTGGACCGATCCTGTCACCGCTTTCCAAATGCACTGCTATTTCATTCTTACTAATTGATTCCAACATTTTCCCTACTACTGATGTCAGGCTAACCAGTCTATAATTACCTGTTTTCTCTCTCCCTCTTTTTTAAAAAGTGGGGTTACATTAGCTACCCTCCAGTCCATAGGAACTGATCCAGTGTCGATCGACTGTTAGAAAATTATCCACTATTTCTAGGGCCATCTCCTTAAATACTCTGGGATGCAGACAATCAGGCCCTGGTGATTTATCGGCCTTCAATCCCATCAATTTCTCCAACACAATTTCCCACCTAATAAGGATATCCTTCAGTTCCTCCTTCTCACTAGACCCTCGGTTCCCACTACATCCGGAAGGTCATTTGTGTCTTCCTTCGTGAAGACAGAACCAAAGTATTTGTTCAATTGGTCTGCCATTTCTTTGTTCTCCATTATTAATTCACCTGAGTCCGACTGCAAGGGACCTACGTTTGTCTTCACTAATCTTTTTCTCTTCACATATTTATAGAAGCTTTTGCAGTCAGTTTTTATGTTCCCAGCAAGCTTCCTCTTGTACTCTATTTTCCCCCTCCTAATTAAACGCTTTGTCCTCCTCTGCTGAATTCAAAGTTTCTCCCAGTCCTCAGGTTTGCTGCTTTTTCTTGCCAATTTATATGCCTCTTCCTTGGATCTAACACTATCCTTAATTTCCCTTGTTACCACGGTTGAGCCACCTTCCCTATTTTATTTTTACTCCAGACAGGGATGTAGAACTGTTGAAGTTCATCCATATGATCTATAAATGTATGCCATTGCCTATCCACTGTCAACCCTTTCAGTATAATTTGCCAGTTTCTTCTAGCCAATTCACGCCTCATGCCGTCAAAGTTTGCTTTCCTTAAGTTTAGGACCCTAGTTTCTGAATTAACTGTGTCACTCTCAATCTTAATAAAGAATTCTACCACATTATGGTCAAGGGGCCTCGCACAACAAGATTGCTAATTAGCCCCTTCTCATTACACATCACCCAGTCTAGGATGGCCAGCTCTCTAGTTGATTCTTCGAAATATTGGCCAAAAAAACCATCCCTAATACACTCCAGGAAATCCTCCTCCATCGCATTGCTACCAGTTTGGTTAACCCAATCTATTTGTAAATTAAAGTTCGCCATGAAAACTGCTGTACCTTTATTGCACACATCCCTTATTTCTTGTTTTATGCTTTCCCCAACCTCACTACTGCTGTTTGGTGGCCTGTACACAACTCCCACCAGCATTTTCTGCCCTTTGGTATTCCGCAGCTCCACCCATACCGATTCCACATCATCCAGGCCAATGTCCTTCCTTACTATTGCATTAATTTCTTCTTTGACCAGCAACGGCACCCCACCTCTTTTTCCTCTCTGTCTATCCTTCCTAAATGTTGAATACCCCTGGATGTTGAGTTCCCAATCTTGGTCACCCTAGAGCCATGTCTCTATGATGCCAATTACATCATATCCATTAATTGCTATCTGCGCACTTAATTCATCCACCTTATTCCGAATACTCCTCGCATTAAGGCACAGAGCCTTCAGGCTTATATTTTTAACATACTTTGCCCCTTTAGAATTTTGCTGTAACGTGGCCCTTTTTGTTTTTTGTCTTGGGTTTTTCTGCCCTCCACTTTTACTATTCTCTTTTCTATCTTTTGCTTCTGTCTCCATTTTATTTCCCTCTGTCTCCCTGCATAGGTTCCCATCCCCCTGCCACATTAGTTTAACTCCTCCCAAACAGCACTAGCAAACACTCCCCCTAGGACTTTGGTTCCAGTCCTGCCCAGATGCAGACCGTCCGGTTTGTGCTGTTCCCACCTCCCCCGAAACGGTTCCAATGCCCAGGAATTTGAATCCCTCCCTTCTGCACCACTCCTCAAGCCACGTATTCATCTGAGCTATCCTGCGATTCCTACTCTGACTAGCACGTGGCACTGGTAGCAATCCTGAGATTACTACTTTTGAGGTCCTACTTTTTAATTTAACTCCTAGCTCCTTCAATTCATCTCGTAGGACCTCATCCCGTATTTTACCTATATCGTTGGCACCTATGTGCACCACGACAACTGGCTGCTCGCCCACCCTTTTCAGAATGCCCTGTAGCCGCTCCGAGACATCCTTGACCCTTGCACCAGGGAGGCAACATACCATCCTGGAGTCTCGGTTGCGGCCGCAGAAACGCCTATCTATTCCCCTTACAATTGAATCCCCTGCCACTATTGCTCTCCTACTCTTTTTCCTGCCCTCCTGTGCAACAGAATCACCCACGGTGCCATGAACCTGGCTGCTGCTGCTCTCCCCTGATGAGTCATCCCCCTCAACAGTACCCAAAGCGGTGTATCTGTTTTGCAGGAGGATAACCGCAGGGGACCTCTGCACTACCTTCCTTGCACTGCTCTTCCTGTTGGTCTTCCATTCCCTATCTGGCAGTGGACCCTTTACCTGCGGTAAGACCAACTCACTGAATATGCTATTCACATCATTCTCAGCATCGTGCATGTTCCAGAGTGAATCCACCCGCAGCTCCAGTTCCGCAATGCGGTTCGTCAGGAGCTGGAGGCAGATACACTCGCTGCACATGTAGTCATCAGGGACACCAGAGGCGTCCCTGATTTCCCACATGGTACAGAAGGAGCACAACATGTGTCCGAGCTCTCCTGCCATGACTTAACCCTTAGATTAACCTAATTGGGCAACAACAATGATAAAGTTTACTTAATGATAAAGAAAGAAAAAGAAAAAGAAGTTTCTTACCAATCAGCAGCCAATCACTTACTCCCTTGGCTGTGATGTCACCTTTCGATTTCTTTCTACTACTTTTTGCCTTCTCCCTGTCGCTGCAGAAGCATGCATCAACGAAACACCTCCCGACTCTCTCCACGCACCTGGAACTCCCGAGCCTCTCGGACGTGTTGGGCCTTTTTATAGGCCTCAGCAATGCACCTCCCGACTCTCTCCACGCACCTGGAACTCCCGAGCCTCTCGGACGTGTTGGGCCTTTTTATAGGTCTCAGCGACGCACCTCCCGACTCTCACCACGCACCTGGTATCGGAGCAGGGAGGTCTTGCTGCAGCTGTACAGGGCCTTGATGAGGCCTCACCTGGAATATTGTGTTCAGTTTTGGTCTCCTAATCTGAGGAAGGACATCCTTGCTATTGAAGGAGTGCAGCGAAGGTTCACCAGACTGATTCCCGGGATGGCAGGAGAGACACATCAGGAGAGACTGGATCGACTGGGCCTGTATTCACTGGAGTTTAGAAGAATGAGCGAGGATCTCATAGAAACATATAAAATTCTGATGGGACTGGACAGGTTAGATGCTGGAAGAATGTTCCTGATGTTGGGGGAGTCCAGAACCAGGGGTCACTGTCTAAGGATAAGGGGTAAGCCATTTAGTACCGAGATGAGGAGAAACTTCTTCACTCAGAGAGTTGTTAATCTGTGGAATTCTCTTCCACAGAGAGTTGTTGATGCCAGTTCATTAGATATATTCAAGAGGGAATTGGATATGGCCCTTACGGCTAAAGGGATCAAGGGGTATGGAGAGAAAGCAGGAAAGGGGTACTGAGGTGAATGATCAGCCATGATCTTATTGAATGGCGGTGCAGGCTCGAAGGATCGAATACTCCTGCACCTATTTTCTATGATTCTATGTTTCTATGTTTCCACAACACTGAAAAGTGTAGAGGAACAAAGGGACCTTGGAGTGCAGGTCCACAGATCCCTGAAGGTAGCAGGCCAGGTAGATAAGTTGGTTAAGAAAGCATGTGGACTACTTGCATTTATTAATCGAGGCATGGAATACAAGAGCAAGGAGGATATGTTTGAACTGCATAAAACACTGGTTAGGCCGCAGCTGGAGTACTGTGTGCAGTTCTGACCACCACATTACAGGAAAGATATGATTGCACTGGAAAGGGTGCAGAGAACACAATGGGCCGAAATGGCCTCCTTCTGCGCTGTAAATTTCTATGTTTCTATGAAAGTTTGGAACTTCATGCGAGTGAGGATATGAGTGGCTGCAGTTTGAAGTAGATTGCAACTTGTGAAGAATTGAAATGGGGATCAGTTTGGAAGAGTATTGGAGAAGTTGAACTTTGAGATGCTGAATGTGACTGGTTTTAGTGACAAAGGAAAACGTTATGTATGGAGAAAGAGTCAGACTGAACACTGTGAACTCAAAGTAAAGTGTGACTGTAGTCTTTTATTGCAGGTCTCTAGAGTGCCTCTCTACCTGTGAGGCCTCCTTAAATACTTGTGCTCCCAAGGGTTTATGGAATCCCTTGAGACTCCAGAGGATGAGCCCTCTGGTGGCTGTACAGAGTAAATACAAGTTTACATATATAACAACTCTCCCCCCGCCCAAAGTCAATAGTGCAACTATTTACAATGTGAGTCGATCTTGGGCCCTTTTTGCCCTGGTTGATTGTCACAGTGTGAAAGCTGGTATTATTGAATCATTTGTTGGGCCCTCGCTGGGCTGCTGTACAGCTGGTCTTGCTGGGCTGCTGTGGATGATGGGTTCTGCTTCGTGGTCAACCATGGTGCCGGTTGCCACTGGTGTGCATGTTGGAGGATCAAAAAAGGTAGGGTCCAAGGTGGGTTGCTCAGGATAGTCCGTGAATCTGAGTTTGATTTGGTTCAAGTGTTTCTAGTGAATGAGTCCATTTGAAAGTTTGACCCGAAACACCCTGCTCCCCTCTTTGGTCACTACAGTGCCGGGAAGCCACTTGGGACCTTGTCCATAATTCAATACAAATACAGGATCATTGATTTCAATCTCACGTGACACAGTTGCGCTATCATGGTATGTACTTGGTTGAAGCCGCCTGCTCTCTACCTGTTAATGTAAATCAGGGTGAACTAATGAGAGCCTTGTCTTAAGTGCTCTTTTCATGAGCAGTTCAGCAGGTGGGATCCCAGTGAGCGACTGTGGTCTCGTGCGGTAGCTAAGCAGGACTCGGGATAGGCAAGTCTGAAGTGACCCTTCAGTTGCCCTCTTCAAGCCTTGCATGATAGTTTGCATTGCTATCTCTGCCTGACCATTGGACGCTGGTTTAAATGGAGCAGGTGTGACATGTTTGATCCCGTTAGGGTCATGAATTCTTTGAACTCAGCACTGGTAAAACATGGCCCGTTGTCGCTCACCAGGACATCAGGTAGGCTGTGTGTGGCAAACATGGCCTGCAGACTTTCAGTAGTGGCAGCGGATGTGCTAGCCGACATTATTTCACATTCAATCCACTTGGAGTACGCATCTACAACCACAAGGAACATTTTTCCCAAGAACGGGCCTGCATAGTCGACGTATACCCTAGATCACGGTTTGGAGGGCCAAGACCATAAACTTAGCGGCGTCTCCCTGGGTACATTGCTTAACTGCTAGTATGTATTACATCTGTGAACGCAGGACTCTAAGTCCGCATCGACACCGGGCCACCACATGTGGGATCTGGCTATCGCTTTCATCATTACGATGCCTGGGTGGGTACTGTGGAGGTCATTGATGAAGGTGTCTCTGCCCTTTTTAGGAACCACTACACAATTGCCCCACAGAAGGCAGTCTGCCTATATAAACATTTCATCTTTGCGCCACTGGAACGGCTTTATCTCTTCCTGCATTTCCACTGGGACACTGGACCAGCTCCCGTGAAGCACACAGCTTTTGACTAGGGATAATAAGGGATCCTGGCTTGTCCAGGTTTTGATCTGCCGGGCAGTGACGGGTGATTGCTCACTCTCAAATGCTTCCATAACCATGGCTAAATCTGTGGGCTGCGCTATTTCAACCCCCGTGATGGGCAATGGCAGCCTACAGAGAGCATCGGCGCAGTTTTCTGTGCCTGGCCTGTGGCGGATGGCATAGTTGTATGCGGGCAATGTGAGCGCCCATCTCTGGATGCGGGCCAATGCGTTCGTATTTATCCCTTTACTCTCGGAAAAAACAGGGATATGTGTGGCTTATGGTAAGTTTCCAATTCGAATTTTACCCCAAACAGGTATTGATGCATTTTCTTTACCCCATAGACACACGCTAACGCTTCTTTCTCAATCATGCTCTCTCAGCTTTAGACAGACTCCAGGATGCATAAGCAACCAGTTGCAGTTTCCTGAAAACATTAGCTTGTTGCAATACACACTCAACGCCATAGGACAACGCATCACATGCTAGTACCAAACTCTTACATGGATCATACAACACAAGGAATTTGTTTGAACATAACAATTTTCTCGCTTTTGCAAAGACATTTTTTTGGCTTTTTCCCCAAACCCATTCATCCCCTTTTCATAGTAAGACATGTAATGGTTCTAGCAGTGTGCTGAGACCTGGTAAGGAGTTATCAAAGTAGTTCAGGAGTCCCAGAAATGACCACAGCTCCATCACATTCTGTGGCCTCGGTGCGTTCTCGATTGCCTCCAACTTCGCGTTGGTGGGCCTGATGCCCTCTGCCGCAATCCTCCTTCCCAAGAACTCCACTGCAGGCACCAGGAAAACGCACTTCGAGCATTTTAACCTGAGCCCCACGTGGTTGAGTCGACGAAGAACCTCCTCCAGGTTTTGCTCGATTATGTTCCGACCTGCGACCAAGATATCGTCCTGGAAGATCGCGGTGTGCAGGATTGACTTCAGTAAGCTTTCCATGTTTCTCTGGAATGTTGCCGCTGCTGATCAAATTCCAAATGGGCATCTGTTATAAATAAAAAGATCTTTGTGCATATTGATGCAGGTGAGGCCCTTCGATGATTCCTCCAGTTCCTGCATCATGTAGGCTGAAGTCAGATCCAACTTCGTGAATGCCTTTTCTCCTGCCAGCGTTGCCAAGAGGTCGTCCGCCTTTGGTAGTGGGTATTGGTCCTGCAGGGAGAAACGATTGATAGTTACTTTGTAATTGCCACAGATTCTGACGGTGCCGTCTCCCTTGAGGACAGGAATGATTGGGCTGGCCCACTCGTTAAACTCGACCGGTGAAATGATGCCCTCTCGTTGCAGCCGGTCTAGCTCGATCTCTATCCTTTCTCTCATCATGCACGTTACTGCTCTCGCCTTATAATGGATGGGTCACGCCCCCAGAATTAGGTGGATCTTCACTTTTGCTCCTTGGAATTTCCCGATGCCTGGTTCTAACAGCGAAGGGAACTTGTTTAAGACCTGGGCACATGAAGTGTCGTCAGTTGGCGATAGCACTCGGACATCATCCCAGTTCCAACGTATCTTTCCCAGCAAGTTCCTGCCGAGCAGCATGGGACCATCGCCTGGTACCATCCAGAGTGGTGGCTTGTGCACCGCTCCATCGTAGGGTAGCACTGCCGATTATGGGAATCAGTTCTTTCGCGTAAGTTCTTAGTTTCGTATAAATTGGAGTTAAGACTGGTATTGAGGCCTTGTTGCACCACAAACTTTAGAAAGCCTTTTTGCCCATGATGGACTGGCTCATGCCCATGTCCAGTTCCATTGACACCAGAGTCCATTTAATTCAACATTTAGCATTATCGGGGGACAAATCTTGGTGAATGTGTGCACCCCATGTACCTCTGCCTCCTCTGTCTGAAGCTCTAGTTGGTCGTGATCCTCCGTGGATCTGTCCTCCTCTGCAACATGGTGGTTTGCAGGTTTAACAGGATTAGCAGCTCGCCTGTACATACATTGGAGATGTCCCATTGTTGCACAGCTCTTGCAAACGTACTCTTTGAATCGGCATAAATGGAAATGGTGATCACCCCCGCAGCGCCAACAAGGTATTAATGGCCTTGCATTCATCACCCTTGATGGTGCACTCTGTGTCATCTGTGGACATGCAGCTGCAGGCATGTGTGACCTGCCCTGTGCATTGCGATTCAAAAACAACATCATTTTGTTCACAGTACTTGTAGCAGCACTTGTGTGCTGAAAGATTTGCTTAGTATTGTCACTGGTGGCAATGAACGACTGGGCTATCGCTATGGCCTTACTCAAGGTTGGTGACTCTACAGTCAAAAGTTTGCGAAGTTTGCCAATGCCAATTACGAAAAATGTTTTTCAAATTCGCAATGTCCTGCAAAGTGTCTCAGCTCGGCGACATAACTCGCCACTTCCTGGCCTTCAGACCTTTTGTAGGTATAGAACTGGTACCTTGCCATCAGAAAGCTTTCCTTCGGTTTCAAATGCTCTCGTACCAGTGTGCACAAATCATCGTACGATTTCTCTGTGGGTTTCGCTGGAGTGAGCAGATTCTTCATGAGGCCAAACGTTGATGCCCCACAGTCGGTGAGGATGATCGCCCTTCATTTGGTGGCATTCTCTTCCCCATCTAACTCATTGGCCACGAAGTATTGGTCGAGTCGCTCCACAAAAGTTTCCCAAACATCTCCCTCTGAGAATTTCTCCAGAATGCCCATTGTTTTCTGCATCTTTGGGTTAGCTATCTGTACCTCGTCGCCAGTTGTTATGTATGGAGAAAGAGTCGGACTGAACACTGTCAGCTCAAAATAAACTGTGACCTTCGTCTTTTTATGCAGGTCTCCAGAGTGCCTCTCCAGCCTATGAGGCCTCCTTAAGTACAGGTGCTCCCAGGGGATTGTGGGATCCCTTGGGACTCCAGGGGATGGGCCCTTTGGTGGCTGTACAGAGTAAATACAAGTTTACATATATAACAGAAAATAGATTAGAAATGTTGCACAAGTGGAAAAGAAAATTTTTTGTAGATGGAGGATGTGTGGGGAAGAAGGCAGAGCTGGGGTTTTATACTTCTTAGCTCAGCCTGAAGTGACAGCTGGGGATATTGATGGAGTGAATAACAGAGGCATGCTGATAGGGCCCAGACAGGAATGGTTTTGACTTTTCAAACACTCAGTTGGCTCCTGTTCGAAGGTGCATGAGTGTGGACATTAGGTGAGGACAATACCTGACTTGGCTATGAGCCCCCATAGTCAAGTAGTCTGTTATCACTTACTGTGCAGGCTCACATCTAAAGAATCACCGAAGGACAGTTGCTGCTTGTATAGCCATAGTCCAACATGAGTCAGTCCCTTGAGGAAAGGACAGAAATTATTTTTTAAAGGACTCCCACAACAGATCTCGTTAAGAACTTTAGGGATTCTTGAGGGATTTTGTTCTTGCTGTTGTCAGATGCCCATTACCATTAACACAAGTTTTACAATACTGGGCCTGAAATTCAAGGCGGAGGCTTCTTTCGGACGATCCGATCCGAGAATTTGTATGAAATTTCTTGGTGCTCCAAGAGGTGCCTGCGCTTCCGGTGGGGAGGCCTTCTCTTCCCACGCTTCGAAGCCGCTCCCGTCCTCGAGGTTCGAACGCAGAAGGTGCAGTCACGTGTGATTGCACAACCAATAAGGTACAATATTATCATTAATAGCAATGAGAACTCCGTATCTATGAGTTCTCATTGCTATTAATAAGAGAAAAAAAACAAACACAACATAAAAAATAAAAAAACACACCTCACATAATTAAAATTAATTGAAATTAAAGTTAATAAATGTGTTTGAAAAAGTATCTATTTTTTCGATTTTTTAAAAAGTTTTGTAATTTACCTTAGTGGCAGGGGTTTTAACATTAAAATGTGTTTTTAAGTTTATTTTTACATGTGTTTTTCATATGTTTTAAAACTCTTATGCTGGTAAAAGTAGGCTATTCTCCTGCTTTTACCAGGCGCAACAGTTTCAAAGACATTCGCTGGGCATGAGATGGGTAAATAGTGCAATCTTGCCCATGCGAATGTCCTTGCTGCTGAGATACGTGCGATCTGTCAAGCCAGAAGTTGACAGGACTGAAAAAACGGTTTTCAGTGCATGCGCATTGCATGCCGAAAACTGGCTTTTGTGATGCCTTCTCGGGTTCGGACACATTCCTTATAGATCCGGGGAGGCCGGAATTTCAGGCCCACTATCTTTTGAAAGAGGGCAATTATTTGTATCAACTGTATTAATTTTGATAATTGTATATTGTACAGGGTTTGTATAGAATGCATTTATTATTTACTAGTTTCTTCCTATGGCAGCTTTTGATGTAGTCATGAAGCGTTTGATCATTTCTGATGACTGATATTATATTCTTTTCAATAA
This sequence comes from Pristiophorus japonicus, assembly GCF_044704955.1. Lineage (NCBI taxonomy): Eukaryota > Metazoa > Chordata > Chondrichthyes > Pristiophoridae > Pristiophorus > Pristiophorus japonicus. The sequence goes on from NC_091977.1 coordinate 136,806,602, forward strand.
TCAGACCAGAATATTTAACATTTGGCTTTATCACAAAATATTCAGTTTTCCTATCTTTATTTACATAAAAAAGGTAAACTATAAACAGCAAAAATTTGCTGATGAAGAATATTTTTCAGACCAGATTAATTTTTCACTATTACAATAATTCAGCTCGTCAGCTTCTGTAATCTATTGTTATGTGTTTGCTTAAGATGGAAAAGCTGTTCCTGTCTTGCTTTTCTTGTTTTAAGCTATTTACTTAATTTAATATCTAGATGAAAGCTGTATGGAAGTTAACTATCAAAAGAAACAAATTTCCTGCAAGACTTAACAGAGCAGTTTGAAAATTGTCTTCTTACACACAGTCTTATTGATCGAATAGTACACGTGTGAGCCTATTATTAAGTATGGAGGCCCAAGCCACTGTGTCTGACTCCTCTAGATAACAGGTAAACTAGATAATCTCAGCAATTCTGTGCTTGGTGTTGAAGCATCCAACATGTATTAATCTGTTTGGTAATAACACTGCATGTCTTCAAGATAGGTAATATACGTGAATGATCTTTTCAACAGCTGCATTTGCCTGTTGAGACTTTCGTCCTGAAAGCTACATTTATAATAAATTGCACATATGTCACAAGCAGGGGATCTGATTTATCTTCTGAAGATTGAAATCTAGTCGCACCTAACATGAGAGAGCCCAGGATCAATATAAATTATGTTGAGGACGGGACCAGCATTGAGTTGGGATTATTTTTGCTGCATTTTGCCCTGCCACCCCAAATTGAAAATAATTGTCAAATTTGGATTTTCATCCATTTCTTTCCATGTGGACAAACTCAATTCACAACCCACATTGGCCGTGAAAGTCAGCACCTTAGTGTAGGTTTCAGTGAAACAACGGCCAGCACCGTCTCTTCCATGGGAGTGAGGTGAAGCTAGGAATGTGATGTGTGCCACGTGGTTGATAGAGATTGTTGCTAGGTGAGTGATTGGGGGGATGGGGGAGTGCGGGGCAGTTGTACATTGAGCAGTGTGTGAGACTAGTGATACAATTGGTAGGAGACAGTTTTTGAAGATACATTCACTGACCTTGATCACTGGTCTGAGGTTATGAACCTTTTTGGACACTGGAGCAAGGTCCTGGGGGCAACACTTCTGGCAGTGACCAACTCAGCAATCTGATTCCACATCCTTCTTTGTGGAGTGCCTCTTGGCCACCTGTGTGTAGAAGAGCTCTCTGCCAGTATTCATCCCCTTCACAAAGGCCGCGAGTGCTGTGTGCGAGATCCTGGGTGCCCTTTCCCTGGTTGAGCCCTTTGTTTTAGTGCTGGAGCACTTTCAACATTTTTCATCACCTTTAAGAGATGCATACTCCCTTTAAAGAGGTGCAGACTGCCTTTAAGAGGTGCAGGCTAGCTTTAAGTAAAGGTAGCCTTGCGCGAACATCGAGAACTTTGGTCCTCTGCTGACTGCACAGTCTATCAGCAGCATAGGCCTTACGCTTAAGATCCGTAAGACAAAGGTCCTCCACCAGCCTGTCCTCGCCGCACAGCACTGCCCCCCAACATCAAGATTCACAACGCGGCCCTCGACAACATGGACCACTTCCCATACCTCGGGAGCCTTTTATCAACAAAGTCAGACATTGATGCAGAGATTCAACACCGCCTCCAGTGCGCCAGTGCAGCCTTTGGCCACCTGAGGTAAAGAGTATTCAAAGGCCAGGCCCTCAAATCTACCACAAGCTCATGGTCTACAAGACTGTAGTAATACCCGCCCTCCTTTATGGATCAGAGGCATGGACGATGTACAGAAGACACCTCAAGTCGCTGGAGAAATATCATCAACGATGTTTCTGCAAGATCCTGCAAATCCCCTGGGAGGACACGCTCATCAGCATCAGTGTCCTTGCCCAGGCCAACGTCCCCAGCATTGAAGTACTGACCACACTCGTGTCTGGCATGCAAACTATGTGGCTGGGCAGGCCACATAGTTCGCATGCCAGACACGAGGCTCCCTAAGCAATTGCTCTATGCGGAGCTCCTTCACGGCAAGCGAGCCAAAGGTGGACAGCGGAAACGTTACAAGGACACCCTCAAAGCCTCCCTGGTAAAGTGCAACATCACCACTGACACCTGGGAGTCCCTGGCTGAAGACCGTCCTAGGTGGAGAAAGTGCATCCAGGAGGGCGTTGAGCTCTTCGACTCCCAATGCCGCAAGCATGAAGATGTCAGACGCAGGCAGCAGAAGAAGCGTGCAGCAAATCAGTCCCACCCATCCTTCCCCCGATGAATGTCTGTCCCACCTGTGACAGGGTCTGAGGCTCTCACATTGGCCTGTTCAGCCACAAAAGGACTCACTTTAGGAGTGGAAGCAAGTCTTCCTCGATTCCGAGGCACTGCCTATGATGATGATGATGACTATCAGCAGCACATTTCACGCTGCGCTGTGCGCTACAATCATTATAATTTGATATGTTGCCTGAGCTCCTTTCAACGGGCACAGGCATATGACGAATTGCGGTGCCCACACCTGTTTCTTTTGTGTTATCGAATTTCATCCCCAATAATTGCCAAATGCATTGCAATGCTTTATTGCACAGTCACATCATGTAGAACAGTGTTTGACCAGGGATAAATAATCCTTATCATTGCACAATACTCAACTTTAAATTTACATTAATAGAGATTATTCTAGGTTGGTCAAGCAGTTTATACTGATAGCAAGTTGTTGGTTGTAGGTTATACCATAAAGGGTACCACAGTCTACTGTAATTAAATCAGTATCTGGTGCTGGTCACGTCTGGCCGAAAAGAGCTTGGGAGGGCTCCAGGCCCTTTATACTCTTGGCATCTTGGCATGCTTCCAATACTAAATGTTAACAGATGTATAAGCCTCGAGTACAGTAATAGATATAATACCCAAGTTGCACAATGATACCTTTAAATAATGCACATGTAAATGTATGGGTGAAATCTCAGCTTTAGCTGTATTGCACAATAGATCCATGCTTTATACTGTACTTGTATTCCTAAGACTACATGCATGCTGTCAATAATACACTGGATTGTCCAGACTTCTATGTTCCTATTTAAGACTTACTGATAGTTCTAGTGGTTGGTAGGCCTGGCACCTTAGTTTTAATCATTTTAAGGTGCCTTTACTTGGTTCCAATTCATCTCATTGAATTTGCATCACTTTGGCTTCCTTACCAGGTACTGGTCCAATATTGTACTTTACCTAAGGATTCAGCTTGCTATTGTTCTCTGGTGCATACCTTGTCCCATTGCATTTTGCTGCCCTCCAACACAGTGTCTAGTGTATGCTTCACAGTTCAACTTACCTCAAATTAGCATGGGCTATTATTTATTTGTTTTCTGGTCATGTATTTCATCTCGGGACTCATCTTATCCACTGCGGGGTAGAAATTGAAACTTCTTTTATGCCAATTTCAGGGACCACTCTCCTACAAGCTCAAGGACATCTGAAAGCCATCCAACCCAATATTGATTCGAGCCATTTTTCAGGTATCCAGGGTGGTCACATAAAGCAGGGGTTGTGACCCAAGCATATGCTATTAAGAGGCATAATGTCTGTTTTAGGACCCCTCTATGAAATTGGATGCCCTGAGCAGAAATGGTGCTGGGTTTTGTCCACTGAGGTTTTTCTGGAGAGGATGTGGTCTAGCAAATGGCTGGCAACAAAAAAGTAAGTGCATTTTTTGAAAGTTTGATGTGGAGCTCCTCCCAGCTTCATTGCGTTCCTAAGGGCCGCTGCCAGGCCACGATTTTTTTGTCTATTCCATTTAAAAGCTCTTTCTGGTTTCTTTAAATGGCTCTTCCTTCAGATGCAAACTTTTCATCTATTGTGCTTTTATTGTCTTTGTTCTATCCTTATATTCACTTTTCCACTCACTTCCTGCACATTTATCACACAGCATTATTATCTTGTATTCTGATTATCAAACCCACATTTCTACATTCTGAGAAGGCATTTACATCCAACTTGTCCACAACTTTGTAAAATTAATATTCCTTTCAATCGGATAATCTCATAAAATGGTGATTATTAGAAATTTCAATGATCTGTCTATGCAAGTAATAGCTGACTTGGAAAATACCACAAATTATGAAAACGATACAAAGGTTTTGTTGCACAAAGTATCTGTTTATTTTCAAAATTCTTGAAGTAATAGCCATACATAGTCCATTCCTTATGGGCAATCATTTGGTTATTAATATTACCAAGTGAGTGGTGACATTTCCAACTGACGGTCAGCTCCATGACAATGCTTAAGATTTTCTGGTTTATTTGCTAGTGGAGTGACAAAAGTTCAAGAGATACTCTATTACAACCAAAGAGAAGTAATTACTAGTTTGTATTGAGTTTATACATACAAGTATTGTGTTATCTATTACATTTCAGGGCTCTTCATACTTGTTAAAAATATGCTGTACATTTCCATGCCTCAATCATTATACTATAGATTGATTGCTTTCAAATGACATAAGCACATATGAAATAGGAGCAGGTGTAGGCCATTTGACCCGCCGAGCCTGCTCCACCATTCAATAAGAACATGGCTGATCTGATCATAAGAAAATAAAAGCATAAGAAATAGGAGCAGGATTAGGCCATTAGGCTCCTCGAGCCTGCTCCATCATTTAATAAGATCATGGCTGATCTGATCATGGACTCAGTTCCACTTCCCTGCCCGTTCCCCATAACCCTTTATTCCCTTATCTCTCAAATATCTGTCTATTTCCACCTTAAATATATTCAATGATCCAGCCTCCACAGCTCTCTGGGGCAGAGAAATCCATAGATTTACAACCATCTGAGAGAAGAAATTCCTCCTCATCTCAGTTTTAACTGGGCAGCCCCTTATTCTGAGACAATGGGGCCAAGTTTCAGCCTGAGTTGCTCCTGTTTTTTTGGAGCAACTGGTTTAGAATGGAGTATCTTAGAAATTGCAATTCTCGGCATTTAGTTTGCTCCAGTTCTAGTCAGTTAGAACAGTTTCAGTTTGGAACAGATTGTTTTTTCAAAAGGGGGCGTGTCCGGCCACTTACGCCTGTTTTGAAAGTTTAGGCAGTGAAAACTTACTCCAAACTAACTTAGAATGGAGTAAGTGTAGATTTTTGTACGCTCAGAAAAACCTTGTCTACACTTAGAAAATCAGGCATAGGTTACAAATCAGGCGTAGGGAATTGGCGGGGGGGGGGTGTTAAAGGGAAGTTTACAAACATTAAACACTTCAGTTTTACAAAAAGAGTCATCATCGATAATAAATGATAAATACATCAATAAATCAACCAATAAATCAATCAAAAAAAATTAATAAAAAATAAATGTTTTTAAAAATCAATAAATAAAACATTTTCGACTTACTGACTGCAACACCGGGAGTCCTCCAACAGCGTGCTGGGATGCCCCCCCGTGTGTCTCTGGTAATGTGTCTCTATCTTTCTGTCTGTCTGTGTGTCTCTCTCGCTCTCTGTCTGTCAGTGTCTGTGTTTCTGACAGCGAGGGGTGGAAGGAAGGGGAGGATGGGGAGGTGGGGTGGAGTGGGGGGAGGGGGGGTGGAGTGGGGGGAGGGGGTGGAGTGGGGGAGAGGGGGTGTAGTGGGGGAGAGGGGGTGTGGGGGAGAGGGGATGGGGGAGGGGGGTGAGAAGGGAGGGAGGGAAGGGGAGGGCGCGGTGAGAAGGGAGGGGGAGGGGGAGGAGGGAGGAGGGGGAAGGGAGGGGGGGAGAGGAGTGAGGGGATGGGAGGGGGGAGGGGAAGGAAGAGGGGGAAAGAAGGGAGGGAGGGAGGAGGGAGGGAGGGGAGGGGGGAGAGAAGGGAGGGAGGGGAGGGGGGAGAGAAGGGAGGGAGGGGAGGGGGGAGAGAGAGAGAGAGAGAGAGAGAGAAGGGAGAGAGAGAGAGAGAGAGAGAGAGAGAGAGAAAGAAAGGACAGTGAGGCTGAACGGGCCAGGCCCGGCCGGGCCCAAGACTTCGAACTTAGACTTACCGGATTGACAGGTAGGTGGCGTCGGGTCCGGGGTCTGGGGGGGTCGGGAGCGCGGGTCGGGGGGAGCGCGGGTCGGGGCGGAGGGTCAGTCGGTCGGAGATCGGTCGGGGGAGGGGCGGAGATCGGTTGAGGGGGCCGGAGATCGGTCGGGGGGGTGGGGGCGGGTGGCGGAGATCGGTCGGGAGCGGAGGTCGGTCGGGGGGGAAGGTCGGGAGCGAAGGTCGGAGGGGGGGCGCGGTCGGGAGCGGAGGGGGGGGCGAAGGTCGGGTCGCGGGGGGGGGGAGGGCGGTCCGGTGGGGGGTGGGTGGGAGCGGGAGTCAAGTTGGGTCCGGTCCGGAGGAAGCTGGAGCTGGGCGTGAGAGGCAGCCTTAGCGATGCAGCCCCAGTGAGGCCATTCGGCCAGGGCTAGGGGTTGCGTGCTTCGGGCCCCTCCCACAGTTTGGGGCGCATGGAGCTATTGCACATGCGCACCCACTGTAGCACGCCTGTGCAGAGGTCCCGGCACTGTTTTCAGCGTAGGGACCTGGCTCCCCCACACACAGCTCGTGCTGCGCTGCGCCCAGCTCCAGAGGACCTGCAGGGAGCCGGAGAATAGGTAAGTTTTTTTTAGGCGCGGCCCGAAACTTGGGCCCATAGTCCTGTAGTTTTAGTATCCGCTCTGAGTGGAAATATCCTCCCTGCATCCACCTCATCGAGCCTCCTCATTATCTTATATGTTTCTAAAAGATCACCTCTCATTCTTTTGAACTCCAGTGAGTATAGGTCCAACCTACTCAACTTATCTTCATAAGCCAACCCCCTCATTTCCGGAATCAACCTAGTGAACCTTCTCTGAACAGCCTCCAAGTATATCCTTCCTTAAATATGGAGACGAAAACTGTACACGGTACTCTCGGTGTGGTCTCACCAATACCCCTATAGAATTGTAGCAGGACTTCTGTGCTTTTATATGCTATTCCCAGGTGCAATAAAAGCCAACATTCCATTTGCCTTCCTGTACCTGCAGACTAACTTTTTGTGTTTCATGCACAAGGATCCCTAGGTCTCTCTGTACTGCAGCACTTTGCAATTTTTCTCCAATTAAATTATAATTTGCTTTGCTATTTTTTCTGCCAAAGTGGATAACCTCACATTTTCCCACATTATACTCCATCTGCCAAATGTTTGCCCACTCACTTAACCTGTCTATATCCCTTTTCAGATTTTTTGTGTCCTCCTTACAATTTGCTTTCCCACCCATCTTTGTATCATCAGCAAACTTGGCTACATTACACTCGGTCCCTTTATCCATGTCATTAACATAGATTGTAAATAGTTGAAGCATCAGCATTGATCCCTATGGCACCCCACTAGTTACTGCTTTCCAACCGGAAAATGACCCATTCATTCCAACTCTCTATTTTCTGTTAGTTAGACAATCCTCTATCCATGCTAATATATTACCCCCAACCCCGTGAACTTTAACCTTATGCAGTATCCTTTTATGTGGCACCCTATCGAACGTCTTCTGGAAATCCAAATACATGACATCCACTGGTTCCCCCTTATGCACCCTACTCATTACATCCTCAAAGAACTCCAGCAAATTTGTCAAACATGATTTTCCTTTCATAAAATCATGCTGACTCTGCTTGATTGAATTATGCTTTTCCAAATGTCCTGCTACTGCTTCCTTAATAATGGACTCCAGCATTTTCCCAATTACAGATGTTAGGCTAACCAGTCTATAGCTTTCTGCTTTCTGTTTGCCTCCTTTTTTAAATAGTGGCGTTACATTTGTGGTTTTCCAATCCACTGGGTCCTGCCCAGAATCCAGGGAATTTTGGTAGATTACAACCAATGCATCCACTATCTCTGCAGCCACTTCTTTTAGGACCCCAGGATGCAAGCCATCAGGTCCAGCGGACTTCTCCATCTTTAGTCGCATTATTTTACCGAGTACTACTTCTTTAGTGGTAGCGATTTTATTAACATAGAAACATAGAAACATAGAAAATAGGTGCAAGGGTAGGCCATTCGGCCCTTCGAAACCACCATTCAATAAGATCATGGCTGATCATTCACCTCGGTACCCCTTTCCTGCTTTCTCTCCATACCCCTTGATCCCTTTAACCATAAGGGCCGTATCTAACTTCCTCTTGAGTATATCCAATAAACTGGCATCAACAACTCTCTGCGGTAGAGAATTCCAAGGCTAACAACTCTCTGAGTGAAGAAGTTTCTCCTCATCTCAGTCCTAAATGGCTTACCCATTATCGTTAGACTGTGACCCCTGGTTCTTGACTTCCCCAACATCGGGAACATTCTTCCTGCATCTAACCTGTCCAGTCCTGTCAGAATTTTATATGTTTCTATGAGATCCCCTCTCATCCTTCTAAACTCTAGTGGATACAGGCCCAGTCGGTCCAGTCTCTCCTCATATGTCAGTCCTGCCATCCCGGGAATCAGTCTGGTGAACCTTCGCTGCAGTTCCTCTATAGCAAAAACGTCCTTCCTCAGATTAGGAGACCAAAACTGAACACAATATTCCAGGTGAGGCCTCACCAAGGCCCTGTACAACTGCAGCAAGACTTCCCTGCTGCTATGGTCAAATCCCCTAGCTATGAAGGCCAACATACCATTTGCCTTCTTCACTGCCTGCTGTACCTGTAGGCCAACTTTCAATTACTGATGTACCATGACACCCAGGTCTCATTGCACCTCCCCTTTTCCTAATCTGCCGCCATTCAGATAATATTCTGCCTTCGTGTTTTTGCCACCAAAGTGGATAACCTCACATTTATCCTCATTATACTGCATCTGCCATGCAGTTCCTCCCTCCCTATAGCCCCTTGATTATCCACGATCCGGATGTTTTTAGTGTCTTCTACCGTGAAGACTGATATAAAATATTTGTTCAATGTCTCTGCCATTTCCTTGTTCCCCATTATTAATTTAGACGAACATGAAAACTGACGGACAGGTAAAGACCATCTGGTCCATCAAGCCTCTCCCACACAATACCTTGTGTATCACAACAAATACACAATTTTAACAGCAGATAAATAATTGTTAATTCTAACCATGTAATGCATTTTCGATATGGTGATTGATCAGGTTTCTTTGTTGTTTATCAGTTTGTTATATAATCACAGCATATGCTGTTTGTACTGCTAATTCATTATGCCAATCCTAGTTGTTGCCTACGTAGATTAAAAAGAATGGGGAATTAGACATGTCTCTGTATATAGTGTTTCCCAGTATGGTTATGATGCCTGTGAACATCTGGCCGAATGTTGGCATATTTTTCTCTGACCAATCATCCAGTCAGTTTGTTATTCTCATCTAACAAATTCCTTGAAAACTACCACTCAACCAGAGTTCATTGGCTTTCCCATGAAGCCACAGAGGATAAAAATGAAAGGATGTTGTCTATTTAATATAACTGTGCTGAGAATAGTATTTATCTGTGTCTGTGTAGTTGACATGTGCAATGTGTACTTTTTTGTCAGCAATTTTTATTAGTAACATGGTGAGAATATTAATTCTGTTCTCCATGTCCTTAAATGAATAGAAGTTGCTACGTTTTGTGAATCCCTTACAAATTTATTACGTGCAAATAGAGACTGATGTCAGTGTTATTGAGCCCAAATGATGGATCTGTGTGGTGCATTGCCGGTGTAGGGGATGGGGCAGTGGGCAGACAGAAGCAGATCCAGAAGCATTAATCTGAAAATCCCATCATTTTAAATATATAGCGAATGCATTTTATTTCCTGGTGACTGCATTCTGCCGAATATTAGAAAGCACTGGCATGGGACCTTTAAATTGAAGCTCTGCTCTTTTTGTTACATTTCAAATGTTAAGTATACCACCAAACAGAATCTTCCGCCGTTGTTTCCAGTCACTTGTATGGAGCTCCACTCTGATGATTAACATTGCAGTTCACCATCAGGGGATGATAAGGCTTCTTATCACCAAATTCATTTGACACTTAATGGTACATCATTCCGATTAAAAGCTACTATGGATGTTGTGTGTGGTTTGAAGTGTGTGCCGGCAGAGTGATGTGCTGGCTATGCCGAATACCATGAGGCAGGCTCATGAATCTAATTTAAACACTCCCCTTCCCATGCAATTTGGGACTTGGGCAGGGAGCCTGACTTCTGGATTGGTGGGGGGTGGGGTTGCGGGGGGAGGGTACAGAAAAATCTTGCAAGCATGCACCCCTTGAAAGGCTGAAGCATAAATTTGAAAAGCTATAGGGGGCAAAATTTGATTAGGTTGGAAAACGGGTGCGGAGATTGTAAACTTCTGGTGCCCATTAAAAATTCACAATTCATGCAGCCTGCTCGTTACAATGATTGGAGCGCTGAACTCAGCACGAAACACACTACGGGTTAGCTCAGTGCTCGAGAGTGGGGTCAATATTCTGTACAGTCTGCTCTCCATTTAAAGGTTGCCTGCAGAGTCACAGGCAGTTCTGCACTTCTTAATGAGGAGGTGCTCTGAATTAGAAGGCTGTCATTTATGGTGAGCTAGTCATTGCTGGTGAAGCTAGTCATTGTTGGTAGAGCTCGTTATTGTTGGTAGAGCAAGGCATTGATGGTGAAGCTAGTCATTGTTGGTGAGGCTAGACATTGTTGGTGAAGCTAGTCATTGATGGTAGAGCTAGTCATTGACGGTAAAGCTAGTCATTGTGGGTGAGGCTAGACATTATTGGTGGGGCTAGTCATTGTTGGTGAAGCTAGTCATTGATGGTAGAGCTAGTCATTGATGGTAAAGCTAGTCATTGTTGGTGAGGCTAGACATTATTGGTGGGGCTAGTCATTGTTGGTGGAGCCAGGCCAACATCCCCAGCATTGAAGCACTGACCACACTTGATCAGGCTCCGCTGGGCAGGCCAAATCGTTCACATGCCAGACACGAGACTCCCAAAGCAAGCGCTCTACTCGGAACTCCTTCACGGCAAACGAGCCAAAGATGGGCAGAGGAAACGTTACAGGGACAACCTCAATGCCTCCCTGAAAAAGTGAAACATCCCCACTGACACCTGGGAGTCCTTGGCCAAAGATCGCCCGAATTGGAGGAAGTGCATCCGGGAGGGCGCTGAGCACCTCGAGTCTCGTCGCTAAGAGCATGCAGAAATCAAGCGTAGGCAGCGGAAAGAGCGTGCGGCAAACCCTTACCCTCAATGCTATCTGTCCCACCTGTGACAGGGACTGTGGCTCTCATATTGGACTGTTCAGCCACCTAAGGACTCTTTAAGAGTGGAAGCAAGTCTTCCTCGATTCTGAGGGACAGCCTATGATGATGATGATGATAATATTCCAGGTCCTGAAATGAATCCTGAAGGGTGGAAGATGCCTGCGCGTGTATTTTTTTAACATGTGGTGGCCGTTGCACACCAGCCACCACACGGGCTTGACAGAGCTAGGTCTCGGTCCAGTGGCAAGGGTTATCCAAGACGACTGGAGACCTGCTCTGCTGCATGGACCTAGTGTGCACACATATCGCAGTGTGGGCTGGCCCATGCTGCCCCGGTGCAAGAACTATACACTAGTGATAATGGGGGACTTCTACTATCCTAATATGCGCTGGGATAGTAATAGTGTAAAGGACAGAGAGGGGGAAGAATTGTTGAAGTGTGTTCAAGAGAACATTTTTGATCAATACCTTTCTGGCCGAACGAGAAAGGAACGAGGTGGGTCAATAGAGCATGTGTCAGTCGGGGAATATTTAGGGAACAGTGATCATAGTATCATAAGGATTAGATTCACCTTGAAAAAGGACAGAGAGCAATCTAGATCTAGAGTAAAGATACTTAATTGGAGGAAGGCCAATTTTAGTGGGTTAAGAACGGATCTGGCCCAGTTAAATTGGAATAAAAGATTGGAAGGCAAAACTTTAATCGAACCATGGGCTGCCTGTAAAGAGGAGATAGATCAGATACAGTCAAAATACATTCCCTCGAGGGGGAAGGTAGGGCAACCAAAGTTAGAGCTCCCTTAACGACGAAAGAGATAGAGAGTAAGATGAAGCAGAAAAAGGTGTATGACAGATGTCAGGTTGAGAATACGTGAGAACCAGACTGAATATAGAAAGTTCAGATGGGAAGTGAAAAAGGAAATAAGAAGGGCAAATAGAGAGTATGAGAATAGATTGGCAGCTAACTTAAAAGGGAATCAAAAAGTCTTCTTTAGGCATATAGACAGTAAAGAGTCGTAAGAAGAGAAGTGGGACTGATTAGGGAGAAAAAGGAGAGCTACACATGAAGGAAGAGGGCATGGCTGAGGTACTAAATGAAAATTTTGCAGCTGCCAAAGTCATAATGAAAGAGGAGGTAGTTGAGATCCTGGATGGGATAAAAATTGATAAAGACGTGGTATTACAAAGGCTGCTGTACTTAAAGTAGATAAGTCACCAGGACTGGATGGGATGCATCCTAGGATGCTGAGGGAAGTAAAGGTGGAAATTGCAGAGGACTGGTTACAAGCTTCCAATCCTTCTTGGATACGGAGGTGGTGCCAGAGGACTGGAGAACTGCAAATGTTAAACCCTTGTTCAAAAAAGGGTGTAAAGATAAACCCAGCAACTACAGACCAATCAGTTTAACTTTGGTAGTGAGGAAGCTTTTAGAAATGTTAATCTGGAACAAAATTAACAGTCATTTGGACAAGTGTGGATTCATTAAGGAAAGCCAACACAGATTTGTAAAAAGCAAATTGTGTTTAACCAACTTGATTAAGTTTTTTGATGAGGTAACAGAGAGGGTTGATGAGGGCAATGCGGGTGACGTGGTGTACATGGACTTCCAAAAGGCATTTGATAAAGTGCCACAAAATAGGCTTGCCAGCAAGGTTGAACTCCATGGAATGAAAGGGACATTTATTGAATGTAGAAATCAAGTGCAGGCAGCGGAAAGAGCATGCGGCAAATCTGTTCCACCCTCCCTTACCCTCAACGACTATCTGTCCCACCTGTGACAGGGACTGTGGCTCTCATATTGGACTGTTCAGCCACCTAAGAACTAATTTTAAGCATAGAAGCAAGTCTTCCTCGAGTTCGAGGGACTGCCTATGATGATGATGATTACTTTCACATGATTCCTATTACCTGTCAAGGTACTTTTCTCTCAACACTTATAATAACATCTTAACATAGAAACATAGAAACATAGAAAATAGGTGCAGGAGTAGGCCATTCGGCCCTTCGAACCTGCACCGCCATTCAATAAGATCATGGCTGATCATTCACCTCAGTACCCCTTTCCTGCTTTCTCTCCATACCCCTTGATCCCTTTAGCCGTAAGGGCCATATCCAACTCCCTCTTGAATATATCTAATGAACTGGCATCAACAACTCACTGCAGAAGAGAATTCCAAGGCTAACAACTCCCTGAGTGAAGAAGTTTCTCCTCATCTCAGTCCTAAATGGCTTACCCCTTATCATTAGACTGTGACCCCTGGCTCTGGACTCCCCCAATATCGGGAACATTCTTCCTGCATCTAACCTGTCCAGTCCTGTCAGAATTTTATATGTTTCTATGAGATCCCCTTTCATTCTTCTAAACTCCAGTGAATACAGGCCCAGTCAATCCAGTCTCTCCTCATATGTCAGTCCTGTCATCCCGCGAATCAGTCTGGTGAACCTTCGCTGGACTCCCTCAATAGCAAGAATGTCCTTCCTCAGATTAGGAGACCAAAACTGAATGCAATATTCCAGGTGAGACCTCACCAAGGCCCTGTACAACTGCAGCAAGACCTCCTTGCTCCTATACTCAAATTTTCTAGTTATGAAGGCCAACATGCCATTTGCCTTCTTCACCGCCTGCTGCACCTGCATGCCAACCTTCAATGATTGATGTACCATAACACCCAGGTCTCGTTGCACCTCCCCTTTTCCTGAATCTGCCGCCATTCAGATAATATTCTGCCTTCATGTTTTTGCCAAGAAGCATTGTAATAATTCCCCCCCTCCCTGCCCCAAAATTCATTAACACTTTGTAATTCTAATATTTCTAAAGGTAGGCTGAACTCACTTTAAATTCCAGTCCCTAAGCTCTGATTTATTATTTCCATTTTGCCTGGCTAGACACTGAATCATTTTCTAATTATCCTACCCCTCTGTGCTTTATGTTGTGTGCTGACTAGCCTGATAGACAACATAATTGGAAGGATAATCCCATTATTCCATGCTTGCTGAAGATCTTAAATTATGGTTACTTATTTTGAAAGATCCTGGCCTAGAAATCCGATAGTGACAGAAAACGGCCGGTGCCACCCTGGGGCAAGGTTAACTCCCTCCCATAAAAAGAATACAGGTAGCACTATTATTTTGGTGCTGTCTGCTGATTTAAATGATTAGAGCACAGAACCTATGGTGTACCGCGCTGTTTCTGGTGCTGCTTTCAGCAGGAGGCCCAATGTAGCATGGCCGTAACCTATCTGGAGCAAGGCAACATTATCTTAAAGTTGGCTTGTCATTTTGGAAAGCAGTCCAAAAGCCCTTAAAAGGGAACTGATTTCTAAAATGAAAGAAAAAAATATGCTGTCTTTAGCCCTTAGAGATTAACTGCCTTCTAAAAAAAAGAAAAATAATTCCCAAGTGGCAGTTGTCAGCTCTTAAAGCACATAAAAAAATGGGAAAAGTGCTTCAGCACAAACACTAATGACTCAACAAGCCAGGGTAAAGATATCCAGTGTCTCGCACACAGCACTCCGTGCACACTTTAGTAACTTCTTAAATGTGTTGCACCAGGTACAACTCCAATAAAATGTAAGAAAAAACAAACGTTAAAGTCTAAACTTACCTGAAAAATGTAGTTGTCCCTTGAAGAAGCACTGGCAGTGTTTATGTAGTACTGCTGCATGCATGGTCATCCGTGCGCGGTTTGGAGTTGTGAGACAATTCAAGCGGTGCACACCAATTGACATCACGATTTGTATAAGTTACATGTGGGCGGCGAGCGCAGGCAACGGCAGCATTAATGACTTCCCCAAACTGGTGGCTGCCACGTTACTCGCCAGAAGCAGGCGGAAGCAAGGCGGCCATCATTTTGTCAACAAAACTTGCCTTAACGGCTGGCATGAGAGCTCCCACTTTCGCGGCCAGGATGTTCAAGTAACTCACCATTTTTTCAGAATATGTCAACCTCAATTCAAAAGTATTTGGCCAACTGTTTTTGTTTTTCAGGCCATCAGTGCCATGTTGCAGTATGTAGTTAAAGCTATTTCTGCATTTCAAAGACATTGGTCCTAATAATCAATGCCAATGGGATTGTGCCTTTGCGTGCCCTTCAGATCCCGCCAAAGTTTGCCATGTAACCAACCACCTCTTGTGATACTGGCCCTCAAGTCACACTTAGGGGATGGACTAATAGAGGAACAAGCAAGATAAAGTTAGAAAGAGTAGGATGGCTACTGTTGGTATTTGTTTTGATGATAATTAACAGGCCAGATGCACTTATTCTATGCTCAATTATTCGTGTAGCATGTTAGTAATAGCAGGTATGTGATGGGCGGAAATGTCTGGCATGATGTGAGGTTCCAAGATATGTTTGAATGGAAAGTTTTGGGCTTGAACTGAAGATTAAGATAATGGAATAATGGCAGGGGTGACACAGCAAGATAATTAAACTGAGAAGGATGCTTCATTAATTATTTGAGTTCTTGTTACTGAGGAATCCTCCAGATGCTGGTCCGTCTGATACTCCCCTCAATGCTCTGCTGCCTCTAAAGCAGCTGTGCCCAATCCCCAGGAAACTCCATGTTCAAGCCTTTTTGGACTGCAAAATTGTGCAGGACACTGCAAGTTACCACTGTGCGCGATACCTGTAATTAACATATTACAGAGACGCTTCCGATCTATCAAGACAGCAATGTGGCCCTTTAAGACCCCTGTAGTTTTCTCAATTACAGCTCTTGTTAAAGCATATGCCTCATTATCACACTCCACGGATGTTGTTGTTGCAACTTGTGGAAGAGTCATGATCCACGGCAGCAGGGGTTTTACTTTGTTGCACACAAGCCATCTGGTTACTTCAGATTCTTCTTTGAAGAGATCAAGGAGGCCAGAATTTCTGAGCACAAAACATCATGGTAAACTCTAGCAAATCTGCCATTGATATGCAGAATTCTTTGCATCTGGTCACACTTTGCATAGAATTACATTTCATAAAATCTACAACACAGAAACAGGCCATTTGGCCCATTTGGTCAGCGCTGCTGTTTATACTCCACACAAGCCCCCTGCTCCTCAAATTACCTCTTCCCACTGTGACCCTGTATCTCTCCCCTTAAATGCATCAATGCCATCTACTTCACCCACTCCATGTGGCAGAGGGATCCACATTCTCACCACTCTCTAAGTAAAGGAATTCCTCCTAAATTGTTTATTTGATCTGTTAGTGGCTATCTTAGTACCCCTTGTTCTGGACTCACCCACAAGTGGAAACAAGTTCTCTACATTCACCCAATTAAACCCTTTCATAATTTTTAAGACCTCTGTTAGGTCTCCCCTTAGTCTTCTTCTTGTGAATGGAGAAAGAGTCAGGCTGAACACTGTGAACTCAAAGTAAAGTGTGACCTTAGTCTTTTATTGCAGGTCTCCAGAGTGCCTCTCCAACCTGTGAAGCCTCCTTAAATACCTGTGTTCCCAAGGGATTATGGGATCCTTTGGTACTCCAGGGGAAGAGCCCTCTGGTGGCTGTACAGAGTAAATACAAGTCCACATATATAACAACACTCCCCCCGGCCCGAAGAAGTCAATAGTGTAACTATTTACAGTGTGAGTCAATCTGGGGCCCTTCTTGCCCTAGCCGATCGTCTCAGTGTGAAAGCTGGTGTTGTTGAATCATTTGTTGGGCCCTCGCTGGGCTGCTGTGCAGCTTGCCTTGCTGGGCTACCTAGTGTGTTGGGCCCTGCTGGGCTGCTGTGGATGATGGGTTGCCACTGGTGTGTGTGTTGGGTGATCAAAAAAGTCCAAGGTGGGTTGCTCAGGATAGTCCAGGAATCTGAGTTTGATTTGGTCCAAGTGTTTCCGGTGAATGAGTCCATTTGAAAGGTTGACCCAAAACACCCTGCTCCCCTCTTTAGCCACAACAGTGCCGGGAAGCCACTTGGGAACTTGTCCATAATTTAATACAAATAACGGGTCATTGATTTCAATCTCGCGGGACACATTTGCGCTATCATGGCATGCGCTTTGTTGAAGCCGCCTGCTTTCTACCTGTTTATGTAGATCAGGGTGAACTAACGAGAGCCTTGTCTTAAGTGCTCTTTTCATGAGCAGTTCAGCAGGTGGGATCCCAGTGAATGAGTGGGATCTTGTGTGGTAGCTAAGCAGGACTCATGATAGGCGAGTCTGCAGTGACCCTTCAGTTGCCCTCTTCAAGTCTTGCTTGATGGTTTGCACTGCTCTCTCTGCCTGACCATTGGATGCTGGTTTAAACGGGGCAGATATGACATGTTTGATCCCGTTGCGGGTCATGAATTCTTTGAACTCAGCACTGGTAAAACATGGCCCGTTGTCGCTCACCAGGACATCGGGTAAGCCGTGAGTGGCAAACATGGCCCGCAGGCTTTCAGTAGTGGCAGTGGACGTGCTAGCCAACATTATCTCACATTCAATCCACTTGGAGTAAGCGTCTACAACCACAAGGAACATTTTACCCAAGACCGGGCCTGCATAGTCGACTTGTACCCTAGGCCACGGTTTGGAGGGCCAAGACCATAAACTTAGCGGCGCCTCCCTGGGTACATTGCTTAACTGCAAGCATGTATTACATCTGTGAACGCAGGAGTCTAATTCCACATCGATACCGGGCCATCACATGAGGGATCTGGCTATTGCTTTCATCATTATGATGCCTGGGTGGGCACTGTGGAGATCATTGATGAAGGTGTCTCTGCCCTTCTTGGGGACCACTACTCGATTGCCCCACAGAAGGCAGTCTGCCTGTATAGACATTTCATCTTTGCGCCGCTGGAACGGCTTTATCTCTTCCTGCATTTCCACTAGGACACTGGACCAGCTCCCGTGAAGCACAACAGCTTTTGACAAGAGATAATCAGGGGTCCTGGTTTTTCCAGGTGTTGATCTGCCTGGCAGTGAAGGGTGATTTCTCACTCTCAAATGCTTCCATAACCATGGCTAGATCTGCGGGCTGCGCCATTTCCACCGCCGTGGTGGGCAATGGCAGCCTACTGAGAGCATTGGCGCAGTTTTCTGTGCCTGGCCTGTGATGGATGGCATAGTTGTATGCGGACAACTTGAGCGCCCATCTCTGGATGCGGGCCGATACGTTGGTATTTATTCCTTTATTCACGGAAAACAGGAATATAAGTAGCTTATGGTCAGTTTCCAATTCAAATTTTAGCCCAAACAGGTATTGATGCATTTTCTTTACCACATAGACACACGCTAATGCTTCTTTTTCAATCATGCTGTAGGCTCTCTCAGCCTTAAATAGACTCCTGGATGCATAAACAACTGGTTGCAGTTTCCCGAAATCATTAACTTGTTGCAATACACACTCGATGCCATATGATGATGCATTACATGCTAGTACCAAACGCTTACATGGATCATTCAACACAAGCAATTTGTTTGAGCACAACAATTTTCTCGCTTTTACATTGGCATTTTCTTGGCTTTTGCCCCAAACCCATTTGCCCCCTTTTCGTACTAAGACATGTAGTGGTTCTAGCATTGTGCCAACGTAGTTCAAGAGTCCCAGAAACAACAGCAGCCGCATCACGTTCTGTGGCCTTGGTACGTTTTCGATTGCGTCCGTCTTCGCGTTGGTGGGCCTGATGCCGTTTGCCTCAATCCTCCTTTCCAAGAACTCCACTTCAAGCACCAGCAAAATGCACTTCGAGCATTTTAACCTGAGCCCCACGCTGTTGAGTCGACTAAGAACCTCCTCCAGGTGCTGCAGGTGCTCAACTATATTCCGACCTGTGACCAAGATGTCATCCTGGAAGACTACGGTATGTGGGCCCGACTTCAGTAAACTTTCCATGTTTCTCTGGAATATCACCGCCGCTGGTCGGATTCCAAATGGGCATCTGTTATAAACAAAAAGACCTTTACGAGTGTTGATGCAGGTGAGGACCTTCGATGATTCCTCCAGTTTCTGCGTCATGTAGGCTGAAGTCAGATCCAGCTTCGGGATCGTCTTTCCTCCCGCCAGCGTTGCAAAGAGGTCGTCGGCCTTTGGTAGTGGGTATTGGTCCCACAATTGATAGTTACTTTGTAATCGTCACAGATTCTGAAGGTGCCGTTTCCCTTGAGGACTGGGACAATAGGACTGGCCCACTCGCTGAACTCAATCGGTGAAATGATGCTCTCTCTTTGCAGCCAGTCTAGCTCGATCTCTACCCTTTCTCTCATCATGTACGGTACTGCTCTCGCCTTGTGATGGATGGGTCGCACCCCCGGAAATAGGTGGATCTGCACTTTTGCTCCTTGGAATTTCCCGATGCCTGGTTTGAACAGCGAAGGAAATGTTTTTAAGCCCTGTGCACACGAAGTGTCATCAGCGGGTGATAGCGCTCAGATGGCGTCCTAGTTCCAGCGTATCTTTCCCAGCCAGCTCCTGCTGAGCAGAATGGGACCTTCGCCCGTTACCACCCAGAGTGGTAGCTTTTGCACCGCTCCATCGTATGAGACCTTTACGGTAGCACTGCCAATTACAGGAATCAGTTCTTTGGTGTAAGTTCTTAGTTTCGTGTGAACTGGAGTTAAGACTGGCCTTGAGGCCTTATTGCACCACAACCTTTCAAAAGTATTTTTGCCCATGATGGACTGGCTCGTGCCTGTGTCCAGCTCCATTGACACTGAGAGTCCATTTAGTTCAACATTCAGCATTATTGGGGGATAATTCACGGTGAATGTGTGCACTCCATGTACCTCTGCCTCCTCGATCCGAGGCTCTGGTTCATCGTGATCCTCCGTGGATCTGTCCTCCTCTGCAACATGGTGGTTTGCAGGTTTAACAGGCTTTTAAGCTCGCCAGCACACTCGTTGGAGGTGTCCCATTGTTCCACAGCCCTTGCAAATGTACTCTTTGAATTGGCATGAATGGAAACGATGATCACCTCCGCAGCACCAACAAGATGTTAATGGCCTTGCATTCATTACCCTTGATGGTGGACTCTGAGTCATCTGCGGACGTGCAGCTGCAGGTATGTGTGACCTGCCCTGTACATTATGATTCGAAAACATCACTTTGTTCACAGTACTTGTAGCAGCACTTGTGTGCTGAGAGATTTGCTTCATATTGTCACTGGTGGCAATGAACGCCTGGGCTATCGCTATGGCCTTACTCAAGGTTGGGGTCTCTACAGTCAAAGGTTTGCGAAGTATGGTTTCATGGCCAATGCCAAGTACGAAAAAGTCTCTGAGCATGTGCTCCAAATGTCCTTCAAATTCGCAATGTCTTGCAAGGTGTCTTAGCTTGGCGACATAACTCGCCACTTCCTGGCCTTCAGACCTTATGTAGATGTAGAACCGGTACCTCGCCATCAGAACGCTTTCCTTCGGGTTCAAATGCTCTCGGACTGGTATGCAGAAATCGTTGTATGATTTCTCCGTGGGTTTCGCTGGAGTGAACAGATTCTTTATGAGGCCATACGTTGGTGCCACACAGATGGTGAGGAGGATCACCCTTCATTTGGCAGCGCTCTCTTCCCCATCTAGCTTGTTGGCCACGAAGTATTAGTCTAGTCGCTCCACAAAAGTTTCCCAATCATCTCCCTCTGAAAATTTCTCCAGGATGCCCACTGTTCGCTGTATCTTTGGGTTCACTTTCTGTATCTCATCGCCAGTTGTTATGTCTGGAGAAAGAGTCAAACTGAACACTGTCATCTCAAAGTAAAGTGTGACCTTAGTCTTTTATTGCAGGTCTCCAGAGTGCCTCTCCAACCTGTGTAGCCTCCTTAAATACCTATGCTCCCAAGGGATTATGGGATCCCTTGGGACACCAGGAGAAGAGCCTTCTGGTGGCTGTACAGAATAAATACAATTCCACATATAACACTTCACTGTAACAACAAAAACAGCTTGTATTTATCAGCACTTTAACAGTAAATTGTCCCAAGGCACTTTACAGGAGTATTATGACAAAACATTTGATACCGAGCAACATAAGGAGAAATTAGGGCAATTAAGAGGTAGGTTTTAAGGTGCGTCTTCAAGGAGGAAAGAGAGGTAGAGAGGGGAAGAGGTTTAGGGAGGAAATTCCAGAGCTTAGGGCCTCAGCAACAGAAGACACAGCCACCAATGCTTGAGTGATTATTATCAGGGATGCTCAAGAGGGTAGAATTAGAGCAGTCCAGATATCTCGGGCAGTTGTGGGGCTGGAGGAGATTACAATGATAGGGAGGGGCAAGGCCATAGTGGGATTTTAAAACAAGAATGAGAATTTTGAAATTTATGTGTTGCTTAAAAGGGAACCAATGAAGTTCAGCAAGCAAAGGGGTGATGGGTAAATGGGACGTGGTGCGAGTTAGCAGCTAAATTTTGGATGACCTAAACTTTACGCATGGTAGAACATGGGAGGCCAGCCAGGAGTGCATTGGAATCGTCAAGTCTAGAGGTAACAGAGGCATGGATGAGATTTTCAGCAGCAGATGAGCTGAGGCAAGGGCGGAGACGGGTGATGTTACGGAGGTGGAAACAGACGGTCTTAGTTATGCTGTGGATATGTAGTCAAAAACTCAGTTCAGGGTCAAATATGACACCAAGGTTGTGAACAGCGTGGTTCAGCCTCAGACAGAAGTTGGGGAGAGGGATGGAGTCAGTGGTTAGGGAACGGAGTTTGTGGTGGGAACCGAAAACAATGGCTTCGGATTTCCCAATATTTAATTGGAGAAAATTTCTACTCATCCAGTACTGGATGTTGGACAAGCAGTCTGACAATTTAGAGATCGTGGAGGGGTCAAGGGAATAGTGGTGAAGTAGAGCTGGGTGTCATCAGCATACATATGGAAACTGATGCTGTGTTTTTGGATGATGTCACCAAGGAGCAACATGTGGATGAGAAATAGGAGCAGGCCAAGGATAGATCCTTGTGGGACACCAGAGGTAATGATGCGGGAGCTGGAAGAGAAGCCATTGCAGGTGATTCTCTGGCTATGATTCGATAGATAAAAATGGAACCAGGAGAGTGCAGTCCCACCCAGCTGGATAACGGTGGAGAGGCGTTGGAGGAAGATGGAATGGTCAACCATGTCAAAGGCTGCAGGCAAGTCAAGAAGGATGAGGAAGGAGAGTTTACCTTGTCACAGTCACAAAGGATGTCATTGGTGGCTTTGATGAGAGCTGTTTTGGTACTGTGGCAGGGTGGGGGGAAACCAGATTGGAAGGATTAAAATATGGAGTTATGGGAAAGAAGGCACGGATTTTGGAGGTGACAACATGTTCAAGGACTTTAGAGAGGAAAGGGAGGTTGGAGATGTGGCGGTAGTTTGCAAGGACAAAGGGGTCAAGGGTTGTTTTTTTGAGGAGAGGGATGATGACGGCAGATTTAAGGGAGAGGAGGACAGTACCTGAGGAGAGAGAGCCGTTAACCATTAACAATATCAGCTAACATGGGAGCCAGAAAAGGGAGTTGGGTGGTTACCAGGAGGTGTCAAGGGAAAGGAGGGAGGGAAGTGGAGGGAGGGGAAGGTAAGAGGAAGCTACATTCAGTTAGTGGCATTCAGAAATCTTAGGGTGTTTAACCATAGGAGCTCACAGTTCTCCATGCCATCTATTGCACCCTGCACTTTGGGAAAACCAGCAACTTGATAAACCTATATAGTTCTATCACACTATTGCCTGGAAGCCATGCCAAACTGAATGAATTTCCCTGCTTTCCTAAAATTGGCATCATTGACCTGAAAAATGCATGCTCAGACTTATATTGTACAAGTACCATGTGGATTCTCGAAATGAGTTGGTGGCATAACATTGAATGGCGTGATAACAGGCAAACCAGCTGATCAAGGTTGGATGTGGGGTCTGCACAGGGATGAAGGCTGGCATTCTGGCCTGGACTCCCAAAGTGTTCCCAGGAAATGTTTTTCAGCTTTAAAGTGGCCAAGGAAAGCTAAAACTTACTTCCAGATGTAAAATCTGCCTTGGGGTCTTTCCAGGCTGCAGCTGGAAATATTTGCCACTCGTTCCTCCCCTGCCCCATTTCCCAGCCTCAGCACTGGCTTAAAATCAGTTACATTTCGAACAGTTTCCAGTTCTGACGAAAGGTCATTGACCTGAAACGTTAACTCTGTTTTTTTTCCCACAAATGCTGCCTGACCTGCTGAGTATTCCCAGCATTTTCTGTTTTTATTTCAGATTTCCAGCATCCACATTATTTTGCTTTTGTATCAGCCTTCTTCTGAAGCCTGCTACATCAAAGTGCTCATCTGACTCCTCTGCAGCAGAACTCATGTGCGACCTCACCCTCCGGGGAGCTGGCTCCTGCGCTACCCTTGCCCCCTGCCGTGACTGCAGACCACTTGTGCCCGGTGTCTCACCACATGCAGATCGCACCTCTAATCGATCCTCTAAATTATGCGAAGTGTCAGTATCTGAGCTGATAGCTGTGAGTGTTAAATCGTGTGATGGTGTTTTTTAGCAACACTCTTTTCTCGCTTTTCAACCTGCTGCTATTCCAACACTGCACGGCCAGTTTGCAGTTCTTGGGTATTTGAAAGGAGAAAGTCACCCTGTAAAGTCTGCGCAGTGCCCGTATCTGAGCTGGTGGCTGCGAGTGTCAGAGTGAGTGTCCGTGTTTTTTCTTCATCCACACTCTCCTCTTCCTCATTTTCTTGCACCACTGGCTGGGATGGTTGGATTTCTTGGGTCCCTGAAATGAGAAAGGCACAAAGGTAGGATTGTGGTGAGGGGTGTGGGGGGGAAATAAGAGGTGCATGCTTACACAATCTGTAGCTTCTAAATCAGAAGTGTGTGGGATGAGGAGGAAATGGAGTATGAGAAGGAGGATTAGGTATGATAATACCATCAATTTCTATTGTTTTAGCCCTGCTGCTGGCTACGGACTCAACAATGGCCACTCTAATGATGATGAGCACTGTCTCTTACATGGGAGTAGACATGCAACCGCATCTGTCCCCCGCTGGTTAGTTCCTGCTGCCTCTGGTTGTGTGCCACCTTCTGCTGAAAGAGAGAGTGATGTGTGTCAGTAAATGTGGTGCAATCTGTTTGGGTGATGGGCTGTCATTGTTGAATGGCATTTGAAAATACAGTCACTGACCTTGACCATCTGTGTGAGATCATTGAACTTCTTGCAGCATTGCATCCAGGTCCTCAGGACTTGACTCTTGGCATTGACTGCCATGACTATCTGGTCTTGTCATATATGTATACTCTGTGTATATACTATGCTGGTACCACTAGAGGGTGCAACTGTAGGAGTCCCAGGCAGGAGGTGTATAAAAGGCTGGTCACCACGCGGTGAAGGCACTCTGCAGTTACAATAAAGAGACTAAGGTCACAGAAGTTCAAGTACAGTACTAGGCCTTATGGAGTTATTCCACAGATACGTAGAGACATATTAACTGGTGACGAGTACAGATCATGGATTTACACACAGAGATGGCTGCCGTTGTTAGTTTAGAAAAGTTTACAGAGGATGAAGCCTTTACTCGGTTTTGCTGGCCAGGTACCACTTCTACACACACTGCCACACTGAGGGCCAGGATTTAGCGGAATATTTCGCAGACCTACGAAGGCTCGCGGAACCGTGCGAATTTGGCGAACTCCTCAACAATGTGCTGCGGGACATTTTTGCGATGGGACAGGACGTGAAGCCGACCATCACCTTAAGCCAGGCGTTCACAACCTCAACGTTGAGATTCTTCCAGAATTAAAACTCACTGGCAAGTACTGTGCAGAAAATAACTGTTGATCAAAGAATTAGTCCGACTCAGTCTTCCAAGGGGTGTAAATGTGAATCGTTTAACATGCTGGCGTTGCGGGGGTAACCATCGGGCCTGTCTGTGTTGATTCAGACACTATGTGTGCAAAGGCTGCGGCCAAAAGGGTCACCCACAGCGAATGTGCAGAACTGCGACTCAAAACGTGACAGAGGAGTTGGCAGGACCCAGCAAGGATCACAAAGTACAAGCTAGAAAGGTGACTCAGCTCGAAGAAGCAGTGCACGGGGTGCATACTTTCACTATCAAAAGCCCCCACATGATGATGAAAGTCAAGATAAATGGCATTCCTGTTTCCATGGAGTTGGACACGGGGGCGAGTCAGTCACTTATGAGCCAGAAGGCATTGAGAGATTGTGGCGCAACAAAGAACAAAGACCCAAGCTGAGCCCGATTCAGACAAAGCTGCGCATTTAATCCAAGGAACTGATCCCAGTCATCGGCAGTGCAAACGTAAAAGATACCCTATGATGGAGAGATACACAAATTGCCACTGTGGGTTGTACCAAGCGATGTGCCAACACTGCTTGGCAGAAGCTGAATGGGGAAGATTCGGTGGAAATGGGAAGACGTCAAAGCACTGTGCTTCCTGTGCTCAAGTGCTGAGCAAGTTCCCATCCTTAGTTGAACCAGACATCGGCAACTTCACAGGCGCCAAAGTGCAGATCCACTTGGTCCCCGAGGCATGACCTGTTCATCTCAAGGCTCGAGCGGTCCCTTACATGATGAGGGAGAAAGTGGAGATCAAATTAGACAGACTTCAACGCGAGGGAATCATATCACCAGTCAAATTCAAAGATTGGGCCAGCCCTCAACAAAAATATATTCCAGTGAAAAAGAAGGGTGGTAAGAGAAGGGATAACCAGCCGTGGATAACCAAGGAAATAAAGGAGAGTATCAGATTAAAAACCAATGTGTATAAGGTGGCCAAGGTTAGTGGGAAACTAGAAGATTGGGACAATTTTAAACGACAGCAAAGAATGACTAAGAAAGAAATAAAGAAAGGAAAGATAGATTATGAAAGTAAACTTGCGCAAAACATAAAAACAGATAGTAAAACCTTTTACCGATATATAAAACAGAAAGAATGACTAAAGTAAATATTGGTCCCTTAGAAGATGAGAAGGGGGATTTAATAATGGGAAATGTGGAAATGGCTGAGACCTTAAACAATTATTTTGCTTCGGTCTTCACAGTGGAAGACACAAAAACCATGCCAAAAATTGCTGGTCACAGGAATGTGGGAAGGGAGGACCTGGAGACAATCACTATCACTAAGGGGGTAGTGCTGGACAGGCTAATGGGACTCAAAGTAGACAAGTCCCCTGGTCCTGATGAAATGCATCCCAGGGTATTAAAAGAGATGGCGGAAGTTATAGCAGATGCATTCGTTATAATCGACCAAAATTCTCCGGACTCTGGGGAGATACCATCGGATTGGAAAGCAGTTAATGTAACGCCTCTGTTTAAAAAAGGGGGCAGACAAAAGGCAGATAACTATAGGCCAGTTAGTTTAACATCTGTAGTGGGGAAAATGCGTGAAGCTATTATTAAGGAAGAAATAGCGGGAAATCTAGATAGGAATAGTGCAATCAAGCAGACGCAACATGGATTCATGAAGGGGAAATCATGTTTAACTAATTTACTGGAATTTTTTGAGGATATAATGAGCATGGTGGATAGAGGTGTACTGATGGATGTGGTGTATTTGGATTTTCAAAAGGCATTCGATAAGGTGCCACGCAAAAGGTTCGTGCAGAAGATAAAGGTACACAGTCAGAGGAAATATATTAGCATGGATAGAGAATTGACTGGCTAACAGAAAGCAGAGAGTCGGGATAAATGGGTCCTTTTCAGGTTGGAAATCGGTGGTTAGTGGTGTGCCACAGGGATCGGTGCTGGGACCACAACTGTTTACAATATACATAGATGACCTGGAAGAGCGGACAGAGTGTAGTGTAACAAAATTTGCAGATGACACAAAGATTAGTGGGAAAGCGGGTTGTGTGGAGGACACAGAGAGGCTGCAAAGAGATTTAGATAGGTTAAGCGAATGGGCTAAGGTTTGGCAGATGGAATGCAATGTCGGAAAATGTGAGGTCATCCATCTTGGAAAAAAAAACAGTAAAAGGGAATATTATTTGAATGGGGAGAAATTACAACATGCTGCAGTGCAGAGGGACCTGGGGGTCCTTGTGCATGAATCCCAAAAAGTTAGCTTGCAGGTGCAGCAGGTAATCAGGAAGGCGTATGGAATGTTGGCTTTCATTGCGAGAGGGATGGAGTACAAAAGCAGGGAGGTCCTGCTGCAACTGTACAGGGTATTGGTGAGGCCGCACCTGGAGTACTGCGTGCAGTTTTGATCACCTTACTTAAGGAAGGATATACTAGCTTTGGAGGGGGTACAGAGACGATTCACTAGGCTGATTCCGGAGATGAGGGGGGTTACCTTATGATGATAGATTGAGTAGACTGGGTCTTTACTCGTTGGAGATCAGAAGGATGAGGGGTGATCTTATGTGAACATTTAAAATAATGAAAGGAATAGACAAGATATAGCCAGAGAGGTTGTTTCCACTGATCGGGGAGACTAGAACTAGGGGGCACAGCCTCAAAATACGGGGGAGCCAATTTAAAACCGAGTTGAGAAGGAATTTCTTCTCCCAGAGGGTTGTGAATCTGTGGAATTCTCTGCCCAAGGAAGCAGTTGAGGCTAGCTCATTGAGTGTGTTCAAATCACAGATAGATAGATTTTTAACCAATAAGGGAATTAAGGGTTACGGGGAGCGGGCGGGTAAGTGGAGCTGAGTCCACGGCCAGATCAGCCATGATCTTGTTGAATGGCAGAGCAGGCTCGAGGGGCTAGATGGCCTACTCCTGTTCCTAATTCTTATGTTCTTATGTTCTTATGTTCCGGTACTAAAGGGCGATGGCACGGTCAGAATCTGCGGTGACTACAAGGTAACGATCAACCGAGTTTCATTGCAGGATCGCTACCCGCTACCCAAAGCCGATGATCTCTTTGCGACATTAGCAGGGGGAAAGGCATTAACCAAGCTGGATCTC
This sequence comes from Pristiophorus japonicus, assembly GCF_044704955.1. NCBI lineage: Eukaryota > Metazoa > Chordata > Chondrichthyes > Pristiophoridae > Pristiophorus > Pristiophorus japonicus. The sequence continues at coordinate 136,834,585 of NC_091977.1, forward strand.
ATCTTCACTTACATGACCCAGGAGCTGGCTGAGTCATTGAAATTAACACACACAAGGGACTGTTTTTGTATCACAGGTGCTCGTTCGTGATCCACTCGGCTGCAGCCAGCTTCAAAAGGAACATGGAGAATCTGTTGAAATCGGTTCCATGCACCGTTATATTTCAGGATGACATCCTAATCACTGGTCGCGACACCACCGAACACCTGCACAACCTGCAAGAGGTTTTAAGTTGACTAAACAGAGTTGGACTCCGGCTGAAACGATCCAAGTATGTCTTCCTGGTGCCAGAGGTAGAAGTCCTGGGGAGGAAGATTGCGGCAGACGACATCAGGCCCACAGACTCGAAGACAGAGGCCATCAAGGATGCACCCAGACCACGAAATGTAATCGAGCTGCGCTCGTTCTTGGGCCTCCTCAACTACTTTGGTAACTTTCTTCCAGGGTTGAGCACCTCACACGAACCGTTGCACAAGTTGCTACGCAAGGGAGATGACTGGATTTGGGGTCAAAATCAAGAGGCCGCCTTCAAAAATACCAGAAACATGCTATGTTCGAACAAGTTGCTTGTATTGTATGACCCAGGTAAACGTCTAGTTTTAACATGTGACACGTCATTGTACGGTGTCGGGTGTGTTTTACAGCAAGCAAATGTAGCGGGCAAACTCCAACCATTTACATATGCGTCTAGAAGTCTATCCAGGGCCGAAAAAGCTTACAGTATGGTCGAGAAGGAGGCTTTGGCCTGTGTCTATGGGGTAAAAAAAAGCACCAATATTTGTACGAACTCAGGTTCTAGTTAGAAACTGACCACAAGCCCGAATCTTCGGAAAGCAAAGGCATAAACACCAATGCTTCGTCGCGAATCCAAAGATGGGCACTAACATTGTCGGCCTACGATTATACGATCCGCCACAGGCCAAGCTCTGAGAACTGCGCCGATGCCCTCAGCCGGCTACCATTGCCCACCACCGGGGTGTAAATGGCGCAGCCTGCAGACTTGTGCCTGGTCATGGACAACTTTGAAAGCGAAGGGTCACCCATAACGGCCAGCCAGATCAGGACCTGGACCAATCAGGACCCTGTGTTATCTCTTGTAAAAAGTTGCGTCCTCAATGGGGGATGGTCAGCGGTCCCAAGAGACATGCAAGACGAGATAAAGCCGTTTCACCGTCGTAAAGATGAAATGTCCATCCAATCGGATTGCCTCTTATGGGGCAACCGTGTCATCTGCCAAAAAAAGACAGGGCAGCCTTCATATGCGACCTACACAGTGCACATCCAGGCATAATCATGATGAAGGCTATCGCCAGCCCCGGCATTGACTCGGACTTGGAGTCGTGCATGCACCAGTGTAACACCTGCTCACAATTGAGCAATGCCCCCAGAGAGGCTCCACTCAGTCTGTGGTCCTGGCCCTCAAAACCATGGTCCAGGATCCACGTAGATTATGCGGGCCCCTTTCTAGAAAAAATGTTCTTCGTGAAGTGGACACCTATTCGAAGTGGATCGACTGTGTAATAATGGCATCCAGCACATCCACCGCCACCATTGAAAGCCTCAAGGCCATGTTCGCCACCCATGGTTGCCCGACATTCTGGTCAGCGACAATGATCCATGTTTCACCAGCTTGGAATTCAATGAATTCATGACCCGCAATGGCATCAAGTATGTCAAGTCTGCCTCGTTCAAGCCCGCATCCAACGGCCAAGCGGAGCAGCCAGTCCAAACCATAAAGCAGAGCTTGAAACACGTCACGGAAGGCTCCTTACAAACCCGCCTATTCCCGGTGCTGATCAATTACAGGACACGATCCCACTCGCTTACCGGGGTTCCCCCCTGCGGAGTTACTAATGAAACGTGCACTCAAAACTAGGCTCTCCTTAGTCCACCCTGACCTCAACGATCAAGTGGAAACCAGGCGTTATCGGCAAAACATGTACCATGAGCGCGTGGCTGTATCACGCGACATCACTGTAAACGACCCGGTGTTTGTGCTGAATCAAGGTCATGGCCCCAAATGGGTCGCTGGCACTGTTATAGCCAAGGAGGGGAATAGAGTGTTTTTTGTCAAACTGCTTAATGGACAAATGTGCAGAAAGCATTTGGACCAGACCAAATTGCGATTTACAGGTAACCAGGTACTACCGAGAGAGGACCTTACCTTCAGCGATCCACCTACACACACCCAATCAGCAACAGACCTAGCTGCCAACCACAAGGATGATCTCACCATCTCCAACAGTCCAGTTAGACCAACAGTGCTGCAAGACAGCAGTGGCCCGTTCAACTCACCCATGCCAGAAGTGACACTCAGATGATCAATCAGGGAGTGCAGAGTCCGGATCGCCTCAACCTGTAACTAACTCACATCAAAGACTTTTGGGGGGTATGTTGACATATATGTATACTCTGTGTATACACTATGCTGGTACCACTATACGGTGCAACTGTGGGAGCTGTATAAAAGGCTGATCACCATGCAGTGAAGGCCCTCTGCAGTTACAATAAAGAGCCTAAGGTCACAGCAGTTCAAGCATAGCACTAGGCATCGTGGAGTTATTCTACAGATAAGTAGAGACATATTAGGTCTCACTGCCTTCTGAGAGTTTATCTGGAGGGCCTCCTGATCCCTGTGGATAGAGTACATCTCTCTTCCTCTCCACTTCCTCCTCCAAGGCATCCAGTGCATCATCGGAATATCTTGCCCACCCCATTCAATGCCATTATTATGTTTTTTTCCATGTCAAAATGAGTTCCACAACAACTTTCAGCACCTACTCCTGCCATAATGCACCTCTCCTTTAAGTGCTGCAGGCTAGCTATAAGTGGTGTTAGCAACTCACAATTTTGGACCCACTGCAGTCATTCAACAGAGTGCTTACTGCTCTAATCATGTTAATTAGTAGGTAACACAAAACTGGCATGCTGCCTGCATTGGAAGCAATCCCAATTCTCATGCCCATTTTTAGGGGCCATTGAATTTAGCCCCCATTATGTACAAGAAGATTATTTTCTGAAGATTTGGCTCCATATTACGTCTTTTCAAATCAAAGCTTAAAAACAGCGGCCTAGAAATTTGATGTTGTAGCGCTGGCCGTTAAGGACAGTTTGGTTGGAAAAATGGCAGCTGCCTCACTTCTACCCGCTTCTTGCATGGGACATGGCGACCACCATTTTGGTGAGGGCCATTGACAGCCCAGTCCTCTCAAATTTAAATAAGTAGATCGTGACGTCAATCGGCGGGCAACACCTTATTTCATGCCACAACTGCTAATTTGAATGCTCTCGCTCTCCATTACGCTGTGTCCTGAATGTGTACAGAAAAGCATACGTGAAGCAGCCTTGCAGACATCAGTGCTTCTTAAAGGGACTCCCATCTTTCAGGCAAGTTTGGATTTCAACTTTTGTACTTTTTCTTTATATTTTGTTGAAGTAGTGGCTTGGTGCAATAGATTTTAAAAATTTGTTAGTGTGCAAGGAGTGTTGCTGGACACTTACAAGGCTTCAGATGGTAAAGGGAGGCCTTTGAGAAGACAGAAAATGCTGCAAACACTCAGCAGGTCAGGCAGCATCTGGGGAAAGAGAAACAGAGTTAATGTCTCAGGTTGAAATGCTGCCTGACCTGCTGAGTATCTCCAACATTTTCTGCTTTTATTTCAGATTTCCAGCATCCACAGTATTTTGCCTCTGAGAAGACCACTTGCTCACATCCTGAGGGGTACTTTGAGATGAAGCAGAGGCAGCAAAGCAGACAAGCTGCTCGCAGAGAGAAGAGGAAGAAGCAGAAAAGGAGGAAGCAGAAGGAAGGAGGCAACCCAGATTGCCCCTTTTAGACCAGGAAATCTGGAGTGGAGTCATCTGCCTGTGGTGCCAGTGAGCACAACCCCAATTCCCCTTTTAACATTTGTCCCACACCTTCCCTTCCCTCTGTTACTGACCATCAAGTGTCCTCTAGGCTACAATGCTGAAATAAAACCCACCACAAATCAAGCTTTCTGGACTGGCTTCTGGAGGGAGTAGCTTGAGGCAAGTGATAACTAGAACTCCACCAGTGAGTATCAATTGCAATACAAAGAAATATGGCCAAAGGTCAGGGCTTCGGCTTCCAAATCCTTTATTATGCGCAGTAAACTGTAAGAATACAAAACAAGGAGCACAACACTAGATTTCTTGCAGTACACCATCAGGAGTGATACAATAATCCAAGAACAAGCTAATAAAATGGCAATAAAGAGAAAAATACTTACTTAACTGTGGTTCTGGAAAGGTCACATTAACAGGGGTCTGGTCCCTAAACTAACAATAAAACGAGCCTCGAGAATTGTGCACTGTCTTCAGAAGCAAAATGTCTTCCACTGTCTCCCGAATCTGAAGGGCGCCACGCTGTGACGGTAAACGATAAACCACAATACGGTGTCTCAGGAGACCATCACACTCCCCATCTAAAGAAGACAAGCATTGAATTTTTACTAATTAGCCAAACTGTTATAATTGCAACTGCTCGTTTGAGAGATGTCCAGCTCGAGAAGCGTAAGAATCGCCTGCAGCTGAACTCCAGGGTTAGCTGAGTTGTTCTGGTCATCAGTGACATTCGTGGCTCTGGTCTGGACCTACTTTCTCACTTCGGGATTATCTTCATCAAGTGGGAGATCTAGCTCAGGTCTCAGGTATCTGCATCGTAGAGAGTTCTGGTTGCCAAAGAAACTCTAGTCCTCTGAACCAATGGGTAGTGTTCAGCTGTTTGGCTGGTACCGATCGTGTAGTGAGGTCCGCGGAATTCTCATCTGTGGGGATGGGACGCCATTGGCTGGGGTTAGATACACTATATATCTTATCAACTCTATTTGCCACTTACATTTGAATCATTTTGATTCATTTGAGATGTAGCCTAAGATCACCTATCTGTCTGTGTAGTAGGTGATGCTGTCTATGGTGGCTCAACCTCTGATTTCCTGTTGAACTGTCTGTACCAATACTAGTACTGCGCTGCATAGTTCCAAGCGAGCTATCGAGATGGCATGCATGCGAGGGTGTTGCTCTTGTTTTGGCTAGAAGGAATGACTCGTGGCTGGTTGTTCTCATTGGTGAACCATAGATAAGCAACTGCCCCTATGGCGAGATTGCTGGCATCGAAGAAAACGTGGATCTCTCTTTGTTTAATGGGGCAGAAGTCTGGTGGCTGGTAACACCTTTAAATATGGATGTTCTGAAGGTGATGTAGTGAGTTGCATCAACGTGTCCATTTCGGGAGATATTTCTCTGGGAGTGGCCTGTCCCAAAAATCTTGGGGAATTTTCAGCTCCTTCTTCATGGCTGTTGTAAGTTCTCATAGGATGAACTTTCCTTCGATGGTGATTGGTGCAGCTAGGCCTTTTGGGTCATAGATACTGAAAGAGCTTGCTACTGAAAGGACTCCCCGTCAGCCTACAAGAACGGATTATCTTGTAGGCTGACTCAGAAAGTGAAAGTGTACTGCTCGAGGGATCAGTGCACACCAAAGGACCTTTGGGTAGGTAGCTTGTCCCGGCTGAGATCTAGACACTTCAGATCTTTGATCGTTCTTCCTGGAGAGAGCATTCATGACCTCCTAGCTGTTTGATCCAATCTTGTGGAAGTGTAGCTTCTTTGTGGCTAGAGCATCTCATGAGAATGCGTTTCATGAGAATTATTGTTGTTGGAGCATCTGGCTTAGATGTGAGGCCGTCATCGACATAAAAGTCATGATGACAGAACTCTGTCACACTCTCTGTGAGTAGATCTACATTAATCTGCAACCACTCTAAGGCCAAATGTTGCAACCGCAGGAGACGCGATGCTGCCGAAGAGGTGAATGTTCATTATGTACTCAACAATGGGCTTCGACGGATCGTTGTCCTCGAACCACAAGAAGCGCAGAATGTTGCGATGTTCCAGGTTAACGTAGAAGTTGTGAAACATCTGCTCCACGTCTCCCATCAGAGCCACTTCACCCAGCCGGAACCTGAGGAGATCCGAAGTAGACTGTTCATTTGATCTAGTCCTTGAAGAAGTGCTTTGTTCCGAGAAGTTCCACTGAACTCTACACTGCTGTCAAAGAACATTCTGATGTCAGTCTTTTTCAGCTGGCGCACCGCAAAGTGAGGATGGTAACATACCATTCCGGGTAGGGTGATTAGCTCATTCTCTGGAAAAGGGGTGGCATGATTTCTGGTCAGGATTTTTTCATGTCGGGTCGGGCCAACAAATACAGCCACTGGCCCGGCGAAACTCTCCCTAGTGGCCCAGTGTTTGCCACTAAAGTGGCTGCAGAGTTCGCAGTGGCCCTCCCCTTTAACTGAAGGGGAAACGTTGTGATGCGCTAGCGTGATGATGTCATCAGTGCAGCGCTGATGACTGACAGCCTTGGCTACTCTGCCCCACCCCCACTTCTGCCCCCATGATGAAGCCACTTCCGACCCACTCAAAAAAAATCCCCGAAGTGCTGAATTTCGATGTTTCGTGCGCATCATTTCCGGCGGTGGGCAATTTCAGTCCCTGGAACTCCCTCCCTAACAGTACTGTGGGAGTACCTTCACCATACAGACGGCAGCGGTTTAAGAAGACAGCTTACTACCACATTCTCAAGGGCAATTATGGATGGGCAATAAATGTTGGCCTTGTCAGCGATGCCCACATTCCATGAATGAATAAATAAATATTCAAGAGTCACATTTCGAGTGTCAGACTCCCAAGGGGTTATTTTAATTTGAGGCATACTGAAAGTGGACAATGGTTGGAGCACTTGTTGCTGGAGGATTGTGGAGTATAGGGCTGGCTGTATGCAATCCACCTCCTAAGAAGTGATCTGATAATACCTGTAGCAGATTCAGCATGTTCTCCTTGCTGCTACTGCTGCTGATGCTGCTTCTCTACCTTCTCTGCCCAAAATTGGGTTTCTGGAATTACTTCCAATACTCCTCTCCTCACTCACCCTTCCGGAAGTCAAAGAATTCTGTCAAGAATTGTAATCAGTACAGGATTTGCAAATCTTCCACTGCACTTATATATGAAATTCAGCAGACGTACTCAACATTCCTGTCTGGAGATACTTTAAATATGCCTTCCAATTATCGATTCCAGCCTTTACCACCAAGGATTGCTGAGAAGTCCCTCGGCACATTGGGGTCCTAATTGTGTCCTAAAAGGACCCTGATTAGTATGACATCATTATATTACTACTATTTTCAGGCACTCTGCAAGGCCACCTGTTTCAGGCATAAAACGGGTGCCTAAGTGTCCAATATGGAGGGCAACGGGTGCAAGCCTATCCCACAACAGAAAGGTGCTGCCTGCTATTTTGGATTGGGTTGTTCCATAGGAGTTCAGCGCGTGCGCCAGAATAATTCAGGAAGCTCATTATAATATTTAAATAGGTGTCTGAGTCTGGTTGTCGGACCCTTTAGTGAAATTGTTCTGCCTCAACGCCACCTCTGCATGAGAACAGAGTGCAGGAGTGATGATAGGCCGTGGAAGCCCCGATCGACATTGGCTCCAAGAATCAAGGTGGCAGCAATGTGAGCTGCCATGGAAGTTATCAGCGCTGTCACCAGAGACCCCATCATGCTCTGAGGCATTGTGTAGAAGCTTGCTGGCAGGCTGCCCAATGCACCTAGAATTTCCTGGTGTATTCCCATCAGCCTCTTTCAGAAGTCTGGGCTTTCAAAGTCATTATCTGAGCTCTTTGCAGCAGAATCTAGCATGTGATCTTGCCCACCAGTGACTGGCACCTGTGGAGTCTTATCCTCCTGCCCTAGTTCCTGCACACTTGTAGCCAGTGATTCACCACATGAAGAACCTTCTGTTAGTCTATCCTTTAAAGTATGTGTGGTGCCTCATTGATGCTTGCAAGGGTCAAATGACACTGCATCTTCAGGAAGCATGCCATTCATTTCCTGCACTGGTACAAGGGCTTCGACATTTTAAGTACTTGAAATGAAAGGAGTGGACAGGTTTAGCTTTTAGTGTGAAGGGAGACCAGAAAGAAGCTGCAGTTTGTCATGCAGTCTGTGTAGGGTGAGATAGTAGTGAGAAGGGAAAAATGGGTAAGGTGTGAAGTGACCCTGCACGACATCACCTCCAGGATTGCCACTTACCTTGGACAATACTCTCCCCCTGCCCGTCCTCTGAGAAGAAGGTGTTTAGTCGGCATCTGGTTTCTCCGGTCATCATCTGCTGCCTCAAGTTGTGTGCACAAAGAAGGGAATTTGTTTGTAACAGCTTTGTGAGCTGTTTTGAGAATATGTCTGTCATGTTCAAATAATGCAGATGTTATGTCCAAGAGGTGAGGTGTGAAGAAGTGAGGATTTCCATAGAGATGAGAATAAGAGGTGCAGACTGTGTGAGTAGGAAGTGGAGACGAGGTGGTGGAGTAATTGTACGGAGTGAACGGTAGCCAGGTAGGGGAGCACTGTGAGAAATGGGCCCACAGGTGATGGAAGTGTGAGGAGAGAATAATTGAGCAAATTTGCAACTCACAACATATCTCTTATTCCCCTGCAAGACCATCAGCAGGCCGGGGCCATTGGAGGGAGCAGTGTGCGACGGCATACCACTGCAGGGAGCAGCGCATGATGCTGCAGGAGAGCGACCGCTGCGAAGCCAGGTCGCTGATTGCAGTGCAGGCAGGCACTGCAGGAGGGGCGAAGGAGTGGCAAGAGTTCGTAGAGGGATGCAATCAGAGCCCTGGAGAGGCGTGAATTTGGAGTCCAGAAGAGGCGAGGACCCGGGGCAGCACGGGCCAGCCCACACTGCAATATGTGTGCACACTAGGTCCGTGCAGCAGAGCTAGTCTCCAGTCATCTTGGGTAACCCTTGCCACTGGATCAAGACCTAGCTCTGTCAAGCCCATGTGGTTACTGGTGTGCAACGACCACCACACGTTAAAAAAATCCCCGCACAGGCATTTTCTACCCTTCAAGATGTAGTTCGGGACCTGCAGTATTAGGTCCTTTATTGAAACACCTGTGAACTCATCCCTTTTTGGCGTGGAAGCAAGTCATCCTCGCTTCGAGAGACTGCCTATGATTCTCTTATTCCCCTGAACTTGCTGGCCGATTTGTGCATTAATAACAGTATGCGCCGTGAACTCGCCATTATTTTTCCAGGAAGATTTGGCCCATTAAGCCTTTGCACAATAACATTACCCACAGTAGATTCCAAGGAATAGGTAGAAAAATTGAAGAATCAGGGATCATAAAACTATACAAATAGCAATCTACACAGTCTCCTTGAAGAAAGAAAGAACTTGCAATTATACAGTGACTTTTATGTCTGGAGAACATCCCAAAGCAATGAATCACAACGAATTAATCACCTTTAAATTGTCGTTCTGATGTAGGCAAATGTGACAGAAAATTTTTGCATTTCATATCTTTGACCTTTCCTCATTGAATTAACAGAGTCCATTTTTGAAAAAAAAATGGAACCCTCTCTCATATTTTGCCTCTTGTAGTTCAGAGCACCTAAAATACAATCCCTCCTAAGCTAAATCTGAACCTAAAGTTTAAAGTTACCTAACTATTCCATTTTCCACTCCTGATTAAAATGTATTGCTTTAATTACTTTATGTCTTTATTACAATTCAAGCATGGAAATATGAAAAAAAGCTCCCAGACCACTAGCTGTACAAATAGACAATGTACAGTGCAGCCCTGTTAAATAAGGTATTTATAAATTCTATGAAGCTGATTGAATAATATTCTGTGACCTGTTTGAGAAATGTTTACATTGCAGTTATAAAATATGACAAATCAAATTAATCGTACATTAGTATTTTGATCTATTGCGCATTCTTTAAGGTAATATCACAATTGAGTTTAACGAAAAAAACAAACTGGTTGGTATCTGTCAATCTTAGTTAAATCCCTCTCATTATCATTCCGATGTTATACATAAACACATGGCCTTGTATGAAACAATTGTTATTCCTTATGGTTCTGAAATTAATAAAACACCTGCTTAATTTTAGATACCAGTTATCACTTTTATGTTCCATTAAAGCGAATTAAGATGCAGAAGCTCCCACAATTTTGCTGATGGAAGTATTGTTTTTACTATTAACAATTCACTGATAGATTAAACCTTTGCATTTTACTGATGCTCCATATGGTAAATATTTCCAAGCAGAAAGGAGAACATCACCTCATGTAGCCATCTCTGTTTTACTCTAAAGCAAATGAGTCTGACTACTTTATTCGTTTCCAGATGCTTTAAACATACATTTAGTTGATTTTCTGTGAGGTTCTTTTCTGAAGTCGAAGTTGGGTGCTCACTGTAGCAGGACCACTCAGTGAACATCGCTCTGAAGACTGAAGTGGCTACAAAAGGTAAGTATTATACTTTTCTTTGTGGGGCTGGAGGAGCAGGAGTGCTCCTCTGAGCCCCACAGGGAAAGTCTCGGGTTCTGCTGAGCCGGGCTCTGCTCCCCCCCGCCCCAACTTGCCACCTGTGAGATACTGCCAAAACCCCCTCTCCACCACTGACCTACCAGCCAGTGGAGGGCTGGGGGGCCGGGCTAGTCGGTAGGTGAGGAGAGAGAATTATGGCCGGTTACCGGAGGATAGTGGCTGGCCTCAGCACTATCAGTGTGGGGGTGGGGGCGGGCTGGGACATCATGGTGGGAATCGGATGTCTGAGGGGGGGATCGGAGGCCTCATGGTGAGGTCTCCGATCATGGGGTGCGACTCGAGTAGGAACACTGGATCCAGGAGATAGATATAAAGCCACTTACCTTTTGGATGCAGCGATCCCCACCTCAATTTAACTGCTGGGTTTCAGGAATTGTGTGTAACCCATCCACATGCAGCTAAATTCAAAATTGAGGTTAGAAGAGGCTGCCACCTTCATTATAATATTTAAATTGATATTCTGTGCCCTGGGAGTGGGTTGGTTACCCACCTCCTGCCCTGCGACCATTTTGGCTCCGTTAAAAGCGGAAGTGGGCAGGTTAGAGGCGGGATCAGGTCCGGAATCTCATTTTTAGCACTTTAATTACCTCCACTCTCCAAATCCAGCCATTCTTTTAGGTGAAAATTCCGGCCATGAACTTTTACTTGGAGCTAAATGGGTTAGGTTAAAGTTGCCCTCAGAAACTTAGGACCACCCCTCCAATTTTCTCTCTTATTTTCTGGAAGACATTGACTCCTGCTGGGATATTGTTTTATAATTATTTTCTTGCCAGAACTCTTGACGTCATCAGCCACATGCCTTACTGTTAGGGCTGTCATTGCTTGAGCCTCAGCTCAGGAACATCAGGCTTTTCCTCCATTATCATACTGTAAGGGATAAATTGTAAGAGTTGCAAATAGGTGGTCAGAATTATGCTGAAGATAGTGAACTTAAGGAGGGTCTGTATAATTGCCTATGTATGTAGCACATGCAAATGTAGGTATAGCACAAATGTATAACGCATTAAACTGAATCCGTAACTTCTAATACTTAAACAGCAAAGTCAGCAGTTTTGTTTAGAAGTCCCTGAGAAAGAGATAAGGAAGCCAGTACAGCCACACGAGGCATTGACAGACTGGGGTAGAGGGCAAAATGGAACAAAATAATGATGAGAGATGGACAGTTGCATGTATCACTCAGAGCCCGTCTGATAAGAGTTGACAAATCAATGTAACTTCTCTGATAGCAATAGACCTGTCGATGATTTTGTAGGAGGGTAGCTCCTCTCCAAAACCTATATAAATTGTACTTGAAACCTCTTGAATTTCGGAGGTTCCATGACTGAACCTTCCCATGCATTGCTCGTAATAAAACCGGTAAACCTGAGGTTTTGTTTGTTTACTTCTATGGTCGTTATACAGTAGGAGCTGGGCGAGGTGTCGATTAACAATATCAGTTAGTCCACCTTGGGGGAGAGAAGCCTCCTTTTTACCCCAACATTTGGCGTAGTCGGCAGGATGTAGACCCTGTGACCTGGATGATGCGACAGCTGAATGGCAGTGAGTATGTTTTGTACCACCTGCAGCTGTAGCATTGATGGGGAAGGAGGTAATCTGTATAAAGAATTAGAAGGAGTAATCTTTAGAACAAGTTGTAGCGAACCACGGAAGGACGAAAACCAAGGTTGGGATAGGTGTATTGCCTGAAAAAAAAGGAATACAACCTAAGGGGGAGAGGACCCCAGCGATTGTTAGAGGAAAAGTAAGGTGTATGTCCCGAAGCGTGACACGGTAATAACACGGAGAAGCCCGTATTGATCATACGCAGCACAAACAAGAAGGAATATAATCTAAAAAGTATGCTGGGACCGCAGGATCCGAGGAAAACTGGCCAGTGGGATAAAATGCTAGCTGATAAAAATTGAAAATTCATAAAAAATGCTGGAAAAACACATTGAATTTACAAAGGACAGCGTGTTTTTATCAAAAGATAAAAATGCGACCTTGCTAGCTGCAGCTGATAGAAAGAAAAACAAAGATGTTTAGGAAAATGGACTGGAGGAAGATCATCAAAATACAAAATGTAATTTGAAGAAAGGAGATTTAAATTAGCTGTGAAAAAGATACTGGTTTAAATATAAAAACTTATGAGTTAAACCCGACACAGACGTTTTGTGTCGAGAAAGAGAAACAAAGGTGTTTAACGATGGACTAGAGAAAGGTCATCAAAAAAAATTATTGCATTCGGATTTAAAAGAAAAAAAAAATCTGAGCTATGCGAACTCAACAAAGGAAGGAAAAAACTGGGAATTAGAGAATTCTTAAAAAAGATGGAACCGACACGGAAGTTTAGATTTTGTGCTGAGAGAAATAAAACACATGATTTGCTCAGTGAACGGGACCGTAAAAACGAAATGCTGGAATGTATATAACTTGTGTGAAAATTGGATTTCAGTAAACAAAATAGCTATTAAAAATGTGTGGTCTCATTTTAAATCAATGAAAAAATCTTTGTCAAGTATTTGAATTGGAAGTTTAGAGCAATTGGAGTTTCATCTAAAATGCTGTCTTTCCCGATGAGAAGGTTTTCTTATGACAACTTTACTACTGATTTCTGCTGTTTTAACGGATTCCTAATTTCTAAGCAAGTTTTGAAGGCACAAAGACTTGGGAAAATTTCTGATATCGGGAAAAGTTTAAAAGATTACTGACATCAGGTCTTCTCACAAACCTGTAAAGGAGTTAACCCTTTCCATTGACAGCTGTTTTATACTGGACATTATTAATTTGGATCTCTTAATAAAAGAAAGAAGACTCACCTGACAGACAGAGGAAATGGTGGGATAGTCAGAATAAAAATAAAATGAAGAAAGCCTATGTAATAATACTCACCTGCTTCAGAGGACAGATAGATACTCAAACAAAACAAATTCAAGAGTTAGAAGCTAAGATAAATAAGCTGGAAGAGATAAAAACAGGACCAGATGGATAGTGCAGTGCACAGCCATAGCCATATGTACCCTACGGTGGGTAAGTGTAGCCCACAAACCCAACCTAACAGTTTGGGTTTGTGGGCTACCAACCCAACCTAACCAGACTGGGATAATGAGTGCGGATTAGAGTGGTCCCCCGGCACATGATAATGGCTATCTATCAGCGGCACCAATACGCATTACCCCCATTCCCACCAACGGATGTAGAGCAGCCCATATTACCATACAGGAGGTACCCCTCAGCCCACAGGAGAGACAAATTCTATTGAATAAGTTACCAACCCCTAAAGTAAAATAGTAGAAATACAGAATTCTGACAAAAGATTGGAGTAGAATACTGTGACTCAAAAGGCAGGCAAAAGGGTAGGGGAGTACAGGGAACGAAAGTGGATTGAATATAAAAACCACTCTGGGGCTGATAACCCCGACAAAAATGATGCAGCGTTCTTGAAAATGTTTAAAGACGGACTAGGAGAGGCACATCAAAAGATAATTAAGTTAGGATTTAAGATAGGAGATGGTTATGATGAAAGTTTGGAATGGGCAGAACATGTAGAGGAGTTAAAGTCAGAACAAAGGGAGAAGATAGCAAAAATAGCAGCAGAGACGAAGGGGGAGGAGACACACCCCTGCGCAGCTCGCCTGATGTTTTAGCTGCAATAAGGGAGGAGGCGCAGGAAGGCGAGGCCCACAACAGGCAAAGAAGGGAGCACCCTTTTGCAGTGTGTGGATGATATCCTTATTGCCTCCAGCACAGAACAATAACACGTACCAGCTTTAACTACAATGCTAGGAGCCATACAGAGTGCGGAATTAAAAATAAATCCGAGGAAGGTGCAGATGGGAAGGAGCGAAGTAACATCTAGGATACATGACAGATGCCGAAGGACAGAAAAGAAGCAATTCAATCAATGCCCAGGCCAGGAACCGTGAAAGGGGTCAGGCAGGTACTAGGGCTATTCAACTACTGCAGAAAGGTCAGGGAATTGTGGTTGTAAGGTTAAAACAAGCTTTCACAAGTGCTCCAGCCCTGGGATTACCTGACCAGAATAGGCCCTTCCACATCTATATCCACCACAGTAAAGATCATTGCATGGGGACAGGCATAGGCCAGTGGCATCGTATTGTCGGGACACATACCCAGCCTACCTTAATAGAATTGCTTAACACAGGAAGGCTAAAAACGCTATCCGATGCACGAAGGGCAAGGTGGGAAACAATGCTCTTCACCCCCAGAACGGGACAGTAACAATAAAAGGCAACTGTAACAACCCTGCAAGATGGATCATTATGCAGGGAGACAAGCATCAGTGTAGTTCGACAGGAGAAGACGAGGGAAGTAGTCAGGCTTGAGGAGGCAGACATGGATCTATATGTAGATGGGTCTCGGCACTATATGGGACACCACAGAGGGGCCGTGGTAGATAGAAGCGGACAGCTCAAAAGGGAAGAACGGTTTGAAGGGGGTCAATCAGCTCAAGTGGCTGAATTAGTGGCTCTCACTGAATCTCTGAGGCTGGCTAGGGGAATCGGAGTAAACATCTAGACAGACAGTCGATATGCTTTTGGAGTAGTGCATGATTATATGACAGCCTGGAGCAGATGGGGATACATGACCTCAGGAGGAGGGACAATTAAACATGAAGAGATTGCTAAACATTTAATGGAAGCCTCCCTCCTACCCCAGGAGTGTGCAATAATAAAGGTTAAAGCGCACATAAAAATTACTAATCAACAGGGGAGTGCATGGGTAGACGAAGTAGCCAAGCGGGTGGCGGAGACAGGTACACTGGTGGGGGAAGCCCAAATCGAAGTATGTAAAATCGGGCCTGAGGAAGTAAACATGCTTAAGGTACAGGGTGAAGCCACTCCACAGGAAAAGGAGGGGTGGAAGCAAAGAGGGGCCCAACAAGGGACCGACAGGATATGGAAGAAATAATGGAAATGTGGTGGCCCGGGAATGCATCCAGGGGAGCCTATTAAATTTATACCACGGAAATGTCCATACAGGTAGGACCAACATGATAAGCTCGTTGTCCAGATGCTGGTGGTGGAAGGGAATGGGTAGAGATATAGAGGACCACTGTAAAAAATACATGATATGTGCAAAATACAACCCAGGGGGGAAAGTAAAGGTCAGAATGGGACAACAACCCCGACCGAAAGTACGCTGGGAAAACTTGCAGATAAATTTTACTGGAACGTTATCCAGCAACAAGGGGAAGACATACTGCTTAGTTATAATAGACCAGTTTACGAAGTGGGTAGAAGCTTTCGCCACGAGAAATTATTCAGCAGAAACCATGGCCAGGATCCTAACAGAAGAAATAAAATGCCACTGCAGCTGAACTCAGATCAAGGTGCACACGACACAGGGAAGATAATGAAACAGGCCTGTGCTTTACTAGGGATTAGGCAAAAATATCCCATATCAAAGAGACTGGAAAGGGATGGGTAGACAGGATACCCCGAGTACTAATGAAGCTTAAGGCAACCCCTAGTCGGACGACAGGACTGACACCCATTGAACTAAAAAAAAGGACAGGATACGGAAATATTTAAAGACACAGGCTAGAGATTAGCAAATCAAGGACTTAGAGAAACAGAAGGTCCAAACATCCTAAATAGGCAGTCAGGTGATTACCTCAGAGAGGTCCAGGCTGGCACCTAAACAGACCGGATCCTATCAGGTAATAATGGTAAGTTATGGTAGTTAAAAGGGGTATCGGCAAGTGGAAACACTGGATCCAGTTAAAAAAGCATGGTCACAACTAACCGGTGACGACAGGGAAATATTGTTTTTTGCAGGACTCTAGTGCTTGTGGAAACAACATGGGGTAATGCAGCCTCATATCAAGGACAACATTCATAGATGTTGAGTGAAATCTGCAGCCCCTTCCCGCGGGGGCAGTATCTCTGGCCCTCCTGATTATAAAACACACCGTGGTCTTATTCACACTAATTATTGGTCCCCTATTATGGGCCCATCCCCAATGTTATTTTGTTTCCTCATTACGTTGTTTTATGCCCGTTATTTAAGTCTACTATTGCTCCGTCCATCACCATCAGTGAGGGATGGCAAGGCCTGTATTACAGGGACTCAGGCAACATTAGTTTAAAAGAATCAAAAACACTGATGGTGATGGACGGAGCAATAGTAGACTTAAATAACGGGCATAAAACAACGTAATGAGGAAACAAAATAACATTGGGGATGGGCCAGTAATAGGGGACCAATAATTAGTGTGAATAAGACCACGGTGTGTTTTATAATCAGGAGGGCCAGAAATACTGCCCCCGGGGGAAGGGGCTGCAGATTTCACTCAACATCTATGAATGGTGGTGGAGGGATATCTCCCGAGATAGACCCACCAACACGGCCCCACCCATTACTTTAGCAACAGTGAGCACTACCAGGGCCCCGACCATCACACCCCCAGTGCCACAAACGTGTCCAACTATGAACGCTGGGGCAAAAGGGAGATTGATAAGGCAGATCAAGGATAAGATACACTTCGGGGTACATCAGCGAATAATTACTGTATTCCTAAATTTAAACCCTATAACCACCCCAAACTTCTGCGGATTAAACACTATAGACCTACACATGATAGATGTGGAAAGAGTGTCAGGTAAAAAATGGGACCAGGAAAAAAGAGGGATACTAGAAATGGTACGCGGCGGGATACACGGCAGGATACGCGGCGGGATACATGGTGGGAGTTGCAACGGTAAACACTATAGACCTACACACGATAGATAATCGAGTGAACGCTCTAACATGAACCTTACAAGGATTGCTGGAAAGGGATGAGGATAATGAAAAGATACAGGCACAACTGGGTAATGGCGCAGAAAGAGAATTATTACAAGTGGCCAACACATTGCGAGACCATGCCAGAACTATAAATGAATAGAGCAGAATGGAACTTAAGTAAAACTATACTGACAAAACTAGTATGTACAGGATATGGAACATGGTTGCTCAATGAAATACAACATAACCTAGAGCAGTTTCAGAATGGAAAGGTGCCGGATTGGATAACACTCGATGTATTTACCAACTGGACCTTGGACAAAAACATGACTCATGCCTGTGAGGTGCGGAGAAACAGTCATGCTTGGGTCCCAAAGGCCAGATGTGTAACTGGACATTTTAAAATAATAGATTTTGTATAATCTATACCACAGTATGATGTGACAAAGGGAGATCGTCTATACCAAACAATGTGGGAGAAATAAGAAATCAAAGGCCAGAAATGTAACTGAAGAGAACAACAGTACTTGTTATAAAAATAACCAAGTTGCTTTATAGAAACATAGAAACATAGAAAATAGGTGCAGGAGTAGGCCATTCGGCCCTTCTAGCCTGCACCGCCATTCAATGAGTTCATGGCTGAACATTCAACTTCAGTACCCCATTCCTGCTTTCTCACCATACCCCTTGATCCCCCTAGCAGTAAGGACTTCATCTAACTCCTTTTTGAATATATTTAGTGAATTGGCCTCAACAACTTTCTGTGGTAGAGAATTCCACAGGTTCACCACTCTCTGGGTGAAGAAGTTCCTCCGCATCTCGGTCCTAAATGGCTTACCCCTTATCCTTAGACTGTGACCCCTGGTTCTGGACTTCCCCAACATTGGGAACATTCTTCCTGCATCTAACCTGTCTAACCCCGTCAGAATTTTATATGTTTCTATGAGGTCCCCTCTCATTCTTCTGAACTCCAGTGAATACAAGCCCAGTTGATCCAGTCTTTCTTGATAGGTCAGTCCCGCCATCCCGGGAATCAGTCTGGTGAACCTTCGCTGCACTCCCTCAATAGCAAGAATGTCCTTCCTCAGGTTAGGAGACCAAAACTGTACACAATACTCCAGGTGTGGCCTCACCAATGCCCTGTACAACTGTAGCAACACCTCCCTGCCCCTGTACTCAAATCCCCTTGCTATGAAGGCCAACATGCCATTTGCTTTCTTAACCGCCTGCTGCACCTGCATGCCAACCTTCAATGACTGATGTACCATGACACCCAGGTCTCTTTGCACCTCCCCTTTTCCTAATCTGTCACCATTCAGATAATAGTCTGTCTCTCTGTTTTTACCACCAAAGTGGATAACCTCACATTTATCCACATTATACTTCATCTGCCATGCATTTGCCCACTCACCTAACCTATCCAAGTCGCTCTGCAGCCTCACAGCATCCTCCTCGCAGCTCACACTGCCACCCAACTTAGTGTCATCCACAAATTTGGAGATACTACATTTAATCCCCTCATCTAAATCATTAATGTACAGTGTAAACAGCTGGGGCCCCAGCACAGAACCTTGCGGTACCCCACTAGTCACTGCCTGCCATTCTGAAAAGTACCCATTTACTCCTACTCTTTGCTTCCTGTCTGACAACCAGTTCTCAATCCATGTCAGTACACTACCCCCAATCCCATGTGCTCTAACTTTGCACATCAATCTCTTGTGTGGGACCTTGTCGAACGCCTTCTGAAAGTCCAAATATACCACATCAACTGGTTCTCCCTTATCCACTCTACTGGAAACATCCTCAAAAAATTCCAGAAGATTTGTCAAGCATGATTTCCCTTTCACAAATCCATGCTGACTTGGACCTATCATGTCACCTCTTTCCAAATGCACTGCTATGACATCCTTAATAATTGATTCCATCATTTTACCCACTACCGATGTCAGGCTGACCGGTCTATAATTCCCTGTTTTCTCTCTCCCTCCTTTTTTAAAAAGTGGGGTTACATTGGCTACCCTCCACTCCATAGGAACTGATCCAGAGTCAATGGAATGTTGGAAAATGACTGTCAACGCATCCACTATTTCCAAGGCCACCTCCTTAAGTACTCTGGGATGCAGTCCATCAGGCCCTGGGGATTTATCGGCCTTCAATCCCATCAATTTCCCCAACACAATTTCCCGGCTAATAAGGATTTCCCTCAGTTCCTCCTCCTTACTAGACCCCCCGACCCCTTTTATAACCGGAAGGTTGTTCGTGTCCTCCTTCGTGAATACCGAACCAAAGTACTTGTTCAATTATGTTGAGATCCACTACGAATGATCAAAGTTGACTGTAGATATAACCAAATGGACAAGTGCACCTTGAGTATCACCACCCTAACACAGGACTACTAAATTATCGCTGTTCCACGAGGAAATGGAGATGGATATTGACTTCTGCTTTACTCCGCTTGACGAGACAGATATAAACGGGTTTATTATAACCCCTGAGCTTCAGGAGGAAAGATCGATGGGATAATGATGGACATTACCTGAGGAGGTTATGCGAAGGCCATCGGGCCACAAGGAAAACCGATACTTGAACTGAAAGAGGAACAAACTTGACTGAATTGGACACCATTCAACAATGTTTTCACCCTGTTACTTTGGCCTCTATTTTCCCCAGTTATCTGCACCTTTTTTTGGCATGCACCGATTTTTTTGGCCTAAATTAAAATATCCAAGTTTCCCCAAAGTTTCTGCACCAGTGTAACTCAGTTAGTTACAATTTTTTTAGGGTAGTATTTTTTTGCATATTAGGGGGCGTAACCTGATGTCTGCGCCAGTTTTTCGGGTTGAAGCAAGTTTGGCCAACTTACTATTTCCTAGGACGGTGCATGTGACCACTCCCCAAAAACCTTCTGGGCACTTAACAAAAACCAGCGCACATTAAAAAATCGGCACAGAAAGAAGTTTTGGAGGGAGTCAAGAAGACAATGAATATGCATCATGAAGCTTAATTTTTCAAAATCAAAAGGGCGAAAATGGAAGTCCAATACAATTCTTTAATTTTAGATTTTTTTCAAAGTACCATGCACCACATCCTCACTGGGCTCGAGGGTTGGAGCATCGCTTCCTTGCCCAGACACAGGGGCTCGGGGCTCGGCTTCAAAAGAAGCCCGGGGGAGATGTGGGGGTTGGAAGCTGAACTGAAGGGATAAGAACCCATTGAAATACAGCAGCTTCAAAAGAAGCCTAGGGGAGTTGGTGGATGCCGAGCTTCTGTGTCCGGACGAGGGAGCGATTCTGCCGGCTGAACCTCGAGCCCGGTGGGGAGACATTCGGTCAGTGGTGGGATGGTATTTTGTAAAAAAATCTAAAATTAAAAAATTTCATTAGACTTCGTTGCCCCAAATGACTACATTGAACGCTTAGCTTCCTGTTCTAAGCAAGCCTATTGTGCATAAGCAGACCAGGGTGCAGCCCATACAAGGGCATCGACCTTGGGGAGAGAGAGAGAGGAAAGAATGTTTAAGTCCTTTATCCTGCTGTTTTGAGCTTCTTGCAAAGGTACAATTTAATTATGGGGGCAATACTGACAATGCCATACCTCGTGCAAGCCTTCTGTATGATGGTGCTGCGGAGGAGATGATTGATTAGACAACATCGCATGAGGAACCTCGGAGCACGTAGGATGATGGGCAGGAGGCTTTACCCACATCAGCTATATCAAGGCAGGTGTTCATACCTGCACCTGAGTGATGCAGACTGTGTGAGAAGGCTGCGTCTCTGCAAAGAAGTTGTAACCGAGATCTGTGAGTTAGTAAAAGCAGACCTGCAACCTAGAAGCGTCAGGAGGACTGCTTTGTTAGTTGAAGTGAAGGTTACAGCTGCACTTACATTCTTTGCATCTGGATCATTCCAAGCCACAACTGGGGATGTGTACGCCATTTCTCAACATGCAACACATATTTGCATTCTGCAGGTGACTGCTGCACTATATGCCCGAAGGAATGACTACATAAAGTTCCCCATGACTGCCCAGGCAATGCATGACAGGGCTTCCTAAAGGTACAGGGCTGCATTGATTGTACCCACATTGCCTTGCGACCATCTTTCAAGGATTTTGAGATATATGGGAACAGAAAAGGCTTCCACTCCATGAATGTGCAGCTCGTCTGTGACAACATGCATTGCATCATATCAGTTGAAGCGAGATACCCTGGGAGAGCGCGTATGATGCCTTCATCCTACTCGAGAGCGCTATATCTGCCATGTTTCAGCAACAGCCAGAAGGGTAGAGCTGGCTGCTGGGAGACAAAGGGTACGGCCTCGCCACCTGGCTCATGACGCCCCTACGCGTGACCCGGACGGAAGCTGACCGGGAATACAACATGCACATTGTGATGTGCAGCATAATAGAGAGGACCATTGGTATCTTGAAACAGCGTTTCTGTTGCCGGGACCATTCCGGAGGCTACTTGCAATACTCCCCTGAGATTCTCGATCAATTCACTGTTGTGTGCTGCATGCTGCATAAATTAGCCATCATGAGGCAGCAGCAGCTGATAGTCGAAGACCCACCTGAGGTGAGAGTGGCTGATGATGTGGAGGAAGATGCAAATGACAAGGAGGAGGAGGACGAGGAAGCCATGCAACTACCTGAATCCGGAGCACGACGGCGGAGGAGGGTGGGCTGTCGTGCCCCTTTAATGATTGCTTGAGCCTTGCGCCAGCATGTTCATCCATGAACACTTTGCTGCCTGAAGGCTCAGCTGCAACTATTCCAAATGGACCATGTTTACTGTTTGGACCTGTTCCGTAATGTTGTGTTGTATTAATGGAACAAATAATGGAAATGATTCTTCTTCAGCTCAAAAAGTTGTGTTAATAATGGAACAAATAATGGAAATGATTCAGTTATAATTTAAAATATATTTTATTCAAAAGCTTAACACTTGTTTGTACTTAACTTAACTTTAATAAAAATATTCTTGTATTAAACTTAAAAGTGTTCAGTTAAGATCACTTAAAAACTTTAAAATCACTTACAAACTTTTAAACTTGTCAACTTACATCATTGACAAAAAACTTTTAATGTGAGAACAGTTACAACAATAATAACAACGACAATAACAACAGCAGCAGCAGCAGCAGCAACGAAAGGCTGCAAACATCTCTCCTCCACCTTATTCTAAGACCACCCGATGCATTTGGTCTTGGTGACTTCACCCCTGTGCGCAGGCGGTGGCGCAGCATTTCTCGAGTAGGTACCAAGCTTATTCTTTCGAGCATCTCGGGTATGCGCACTTCTTGATGGGGGTCATGGGCAGGCGGTAATGTGGATGGCCCAGCTTCAGAGGCTGGTCTGGGGATTGGAGTGGGAGTGGCAGTTGATTCTGTCAATGGTCGCGAGGTCTGGGCGTGTTCCCTTATTGCAGCAGCTAACTCTGACATTCCCTCCCTCATGTGCCATGACAGTGTCACAACTATCTTCAACATTCCCTCCCTCACGTTCATTGACAGTGTCTCAACTACCTGCGACATTCCCTCCCTCATGTTCACTGACAGTGTATCAGCTGCCTGCGACGTTCCCTCCCTCATGTTCAACGACAGTGTATTAGCTACCTGCGACATTCTCTCTCTCATGTGCCCGGACAGTGTTCCCATTTCTCGTGAGAGTGTAGTTACTTCTCCCAAGAGTCCTGATACCTCATCACCCACACCACTGATGATGTCCAGGAGTGATCGCGTAAGGTCAATGCTCTCCACACTCATTGCCATCATCTGACCCACATCTGTTAGGTCCTGCACCTCAGGAGAGCATTGTTGAGCTCTCCTTCCCCTCCTCACCCTGGGTGTGGCTCGCTGCATCCCACTGGGACCTGCAGCCTCTGACGGTAGGGCCCTGGGTGTGCCTTGCTGCATCCCACTGGGACCCGCAGACTGGGACGGTAGGGCCCTGGGTGTGGCTCGCTGCACCCCACTGGAATCCCCAGCCTTGGACTGTGAGAAACAAAGGAATGTCCCAACACTCGTACCACTCAGGAAAGGGGCTGGCACCTCAATGGGCGGCACTAGCACCTCCTCCAAAGTGAGTACAACAGTGTGGGCTTCATCCATCATCTCCTCCTCACCCCCATGCTCTTGGTCTGGAAGGTGGGATTGGAAGATGTTCTCCTCTTCAGGCTCGTCCGTGCCTAAATCTTCTTCTGCATCGGCTTCAGCCTCATCAGGGTTGGCCTCATGTTCTGCAAAATATAACAGAACAAACAAATGGTTAGCAGCAGAGGAGGGGGCAGGGTGGATGGCATGAGTGAGACTCACACAGCGCAGGCTGATTTGAAGTACTACGATGAATGTTAGCACATTGCATCAACCGAAGCGTAGTTGATGGAGACATCCCCATGAACCGATGCATGGCTAGCCCGCACAGTACTTAACATTTAGCAAAGCCAGACTGTGAAAATAGAAGGACATACCCTCTCCCTCGAGTGTCGGCCCAGCTTGTGCCGTAGTGGTTGCTTTTCTCCAGGCAGGATCCATCAAAGCAGCGACCCTGTCTTCCAAGTGTGGGTGCACATTTGCCGGGCCTCCTCCTGTTCGAGTTATTTCCCTTTTGTTGTGTGCCACCTTCCTCTGCAAAGATGAAAATATAGAGAGGGTGTCTTTCTGCTGGGTGGGACATACAGATGGCCACATTTACAATTGCAATTCCAGTGAATAAATGAAAATATTACACTAACCATTCGATCAAGGTCCTGCCACTTCTTTTTGCACTGGCCTCCAGACCTCGGGGTGGTCACCATTGCACAATAATCTTCTGCAAGTTGGTTCTAGCGTTCCTTCATTTCTTTTGATGAACCTTTTATGTGACCTCTGCTGGTGCCCAGCTTGTGCCATCTGGCCTCAATTACAGTAACTAGTGCCTCCACTTCATGTATAGCCCCACCTGTGGATTACTGTGGCACTGCAGCCAGTGCTGTGTACAAATAAAGAGGGAACAGGTCACCTGACTAGAGTTCCGGAGTGTTCTGCCATCTTAAGGCTGTGTATGTTTGTGAGTTACTGAAGGTATAACAATGGCGATGAAGATGGGATAATCGGGGGAAAAAAGCTGCAATTTCTTTGGTGGATGACTCAGCCAACCGACAGAGAGACTTTGAGAGCTACTCTGTTTTGATTAACAGCTACAAATCCAAGGTAAGTTACAAGCACACTTGTCTGAACTGCCTGCATCCAGATGGCTGCACCTATGTGAATAATAGGGCATTTGGGGGAGTTTCAACGCAACCATGAAAGTTTCAGAGCGTATTTGTAGCGGCTGGAAATGTTTTTCACTGCAAATAATATCATCGAAGTTCCTGATGATGAAAACCATAACCGGGTAGTGTTGGAAAGACAACGGGTGATTTTCTTAACTGAAGTAGGGCCCGAGGTGTATGAAACCCTTAAAAATTTGCTTGTGCCCGTCAAGCCAAAGGACACAACTCTTAAGCAGATTCCAACTAAATTAGAATAGCACTACAATCCTAAGCCCTGGAAATTGCTGAAATTTATTGTTTCAGAATATGAAATTAGTTAACTAAAGAAAATATCAGTGAGTACATTGTAGCATTAAAAAAACTATCTATTCACTGTAATTTCGGAAACTTTCAGGACCGAGCATTGCGTGAGGGCTGTGTTTGTGGGATGAAAAATGATGCGATCAGAAGAAAGTTATTGATAACACATAACTTGACTTTTGATTTAGCATGTCAGACAGCTACATCATACTAGTTCCAATCATCAGACAACTGAGGTAAATCGCCTGCAGGTTAAAAGTAAAAGACAGTTGGGCCCCAAGGTCTCAGAAACTGGCAATGGTAACAGAGCATTGAAGTCCTGCTATCGTTGCCTAGGACAACACATTGCTCAAAGTTGTCCATATGTGAAGGCAGAGTGTTTCATCTGCAGGAAAACTGGGCATCTTGTGAAGGCATGCCGACTGAAGGGTAAACCAGCTTCCAAAGCTATAAGTAGAAATCCCCAGAGACTACATAGCTTGGAAGAAAAACAACAGGACAAGGAGGTTTTAGAGCGACACATCATCAGGAGCATGAGGTTAACTAATATCGATTCGAAAAGTATCATCATCCACATCGATGTTTCAGGAACCAAGATACCCATGGAAATCGACACTGGTGCATCCGTGAGTGTAGTACCGGAATCGCTATACCTCGACAAATTGCGTGATTTCCTATTGTAGAAATCCAAGATAGAGCTGCAAGGCTACGCGGGGGAGAACATTCCTATGGTAGGTTGTATCACCGTACTGGTGAAATACGAGGATCAGTTTCAGAACTTGCCTCCATTAGTAGTGGCAGGAAACAAGCCTGCCTTACTAGGAAGAAATTGAAGCTGGATTGTGGTGAGATTTTTTGTGTTGAAATGAGATTTGCAGCAAAGAATGATGTAATCAGGAATTATCTGAAGGTGTTCTGCGAAACAGGCAGTCCGATCCAAGGCTTCAAGGCAGGTGTCAGGGTACAGAAGGACACTAGATCAGTTTACTGCAAGCCATGTCCCGTACCATATGCACTCAAGGATAAAGTTGAGCAAGAACTCAAAAGACTAGAGACTGAGAACATTATTTCTAAGATAGATCTATGCAATTGGGCTACACCCATTGTTGTACCTAAGTCCGATGGTAAGGTAAGATTGTGTGGTGATTATAAAGTAACCATAAACCAGGGTCTAGAGGGTAATCTCCATTGCCAAATGTAGAAAATTTGTTCACAACACTGACAGGTGGTCAGATCTTCTCAAAGTTGAATCTTACAGCTTGAACTAGATGAGGAGTCCAAGTCATGTTTGACTATAAATACTTATCGAGGCCTCTATCAATTTAATAGGTTACTATTTGGAGTGTCTTCCGCCCCTGCCATATTCCAAGGGGTGATGAACCAGATTTTACAAGGTACTGAAGGGATAGTATGTTATTTAGATGCGATGCTAATTTCAGCACCAAATAGGCAAATTCATAATAACATATTGAATGAAGTCCTCAAATGGCTAGAGACGCACAGAGTACAAGTGTCTGCTCACAAGTGTGAATTATTTCAAAACTCCTTGGAATGCTTAGGGTACAGAGTAGACAAAGATGGTTTACATCCAACCAATGGAAAGCTGGATACAATTAGAAATGCACCCACTCCCAAGAATGTCACTGAACTTCGATTATTTTTGGATCTTTTGAACTATTATTGGAAGTTTCTACCAAATTTAGCTACAGTATTACATCACTGAATGAATTTTTGAAAAAACAGGTCCATTGGAAGTGGTCAGAAGAATGCGATATAGCATTCAAGGAGTGTAAAAGAAAATTGGTAGAGAGCACCATGTTAGTTCACTGCAATATATCTAAGGAGATCAAGCTAGCATGCGATGCCTCTCCATATGGATTTGGGGCAGTGATCTCTCATGTACTGCATAGTGGGGAGGAGAGACCAATTGCTTTTGCTTCACGCACTCTCAGTGCCAGTGAACGTAATTATGTGCAAATTGAAAGGGAAGCTTTGGCATTAATTTTTGGGGTCAAAAAGTTCCACAAATACCTGTATGGTCATAACTCTACCATCATTATGGACCATTAGTCCCTGACAGCAATCCACCATCCAAAGTCCCCAGTTCCAACATTAGCTGCAGTGTGAATGCAGAGATAGGCTTTGATTTTGTCAGCATATACATATGATATTGAATACAGACGATCAGCTGATCACAGTAATGCTGATGCTATGTCTAGATTGCCTTCCCCATCACAAGTTACACCCGATAGGGAAGAAGTGTTCTATTTTTCATACATTGATGAACTGCCAGTCACAGCTGAAGAGGTTGGTAGAGCAACCAAATGTGACCAAGTTATGTCAAAGGTGTATGATTATATTGTAAATGGATGGCCAAACCAGATAACAGACAAGGATATTCATCCATTCTTCATTCGTAGGAATGAATTATCAGTCGATAAAGATTGTATCATGTGGAGTGCAAGAGTGGTTATACCAAATAAGTTCAGATCCAAATTATTAGGAGCATGACCAGCACCTGGGAATGTGCTTGTCGAAAAGTTTTTGCATGCAATTACTTTGATAGAGGTAGAGTAAAAGAGAGAGAGTTCAAATGGAAATCAAGGGCATCCCTTGCAGGAAAACTTCCCTCAGAATCAGCCTCAAATGAGTTTAAATTCGACACCATGCTTGGAAGGTTCTGTTCGAGAGCAAAGGTATCCTCTTTGAAACAGAAAACAAATGGTTAAGTTTGATTTGTAAATATGGCAAAATAAGTCTGTATCTTTTGTTATGTATAACCATGCAAGTTATGTTTAATGATTATTTTGTTATAATTACTTCTTCATTCAGGAAGGAGAAGTGTAATATATATTGTTCCACCTGTGGACACTGTGACACTGCAGCCAGTGCTGTGTCCAAATAAAGAGGGAACAGGTCACCTGACTAGAGTTCCGGCATGTTCTGCCATCTTAAGGCTTGTGTGTGTGTGTGTGTGTGTGTGTGTGTGTGTGTGTTTGTGAGTTACTGAAGATATAACAGTCCTGTGAGAAGTTCTTGATCCTTGAGCCGCATTGCATATTGCAGCCCCGATTTTTCCACTGAGAATTAAAGTTCTCACACACAACTGGCTCTTTAAAAATGGCCGAATGCAGACCAGGAGGTGTGTTGGACAGGCGCGCCCATAGCAATCACGTAAAAAAACTTAATTTTTTTTCGCACATGTGCAAAAGAGTGGGGTGGGAGGCATCAATTTTTCAACTCAGAAATTAGGCTCCACCCCCTGAAGCTAAAGGACAGGCTGCGCAGCACCAATTAAAACAATTTGAACGGGGAAACTTGCAAGTTATTTTTTCGGAGT
The DNA here is from genome assembly GCF_044704955.1 of Pristiophorus japonicus. NCBI lineage: Eukaryota > Metazoa > Chordata > Chondrichthyes > Pristiophoridae > Pristiophorus > Pristiophorus japonicus. Next base: position 136,862,630 of record NC_091977.1, read on the forward strand.
GGTCGGGGCCAAAAAAAAGGGCGTAACTCTTATAATACGCAAAAAAACAGCATTGGGTAAAATTGAGCCCTTTATCTGGGCTGGTAATTGCAAGTGATAGACTGAATGATGGAGTGGGGGAATTTATGCTTGTACTCCCTGCTGGGATCTTGTCATTGTCACCATCATCTGCATCTTTCTAGCTTGGTGATTCTGTTGAGTTGAAAAAATTCACAAGCTCTATCAGATTTCTATGGTCACTGCTGTATATTCTTATAGTCAGCAAGGACTGACTCTGGCTGCAATGCCTCAACTTCTCTGTCTCCCATTGCTTGTTTGGCATATTTTAATAGCCTCTTCCTCCTGGTGTGTTAATACCCAAATGTCTGGTGGCCATCCTCCTGTTGCCTACTTAATTTCTATGTAATTCTATATCACATAGAGTAGCTGAGACGAAAAGCATAGATCCATTTAAGGGGAAGCTAGATAAGTATATGAGGGAAAAAAGAATAGAAGGATATGCTGATAGAGTAAAATGCAGTGGGTGGGGCTCCTGTGGAGCATACAACGACATCGACGAGTTGGACCTGTTTCTGTACTGTAATTTCTATGTAATTGTATGTAACTCTATACCATTTTTGTGTATCCTGAGCTTTTCTCTTGGTTGAAGAATGAATGCTTTTAATTGTTTGTAACTGCCTCTGAATCTGTTATGGAAGGTAATGCTTCAAAGGCAACAACTACAACTTGTATTTATTTAATTCCTTTAACATAGTAAAATGTTCCAAGGTGCTTCACAGGAGTGTTGTCAAACAAAATTTAACTAGGCAGGCATGGTAACATTCCTCTCACCATAATCTCCATCCCATGAACTGAAACATCTGTCACCACAGCAGCTAGAATAAAATGCCTCAGTCCAGCAACAGCAATGCTGTGCCCAAATACAGCACTCACAGCATATGACCAAATGAATGTGGGTCCAGCTCAGCATGCTGCGTGCTCAGCATTTTATTATTGTGCAATCACAGAAATGTCACTGAACCTAATGTCTGCTCCCACAAGCTGGTCCCTTCCTGTCATTCTGAGTAAGTTTTATTCTCTTGTCTAATCTGTTGCTTCTTCTCAGTGAAATCTCTATGGCAGGAGCCCGAGAAGTGCCAGCTGAGTGCCACTGAGAGGCTCCGCGATGCAAGAGGTTCTGCAGCACAGGCAGCATGGATATCAGGAGGTCCTGCTTGAGGAAGCTGGCTTTCAGCTGGTGTGGTTGCAGTCTGGCCCAGGCCCCTTTCAGGGTTCTGTAAAATCATTGGGGTGGGGACTAGACTGATTTGAATGTGGTGTCATCTGGAGAAACAGGACCCTAACCCATTCCAGGTCCAGCCTGCCCCTGCTGCTTATTCGCACATCACTGTACCCACTGGTTTGTGAGAGGGCAGATTCAGGACTGACAGTACAAAAGACCTGACCTCATCTCCTGCCTTACCTGGCCAAGTTCATCAGTTATCCTTACCAATGAGGACATCAGCTTGGAGCTCAAGGCCTCTGTAGCAGCCATCTGAGCTGTCATAAGGCCTCTGCAATGAGAGGTCACACTGCAGATGTTCCTAGAACTGTATCATCGCTATTCCCTGCCGAAGCAACCTTCACGTGTGGTTGCTGAAATTCTTCACATTTGATGCCAGTTGTTGAAAGCAACGAGACAGATTTCCCAATGACTACAACAATTTGTTGCACTCCAAAGGCATTGGGCTGGATTTTTGGTTGTCTATCGACTCAGTTAGCAGCCAGAGCGTTAATGCGATCATTAGAGCTTATCAACCTTACATGCAGCTTTTAGCGCCCCGATGGAAAATTCATTAGAGATTCACTAGAGGCGCAAATCATTGGTGCCTAATTGCTGATGATCATTCCAATCATGACGTTATCCTGGTGCAATGCGCACACTTGTGCCCTGGTTGCTAAATTCGGTGTGTGCGCCTCATTGAGCTCCCGCCAATAACAACGTCTGGAAAGACAGTCGGTACAGGCTGCAGAGTCGTTAACTGCTGGCTACTTAAAGGGATGAGGATGCGCTTCTTTCGGAGATCACAGTCAGTGCAACGTTTACACAGTGCATGGTAGTGAACCTTCAAGTTTGCAGCGACAGACAGAAATAACAGTTCAGCTTGAGAAAAAGTCATTTCTAAAACTTTAATGGGGCATTACTAGTTTGCCAGCATCGCATTCTACATGCAAAGCATCATGAAGAGAGAACAGCTGTTGGTTATATCAGCGGCCGAAGGAGGAGTGGCTTGAGAAGTCGGGGAGGGAGGCCTTCCCCGCCATGGCTTTACCAGAAGCAACGCTCATACCTGGACCTGTCCAAGGAGTAGTGAGTCAGAAGGCTGAGCTTCCGAAAGAAGGTCATTACAGAGATATGCCATCTCCTGCAGGAAGACCTGCAACCTCACATCAGAACCAGGACTATGCTGCCCCTCGTAGTGAAGGTCACGGTGGCACTTATCTTCTACTCCTCTGGCTCCTTCCAGGCTGCATCAGGGGATATATGCAGCATCTCACAATTCGCAGTACATCGCTGCATCTGCAACATCACACGGGCTGTCTACACATGCAGAATGGACTTCATTACGTTCCCGATGACCAGGGAGAAACAGAATGAGCAGACATGTGGGTTTTCCAGGATAGCGGGCTTCCCAACAGTGCAAGGAGCAATTGACTGCATGCACAGGGCCTTGCGAGCACCAGTCTAGAATGCAGAGGTCTTCAGAAACAGAAAGGGATACCACTCCATAAATGTACAGCTGGTGTGCAACCACACGCAGAGCATCCTCGTAATCAATGCTCGGTATCCTGGAAGCGCAAATGATACGTTTATCCTCCGGGAGAGCACTGTGCCATGACTGTTTCAGCCACCATGGGAAGGCCGAAGCTGGCTGCTCGGGGACAAGAGATACGGCCTGGCCACCTGGCTAATGACCCCCTGTCTGCAACCCCGCCACAGAGCCGGAGGAATAGTATAATGAGAGCCACGCCACCACCTGCAACATCATAACGTAGACTAGGGGCCGGCTTATATACAGTGCTCCCAAGGGATGCTGGGATCCCCTGGGACTTCAGGGGATAAGCTCCCTGGTGGCGGAACATGAGATTGCATGCTTTATAGATGCATAACATCACTCCCCCCCCAAAGTCAAAGTGAAAACTATTTACAAGGTGAGGCGGTCGGGAGCCTTTCTTTCCCTGGTGAACTGCCTCGGTACAAATGTCTGTTCTGATGTGTTGGCTGTGCACTCTCTGGGCTGGCGTGTTGTTGGCCCTGCAGGGCTGCTAGGTGAGCCCGGCCTTGCTGGGCTGTTGGGCATGATGGGTTCGATTTCCTGGTCCGGGGTGGTTTCGTTGATCCTTTGGGTGTGTGTTGTGGGCTCAAAAAAGGTGGTGTCTGCTGTGGGTTGTTCAGGGCAGTCTGTGAACCGCAGCCTCGTTTGGTCCAGGTGCTTTCTGCAAATTTGTCCATTGTCTAGTTTGACTACAAACACCCTATTCCCTTCTTTAGCTATCACCGTGCCCGCTCTCCATTTGGGACCATGTCCATAGTTTAGCACATACACAGGGCCATTCAGATCAATTTCCCGTGACACAGTGGCGCGACCATCGTTTACATTATGTTGTTGCCGCCTGCTCTCTACCTGATCATGCAGGTTGGGGTGAACCAGCGAGAGTCTGGTCTTAAGTGTCCTTTTCATGAGTAGCTCGGCCGGGGGCACCCCTGTGATCAAGTGGGGTCTCGTGCGGTAGCTGAGCAGTACTCGGGTCAGGAGGGTTTGGAGTGAGCCTTCTGTGACTCGTTTAAGGCTCTGTTTGATGGCTTGTACTGCCCATTGGAGGCTGGTTTAAACGAGGCCGAGTTGACATGTTTGATCCCATTGTTGGTCATGAATTCTTTAAATTTGGCACTGGTGAAACATGGCCCGTTGTCACTGACCAGTATGTCAGGCAGGCCGTGGGTGGCAAACATGGCCCTCAGGCTTTCAATGGTGGTGGTGGCAATGCTCCCCGACATTATTTCATATTCAATCCATTTTGAAAAAGCATCCACCATCACCAGGAACATTTTACCGAGAAACGGGCCCGCATAGTCGACATGGATCCCCGACCATGGTCTGCAGGGCCAGGACCACAAACTTAGTGGTGCTTCTCTGGGCGCGTTGCTCAATAGAGCACATACTGTGCAATGCCGTACACAGGACTCTAATTCAGAGTCGATCCCGGGCCACCACACATGGGATCTGGCTATCACTTTCATCATTACTATACCCGGGTGTGTGCTGTGGAGATCCGAGATGAATGTCTCCCTTCCCTTTTTTGGTAGCACTACGCGGTTACTTCACAACAGGCAATCTGCCTGAATGGACAGCTCGTCCTTTCGCCGCTGGAACGGTTTGATTGGCTCTTGCATTTCAACAGGGATGCTGGCCCAGGTCCCATGCAGTATACAGTTTTTTACTATGGACAGCAGAGGATCTTGGCTGGTCCAAGTCCAAATCTGGCGGGCCATGACAGGTGATTTATCATTTTCAAATGCTTCCATGACCATCAACAAGCCTGCGGGCTGTGCCACCTTCAACAAGTTTGCAGGTTGCGCCATTTCCACCCCCGCGGTGGGCAATGGTAGCCGACTGAGAGCATCCGCACAGTTCTCGGTGCCTGGCCTGTGGTGGATGGTATAGTTATATGCTGATAGCGCAAGTGCCCACCTTTGTATGCGGGCTGAGGCATTAGTATTTATCCCCTTGTTTTCAGTGAGCAGGGATGGGAGGGGCTTGTGATTGGTTTCCAGCTCAAATTTGAGACCAAACAGGTACTGATGCATTTTCTTTACCCCGAATACACACGCTATTGCCTCTTTCTCAATTATGCTGTAGGCCCTCTCGGCCTTAGACAAGCTCCTGGAGGCATAGGCGACAGGTTGCAACTTCCCCGCAACGTTAGCTTGTTGTAATACACATCCGACTCCGTACGACGATGCATCACATGCTAGCACAAGTCTTTGACACGGGTTATACAATACAAGCAGCTTGTTGGAGCATAACATGTTTCTGGCTTTCTCAAAAGCAATTATTTGTTTTTTTTCCCCATACCCAGTTCTCACCATTGCGCAATAACACATGTAGGGGCTCTAAAAGTGTGCTTAACCCCGGTAGGAAGTTACCAAAATAGTTGAGGAGTCCAAGGAATGACCGTAGCTCTGTGATGTTCTGTGGCCTGGACACGTTCCTGATAGCCTCTGTCTTGACGTCTGTGGGCCAAATGCCGTCCGCCGCAATCTTTCTCCCCAAAAACTCCACTTCTGTTGCCATGAAGATGCATTTCGACCTCTTCAGCCGCAGTCCTATGCAATCCAGTCGCTGAAGGACCTCCTCCAGGTTTTGTAGGTGCTCGGCGGTGTCCCGACCCATGACCAATATGTGGTCCAGAAAGAGCACCGTGTGTGGTACTGACTTGGGTAGGCTCTCCGTGTTTCTCTGGAAGATCGCTGCAACCGACCAAATTCCAAACGGGCATCTGTTGTAGATGAACAGTCCCTGTTGATGCAGGCGAGGCTCTTTGAAGACTCCTCCAGCTCCTGCGTCATGTAGGCCAAAGTCAGGTCACGCTTGGTGAACGTCTTGCCTCCTGCCAACATCGCAAATAGGTCGTCTGCCTTAGGTAGCGGGTATTGGTCCTGTAGCAAGAAACGATTAATAGTTACTTTATAATCGTTGCAAATCCTGACCGGACCATCACTTTTGAGTACTGGAAGAATTGGGCTGGCCCACTCGCTGAATTCCACTGGGGAGATGATGCCCTCACGTTGCAGCCTATCCAGCTTGATTTCCAACTTTCCCTCATCATGTGAGGTACCGCTCGTGCCTTGTGGTGAATGGGTCGTGCCTCTGGGACCAAGTGGATCCGTACCTTCGCCCCAGAAAAGTTTCCAATGCCTGGCTCAAAAAGGGAAGGAAATTTGTTAAGAACCTGGGTACATGAGGTCTCATTGACATGTGATAGCGCTCGGATGTCATCCCAGTTCCAACGGATTTTGCCCAGCCAGCTTCTTTCAAGCAGTGTGGAGCCATCGCCTGGGACAATCCAGAGTGGCAGGTCGTGCACCGTGCCCTCGTAGGTGACCTTGACCATGGCGCTGCCCAGGACAGTGATCAGCTCTTTGGTGTACGTTCTCAGTTTCGTGTGGATGGGGCTCAGGGCTGGTCTGAATGCCTTGTTGCACCACAGTCTCTCAAACATCTTTTTACTCATGATGGATTGGCTAGCGCCAGTGTCCAGTTCCATGGCTACGGGTAAGCCATTCAATTTTACGTTTTGCATTATAGGTGGACATTTCCTCGAAAATGTGTGCACCCCGTGTACTTCAGCATCTGCCTCCTCTCTCTGAGGCTCGAAAGTGCTTTGATCCACCATGGACCGATCTTCCTCTGCCACGTGGTGGTTAGCAGGTTTTGCAGAGCTTGCAGCTCGTTTGCAAGCTCGTTGGAGGTGCCCCATTGTTCCACAGCTCTTGCAAACATACCCTTTGAAGCGGCATGAATCGGCTGAATGGAAGCCTCTACAATGCCAATAAGGTGTGAATTGCCTTGCATTCATCCTTTGTTGGGGACTCTGAGTCATCTGGGTCACCTGAGGCCTGCTGGCAGTTGCAGACCTGTGGGTTCTGCCCTGTACATTTCTGCTCGCAAACATAGTTCCAGTTAATTTATGAACATTACTAGCACTTGTGTGCTGAGAGATTTTTTGGTGATATCACTGCTGGATATAAACGCCAGTGATATTGCAATGGCCTTACTGAGGGTCGGTGTCTCTACAGTCAAAAGTTTTCGTAGGATGGTCTCGTGGCCAATGCCCAGTACAAAAAAGTCTCTGAGCATTTGCTCCAGGTAGCCATCAAACTCACATTGTCCTGCAAGTTGCTTTAGCTCGGCGATGTAGCTCGCCACTTCCTGACCTTCAGATCGCTGACATGTGTAGAACCGATACCTCGCCATCAGCACGCTCTTCCTTAGGTTAACATGCTCCCGAACCAGTGTACACAGCTCCTCATACAACTTATCTGTGGGTTTCACCAGAGCGAGAAGATTCTTCATGAGACTGTAGGTCGGTGCCCCGCAGACTGTGAGGAGGACCGCTCTCCTTTTTTACAGCGCTTCCTTCTCTGTCCAGCTCATTGGCTACAAAGTACTGGTCTAGCCATTCGACATAGGCTTCCCAGTCCTCACCCTCCGAGAACTTCTCCAGGATGCCCACAGTTTGCTGCATCTTTTCGCTGGATTTGTATTCTCATCGCCAGTTATTGTGTTCCCAACACAAATGAGGTTGCACATATGGAGGATATAGTAACAGTGACCTCAGTCTTTAATAAGACATTCCAGAGTGAGGAACAGGCCTTAGGGGCCGGCTTATATACAGTGCTCCCAAGGGATACTGGGATCCCTTGCGACTTCAGTGGATGATCTCCCTGGTGGCGGAACATGGGAGTGCATGCTTTACAGATACACAGCATCGCTGAAGACCTGTGACTGCATATGAAGAGTTAAAAGGTGTTGTTGGTGTCCTCAGGTTGAGTCAGGAGCTGGAAGGTGAAAGACGCTTGGATGGGCGGGTCATGTCTGGGGAGGCTATAGAGAGCTTTAAGGGTGTCTGCAGCAACAGGTAGAATGACCTGGCACACATAGAGAAGGTGTGGACAATGTCAATCAGTGAGGCTCACATGAAGGCATTGCAAGGATAATGTAACGGGTACTCATCCTGATGATCGCAGTCAGGTCATTGAATTTCTTGCGACATTGAGTCATGGTCCTCAGCACTGTGTCGCGGGCAGAAATGTGCTGTGCAACCACCCTTCACGCCTCCTAAACACTCTGGGGATGGCTCTCATCCCCCTCCAGACAGCAGGGCATTTTGCTGCCGTTCCACGGCCTCCGGTAATGCCTCAAGGGTCGCAGCCAACAAGCGGTGCGCTCGTTGTCTGCCTGCCTGCACTTCCATCTTCCCGCTCTCCAGCCAGTGAGAATCTTGAACTGAGCATGTGCATACCCGATTTGCCATGCATTTAAGAGTCAGCTTTTCCCGGAATCTGATTCGGAGTTCCGCGCATGCTACAGGTGATGAACCAAATGTGGCCAAGCCGATGCTGTGATGGTCAGTAACAGAGGGAACATAACATGTGGGACACATGTTGAAAGGGGAATTGGGGTTGTGTTCACTGGTATCACAGGCAACTGATTTGGTCCTGGATATCCCAGCCTGAAAGGGGTTGTCTGGGTTACCTCCTCCTCTTCTGCTTCCTCCTCTCTCTGTGAGCAACTTGTCCCCTTTGCTGCCTCTGCTCAATCTCCATGTGAAGCTACAGCCTAATGGGTACAGCAACTAGAGCCCCCAGGACTGGGAGCAAGTGGTGTTTTCAGACGCTTTCTTTTACATGCCAAAGCCTTGCAAATGTCCAACAGCACTCCCTAAACTCCTGCACACTTTAACAACTTTTTAAATCTACTGCAACAACCCACTGCTCCAATAAAATGTAAAGAAACAACTCCAAAAGCAAAAATCTAAACTTACCTTAATGTTGTTTGTGTCCCTTTAAGAAGCATTGGCAGTGACTCCATTGTACTGCTGCAAGCATGTTCTTCCGTGCATGGTTTGAAGAGGTCGTTATTAAGAGTGACGATGTCCAAAATCCCAGATCATGCACGCCGATTGATGTCACGATCTGAATCATTTAAATATAGGAAGTGAGCGCATGCAACGGCAACGCTGCCGACCTGCCCAAAGCAAGTGGAAATGAAGCGGCTGCCATTTTTTCTTCCAAATTGGCCTTATTGGCCGGCGCTAATGATTCCAATTTCCTGGCCTATATTCTGTGATCCTGGAATTCGGGGGTCCCTGTTTCAATACTAGAAGTGCAGCAAGTCGGGACATCTATCTCAAATCACAGGGCTAGGATGATTTAAAAAGTCAGAGTGGACAGCCTGCACCTGTAAAGGTACAACTCAGGTTCCTTTCACATGTGCCTCACCGATACCTAGAGCAGCAGGGAGCTTGAAGCTGTGTGTCATCAATTATCTTTGCTCATTGAAATGTTTGGCGCCATGGAAAGGCCCTGAATGGATCGTATGCTGGCTCTTAGCAGGCATGCCTTCCACAGGGATTATAGAGGGTTAAGTAAGTGGAATTCCTGCAGTAACATGTGTGCGTCCTCCAGACATGCCCCAAAGCTGCCAGCAGATTTGTGTTAGAGCAGCTGTCCATCCACCCTCTTGATTGTGATTTGGGCCATGACTTGCATAGGGCAGAGGCCTAGTAGATGTGGATCTGCTGTCAATTCATGAAACTCCGCGAGGTGAAGTTGCACCCTACCCCATACCATTAATTTTAACCCCTGTATTCTCTCATTAATTTTTTTTAAATTCGGAACATATGAAAATAAAACCTAATAGGTGATACCAAAGAGGACAAAATTACCCTCCACCCGAAATGGGATGCACCGACCGATTTTTTGTATGCATTATCGCCTCAATGAATTGAGTGGACATTAGAGCGTAATTCGTGACTATGAGCAAAAAAGAATTTTGCTCAAGTTAGTTGTCGAGGTGTCGGGGACCTCAGTTCATGACCTCACCGCCACTCAATACCGCAAAAGGTTTAACGACATCACTTGAATGGTGAAAGTGAGTACATTTTCCCCCAACATCTGCCCTTCCATCTCTGAGCCTCTCCTTTCCCTAATCTTATTTCCCACCTTCACTATACAGCCAGTGATGCACCATTTGAGTGCTGAGGCATCTATATCTCTTTGTGCATACTCACAATTGAGGTTCCCTTTCATCTGAGAGTTACAATTGCATGTAATGGAGCAACAGTTGCATTAATTGCGATGCGTGATTAAACTGCTACACAATTCTTTGCTTTGCAGTCCAAGGTGTCACATAACCGTTTGGAGCAAGAGAGGACTGGTGGGGGTGAGGCTGATATCCAGCAGCTCACTGACATCGAGGAGAGGGTGCATCAGCTATTGGGCCCACATGTTGCCTGCCAGTGGCCGCAGGCAATGTGGATCCTGCTGGGGGCAGAATCAGTAAGTGAAGGCCTTCCTTTAATGCCATATCTCCCTGAATGTGCGAATGCCTATCAGTCAATTGGTGATGAATATGTGCAAGTTGCTTACTGGATAGTGCAATGCGCTACCTCACCCTCACGGAACATTGGGCCATTTATGCTTCTAGATGATGCCCTGAGTGTGAGCCAGATTCAGACCGAGAGCCTTGAGCCAAGTGCAGAGATTGGCGGCACGTCCGATGAGGGCGATGAAGAGGGGATACTGCTGTGAGCACCGTGTCACTGCTTCCTGTACTCCCATGCACCAGCTCAGATACTGGGGGTACACGGTCATTGCAGTTAGATTTAGGAGAGGGGTCTGCACTGGGTGATGCACTGGGGCTGCAGCATGGTGAAGGGCAAAAGGAACCTCGGGTGCGATCTCTCCGGAGGGCGACTTCGCACGCGAGTTCTGCTGGAGAAGACTCAGATAAGCCCATCGATGTGGCGGCTTTTGAAACAAGGATGCAGGCCATGGATTCGTAGATGATGGGGGCAATGGCAAGGGTGCCCGAGAGCCTGTTGCAAGTGGTGAGGAGCGCAGAGGTGTCATCCTCCCACATTGCAGACAGCTCTGTGCACACCATGGAGCCCATCATTGCCAGTGTGCGGACGATGGTGGACTCGCAGAATGACCGTGCGGATCCAGCTATGGTGACGCGTGTCGTGGGCGATGTGGCAGCTGCCATTACAGCACATGCACAAGGAACCAACGTCTCAGTGCTGTATTGGAGAGGATAGTCACTGGTCTGGAAGCTCAGAATGCTTTCATGCACTCTGGGCAACAGGCCACGGACCGTCTCACTGCTGTCGTGTCTGGTGGCATCGAGACTGTGTCTGCCCTCTTGAAGCCTCAGCTGGATGTTACGCGAGCTCTGACTGCTGCCATCATGGCTGGGTCTACCACAGTCCACCGGGGATCTTCCGGTGCCACCCCACCCCACCCACCTGTGCTCCAGCAGATTGGTGGGGATTCTGAGGTGCTGCCCCGGGGGAGTGGCGCTGGGTCATTGGAGCAGGATTCTGATGTGCTCTCACATGGTCACAGCAGTCCTGAGCCAAGCCCTCCCACTCCGCCATTGCTACCAACCATGGCTTCGCCCCAGCCAATCCAGACTGATGGCGCGGAGTCTGATGTGGCCCAGTCTGCAGTCGGCCCTTCCATGGCCAGAGCTGGTCAAGGGCATCCGAAAAGGACATCTGTAGCATCTACAGTTCAAATAGAGCAGCCTTTCCACAGCCATGATGCAGCCACAGTGGAGACACTATGGCGTGGTTGTAGAATAGGTAGGCATAAGAGGGTTGAATAAAGGACTGCACAAGGGTGAGAATTGATAATGTGGATGTTTTATGGACCATTATTTATTGTGTAATAAGTCTTTTATTTTGGGTTTGAATATCTGTGAAGTCTCTCATTTCACTGTGGGGAATGATGTATGAAAGGGCTCATTGGTTTGGCCATGAAGATGCACAGATGAAGGCTTAAGTGCGCATGAACTCAACAGAAATGAACAGTATGAGACGATCTCGGACTTCTCTTGCAGGGTTCAGATGGTGACGCCGCCTCCTGCGTGGCTGCCAACCTGCATCCTGGTCCTTCGCCTGTGCCCCCTCCTCCTCCTCCTGTGCGTCGTGCTCCTGATCCTCCTTAGGTGGTACTGCTGCCTCGTCCTCCAATGGCTGTGCCCTCATGATTGCCAGGTTGTAAAGCATGCAGCAGACGACGATGAATCGGGAGACCCGCTCAGGCGAGTATTGCCGCACTCCTCCTGAGCGATCCAGGCATCGGAACCTCTGTTTAAGGATTCCGATGGTCTGCTCAATGCTACACCTGGTGATTTAATGACAGTCATTGTACAATTGCTGCGCAGCAGTCCTGGGGTTGTGAAAGGGAGTCAGCAGCCAAGTGCACAGTGGGTAGCCCCTGTCTCCAAGGAGCCAGAGCAATCTTGATTTGGGGCAGCAAACACACCTGGCACACTGGTCTGCCGCAGGATGAAAGCATCATGGCTGCAGCCAGAATACCAGGCTTCAATTGTCATGATTTTGCGGTTGCGGTCGCACACCAGCTGGACATTGAGGGAGTGGAATCCCTTGCGGAACATCTCGGGATTGTACTGCGGCACCCTCACTGCAACGTGGGTGCAGTCTATGGCGCTCTGAAAGCTGGGGAAGCCCGCAACCCTCACGAACCCGGTCTGCCACTTCAACTGCTTCTCCCTGCTAATTGGAAGGATATGTCGTTCCTCCTCCTCTTAAAAAGAGCATCTGTGATCTGACAGATGGAGCAATGCACGGCAAATTGTGAGATGTTAGAGATGTCTGCTGTTGCAGCTTGAAAAGATCCAGTCACATAGAAATTCATGGCGATGGTGACCTTTGATGCCACTGTCAGAGCAGTCCTCAGCCTTGTTTGAGGCTGCAGATCTGGCTGTAGGAGATTGCACAGCTCCGTGACAATGTATTTGTGGAATCGCAGTCTCTGGAGACACTGGTCATCAGTGAGGTCCATGTATGAGAACTGCTGTCTGTAGACCCTTTGACGATAGGGCCTTCTAGCACCACATCTATGTACGCATCTGACAGCTGCCTCATTGCCTTCTCCCTGCTGCTGATGTTGGTCCTCACCCTCTGCAGCCTGGTGCTGGCAAACATGTCCCTCCTGTTGTTGCTGCCTCCTCTCCATCTGCCTCACTCTGTGGTGCTGGGGGTCTGTGTCCCTGACCTTCCTCCTGGCAGCAGGCCCTTCCTGAGGTCCTCTCTGGTGCACCTTTCTGTTTTGTGCTCTGACTTCATCTCCATGGCCTTCTATATCTTGTTCACCCATGTCAGCTGGGTCCCTTGCCCACTGCCTCCCCTTCTGTTGGAGCCGGCACCGCCTTCTCCTGCGTGCCTCCCTGCCGCGCACAATGTGCAGGAGGCATTCCGCTGCCAGCACTGAGTCCATTTTTTAAACCTGGTCAAAGACAACCTCCTCAATCAGCGTTCTCTCTTGCTCACTATGAAGAGGCAGGCTCACTAATGTCCATTCTCACAAGTGCAACTTTCAATGCTTATAAGCCTCAAAAGAAATCTGGTCGACAACAATGGTGGGAGCCGCACTACGCCATTACATGCCGCTGGCGGTCTTCATCCCACAGTGTGCACCGACACAAAAACCTGTCATTGGCCCCGACAAGCGGCCGGAAGCCGATTTCAGGGCAATTTGGTTTCTGGGGCGGGACCGAGGTGGTGCGCGTTTTGATTACGTAGTTACCGATACATACGCAGGAGCAGGGCGAAAGTGGAGGGAACGGAGCGGTGACATACACCGCCACAAAAAACAGAGGGCAATGTCGCGAGCGTCGGACACTCTGCGCCGACTTTGCGGGCAGTTTGCACCGATCCATGGCTGCTGCTTTCAGGCGGCCACAGCACTGATTGAAAGGGGCAATTTCCGGCCCCTAAATATTAACAGAGATAATGAGGGATAAATTGGGGTCATTTGCATGACCCGTTAGTGCCCCCGGGGCTAACGAGGCGCAAACGACTTTTCACCCTGACGTGGTGCTGCTAATGACTCTCATTAAATTCCGTTGGAGTTTAGTGGCAGCGGTAACCGGTAGCATCGCGCTCCACTGCGCTGGCGATGACAACGTCATCACCGCAAGCAGCACCCGGTTTCCACCCCTGAACAGAATTTGGCTCGTGCTCCCTGAAGCTGCGCCATGCAATAATAGCAACAGCTTCAGGGGATGTGAACAGGGCAGCAGGTTAAAGGTGAGATGGCAGGCGGGTCAATAAAATGTGCCAACTTTCTTGTTGCGCTTCTTTGCCGCTTTGAACGCGGGGTCCGTGCTGCGATCTGGCAGCCCGACACTCCGTTTAAGTGCTGGACTGGTGGCACGGCACCCTGCTCCCTGGTGGTCCAGGTAGGGCCCCGCAGAGTTGGCAACTTGGACCCTCCCCTTCATTGAAGAGAAGGGCCCCTCCTACATGGCAATGCTATGTGGCCCAGTGCCCCACTCCTGACCTGTCCGCCTGGTTAGCGCCCCAGAGAGGAAATGGAGCATGTTGTTTTGTGCTCCACTTCCTCTTGGGGGAGGTAACCCCAATTTCGAGAGCAGGGCAGGACTTCCGCATCTGGCACAAAAAAGTCCCACCTCGCAGATGTTAATGCCCCCAAACGGGGCGCAACAGAATTTCTCGGCCAATATGTCCAAAGGGAATATTGGATTTATATTTTTCTTAGTTATTCCTCTCATTCCTGTCATTGATTCATCTCTTCATTGCCCATTTACTTCATATTCCCTGCCATCTCTTATTATCACTTTTGCTTGTCTTTCTCATTTCTTACTCTATGAACTGTATCAAATATTGATTTCTTCTCTCCTCTCTCACTTTCTCCTTTCCATATCTTCTCCTATACCTTGTCAATCCTCATTCACTTTCATTCCTGCTGTTGTTTATACCCCATCCCTTTTCATTTTCCAACTTGGTCCAGTTTCTTCCTGTTATCTGTTTGCTCAACTACTTATCCATCATACTCTCCACTTCTCTTTCTGTACCTCTTTTCCATTTATCTCTGTAGGAACCTATCTTATCCTAATTAATTTCTCATAACAACACGGTTGGGTCTGATGTTGAAAGTGCATGCAAGACTGTTTCTTTCAACAATGCACCATTGCCTCACTCTTCTACTTCCAGCCATCAACTGCTGATCTTGCTCTGCAATATTTTGAGCCCAAGTTTGCCCCCTCTGCTAGAACAGCGCTCCTCCATGAGGCGCGGCAACTTTGTAGTACAGAAACGGCGCCGATTACTTACCTCTGTATTTTCCCCGTTGGTTCCAGGCCTGTGGCCTGTGGCACAGCGCATCAGAACACGTGGAGGGGGGAGCTACAGCCCTGCACTGAAAAGAGTGGCGGCAGCTGCATGTGTGCATAGTGGAGCCAGCGCGCGTGCGCAGTGGAGTCAGTGCGTGTGCACAGTGGAGTCAGCGCGTGTGCACAGTGGAGTCAGCGCGTGTGCACAGTGGAGTCAGCGCGTGTGCACAGTGGAGTCTGCGCGTGTGCACAGTGGAGTCTGCGCGTGTGCACAGTGGAGTCAGCGCGTGTGCACAGTGGAGTCAGCGCGTGTGCACAGTGGAGTCTGCGCGTGTGCACAGTGGAGTCAGCGCGTGTGCACAGTGGAGTCAGCGTGTGTGCACAGTGGAGTCTGCGCGTCTGCGCAGTAGCTCCTGGCCCTCCCAGCGCATCCTGTCTCCGGGCGACCCTATCCCTGGCTGAAGAGATGACGCGATGTTCGCCGCCCTTATCCCAGGCCATGTGGCCTGCCGCACAGGCCAGCCACTGCCTTCCCGCGCTGAGGGCTACAAGAGACAGGTTGGTGGGGGAAGAATTTTGATCGGGGTGGGGGGCGGGGGGGAGGGGAAGAGTTTTGATCCGGTTGGGGGGGGGAAAGAAAAAAAGGATCTTCAAAGATTTTCCAGTATTTAATATCTAACTATCTTCAGTAAAAATATACTCAGTTTAATCTGGCTGATAGCACCTGCACCCTGTCCAGTCTCGTTGCTTGGGACTTAAAAAAAAACTAGCATTCCTATCATAACACTGTCATCTGGAGGCTACCTGCGCTTATCTCTTAACTCACCGAAGGGTTTTTCAGAATGCACAAAAGTGTCCACTTACTCTGGCCTAACTGAGTTTGGAGTAAGTTTTAGCTGGCTAAATTTGCTTAACTGGCCAAAACAGGAGTAAGTGGTTGGTAACGCCACCTTTTGAAAAAAAAATGAACTAAAAAAACACCTAACTAACTCACTTACACTGGAGCAACTTAAATGGGGAGAATTGTGATTTTTAAGTTACGCCAAAAAAATCTAGTTGCTCCAATAAAAAGGGAGCAACTGCTGGGGAAATTTGGACCCATAGTCCTTTGCTTCAGCCCATTACTTCTCTGATTTTCAGTCAACACATTTAGAAAGAAAGCTGTGCACAGAGGGAGGTTATGCATTTCTTCATATTTACAGCTATAAATATGAAACATAGAAGCATAGAAATATCGAAAATAGGTGCAGGAGTAGGTCATTCGGCCCTTCGAGCCGGCACCACCATTCAATATGATCATGGTTGATCATGCAACTTCAGTACCCCACTCCTGCCTTCTCTCCATGCCCACTGATCCCTTTAGCCATAAGGGCCACATCCAACTCCCTTTTGAATATATCCAAACGAACTGGACTCAACAACTTTCTGTGGTAGAGAATTCCTTAGGTTCACAATTCTCTGGATGAAAAAGTTTCTCCTCATCTCGGTCCTATATGGCTTACCCCTTATCATTAGACTTGGGCCCCTGGTTCTGGACTTCCCCAACATCGGGAACATTCTTCCTGCATCTAACCTGTCCAATCCCATCAGAATTTTAGATGTTTCTATGAGATCCCCTCTCATTCTTCTAAATTCCAGTGAATATAAGCCTGGTCGATCCAGTCTTTTTTCATATGTCAGTCCTGCCATCCCGGGAATCAGTCTGGTGAACCTTCACTGCACTCCCTCCCTCAAAAGCAAGAATGTGCTTCCTCAGATGAGGAGACCAAAACTGTACACAATACTCAAGGTGTGGTCTCACCAAGGCCCTGTACAACTGCAGCAAGACATCCCTGCTCCTATACTCAAATCCTCTCACTTTGAAGGCCAGCATATCATTTGCTTTCTTAACTGCCTGCTGTACCTGCATGCCTACTTTCAATGACTGATGTACCATGACACCCAGGTCTTGTTGCACCTCCCCTTTTACTAATCTGTCACCATTCAGATAATAATCTGCCTTCCTGTTTTTCCACCAAAGTGGATAACGTCACACTTATCCACATTATACTGCATCTGCCATGCATTTGCCCACTCACCTAACCTGTCCAAGTCACCCTGCAGCTTCTTAGCATCCTCCTTACAGCTCACACTGCCAATCAGCTTAGTGTCATCTGCAAACTTGCAGATATTACATTCAATTCCTTTGTCTAAATCATTAATATATATTATAAATAGCTGGGGTCCCAGCACTGAACCTTGCGGTACCCCACTAGTCACTGCCTGCCATTCTGAAAAGGATCGGTTTATTTCCACTCTTTGCTTCCTGTCTGCCAACCAGTTCTCTATCCACGTCAATATAATACCCCCAATCCCATGTGCCTTAATTTTGCAGACTAATCTCTTGTGTGGGACCTTGTCAAACGCCTTTTGAAAGTCCAAATACACCACAGCCACTGGTTCTCCCTTATCCACTCTACTAGTTACATCCTCAAAAATTTCTGGAAGATTTGTCAAGCATGATTTCCCTTTCATAAATCCATGCTGACTTGGACTGATCCGGTCACTGCTTTCCAAATGCACGGCTATTGCATCTTTAATAATTGATTCCATCATTTTCCCTATTACCGATGTTCGGCTAACCGGTCTATAATTCCCTTTTTTCTCTCTCCCTCCTTTTTTAAAAAGTGGGGTTACATTAGCTACCCTCCAATCCATAGGAACTGATCCAGAGTCCATGGAATGTTGGAAAATGACCACCAATGCATCTCCTAATTCTAGGGCTACTTCCTCAAGTACTCTGGGATGCAGACTATCAGGCGCTGGGAATTTAACGATCTTCAATCCCATCAATTTCCCTCACACCATTTCCTGACTAATAAGGATTTCCCTCAGTTCCCTCAGTTCCTCCTTCTCGCTAGACCCTCGGTCCCCTAGCATTTTCGGGAGGTTATTTGTGTCTTCCTTAGTGAAGACAGAACCAAAGTATTTGTTCAATTGGTCTGCCATTTCCTTGTTCCCCGTTATAAATTCAACTGATTCTGACTGCAAGGGACCTACATTAGTCTTCACTAATCTTTTTCTTTTCACCTATCTATAGAAGCTTTTGCAGTCTGTTTTTATATTCCCTGCAACCTTACTCTCATACTCTATTTTCCCCCTCCTAATTAAAACTTAGTCCTCTTCTGTTGAGTTCTAAATTTCTCCCAGTCCCCAGGTTTGCTGCTTTTTCTAGCCAACTTATATGCCTCTTCCTTGGAGTTAACATTATCCCTAATTTCCTTTGTTAGCCACAGTTGAGCAATCTTTTCCATTTTATTTTTACACCAGGCAGGGATGTATAATTGTTGTAGTTCATCCATGTGATCTTTAAATGTCTGCCATTGCCTATCTACCGTCAACCCTTTAAGTATCATTCGCCAGTTTATCTGAGCCAATTCACGTCTCATACCATCGAAGTTATCTTTCTTTAAGTTCAGGACCCTAATCTCTGAATTAACATTGTCACTCTCCATCTTAATGAAGAATTCTACCATATTATGGTCACTCTTCCCCAAGGGGCCTCGTATGACAAGATTGCTAATTAATCCTCTCTCATTACACAAGACTCAGTCTAGGATAGCCTGCTCTGTCGTTGATTCCTCGAAATATTGGTCTAGAAAACCACCCTTATACACTCCAGGAAATCCTCCTACACAGTATTGCTACCAGTTTGTTTAGCCCAATCTATATGTAGATTAAAGTCACCCATGATAACTGCTGTACCTTTATTGCACGCATCCCTAATTTCCTATTTGATGCCACCCCCAACCTCACCACTACTGTTTGGTGGTCTGTACACAAATCCCACTTTCCTTACTATTGCGTTAATCTGCTCTTTAACCAGTAACGCTACCCCACCTTCTTTTCCCTTCTGTCTATCTTTCCTGAATATTGAATACCCCTGGATGTTGAGCTCCCAGCCTTGTTCACCCTGGAGCCATGTCTCTGTAATCCCAATTACGTCATATCTGTTAACAGCTATCTGCGCAGTTAATTCATCCACCTTATTACGAATGCTCCTCGCATTGAGACTCAGAGCCTTCTTTTTTTCGCACTCTTTCTTCTTTTAGAATTATGTTCTAATATGGCCCATTTTGATTTTTGCCCTTGATTTCTCTGCCCTCCATTCTTACTTTTCTCCCTTCTACCTTTTGCTTCTGCCCCCTTTTTACTTCCCTCTGCCTCCCTGCATAGATTCCCATCCCACTGCCATATTAGTTTAAACCCACCCCAACAGCACTAGCAAACACGCCGCTTAGGACAACAGTTCTGATCCTGCCCAGGTGCAGACCATTCAGTTTGTACTGGTCCCACCTCCCCCAGAACCGGTTCCAATGTCCCAGGAATTTGAATCCCTCCCCTTGCACCATTTCTCAAGCCATGTATTCATCTGAATTATCCTGCTATTTCTTCTCTGACTTGCACGTGGCACTGGTAGCAATCCTGAGATTATTACCTTTGAGGTCCTACTTTTTAATTTAACTTCTAGCTCCCTAAATTCAGTTTGTAGGACCTCATCCCGAGTTTTACCAATATCGTTGGTATCTATAGCACCACGACAGTTGGCTGTTCGCCCTCCCCCTCTAGAATGCTCTACAGCAGCTCCGAGACATCCTTGACCCTTGCACCATGGAGGCAACATACCATCCTGGAGTCTCGTCGCGGCCGCAGAAACGCCTATCTATTCCCCTTACAATGGAATCCCCTATCACTATAGCTCTCCCATTCTTTCTCCTGCCCTCCTGTGCAGCAGAGTCACCCCTGGTGCCATGAACATGGCTACTGCTGCCTTCCTCTGATGAGCCATGCCCCTCAACAGTATCCAAAACGGTGTATCTGTTTGGAGGGAGGTGACCACAGGGGACCCCTGCACTACCTTTCTTCCCTTGGTCTTTCTGATGTTCACGCATTCCCCATCTGTCTGTGTAACCTTTACCTGCGATGTGACCAGCTCACTAAACGTGCTATCCACAACGGTCCTCAGCATCGCGGATGCTCCAGAGTGAATCCATGCGAAGCTCCAGTGCCGCAATGCAGTCTGACAGGAGCTGCAGCTGAGCACACTTCCCGCACACATAGTAGACATGGACACTGGAAATGTCCCTGACTTCCCACATAGCACAGGAGGAGCATGACATGGCTTTGGGCTCTCCTGCCATGACTTAACTCTTAGATTAACTTAATTTGGCAACAATGTCAAAAGTTTTCTACTGATAAGAAAAGAAAAAGAAAAAGAAAAAGAAAAAGAAAAAGAAAAAGAAAAAATACTCACTATTCAACCAGCCAATCACTTACCCACTTGGCTCTGACATCACACTTCGATTTCTTTTTACTTCTATTTTGCCTTTTGTCCCTGCACCAGCAAGCTCCTCCCGACTGCTGCTCCTCCAACTGCCGCTGGCCTTTTATAGGCCTCGAGCCTCCCACTCCCACTGGCTCCTCCCGACTGCGGCTCCTCCAACTGCCGCTGACTTTTTATAGGCCTCGAGCCTCCCACTCCCGCTGGCTGTTCCCGATTGCTGCTCCTCTGACTGCCACTGGCCTTTTATAGGCCTCGAGCCTCCCACTCCCGCAGGAAGCTCCCAACTGCTCAAGCAAAAGGAAATTTGTTGTACTGTGAACCATCACATATTATTGTGACCCCTTTTCGCATGGAGCAAACTGCTTTCATCACACTGGGTATGTGATACAAAATCACCTCACGTGTTATATTGGCTACCTAATCTAAAGAAGAAATCATCCTGATTGTACCATTTTGGCCTATGATTGCATGACAGAAAGCAAAATAATAATACTGTCACACTAATAGGTATGCTCTGCTGACAATTTGTAATAACAACATAAGATAAAAGCATTTCAGCAATCAAATATGGAGCAGAAACACATTTCAAGATTGTAGGTCCTTTACTTTGGCACCAGAATTGGACTTCCAATATAGGATGCTGCCATACGAGGACAATAGCATCCTGATTGGCCACCAGAGGGGCCAGCCAAAGTCTCAGCCAGTCAGCAACCAATAAAAACTAGCAGAAACCAGTATTGCTGAAAGGTCTATCTGATGTTCGAGAGTACATTGCGCTAAAAAAATTAAATAGATATTAAATTTCCAGTGCATTTAAGAGAAAATGAACATATTTAATTCAGCTTGGCTCAATTGGGAGCCTATTGCTTCTGAGTTGGAAGTCTGTGGCCCCGATATTAATATAAGAACATAAGAAATAGGAACGGGAGTAGGCCACCCGGCCCCTCGAACCTGCTCTGCCATTCAATAAGATCATGGCTCACCTGATCATGGACTCAGCTCCACTTCCCTGCCCGCTCCCCATAACCCCTTATTCCCTTAGCGCTCAAATATCTGTCTCTCTCCGCCTTAAATATATTCAATGACACAGCCTCCATAGCTCTCTGGGGCAGAGAATTCCATAGATTTACAAGCCTCTGAGAGAAGAAATTCCTCCTCATCTCAGTTTTAAATGGGCGGCCCCTTATTCTGAGGCTATGACCCCTAGTTTTAGTTTCCCCTATGAGTGGAAATATCCTCTCTGCATCCACCTTATCGAGCCCCCTCATTACCTTATAAGTTTTGATAAGATCACCTCTCATTCTTCTGAACTCCAATGAGTAAAGGCCCAACCTCCTCAACCTATCTTCATAAGTCAACACCCTCATCTCCGGAATTAACCTAGTGAACCTTCTCTGAACAGCCTCCAAGAATATCCTTCCTTAAATATGGGGACCAAAACTGTATGCAATACTCCACGTGAGGCCTCACCAATACCCTGTACAGTTGTAGCAGGACTTCTCTGCTTTTATATTCTATCCCCCTTGCAATAAAGGCCAACATTCCATTTGCCTTCCTATTAGTTCTGCTCAGCTGGACACAGATGCTGAATACTGGGGCTATGGTTGAGAAGGAGAATGATAGAAATGCATCGGCAACTTAGCCAAGTGTTGATAGATGTGCGACACGCACTGTCCACAATAGTGGGAAGGATGGAGGAGTCCAACTCGATCGCTAGGAGACTGGTGGAGCAGGGAATCATGAGAATGTCTGCATTGGAGACAGTGGAACTTCAAGCACAACTCTCAAATGAATCCACATAGGCCATAACCATGACCAAGCAGGAGCTGCTGCAGCTTTAAATAGGATGACAGATACCTTACCTGCAGCCTTACAGCGTGTCACTAATCTCCACCAAGCTGATCTGCAGCAGAATGGTTGGCGCTTGCCCATGAGACAGATGATGGTGAAAGGGGACAAGAAAGTGGGAACTCCATTCAAAGTGTTCCCATTCTTTACCTGTTGCCCCCATTGCTGCCTCATCTCCCGATGGCCAAGGTCAGCCCCTGCACAGGGGTTCCAAAACCTAGAGGAGTAGGCCAAAAGC
Organism: Pristiophorus japonicus; assembly: GCF_044704955.1. NCBI lineage: Eukaryota > Metazoa > Chordata > Chondrichthyes > Pristiophoridae > Pristiophorus > Pristiophorus japonicus. Next base: position 136,884,969 of record NC_091977.1, read on the forward strand.
ACCTCAGCAGTCAGGGCAGGGATCTGAGCCACAAAGGATGCACCATGTAGAAGCGATCGGAAGCGTAATTTATGAAATTGTAATTCAGCAAGGGTATGCACATGGGTGTTTGACAAAATGTTATGTTGTAAAGTTTCCTTTTTTTATAGTGCCGCATAAAATGTATTGATTAGCACCACTTCTGCATCTTGCCAACTCGCTCTTTCACTTGTTTTCATGATGAATGTCAATATATGCCGGCTCACGTTGGGAGGATGTGAAATGGTGAATGAGTGGTTGAAAGACTGTTTAGTGCAAAGGTAGGGGGAGTGATCCTGATGGTGGGTGTGAACTACAGGATTTCAGTTCTTATGTTTTGCTGTGTGAGTTAACATTAGCTAAACCTTTGCGATATTACTGCATCCCTGGCAGCAAGTTCCATCCTCCTCTTCCTCCTCCTCCTCTATTTTCTCCTCGTCAGAAGATGAGTGATGAGCCCTTTCATCATTCTCTACCTGCAATCCTCTCTGCTGTGCAATGTTGTGCAGGATGCAGCACACCACTATCATTCTCCATACCCTGGCTGTCGAGCACTGAAGGGTGCCTCCAGACCTATCCAGGCACCTGAAGCGCATCTTCAATATTTCGTTGTAGTTTTCGATGATGCACCTGGTGATCATGTGGTTCTTGTTATAGTGCTCTTGTGTTTCATTGGTAAGGTTCCTCACATGTGTCATGAGCTAAGTTTGAAGGTGGTATCCTTTGTCTCTAAAGAGCTAGCCTTTAGCTTTGCTTCCTGGAATGAAAAGGACTGGAACGTTGGACAGCAGCAGTATGAATGCATCATAAAAGCTCCCAGGAAATCTGGTGCACACCTCTATGACTGAACTATGAACCTCTTCTTGTGGTTGCACGTCAGTTGCGCGTTGCTAGATGAATATCCCTTATAGTTTATAAAAACCCCTGGTTACTGTGATTGCCACGTGTGTGCAGTCAATGGTACCCTGTACCTGTGGGAACCCAGCCAGGGAGGCGAACCCAAGTACCTGATCATTCTGGTTATTGTAATCACAGGGGAAGCTTATATAGCTTTTGCTTGTTGACCCACTGGTTGGGCAGGTTGCCTTTGCTTGTTGACCCACTGGTTGGGCAGGTTGCCTTTGCTTGTTGACCCACTGGTTGGGCAGGCTGCCTTTGCTTGTTGACCCACTGGTTGGGCAGGTTGCCTTTGCTTGTTGACCCACTGGTTGGGCAGGCTGCCTTTGCTTGTTGACCCACTGGCCGGGCAGGCTGCATTTCTTGGGTACGTGAAATGGGGAAGGCACAAGGGTGGAGTTGTGCTGACAGGAGGAACGGAAGAAAGAGGTGCATACCAGACAAAGGATAACGTACAAGGTTACTAGCCACTGGCCAAGGGCCCTGCCAAGAATGTCCAGCACTGTCTCCTCCAAGGGACGAGGTGAGGCTAGGAATAGGAGATGTGCCTCATCATTGATGCAGATTGTTGGTAGATGATTGATTGGGGGATTATGCATTGAGCAGTTTATGAGGCTAGTGGTGCAGTTGGTAGGAGACGGAGATGCATTCACTGACCTTGACCAGTGGTCTCAGGTCATGAAGCTTCTTTGTGCACTGGAGCCAGGGGATAAGGGCGACACTGCTGGCAGTGACGGCCTCGGTGATGTACTCCCACATCGTTGTTTCTGGAGAGTCTCCTGGTCCCTGTGGGTAGAGGGCCACTCTTGCAGTGCTAACCCCCTGCACAAAGCTGGAGTCCTACTTGTGAGACCCTGGGTGCCCCTTCCCTGGCTTGCTGATAGACATTTCTGCAGCCGCAATCAAGACTCCAGGATGGAATGTTGCCTCCCTGGTGCAAGCGTCAAGGATGTCTCGGAGCAACTGCAGGACATTTTGGAGGGGGTGGGTGAACAGTCAGTTGTCGTGGTGCATATAGGCACCAACGATATAGGTAAAAAACGGGATGAGGTCCTACAAGCTGAATTTAGGGAGCTAAAAATGAAATTAAAAAGTAGGACCTCAAAAGGTAATAATCTCAGGATTGCTACCAGTGCCACGTGCTAGTCAGAGCAGGAATCGCAGGATAGCTCAGATGAATACATGGCTTGAAGAGTGTTGCGGAAGGGAGGGATTCAAATTCCTGGGAAATTGGAACCAGTTCCGGGGGAGGTGGGACCAGTACAAACCAGAGTCTGTACCTGGGCAGGACCAGAACCAATGTACTAGGAGGAATGTTTGATAGTGCTGTTGGGGAGGGGTTAAACTAAGAGGGCAGGGAGATGGGAACCTATGCAGGGAGACAGAGGGAAGTAGAATGGGGGCAGAAGCAAAAGATAGAAAGAAGAAAAGTAAAAGTGGAGGGCAGAGAAACCAAAGTCAAAAATCCAAAAGGGCCACATTACAGCAAAATTCTAAAGGGGCAAAGTGTATTAAAAAAACAAGCCTGAAGGCTCTGTGCCTCAATGCGAGGTATTCGTAATAAGGTGCACGAATTAACTGCACAGGCAGCAATTAATGAATATGAACTAATTGGCATCACGGAGACATGGCTGCAGGGTGACTAAGGCTGGGAACTTAACATCCAGGGGTATTCAACATTCAGGAAGGATAGACAGAAAGGAAAAGGAGATGGGATAGCGTTGCTGGTTGAAGAGGAAATTAACGCAATAGTAAGGAAGGACATTAGCTTGGATGATGTGGAATCTGTATGGGTAGAGCTGAAGGGCAGAAAACGTTAGTGGGAGTGGTATAGAGACCACCAAACAGTAGTAGTGAGGATGGGGACAGCATCAAACAAGGAATTAGGGATGCGTGCAATAAAGGTACAGCAGTTATCATGGGCGACTTTAATCTACATATAGATTGGGCAAACTAAACTGGTAGCAATACGGTGGAGGAGGATTTCCTGGAGTGTATTAGGGATGGTTTTCTCGACCAAGATGTCGAGGAACCAACTAGAGGGCTGGCCATCCTAGACTGGTGTTGTGTAATGAGAGAGGATTAATTAGCACTCTTGTTGTGCAAGGCCCCTTGGGGAAGAGTGATCATAATATGGTAGAATTCTTTATTAAGTTGGAGAGTGACAGTGTTAATTCAGTGACTAGGGTCCTGAACTTAAGGAAAGGTAACATCGATGGTATGAGACGTGAATTGGCTAGAATAGACTGGTGATTGATACTTAAAGGGTTGACGGCAAATAAGCAATGGCAAACATTTAAAGATCACATGGATGAACTTCAACAATTATACATCCCTGTCTGGAGTAAAAAATAAAACGGGGAAGGTGGCTCAACCGTGGCTAATAAGGGAAATTAAGGTAAGTGTTAAATCCAAGGAAGAGGCACATAAATTGGCCAGAAAAAGCAGCAAACTTGAGGACTGGGAGAAATTTAGAATTCAGCAGAGGAGGACAAAGGGTTTAATTAGGAGGGGAAAAATAAAGTATGAGAGGAAGCTTGCTGGGAACATAAAAACTGACTGCAAAAGCTTCTATAGATATGTGAAGATAAAAAGATTAGTGAAGACAAACGTAGGTCCCTTGCAGTCAGATTCAGGTGAATTTATAATGGGGAACAAAGAAATGGCAGACCAGTTGAACGAATACTTTGGGTCTGTCTTCACGAAGGAAGACACAAATAACCTTCTGGAAAAAACTAGGCGACCAAGGGTCTAGTGAGAAGGAGGAACTGAAGGAAATCCTTATTAGGCGGGAAATTGTGTTTGGGAAATTGATGGGATTAAATCCCTGGGGCCTGATAGTCTGCATCCCAAGTACTTAAGGAAGTGGCCCTAGAAATAATGGATGCATTGGTGATCATTTTCCAACAGTCTATTGACTCTGGATCAGTTCCTATGGACTGGAGGGTAGCTAATGTAACAACACTTTTTAAAAAAAGGAGGGAAGTAGAAAACGGTTAATTATAGACCGGTTAGCCTGACATTAGTAGTGGGGAAAATGTTGGAATCAATTATTAAAGATGAAATAGCAGCGCATTTGGAAAGCAGTGACAGGATCGGTCCAAATCAGCATGGATTTATGAAAGGGAAATCTTGCTTGACAAATCTTCTAGAATTTTTTGAGGATGTAACTAGTAGAGTGGACAAGGGAGAACCAGTGGATGTGGTGTATTTGGACTTTCAAAAGGCTTTTGACAAGGTCCACACAAGAGATTGGTGTGCAAAATTAAGAACTGGTTGGCAGACAGGAAGCAGAGTGTCAGGATAAACGGGTCCTTTTCAGAATGGCAGGTAGTGACTAGTGGGGTGCTCAGTGCTGGGCTCAGTGCTGGGACCCCAGCTATTTACAATATACATTAATGATTTAGATGAAGGAATTGAGTGTAATATCACCAAGTTTGCAGATGACACTAAGTTGGGTAGCGGTGTGAGCTGTGAGGAGGACGCTAAGAGGCTGCAGAGTGACTTGGACATGTTAGGTGAGTGGGCAAATGCATGGCAGGTGCAGTATAATGTGGTTAAATGTGAGGTTATCCACTTTGGTGGCAAAAACACGAAGGCAGAATATTATCTGAATGGCGGCAGATTAGGAAAAGGGGAGGTGCAACGAGACCTGGGTGTCATGGTACATCAGATATTGAAAGTTGGCATGTAGGTACAGCAGGCGGTGAAGAAGGCAAATGGTATGTTGGCCTTCATCGCTAGGGGATTTGAGCATAGGAGCAGGGAAGTCTTAATGCAGTTACACAGGGCCTTGGTGAGGTCTCACCTGGAATATTGTGTTCAGTTTTGGTCTCCTAATCTGAGGAAGGACGCTCTTGCTATTGAAGGAGTGCAGCGAAGGTACACCAGACTGATTCCCGGGATGGCAGGACTGACATATGAGGAGAGACTAGATCGACTGGGCCTGTATTCACTGGAGTTTAGAAGGATGAGAGGGGAATCTCATCGAAACATATAAAATTCTGACAGGACTGGACAGGTTAGATGCAGGAAGAATGTTCCCGATGTTGGGGAAGTCCAGAGACTAAGGATAACGGGTAAGGATAATGGGTAATGGGTAAGCCATTAAGGACTGAGATGAGGAGAAACTTCTTCACTCAGAGAGTTGTTAACCTGTGGAATTCCCTACCGCAGAGAGTTGTTGATGCCAGGTCATTGGATATATTCAAGAGGGAGTTAGATGTGGCCCTTACGGCTAAAGGGATCAAGGGGTATGGAGAGAAAGCAGGAAAGGGATACTGCGGTGAATGATCAGCCATGATCTTATTGAATGATGGTGCAGGCTCAAAGGGCTGAATGGTTTACTCCTGCACCTATTTTCTATGTTTCTATGTTTCTATGTTTATGTTTGTGCTGAAGAAGATAATTCAGCTTTGACAGCTGAATATTCAAGTTTGGAACTTCTTTTAAATGTTGAATATATTTTAAACGGCAAAAATTGCTGTGACATGTATTGATTTACTGCATTCGATTTTGTTTTGCTTCAGTGTACATGGCTCCTTTAATTTTCAGATCTGTGGGAAGCTGCAATGCCGGACCTGGTCAGGAACATCATCCCGGATCCCTCCAGCAATGCCACCAGGATGGCATTGCACAGCAGGTGAGCACTACGCCACCGGCCTCCATGACCCCCAGACCAGTTTGACTCGGATGGCTGTTAACTGCAGTTGCTGGTAACACCAGAAACTTTGCTGGCTAAAATCAAATTTTTCCCCCATTACATTTAAAGCTAAGTAAATTTGAATTTTAAAACATCTCATTGACATCTTCTAATGCCCGTCTGCACTAATTAAAGCCCCAGATTACTTGCAGACAATCAAACACGCCTCCGTTAAACCCGGAAGTGGGCCAGGTTGTAGTCATGATGCAAAAATTAATTATTTTAATTACCTGCCCATCCCAACCCACCCATTCTTGGGGTTAAAATTCCCCGTTGTGGTATGAGCTGCAATACTAGACTTGGGTATAAAACCAAGGATGGTATTCCAGTCGCTGTGATTATTTTCACAAACGTCTTTGCGACCTTCTGCACATGTGCACAGTATATCGGAGCCTGCACCATGGTCCACATTTTCCTCGACTCTGTGCGGAAAAGGTCAGAGAAGAGAGTGGATCGAAAGGAGATAGATAAGTTCAAAGAGGGAATAGAGAAAGGGAATCAGAAGAGGAGAGAGAGAGGACGGTGGGGAGAGAGAAAATTGAAGGGGGAGAAAGATTGGGGTGAGAGAGAGAGAAATCGGGGGGGAGAGAGGAGATCGGGTGGGAGAGAGAGGAGATCTGAGTGGGGAGAGAGAAGATGGGGGAGAGAGAGAGGAAATATAAGGGGGAGAGAGATCGGGAGGGAGAGAGAGAAAGATCAGGGGAGAGAGAAGAGATTGGGTGGGAGAGAGAGGAGATTGGAGGGGGGAGAGAGCAGACGGGGAGAGAGCAGACGGGGAGAGAGAAGAGAGAGAGGAGATCGGAGCGGGGAGAGAGAGGAGATCGGAGGGGGAGAGAGTGAGAATCAGAGGTGGAGAGAGGATTGAAAGGAGAGAGAGAGGATCAGAGGGGTAGAAAGAATGAGAATCGGAGGGGGTGAGGAGCTCGTGGGCAGGGGTAAAGAGCACGGAGAGCACAGTGGGGATGGGAGAACAAAATGATCCAGGTCTAAGGATGGAGGGCTTGAGAGCGAGAACATGATCCAGATGGCAATACAGATCATGTTCTTTCATCCCAACCCCTTTACACCCACACCACATTCTCCCTCTCCTCCCCCTACATCTAGTTGATTTCTCTTAAAAGCTTGGTGTATGTGGCAGGTGACATCATTGGACTGGATTAAATCTGGCAGTCATGACACTGTCACTATTCACTTCATACCCAATAAACTTATTAACAATCTATGGGGCGGGGGGAATGTCAGGAACTTGTTGCGGGGAGAAGGTTAGGAACCTGAGGGAGAGAGAGAGGAAGGTCAGGCACTTGGGCAGGGGGAGAAGTTCAGGAACTTGGCTGGGTGGAGGGGTGGGGTGCGGTTGGGGGAAGTTCAGGAACTTGTTGGGGAGAGAAAAGGCCAGAAACTTGTTTGTGGGGGAGAAGATCCTAACCCCTGAGCATGAGCCCTGTCTGTTCTCTGTGAGCTCTGGCTGAAACCTAGCAGTCAGAATGAATGGCTCGAATTACACATTGCAAAATACTTGGGGGTCGAAATTGCCCTCCGACTGAAAAGGGGGTGCACTCACCGATCTTGAAGATGGCTCTGAAGAATGAAATTCAGCTCCTCACATTTTTTTTTCTTCCGTGCGGTGTTCGGGGCGGAAGTAGACGTGGAACGGGGCGGACGTTGGTCGATGTCATCAGCACATCACAATGTCCCTCCCCTTCGGCAGTCATGATATTGTCACTATTCACTTCATACCCACTGGGCCACCAGGAAGGGTTTTGGCCGGGCCAGCGGAGGCGTTGGAGGCCCGGCTGACCACATGGGTGCCATTGTCGGGCCGACTTTGGAGTCAGCCAACAATTAAAATAAAATGGTGGCTGCGGCAGAGCACCGTACCCCTTTAAGGGGGGACGCGATGCCCAGTCACACAGCTTCCCACCGGGGCAAGCTGTCGGGGGCACTGAGCGGCGGCTGATCCACTCCTGTGGGGTCATTTCCCGCTGGGCAATTTCTCACGTGAGGCGGAAAGGGGTTGCCGCCGGTCGTGGGGGATAGACGTGTGCTTGACGGGCAGCAACATGGGCGGCGTGGTGATGAGCACTGCCGGAAAAAAAATGGAGGGCAATTTATGAAATGTCGGCGACTCCGCGCCGACCGGTGTGTCCTTACCGACCCATGGCCGCCTCTAAATGCAATGTTTGGCTACATAACAATAGTGACCAACTGAAAAAATAATTGATTGGCTATGAAGTGCTTTGAGACGACATGAGGGTGTGAAAGGCACTAGATTAAAACAAGATTAAAACAAGTTATTTCTATTAATTGCCAGACTGGGAGTGGAGAAGAAAAAGACTCTCAAGGGAGCTACAATTTCAGAAGGGAGTGAGTACTGTCAGCATAATCATGTGTGTTAATAAAGAGATTGAAGTCAAATCCAGCAGATCAATATAAAGAGACCCTTTGTAAGAATGATGTCTCACTGTGGGATTATGTAAGTTACACGATAGGGGTGAATGCTCTGTAGCCGGGTGAAGTGGTAAGCTGCTGGAATCCAGGGAAACCTCAAGTGGAATGAAACTGGGAGCTGTAGTTTAAATCGGAACAGCAGATACCAGCCAGATACTTGCACTTCCATTGGATCAGTAAGGTTTGTTTTGCCAAGATGGCTGCTAAATGTTACTATTTCCTTGACCTCCGTACAAAGTAATAAGTGCCAATCACCAGGTAGCAGTCATTAGATTTCACATATGGATTGAAGAGAACTAGTCCTTTTGGTTCCTTATGGCAGGAGGTATATTTACATAGAATAAATTTGTTAAGTCTGGGAACCAAAGGAGCAATTTTTCGAGTTTGTACTCCCAGCAAGAAGCTTTGCCCACCAGGAGCACATATCAGAATTTTGGGCACATGCTCCCATAATTTTCAATGGATATTGTAAATTCAGATGAGTGCTCCTCATGAATTTTCATTTATCAAAATTAATAGATGGAAAATAGCGTGGGGTTTGAATCTAAATTCCAATATGCACTCCTAGCAGACAAAGCTCCAAGCCAGGAGTGTTGGTACATAAAATTAGCTCTCAAATATTTGGGGGTCAAAATTCAGTTGGTACCGCCAGCTGATACTGCCTGCCAGAGGTGGCAATTGGGCATAAACTGCTGGGCGGCAGTGTTAGGTGGGGGTGCCGCCTGATGGGAAATTCGGTTGTGCTTTTTGAAGGGCACAAAGGTTTGCTGTCTCGCCAACTATCGCCATGGAAATCCCAACATCAGTACACGTGTAACGTCTCCTTGCCGCTGGTCTCGCCAAATTCACTTTTGCTGCCTCACTGACCGGCTGGCAGGGAACACACCACAAGGGGCAGTGATGGCACACCACGTCGTCCTACGGCAAAAACTTGAACGGCGTCGGCTACTGAGTCGGCTTTAGGCCAATGTGGGTCCACGCCAGACCTCGGGGCAGGAAGCCGTACAGATGCAGGGATTATCATGCACGTTATTCTTCCCTTGAGATGTCCGAGGAGCAGAGCCTATGAAGGCTGAGGTTCCGCAAGGAGCTGGTGACGGAGCTCTGCCACCTCCTGCAGACATACCTGGCAGCTGACATCGGCACCAGGACCTCGCTGTCAGTGGCAGTGAAAGTGACAGCATCCCTCAACTTCTATGCTACTGGCTCCTTCCAGTCCCCTGAAGGCGATATGTGCAACATCTCGCAGTTTGCAGTACATTGCTGCATTTGACAGGTGACCAATGCTCTCTATAGTCGACGAATTGACTACATATGTTCAGCATGTCCAGGGAGAGCTACGATGAGTGCTCCCATGGCTTTGCCAGGATAGCGGGCAAGGATAGATAGAAACATAGAAACATAGAAATTTACAGCGCAGAAGGAAACCATTTTGGCCCATCGTGTCTGCACCGGCCGACAAAGAGCCGCACGGCCCTCCGTCAGCAGCCCTGAAGGTTATATATAAACCTATGAACAATGAACAATGACGGAAAGGTAAAGAGCACCCGGCCCAACCAGATGGCCCCACGCAACTGCGACACCCCTTACATTGAAACATTCTACACTCCAATCCAACCAGAGCCATGTGATCTCCTGGGAGAAGCAAAAACCAGATAAAAACCCAGGCCAATTTAGGGAAAAAAATCTGGGAAAATTCCTCTCCGACCCATCCAGACCATCGAAACTAGTCCAGGAGATCACCTTGGCCGAATTCGATTCCCTGCAGTACTTACCATCATATCTACGCTGGCCAACAAGAGGTTATTCAGTCTAATCCCAATTATTATCTCTAGGTCCCTAACTCTGTAGGTTACGGCACTTTAAGTGCCCATCTAACCATCTCTTAAAAGTGGTGAGGGTTTCTGCATCTACCACTCTTCCAGGCAGTGAGTTCTAGATCCCCACAGCCTTCTGGTTCAGGAGGCCATCGATTGTACACATGTGGCATTGTGGGCCCAGCCTCACAATGGAGAGGTGTTTCGCAATCAAAAGGGTTACCACTCCCTCAACACTCAGCTGGTCTGCGATCACAGGCAGATGATCCTCGCTGTCAATGCACACTATCCTGGCAGCTGCCTGATGCCTTCAGCCTGTGGATGAGCAGTGTGCCACGACTGTTCCAGCCACCACATGAAGGCCGTGGCTGGCTCATTGGCGACAAAGGATATGGTCTCGTCACCTGGCTGATGACACCCCTCCGTAATCACACTACCCCTGCTGAGCAGCGCTACAACACCAACCATATCGCAACCAGAACCAATGTAGAGCAAACTATCGAGGTTCTGAAGCAGGGTTTCTGCTGCCTTGACTGCTCTGGAAGGGTATTTCAGTACTCACCTGATAGAGTGTCCATCTTCACCGTTGTGTGCTGCATGCTGCACAACCTGCCCATTATGAAGGGCCAGCCATTACCACCAGGGGTGGATGATCCACCTCAGGAGGACGATGGCGATGAGGAGGAAGACAAGCAGGAGGCAACCTGACACTATTGCGGCTGCAAGGGCTGCGCATCAGAGACTCATCGTGCATCAATTCCAGTGAATGATGCAAGATGTGCCGAATGGCCAGCCTATTCACCTGGTGATCTGCTGAAGACATCGTGACCCACCCTCCAAGCCTCCATGTTATAAATGGCAAGACAAGAATATAACAAATTAAAATAATTTTTATTGAAAGCACAAACCATAGTGTGCTGTAAAGAAGCACAAAAAGACGCCATCATCCATGGCAAAGAATAATTGAAACCAGATCCCTTGAAACATTCCCACCCAGTTCCATGTGCAACTATTTACATGAGTCTATATTCGAGCAAGGTCCCCATCTCTGGCCACTAGCACACACATCTTTAGTGGGTCTTTCTATCTGCTTTCCCACCCCTTCCCTTCTCCCTCCTCCCATGCCTACTGCTCCTCCTCAATGGGGTCTCAGTGCCTGCAGCAAGTCTGGTGGAAGATCACTCTGTTGACGCCACTGCCACAGCTGATTGCCTAGCAGGACATTCCGCAGCAGCTCGGGCCCTGGAAAGATCAGCTGTGGACTGCACCACCTCAGCATGTCACCATGAGCGGCAGCACTCTGTGGTGGATGGGTTGCAGACAGCGGCAGGGGCAAGGGCGGAATGATGTTGTCCTGAGAGAGGACATCAGATTCCAACAGGCCCAACATGCTGCTACTTCCCCGAGCCAGAGCCTCAGCATCTGTAGCAATTTGGGTAAGCACAGATTGGTGCCCTGCTTTGGCAACGTTGAACTAATGAGGCTCCAGACACGATGGCAGTGGTCAGTGTCTGCGTGGCACCAATTTGGCTCTGCATCTGGGCAGACTGCATCTGCAGCACACTACAGAGCTGATTGATACCACCATGCACTGAGACATTACAGTATGCAGGCCTACCATAGTGTCAGCCTGGTGCTCAATGGCTATTGCCACGTCAGCCATAGCCCATGCCACCATGTCTGGAACCCCATGGTCACTTGAAGCATCCAACATCCATTGATGTTTACCAAGGATGGGCTCCATGAGCTGCTGAGGGGCACGTGAAACAGTTGAGGTGGACCCCTCCATCCTCACAGCTAGTGCAACAAGACTCTTGGACATCCTTGCCAATGCAACCAACTGTGCATCTGCAATGACTGTTTTGCGACATCCTCTAATTGGGGCTCATCATCAGTTTGCTGCTGAGCATCACTCAGGTGCGCACTCACTCTCCGGGGAGCTGACCCCCTGCTTTCCCCTCTCCATGGTATTGCAGCAGGCCACTGGGTCCCGGAGCATCATCCACCTCAATCTCCCGACCACACCTTCTGCCAAAAAGTTACTGGCCCCGTTCTCTGAGGCCGCTGAATCCTCTGTCACATCCACAGAGGTGTCCTCCGCCTCCTCTGCCTCTTCACTATCACACGCAGTGGAAGGCTGACGTGCAGGCTCCTGGCCATCTGAGTCATCATCGAAAGGCACAAAGCCAGAGAAGAGTGATTACCTGCAGGGGAGCGGGTCAGGACTGGGAAAGGTGTTCGGAAATGCCAGTCTCATGGAAAGTGGTGAAGGATTGTGGTGTCAGGACTAAGTGACCTGTTGAGGCTGCAAAGGAACTCAACGAACCGTCATTGTCCCGAGGGGACTCGACCTCACCCACTGCCACCGCACCCACTTGTGCACCCATCGGGGCTAAGGAACCGGAGTTAGGGATTGCACCTCAGAGTCTCCTCCTCCAGTCTGCATCTGCTCTCTTTTATTCTGTGCGAGCTTGGCCAGCAATATTAAAGAGTACAGCAGAGTTATCCGTCTGTCCGAAGTGCCTCACATACTTCAGAACATGTTAGTGTCATCATCATCATAGGCAATCCCTCGAAATCAAGGAAGACTTGCTTCCACTCTAAAAGTGAGTTTTTACGTGACTGATCACTCCAATATGGGAATTACAGTCTCTGTCACAGGTGGGACAGACAGTCGTTGAAGGAAAGGGTGGGTGGGATTGATTTACCGCATGCGCCTTCCGCTGCCTGCGCTTGTTTTCTGCATGCTCTCGGCGATGAGACTCGAGGTGCTCAGCGCCCTCTCGGATGCTCCTCCTCCACTTAGAGCGGTCTTTGGCCAGCGACTCCCAGGTGTCGGTGGGGATGCTGCATTATCAAGGAGGCTTTGAGGGTGTCCTTGAAACGTTTCCTCTGCCCACCTTGGGCTCGCTTGCTGTGTAGGAGTTCTGAGTAGAGCACTTGCTTTGGGAGTCTTGTGTCAGGCATGCAAATAATATGGTCCGCCCAACAGAGCTGGTCGAGTATGGTCAGTGTTTCGATGCTGGGGATGTTGGCCTGATCGAGAATGCGAACATTGGTGCATCTGTCCTCCCAGGAGATTTGCAGAATCTTGCAGAGACATCGTTGGTAGTATTTCTCCAGTGATTTGAGGTGTCTACTGTATATGATCCATGTCTCTGAGCCGTACAGGAGGGCAGGTATCACTACAGCCATGTAGACCATGAGCTTGGTGGCAGATTTGAGGGCCTGATCAGGCCCTCAAATCTTTGTTCGTGTGTGAGGGTCCTTAAAGGTCGATGTTACATCCATTAGCTGCGAGTACTTGTGGCAATGCTTGAATGTGGGGATAAGGACATAACAGTTACTGTGAGGATAATATCTTCCAGTTGCATGTGAAGATTGAGGAGGTAACCAGATGAGGGGTGGATCTCAACAACAGAGTAGGAAGGTTAACATCACATGCAGACCCTTGGAGTGGGTGAGGATGCAAATGCGAACCTTGCATCTGGCCTCACCTACTTAGAGCATGGGGTCAGCCACAGTCACATTGAGGAGAGACTGCATATTGAGCTCGGAGCATGGTGTGCTCAGGTTAATGTAAAATATACTCACCCTCAGCAACAGAGTCATGTTGTTCCACTTTTTGCAACATTGGGTCGCTGTCCTGGGCACCGTGTCACTCGCTGACACTATTTCAGAGACTTCCTGCCAGAGCCTTCGAAATGTTTGGGCCTGTGGTCTCTTTCCAGCCTCCGTCTTCAGTAATTCTCAATGCCTCTCCAGGGCATTAAGCAGTGCAGTGACGGCGGCATCTGAGAGGCTGCTGCTGCATCTGCCATCTTCACCCTGTGAGTGAGTGCGTAGGAGGCGAATATACGCACCAGGCGGTGCCACGGCCAATCAACGCCTCAATTGAATGCAGGTGGCGGCAGTATGTCTGTGGAGCAGTTACAAATGATGATTGCCACCTGGATGTTGCCGGTCACTTGCTGCCCCACTTTTCGCCATTTACCACCTCCAGAGTAGCATGCAACGCCTAATTTAACGCTGCAATCTCCTTTTCAGGTGGGAAAACGGGATTTTGTGGTTGGTGGCGGCAACTGCTGCCTGGCGATAAAATCTCCATTCAGTTGGTGACACCGCCTCAAAAATGGCAGGACCAAATTTTGACCCTTTGGTCTCCCTACATGTATATTCTTAGCAGCGAGGATCAGCAATCCTTGTCCAACATGTAGGTTAGATGTAGTACTAGTGGGATAGAATTGCTGTTTACGCTAAATATTCTTTTGAATGTATTTATGATCTCTCTGCACACTGAGACCAGAGTAATTCTTCCCCAAGTAGGACAACATTGATACTAGCCATGCTGGTTGAGTTTGCAATGTAAATTCTACCCAATAAAAATAGATGAATGTGGCATGAATCCAGTAAGAAAACATAGCTTCACAGCCCTAGGCTGGAAACCGCAGGTCAGACGTCAAACTCATGCAATGATGTGGTTTTTTGAGATTCCCTGTTGTTCATAGTACAAAAAGAGTAGACTTTTGAGCATATCAAACCACTCCCAGCAGTGTAGAAACCAGGTTCACACAAATTAGGTAGTTTAAATGGGATTTTAGACTGAACTTGATGTAAACAAGTACATAGTATGGCATTAAACTGTTCTGATTTGAATTTGTGTTTTTAATACTTTGCTGAGCTGTAGGAATGTTCATATTCTTTTTTTTTAAGAAAACAAGAACAGCAGGGTGTTCTTTTAGAGAGCAGCATGCTGCTCGATCATCTCAGCCTGTTTCAAATGGTTTCCTACAGTTGTTATTGCGAGGAGCTGCTGTTTGCTCTGCCTCAACATGATACTAATAGGTTCGGCGCCACTGAAACTTGGACCGTTTTTGGCTGAAAAGACTTATATTTTTAACTTGTTATCCAACCAACATAGTTTGGATCTGATTGTTACAAAACTACAGAAGTGGCATTTGAAAAGACTGAGGTGGGACGGGGGGGAATTGCCCCCTTCTTTAAGGCCCGTTACTAGCTCTAATGGGACATTAAGGCTTTTCTGCCCGGGGGCAGGCAGCAGGGCCGAACAATCCACAATTGTCCCCAAGCCGGGGGCGAAGGGAACAGGTTTCCGCCGAGCCCCGTGTTTCCGCCCCTCCTGGCACGCCGACCCCTTACCGCCTGGCGGCCACCACTGGTCAGTTGTTATTGCGAAGTTGCCAATGGCTGGGCGGTGTGGGCGTCATTTTGTTTTTAATGTCGGCCGATACCTGAGTTGGCACGACAATGGTGACCGCTGGTTTGGCTTGGCCACCAACAGGCAGCCTGGCATACTCTCTTGGATGCTGGGCCGCTAGCCTGGTTGAACCCCTTCCTGGTGGGCCAGTGGGCTCCATGTCGGCCTCGCAGCATCTCTCCCCTTTAAGTGAAGGGGAGAGATGTTGCGACATGTCAGCGTGACACGGCACATCCACGTCGTGGTGATTGACACCGCCTCTACACCACCTCAAACAATGCCCCAAAGCACTGGGAGAGGATGCCAGAGTTAGAGAGCTGAATTTTGCAGCTCTTCCCTCTGACTCCCACCGGGCGGTAAATTTCCGGTTAATTCAAAGTGCCCTTCCCAATTTCCCACTGAGGACAATTTCGGCCACAAGATATTTGGTTGAAACTACCCTTCCATTAAAAATTTGAGAACGATTTTAGAAAAGTTCTGAAGGAACAATAAAAATGCACAGCAAACCCCAAATGACTAATTTAGCAATTTTCCTGAAACTAATGCAAATATAATTTCTATGCAAGAGTTTTTGGTTGACTGCAGGAACCAATGGGAACACTTTTTGCATTGCTACTACCCTGTTTGTGCTTAAGAATGAGTCAGTTGCGAAATTAAAATTGTGGAGCAGTCAAAGTCCATCCCAATTTTCAGATGGACCTTGATCCAGGGAAGCAGAGGCTCATCCACATATACTAATCAAGGTCAGATGACGTAGTAAGATCACCCCAACACCATTTTCGTGTCCTTCTGCTGCCACTTCCAGTTTCCACCCAACAACCATGAGGGGTACAAACTGGGAGATGGCCAGTGTAATGTATGTGCCTGTGAAAATGCTCACAGATTTGTAGAGATATTGATTTATTGGGGACTTGACCTGGAGGGTGTTGCACGGGGCAGTCTTGTGCAATAAATTTTTAAGTTGGTTCACGGACTCCAAGGCCACCTGCATTTTCTGCAGTCTGGAGGAGTCTGTGTTCCATGTTTTTATACAGTGTGTGAGGTTGCAGCCCCACTTCTATTATTTGAATCCATCGATTTTTGGCTGCATTTCAGTCCCACACTCCTAATCTTTTGGCACCCAGTGCAGAGCGGAGCGGGCAGATCAGAAGGCCTCCTCATAGGATTGCTCCTGGGCCTGGCCATGGTGGCCATTAACAGGTCCAAGCAGCGGCGGTTGAGGGGTCATTCAGCCCGACTGCCTGCCTCTCTTCCGTGGCTTCATTCATACCAGAGTGTCCCTGGTGATGGAGCACGCAGTGTCTACTGGTAGGCTCGCGGCCTTCCACGAGAGGTGGGCACCGGATGGACTGGAGTGCACCCCCAGGAACAGAATTTTGATTTGATTTGGCAAGTTTCCCTTAAAGTTTATTTGTAAATTTGAGGGTTCGAGTGCCCTTACCAAAAGGGGACACTTAGCTTAAAGTTATAATATAAAATAGTTGTAGAGCTGTTGCATTGTGAGTGGCTTAGCCATTCACATGATGTTCACAAGACTCAATAAAACCTCAGTTAATCGGGTCTGGGTCATCCACAATGAGGCATGCAGTTGTGAGCCTAGTGGATGAACTCATAATGTGTAGTGTGATTGTTAAACCTTTGTCAATAAACCAACTCGTTCTTAATAGCAAGGTGTTGCTATGGATTCTTAAGCAAAGAACCCATGAAGCAAATACATTATAGCCATCTTCTGCAATACTTAAAGGGATCCTCAGTTGTTCTCAGATAAAACTGTAGAAAGTTTTGGGAGACATTTTGCTTATATAAGCTTGTGTTTTGTGTACCGTGGGTAATTTCAAAGTTCTTTTAGTTGCTGGAAGACATTCTGAACTGCTAAAGAGCTTCTGGTATCACATTTATTTTGTCATGGAGTCCTTCTGGGAATCCCACTCTGGCAAGAGGAGGAGGAGCGAGAGCAGCAGCTGTAGGAAGAAGCCAACAGAGCTGCAGCTGCAGGTAAGACCAATAGAAGGAATTGTGCTCACAGGAATCTTTACCCTCCCAACACTATAAATTCCCAATAGAGTTTATAGGTCTAAGACAACATACCTGAAATTCTGAGTAGCAGTGCATAGTGAGGCTGTACTTCTCGAGGGCGGTTGCCACAGAATTGTGTTACATCCTGCAAGAAGACCTGCAACCAAGTGTCACAGGTGACTGCAACCATGAACTTCTTTGCCTCCAGCTCCTTTGAGGCTGCTATAAGGGATATCAGTAATATCAGGCAGTCTGCAGTCCATGCTTGCATTAAACATGTGACTGATGCCATATTTGAAGGAAGAAAGAAAGAAAGAAAGAAAGAAAGAAAGAAAGAAAGAAAGAAAGAAAGAAAGAAAGAAAGAAAGAAAGAAAGAAAGAAAGAAAGAAAGAAAGAAAGAAAGAAAGAAAGAAAGAAAGAAAGAAAGAAAGAAAGAAAGAAAGAAAGAAAGAAAGAAAGAAAGAAAGAAGGAACACTTAGCAAGTGTCAGCTGTGGCACAGTGGGTAGCAGTCTTGCTTTTGAATCAGAAGGTTGTGGGTTCATGTCCCACTCCAGGGACTTGGATGCATAAATCTAGGCTGACACTCCAGTGCAGTGCTGAGGGAGTGCTACACTGTTGGAGGTGCCATCTTTTGGATGAAACTTTTAAACCGAAGCCCCGTCTTCTCTCTCAGGTAGATGTAAAAGATCCCACGGCATTATTCCGAAGAAGAGCAGGGGCGTTATCCCCGGTGTCCTGGCCAATATTTATCCCTCAATCAACATTACAAAAACAGATTATCTGGTCAATATCACGTTGCTGTGTATGAGAGCGTGCTGTGCGCAAGTTCGCTGCCACATTTCCCAGATTTCAACAGTGACTACACTTCAAAAAGTACTTCCATGGCTGTGAAGTGCTTTGAGACATCCACTGGTTGTGAAAGGTGCTGTATAAATGTAAGACTTTCTTTCTTTTATGCCATATTTGTTGCAGAAAGCACATTCATCAGCCTCTTTGTGGACATCGGGTTAAAATCACCACCCTGGGTATTTTCTGTAATTTAAGTTAATAGATAGAAAGCTGTTTTTATCTGGAAAGCAATGATTTCCATTTGCTGGGCCCTACATTAGAAGTGTCTGTAGATTTACATCTACATATTATCATGTGTAAAATGGGCTCCAGGAGTTAAGGCATTATTAACATTTCAGAAATTCTGATGTCAATTTAGCAAAGGTAGTGAAAATTTCATGCACTGGACTAAAAATTCTGGGAAACTTTTATAAAATGGATACTATGAACTTAAACCATGCTGCACATTACAACTAATTACATTGTACATGAACTTCAGCAGTTTGACGAAGCCTCATCAATGTCAACAGACTAAAACCATATGGTTTGTATAATCCTTTTTGATATCTGACAGAATTTATAACAAATATGAGCATGCACAACATATTAAAAATATGTGGAGACACCAATATCGCGAATAGGGTCAGGTCATCGAGAGCCTCTATCTTAAGTGCCTCCCTAAGAATATAAGAACATAAGAATTAGGAACAGGAGTAGGACATCTAGCCCCTCGAGCCTGCTCCCCCACTCAACAAGATCATGGCTGATCTGGCCGTGGACTCAGCTCCACTTACCCGCCCACTCCCCATAACCCTTAATTCCCTTATTGATTAAAAATCTATCTATCTGTGATTTGAATACATTCAATGAGCTAGCCTCAACTGCTTCCCTGGGCAGAGATTCACAACCCTCTGGGAGAAGAAATTCCTTCTCAACTCAGTTTTAAATTGGCTCCCCCGTATTTTGAGGCTGTGCCCCCTTAGTTCTAGTCTCCCCGAGCAATGGAAACAACCTCTCTGCCTCTATCTTGTCTATCCCTTTCATTATTTTAAATGTTTCTATAAGATCACCCCTCATCCTTCTGAACTCCAACGAGTAAAGACCCAGTCTACTCAATCTATCATCATAAGGTAACCCCCTCATCTCCGGAATCAGCCTAGTGAATCGTCTCTGTACCCCCTCCAAAGCTAGTATATCCTTCCTTAAGTAAGGTGATCAAAACTGCACGCAGTACTCCAGGTGCGGCCTCACCAATACCCTATACAGTTGCAGCCGGACCTCTCTGCTTTTGTACTCCATCCCTCTCGCAATGAAGGCCAACATTGCATTCGCCTTCTTGATTACCTGCTGCACCTGCAAACTAACTTTTTGGGATTCATGCACAAGGACCCCCAGGTCCCTCTGCACATCAGCATGTTGTAATTTCTTCCCATTCAAATAATATTCCCTTTTACTGCTTTTTTTTCCAAGGTGGATGACCTCACATTTTCCAACATTGTATTCCATCTGCTAAACCTTAGCCCATTCGCTTAACCTATCTAAATCTCTTTGCAGCCTCTCTGTGTCCTCTACACAATCCGCTTTCCCACTAATCTTTGTGTCATCTGCAAATTTTGTTACAATATACTCTGTCCCCTCTTCCAGGTCATCTATGTATATTGTAAACAGTTGTGGTCCCAGGACCAATCCCTGTGGCACACCACTAACCACCGATTTCCAACCCAAAAAGGACCCATTTATCCCGACTCTCTGCTTTCTGTTAGCCAGCCAATTCTCTATCCATGCTAATACATTTCCTCTGACTCCGTGTACCTTTATTTTCTGCAGTAACCTTTTGTGTGGCATCTTATCGAATGCCTTTTGGAAATCTAAATACACCACATCCATCGGTATACCTCTATCCACCATGCTCGTTATATCCTCAAAGAATTCCAGTAACTTTTCCTCAGGCGGCCGAAAGCTGCACTGGGGAACTGGAGGTGGTGTTGAAAGTCATCATCAATGTCTGCTCTTGTTGATAAGAGGCTCCCGAGATATGGGAAATGTTCCACATTGTCCAGTGCCGCGCGGTGTATTTTGATGACTGGGGGGCAGTGCTATGCAGCGAGGAGATTGTTGGACGAACTTTGTCTTACGGATGTTTAGCGTAAGGCCCATGCTTTCGTATGCTTCAGCCAGAGAGTGGTGAACCTGTGGAATTCTCTACCACAGAAAGTTGTTGAGGCCAATTCACTAAATATATTCAAAAAGGAGTTAGATGAGGTCCTTACTGCTAGGGGGATCAAGGGGTATGGCGAGAAAGCAGGAATGGGGTACTGAAGTTGAATGTTCAGCCATGAACTCATTGAATGGCGGTGCAGGCTAGAAGGGCCGAATGGCCTACTCCTGCACCTATTTTCTATGTTTCTATGTTTCTAAATACATTGACTATGTCTTGGAGTTCAACCTCTGTATGTGCGTAGATGCAGGCGTCACCCATCTACTGTAGCTCGATGGCAGAGGTTGGGGTGGTCTTGGACCTGGCCTGGAGACGGCAAAGGTTGAACAGGTTCCTACTGGTTCTGTAGTTTAGTTCCACTCCAGCGGGGAGCTTGTTGACTGTGAGGTGGAGCATGGCAGCGAGGAAGATTGAGAAAAACGTTGGGGCGATGCGCAGCCCTGTTTGACCCCGGTCCAGACATGGATTGGGTCTGTTGTGGATCCGTTGGTAAGATTCATGGCCTGCATGTCGTCGTGGAGAATTTGGAGGATGGTGAAGAACTTTTGGGGACATCCGAAACGGAGGAGGATGCTCCATAGACCATCGTGGTTGACAGTGCCAAAGCTCTTTGAAAGGTCGAAGAAGGCCATGTATAAGGGCTGGTGCTGTTCCCTGCATTTTTCCTGCAGCTGTCTCGCTGTAAAAATTATGTCCGTTGTGCCTTGTAGGGGACGAGATCCACACTGTGACTCCGGGAGGAGCTCCTCAGCCACATGGAGAAGTCGGTTGAGTACATCATTAGTCAGTGTACAACATGTCAATTGATCAGTACCATTGCAGCCATGGAAATTGCCTCCCAGGGTGTGGTAAAGGTTACATATAGATTTTGCTGAGCCAAGACAACAATTGTTCATTGTGATTGATAACCAGTCGAAATGGGTAGAGGTGTATCCGATGTGGAAAATAGCAACAAGTAAAACACTAGACAATTGCAAAGAGTGTTTTCTTCATATGGCTTCCCAGAAGAAATTGTGTCTGATAATGGGTCACAACTTTATTCAGAAGTATTTGCATAGTTGATGAGCAGAAAGGGTATGAAACTTACCAAAATTAAACTGTACCATCCTGCTTCAAATGGTGCAGCAGAGTGCACAGTATAAATTGTAAGATGTGCCCTCATTGAGCAAATGTTGGAAACAACATTTGTCACTGGAGCACAAACTAGCAAATTTTCTAATTACATATTGTAATACTTGTTATATATGTAAACTTGTATACACTTTGTACAGCCACCAGAGGGCTCATCCCCTGGAGTCCCAAGGGATCACACAATCCCTTGGGAGCACAGGTACTTAAGGAGGCCTCACAGGCTGGAGAGGCACTCTGGAGACATGCAATAAAAGACTAAGGTCACACTTTACTTTGAGATCACAGTATCTAGTTAGACTCCTTATTCATACATAACAACTGGTGATGAGATACAGATGATGAACCCAACGATGCAGCGAACAGTGGGCATCCTGGAGAAATTCTCGGAGGGAGATGTTTGGGAAACCTTCGTGGAGCGACGAGATGGAAGGAGAAGCGAATGCTGCCAAACGAAGGGCGATTCTCCTCACCGTCTGCGGAGCACCAACGTATGGCCTCAAGAAAAATCTGCTTGCTCCAGCGAAACCCACAGAGAAATCATACAATGATTTATGCACACTCATCCGGGAGCACCTAAAACCGAAGGAAAGCATTCTGATGGCAAGGTACCGGTTCTACACCTACAAAAGGTCTGAAGGCCAGGAAGTGGTGAGTTATGTCGCTGAGCTAAGAGACCTTGCGAATTTGAAGGACATTTGGAGCACATGCTCAGAGACTTTTTCGTACTTGGCATTGGCCATGAAGTGATACTTCGCAAACATTTGACTGTAGAGACCCCAACCTTGAGTAAGGCCATAGCGATAGCCCAGGCATTTATTGCTACCAGTGACAATACGAAGCAAATCTCTCAGCACACGAGTGCTGCTACAAGTACTGTGAACAAAGTGATATTGTTTTCAAATCGCAATGTACAGGACAGGCCCCACATGCCTGCAGCTGCACGTCCGCAGATGTCTCAGAGTCCACCATCAAAGGTGATAAATGCAAAGCCTTTAACACCTTGTTGGCGCTGCAGGCATGATCTTCGTTTCCATTCATGCCGCTTCAAAGGGTACGTTTGTAAGGGCAGTGCTACTATAAAGGTCTCCTACGAAGGAGTGGTGCACAAGCTATCACTCTGGGTGGTACCGGGCAATGCTCCCACGCTGCTTGGCAGGAGCTGGCTGGGAAAGATACGCTGGGACTGGACGACGTCCGAGTGCTCTTGTCCGCTGATGCCACTTTGTGTGCCCAGGTCTTAAACAAGTTCCCTTCGCTGTTCGAACCAGGCATCGGGAAGTTCCAAGGAATAAAAGTGCAGATCCACCTAATTGTGGGGGCGTGACCCATCCATCACAAGGTGAGAGCAGGACCATACACGATGAGAGAAAGGGTGTAGATCAAGCTAGACCGGCTGCTAAGAGAGGGCATCAGTTCGCCGATCGAATTCAACGAGTGGACCAGTCCAATTGTTCCAGTCCTCAAGGGAGATGGTACCATCAGAATCTGTTGTGATTACAAAGTAACTGTCAATCATTTCTCCCTGCAGGATCAATATCCACTACCAAAGGCTGATGACCTTTTTGCTATGCTAGCGGGAGGAAAGACATTCACGAAGCTGGAATTGACCTCGACCTATTTGATGCAGGAGCTGGAGGAATCATCGAAGGGCCTCACCTGCATCAACACGCACAAAGGTCTCTTCATCTACAACAGATGCCCGTTTGGAATTCGATCACCCAAGGCGATATTACAGAGAAACATGGAAAGCTTACTGAAGTCAGTCCCGCGCACAGTGGTCTTCCAGGACGACATTTTGGTTACAGGTCGGGACACAGTCGAGCATCTGCAGAACCTGGAGGATGTTCATGGTCGACTCAACCACGTGGGGCTCAGGTTAAAATGCTCGAAGTGCATTTTCCTGCTGCCTGAAGTGGAGTTCCTGCGGAGAAGAATTGCGGCAGACGGCATCAGGCACACCGATTCGAAGACGGAGGCAATCGAGAACGCACCGAGGCCACAGAACGTGACGGAGCTGCGGTCATTTCTAGGACTCCTGAACTACTTTGGTAAGTTCTTACCGGGTCTCAGCACACTGTTAGAACCACTGCATGCCTTACTGCATAAAGGAGATGAATGGGTATGGGGCAAAAGTCAAGAAAATGCCTTTGTAAAAGCTAGAAAATTGTTATGCTCAAACAAATTGCTTGTGTTGTATGATCCATGTAAGCGTTTGGTACTAGCATGTGATGCGTCGTCATATGGCGTCGGGTGTGTATTGCAACAAACTAATGATTTTGGGAAATTGCAACCGGATGCTTATGCATCCAGAAGTCTGTCGAAGGCTGAGAGAGCCTACAGCATGATTGAAAAAGAAGCATTAGCGTGTGTCTATGGGGTAAAGAAAATGCATCAATATCTGTTTGGGCTAAAATTTGAATTGGAAACTGACCATAAGCCACAAATATCCCTGTTTTCCGAGAGTAAGGTGATAAATATGAATGCATCGGCCCGCATCCAGAGATGGGCGCTCACATTATCCGCATACAACTATGCTATCCACCACAGGCCAAGCACAGAAAACTGCGCTGATGCTCTCAGTGGAAATGGCGCAGCCCACAGATGTAGTCATGGTTTAGAAGCTTTCGAGAGTGAGCAATCACCCATCACAGCCCAACAGATTAGAACCTGGATGAGCCAGGACCCCTTACTGCCCCTAATAAAAAATTGTGTGCTTCACCGGAGCTGGTCCAGTGTCCCAGTGGAAATGCAGGAAGAGATAAAGCCGTTCCAGCGGCACAAAGATGAAATGTCTATACAAGCAGACTGCCTTCTGTCGGGGCAATCATGTAGTGGTCTCAAGAAGGGCAGGGACACTTTCATCAGTGACCTCCACAGTCCCCATCCAGGCATCGTAAAGATGAACGCGATAGCCAGATCCCACGTGTGGTGGCCCAGTATTGATGCGGACTTAGAGTCCTGCGTTCACAGATGTAATACATGCTCACAGTTAAGCAATGCACCCAGGGAGGCACCGCTAAGTTTATGGTCTTGGCCCTCCAAATTGTGGTCCAGGATCCATGTCGATTATGCAGGCCCGTTTTTGGGAAAAATGTTCCTTGTAGTTGTAGATGCGTACTCCTAATGGATTGAATGTGAGATAATGTCGGCAAGCATGTCCACTGCCACCACTGAAAGCCTGTGGGCCATGTTTGCCACACACGGACTACTTGATGTCCTTGTGAGCGACAACGGGCCATGTTTTACCAGTGCCGAGTTCAAAGAGTTCATGATCCGTAACGGGATTAAACATGTCACATCTGCTCCGTTCAAACCTGCATCAATGGTCAGGCAGAGAGAGCAGTGCAAACTATCAAAAAGGGTTTGAAGAGGGTAACCGAAGGCTCACTGCAGACTCGCCTATCCCAAATCCTGCTTAGCTACCGCATGAGACCCCACTCGCTCACTGGGATTCCACCTGCTGAACTGCTCATGAAAAGGGCACTTAAGACAAGGCTCTCATTAGTTCATCCTGATCTATATGAACAGGAGAGAGCAGGCGACTTCAACAAAGTGCATATCATGATAGCGCAAATGTGTCACGCGAAATTGAAATCAATGATCCTGTATTTCTATTGAATTATGGACAAGGTCCCAAGTGGCTTCACGACACCATTGTGGCCAAAGATGGGAGCAGGGTATTTCGGGTCAAACGTTCAAATGGACTCACTCACCGGAAACACTTGGACCAAATCAAACTTAGATTCACGGACTATCCTGAGCAACCCACTTTGGACCCTACCTTCTTTGACCCCCCCAACATACACTCCAGTGGCAACCGACACCGCGGTTGGCCACGAAGCAGAACCCATCATCCACAGCAGCCCAGTAGAACTTAACACACCAGGCAGCCCAGAAAGGCCAGCTGCACAGCAGCCCAGCGAGGGCCCAACAAACGATTCACCAAAACCAGCATTTGCACTGAGACGATCAACCAGGGAAAGAAAGGCCCCAGATCGACTTATCTTGTAAATAGTTACACTGTTGACTTTGGGTGGGGGGGGGGCAGTGTTGTTATATATATAAACTTGTATATACCTTGCACAGCCACCAGAGGGCTCATCCCCTGTAGTCCCAAGGGATCCCACAATCCCTTGGGAGCACAGGTACTTAAGGAGGCCTCACAGGCTGGAGAGGCACTCTGGAGACCTGCAATAAAAGACTAAGGTCACGCTTCACTTTGAGCTCACAGTATCCAGTCTGACTCATTATTCATACATAACAATACGCCTCATGCAATTACTGGTAGAGCACCAGCGAAGTTGTTTCTCGAACGGCAGCCACGAACCAGGTTCTCGTTGTTAAAGCCAAACTTGCACAGTAAGTAGAAGAGAAATAATTAAGACAGAAAGAGAATCATGATACAGATAGAGTAACACAGAGAAGTGTGAAATTGAATCAGAACGTGAAAGTGAAGACCCATCAACATAAATCATTAAAGTGGTTACCAGGAAGAGTAGTGAAGATATTTGGCCCTTGCAAATATTTGGTCAAGTTGTTTGATCATGGAAAGATTAGGTTTGTTCACGTTGTTCACGATGATGTGGAAGAAGTTGAAAGTTACAATGATTCGATGATTTCTGATGAGTCAGATAGTCTCATTACAAATAGAATACCAGTAGCAAATCCTATATCAGGTGCACTAGAAACAAGTCCAAGAGAAAGTCAGAATTTAAGTCTGAGTCTGACTCAGGCAGACAAGCAGTCTGAAGTTGTGGAGAGTCAAAATGTAGCTCAAGGGTTGCCCTTGGAGAAAAACTCTCCTTGGGATCAGCTTAGATTTTGTCTAATTTTGACAACAAGTTTGGAAATTTCTGTTCAAGAGCGAAGGTATCCTCTTCAAAACAAGTGGTTAAGTTTGTTTTGTAAATATGACAAAATGAGTCCATAGCTTTTGTTATGTATAACCATGCAAGTTATGTATGATGATTATTTGTTATGATTACTTCTTCATTGAGGAGGGAGAAGTGTAATATCGAGCTCCACCTGGTGGACTACTGCTCCACCTACTGGACTACTGTGGTATTCATGTAAATACAATAAAAAGCATCAGGAGACAAGGTCACCTCACAAGTTCCTGTAGTGCTATCTTGTAGTCCGTGTGTTTGTGATGTCGTAAGAAAATATATCACAGGTCATCCGCTGTTGCTCATATTCTATAGCAACCCATGCCAATTTCAGGCCTTTTTGCTTGCTTTCCTCTTTGATGCATACTGTGAACTTTCTCTGTATTTCTCTTGCCCGCTGTTTAACAGCTTCCCAGACATAGTGACAGGTTTCCGTCACCGGGCATTCAAAAATCCCTGTTCCAAGGAGTGGGAAACTAACTGAATCTCCTTCCTTTATTCCAGTGAGTGCTTTCATGGTTCTGAGTACAGACCACTTCAGGATTTGCTGCTATTGTTCCTTACTGGTTGGGTCTCCATATCTTTGGGCTACTGTGTGGATCACTACTTGACACAACAAATGGCCAGCTGGAGTAAACATTAAGTCTCCTGCATTTATCCTATCACATTTCCTTACCGGCTTATGGCAAGATTTATCCCAATCTTTTCCTATAGTCTTTGCAAGGGTAAGCGCCAGTCCTCCTGTAGGTTGGGATTGGTCACATTTACCATGGCATACACTGGCCATTTAGTTAAGTCGCCAACCATTATAAGAAAGTCAACCAGCCCTTTATGACTGGAGAACAATATTTCTGTATTTTCTGCATTAATGTCAGGTGCTGTGGTTCCCCGTTCCAGTTTCAGATAGTCTATCGCAGCTGTACTAGCTCTACTAGATATTCTTCATAATTTAATATGGGGATAGATGGTGCTGGGGAACATGAGATGGTCTCACCTCTTCAATAGAAGAGTCCTGCGGGATTTCCTTCTATCCTTGTTCCTCCTCATCTTCTGCCCCTTTTACCATGTTAGCCTCATGGGGCTAGATTTTACACTTTTGTGCAGATCGCCCAAAAATGGGCAGTATTTCCAGCGTGCACAGTAAAAATGAGTTTTCAGATCACCGACTTGTTGCCCATTCTCAAAGCCCCTAGTCTCCATTTTTTTAATTGGAAGTTACCGCGAGCAATATGAAATGGGCGGTAGCATTAAATCTCTCTGACCTTCTGCCGTAAAGTTTTGCTGTCCTTAGCAACGGCATGGCAACACTCGATTCCCACGATTCAGGAGGTCAAAGGACAGCATGACATGCACAGAAGAGGAGACAGAGAGAGAGGGAGCTGAGAGGGACTGAAGGCGTGTGTGGGTGTGCTGTGGCTGCTTTGGGAGGAAGGAGGGAGAGTTTAGAGCTTTAAAGCAAATAGGGAAACAAAAATTAGCTGCAAGCAGCCAGATATTTGCCCTAATTTGGCCTATAATGGAGGGAGTAGAGGAGGCATCACAGCACTCTGTGGAGACTGACGCTGGTGAGAGCAGTGAGCTGGGAGAGGGGCACATTGGAAGGCGCAAAAGAGCGAGGAGGTTCTTGGATGAGGTAAATGCCTCCTTCCTGCAGGAGGTTGAGTGACGCTGGGGTGATTTGACCCAGAGAGGGCGTGGGAAGCCCACCCCAAAGACCTACCAGAAGATATGGGTCGAGATAGCAGAGGTGGTCTCGTCGGCGACCAACGAGGTGCGTGAGGGCAACCAATGCCGCAAACGATGGAACGATGGGATCCGCAAGAGTATTACATTTATTTACATGTACTTATGTATCAATATAATTTGATTTGTAACAGTCATAAGTGACTATCAACAGATGTAAGATCTTTCACTTTTACCGGGAATGTTGTAGTCAAAGCCTGCGGTCACGGTGCACAACTTTAGGTAAAGAATGATAATTATCATAATAATCATGATTACATCGGTTATGTGTTGTATCAGTCTCTGTAACAGTACCTAGCAATGATATCACGCAATGATCTCATGCCATGTCCTCCTGTCACCTATTACAGAAGAAGCTATCGACGATGAGGTCCATGCAGAGGCGAACGGGTGGGGGGCCACCAGTCATTAGCGGCATCACTGACATGGATGAGCGGGTGCACACACTCATTCGGAAGCACCCCCGGACAGCCACACAAGCATCTGCAAATCCTGAAGTGAAGTGACGTGAGTAAAGTATACACCATTGCATGATGTAAAGTCAATAGATGCCACATCCACTCATATCCGAACAATCATATATGATTGATGATTTCTAAAATTGTCATAGAAATAATGCTGTCCAAATGAAAATCATTGGAATGCCCAATGTGCTGATGGTCATGAAATGTGATGTCTGTGATGATCTTGATAGCGGTGGTGCTTTTGTCGTGCATATGCTGTGTGTAGCACTGGAATCACCTTGTGACCTGAGCACCCCCTTCTCCTCTAATAACCTCATTTGTGTTTTGCAGCTCAGCCAGCAGTGTGTCCCCAGGCAAGACCACAGAGGCCAGAAGGTGGGGGCGCGGGGCCGGACTCGCCGGTCAATCCTACATCTGCTGAGGAGCTCCGATTCTCGCCCGTCAATCCGCTAGCTCTATTCTCTACGGATGAGAGCAGGACTTCGAGGAACCTGCATCGCCAGGCTCCAGAAGCCATTCCACCCCAAGGCCATTTCGTGCTCCTCCGGTCATTCCCTCCTCCACTCTGGAGGTACCGGCCCCAAGCACCTCGCCACAGAGCACATCATTTGTCTGCAGGACGGCGCCGACACCACGGAGGTTTCGTGGACGCGGCAGGTCTGGTCCACGAGCGCGACATGAGAGTGGAGAGATAGTACAGTTGTCCAGGAGGACTGTAGACATTGGTGACCAGCTCCTCGATGCATTGGGGACATATCATGATAGCTGACCACCATGACTGACTACATTCCGCAGATAGCGGAGGCCCTGGAGGTACTCCACCCCTAGGTTCAGCACCACCACTGCGAACAACAGATGAGAGGCAGGACCAAGATCTTGCTTCTGGATCAGAGAATGTTCCCCCCTTGGCAACCCCCGCTCCCGTACCCGTCCAACCACCACCTCTGCCCTCATCCCCTGCAATGAGGCACCGCCTGAGGAGCTCTTCAGCTAAGGCGGCGAGGAGGGGAAGGGGTAGAGGTGGGGAGAAGAAGGGGAGGGGGAAAGGAAAGTGAAGTGCATGTCCGCAGGTGATGGCTGTCTTATATCTCCATCTGTGAGTGTATGCAATTTGTTGTAATGTATGGGGGGAGGGGGCCACCCTCCTGCTTTGCATTTATGTTCTGTGTTACTGGACATGTTGACCATTTGATTGATGTCAATGGTCGAAAAAGTGGGGAGTGGGCAGGGGTGGGGTGTTTTTGCCCATGATACTTATGATTTCAGACCAATGTTGGTATAAAAAATTATTTATTGAACGTAACCTTGTTACATATTGTCTCAGATAGCTGGACTGTTACACACTGGTGATTCCTTAACATGAAAGGGTTAAATAAAACTTAACTTCAATCAACGTAAACTTTAACTGGCACCAAGGTGATGAGCACCATTAATGTCTGAGCTGCACACACACAGCAGTGTGTCAGTGTTGTCACTCACAGCAATGTTCTTTCTGGAAAATCGTTCAGATATCAGCTCCTCACCTAAGAGTCTTGCAGCTATGTAGCCACCACGGGCCCTTTCCTGCCGTCTGGAGGGGGGCGTGGGCATTGTTGCATAGTCAGCCTGATCGTCTGGCCCTAGTTCAGCATCCAGCCCCTCGTCCTCCTCTTCCTCTCTCTCCTGAGGTGGAGTATCAGTCCCTTCTGGCAATTCTTGGCCCCTCCTGATAGCCAGGTTGTGCAGCATGGAGCGCACGACCACGAATTTAGCTACTTGCTCAGGGTTATATTGTAGTTCCCCTCCTGAGTGGTTCAGGAACCTGAAGCACTGCTTAAGCACAGTTATTGTTCCCTGGACCATATTGTGTGTATCTCTATGGCTCTGATTGTATCACTTCTCGGCCTCGGTGTGGGTGTCACTCAGCGGGGTCATCTGCCAGGTGGCTAGGCCATATCGGTTGCCACCAAGCATCCAACATTGACATTGTGGCTGACTCTTAAACATGTCAGAGACAGCGATTTCACGCAGAATGTGAGCCTCATCGAAGCTGCCCGGACATTTGGCATTCACTGCCATTATGATTTGGCTATGGTCGACAATTAGTTGGACCTTCAGGGAGTGAAATCCTTTTCTGTCACGAAAAAGATCTGGGTCCTGAGAAGGTGGCCACATGGTGATGTGAGTTCACTGTATTTTTCCCTGCACCCTGGGGAACTTAGCAATGCAATAGAATGCTCCAGCCCTGTCAGTCTGAGCCTCCGTGGTCATGGGGAAGCTGATAAAGTCCATCCTTCGCGCATACAGGGCCTCCGTGACCTGTCTAATGCAGCGATGGGTGGCATGGTGAGACAGAGGGCAAATCTTGACCGTGGAGGCCCGAAAGGAACCGGACGCGTAGAAAGACAGTGCCGCGGTGACCTTGACCTCGACCGACACTGATGTCCTGATGGCAGGCTGCATATGTGGCCTGATGAGCTCACATATTTCATTGATCACCACCTTGTGGAAGCGCAGTCTCCGAAGGCAGGTGTGGTCGGACACGTCGAGGTAAGACCTCTTTACCCTGTACGTGTGGAGTGTGTTTGGTCTGGCCCTCCTCCTCATTCTTGCACGTCTTAAATTGGGGACATAATGATGTGCATCACACATTGAGCCATTTGCACTCTGCAGCATCTGCGTATTAATCGATGCAGACTGAGAAATGGCTGGCCCCATTGCAATGAAAGTATAATAGCGATTGATCAGAAGCAATAATTTCCTCACTATGATACAGCTACAGTAAACCCGCAATAGTCCAGAGTCTGAAAATATGTCTGCTGAGATGGTCACTTCACCTGAGAATTACTCCAGAGTCAATCCAAACTCCCCCGAAGTTGAAGCAGCCTTTTGAAAGAAGCGACCTGCAATTTTTAAAATGGCACCCACACCACTGACTTTAGTTCAGAATAGTTCCACTTTTTCCAGGCGGTTTTTTGGGTGAGCGATATGTGTGCGAGGTGGTGAAAGAGATGGTGGGTGATCTCCTGGGCATTGGTTTCGGCAAATGTGATCTTTACGACCCAAAAAAAGGGCGGGCGGTATTATTGATTCTCTGCGTTAATTACGTGCGGAAACTAATGCTGGGCGATATTATGGGCGTTGATTCCACCCATTCTGATGATTCCACCCCAAAAAAGTGGGTGAGCGATATTACTTTTTTTCCCAGCGTTACACGCATGGGGAAAGTAACGCTCACCGATAAGTTTCCGAAAATTGGCCGCCAGTTTCCATTTTGTGGCTGAATGGGTGATATATGCGCATTATACATCATTTCAGCTGTGAAATGGACATTAAGTGGGCATTAAGCATGCAAAAAACCGTGGAAAATCTAGCCCATGGAGTATAAAAGCGGAGAAGTCCTGCTACAACTATACACAATATTGGTGATGCCACATCTAGAGCACTGCGTGCAATTTCATTCACCGTATTTAAAGAAGGATATACTTGCATTGAAGGCTGTTCAGAGAAGGTTCACTAGGTTGATTCCAGTGATGAGGGGGTTGACTTATGAAGGCAGGTTGAGTAGATTGGGCCTATACTCATTGGAGTTCAGAAGAATGAGAGGTGATCTTATCGAAACATGTAAGATAATAAGGGGGCTCGACAAGGTGGATGCAGAGAGGATATTTCTACTCATAGGGAAAAACTAAAACTAGGGGACATAGTCTCAGAATAAGGGGCCGCCCATTTAAAACTGAGATGAGGAGGAATTTCTTCTCTCAGAGGGTTGGAAATCTGTGGAATTCTCTGCCTCAGATAGCTGTGGAGGCTGTCATTTATTTAAGGCGGAACTAGACAGATTTTTGAGCGATAAGGGAATAAGGTGTCATGGGGATTGGGCAGGGAAGTTGAGCTGAGTCCATGAGCAGATCAGCCATGATCATATTGAATAGCGGAGCAGGCTCGAGGGGCCGTATGGCCTACTCCTGCTCCTATTTCTTATGTTCTTATGTTTGTGTCAGGCGCACAATCAAAGCACTCCACTTCCCTTCTGGGGCGATAGCGGGGCAGACACCTCAGGAGCGGGGGGCAGGCTCAACAGCACTACGCACTACGCACTGGGTCACATAGCACGTAAGAGGGGCTCTTCCATGAATTAAAGGGCAGGGCCAAAGCTGCATTCTCTGCAGGAAAAAAATATACTGCCTGGAACAATGGAGAGCGCTGGTGAAATGTAACTTCCCGGCACTCAAGCAGAGTGACGGGCTTATCGATCGGAGCACGCACCCAAAGCGGCAATGGGGCACACAAGAAAATCAGAATTTTTTTTTAGAAACAGCCGACCACCTCCCCTTTAACTTTTGCCCTGCTAGCGGCCAGCCTCCCGATACATGTCCCCTGAAGCTGTCACCCGGTGCAACTTCAAGAGGCGATACTCAATTTAGGTTCTGTGACGCTAATGGAGCACTGAGCAGGGTGATGACGTTTGCGTCACCGGTGCAGCCAAACAGGACGCTAGGGGTTACTGCCGCCGCTAATCTGCTGAACTTAACGGAAGTCGTTAACAGTGCCACGCTCATTTGCAAAGTCGTTTATGCCGGGTGGCGTTAACGGGAGGTGCAAATGACCCTAATTTCTCCCCCCTAAAGTTTAAATATATAAAGATACCGTTCCCTTTTATATTACCTGCTGATCTTTTGTCATACACTCTCTTTGACCATCATTTTTGTTATTTATGTAAACCTGTAAATACGCATGTCTAACCACCAGAGGGCTTATCCCCTGGAGTCCCAAGGGTTCCCACAATCCTGTATATAAGGAGGCCTCACAGGCTGGAGAGGCACTCTGAGATCTGTAATAAAGGACTACAGTCACACCTTACTTTGAGCTTGCAGTATCTAGTCTGACTCTTTATTCGAGATATAACAACTGGCGATGAGATACAAATGGCGAACTTCACTGCAACAATGCAGAGAACAGTGGGCATCTGGAAATATTTTTTGAGGGAGATGATTGGGAAACCTTTGTGGAGTGACTCGACCAATACTTCGTGGTCAATGAGCTGGAAGGAGTAGCGAATGCTGCCAAACGAAGAGCGATTCTCCTCACCGTTTGCAGGGCACCAACATATGGTCTCATGAAAAATCTGCTTGTTCCAGCGAAACCCACAGACAAGTCATACGATAAATTGTGCACACTGGGCTGCAAACATCTAAACCCAAAGGAAAGCATTTGGATGGTGAGGTATTGGTTCTACACGTACAAGAGGTCTGAAGACCAGGAAGTGGTGAGCTACGTCGCCAAGCTAAGGCACCTTGCAGGACATTGCGAATTTGAAGGACACTTGGAGCACATGCTCAGGGACTTCTTTGTACTTGGCATTGGCCATGAAGTAATACTTTGCAAACTTTTGACTGTAGAGACCCCAAACTTGAGTAAAGCCATAGTGATAGCCCAGGTGTTTATCGCCACCAGTGACAATACCAAACAAATTTCTCAGCACACGAGTGCTGCTGCAAGTATCGTGAACAAAGTAACGTTGTTTTCGAATTGAAATGCACAGGGCAGGACTTACACGCCTGCAGCTGCACGACCGCAGATGACTCAGAGTCCACCATCAAGGGTGGTGAAAACAAGGCCATTAACACCTTGTTGGCGCTGCAGGAATGATCATTGTTTCCATTCATGCCACTTCAAAGGACAAGTTTGCAAGGGCTGTGGAACAATGGGACACCTCCAAAGTATGTGCAGGCGAGCTGCAAACCCTGCTAATCCTGCAAACCAGCATATTGCAGAGAAGGACAGATCCATAATGGATCATGATGAACCAGAGCCTCAGACCAAGGAGGCAGAGGCATATAGGGTGCACACATTTACCACAAAGTGTCCCCTGATAATGCTGAACGTTGAATTAAATGGACTCCCGGTATCCATGGAGCTGGACATGGACGCAAGCCAGTCCATTATGAGCAAAAAGATTTTCGATAAGTTGTGGTGCAGCAAGGCCTTAAGGCCAGTCCTGACTCCCATTCATACTAAACTGAGAACGTATACAAAGGAACTGATTCCCGTAATCGACAGTGCTACCGTAAAGGTCTCCTGCGATGGAGCGGTGCATGAGTTACCACTCTGGGTGGTACTGGGCGATGGCCCCACCCTGTTCGGCAGGAGCTGGCTGGGAAAGATACGCTGGAACTGGGATGACCTCCGAGTGCTTTCGTCCGTCAATGACACCTCAAGTGCCCAGGTCCTAAATAAGTTCTCCTCGCTGTTCGAACCAGGCATCGGGAAGTTCCAAGGAGCAAAAGTGCAGATCCATTTGATTCTGGGGACGCGACCCATCCATCACAAGGCGAGAGCGATCCGTTACATGATGAGAGAGAGGGTGCAAATCGAGCTGGACATGTTGCAATGAGAGGGCATCATTTCGCCGAGCGAATTCAATGAGTGGGCCAGTTCAATTGTTCCAGTCCTCAAGGGAGACGGCACCGTCAGAATCTGTGGTGATTACAAAGTAACTATCAATCATTTCTCACTGCAGGATCAATACCCGCTACCGAAGACAGATGACCTATTTGCGACGCTGGCGGGAGGGAAAACGTTCACAAAGCTGGGCTTCACCTTGGCCTACATGACGCAGGAATTGGAGGAATCATCAAAAGGCCTCACCTGCATTAACACTCACAAAGGTCTCTTCATCGTTTAGGATTCGATTGGCCACGGCGATATTCCAGAGGAACATTGAAAGCTTGCTGAAGTTGGTCCCATGCACCGTGACCTCATCTTGGTTACAGGTCGGAACACCGTCGATCACCTGCAGAATCTGGAGGAGGTTCTTGGCTTAATTGTGTGGGGCTCAGGCTAAAACGCTCGAAGTGCACTTTCCTGGTGCCTGAAGTGGAGTTCCTGGGGAGAAGAATCGTGGCGGATGGCATCAGGCCCACCGAGTCGAAGACGGAGGCAATCAACAATGCACCTAGACCACAGAACGTGACAGAGCTGCGGTCGTTTCTAGGATTTTTTAACTATTTGGTAACTTCTTACCGAGTCTTAGCGCATTGTTAGAACCCCTGCACTTTTTACTGCATAAAGGATATGAATGGGTATGAGGTAAAAGTCAAGAAAATGCCTTTGAGAAAGCTAGGAAGCTGTTATGTTCAAACAAATTGCTTGTGTTGTACGTTCCATGTAAGCGTTTGGTACTAGCATGTGATGCGTCATCATATGGGGTCTGGTGTGTATTGCAACAAGTTAATGAATTTGGGAAATTGCAACCGGTTGCTTATGCATCCAGAAGTCTGTCTAAGGCCGAGAGGGCCGACAGTATGATCAAAAAAGAAGCATTAGCATGTGATAACGAGATAAAGAAAATGCATCAATATCTGTTTGGGCTCAAATTTGAATTGGAAACTGACGATAAGCCACTTATATCCCTTTTTTCTGAAAGCAAGGGGATAAATACGAATGCATCGGCTCGCATGCAGAGATGGATGCTCACGTTGTCCGCATACAACTATGCCATCCGCCACAGGCCAAGCACAGAAAACTGTGCCGATGCTCTCAGTAGGCTGCCATTGCCCACCACAGGGGTGGAGATGGCACAGCCTGCATATTTAGTTATGGTAATGGAAGCATTCGAGAGTGAGCAATCACCTGTTACCACCCGACAGATTAGAACCTGGACGAGCCAGGACCCCTTACTGTCCTTAGTAAAAAACTGTTTGCTCCACGGGAGTTGGTCAAGTGTCCCGTTAGGAAGAAATAAAGCCATAGCAGCGGCGCAAAGAGGAACTGTCTTCACTGGCAGACTGCCTCCTTTGGGGTAAGCGGGTAGTTGTGCCAAAAAAGGGCTGGGCCACTTTCATTAGTGATCTCTACAGCACCCACCCAGGCATCGTAATGATTAAAGCAATAGCCAGATCCCTCATGTGGTGGCCCAGTATCGAAGCAGACTTAGAGTCCTGTGTGCACAAATGTAATACATGTTCACAGTTAAGCAATGCACCCAGGGAGGTGCTACTAAGTTTATGGTCCTGGCCCTCCAAACCGTGGTCCAGGGTCCATGTCGACTATGCAGGCCCATTCTTGGGAAAAATGTTCTTAGTGGTTGTAGATGCGTACTCCAAATGGATTGAATGTGTGATAATGTCGACAAGCTCGTTCGCTGCCACCATTGAAAGCCTATGGATCATGTTTGCCACACACGACCTGCCTGATGTCCTTGTAAGTGACAATGGGCCGTGCTTTACCAGTGCCGAGTTTAAGGAGTTCATGACCCGCAATGCGATCAAACATGTCACATCTGCCCTGTTCAAACCAGCGTCCAACAGTCAGGCAGAATGAGCAGTTCAAACAATCAAGCAGAGCTTGAAAACGCTTATCCCGAGTCCTGCTCAGTTACCGCACGAGGCCCCACTCGCTCACTGGGGTCCCTCCCGCTGAACTGCTCATGAAAAGGGCACCCAAGACAAGGTTCTCATTTGTCCACCCTGATCTACACGAACAAGTAGAGAGCAGGCGGCTTCAACAGAATACATATCATGATCATGCAAATGTGTCACGCGAAATTGAGATAAATGATCCTGTATTTGTTTTGAACTATGGACAAGGTCCCAAGTGGCTTCCTGGCACTGTTTTGACCAAAGAGGGGAGTAGGGTGTTTGTGGTCAAACTCTCAAATGGACTCACCTGCAGGAAACACTTGGACCAAACCAAACTCAGATTTACGGACTATCCAGAACAACCCACAATAGATTCCACCTTTTTCGACCCTCCAACATACACAAAAGTGGTAACCGACCCAGCGGTTGATCACAAAGCAGAACCCATCACCCGCAGCAGCCTAGCAGGACTCAACACACGCAGCAAGGCCATCTGTGCAGCAGCCCAGCGAGGGCCCAACAAACGACTCACTAAAACCAGTATTTGCACCGAGACGATCAACCAGAGAAAGGATGGCCCCAGATCGACTCACATTGCAAATAGTTACACTATTGACTTTGCGGGGGTGGGGGGGTGGAGTGATTTTATGTATGTAAACCTGTAAATACCATGTCTAATCACCAGAGGGCTTATCCCCTGGAGTCCCAAGTGAGCCCACAATCCCTTGGAGCACCTGTACATAAGGAGGCCTCACGGGCTGGACAGGCACTCTGAGATCTGTAATAAAGGACTACGGTCACACCTTACTTTGAGCTTGCAGTATCTCTTCTGACTCTTTATTCAAGATATAACAATTTCCATTTTCACTTCTCCTCTGCAGTTCAAGGGCAGCATATTAATGTGCTTGCAAGATCATTTCATGTGACTTTATGGCAATTCAGTGTCTGTTTTTGGATGCTAAGTGGACTCCAAACCTTTAATATGACAGGTAGGAAGCACACCTTCATTAAGTTCAAGCCCGACAATTTGTGCCTCTGTGAATTCTAACTGAAGCCATTATTACCCGCAGGGCCTCACCAACTGCTGAGTATAGCACCACTACAAAGCATTTGCAAGCAAGGCAGCTGCTACAGGATCTCGGACATAATAACACAAGAACATAAGAAATAGGAACAGGAATAGGCCATACGGTCCCTCGAGCCTGCTCCGCCATTCAATAAGACCGTGGCTGATCTGATCATTGTCTCATCTCCACTTCCCTGCCCGCTCCCCATAACCCCTTATCCCCTTATCGTTTCAGAAACTGTCTATTTCTGTCTTAAATTTATTCAATGTCCCAGCTTCCACAGCTCTCTGAGGCAGCAATTCCACAGATTTACAGCCCTCAGAGAGAAGAAATTTCTCCTCCTGTTTTAAATGGGTGGCCCCTTATTCTAAGATCATGCCCTCTAGTTCTAGTCTCCCCCATCAGTGGAAACATCCTCTCTGCATCCACCTTGTCAAGCTCCCTCATAATCGGATACATTTCGATAAGAGCACCTCTCATTCTTCTGCATTCCAATGAGTAGAGGCCCAACCTCCTCAACCTTTCCCCATAAGTCAACCCCCTCATCCTCGAAATCAATCTAGTGAACCTTCTCTGAACTGCCTCCAAAGCAAGTATATCCTTTCTTAAATATGGAAACCAAAACTGCACGCAGTATTCCAGGTGTGGCCTCACCAATACCTTATAGATGTAGCAAGACTTCCCTGCTTTTATACTCCATCCCCTTTGCAATAAAGGCTAAGATACCATTGGCCTTCCTGATCACTTGCTGTACCTGCATACTATCCTTTTGTGTTTCATGCACAAGTATCCCCAGGTACCGCTGTACTGCGGTATTTTGAAATCTTTCTCCATTTAAATAATAACTTGCTCTTTGATTTTTACTTCCAAAGTGCATGACCTCACACTTTCCAACATTATACACCATCTGCCAAATTTTTGCCCACTTACTAAGCCTGTCTATGTCCTTTTGCAGATTTCTTGTGTCCTCCTCACACATTGCTTTTTCTCCCATCTTTATATCTGAATTTGAAATTCAATCATACTATGATCACTCATTCCGAGGAGATCCTTTACGAGGAGATTGTTTATTAATCCTGTCTCATTACATTGGACCAGATCTAAGATAGCCTGCCCCCTGGTTGGTTCCATTACATACTGCTCAAGGAACCCGTCCCTTACGCACTCTATGAACTCTTCCTCAAGGCTACCTTGACCAATTTGATTTGTCCATCGATTTGGTATTGCATTGCTTGCTTTGACTTCTCCCAAGATATAACAAAACTTTGAGGGAAATGAGATGAGTGTAGATAATTACAGTTGAAGAGTTAACAATGGCATAACCTTCTTCTGTGCTATAATTTCTATGATTCTATAGTAATAGGCCTGAGCTTAGGGGAGGCCACCGAGGGTTCTCAACCCTCCCAATTCAGGTGAGAGTCTACCAGAATGGACGATTGGTCTCCCAAGTGCTGCAGCTGGTGATTCGAGGGAAATGATCTCCACATGTGCGGTTCACACATGTACAGCACCTTGGCTGTCGTGGTTTGCAATCAAAGCACATTCTCTGAGCCCTGCCCATCTTCAGAAACACACCGCTTCCTTACGGACTGTGAGGATGACGAAAATCAGATGGAAACTCCGTATGTCCTGGGAAAGCAAATGGGGGAGAGAAAGAGTGAGGGAGAGAACGTCATAAACTGGGAGGGAAGGAGAAATACAAACTGGGGAAAGAAGAGACAGGAACACAAACTAGGGAAGGAGAGAGAACATAAGAACATAAGAAATAGGAGCAGGAGTAGGCCCTTTGGCCCTTCGAGCCTGCTCTTCCATTCAATAATGTCAGCAGCATGTTTAGCACAGGGCTGTGCACTGCAAGCATTATAATTAACAGGCAGCATGAATTTGACGTGCTGCCTGAACTCCTGTGAAGGGGTGCGGGCTTCATCACGGTGCCTGCACCCATTTTTCAATGCTATCAAATTTCACCCCCAGGTTTATAAGTAACCTTGTTAGGGCTGAATTTATGACTATACCCTTTTAACAGGAAACCGCAAGCTCTGGGAGTGCATATTAGGAAATCGCACGTACTTTCCTCACAATTTTCAATCAAAATCATCCCTTTGATAACATAAGCGATAAACCTATAATTTGCATCCGATGTACTTCTGTTGTTGATATTTCATCTGTGGGGAATTTGATCATCCGGTGACTAATTATACACAAGAATGCAGACTAAAAATTTTTTAATCGAAAAAACTTGAACATGATGGAATACGTGGAGCAAGAGCCATTTTTTTTAGAAATTGTAGATCATAAGTAACAGTGAAAGATCTGCTGTTACGCATCAGCTCTTTACAATGATAACTTAAAAGATTTAGAACAGTTAAGTTTCAGTTCCAAGTGCAAGAATTTCTCACAGTTTTCTCTAACATGGAATTTGCCATGGAGTAATTTTAACCTTCAGTAATTTTTTTAAATATATTCGTTCCTGGGATGTGGGAATCACTGGCTAGGCCAGCAGTTATTGCCCATGCCTAATTGTCCTTGAGAATGTGGTGGTGAGCCGCCTTCTTGAACCGCTGCAGTCTGTGTGGTGAAGGTACTCCCACAGTGCTTTTAGGGAGGAATTTCCAGAATTTGGAGCTAGCGACTATGAAGGAACAGCGCTATATTTCCAAGTCAGGATGGTGTGTGACTTGGAGGGGAACTTGGAGGTGATGGTGTTCCTATGCACCTGCTGCACTTGTCCTTCTAGGTAGTGGAGGTTGTGGGTTTGGGAGG
The DNA here is from genome assembly GCF_044704955.1 of Pristiophorus japonicus. Taxonomy (NCBI): domain Eukaryota; kingdom Metazoa; phylum Chordata; class Chondrichthyes; family Pristiophoridae; genus Pristiophorus; species Pristiophorus japonicus. The sequence goes on from NC_091977.1 coordinate 136,925,530, forward strand.
TCCTGTAGAGGAGCCCTCAACCATGCCGATGTTACCTCTAGACTTGACTATTCCAATGCACTGCTGGCTGGCCTCCCACGTTCGATCCTATGTAAACTTGAGGTCATCCAAAATTCGGATGCCATGTCCGAACTCACACCAAGTCCCGCTCACCCATCATCCATGAGCTCGCTGACCTACAATCACTCCCGGTTAAGAAAAACCTCAATTTCAAAATTCTCATCTTTGTTTTCAAATTCCTCCATGGCCTCGCCTCTTTTTATGTCTGCAATCTCCTTCAGTCCCACAACCCCCGGAGGTATCTGCACTCCTCTAATTCTGCCCTCTTGAGCATTCCTGATTATAATTGCTCAATGATTGATGGCCGTGCCTTCTGTTGCTTAGGCCCTAAGCTCTGGAACTCCCTGCCAAAACCCCTCTGCCTCTCTACCTCTCATTTCCTCCATTAAGACGCTCGTTAAAACCTACCTCTTTGACCAAGTTTTTGGTCATCTGCCTTACTTTCTCCTTATGTGGCTCGGTACCAATATAATTTCTTATAATATTCCTGTGAAGTGCCTTGGGATGTTTTACTACCTTAAAGAAGTTAGCAGTGACAGGATTGGTCCAAGTCAGCACGGATTTATGAAAGGGAAAACATGCTTGACAAATCTTCTAGAATTTTTAGAGGATGTAACCAGTAGAGTGGACAAGGGAGAACCAGTGGATGTGGTGTATTTGGACTTTCAAAAGGCTTTTGACAAGGTCCCACACAAGAGATTGGTGTGCAAAATCAAAGCACATGGTATTGGGGGCAATGTACTGACGTGGATAGAGAACTGGTTGGCAGACAGGAAGCAGAGAGTCGGGATAAACGGGTCCTTTTCAGAATGGCAGGCAGTGACTAGTGGGGTGCCGCAGGGCTCAGTGCTGGGACCACAGCTATTTACAATATACATCAATGATTTAGATGAAGTAATTGAGAGTAATATCTCCAAGTTTGCAGATGACATGAAGCTGGGTGGCAGTGTGAGCTGTGAGGAGGATGCTAAGAGGCTGCAGGGTGACTTGGACAGGTGAGATGAGTGGGCAAATGCATGGCAGATAATGTGGATAAATGTGAGGTTATCCACTTTGGTGGCAAAAACATGAAGGCAGGATATTTTCTGAATGGCGGCAGATTAGGAAAAGGGGAGGTGCAACGAGACCTGGGTGTCATGGTACATCAGTCATTGAAAGTTGGCATGCAGGTGCAGCAGGCGGTGAAGAAGACAAATGGCATGTTGGCTTTCATAGCTCGGGGACTGGGTATAGGAGCAGCAAGTTCTTACTGCAGCTGTACAGAGTCTTAGTGCGGCCTCACCAAAAATGTTGTGTTCAGTTTTGGTCTCCTAATCTGAGGAAGGATGTTCTTGCTATTGAGGTAGTGCAGCAAAGGTTCACCAGACTGATTCCCGGGATGGCAGGACTGATATATGAGGAGAGACTGGATCGACTGGGCCTTTATTCACTGGAGTTTAGAAGAATGAGAGGGAATCTCATAGAAACATATAAAATTCTGACAGGGCTGGACAGGTTAGATGCAGGAAGAATGTTCCCAATGTTGGGGGAGTCCAGAACCAGGGGTCACAGTCTAAGGATAAGGGGTAAGCCATTTAGGACCGAGATGAGGAGAAACTTCTTCACTCAGAGAGTTGTTAACCTGTGGAATTCTCTACTGCAGAGAGTTGTTGATGCCAGTTCGTTAGATATATTCAAGAGGGAGTTAGATATGGCCCTTACAGCTAAAGGGATCAAGGGGTATGGAGAGAAAGCAGGAAAGGGGTACTGAGGTGAATGATCAGCCATGATCTTATTGAATGGTGGTGCAGGCTCGAAGGGCCAAATGGTCTATTCCTGCACCTATTTTGTAGGTTTTTTATTCTATTTAAATACAAGTTGTTGTTATTGTTGTTGAAGAAGCCTTGGTGAGTTGCTGCAGTGCATCTTAGAGATGGTACACACTGCAGGCATGGTGCAGCAGTGGTGGAGGGTTTGAATGTTTAAGGTAGTGGATGCGGTGCCAATCAAATAGCCTGGACCCAAGAGGAAACAAACTTCTTTTGCGAAAATTGTGAGGATCACCCCCTTACACATGAAGTTTCAGAGACCATGGTTAGGTTTTGGAGGGGGCATGGGGTGGGGGGGCGGGGGGGCGCTGTGAGGAGAGATGGCTGGGGGTGGGGGGCGGGTAGCTGTACCTCCTCCCAAGGATCGGTGGATGCTAGAGATGCACCAAAAGTGGCACTTGTGCCGACCTGTCCGATTTAATGTGGTGCCCTTTGCTGACTCCACAAACTCCGGTGGAGTTACCTCTGCAGGGCAGTTGCAGACATGATTCTAATATGACCAATGAGATTGTAACCCATACATTTTCAGATGGTAGCAAGGCATTTAGCAAAACAGTACTTCTTTCAGGAAACAATGACCACGGGCCATAATTTGCGGTTTCTATTGGTGCATAGGGGCCGCACATGTTCCGGGTTTAGGCATGCGCTAAAACCCAGAACTTGCAATCTGTCAAGAATTGATGGTGTAATTATGTCAAGAATTATGCTTTTACCAGCATAAGAGTTTTAAAAAACATAAAATTATATTTTTTTGAATCATTTATACATTAAAAATTCTTTGCAATAAGATAAGTTTATATTTAGCCCTGTTAAAACAGGTTAATTTTTCTTTTAATTACATTTTTGTTTTATATATTTAATTAAATACCATATTAATTAATTTAAAATATGGAAAAAAAACATTTTTACATTTGGTTTATTTTTTATGTGATCCCCATTCATGCTTATGGACATTCCGTACATCCCGTACATTCCTTCTTTAATTGGTTGGGCCAACCCACATGACTGCAGGGGCGCTTGCGAACCACATGCACCCCTGAGAAACGTGGGCCTCCACGCAGGCCTATGCATAGAGGCCCAGGAGCGCAAGTCTCCGAAGATCCCGAGGCAGAAGGCACCTCGAGTCTCATCACCGAGAGCATGCAGAAAGCAAGCGCAGGCAGTGGAAAGAGCGTGCGGCAAACCAGGCACCCCACCCACACTTTCCTCCAACGACCGTCTGCCCCACCTGCGACAGAGACTGTAATTCCCATATTAGACTGTACAGCCACCTGAGAACTCACTTTTCGAGTGGAAGCAAGTCTTCCTCGATTTCGAGGGACTGCCTATGATGATGATATTCATAGATTTTTTGCTGGTCGGAGGCATCTGCCCGCGGGAAGCCTCTGACCGCCAATTCAGCCCCAATGTTACAGTCTCTGTATGTGTCAACCAGGAAACCCAAAATTTTGCTACACCTTCAGCATCAACCCAGAATCTTTCATTCTCTTTCTGGTAAGTTAACATATTGAAAAATGTGCTGTAACAAATTAAACTTTTCACTCAATGCTACAGTTTAATATTATTCTTGTGATATATTCTGAGTGATTGGGATGGCTGTATTTATTTCATTTATTTTTATCTGTGAGCCAGAGAAAGAACACAAATAAAGTAGAACAAAGGTTAATATAAAATAAGGAAATCCTAGAAGGGTGTTAACATTATTCAATTTTGGAGGAGGAATTTTGAATAAAAGTCCTGATTCTGTTATATAAGCAAAACCTTTGAAATAACACTGGTAGAGATATTTTGCAAAGAAGGAAAGATAGAAATTAGTTTAATCTTTTGTTAAGTACTTTAATTTATGGTACTCATTATGACATCTAACATCTAACATCTGTTGTGGGAAAATTATTGGAATGTCTAATTAAAGACAAAGTGACTGAGCACTTTGAGAAATTTGAGCTGATTAGAGAGCTTACGTAAATTTATAAAGGCTAGGTCATGTCTAATGAACTTAATTACATTTTTTGATGCAGTAATTGAAGTAGTCGACAGGGGAATGTCTAGGGATATAGTTTACATGGATGTCCAGAAGGGATTCGATAAGGTTCCACATAAGAGACTGTTAGCTAAAATTAAAGCTCATGGAATTGAAGGCAAATTATTGATCTGGTTAGGAGACTGGTTAGGCGGTAGAAAACAGAGTAGGGACAATGGGTGTGTACTCAAATTGGAAGGAAGATACTAGTGGTATCTCACAGGATCTGTGCTGGGGCCTCAACTATTCACTGTATTTAGTAATGACTTAGATAATATAATAGAGAACCATATATCCAAGTTTGCTTATGACACAAAGATTGGTAGTATAGTAAATATTGCAGACGGAAGCATAAAATTACAAAGATAGATTAAGTGAGTGGGCAAATCTGTGGTAGCTGGATTTCAATGCATTTACGTATGTGGTCATCCATTTTAGACTTAAAAAGGATAGATCCAAGTACTTTTTAAATGGTGAAAAGCTAGGAACAGTGGAGGTCTAAAGAGATTTAGGGGTCCATGTACACAGAACATTAAAATGTAATGGTTATGTACAAACAATAATCAAAAAGGCTAATGGGATGTTAACCTTTAATTCTAGAGGGCGAGAATATAATGGGGAGAAAGTGTTGCTGAAGCTACATAAAGCACTGGTTAGTCCACATCTGGAGTACTGTGTAAAGCAGTAAATGCTAGCTCATTTTAATTCTGAGATGGATAGAATTGTTAGCCAAGGGTAATAAGGGATATGGAGCCAAGGCACGGGATGGAGTTTGGATACAGAACCAGCCATGATTTCGTTGAGTGGTGGAAGAGGATTGAGTGGCTGAATGGCCTACTCCTTTTCCTATGTGTTATATATGTATAAACCAGTAGATACCTTGTGTAGCCATCAGAGGGCTTATCCCCTGGAGTCCCAAGGGATCCCACAATCCCTGGGAGCACTGGTACTTAAGGAGGCCTCACAGACTGGAGAGGCTCTGGAGACCTGCAATAAAAACTAAGGTCACACTTTACTTTGAGCTCACAGTATTTAGTCAGACTCTTTATTCATACATAAAAACTGGCAACGAGATACAGATGACGAACCCAACGATGCATAGAACAGTGGGCATCCTGGAGAAATTTTCGGAAGAAGATGATTGGGAAACCTTCGTGGAGCGACTCGACCAATACTTCCATGGCCAACGAGCTGGAAGGAGAAGCGAACGCTGCCAAACAAAGGGTGATTCTCCTCACCATCTGTGGGGCACCAACGTATGGCCTCATTAAAAATCTGCTTGCTCTAGCGAAACCCACAGAGAAATCGTACGATGGTTTGTGCACACTGGTCCGGGAGCATCTATACCCGAAGGAAAGCATTCAGATGGCGAGGTACCGGTTCTACACCTGCAAAAGGTCTGAAGGCCAGGAAGTGCGAGTTATGTCGCGAGCTAAGACGCCTTGCAGGACATTGTGAATTTGAAGGACACTTGGAGCACATGCTCAGAGACTTTTTCATACTTGGCATTGACCATGAAGTGATACTTCGCAAACCTTTGACTGTAGAGACCCCAAGCTTGAGTAAAGCCATAGCGATAGCCCAGGTGTTCATTGCCACCAGTGACAATACTAAGCAAATCTCTCAGCATACAAGTGCTGCTACAAGTACTGTGAACAAAGTGATGTTGTTTTCAAATCGCAACGTACAGGGCAGGCCCCACATGCCTGCAGCTGCGTGTCTGCAGATTTCTCAGAATCCACCATCAAGGGTGATGAATGCAAGGCCATTAACACCATATTGGGGCTGCGGGGGTGATCATCATTTCCAGTCAAGCCACTTCAAAGGGTACATTTGCAAGGGCTGTGGAACAATGGGACACCTCCAACGTATGTGCAGATGAGCAGCAAACCCTGTTAATCCTCCAAACCACCATATTGCAGAGGAGGACAGTTCCATGGCAGATCACGACGAACCAGAGCCTCAGACCGAGGAGGCAGAGATATATGGGTTGCACACATTTACCACAGTGTCCCCCGATAATGCTGAAGGTTCAATTAAATGGACTCCCGGTGTCAATGGAGCTGGACACGGGCATGAGCCAGTCCATTATGAGCAAAAAGACTTTCAAAAAATTGTGGTGGGGAAGCAAGGCCTCAAGGCCAGTCTTGACTCCCATTCGCACGAAACTGAGAGCTTACATTAAGGAATTGATTCCCGTAATCATCAGTGCTACTGTAAAGATCCCCTACGATGGAGCAGTGCAAAAGCTACCACTCTGGGTGGTACCGGGCAATTGTCCCACGCTGCTCAGCAGGAGCTGGCTGGGAAAGATACGCTAGAACTGGGACGACATCCGAGCGCTCTCGTCCGCTGACAACACTTCGTGTGCCCAGGTCTTAAACAAGTTCCCTTCGCTGTTTGAACCAGGCATCGGGAAGTTCCAAGGAGCAAAAGTGCACATCCACCTAATTCCGGGAGCATGACACATCCATCACAAGGTGAGAGCAGTACCATACATGATGAGAGAAAGGGTAGAGATCGAGCTAGACCGGCTGCAATGAGAGGGCATCATTTCGCCGATCGAATTCAACGAGTGGGCCAGTCCGATTATTCCAGTCCTCAAGGAAGACGGCACTGTCAGAATCAGTGGTGATTACAAAGGAACTATCAATCATTTCTCCCTGCAGGATCAATACCCACTACCAAAGAATGACGACCTTTTTGCTACCTGGCAGGAGGAAAGACATTTACGAAGCTAGACTTGACCTCGGCCTACATGACGCAGGAGCTGGGGGAATCATCGAAGGGCCTCACCTGCATCAACATGCACAAAGGTCTCTTCATCTACAACAGGAATTTGATCAGTCAGATAATCCAGAGAAACATGGAAAGCTTACTTAAATCGGTCCTGCGCATGGTGGTCTTCCAAGACGACATCTTGGTTACAGGTCGGGACACAGTTGAGCATCTGAAGAACCTGCAGGAGGTTCTTAGTTGACTCAACCACATGGGGCTCAGGTTAAAATGCTTGAAGTGCGTTTTCCTGGCACCTGAAGTGGAGTTTCTGGTGAGGAGGATCACGGCGGATGGCATCAGGCCAACCGATTCGAAGACGGAGGCAATCGAGAACGCACCGAGGCCACAGAACGTGACGGAGCTGCGGTCGTTTCTGGGACCCCTGAACTACTTTGGTAACTTCTTACTGGGCCTCAGCACACTGTTAGAACCACTGCACGCCTTACTGCATAAAGGAGACGAATGGGCATGGGGCAAAAGCCAAGAAAATGCCTTTGTAAAAGCTAGAAAATTATTATGCTCAATCAAATTGCTTGTGTTGTATGATCCATGTAAGCGTTTGGTACTAGCATGTGATGCATCATCGTACGGCGTCGGGTGTGTATTGCAACAAGCTAATGTATCTGGGAAATTGCAACTGGTTGCTTATGCATCCAGAAGTCTGTCTCAGGTTGAGAGAGCCTACAGCATGATTGAAAAAGAAGTGTTTATGGGGTACAGAAAATGCATCAATATCTGTTTGGGCTCAAATTTGAATTTAAAACTGACCATAAGCCACTGAGATCCCTTTTTTCCAAAAGTAAGGGGATAAATATGAATGCATCGACCCACATCGAGAGATGGGCACTCACGTTGTCCGCGTACAACTCTGCCATCCACTACAGGCCAGGCAGAGAAAACTGCGCCAATGCTTTCAGTAGGCTGCCATTGCCCACCACGGGGGTGGAAATGGCACAGCCCACATATTTAGTCATGGTAATGGAAGCATTCGAGAGTGAGCAATCACCTGTTACCACCCGACAGATTAGAACCTGGACGAGCCAGGACCCTTTACTGTCCCTAGTAAAAAATTGCGAGCTTCACGGGAGCTGGTCCAATGTCCCAGCAGAAATACAGGAAGCGATAAAGCCGTACCATCAGCGCAAATATGAAATGTCTACACAGGCAGACTGCCTTCTGTGGGGTAATCAGGTAGTGGTCCCCAAGAAGGGCAGGGACACTTTCGTCAGTGATCTCCACAGTACTCACCCAGGCATTGTAATGATGAAAGCGATAGCCAGATCCCGCGTGTGGTGGCCCTGTATCGATGCGGACTTAGAGTCCTGCGTGCACACATGTAACACATGCTCGCAGTTAAGCAATGCACTCAGGGAGGCACCACTAAGTTTATGGTCTTGGCCCTCCAAACCGTGGTCCAGGGTCCACGTCGACTATGCAGGCCCGTTTTTGGGTAAAATGTTCCTAGTGGTTGTAGATGCGTACTCCAAATGAATTGAATGTGAAATAATGTCGGCAAGCACGTTCGTTGCCACCACTGAAAGCCTGCGGGCCATGTTTGCCACGCATGGCCTGCCTGATGACCTTGTGAGCGACAACGGGCTATGTTTCACTAGTGCCAAGTTCAAAGAGTTCATGACCTGTAATGGGATCAAACACGTTAAATCTGCCCCGTTCAAACCAGCATCCAATGGTCAGGCAGAGAGAGCAGTGCAAACCATCAAGCAGAGTTTGAACAGGGTAACTGAAGGCTCACTGCAGACTCATCTATCCCGAGTCCTGCTTAGCTACCTCACGAGACCCCACTCGCTCACTGGGATTCCACCCGCCGAACTGCTCATGAAAAGGACCCTTAAGACAAGGCTCTCATTAGTCCACCCTGATCTACATGAACAGGTAGAGAGCAGGCAGCTTCAACAAAGTCCATATCATGATAGCGCAAATGTGTCACGCGAAATTGAAATCAATGATCCTGTATTTGTGTTGAACTATGGACAAGATCCCAAGTGGCTTCCCAGCACTGTTGTGGCCAAAGATGGGAGTAGGGTGTTTCGGGTCAAACTTTCAAATGGATTCACCCACCGGAAACTCCAAATTAAACTCAGATTCACGGACTATCCTGAGCAACCCACATTGGACCCTACTTTCTTTGATCCCTCAACATACACACCAGTGGCAACCGACACTGCAGTTGACCACGAAGCAGAACCTATCACCCGCAGCAGCCCAGCAAGGCCAGCTGCACAGCAGCCCAGCGAGGGCCCAACAAATGATTCACCAAAACCAGCATTTGCACCGAGACGATCAACCAGGGAAAGAAAGGCCCCAGATCGACTCACCTTGTAAATAGTTACACTATTGACTTTGAGGGGGAGTGTTGTTATATATATAAACCTGTATATACCTTGTGTAGCCACCAGAAGGCTCATCCCCTGGAGTCCCAAGGGATCCCACAATCCCTTGGGAGCACTGGTACTTAAGGAGGCCTCATAGACTGGAGAGGCACTCGGGAGACCTGCAATAAAATACTAAGGTTACACTTTAATTTGAGCTCACAGTATCTAGTCAGACTCTTTATTCATACATGACACTATGTTCTTATGAAAATCTGTACCCTTAACCAATGGACCAATTTGCTTATTTTATATTGCAGATGACAGTTTTAATGAATCACCCATGTGGCTGAATAAAAGTAATTGTTTTAACCACACCTGGCTCATTCCTGTACCTGTAACTGTCTGTGAGAGGAAGAAAGAGAGAGACGTGCCTGTGTATTTCAAAATAATCAGAAATGGAATGCAGAATATCTGTGTGGAACTATCCAGTTTTTTACTGGAAAGTGGAAGTGCTTTTTCTCCCTGCAGCATAATGCATTTAGAATTAGTATTTGAAAGCTTAGAAATATGTGACAAAACCCTTGTAGCCACATCAGCAAAAGTGAAGTACAGATTTACTGCTAAGAGATGGGACATGGCACGGCAGATGGATGTGTAGAATTTCAATTTAAAATCAATATTGGCTGATGCTTCCTTGGCTGTATACATGTATATAGAAACAGCATACATAAGGTTTGCATTTACGAGGTGCACTGGCACTGCCTCTGAACATAACCTTCCAGGCTATCTATTCTGAAGACAACCCTCAGATCCACTGGAATTAACTCTTTCAGATTAATCAATCTACAACCCCCAGCACTTCTAATTAGTTGGACAAAATCTTTTCTTTTATGGGTTTCTTGATATTATAAACATTCCTCGTCGACTTCTGTTTGCTCCCCTTATTTCTGAAGATTGAAATTCAACCTTGGTGTGGTACAGAAACCGATTTTCCTTTGCATTATTTTAAATTTGTTCTGGGATGTGGGCGTTGTTGGCAAGGCCAGCATATATTGCCCATTCCTACTTGCCCTTGAGAAGGTGGTGGTGAACCACCTTGTTGAACCGCTGCAGTCCATGAGGTGTTTTCCTAGCAGTTTGATACAGTTGAGTGGCTTGATAGGCCAGTTGAAAGGGCAGTTAAGAGTCCACCACATTGCTGTGGGTCAGGAGTAACATATAGGCCATGGACGGCAGATTTCCTTCCCTAAAGGACATTAGTGAACCGGGTAGGTTTTTAGAACAATCCAGTAGTTTCATGGTCACCATTACTGACACTTGCTTTAGAGTCAGTGAAGAAGAAAACTCTGTTGTTCGGTGTATAAACCAGGAAATAGTGCGGGCTTGTAAAAAGGGAACAGCAATAATCATGGGTGATTTTAACCTCCATATTGATTGGTCAAATCAAGTTGGTCAGGGTAGTCTTCAGGAAGAGTTCATAGAGCGCATAAGGGACAGGTTCCTTGAGCAGTATATAACGGAACCAACCAGGAACAGGCTATCTTAGATCTGATTCTGTGTAATGAGACAGGCTTAATAAACAATCTCCTAGTAAAGGATCCCCTAGCGTGGTTGAATTTCAAATTCAGATGGAGGGTGAGAAAGTTGGATCTCTAATCAGCGTACTAAGCTTAAATAAAGGAGACTGCAGAGTTGGGTAAAGTGGACAGGGAAAATAGATTAAAGTGTAGGACGGTGGATGAACAGTAGCATACATTTAAGGAGATATTTCATAAATATCAAGAAAAATATATTCCAGTGAGGAGGAAAGGGTGTAAAAGAAAAGATAGCCATCCGTGGCTAACTAAAGAAATAAAGGATGGTATCCAATTAAAAACAAGGGCATACAAAGTGGCCAAAACTAATGGCAGGACAGAAGATTGGGAAGCTTTTAAAAGTCAGCAAACAATGACTAAAAAAATGATTAAGAAAGGGAAAATAGACAATGGGCTAGATTTTCCATTTTATTTGCATGCATAATGCCCAATTAACGTCCATTTTACCGCTGAAATGACATATAACACCCAGATATCGTCCATTTAGCCACAAAATGGAAGCTGACACCCATTTTTCAGACACTTATCGCTGAGCGTTACTTTCCCCATGTGCGTAATGCCGGGAAAAAAATAATACCACTCGCCCACTTTTTTCGGGCAGAATCATCAAAATGGGCGAAATCAGTGGCCATAATATCGCCCAGCGTTAGTTTCTGCACGTAATTAATGGCGAGATTCAATAATACCGCCCGCCCACTTTTTTTTGTCATAAAGATCACATTTGCCAAAACTAACAGCCAGGAGATCGCCCAGCATCATTTTCACCACTGCGCATACATATCGGCCACAATATCGCTCGCCCAAAACACCGCCCAGAAAAAGTGGAACTGTTCTGAATGAATCACAGCGGTGTGGGCACCATTTTTTAAATCGCAGGTCGCTTCATTCAAAAGGCTGCTTCACCTTCGGGGAAGTTTGGATTGACTCTGGAGTTCTTCTCAGGTGAAGTGACCATCTCAACGGTCATATTTTCAGACTCTGGACTATTGGGGGTTTACCGAAGGTGTATTTTAGTGAGAAAATTATTGCTTCTGATCAATCGCTATTATAATTTCATTGCAATGGGGCCAGTCATTTCTCAACCTGCATCGATTAATACGCAGATGCTGCAGAGTGCAAATGGCTCAATGTGTGATGCACATCATTATGTGCCGAATTTAAGTCATGCAAGAATGAGGAGGAGGGCCAGACCATATACATTCCGCACTTACAGGGAAAAGAGGTCTTATCTCGACGTGTCCAAGCATACCTGCCTTCGGAGGCTGCGCTTCCACAAGGTGGTGATCAATGAAATATGTGAGCTCATCAGGCTACATTTGCAGCCTGCCATCAGGACATCAGTGTCGGTCGAGGTCAAGGTCACCGTGGCACTGTCTTTCTACGCGTCCGGTTCCTTTCGGGCCTCCGCAGCCAAGATTTGCCCTCTGTCTCACCATGTCACCCATTGCTGCATTAGACAGGTCAAGGAGGATGGACTTTATCAGCTTCCTCATAACCACGGAGGCTCAGACGGACAGGGCTGGACATTCTACTACATTGTTATGTTCCCTAGGGTGCAGGGAGCAATACAGTGCACCCACATCGCCATGCGGGCACCTTCTCAGGACCCAGATCTTTTTCACAACAGAAAAAAATTTCACTCCCTGAAGGTCCAACTAGTTGTTGACCACAACCAGATCATAATGGCAGCGAATGCCAAATGTCTGGGCAGCTTCGATGAGGCTCACATCCTGCATGAGAGCGCTGTCTCTGACATGTTTAAGAGTCAGCCACAAGGACATTGCTGGATGCTTGGTGACAATCGATATGGCCTAGCCACCTGGCTGATGACCCCCCTGCGTGACACCCACACCGAGGCCAAGAGGCGATACAACCAAAGCCGCAAAGACACACGCAATGTGGTCCAGAAAACAATGACATGCTTAAGCAGTGCTTCAGATGCCTGGACCACTCAGGAGGGGAGCTACAATACAACCCTGAGCAAGTAGCTAAAGTCGTGGCCGTGCGCTCCATTCTGCACAACCTGGCTATCAGGAGGGGCCAGGAATTGCCAGAAGGCACTGATGCTCCACCTCATGAGAGAGAGGAAGAGGAGGACGAGGGGATGGACGCTGAGCTAGGGCCAGACAATCAGGCTGGCTATGCAACCATGCCCATGACCCCCTCCAGACCACGGGAAAGGGCCCGTGGTGGCTGCATAGCTGCAAGACTCTTACGTCAGGAACTGATATCTGAACGATTTGCCTGAAAGAATGTTACTGTGAGTGACAATGCTGACACACTGCTGTGTGTGTGCAGCTCAGACATCAATGGTGACTATCACCTTGGTGCCACTTAAAGTTTACGTTGATTAAAGTTAAGTTTTATTTAACCCTTTCATGTTAAGGAATCAGCAGTGTGTCAAGGTCCAGCTATCTGAGACAATGCGCAACAAGGTTATGTTCAATAAAAACATTTTTTATACCAACATTGGTCTGAAATCATAAGTATCACAGGCAAAATACCCCATCCCCGCCGCCACCATTGACATCAATCAAATGGTTAACATGTCCAGCAACACAGAATACAAATGCAAAGCAGGTGGGTGGACACCTCCCCCCATACATTACAACAAATTGCATAGACCCAGATGGAAAGACAACACATCCATCACCTGCGGACATGCACCTCACTTTCCTTCCCCTTCCCCTTCTTCTCCCCACCTCTACCCCTGCCCCTCCTCGCTCCACGGCACCTGGCCGAGGAGTTCCTCAGACGGCGCCTCATTGGGGGGGATGAAAGCAGAGGCGGTGCTTGGATGGGTACGGGAGCAGGGGGTGCCGAGGGGGGAACATTCTCTGATCCAGAAGCAGGATCTTGGTCCTGCTTCTCATCTGTCATTCGCAGTGGTGGTGCGGAACCTAGGGGTGGAGTGCCATGCTCCGGGACCATTGGGAGGCCTGTGCCAGCAGTGTTCCTGGCTATCGCCTCCAGGGCCTCCACCATCCATGAAACATACTCAGTCATGGTGGTCAGCTGTCGGGATATGCCCCCAAATGCATCAAGGAGCTGGTCACCAATGTCTACAGTCCTCCTGGATAACAATGCCATCTCTCCGCTATCATGTCGCGCTTGTGGAACAGACCTGCCGCATCCACGAAACCTCTGCCATCCTGGGGACAAATGGTGTGCCCTGTGGCGAGGTGCTTGGCGCCGGTACCTTCAGAGTGGAGGCGGGAATGACCGGAGGAGCACTGGATGGCCTTGGGGTGGAATGGCTTCTGGAGCATGGCGATGCAGTTTCCTTGAAGTCCGCGCTCTCATCCGTAAAGAACAGACCCAGCGGATTGACGGGCGAGATGTAGGATCGTCCGACGAGTCCAGCCCCGCGCCCCCACATTCTGGGCTCTGTGATCTTGCCTGGGGCAGGTTATTAGAGGAGAAGGGGGTGCTAGGGTCACAAGGTGATTCCTGCGCTACACACAGCATATGCACGACAAAAGCACCGCCTCTATCAAGATCATTGCAGACATCACATTTCATGACCAACAACACATTGTACATTGCAATGATTTTCATTAGGCCAAAATTATTTCTAGGACAATTTTAGAAATCATCTATCATATATGATTGTGCGGATAGGAGTGGGTGTGGCATCTATTGACTTTACATTATGCAATGGTGTAAACTTTACTCACGTGCATCTCTTTAGGGTCTGCAGATGCTTGCGTAGCTGTCTGGGTGTGCTTCCCCACGAGTGCGAGCACCCGCTCCCCTGTCTCAGTGATGTCACTGGGGACTGGTGGCCCCCCACCCGTTCACCTCTGCATGGACCTCATCATTGAGAGCTTCTTCTGTAAAAGGTAACAGGACGACATGGCATGTGATCATTGCGTGATATCATTGCTAGGTACTGTCACAGAAACTGATACAACACAAAACCGACAGAAGTAATCATGATCATTATGATAATGATCATTCTTTATGTAAAGACGTGCACTGTGACCGCAGGGTTCGACTACAACATTCGTGGCAAAAATGAACGACCTCACATCTGCTGATAGTCACTCATGACTGTTACAAATCAAATTATATCGATACATAAGCACATGTAAATGAATGTAATACTTTCTCTTGCGGATCCGACAAGGTCGTTCCATCGTTTGCGGCATTGGTTGCCCTCACGCTCCTCGTTGGTCGTCGACGAGACCACCTCTGCTATCTCAGCCCATATCTTCTGGTAGGCCTTTGGGGTGGGCTTCCCACACCCTCCCTGCGTCAAATCACCCCAGCATCACTCGACCTCCTGCAGGAGGGAGGCATTTGCTTGTCTGAGAACCTCCTCGCTCTTTTGCGCCCTCCAATGTGCTCCTCTCCCAGCTCACTGCTCTCTCCACGTCAGTCTCCAAAGCGTGCTGTGACCCTCCTCCTCTCCCTACATTATAGGCCAAATTCGGTCAAATATGTGGTTGGTAACAGCTAATTTTTGTTTCCTTATTTGCTCTATATAAACTCTCCCTCCTTCCTCCCAAAGCAGCCACACCACATCCACAAACGCCTTCAGTCTCCCTCAGCTCCTTCTCTCTCTGACTCCTCTTCTGCACATGTCATGATGTCCCTTGACCTCTTGAATCGCGGGAATTGAGCGTTGCCATGCCGTTGCTAAGGAAGGCGGCACTTTACAGCAGAAGGTCAGAGAGATTTAATGCTAACGCCCATTTCATATCGCTCGCAGTAACGCCCAATTTAAAAAATGGAGACAAGGGGGTTTGAGAATGGGCGACAAGCCGACGATCTGAAAACCCATTTTTACCGCCCACGCTGGAAATAACGCCCATTTTTGGGCGATCTGCACAAAAGTGGAAAATCTAGCCCTATGAAAATAAACTAGCATAAAATATAAAAACAGATAACAAGAGATTTTACAGGTATATAAAAAGTAAAAGAGTAGCTAAAGTAAATGTTGGTCCCTTAGAGGACGAGACCGGGGAATTAGTGATGGGAACATGGAGATGGCAGAAACTCTGAACAAATATTGTGTATCAGTCTTTACGATAGAGAACACTAAAAGTATCCCAACAATGGATAGTCAAGAGGCTATGGGGGGAGGATTTCTACACAATCACAATCACTAAGGAGGTGGTACTCAGTAATATAATGGGACTAAAGGCGATTAAATCCTCTGGACCTGATGGCTTACATCCCAGGGTCTTAAGAGAAGTAGTGGCAGTGATTGTGCATGCATTGGTTGTAATTTACCAAAATTCCCTGCGTTCTGGGGAGTCCCAGCAGATTGGAAAACTGCAAATGTAATGCCCCTATTTAAAAAAGGAGGCAAACAAAAAGCAGGAAACTATAGAGCAATTAGCCTAACATCTGTGGTTGGGAAAATGTTGCAGTCCATTATTAAAGAAGCAGTAGCAGGACATTTGGAAAAGCATAATTCAGTCAGGCAGTGTCAGCATGGATTTATGAAGGGAAAGTCATGTTTGGCAAATTTGCTGGTATTTTTTGAGGATGTAACGAACAGGGTAGATAAAGGGGAACCAGTGGATGTGGTGGATTTGGACTTCCAGAAGGCATTTGACAAGGTGCCACATAAAAGGTTACTGCACAAGATAAAAGTTCACGGGGTTGGGGGTAATATATTAGCATGGATAGAGGATTGGCTAACTAACAGAAAACAGAGAGTCGGGATAAATAGTTAATTCGCTGCTTGGCAATCAGTAACTAGTGGGGTGCCGCAGGGATCAGTGCTGGGACCCCAACTATTTACAATCTGTATTAATGACTTGGATGAAGTGTATCGTAGCCAAGTTTGCTGATGATACAAAAATGGGAGGAAAAACAACTTGTGAGGAGGACACAAAAAACCTGCAAAAGGACATAGACAGGCTAAATGAGTGTGCAAAAATTTAACAGATGGAGTATAATGTTGGAAAGTGTGAGGTTATGCACTTTGGCAGAAAAAATCGAAGAGCAAGTTATTATTTAAATGGAGACAAATTACCAAGTGCTTCAGTACAGCAGGACCTGGGGGTCCTGGTGCATGAAACACAAAAGGTTAGTATGCAAGTAGAGCAAGTGATCAGGAAGGACAATGGAATCTTGGCTTTTATTGCAAAGGGGATGGAAGGAAGTCTTGCTACAGGTATACAGGGTATCGTTGAAACCACACCTAGAATACTGCGTACAACTTTGGTTTCCATATTTAAGAAAGGATATACTTGCTTTGGAGGCAGTTCAGAGATGGTTCACTAGGTTGATTCCAGAGATGAGGGGGTTGACATATGAGTAAAGGTTATGTAGGTTGTGCCTCTACTCATTGAAATTCAGAAGAATGAGAGGTAATCTTATCAAAATGTATAAGATTATGAGGGGGCTTGACAAGGTGGATGCAGAGAGGATGTTTCCACTGATAGGGAAGGCTAAAACTCGGGGACATAGTCTCAGAATAAGCGGACGCCCATTTAAAACTGAGATGAGGAGGCATTTCTTCTTTCAGAGGGTTGTCGATCTGTGGAATTCGCTGCCTCAGAGAGTTGTGGAAGCTGGGACATTGAATAAATTTAAAACAGAGATAGACAGTTTCTTAACCGATAAGGGAATAAGGGGTTATGGGGAGTGGGTAGGGAAGTGGACCTGAGTCCATGATCAGATCAGCCATAATCATGTTAAATGGCAGAGCAGGCTCGAGGGGCCATATGGCTTACTCCTGCTCCTATTTCTAATGTGCTTCTGTTCTTATGTAAAACCGCACATGGTATATAATGGGAGGCTGATCCACTTTTGCTCATTTTGCCCTCCTCCCATGTTGAACCACTGTAGTCCTTGTGGTGAAGGTACTCCCACAGTGCTGTTAGGGAGGGATTTCCAGGATTTTGACCCAGTGACGATGAAGGAACGGCAATATATTTTCAAGTCAGGATGGTGTGTAACTTGGAGGAGAACTTGCAGATGGTGGTATTCCCATGAGGCTTCTGGCGTTGTTCTTCTAGGTGGTAGAGGTTGCGGGATTGGGAGATGCTGTCGAAGAATCCTTGGCGAGTTGCTGCAGTGCATCTTATAAATGGTACACACTGCAGCCACGATGGAGGGAGTGAATGTTGAAAGTGGTGGATGGGTTGCCAATCAAGTGGGCTGCTTTGTCCTGGAGCTGGTGTCAAGCTTCTTGAGTGTTGTTGGAGCTGCATTCATCGAGACAAGTGGAGACTATTCCATCACATTCCTGACTGGTGCCTTGTGGAGAGGCTTTGGGGAGTCAGGAGATGAGACACTCACTGCAGAATGCCAAGTCTCTGACCTGCTTCTTGTATTGTTGGAGCTGCACTCATCCAGGCAGGTGGACAGTATTGCATCACACACCTGACCTTATAGATGATGGAATGGCTTTAGGAAGTCAGGAGGTGACACACTCGCTGCAGAATACCCAGCCACAGTATTTATGTGGCTGGCCCAGTTAAGTTTCTGGTCAATGGTGACCCCGCCAGGATGTTGATGGTGGGGGATTCAGCAATGTTAATACCATTGAATATCAAGGGGATGTGGTTAGACTCTCGCTTATTTGAGATGGTCATTGCCTGACACTTGTGTGGTGTGAATGTTACTTGCCACTCATCAGCCCAAGCCTGAATGTCGTCCAGGTCTTGCTGCATGCGGGTATGGACTGTTTTATTTTCTGAGAAGTTGCGATTGGAACTGAACACTGTGCAATCATCAGCGAACATCCCCACTTCTGACCTTATGATGAAGGTAAGGTAATTGATGAAGCAGCTGAAGATGTTTGGGCCTAGGACACTGCCCCAAGGAACTCCTGCAGCAATGTCTTGGGGCTGGGATGATTGACCTCCAAAAACAACAACTATTTTCCTTTGTGCTCGGTATGACGCCAGCCAGTGGAGTGTTTTCCCCCCTGATTCCCATTACTAGGGTTCCTTGCTGCCACACTTGGTCAAATGCTGCCTTGATGTCAAGGGCAGTCACTCTCACACCACCTCTGGAATTCAGCTCTTTTGTCCATGTCTGGACCAAGGCTGTATTGAGGTCTGGAGCCGAGTGGTAATGATGGAACCCAAACTGAGCATCGGCGAGCAGGTTATTGCTGATTAAATGTCACTTGATACCACTGTGATGACTATTTCCATCACTTTGCTGATGATTGAGAGTAGACTGATGAGGCAGTAATTGGCCAGATTGGATTCAGCCTGCTTTCTGTGGACAGGACATACCTGGGCAGTTTTCCCCATTGTCAGGTAGATGTCAGTATAATAGAGCTCCACCTAGTGGACTCCAGTGATAATGCAACTACTGATGTAAATACTAAAGGATCATGTGGCAAAGTCACATGAAGACAATTTTCTATATGGAGCCATCTTGTAGAGTGTGGTTGTTAGTGATGTTGTAACTAGTAGAGTGGATAAGGGAGAACCAGTGGATGTGGTGTATTTGGACTTTCAAAAGGCCTTTGACAAGGTACCACATAAGAGATTGGTGTACAAGATCAAGGCACATGGTATTGGGGGGAATGTACTGGCATGGATAGAGAATTGGTTGGCAGGCAGGAAGCAGAGAGTCGGGATAAACGGGTCCTTTTCAGAATGGGAGGCAGTAACTAGTGGAATACCACAGGGCTCAGTGCTGGGACCCCAGCTCTTCACAATATACATTAATGATTTGGATGAAGGAATTGAGTGTAATATCTCCAAGTTTGCAGATGACACTAAATTGGGTGGCAGTGTGAGCTGTGAGGAGGATGCTAAGAGGCTGCAGTGTGATTTGGACAGGTTAGGAGAGTGGGCAAATGCTTGGCAGATGCAGTATAATGTGGATAAATGTGAGGTTATCCACTTTGGTGGCAAAAACACGAAGGCAGAATATTATCTGAATGGCGGCAGATTGGAAAAGGGGAGGTGCAACGAGATCTGGGTGTCATGGTTCATCAATCATTGAAAGTTGGCATGCAGGTACAGCAGGCGGTGAAGAAGGCAAATGGCATCTTCATAGCTAGGGGATTTGAGAATAGGAGCAGGGAGGTCTTACTGCAATTGTACAGGGCCTTGGTGAGGCCTCACCTGGAATATTGTGTTCAGTTTTGGTCTCCTAATCTGAGGAAGGACGTTCTTGCTATTGAGGGAGTGCAGCGAAGGTTCACCAGACTGATTCCAGGGATGGCTGGACTGACATATGAAGAGAGACTGGATCAACTGGGCCTTTATACACTGGAGTTTAGAAGAATGAGAGGGGATCTCATAGAAACGTATAAGATTCTGACGGCATGGGACAGGTTAGATGCGGGAAGAATGTTCCCGATGTTGGGGAAGTCCAGAACCAGAGGACATAGTCTTAGGATAAGGGGTAGGCCATTTAGCACTGAGATGAGGAGAAACTTCTTCACTCAGAGAGTTGTTAACCTGTGGAATTCCCTGCCGCAGAGAGTCGTTGATGCCAGTTCATTGGATATATTCAAGACGGAATTAGATGTGGCCCTTACGGCTAAAGGGATCAAGGGGTATGGAGAGAAAGCGGGAAAGAGATACTGAGGTGAATGATCAGCCATGATCTTATTGAATGGTGGTGCAGGCTCAAAGGGCCGAATGGCCTACTCCTGCACCTATTTTCTTTGTTTCTATGTTTCTAATATATTAAATATTGGAGGCATAGGATAGGATTTCTAGATTCCCTGGCTGAAATTTTTGTTGGTGGATAATCAAGCCTACTGACAGAGACTTTGGGAGGTTCTTTGTTTTGCAAAACAGCTAAAAATCCAAGGTAAATTTCAAGCACACTTGGCTTATTGTCGATGATGCCAATATCCAGATGGCCGCATCTATGGGAACAATAGGGCAATTGGGTGAGTTCCATCATGACTGAGAGACTTTCGGAGCATATGTGGAGCAGCTAGAAATGTTTTTCACCATGAATTGTATCGTCGAAGTCCCCGATGATGAAACCCATAACTGGGTGGTTATGAAAGGAAAAGGCTTATTTTCTTGACTGAAGCAGGTCCCGAGGTGTACAAAACCCTGAACAATTTGCTTGTTCCCATCAAGCCAAAGGACACGCTACTGATGGAGATTCAGCACTATCGTCCTGAGCCTCTGGAAATTGTTGAAAGTTATCGTTTACGAACATGAAATCAGTTGAATGATGAGGGTATCAGTGAGTACATTTAAAAAAGCTATCCATTCACTGTCATTTAGGAAACTTTCAGGACCGAGCATTGCGTGACCGCTTTGTTTGTGGGATGAAAAACGAAGCAATCAGAAGAAATTTGTTGACAACCCCTAACTTGGCTTTTGATTTAGCTTGTTGGACAGTGCTGTCGATGGATATGGCCGACCAATACACCCGAGAATTCCATGCCATTTTCAGTCATCAGACAACCGAGGTGAATCACCTGCAGTTAAAAGTAAAAGGCAGTTGGACACTAAGGCCTCAGGAACTGTCAAGGTAACTGAACATTAAAGTCGTGCTATTGGTGCCTGGAATAACATATTGCTCTAAGCTGTCCATATGTGAAGGCAGAGTGTATCTGCTGCAAGAAAACTGGGTATCTTGCAAAGGCATGCTGACTGAAGTGTAAACCGATGTTCAATGCTAGAAGTAGAAATCACCAGACACTACATAGCATTAAAGAGAAGCAACAGGATGAGGAGGTTCTGGAGATACATGTCATCAGGAACACAAGGAACAGCAATTCGCGAAGTACCGCCATCCAAGTAGATGTTGTTGGAACCAGGATACACATGGAAATCGACACTGGTGCATCCATGAGTTTAGTACTGGAATCATTATATCTCGACAAATTAAGTGATTTTCGACTGGAGAAATCAAAGACCGAGCTGCGAGGCTACTCGGGAGAGAAATTAATGTTGTAGGATGTATCGTCATACCGGTGAAATACAAGGATCAGTTTCAGAGCTTGCCTCTCATAGTAGTCAGGAGACAAGCCTGCCTTGATAGGTAGAAATTGGTTGGGATCACTGAAGCTGAATTGAAATGAGATTGTTCGTGTGGAAACAAAATTTGCATCGAAAGGGGATGTCATCAAGTAGCATCCGAAGGTGTTCCGTGAAACAGGCAGTCCGATCCAAGACTTCAAGGTGAGTGTCAGAGTGCAGAAGGACGCAAGACCAGTTTACTGCAAGCCATGTCCTGTACCAAGGAGAAAATTGAGCAAGAACTCAAAAGACTATAAAATAAGAACATTATCTCTAAGGTAGATCTAAGTAATTGGGCTACACCCATTGTTGTTGTACCTAAGTCAGATGGTAAGGTAAGGTTATGTGGTGATTATAAAGTAACCATAAACCAAGTTCTAGAGGGTAATCTACCCAATACATTGCCAAATGTAGAAGATTTGTTCATGACACTGACAGGTGGCCAGATTTTCTTAAAGTTAGATCTCACAAATGCCTACTTACAACATAAGCTAGATCAGGAGCCCAAGTCATGCTTGACTATAAATATTCATCTAGGCCTATAATAGTTAAATAGTTACCATTTGAAGTGTCTTTCGCCTCTGCCATATTCCAAGGGTTGATGGACCAGATTTTGAAAGGCCTTGAATTGGAGTATGTTATTTAGATGACATACTCAATTCAGCACCAAACAGGAAGATCCATAATAACATATTGAATGAAGTGCTCAAACAGCTAGAGAAGCACAGAGTACGAGTGACTGCTCACAAGTGTGAATTATTTCAAAACTCCGTGGAGTACATTGGGCACAGAGTAGACAAATATGGTTAATATCCAACCAAGGGAAAGCTGAATGCAATCAGAAATGCACCCACTCCCAAGGATGTCAGTGAACTTCGATCATTTTTCGGTCTTTTGAACTATTAGGAGAAGTTCCTATCAAATTTGGCTAGTGTTATATCCACTGAATGAGCTGTTGAAAAAACAGGTCCATTGTGTCAGAAGAATGTGACACAGCATTCAAAGAGTGGAAAAAACAGTTGGCAGAGAGTACCATGTTAGTTCACTATGACGTATCTAAGGAGATCAAACTAGCATGTGATGCCTCTCCATATGGAGTTGGTTACTGTGGAGGAGAGACCAATTGCTTTTGCTTCACGCACTCTCAGTGCCAGTGAGCATAATTACGTGCAGATTGAAAGGGAAGCTTTGGCATTGATTTTTGGAGAAGAAGTTCCACAAATACTTGTATGGTCGTAAGTTTACCATTGTCACTGACCATAAGTCACTGACAGCAATACTCCATCCAAAGTCTGTAGTTCCAACCTGAACTGCAGCCCGAATGCAGAGATGGGCTTTGATTTCGTCAGCATATATGTATGACATTGACTACTGACAATCAGCTGATCACAGTAATGCTGATGCTATGTCAAGGTTGCCATCCCCATTACAAGTTACAACCAATAGGGAAGAAGTGTTCTATTTTTCATTCATTGATGAACTGCCAGTCACAGCTGGAGATTGGTAGAGCAATCAAAGGTGAGCCATTTTTGTCCAAGGTGTATAATTCTTCTTCTTCTTAGGCAAGCCCTCGGAGTCGAGGATGACTTGCTTCCATACTAATATGAGTTCTCAGATGACTGATGAGTCAAATGCGGGACCTACAGTCTCTATCACAGGTCAGACAGATGGTGGTTAAAGAGATGGGTGGGTGGGGAGCTTGGGTTGTCGTGCGCTCAGCCCATTGTTTGCGCTTGGCTTCTGCTTGCTCCCGGCGAAGAAACTCAAGGTGTTTGGTGCCTTCCCAGATGCTTCTGCTCCACTTTGAATGGACTTGGGCCAGTGATTCCCAGGTGTCGGTGGCAATGTTGCACTTTTTCAAGGAGACTTTGAGCATATCCTTGAAGCATTTCCTCTGCCCACCTGGGACGCGCTTGCCATGTCAGAGCTCTGAGTAGAGCACTTGTTTTGGAAGTCTAGTATTGGGCATGCGGACGATGTGGCCCATCCATCGGAGCTGATCCAGCGTGGTCAATGCTTCGATGATGGGGATGTTGTCCTGAGCAAGAACTAACGTTGGTGCACCTATCCTGCCAATGAATTTGCAGAATCTTGCAGAGGCAGCTTTGGTGGTCCATCTCCAATGTTTTGAGGTGCCTTCTATATGTAGTCCATGTCTCCAAAGATTATAGGAGGGCCTATATCACTACTGCTCTGTAGACCATGAACTTAGTGCCGGGTTTGAGGTCCTGGTCTTCAAACACTGTCCTCCTCAGGCGACCGAAGGCTGCACTGGCACACTAAAGGCGGTGTTGGACTTCGTCATCGACATCGTCCCTTGCTGACAGTAGGCTCCCGAGGTATGGAAAATGGTCCACGTTGTCCAAGGCATCGTGATGGATCTTGATAATTGGGGGGGAGTACTTAGCAAATGGCTGGCCAAACGAGGTATTAGAAGAAAATATTCATCCATACTTCGTTCGTAGGAATGAATTGTCAATGGATAAATATTGTACCATGTGGGATGCAAGAGTAGTTATTCCAAATAAGTTCAGGTCAACATTGTTAAGAGATCTTCATGACCAGCACCTGGGAATGTGTTTAATTATGGTGGCCAGGATTAGGTTAAAATATAGGGGCCAAAATTGGTGAAGGCCCCCGCCGGCCCAAAGGCCCATCGATGGCTGCCAAGGTACCTGACGGTCCTTTGGGCAGGGTTTTCTTCAAAAAGGTCCTTGAAAGGGCGGCGGGTGGCAAATGAGGGACTTATGCCGCCAATCTGGGCGGCAGCTAGAGGGAGCTCCCAATCTCAACGGCAAAAGCATTTGCCGCTTAAGTGGCACTGAAGGTGGAGTCGGGCCCTCGGAGGGTCGAAAACCTGAAAAGGAAAATCATCAAAAAAAAACATCGGAACATCTTTAGGGGATCCCATCCAGGTAAGTCGCTGTAAAGAAAAAAAAAATGTTTACTAACCTTTTTTGTCAGCTCTTCATACTCATCATCGGGGATAGAACAGTCTCCAGCCAACGGTCCTTCCCCATTCTGGCGCCGACTCCCGCCGACTCCTGCCCACACCAATATGGCATCTTGGCGGGCAGGATTACAGTTGCATCACTCAATCGTCCGCTGACATGAGCGAGCGGATCCCAGTGGTTCTCCCGTCCCACCTGCTCCACACCAAATGGAAAGTGGCACTGGGCGCAACTTCAAGAGGAATGTCAGCGGCAGTGGGCAGCAGTGGGTGGCAGTCGGCGGTAAGGCCATCAATTTCGGGCCCATAGAGTACAGCATTAATCAGTGTACAACACGTCAATCGGTAAGCAAGAAACCACCATCAGTACCATTACAGCCATGGAAATGGCCTTCCAAGGTATGGCAAAGATTACATGTAGATTTTGCCAAACTAGAAGGACAGCAGTTGTTCATTGTGATTGATTCGAAGTGGGTAGAGGTGTGTCCAATGCAGAAAATAACAAAAATTAAAACATTGACAATTACGAAGATTGTTTTCTTCATATGGCAACCCAGAAGAAATGGTGTCTGATAATGGTCCGCAATTTTGTTCAGAAGAGTCTGCACAGTACATGAGCCAAGATGGCGTGGAACATAGCAAAGTTTCACCGTACCACCCTGCTTCAAATGGCGCAGTAGAGCGCACTGTACAAATTGCAAAATGTGCCCTCATCAAGCAAATGTTGGATCCGAATTCAAAGAAACGGCAGTTGTTGTTGGCCAAAAATTAGCCAATTTTCTGATTACTTAGCGTAATACTCCTCATACAACTAATGGTAAAACATCAGCAGAGGTGTTTCTCAAATGACAGCCATAAACCAGGTTCACGCTTTAAAAGCTAAACTTGGCACAATCAGTAGAAGAGAAACAATTAAAACAGAGAGTCATAATAGAGGTAGAGTAAGAGAAGTGTGAAATTGAATCAGAAGGTTAGAGTAAAGAACTCTAAATGGTTAAAGTGGTTACCAGGAAGAGTAGGGAAGATATGTGGGCATATATTTAGTCAAGATGTTTGATCATGTAAAGTTTAGGTTTGTTCAAATTGATCATATTTTACCTATAGATGTGGAAGGAGTTGAAAGTTGGAATGATTCGATTATTTCTGATGAGTCAGGTAGTCTTATTACAAGTAGAGTACCAGTCGCAAATCCTACATCAGATGTACTAGAAACAAGTTCAAGAGAAAGTCAGAATTTAAGTCTGAGTCCGATTCAGGCAGTCAAGCAGTCTGAAGTTTTAGAGAGTCAAAATGTAGATCAAGGTTTGCCCTTGGAGAAAAACTCTCCTCAGGCTCAGCCTAGAATGAGTCTAAGTTCGACATCAAGTTTGGAAATTTCTGTTTGAGAGCAAAGGTATTCAAGGATGAGGATATTCATGGAGCCTCCTCCTCCTGTTAGTTGTTTAATTGTCCACTGGATGTGGCAGGACTGCAGAGCTTTGATCTGATCTGTTGATTGTGGGATTGCTTAGTTCTGTTTATAGCATGCTGCTTCCATTGCTTAGCATGCATGTAGTCTCATGTTGTGGCTTCCCCATGTTGGTACCTCACTTTTAGGTATGCCTGGTGCTGCTCCTGGCATGCTGTTTTGCTCTCCTTAGTAAAAGAAGGTTGGTCCCCTGGCTTGATGGTAATGGTTGCATGAGGGAAATGTCGGGCCATGAGGTTACAGATTGTGGTGGAGTAGAATTCTGCTGCTGCTGATGACCTCATGGATGTGCAGTTTTGAGCTACTAGTTCTGTTCTGATGTTCTGAATCTATTCCATTTAGCACGGTGGTAGTGCTACATAACATGATGGAGGGTGTCTGTGATGACAGGATTTTGTCTCCACAATGACTGTGCGGTGATCACTGGTACCAATGCTGTCATGGGCAGATGCATCTGTGGCAGGTAGGTTGGTGAGGACGAGGTCAAGTAGGTTTTTCCCTCATGTTGGTTCTTTCACCACCTGTTGCAGGCCCAGTCTGGTAGCTATGTCCTTCAGGGCTCGGCCAGCTCAGTCAGTAGTGGTACTACCGAGCCACTCTTGGTGAAGGTCATTGAAGTCCCCCACCAGAGTACATTCTGTGCCCTTGCTACCCTCAGTGCTTCTTCCAGGTGGTGGTCAACCTGGAAGAGTACTGATTCATCAGCTGAGGGAGGGTGGAAAGTGGTAATCAGCAGGAGGTTTCCTTGACCGCGTTTGACCTGAAGCCTCGAGACTTCATGGGGTCTGGAGTAAATGTTGAGTAAATGTGGTATACAGTCGGGCCATTCCCTCCCGACTGTATACCACTGTATCACCACCTCGGGTGTCTGTTCTGCCGGTGGGACAGGACATATCCAGGGATGGTGATGGAGGAATCTGGGGCAATGGCTGAAAGGTATGATTCTATGAGTATGACCTTATCAGGCTGTTGCTTGACTAGTCTGTGGGACAGCTCTCCGAATTGTTGCACAAGTTCCCAGATGTTAGTGAGGAGGAACTTGCATGGTCAACTGGGCTGGGTGTACCGTTGTCGTGTCCGAAGCTGGTGCCGAGGTCGATGCTGGGTGGTCCGTCCGGTTTAATTCTTCTTATTGCTTTCTGTAGTGGTTTGTGACAACTGAGTGGCTTGCTAGACCATTTCAGAGGGCAGTTATGAGCCAACCACGTTGCTATGGTTCTGGAGTTACATATAGACCGGACCAGGTAAAGGCAGCAGATTTCCTTCCCTAAAGGTCATTAGTGAACCAGATGGGCTTTTATGACAATCCGGTAGTTTTCTGGTTATCATTACTAACACTAGCTTTAGAGTCAGTGGAGAAGAAAACCACACGTGGTATATAATGGTGGCCGATCCACTTTTGCTCATTTAGCCCCACTCCCATGTTGAATTTCCCCTGTTGTGTTCAATTCCTGAGCCAACATCTCCAAGTCCTTCCCCCAGTTTTGAAATCGGGAGGATTCACTCCCAAAGATGCCTTCAATCCGAGGGCATTATGTTCTCCACATTCCTCACAAAAAAAGTAATCGGCGACATGAATTGGTCGGGCTGAATGTCCTGTTTTTATATTGTAAGTTCTACGTATTTCTATGTAGAAGTCTACTTCTTGCTCAGTAAAACATGAATTCCAGAATTATTGAGCAATATATGTCAATTTCTACGGGAATGGTAGCATCATGGTCACGTTACTGGACAAGTAATCCAGAGGTCTGGACTAAGGATCCAGGGACTTGAGTTCAAATTCCACCATGGCAGCTTTGGAATTTAAATTCAGTTAATTTAAATAAACCTGGAATTAAAAAAGCTAGTACCAGTAATGGGGACCATGAAACTACCAGATTTTTGTAAAAACCCATCTAGTTCACTAATGTCCTTTCGGGAAGGAAATCTGACGCCCTCACCCGATCTGGCCTACGTGTGACTCCAGACCGACAGCAATGTGGTTGACTCTTAACTGCCATCTGGTCCTCCAGCAGCCTGTCCTCGCCACACACCACTGCCTCCCAGTCATCAAGATCCACGGTCAGCCCTGGACAATGTGGACCATTTCCCATACTTCGGGAGCCTCTTATCAACAAGAGCAGACATTGATGACAAGATTCAACACCGCCTCCAGTGCGACAGTGCAGCTTTCGGCCGCCTGAGGGAAAGAGTGTTTGAAGACTAAGCCCTCAAACCTACCACCAAGCTCATGGTCTACAGGGCTGCCGTAATACCCGCCCTCCTGTATGGCTCAGAGACATGGACGATGTACAGTAGACACCTCAAGTCGCTGGAGAAATACCACCAACCATGTCTCCGCAAGATCCTACAAATCCCCTGGGAGGAAAGACGCATCAACATTAGCGTCCTCGACTAGGCCAACATCCCCAGCATTGAAGCACTGACCACACTTGATCAGCTCCACATTGTCCGCATGCCAGACACGAGACTCCCAAAGCAAGCGCTCTACTTGGAACTTCTTCACGACGAATGAGCCAAAGGTGGGCAGAGGAAACGTTACAAGGACACCCTCAAAGCCTCCCTGATAAAGTGCAACATCCCCACCAACACCTGGGAGTCCCTGGCCAAAGACTGCCCTAAGTGGAGGAAGTGCATCCGGGAGGGCGCTGAGCACCTCAAGTCTCATCGCCGAGAGCATGCAGAAATCAAGCGCAGGCAGCGGAAAGAGCATGCGGCAAACCTGTTCCACCCACCCTTACCCTCAATGACTATCTGTCCCACCTGTGACAGGGACTGTGGCTCTCATATTGGACTGTTCAGCCACCTAAGGACTCATTTTAAGAGTGGAAGCAAGTCTTCCTGGATTCCGATGGACTGCCTATGATGATGAAATATTGGCCAAGACACTGGGGATAACTCACCTGCTCTTCTTTGAAATAGTGCCATAGGATCTTTTACGTCCATCTGAGTGAGCAGATGGGGCTTCGTTTTAACGTCTCATCCGAAAGACGACAACTCCTACAGTGCAGCACTCCCTCCGTAGGGCACTAGAATGTCGACCCAAAGTTTTGTGCTTAAGTCTTGGGAGTGGGATTTGAACCCACAACCTTCCGACTCAAAGGTGAGGATGCTACCAACTGAGCCACTGGCACAAATCAAAATTATGTTAACATTATCCAATTTATTTGAGAGAAAATAGGGTTGATTTTAGTCAGAATGTCTGGCACCCATAATACTGAATGCTTCCTTGGAAGCAGACCCATCATAATATGTCATGCTTTCTGTGGCACTGCTGGAAAGAAAGCATGCTGGGACAGAGCAGGCAGCATAGTCTGATTAGCTGCACCTGCCAAGACGCTGCTAAAAATATTTGTAGGCCGTGGCACACGTTAGTGGGAAAACCTGCTCACAGAATCTGGGTCATCAGAGAACCAGATGCAGAGCTGTGTCATCTGCTGCAAGCTACCATCGCAACATAGTACATCCAGTGACACTAATGCTAGCTGCGGCCTGAAAATTGTCCCACCTCCTTGCTGCAATGCTGACCTTTGGGGATGGTCACAATTGCCTCACGTAGCAACACTTCTACTTCAGCAGACAACAAACAGAGGATCTGCACTTGGCTGCTCTGTCACTTGCTTGCTCTGTAACTTGCCTGAAGACTCATGCTACATCCTGGCTTGCCTTTTGCTTCATTATTTTACTGCCCTTCTGAATCCTCTGACCTTTCAGTCTTGCCAAAAGGCTGCCAATGGTTTGACATGTTGTTTGTGCCTTTCTATCACTGCATTTGTTTCTTATCTCCCTTCCTCCACAGCCAAAAAGAAGACCAGCCAGATACCATGGAGTAGGTTTTAACTTTGACCGCCTGGCTTAAATCAGTGATAAATGGCTTACCACCCCATTTATGCTAGCACCTCTGGCCTTTGCCATCCTCAAAGGGGCATTCTGCTGGGTGGCCAGAGTGCTAAAACTGTTTCTGGTGTATAATTGCAATTTTGAGGCACAACTGGGCAGAGCATGCACTGTGCGCACTCTGCCCAGTTTTACCAGGCGGTACAGCAGAAGAGGCAGAAAAAGGTTTGTGTGGTGGCTGGACACCTAACTTCTGTCGTCTGTACCGGTGGGGCTGTGGGCAGGGGCTTCCTCTTGTGTGCTACAAGGTCAGTGGCATTTATTGTGTTGGGAGCATCTGGGATCACGCAAGAGTGCATACTCCAATCCCATCTGATCCCAGCCCTGGCATCCTGCCATTGCCTCAAAAAGGCAATCGACACACCTGCTGAGCAGATCCGCTCCGACCCCCACATACACACTTAAATTCTCTGTTCCTCCTCCCACCACTTGTCCCAGCATACTTCCACTCCCCACTTTTGACTCCGTGATCTGTCGGTACGTATCATTCCCCAGTCGTTCCCAGTCCGCTGTCTGGTTCCCTGACTCAATTTCCTGAGCCACCACCACCGTCCCAGGGGAACGTATCCCTTGCACTTCAAGCATACGCGCTTGCCTTCAGTCACCCCAACCCGTGACTTTCAGTCTGGGACACGGTATGGAAGCCTCCCCGTATGTGAACCCGGCCTGGCTGGAGTATTTCGTCGAATTCGATCCCAGCCACCCTGGCCACCTTCCATCGTGGAAGTAGGCTGCCATCCCGTCCGTGTCCCCTGTCCTACCCTCTCTGTGTCACGGTGGGTCCGTAGCCCTCAGTACATCCGTAGAGGAAGGATAACTCCGTGTCCCCCCTCCTGCTGTACCCTGTTCCTGCCAAGCTCCAAGAATGATTACCAGGGTTGTCTCCACCTTTCTCTCAGCTTCCTGTGAAGAGACAAAGAAACAACAACCTTTCTGTGAGAGGGTATACCTCCACAGGTCTGGCTTCATCAAAACACACTCTGTAAAAACACCAAACTGAGAAGGATACTATATACACCGCCACCCGTCTCTGGGTGGCCATGCTAGGTCTCTACTACCCTGGGCCTTTTCTGGCTCCTCGGCGGTGTGTAAGGAGGTGACCACGGCACTCTCGGCAGTGGGATCCTGCTACTCCTCCTAACCACCACCACCATGGGCTCCTCACTGTCCCAAACTATGGGAGGAAGACCCGCGTCCACCATGCTGTTTACAGCGCCTTTCTGTTTCTCGCCCTTTCCCCTGGGTTAAACAACTTGCACTGGTTCACTTGGAACCACTTTGTGCGCTTCGGAAGCTTAACCGCGTACACCATGGGACTGGCCTTATCTATGATGCTGTAGGGTCCCATGTACAAAGGCTCAAACGTGCCCACCCAAGCGTAATTACGGACCATGACCTGATCCCCTATCTTCCACTCGTGGGTTCTCCGGGGCTCGAGCAACAACTGATTGCTCCGGTGCTGCTTCCCCATGTTGCTGGCAGCCTGTCAATGAATCTGTTTCAAGTGCTCGAACAGATGCTTGACAAACTTGTCCCGGTTAACCTCTCTCACCTGCCCCGCTGTAAGAACCAGCGCCAGAACATGGGTGGGCGGACGCTTGACCCGACCAGTCATGAGCTCATGTGGGGAATACCCTCTGCTTCTGGAGAGGCTGGCTCGGACCCCCATCAGGTCAAATAGTAGGACCTCAACCCACTTTTTCGGGGACTGTCCTGTTTCATTCTGCAGCCATTCTTTGATGGTCCGATTAAGATGCTCCACAACCCCCAATGACTGTGGGTTGTGAACCACATGCCATTTTCCTTCTATCCTTAGCACTTTCAAGGTAGCCTGCACGACCTGCCCTGTGAAGTGGCTCCCCTGGTCGGACTCCATGATATGTGGCAGTCCCCACCTAGAGAACACTTCCCTTACCAAGATCCTTGCTGTCGCCAAAGCTGTGGCTGATTGGCAAGGGAAGGCTTCAACCCACTTCGAGAAAACGTCCACTCGGACCAAACAGCACTTGTAACCCCCCTTAGCGGTGGGCAATGGCCCAATGTAATCGACCTGTACCGACTGCCATGGTCTCTCTATCCTGCTCGTGTGTCCCATGGAAACCTTTCTTTTCTGGGGATCGGGTTTGTTCGCTACGCACACCAGACAGTCTGCGCAAAAATCACGGACATCCTCCCTGCCTGTTCTACCCTCTGCCAGGTAGTCTCCGGCCCCGGGTGTCCCGCTCCTGGGTCCCCATGGGCTATCTGAAGGAATTCCCTCTGGTGCTGTTCTGGAGCTACCCACTGATCTCCCCTGAAAAGTATTTCCTCCTTCAAATTAATGCCCGCTACCCCAAATGGGCCTTCTACCTTTTCTTCCCCAGTCAGCTGTTCCAGGACAACCTTGAGGACGGGATCCTGTGCCTGGACTTTCCTCAACTCCACGGCCAATGCTACCCCTATACTTCCTTGTGTCCCCCCTTTGTCCCGGATTGCTGCTACTGGGCTGGACCCATAAGGATCCCAAAACTCTCCTGTTTTGGCTCCCTTCTTGGCTAACTCATCAGCCTTTTGGTTGCCTTCCCCTCTGGGTTGTGTCTTGGAATGGGCCTTTGCTTTATGAATGTAATGGCTTCCCTGGGTTTCTGTGGCCTCTAAGATTCTTTGCAACAGTGGTTTGGTTGCTAAGGGCTTCCCGTCTGCGGATGTGAAACCGCGACGAAACCAGATGGCCAAATATTCGCTGCACGGAACATGGAATCCGAGCAAATGGTATATGGGGTCAGCAACTCGTCGGCACTCCACCGCCGACAGTTCGACGTGTTGAGCGCTCAGGGTGCTCGGGAGTTTGATGGCCCTTGCAATGCCTGCCGTCGGGTCATAAATCCCACACCCAGTGAAACGCTCCCCTGCTACCACCGAACTGGATCCGTCGACATATATTTCGCGGCCCGTGGAGTGTAACCCGGCCTGAAATCCTATGTCTACGTCCCATACGCCTTCTACCGAACACTTATAGGCCACCCCTGCATAGATCATGTTAGCTGCCAGCTTGAGCTCACACAGGCCTTGCACTCTCAGATTCATCTTTGAGAGCAATAAAGTCCAGCGAACAATGCGGGCACTGCTCACCGTGCCGTCCTTTATCCTCCCATCTAGCAACACCTGAGTGGGGGTATGGTGGGTTAGTAGAATGATCTGGGATGACCCCATGAAGAGCTGGGAGCGCTTTATGGTACAATGCGTGGCAAGGAGATGTCTCTCGCAATTGGAGTACCCCCATTCTACATCCGTGTGCACTCTTGAGGAGCAAGCCACGGGTCTCAGTTTGCCGTGCCGCTCCTGGAGCAGCACTGCGCTCAAACTGTACCCGCTGACTGCTATCTCTAAAAAGAAGTCCTCCCCACCATTAATCGCCCCTAGTGCGGATGGGGTCTGCAGGCCTCCCTTGAGACGATTGAACGCTGCCGTGCAGTCCTCATCCCACTCCCATCCGACTCCGTTTTGGAGGAGTCGAAGCAGAGGGGCTGCCGTTGCAGCGTTATCCTCAATAAAATCCCTGCAGTACCCCATGAGCCCCAGGAAGCATCTCACCCCTGTACCGCCTTCCATTTGTTCTTGTCTATAGCCCTTTCCCAAGCCCTTACGATCAGCCTGAGGAATTTGACTTCCCTCTGACCGATCTGAGCTTTCTTGGGTTTGACCTTGAACCCCGTGTCCTTCAACAGCTCCAGCAGCTCGGCCAGCAGTGGACCATGCTCCTCCTCCTTGTCGGAGAACAAAGGCAAATCGTCCACATACTGCATCAACTGCTGGGGTCTGCTGAAACCCTTTAAACTGTTGGCCATACACTGGTGAAAGCTGGAGGGGCTGTTGTGGAAACCCTGGGGAAGGCACTTCCAGGTATACTGTTGCCCTTTAAATGTGAATGCGAACTTGTACTGGTCCTCTCTTTTGAGGGGAATTGACCAGAACCCGTTCGATATATCCAGCACCGTGAATGTGGTCGTGGATGCTGGAACACTCCCTATCAGGTTGGCTATGGCCGCGACAGTGGGAGCACAAGCTGGGATGTTCTTGTTGAGCACCCGATAGTCCACGGTGGCCCTCCACAACTGGTTTGGTTTCCAAACCGGCCAAAGTGGAAAGTTCATGTGTGTGGCTATGGGCCTCAACACCTCCTGGGCTACCAGGGATCCCAGTGCCATCTCTAAGTCGGTCTCTGCATCCCTGGGGAAATTATACTGTTTCTGCAGCCGGGACATAGGGTCTCCTTGTATCCTCACTTCGACCCCTTCACCCCACCGCAGTCGTGTTTGTGTGTGTCGAACGATGCGAGCTTGTCCCGCATGTAAGCCTGGTATTCGGCCGAGGTAGTTTTAACCAATTGCTCTAGGTCGTAACTACCCTTCGGTTTCATCGTATACATTGTGCCTTTTCCTTCCCCTTTCCTTGGGATCACTACCACTTTTTCCTCCTTATCGGAACACACTGCTCCCCAAAAGCAGTGATTTCTCAAATCCACTATGATTCTGTGGGCTAACATAAAGCCGGCCCCTAGTATTGTGTCCTTAGATGCTCTAGTAATGACTCCATGAGGCAATGTGTTGTCCTTGAACTGTAGTGACCTTAGTCCTTTATTAACAGTAGCCATGTAGGATACATGACATCACTCTTCCCTGAGCCTGTAGTGCAAATCGCCTCTGCATTGACTGTGCTCTGGGCTTAGCTCTATGTGGGCTTTACCTGGTTGACTCTTGGCAGGTCATTTCAATCTTGCGTGAGTGGTTGGTGCAATAGAGTGCTGGTGGTTACTGTTTGTGTGTGTCCCTGACCACTCCATTCTCCCCTCCTGCCGCCCCCCCGCCCCCCATTATGCTGGAGGCTCATAGCATTCATATACATTCAAGTTCAGGAAAACATTACATCTGTGGTTCCGTTGTGAGACAAGTACGTTAGACTGGTGAAATGCCTTATTGATGTGGTGACCAGTGCATGAGGACAAACTAGTTCCAGGGCTGCTGGATTGAGCCCTTGCAGTCTGGTGGCAGTTCAGTGCCCAGTGCTGGCAGTGGAAACCTGGTTAGCTCGAGCTGCCTGCTCTCGGGACTGTTGCCGTGACCACTAGCGTCGGGCCGGTTCACAGATGCCTGTGACCTCCCTGTCCTTTCTTTGTACCCTGGGTCGTTGCTGCCCCCTGAGGAGCTGTCGCCTAGCAGTGCACAGGGAACTGCTGACTCGCTGGCCTGGGCGTTGTTTAGTTTGGGATCCTGGCTGGTCCTGGTCCCCTTTGGGGGAACTGTGGCGGGTGACCCTTCGTTTACAGGTATGGCCTTGGTGGCGATGGAGTCTGGGGACTGCGCCTTAGCACAGTCTGCTCCTTCAGGCTCGTGGCGGTTGGTGCCATTGGGTGCCTGAGAGGTGGAGCCAATCAGGGGCAGGGTATCGATACCGGTGCCATTGCCCTGCTGAGGTCGCTTACTCTGCAGCTCGTGTGTGTTGGCTGCTTGTGGCCACACTCCATGGTGCATGACTCTGGTCCCCGGGACACAAGCTACAGCATTGGGTAGCTCGCTGGACCTGTGTGCTTCCGATGGGTGTCTGCCCGCTGCATTGGCTGCGTGCAGTTGAAATCCTGCATCGCACAACTTTTCATTACTTATGATGGATGCTCTGTGGATCCGATCGCGATCGCGCGACTTTTCCTCGTTGGTTGCATGTACACAATTCAGATCATCAGTTACACATTTTACATGATCAATTACACATTTTGTCTCTGACTTACAGTTATTACTACATTGCTTGAGTGTGTGGAACTGTCCCTTTAATTTTAATGGGTTGCAGGCCTCCTTTAAGAGAGCTTTGCTTTCTTTACCCCAATCTGCTTCTCCGTTTGATGTCGACTGCGGTGATCCTCTTCCCCCCGGGTTCTGCCTCCGAAGCTGGGAAGTCGCCTCTGGATCCGATTTTCTTCCTCCGGAGTCCTGCCACTGGAGCCTGGAAGGTGCGTTCAGGTCGTCTCAGTTGGATCATCTCCACACTGTCGTGCTGAACGGTCTGTGTCTCAGGTGCTGTGCTGGCCTGCTCTCCAGTGCTGGGTCCACCCCCAGGTGAGGGCTTGCTTTGCCTCTAAGCACAGAGGACGTCGATTGCTGGAGACGTGAAGTCTTCCCACTTCCACTGGATCTTCTCCATCCACCTTCTGCCAAGCAGCGTTGGTCCATCACCTGCAACAATCCACAGAGGTAACTTGTGCACTGCGCCATCATGGAGTACCTTTACATTCACGCTACCAACGACTGGGATGATTTCATTGGTGTAGCTGCGCAGCTTTGCCTGAACCGGGACCGACTCAGGTCATTCAGCCTGATTGTCCCATAGCCTCTCAAGGACTTCTTGATTCATCACTGACTGGCTCACCCCCATGTCCACTTCCATGAAGACAGGAACGCCATCTATCTCGACTTCCATCTTTCGCGGGGAACACTCAGTGGTGCAGGTAAACATGCTATGTACCTCCCCGTGGGGCTGGGCTGCCTCTCTGCCGATCAATTCATAATCCGCGTTGGATTCCTGGCCATCTGCAGACTCTTCATCAACACAGTGAGTCACATTTCTCTTACACATTCGCTGGAAGTGGCCCTTTGTGCTGCAGCCTTTGCATACATAGGGCCCAAGTTTCGGCCTCAGTTGCTCCTGATTTTTTGGAGCAACTGGTGCAGAACGGAGTATTTTAGAAATTCAAATTCTCGGCATTTAGTTTGCTCCAGTTCTAGTCAGTTCGAACAGTTTCACTTTGGAACAGAATTTTTTTTTCAAAAGGGGGCGTGTCCGGCCACTTACGCCTGTTTTCAAAGTTTCGGCAGTGAAAATTTACTCCAAACTAATGGAGTAAGTGAAGATTTTTGTACGTTGGAAAAAACCTTGTCTACACTTTAGAAAATCAGGCGTAGGTTACAAATCAGGCATAGGGAATGGGGGGAGGAGGGTTTAAAGGGAAGTTTACAAACATTAAACACTTCAGTTTTACAAATAAAGAGCCATCATCAATAATAAATGATAAAAACATCAATAAATCAACCAATAAATAAAAAAAAAATGAATAAGAAAGAATTTTTTTAAAAATCAATAAATAAAACATTTTCTACTTACCGACTGCAGCACCGGGAGCCCTCCAACAGTGTGCTGGGATGCCCCCCACCCAGTGTGTCTCTGTCAGTGTCTCTATCTCTCTGTCTGTCTGTCTGTGTGTGTCTCTCACTCTCTGTCTGTCAGTGTCTGTGTTTCTGACAGCGAGGGGTGGAGGGGAGGGGGAGGATGGGGAGTGGGGTGAAGGGGTGGAGGGGAGGGGGGGAGAGGGGGTGTAGTGGGGGAGGGGGGATGACAAGGGAGGGAGGGGAGGGGGGGTGAGAGGGGAGGAGAGGGGGAGTGAGAAGGGAGGGAGGGGAGGGGGGTGAGAAGGGAGGGAGGGGAGGGGGGGTGAGAAAGGAGGGAGGGGAGGGGGGAAGGAGAGGTAGGAGGAGGGAGGGGAGGGGGTGAGAGAAGGCAGGGAGGGGAAGGGAGGGGGTGAGAGAAGGGAGGGGGGGGAGAGAAGGGAGGGAGGGGGGGTGAGAGAAGGGAGGGAGGGAGGGGAGGGGGAAGAGAAGGGAGGGAGGGGAGGGGGGAGAGAAGGGGGGCAGAGAGAGAGAGAGAGAGAGAAGGGAGAGAGAGAGAGAGAGAAAGAAAGGAGAGGGAGGCTGAACGGGCCTGGCCCGGCCAGGCCCAAGACTTCGAGCTTAGACTTACCGGATTGACAGGTAGGTGGCGTCGGGTCTGGGGTCCGGGGGGGTCGGGAGCGCGGATCGGGGGCGGAGATCGGTCGGGGGGGGGTGGAGAGGGGAGCTCGGTTGGGAGCGGAGGTTGGTCGGGGAGGGGGGGGAAGGTCGGGAGCGGGGGAAGTGGAGGTGTGGTCGGGGGTTGGGGGGGGGCGGTCCGGTGGGGGTGGGGGGGGGTGGTGGGAGCGGGAGTCAAGTCGGGTCGGGTCCGGTCCGGAGGAAGCAGGAGCTGGACGTGGGAGGAGCCTTATGCACGCAGCCCCAGTGAGGCCATTCGGCCAGGGCTAGGGGCTGCGTGCTTCGGGCCCCTCCCACAAAGTTTTGGGCGCCTGGAGCTACTGTTTTCAGCGCAGGGACCTGGCTCTGCCCCCTAAAGCTCGTACTGCGCCGCGCCAAGGGCCAGAGGACCAGCAGGGAGCCGGAGAATCTGGAAGTTTTTTTTAGGCACACTTTGTGGCGCGAAAAACGGGCGTCCAGGTCAGGGTTGTGCCGTTCTAGGCCCGGCCCGAAACTTGGGCCCATAGTCTTTAAAGCGGCACTGGTGAGCCCTGTGATTCCCTCTGCAACATCAGCATGGTGCTACTCGATTAGCCCCCCTCGGTGGACTCGTGGGCCTGTTCTCTCTTCCCTAAGAGAGTTCGCGCTCTACAATCCAGCCTCCAAACGGCACCACTCTGTGCACAGTACCTGCCAGGTTTGAGTCCTAAAGGTGAGTCATCTGCCTCGAGCCGCACGTTGAGCTCAGGAATGCCTGGCTCACGGAGATGGCCTTCTGCAGTGTGATTGTGGTATCCGCCGACAGTAGCGTATGAAGAAGGCCCTCATGGCCAATTCCAATGACAAAAATGTCCCGCAGCACTTCATTGAGGTGGTCACCGAAATCACACGGTGCCGCCAGCCTCCTGAGGTCTGCAGCTTATTTCGTGATTTCCTGGCTTTCGGGCCGTCGGTGGGTATAGAACCGGTGTCTGGGTGTGAGGATGCTCTCCTTGGGCTTCAGTTGCTTATGGATCAGTGTTAGGAGCTCCTTGTACATCTTGGTCGTTGTCTTCGCTGGTGCCAGCAAGTCCCTGACGAGGCCATAGACGGTGGGCCCACAACTGGCTAACAGGATAGCTCTGTGCTTATCAGCCAGTGTGGCTGGGTCATCTCCTGCCAGGTCGTTTGCTGTGAAGAAATGTTCGAGTTTCTCCACAAAGGTATCTCAATCATCACCATCGATGAATTGCTGCAAAATACCAAGGGTAGCCATTTTCACGTGAAAGTTCGTAATCTCGTCGCCAATTATTGTGTCCTTAGATGCTCTAGTAATGACTCAATGTGGCAATATGTTGTACTGGAACTGTAGTGACCTTCGTCCTTTATTTGTTAACTCCAGAGTGTGGATCACACCTGATGGCCTGCCTTTTATACTAGGCCAGGCACATCTGTACAGGTAACCTACAAGTCTCCCACTGCTGTGCCCTCTGGTGGCACACTTTGTGATAGTATAAACAGTAGCCATGTAGGATACATGACACCT
Organism: Pristiophorus japonicus; assembly: GCF_044704955.1. Classification (NCBI taxonomy): domain Eukaryota; kingdom Metazoa; phylum Chordata; class Chondrichthyes; family Pristiophoridae; genus Pristiophorus; species Pristiophorus japonicus. Next base: position 136,964,673 of record NC_091977.1, read on the forward strand.
AGGATTCCTGACTCCTGCTGCTCCCATTTCAGCAGGACGCACTTCCATTTTGCGTGGAGTGATCCTAACTCGATGGCTAACGACCTGGAGATCGACCCCACCTATTCGTTCCTTGTGAACCCCACCAGACTGTGTGGAACCTTGCTAGACCAAGGTGAGGTAGTCGGATTATTTGCGTGACTCACCAAGCTGGAAGCCCCGGTGTCCAATAAATACTTCCCCACTACCTTCTCCACCCCCATCTTCATACATGGTCTACTCCACTCATCGTACATGAGCGAACACAGGTACTCAGTCTGGGTGCCTGCTAGTCAGGGTGGTGGGATTACCGGAGTGGTCGCGATTTCCTTGCTCATGGCAGCGTCTACCTTTCCCTGCTCTGGCACAAAAGCTGTCCGAAGGGTGGCCACCAGAACATCAAATTGCTCCGGGATCAGTCCCTTCGCCTCGACAGGTTTTGTCTTAGGCACTGGAAGATCCCCTTTGCCTTGCCCCCTCCTTGGGGCCGTGCAGTCTCTTTTCCAGTGAGTCATCTTCCCACACCCGAAACATGTGCTTGCCCTCTCTGAGCTACCCCCTTCCTGGCGCCTTTTTACTATCATCACTGGCTTTTATCTCGTGAACCTTCCCTTTAACTGGTTTGACCTCCTCCTCCCTGCCAGCCTTAAATGCCAGACTCATGTGGCGGAGCACATCGGCCTCCGTGTTCTGGAGATTCTCAGGGTCAAACCAGTTCTCAGACTTTCCCCTAATCCGGAGCAAACTCTTTGACACTAGCGTCCTGAGCCAATGGTTCCTTGGCTCCCCCTGCAACTGCGCTCAGTCCAGCACTCCACGACAGGCTTTATTATAGACCGGCTAGAGCTGGTCCGCAAAAGCCTGAGGTGCTTTCCCAGCCAGTTGCAGCGTCCTCTCTACCCTGGAGAATGGACTACCTTGGGCTTGACACATGGCTCTTAGGACTTCCTCCTTGAAGCCCTCTATAGTTCGCTGCTCCCTCTTGCTTTCGGCAGACAGGGTCTGATACATCTTCCTCTCCAGGGAAAATAATAGCAGCATGTGAACTTCTGCTTCATTACACCCATTAATCCCTCCCACCTGTTCCACATCCGTCGAGTGGACTGATGGGCCTCCTTCGTTGGTAAGCTAGGGCACCCCTGAGATCATATTTTTCAGCTGTGGGGTTTTGAATCGCTTTGCAGCACCCTCTGACCTTGGCCGTCTACGGGCGCACCTTATTTCTGCTGCTGTATGGGATGCATGGGTCCCGGCGCCTCTGGCAGAGGTCGTGCGTCCCAGTCCTCACTGTCTTCCCCTTCCTCTTCCCAGTCCACCCAGGCTTCCCCGGGGCCATTAGGCAGACCATTCCTTTGGCCTCGGATAGAGCGTGGGTCAAGCTTTGGATTTTCTCTTGGCAGGGCCCGTGATTCCCACTCTCAAAACCCTTACTGGTGGCTACCCAATACACTGTCTTAATATCCTTCAGTTGCCCCTCCAGCCCGTTCACTTTACCCACGAGACAAGTGGTCTCCTCCCGTGCGACCTGCTCATTGAGCTTGGCCTCTGTTACCTGACATGGCAGGTACTCCCTTTTGTTACGGGAGGTTTCCTCCTGAATGTGCTTCTCCTGCTTTTCTTCGTGCAACTCATCTAAAAGCCTCGTTCCTACCACGGCCCTTGTGGCTGACTGCTCCTCGGACTCTTTGAGCTCTGCCTTAAGTCTACCAACCTGCTCCCTAAGCAGTTGGACTTGCTTCTGCAGACACAGGAGCCAAGTGGCCTGTTCTTTTGCTTTTCTATGCTCTTTACTCCCCGTCCAGTCAGCAGCTTTGATCACCAGACTCTCAGCCCACAAAAGGTCTAATATCCACTGTTGTGTTACGTTAACTTTCCCAAAGATATATGAGGAAATCCTAGCCCCCATTGCCGATCTCTTGGCCTTAATATCCTCCATAACTCTCTGTTCAGTACACCCAGCATCCTGCTGAGGTCACCAAATTCTGTAAGTGGTTTCTCTTCAGTGTTTTCGAAGCACCCCCACTTTACAATAGTTCTAACACTGGAATTACTGAACTGAACAGACGAATGAGTCAGGGACGGGTACCTTGGTCCAAGTACCGGCAATGCTTTTATTAAAGTTAATGCACACACCTGCACCCAGTAAAACAAACAAATGCAGTACAATACACAGTCTGGCCTGTCTAAACAGGACCCTAACACGAAGTACCCACATCTAATACACCTTCCCTGAAAACCCCGAAGAATTTTTTGGGAGAACGCACGATACCCGCTCACACTGTGGCTGTGATTTTAAAAGATGTGTGTGCACAGATGATGCTCACCAATTCACTGGCTTACTCGCTGCTTCTTCCAATGAAAAGGTGTCTCTTCTGGTTTCTTCTCTCCATCCCATACAGAGGGTTGGATTCTTGTAGGAGCGAAGCAGTGAGGCAAGAGAGAGAGCTGTGATCCACACGGCCTCTATTATATCCCAATACTGTCCGTCCTTTCAGGCTGAATAAAGTTTGTTTCGAGGCGAGACTTCCTGTGGGTGTGTCTTCTGCTTTTAGCTCAATAAAGTTTTCTTCCTTTGTTTCGAGGTTTCCTGTTTTTCCAGTGATGGGTTTCGCATCCGAGCAATCTGGACTTAATGGCTTTCTATTGTTCTGGTATCTCATCCAGGTAATGACTAGATCACTGATCAGTTCACTTGACAAGTTCACATTGCTTAACAAAACATAGTCCATTTGCTCATCACCTGCGATGAATTGCCTTAGCTTGGTCATTGTCTTCCCAAAACCCCTGCCCATCATTCTAAGTCCAACATGGAGCAGCACCCGAGCCCCTCCCACAAACAGCTTCCAGCTTTTTTTCCTGTGGTGAGAAAAATATTAAAACACAAATCCATGGGGATTAAAACGCAATGTCCAGATCCTTAGAGATTCGATGCTTACTGTCCTTACACAATCGGTTGCAAAGCTTAGGGACCCACATCTCAGGAGCTCAATTTTCAAAGAACCAATGAGCGAGCATAGATTTCACATGAGCCAGCGCAGAAGACACTTCTTTCCAATCCATAGATACACACTCCACAGAGTTTACCAATCTTGCAGGTCTTATTTAAATTTTTCAGTCCATCAACACTTCAGGAGATTGGACTTACTCCTGGAGGCTACTGAAGAGTTTTAGAAACATAGAATCATAGAAAATAGGTGCAGGAGTAGGCCATTCAGCCCTTCAAGCCAGCACCGCCATTCAATAAGATCATGGCTGATCATTCCCTCAGTATACCCTTTCCTGCTTTCTCTCTATACCCCTTGAGCCCCTTAGCCGTAAGGGCCATATCTAACTCCCTCTTCAACATATCCAATGAACTGGCATCAACAACTCTCTGCGGTTGGGAATTCCATAGGTTAACAACTCTCTGAGTGAAGATGTTTCTCCTCATCTCAGTACTAAATGGCCGACCCCTTATCCTAAGACTATGTCCCTTGGTTCTGGACTTCCCCAACATGGGGAACATTCTTCCTGCATCTAACCTGTCCAGTCCCATCAGAATCTTATACGTTTCTATGAGATCCCCTCTCATCCTTCTAAACTCCAGTGAATAAAGGCCCAGTTGATCCAATCTGTCCTCATATGACAGTCCAGCCATCTCTGGAATCAGTCTGGTGAACCTTTGCTGCACTCCCTCAATAGCAAGAACGTCCTTCCTCAGATTAGGAGACCAAAACTGAACACAATATTCCAGGTGAGGTCTCACTAAGGCCCTGTACAATTGCAGTAAGACCTCCCTGCTCCTATACTCAAATCCCCTAGCTATGAAGGCAAACATGCCATTTGCCTTCTTCACCGCCTGCTGTACCTGCATGCCCACTTTCAGTGACTGATGAACCATGACACCCAGGTCTCGTTGCACCTCCCCTTTTCCTAATCTGCCGCCATTCAGATAATATTCTGCCTTCGTGTTTTTGCCCCCAAAATGTATAACCTCACATTTATCCACATTATACTGCATCTACCATGCATTTGCCCACTCACCTAACCTGTCCAAGTCACCCTGCGGCCTCGTAGAGTCCTCCTCACAGCTCAAACCACCACCCAGTTTAGTGTCATCCGCAAACTTGAGATATTACGCTCAATTCCTTCATCTTTTTCGTTAATGTATATTGTAAAGAGCTGGGGTCCCAGCACTGAGCCCTGCAGCACTCCACTAGTCACTGCCTGCCATTCTGAAAAGGACCCGTTTATCCCAACTCTCTGCTTCCTGTCTGCCAACCAGTTCTCTATCCACGTCAGTACATTACCCCCAATACCATGCCCTTTGATTTTGCACACCAATCTCTTGTGCGGGACCTTGTCAAAGGCCTTTTGAAATTCCAAATACACCACATTCACTGGTTCTCCCTTGTCCACTCTGCTAGTTACATCCTGAAAAAATTCCAGAAGATTCGTCAAACAAGATTTCCCTTTCATAAATCCATGCAGACATGGACCGATCCTGTGAGTGCTTTCCAAATGCGCTGCAATTTCATCCTTAATGATTGATTCCAACATTTTCCCCACTACTGATGTCAGGCTAACCGGTCTATAATTACAAGTTTTCTTTCCCTCCTTTTTTAAAAAGTGGTGTTACATTAGCTACCCTCAAGTCCATAGGAACTGATCCAGAGTTGATAGACTATTTCTAGGGTCACTTCCTTAAGTACTCTAGGATGCAGACTCTCAGGCCCTGGGGATTTATCGGCCTTCAATCCCATCAATTTCCCAACACAATTTCCCGCCTAATAAGGATATCCTTCAGTTCCTCCTTCTCACCAGACCCACTGTCCCCTAGTACATTCGGAAGGTTATTTTTGTCTTCCTTCGTGAAGACAAAACCGAAGTATTTGTTCAATTGGTCTGCCATTTCTTTGTTCCCCATTATAAATTCACCTGAATCTGACTGCAAGGGACCTACATTTGTCTTCACTAATCTTTTTCTCTTCACATATTTATAGAAGCTTTTGCAGTCAGTTTTTATGTTCCCTGCAAGCTTCCTCTCATACTCTATTTTCCCTCTTTTAATTAAACCCTTAATCTTCTTCTGTTGAATTCTAAATTTCTCCCAGTCCTGAGGTTTGTTGCTTTTTCTATCCAAATTATATGCCTCTTCCTTGGCTTTAACACTATCCTTAATTTCCCTTGTTAGCTATGGTTGAGCAACCTTCCCCATTTTATTTTTACTCCAGACAGGGATGTACAATTGCTGAAGTTCATCCATGTGATCTTTAAATGTTTGCCATTGCTTATCCACCGTCAACATAAGAACATAAGAACATAAGAATTAGAAACAGGAGAAGGTCATCTAGCCCCTCGAGCCTGCTCCACCATTCAACAAGATCATGGCTGATCTGGCCGTGGACTCAGCTCCACTTACCCGCCCTCTCCCCATAACCCTTAATTCCTTTATTGGTTAAAAATCTATCTATCTGTGAGTTGAATACATTCAATGAACTAGCCTCAACTGCTTCCTTGGGCAGAGAATTCCACAGATTCACAACCCTCTGGGAGAAGAAATTCCTTCTTAATTTGGTTCCCCCGTATTTTGAGGCTGTGCCCCCTAGTTCTAGTCTCCCCGACCAGTGGAAACAACCTCTCTGCCTCTATCTTGTCTATCCCTTTCATTATTTTAAATGTTTCTATAAGATCATCCTTCATCCTTCTGAACTCCAACGAGTAAAGACCCAGTCTACTCAATCTATCATCATAAGGTAACCCCCTCATCTCCGGAATCAGCCTAGTGAATCGTCTCTGTACCCCCTCCAAAGCTAATATATCCTTCCTTAAGTAAGGTGACCAAAACTGCACGCAGTACTCCAGGTGCGGCCTCACCAATACCATATATAGTTGCAGAAGGACCTCCCTGCTTTTGTACTCCATCCCTCTCACAATGAAGGCCAACATTCCATTCACCTTCCTGATTACCTGCTGCACCTGCAAACTAACTTTTTGGGATTCATGCACAAGGATCCCCAAGGTCTTCTGCACCGCAGCATGTTGTAATTTCTTCCCATTCAAATAATATTCCCTTTTACTGTTTTTTTTCCCCAAGGTGGATGACCTCACACTTTCCGACATTGTATTCCATCTGCCAAACCTTCGCCCATTCGCTTAACCTATCTAAATCTCTTTGCAGCCTCTCTGTGTCCTCTACATAACCTGCTTTCCCACTAATTTTTGTGTCATCTGCAAATTTTGTTACACTACACTCTGTACCCTCTTCCAGGTCATCTATGTATATTGTAAACAGTTGTGGTCCCAGCACCGATCCCTGTGGTACACCACTAACCACCGATTTCCAACCCGAAAAGGACCCATTTATCCCGACTCTCTGCTTTCTGTTCGCCAGCCAATTCTCAATCCATGCTAATACATTTCCTCTGACTCCGTGTACCTTTATCTTCTGCAGTAACCTTTTGTGTGGCACCTTATCGAATGCCTTTTGGAAATCTAAATACACCACATCCATCGGTACACCTCTAACCACCATACTCGCTATATCCTCAAAGAATTCCAGTCAACCCTTTAAGTATCATTTGTCAGACTATTCTAGCCAATTCACGCCTCATACCGTCGAAGTTACCTTTCCTTAAGTTCAGTTGACAACTTTTAGCTGAAGACTTGCATCCCAAGTCCAAGAGGAATAGAGCATTATCTGTAGCAGCGAAAGTGACCACTGCCTTGAATTTATTTTGCCACTGGAACTTTCCAGGTTGCCTCAGATGACCTATGTCACATTAGTCAACCAGCAGCTCACCATTGTATAAAAAAGGCTAATGATGCTTTATTCAGGCGGGCTTCCAGTTCATTACCTTCCCTGTGCCTAGAGCACTCTTCCCCCTGCCTCTTACTATTTTGAGGAAGAAATATTGATGCTGAACAGTAAATCTCACAACAGTTTTGTGGGATTTTGAATTCTGATCTTGCAAAGCTATTGTGAGAATTCATGCCTTCAGCAACATTTCAGCTTTGGGAGTAGGAGATCTGGGAAGAAGTGCCCTAGGTAATTAAAAATTGTCCATGAGTACATATAAATTCTATGCCTGGTTATACCCCGACAGCCATTGTTCATTGATTTTGTTCTGGTCCTTTGCAACCCTTTCTGAAAACTATTTCACCTTTTCCGAGTTCTGAAATCTCATCATTTTGACTATCGTCTTCTTGCTTTTAGAAGCCTCCTTTATTCTGTTTACTGCTCCTTTATTCTCTTTCTACCTGTAAAGCACCTGAGTTTTGTTTCAGATGAGGGAGTAGATTTCCTTTGCAGCAAAATCACTAATCCATTCTTTATAGACCTGTTTACCATTTCAGAACTCACAGAGGAATTCTTCCAGCAAGAGTTCTTTCTAGCCCTAAGAGTTACACTGAATAAACCTACAATAATGTTCTGAGTTTATCTGAGTTCAAGTTGTGAATGCACCAACTCTTGTTGATGGGGGATACAGGAGGAAGCCAAAATATTCCATGTTACATTCTCCTCAGGTTGACATTTTATATAATTTCAATTGATCTTAGAAGATCTGAGGTTTATGCACTTTATATTAAACTAAATTACGACAAACAATCTACTCTCTTGTGCATTATCTAAAAGAAAAGCAAGACTTGAATTTATATAATGCCTTTTCATGACCACCAGATGTCCCAAAGTGCTTTATAGTCAATAAAGTATTTTTTTGAAGTGTAGCCATTGTCCAAAAGCATGGGACTTGCACTAAACATCCGTAAGACAAAGGTTCTCCACCAACCTGACCCCACCACACAGCACTGCCCCCCAGTCATCAAGATCCATGGCGCAGCCCTGGACAACGTGGACCACTTTCCATACCTCGAGAGCCTATTATCAGCAAGGGCAGACATCGATGACGAGGTTCAACACCGTCTCCAGTGAGCCAGTGCAGCCTTCAGTCACCTGAGGAAAAGAGTGTTCTAAGATCAGGCTCTCAAATCTTCCACCAAGCTCATGGTCTACAGGGCTGTAGTGATAACCGCCCTCCTGTATGGCTCAGAGACGTGGACCATATACAGTAGACACCTCAAATTGCTGGAGAAATACCACCAACGATGTCACCGCAAGATCTTGCAAATCCCCCGAGAGGACAGATGCGCCAACGTTAGCGTCCTCGATCAGGCCAACATCCCTAGCATCGAAGCTCTGACCACACTCGACCAGTTGGGCGGGCCACATTGTTGGCATGCCTGACACAAGACTCCCAAAGCAAACACTCCACTCGGAACACCTACACGGCAAGCGAGCCCAAGGTGGGCAGAGAAAATGTTTCAAGGACACCCTCAAAACCTCCTTGATAAAATGCAACAACCCCACCGACACCTAGGAGTCGCTGGCCAAAGACCGCCCTAAGTGGAGGAAGTGCATCGGGAGGGCGCTGAGCACCTCGGGTCTCTTCAGCGAGAGCATGCAGAAAACAAGCGCAGGCAGCGGAAGGAGCGTGTGGCAAACCAGTCCCACCCACCCTTTCCTCCAACGACTATCTGTCCCACCTGTGACAGATACTGTAATTCCCGTATTGGATTGTTCAGTCACCTAAGAACTCACTTTTAGAGTGGAAGCAAGTCTTCCTCGATTTCGAGGGACTGCCTATGATGATGATGATGTAGGAAATAGGCAGCCAAATTGGGCACAGCAAGCTCCCACAAACAGCAATTTAGATAATGACCAGATAATCTGTTTTTGTTATGTATATTGAGCGATAAATATTGGCCAGGACACTGGGGATAACTGCCCTGCTCTTCTTCGAAATAGTGCCATGGGATCTTTTACATCTACCTGAGAAGCAGACGGGATCTTGGTTTAACGTCTCTTCTGAAAGACGGCAGCTCTGACAGTGCAGCACTCCTATAGTACTGCACTCTAGTGTTAGCCTATTATATTTTTGTGTTCTAGTCGCTGGATTGGGACTTGAACCTACAACCTTCTCACTCAGAGGTGAGAGTGCTACCCATTGAGGCACGGCTGACACAAATTAAGAATAATTTATGGAACACAACTGAGAATTAATCATAGAAATTAAATAACCATTCTTATCAATGCTTTTACCTGATGCAGCCCTTATTGCACTGGCAACGTGGTCTGGACCATAGAAGGGAGGGGGGCTGAAAGGGAAGAGGTTCACAGGAACAGGAGAAGACCATTCAGCCCCTCAAGCCTGTTCCGCCATTTAATTAGATCATGATTAATCTGCATCTTAACTACATATACCTGCCTTGATTCCATAACCTTTAGGGTTGGATTTTCAGGTCTTCTCCAGTCTGTTTTTTGCCCCCGAGCGGCGGCAATGGCGACGGTGTGGTGTTTTGGCTGGGCAGTCACCCTCCAGCGCCCTGCAGCGATCCTCGGATCCAGTTTTGCGGCAGCGCGGAGCAGCACTGTCCGGAAGAGCTGTGCCAGTGTGCAACGCCCCTGGTTGCGACACCAGCACGAATTGAACTTCTGCCCGACCCGTCCACCCCAAAGCGCACCTCGCACCGATTGCCTGGGAAATCAGGGCGGCCCAACCATCCTGTCGACGAAGAGGTAAGTAATAGACTCCGAAGGTAAGTGTGATTGTTTTTTCTTTTAAATTTTTTTTGCGATTTGTGTTGTGGTGGCATGGGAAATGTTTTGGCAATGATTTTGTGCGTCTTTTTTTCGATTTCTTCTCCCCCTCCCAGGTGTCTCTCGGAGTGCTCCCGGGCCAGCTCTTTAGCTCAGGAGTTTCCCATCCTAGTGCCAAGAGATGTGTACAATGCCTCCCTTAGCACTGCACCCCCTGACTCAGGGCCCAGCTGCCAAACTTACCTACTGAGGAGCAAACCATTCCCGGGCGCTAACTTTTCCGTCCCGCCGCCTTTATCGCTACTGTAATGAATGGGTTTACCTGCCATCGGAGGTCATTGGGCCACAGACACACACGTGCAGCCCTTATATATAAAGAACGCCTCCATGTTTAATCCTCACTTTGAGAGCTAATAAAGTAGAGTCAGGTCACACTTGATTGAGTTCACGGTACTAAGCCTATTGAGTTATTGCATACGCAACATTTAGTGCCCAGGAAAGGACTGCATAGTTGATGTGGATCCTCGACCATGGTTTGGATGGCCATGACCACAGACTTAGTGGAGATTCCACTGGTGCATTGCTTAACTACATGCAAATGTTGCACTGATGTACACATGACTTCAAATCAGAGTCAATGCCAGGCCACCAAACGTGAGACCTGGCAATGGCCTTCATCATCACAATACCAGGATGGGTATTGTGTAAATCCCATACAAATCTCTTCCTGCCTTTCTTGGGCATAACAATACGATTACTCCATAGCAACCAATCAAATTGAATGGATAGTTCATCTTTGCGACGGTTGTAAAGTTTGGTCTCATCACACACTTCCCTGGGAATGGCCGACCAATCACCACTAAGAACACAATGTTATACAACCGATAAGATTGGATCCTGACTGGTCCAGGTCCTAACTTGTTGAGCAATGACAGGCGACCCTTCACTCTCAAAGGCATCCATGACCAACAATCGGTCTGCGGGCTGTGGCGTTTCCACCTCCGCAGTGGGCAACGGTAAATGGCTCAATGCATCGACACAACTCTCAGTGCCAGGTCTATGGCGAATGACATAATCATAGGCAGATAATGTCAGTGCCCACCTCTGGATGCAGGACGATGCATTAGTATTGATATCTCTATGCTCTGAAAACAAAGGTATGAGAGGCTTGTTATCGGTTTCAAGCTCGAAACGAAGCCCAAACTGGTGCATTTTTTTAACCCCATATACGCAGGCGAAAGCTTCTTTCTCTACCATGCCGTAGGCTCTTTCCGCTTTCGACATGCTTCTTGATGCGTACACAATGGGTTGTAGTTTGCCCGACTCATTGGATTGTTGGAGCATGCAACCAACCCCATGTGATGAAGCATGGTAGTGGGTAAGATGATGGAATCAATTATTAAGGATGTCATAGCAGCGCATTTGGAAAGAGGTGATAAGATAGGTCCAAGTCAGCATGGATTTGTGAAAGGGAAATCATGCTTGACAAATCTTCTGGAATTTTTTGAGGATGTTTCCAGTAGAGTGGACAAGGGAGAACCATTTGATGTGGTATATTTGGACTTTCAGAAGGCTTTTGACAAGGTTCCACACAAGAGATTAATGTGCAAAGTTAAAGCACATGGGATTGGGGGTAGTGTGCTGACATGGATTGAGAAATGGTTGTCAGACAGGAAGCAAAGAGTAGGAGTAAATGGGTACTTTTCAGAACGGCAGGCGGTGAGTAGTGGGGTACCGCAAGGTTCTGTGCTGGGTCCCCAGCTGTTTACACTGTATATTAATGATTTAGACGAGGGGATTAAATGTAGTATCTCCAAATTTGCGGATGACACTAAGTTAAGTGGCAGTGTGAGCTGCGAGGAGGATGCTATGAGGCTGCAGAGCGACTTGGATAGGTTAGGTGAGTGGGCAAATGCATGGCAGATAAAGTATAATGTGGATAAATGTGAGGTTGTCCACTTTGGTGGTAAAAACAGAGAGAAAGACTATTATCTGAATGGTGACAGATTAGGAAAAGGGGAGGTGCAACGAGACCTGGGTGTCATGGTACATCAGTCATTGAAGGTTGGCATGCAGGTACAGCAGGCGGTTAAGAAAGCAAATGGCATGTTGGCCTTCATAGCGAGGGGATTTGAGTACAGGGGCAGGGAGGTGTTGCTACAGTTGTACAGGGCCTTGGTGAGGCCACACCTGGAGTATTGTGTACAGTTTTGGTCTCCTAACCTGAGGAAGGACATTCTTGTTATTGAGGGAGTGCAGCGAAGGTTCACCAGACTGATTCCCGGGATGGCGGGACTGACCTATCAAGAAAGACTGGATTAACTGGGCTTGTATTCACTGGAGTTCAGAATAATGAGAGGGGACCTTATAGAAACGTTTAAAATTCTGATGGGTTTAGACAGGTTAGATGCAGGAAGAATGTTCACAATGTTGGGGAAGTCCAGAACCAGGGGTCACAGTCTAAGGATAAGGGGCAAGCCATTTAGGACCGAGATGAGGAGAAACTTCTTCACCCAGAGAGTGGTGAACCTGTGGAATTCTCTACCACAGAAAGTTGTTGAGGCCAATTCACTAAATATATTCAAAAAGGAGTTGGATGAATTCCTTACTACTAGGGGGATCAAGGGGTATGGCAAGAAAGCAGGAATGGGGTACTGAAGTTGCATGTTCAGCCATGAACTCATTGAATGGCGGTGCAGGCTAGAAGGGCCGAATGGCCTACTCCTGCACCTATTTTCTATGTTTCTATGTTTCTATCACAGCCAATACGAAACGCTTGCACGGGTCATAATGTACCAGCAATTTGTTGGAACAAAGCAAATTTCTAGCCTTCTCGAAGGCCCTGTCTTAAGCTACATCCCAAACCAGTTGTCACCTTTTCTGAGCAGCATGTGCAGTGGCTCTAATAATGTGCTCAATTTAGGTTAGAAATTACCAAAGTAGTTGAGAAGACTAAGGAACGAATGCAGCTTCGTCACATTCTGGGGTCTGGGTGCATTTTTGATGGCCTCTGTTTTCGAATCCATAGACCTGATGCCCTTTGCAGCAATCTTCCTTCCCAGGAATTCGACTTCCAGTGCCATAAAGATGTACTTTGAACGTTTCAGTTGAGCCTCACTTTGTCCAGACGATGTAGAACCTCTTCCAGGTTGTGCAGATGTTCGGCAGTGTCACGACCTGTGACCAAAATGTCATCTTGGAACACCACAGTTCTAGGGACGGACTTCAGTAAATGCTCCATGTTTCTCTGAAATATGGCTGCAGCTGAGCAAATTCCGAAAGGACACCTGTTGTAAATGAACAGCCCTTTATGCGTATTGATGCACGTAAGTTTCTTCGAAGATTCGACAAGCTCCTGTGTCATATAGGCCGACGTCAGATCCAATTTGGTGAACGACTTTCCCCCAGCTAGTGTTGCAAACAGGTCATCAGCCTTTGGTTACGGGTACTGATCCTGTTTCGAAATTTGGTTGATCGTAACCTTGTAGTCTCCACAAATCCTGACTGTGTCATCACTCTTCAACACAGGAAAAATGGGACTAGATCATTCATTAAATTCGACCGGTGAAATGACCCCTTCACGTTAGAGTCTGTCCAGTTCGATTTTGACCTTCTCCCTCATCATGTACAGGACCGCCCGGGCTTTGTGATGGACAGGTCTTGCATCCGAGTCCAGGTGGATCTGCACCTTGGCTCCTGTGAAGTTGCCGATGCCCGATTCAAACAACGAGGGAAATTTGCTCAGCACTTCAGCACACGAAGCGTCATCCACCGATGACAAAGCTTTAATATCATTCCAGTTCCACTTTATTTTTTCGAGCCAACTCCTGCCGAACAGCATTGGACCATTGCCTGGAATGATCCACAGCGATAGATCATGAACCATCCCATCGTACGACACCTTGACTGCTGCACTGCCAATCATTGGTATGAGCTCTTTGGTGTAGGTTCGCAATTTTGCATTTACTGGACTCAGCTTGGGTTTCACGGCCTTGGTGTCCCACAGCTTTTCGAAAGTCCTCTGGCTCATAATTGACTGACTCGCACCTATGTCTAGTTCCATAGATACTGGCACGCCATTCAGTTTTACTTCAATCATTATTGGTTGGCTCTTTGTCAGGAATGAATGTACACTATACACTTCCTCCTCGGGTACCTTGGTTGCATTGCCGATCCGCTCTGTATCGGTCATCATCATCCATGTGGTATGTCGCAGCACGCTTGTTGAGCTGCGAACACATCTGCTGAAGGTGCTCCATTTTCGCACAGCCTCTACAAATATACTGTCTGAAATGGCACTGTTGAGGCCGATGATTGCCCCCACAACGCCAACAGGGTGAAATTGGATTTGTGCCCAATGGCGGACTTCGAGCAGCTACAGGTTTCGCAAACACAGTCGGGTAGGCCCTGCCAGGTGCAGGTCTGCCAACCGATGACACACTCTGGTGCACAGTACTTGCCGTGGAGTTCCGACTCTACGAGGATATCTGCTTTGTACTATCGACCGTGGTCAGGCAAACCTGGGCGATCTTGATGGCCCTGCTCAGATCCAGCATCTCCGCAGCCAGCAGCTTCTGTAGGATCACCTCGTGGTTTATGCCTATTACAAAGATGTCGTGCAGCATGTCTTCCAACGCGGTTCCAAACTTACACGGCCCAGCGAGACATCTCAGGTCGGCAACAAATTCTGCCACGTCCTGGCCCTCAGAACGAACATGCTTGTAAAAGCGATATCTCAAGTTAATGATGCCTTCTTTAGGTTTGAGATGGTCCCAAATCAGAGCACACAATTTCTCTTGGTCTTTTCCGTTGGAGAGCAGATTCTTTATGAGGCCATAGATTCTTGGACCACAAACCGTGAGGAAAATCGCCCTGCGCCTAACTGCGTCAGCGTCTTCATCCATCTTGTTGGCCACAAAGTACTGGTAGAAGCGATCTGTAAAATCCTCCCAGTCTTCTCCCTCCACGAATCACTCCAGGATTCCAACAGTGCTCATTTTTTTTCTGTGTGAAAGTTTGTACTGTGTCTCTTCACCAAATGTTGCGTATGCAATAACTCAATAGGCTTAGTACCGTGAACTCAATCAGAAGCAACCTGACTACTTTATTAGCTCTCAAAGTGAGGATCAAACATAGAGGCTTTCTTTATATATAAGGGCTGCACGTGTGTGTCTGTGGCCCAATGACCTCTGACGGTCGCTCCCCCTGGTGGTAGGTAAACTCAGGCATACACACATTACAGCCACAAAAACATCAGAGTCGAAAATCCAGCTCTTAATACCTTTGCCTAACAATAATTTAGCAATCTCAGTTTTGAAATTTTCAATTGACCTAGTCTCAACAGCCACCTGAAGAGAGAATTCCAGATTTCCACTCCCTTTGTGTGAAGATGTACTTTCTGACATCACCCTTGAACAGCCTGGCACTAATTTTAAGATTATGTCCGTTTGTTCAGGATTCCCCACTAAAGGAAATAGTTTATGTCTATTTACCCTATCAACTCCTTTAATCAGCATAAACATCTCAATTACATCACCTCATATATTATGAAACACATTTAAAACAGGGTCTCAAATGCACAATGAAATGGAAAATGAAATGAGAGCAATGCTTTATATGGGCTGGATCATGTTTACATTTCTTGGCTTAGAAATTGGCTATTGTCCCGTTTGGGGGTGATAACACTTGGGAGGCGCAAGACTTTTCACCAAATGCAGAAGCTACATACTCTGCCAAAGAAGAAGGCAACTACCTGGACCATCGCGGAGCAGGGATGCCACGCGATCAGCCCGGCACTCAAGCGATCGCGGCACTGAACCTACCAACAAACCTCGACCGAGCGACAGCAAAAAGTCACTTTTTTTCCCTCAGCATCCGACCACCTCCCCTTTAAACTTTGCCCCAGTAGCGGCCAGCTACCCGGTATTCGTCCCCAGAAACTATCACTGTTATCGCCCGGCGCAGCTTCGGGGGGTGAATTCAAATTAGGGTCTGAGTTGCTAACGGGGCGCTGCACATGGCAATGACGCCACGATCTCCGGGCGCAGGAGATCGGTGCACAACGCCATAGTGCCGCCGCTAGACTCCTAACGATTAGTGGGAATCGTTAGTAGCGCCGTGCCCGGTCACAAAGTCATTTACACCCCGTTCGTGCCCCCCGAAGAGTTCAGAAATGGATACAGTTGTAAACATTGTTTGTTAATCACGGAGCTGAAGGACAGTGGAATTGGAGAACCGGGCCGGCTCATAGAAGGCAAAAAATATGAGTTCTGATAAGGGATTGCTGCTCAGAATGTAGACCAGTCTTTTCTGATTTTAGATCCTGAAAGACCAGCTGTGTATTTCCAGCATTTTCTGTTTTATTCATGATACATGGTTGCTATCAAACTCAAAAGAAAAAACGGCTGAGCACAGGGACCAACTGAAAGAGAATATTAGAAAGAAAGAAAAAGGCGGAAGGAAAGAAAGAACTTGCATTTCTATAGCATCTTATCACATTCTGAGGACATCCATAAGTGCTTCACAGCCAATTAGCTATATTTCAAATGCAGTTAGTGTTATGTAGATCGGCAAAACAATCAGTAAATGTGATGAAGACCATATTCATCAGTTTTTGGTGGTGTTGATCGACGGCACTGGGAGAACTCCCTATTTTTCTTTGAATTGGTCCACAGGATTTTTTACATCCAGCTGAACTGGTCTCAGTTTAATGTCTCATGCAACAGACAGCACAAGCAGGAATAGTGGGGAATGAAGCTGTTTGGTTGATAACGGAGAGAGTTAACAAAGGCCACAAAAAAAAACAAGAAGTGCAGGATTTTGCCACAGGAAAAAGCAGTGATGGAAAAAGGATGGGGAAATTGGAGAGAAGTAAGAACAGCTGTGGTAAAAAAAAAGTGTGTGTGTGTGTGTGTGTGTGTGGCATGGTATTGGGGTAATATACTGACATGGATAGAGAACTAGTTGGTAGATAGGAAGCAAAGAGTGGGAATAAACGGGTCCTTTTCAGAATGGCAGGCAGTGACTAGTGGGGTGCCGCAGGGTTCAGTGCTGGGACCCCAGCTATTTACAATATACAATATTGATTTAGACGAAGGAATTGAATGTAATATCTCCAAGTTTGCAGATGACACTAAGCTGGGTGGTGGTGTGAGCCTGCAGGGTGACTTGGACAGGTTAGGTGAGTGGGCAAATGCATGGCAGATGCAGTATAATGTGGATTATTGTGAGGTTATCCACTTTGGTGGCAAAAACAGGAAGGCAGATTATTATCTGAATGATGACAGATTAGCAAAAGGGAAGGTGCAAAGAGACCTGGGTGTCATGGTACATCAGTCACTAAAGGTAAGGATGCAGGTACAGCAGGCAGTAAAGAAAGCAAATGGCATGCTGGCCTTCATCGCGAGAGGAAACATAGAAAAAACATAGAAAATAGGTGCAGGAGTAGGCCATTCGGCCCTTCGAGCCTGCACCACCATTCAATAAGATCATGGCTGATCATTCACCTCAGTACCCCTTTCCTGCTTTCTCTCCATACCCCTTGATCCCTTTAGCTGTAAGGGCCATATCTAACTCCCTCTTGAATATATCCAATGAAATGGCATCAACAATTCTCTGTGGTAGGGAATTCCATAGGTTAACAATTCTCTGAGTGAAGAAGTTTCGCCTCATCTCAGTCCTAAATGGCTTACCCCTGATCCTTAGACTATGTCCCCTGGTTCCAGACTTCCCCAACATCGGGAACATTCTTCCTGCATCTAACTTGTCCAGTCCCGTCAGAATTTTATATGTTTTATATCCCCTCTCATCCTTCTAAACTCCAGTGAATAAAGGCCCAGTCGATCCAGTCTCTCCTCATATGTCAGTCCAGCCATCCCGGGAATCAGTCTGGTGAACCGTCGCTGCACTCCCTCAATAGCAAGAATGTCCTTCCTCAGAAATTGAACACAATATTCCAGGTGAGGCCTCACCAAGGCCCTGTACAACTGCAGTAAGACCTCCCTGCTCCTATACTCAAAACTCCTAGCTATGAAGGCCAACATACCATTTGCCTTCTTCACTGCCTGCTGTACCTGCATGCCAACTATCAATGACTGATGTACCATGACACCCAGGTCTCGCTGCACCTCCCCTTTTCCTAATCTACCGCCATTCAGATAATATTCTGCCTTCGTGTTTTTGCCCTCAAAGTGGATAACCTCACTTTATCCCCGTAATACTGCATCTGCCATGCATTTGCCCACTCATCTAACCTGTCCAAGTCACCCTGCAGTCTCTTAGCATCCTCCTCAAAACTCACACCGCCACCCAGTTTTGTGTCATCTGCAAATTTGGAAATGTTACACTCAGTTCCTTCATCCAAATCATTAATGTATATTGTCAATAGCTGAGGTCCCAGCACTGAGCCCAGCGGCACCCCACTAGTCACTGCCTGCCATTCTGAAAAGGACCCATTCATCCCGAATCTCTGCTTCCTGTCTGTCAACCAGTTCTCTATCCACGTCAGTACATTACCCCCAATATCATGTGCTTTAATTTTGCACACCAATCTCTTGTGTGGAACCTTGTCAAATGCCTTTTGAGAGTCCAAATACACCACATCCACTGGTTCCCCCTTGTCCATTCTACTAGTTACATCCTCAAAAAATTACAGAAGATTTGTCAAGCATGATTTCCCTTTCATAAATCCATGCTGACTTGGACTGATCCTGTCACTGCTTTCCAAATGCGCTGTTATTTCATCTTTAATAATTGATTTCAACATTTTCCCCACTACTGATGTCAGGCTAACCGATCTATAATTACCCGTTTTCTCTCTCCCTCCTTTTTTAAAAAGTGGTGTTACATTGGCTACCCTCCAGTCCGTAGGAACTGATCCAGTGTTGGTAGACTGTTGGAAAATGATCACCAATGCATCCACTATTTTGAGGGCCACTTCCTTAAGTACTCTGGGATGCAGATATCAGGCTTCAGTGATTTATCGGCCTTCAATCCCATCAATTTCCATAACACAATTTCCCGCCTAATAAGGATATCCTTCAGTTCCTCCTTCTCACTAGACCCTCGGTCCCCTAGTACTTCTGGAAGGTTATTTGTGTCTTCCTTCGTGAAGACAAAACCAAAGTATTTGTTCAACTGGTCTACCATTTCTTTGTTCCCCATTATAAACTCACTTGAATCTGACTGCAAGAGACCTACATTTGTTTTCACTAACCTTTTTCTCTTCACATATCTATAAAAGCTTTTGCAGTCAGTTTTTATGTTCCCTGCAAGCTTCCTCTCATACTCTATTTTCCCCCTCCTAATTAAACCGTTTGTCCTCCTCTGCTGAATTCTAAATTTCTTCCAGGCCTCAGGTTTGCTGCTTTTTCTGGCCAATTTATATGCCTCTTCCTTGGTTTTAACACTATTCCTAATTTCGATTGTTAGCCACGGTTGAGCCACCTTCCCCATTTTAGTTTCACTCCAGACAGGGATGTACAATTGTTGAAGTTCATCCATGTGATCTTTAAATGTTTGCCATTGCCTATCCACCGTCAACCCTTTAAGTATAATTTGCCAGTCTATTCTAGCCAATTTACACCTCATACCAGTGAAGTTACCTTTCCTTAAAAGTTCAGGACCCTAGTCTCTGAATTAACTGTGCCCCTCTCCTTCTTCATAAAGAATTCTACCATATTATGGTTACTCATATTATGGGTAAAGTCACCCATGATAACTGCTGTAACTTTATTGCACGCATCCCTAATTTCTTGTTTGATGCTGTCCCCAACCTCACTACCATTGTTTGGTGTCTGTACACAACTCCCACTAGCGTTTTCTGCCCTTTGGTATTCCGCACCTCTACCCATACAGATTCCACATCATCCAAGCTAATGTCCTTCCTTACTATTGCGTTAATTTCCTCTTTAACCAGCAACGCTACCCCACCTCCTTTTCCTTTCTGTCTATCCTTCCTGAATGTTGAATACCCCTGGATGTTGCGTTCCTAGCCTTGGTCACCCTGGAGCTATGTGTCTGTGATGCCAATGATATCATATTCATTAACTGCTGCCTGTGCAGTTAATTTGTCCACCTTATTACAAATACTCCTCGTATTGAAGCACAGAACCTTCAGGCTTGTCTTTTTAACATTCTTTGCCCTTTTAGAATTTTGCTGCAATGTGGCCCTTTTTGATTTTTACCTTGGGTTTCTTTGCCCTCCACTTTTACTTTTCTTCTTTCTATCTTTTGCTTCTGCCCCAATTCTACTCCCTCTTTCTCCCTGCATAAGTTCCCATCCCCCTGCCATATTAGTTTAACACCTCCCCAACAGCACTAGCAAACATTCCCCTAGGACATTGGTTCCAGTCCAGCCCAGGTGCAGACTGTTCGGTTTGTACTGGTCCCACCTCCCCCAGAGCCGGTTCCAATATCCCAGGAATTTGAATCCCTCTCTTCTGCACTGCTCCCCAAGCCACATATTCATCTGAGCTATCCTGCAATTCCTACTCTGACTAGCACGTGGCACTGGTAGCAATCCTGAGATTGCTAGCTTTGAGGTCCTACTTTTTAATTTAACTCCTAGCTCCCTAAATTCAGCTTGTAGGACCTCATCCCATTTTTTATCTATATCGTTGGTACCTATATGCACTACGACAACTGGCTGTTCACCCTCCCCCTTCAAAATATCCTGCAACCGCTCCGAGACATCCTTGACCCTTGCACCAGGGAGGCAACATACCATCCTGGAGTCTCAATTGCAGACGCAGAATCGTCTATCTATTCTCCTTACAATAGAATTCCCTACCACGATAGCTCTCGCACTCTTTTTCCTGCCCTCCTGTGCAGCAGAACCAGCCATGGTGCCATGGGCTTGGTTGCTGCTGCCCTGCCCTGATGAGTCATCCCCCCCGCAACAGTACCCAAAGCGGTGTATCTGTTTTGCAGGGGGATGACCACAGGGGACCTCTGCACTACCTTCCTTCCACTGCTCTTCCTGTTGGTCATCCATTCCCTATCTGTCTGTGTAACCTTTACCTACCGTAACACCAACTCACTAAACGTGATATTTACGGCATCCTCAGCATCGCGCATGCTCCAGAGTCAATCTACCCGCAGCTCCAGTGCTGCAATGCGATCTGGCAGGAGCTGCAGCAGGGTACACTTCCCACACATATAGTCATCAGGGACACTGGAAGCGTCCCTGAGTTCCCACATAGCACAGGAGGAGCATGACACGTGTCCAAGCTCTCCTGCCATGACTTAACCCTTCAATTAACTTAATTTTGCAACAAGAATGATAAAGGTTACCTACTGATAGGGAAAAGAAAAAGAGAAATTACTCACCAATCACCAACCAATCACTTACTCCCTTGACTGTGACTTCACCTTTCGATTTCTTTCTACTTCTTTGTTTATCTTCTGCCCCTGCAGCTGCACCAGCTGGACTCCCGCCTCTCCTCGACTCACCGACACTCCTCACTTGCGGGCCTTTTATAGGCCTCCAACCCCAGACTCCCGCCTCTCCTCGACTCACCGACGCTCCTCACTCACTGGCCTTTTATGGGCCTCCGACCCCAGATTCCAGCTTCTCCTCGACTCACCGATGCTCCTCACTCGCGGGCCTTTTATAGGCCTCCAACCCCAGACTCCTGCCTCTCCTCGACTCACCGACGCTCCTCACTCACTGGCCTTTTATGGGCCTCCGACCCCGGATTCCAGCTTCTCCTCGACTCACCGATGCTCCTCACTCGCGGGCCTTTTATAGGCCTCTGACCCTGGACTCCCGCCTCTCCTCGACTCACCGACGATTTGAGTATAGTAGCAGGGAGGTCTTACTGCAGTTGTAGAGGGCCTTGGTGAGACCACACCTTGAGTATTGTGTGCAGTTTTGGTCTCCTAATCTGAGGAAGACGTGCTTGCTATTGAGGGAGTGTAGCGAAGGTTCACCAAACTAATTCCCGAGATGGCTGGATTGACATATGTAGAAAGACTGGATCGGCTCGGCTTATACTCACTGGAATTTAGAAGAATGAGAGGGGGTTTCATAGAAACATATAAAATTAGAATTGGACTGGACAGGTTAGATGCAGGAAGAATGGTCCCGATGTTGGGGATGTCCAGAACCAGGGGGTCACAGTTTAAGGATAAGAGGTAAGTCATATAGGACCGAGATGAGGAGAAACTTTTTCAGCCAGAGAGTGGTGAACCTATGGAATTCTCTACTACAGAAATTTGTGAGTCCAGTTCGTTGGATATATTCAAGAAGGAGTTAGATGCTGCCCTTACGGCTAAGGGGATCAAGGGGTATGGAGAGAAAACGGGAATGGGGTACTGAAGTTGCATGATCAGCCATGATCATATTAAATGGTGGTGCAGGCTCGAAGGGCCAAATGGCCTGCTCCTGCACCTATTTTCTATGTTTCTAAGGTTGTGAGTATTGAATAAAGGGTCAATGGGCTATTGCAGAGTAGGAGAAAGGAGCCAGTATTAGTCTTTATGGGAATTAATGGCCTCGGGAAGTAGCCTTTCAGCCAGCTGTCTCCTCAGCTGTTCTTGCCATCACTATCTTCTCCTGTGCACTAGTGTTAGGTGCATCACCATGTGCAGACCCCATTACCTCACACTCTATTCCAGCTATGGTGCCAGCCTCTGTGCTGGTGCTTGGAAGCAATGGTGCATCCTCAAAAGAAGGCTCTT
Organism: Pristiophorus japonicus; assembly: GCF_044704955.1. Taxonomy (NCBI): domain Eukaryota; kingdom Metazoa; phylum Chordata; class Chondrichthyes; family Pristiophoridae; genus Pristiophorus; species Pristiophorus japonicus. The sequence continues at coordinate 136,986,949 of NC_091977.1, forward strand.
CTTCTGAGATTTATTCTTCAGGGGACGATGCCTGCTGAGAAGGATGCAGAGGAAAGAGAAAGGGAGAGGAGAGATGAATTATGCATTTAGAGGTCGCAGAGTTGCAGAAAACATGCATCAGATTGCAATTTGTCGTTTGTGGAAGCTCAGCTGTATTAGGGTGCATTAGAAAAATGCACAAGTAAGCAGCCAATCAGAAAGCATCTGCATGAATGCTGCCCACCTAGCTAAATGGACACTTATGTGTTATAAATAATATGCTATGAACCATTCCAGTTGTGGAGAGTGCTCTTTCTGTGTGTAATAAAGGGACATTGCATAATGTGTAAACAAGATTCATGAATCAAGATCTACAGATTAACGTATGTGAGCACAGTAAAATTCTCAGCATGAAGCAGATGGGTAAACCAATTATGGTCAGACTGTAAAGCCGGCATGGGAGGTTATCACACAGGAGATTGAAGTGAAGTTGTGTATCAAGAGAAGCTGAAAGAATATCTAGAAGTAGGCATCAGACTTGAGAAAAGTGACAAGGTGAGAAATGAGACAAGTGTGTCAGATATGTCAGTGCCACTGATGACAATCATAGTGAAGTTAGAGGTGTCAGATGAATTTGCTTGAGTACTTCACTATACTTGACCTAAAATGATGCTAGAACCTATTGCAATTAGAACACAAAGAAAAGCATTGCACATTGCTGAGGACTGGCACAGAAGGGTCAAAAGTTATAGAATGATGCAGCTAAGAAAGATTAAATGCAGACATTATTTACACATACAGCTGACAATTCCAATGCACTCAATCAACTAAAACATTTTCACAAACTTTTGGAAATTTGTTTTATATTAAAGTAAAAGCTAAGCATTGGCTGGAAAACTGCACGGCCAGGTTCTGTAAGATTCTGCATTATTTGTGGACAATTTGCATATTAACTTAAACTGTCACAGCATACTTGACTAATGTCATGACTGCAACAAGACAATATATTGTAAGCAGCTTGCAATATATTGGTTCCCAATCCAAATCTCTGTTTTATCCATCTTTACCTTACATTATTGGCTTTCTGGTTGTAAAATTTCTTGCAAGCATCATCCAGTGTTTGGGGCATTAAAGATACAACATTTGTCTTGACAACCACATCATATCAAGTATGTTGAAGCCTGTTCTTTGTGGTGTTGACGCCCACAGATTAAAAAAAATAATGGACTAGAAATACAGGACCTCTGGTTTCCACGGGCGCTCGACAGGAAAAGGTAAAAAAGATGCACACCGACTGAAGCAAATGTACGATGACAGAATGAGATAAGCAATTGCGAAAAGGTCACAAGACGCTGAGCAAGAAAGAAACCAATCACACCAGACGCGGGCCGAAGATGAGGAAGTAAGCTTGACAAAGACGAAAAAAGAACTCCTTGCGTAGACTCTTTTGGCAATGACAGATGCAGAAGCAGTGACATGTGACCTTTGCAGCTTACGACTTTCAATACTCATTTTTTGTAAACACAAGTTGAGTTGTAGCCTGTACAATGCCCCTAGTACCTTGTATTAATAAACTGTGTGTGTTTTCAAACTCTCTAACGTAGTCTCGGAGTAGATTTATTTCTACCTCGGGGTTTTCCCCTAACAGTTTTGGCGCTGCGAGCAAGCCCTCCTAACCGAGACTCGAACGTATGGGGATAAGGTCAGATTTCTCGACATCCCAGAAATTGGAACATCAAACCGGCAGGCGTGAGGCTGCCGGACATCCAACGAACAAGTGAGACTCGGAGAGGTTTGATAACAGACACAGTGAGTAGAAATAAAGTAGAATATAAGTAAGATAAGTGGTGTGTAAGAGAAACGAATGTCCCCGTCACTTCAATTGCCACAAACTATCTCAATCACCTAACTTGAGCCGGAATTAAGAGGGCAAATTCCCCACGTGATGGCCAAGGGTTAAGGTCGAAGGGAACACCGGGAGGACAAAGTGACAGCGGAAACCTGTGAGTGACTGTGCGATGCGCATGAACTGGTGTGAGAGTTGAGGGATAATCCTATCGCAATAAATAAGTGACGGAGTAGAAGAAGGCCCACATGAAGAGACTCATTCGCAGAGGAAGCGAGGGAAGGTCAGACCACATAATGGCGTCGGGGGAAGACCTTGAATGGGGGCCGGGAGGGTCTCTTAGTAGGTTCTATGCAGACGACCAGAAGGGCTTAATAGATAAAATGATTAAAGATGGGTGGAATCCCTCGGCTGTCCCCAAGGAGCAAAAGAATTGGTGGGAGAAACAGAAACAGAAAAAGGCAAAGAAAGCTGGAGTACTTTTAGTATATCAGTTATGTGTGTTACAAAGTAAAACCAAACAATTAGTAGAGAAAAGTAAGGAGACAGAAGCCGAGAATAAGAAATGGAGAGAGCGGTATGAACAAACCGGCAAGTGGGGGGGATCAGACTATGACCTCCCTCCGACTTATGTTGCCGCAGTAGTGGCCTCGGCTCCTCCCTTTGATGAGGAGACAGAGATGGAAGGGTCAAATTCAGTAAATACAGAAAGGGCAGCCCCTATTAGGGTAACCCAGGGCCTACAGGGAGGGAACCCCTGATATCAATACTACACTTTCACCCCCACAGAAAAACAAATGATGAATCAGAATTTGGGGAGTCTACAACCACAGAAGAGAAATGTAGAATTTTGGCAAAAGCTAGAAGAATTGTATGAGACCCACGATATGCATGAGCGAGATGTCCACCAAATATTTCGGGCTAAGTGTCCAAAGGACTGGTGGACAGGGCTAGCACCCCCTCAGAGTGACGGCACATAGATACCTGCCGTGGGTGCCACAAGGGCACAACGGGTCTCTGCCAGAACAGGGTTTGTCCAGGCTGTACAGGTCTTAATGGGAGCATCCACTCCAAATTGGGGATTGATAATGCAGACCCGCCAGAAAAAGGGAGAAAACGCCAATGACTATGAAGAGAGGTTATGGGTCGAATACCAAGAATCCTCGGGACAGGCGGCCCCGAACAGAGATGACCCAGTCTTCGTGGAAATGTTTAAGGACGGCCTTTCGGCCGACCATCAAAAGATCTTAAAAATGGGGGTGGTAGTCGCGGACACCTATGACCAAGCTGTCCAGTGGGCATGCCACATTAACTCTGGGGGAATAAAACAAGAAGTGGCCACAGCTAAGAGTAGTAAGAGTGCAGGCCGAGGGGAATGCTACAACTGTGGCAAGACGGGTCATTATGCCGCCGATTGTAGGGGCCCCAAAATACCAACCGTCCGATGTGACAATTGCGGGAAAAAGGGGCATGCCACTGATAAATGTTGGGCACCCAAGGAGAAAATAAATAGTCAGTCAGGCCATAGAGTAGAGGAGATGAACTGACAGCAGCTAATCACAGCGCTGAGGGGCTTGGAAGAGACTGAAGGCCAGCGGCCCCCGTGGGGCAGGGAGAGGATCCGCTTATTCACATAACAGCACTGTTAGGAGGCTGGCAGTGTGGTATGTTAGTGGATACCGGAGCATCGGTATCTATGACAGATATTCCCTTACCCACAACTAAACATGTAGTCCATATAACTGGCGTGGGAGGATTGGCCACCAAAGCCTACCAGAGTGAGTAATTCTATTGGAGATAGCCAGTATTCTGATCCTGGCACAATTTTATGTATGACCAAATGCAGAAGGGACCATATTGGGTATCGACCTCCTGGAACAGTTAGGGGCAATAATAGACCTACAGAATAAGAGAATAGTTTGGAGAAATAAGGGAGGACGCAAAATCACGACGTACAGGAAACAGACTAATTTGCACAATCACGCAAGTGTGGGCTCAATCAAAGCAGGATTGTGGGCTGGTAAAAACCAAGCCAGTGATCATTCCTGGGCCCGAACATCCTCCTCATAAGCAATATCCCATTAAACCTGAAGCCCGAGAGGCCGTAAAACAAATAGTGCAGGACCTCTTGCAGAGCGGTGTCCTTCGGGAAGCCGAAAGCACTACGAACTCGCCAACCTGGCCCGTAAAGAAACCAGATGGGTCATACCGATTGACTATAGACTATACGGCATTAAATAAAGTAACTCCCCGCCAGCACCCCATCGTAGCAAGCCCAGCAACCATATTTAATGGACTGAAACCAGAATTCACGGTCTTAGATATAGCTAATGGATTTTGGTCCATACCATTAGCCCAGGAGTCCCAAGATAAATTCGCATTCACGGTCGGGGATAGGCAGTACACTTGGACACGAGTGCCCCAGGGTTTTCACAACAGCCCGGCCACATTTCACCAAACTATGAGTCGAGCCTTGGAGACCGTAGATTTAGCCCTCTACCGAAGTACCATCCTCCAATATGTGGACGATCTGTTGATTGCCTCAGAGGACGAGAGAGGACATATGGGGGCTCTAATAGAAACCCTAGAAGCCTTAAAGAAAGCGGGATTTAAGGTAAACCCCAAGAAAGCTCAGATCGGATTGAAGGAGGTACAGTACTTGGGACACCAACTGTCACAGGGGACAAAAACAATGTCCCACGACAGAACGGAAGCAATTCGCATTATGCCCCGACCGAAAACGGTCTGAGGAGTGCGTAAGGTATTAGGACTCTTTAACTACTGTAGGAACTTTATAGCCAACTTCGCGGCAATCGCGGAACCCATACAGAGACTAGTTAAGGGAGGAAAACCAGCTCTAGAAAGTGTGCAGTGGGGCCTGGAACAAGAAACAGCATACGGCCAGATAAAGGAAGCCCTGATGTCAGCACCAGGCCTAGGACTGCCAAATATGAATGCACCATTTCACATTCATTGTGAAAACGAGAGCGGGTTTTACGGAGCAGTAGTTACTCAAATGCATGGAGACCAAGCCCGCCCAGTAGCGTACTATTCCACCCAACAGTCGCCCGTGGCAGGAGGTCTGTCAAGATGTGTAGCAACCTTGGACTGCGCAACATGGGCGGTGAAAGTTAGTGAGTCAGTAGTAATGACAGGGGAGGTTATACTGCATGCCAAACATACCTTGGTGGAAATGCTCAACACCGGGAAATTGCACTCCATGTCCAACGTCCGCCGGGCCAAATGGGAAGCAGTATTATTCCCTTAGCTGGATCCGTAAAAATTGTATGCGACACGGGGGAGAACCCGGCAGAGGGCCTCTTATCCTTGGGTGAGCCTCATGAATGCCAGGCACAGGAATGGGAGGACTCACTGGGACACATAAGTGAGATTCCCCTTGAAAACCCCGAGCTGATCCTGTACGTGGATGGGTCCCGGAAATATATTCAGCGGACCCCGCATACGGGATGGGCAGTGGTAGACGAAGCGCTAAACACTGTCTGAAAGGGAAGGTTAGACGGAGGACTGTCAGCCCAAGTAGCTGAACTCACTGCCCTGACTGAAGCCCTCCAATTGGCCGAAGGCTGGTGGGCAAATATATATACGGTTAGCCGCTATGCCTTCGGGGCAGTCCATGACTACATGACTGCCTGGGCAAGGAGCGGGTTCGTCACTTCAGGCAGGGAGGCTATCAAACATTAGACACTGCCAGTAAACTCACAGAGGCAGCAGTGATCAAGGTTAAGGCTCACCAGAAAGCAGTAAGCAATGTCCAACGGGGCAATGAAGCAGCAGATAAAGCGGCACAGGAAGCAAGTATATCCTTAGAAGTGCAGGAAGAAGTTGTATGTAGTATGATTACCAGGGAAGATATAGACATTGTGAGATTACATGCTGATGTAAGTGATGAAGAAAAGAAAGATTGGGGCACAAAAGGAGGGAGCCAGGGTGACGACTTCGTATGGAGGAAAGATGGGGAGTTGATAGCCCCGGCTTGTATTAGACAAATGCTCATGGAACTACACCACGACATCAGTCATGTCGGACGGAACGTTATGATAACAAACATAACTGGGGATTGGTGGTGGCCAGAAATGGGACGGGATGTAGCTAAGTACTGTCAGCAATGTGTCACGTGTGCCCAGCACATCCCAGGAAAGGCCGTTAAGGTTAGAATGGCTCATCAACTACGACCAAGGGGGCTGTGGGAATGTATACAGATAGACTTCACGGGACCTTTATCATCCTCAAGGGGCAAGAAATACTGTCTGATAATAATAGATCAGTTTACGCGGTGGGTGGAAGCGTTCGCCACGCGAAACTGCACGGCAATCGCGGTGGCCCGAATATTGGCAGAGGAAGTAATCCCACGCTGGGGCGTCCCTATCCAAATCGATTCTGACCAGGGGGGAACCTATTTTACAAGACAAATGATGAAGGAGGTGTGTGCAATGTTGGGTATTTGACAGAAGTTTCATATCCCCTACCACACGCAAAGCTCTGGGATGGTAGAACGTATGAACAGGACATTTAAAACAGCCCTAGCAAAGGCCATCCAAGAGACAGGACAAGCTTGGGCGGATTTACTACCCACAATCTTGATGCGACAAAAGGCAATTCCTAACCGAGTGACGGGATTAACTCCATACGAGTTGATGACAGGCAGAGCGATGCACCTGCCGGAAGGAATGATAACTGGGGAATCCGACATAGGACCCCTGAGGGATTGGATTAGAAAGTACGTCTTGGAACAGAGCAAGCAACTTAAGAAATTGAGGAAAGATTTGAGGGAATGGCAAGCAGGCAGGGACGAACAGAAGGAATTGGAGGACCAGGAGGAGATACCACAGGGAGGCGCGAAGGTAATGGTAAAATATCTGCCAGGACGAACGGGGTTTGTTCCCCGTTGGTCTGGCCCATTTGAAGTCCTAATTAGTGGAGATACATGCGCCTGCATAGATATGGGTGGGGTTAGCCGATGGAAACATTGGTCTCAGCTCAAAGAATATGAATCCAATGACTCCAGCACAAGCGTACAAAACAAATAACCCTGCCTTCATACACATTCTAGGAAACTGAAGGCGGACGCATCAGCAGAAAACGCCGGAATAAATAAAGACGATCCAAGATGAATGCGTTACGCGATATTATGTGCAGTTTGCTTTTTTGTGTAATTGTAATATGTAGCCTAGGGAGGACTCAGGCCAGAGTACCCCCACGGACCAAGAGAGAGTTGTATATGAACACCTTTTTGTACATGTCATACACCTATGCCAAGAAAGCCAATGTTGCCAGCTGTTGGGTCTGTGCCCATGTCCCCACACACTCGGAGGAAGGAATCCCCCTACAATCAATTCCATTTAGTGATAATGAGACGGCCAGCTAGATGTTTGGAGTTAGAACAGGATCCACACGCGTTGGCTCTTATGCCATAGAGGCAGACGGCAGCACCATAATAAAACTTAAAAGTCATGGGTATAATCCAGAACAGTGTAGTGGGTGGAGATGATCAACCTATAATGATTCCTATCTACCATCGTTCCTGAGAACAAGATGTAAGAAGGGAATGGGAGGGGGGCTATGTCTCACAAGGCAGGGACGACCAGAAGATCCTATTGTGGGGTACAGTAACTGCACATATAGCCTCACCTTACCTGCAGAAGTGGGTAGGGTAACACTCCCATCATTAAACAGAAACGGTGACTTTTCGGTCCATTGGGACCCCCCAGCGATAAATAAGTATACGCCCTACAACGGGACTCATTTTGTGTTCGGTCACAAGGCCTACCCCTGGTTTCCCCGAGAATGGACGGGTGCTTGTTATCTGGCTTATATTGTACCCTATATGTATCACCTGGGTTCTCTGAAGGACCTTCACCGGAGAGCCAGACGAGCCATCACGGAGACTGAAAGATTCTGGGCCATTGCGTTTCCCTGGTCTGGAGTGGGTAAATTAGCAAGGGAATCCATTAACATGGCTTCCGTCCTGGAACAGGTGGCCAACCATACAGCTGAAGCCCTAGTTAAGGTTAATGCAGAGATGGTAGCCCTCCGCACAGTAGCTCTGCAAAATTGGATGGCCTTTGACTATGTGTTGGCAGAAAAAGGGGGAACCTGTGCCCTCATTGGGGCCGAATGTTGTACATACATCCCGGATAGCTCGGAAGAAATTACCAATCTGGCAGAGCATATCCAAGAAGAGGTTAAAAAGCTTAAGCACCACCAGCCTACACATTGTGGAACTGGTTCTCAGGGTGGTTAGGATCGATGGGAACATCACTAATCCAAGGTCTGGTTACCTTTCTGGTGGTGGCAATAATGCTGTATTGCCTATGTATGTTACTTAAATGTTGTATAAGCAAAGCACTGCCATCTTTACTATCGAGCAGACCTGTAACCCAACCACCCTCAAACTACGAGAACCTAGCAGTGTCTCAGAAGGTGGCGTACACACACCCAAAACACCTATATGTTGAGGTTTTACAATCAGCAGAATGAGGTGCGACAGGAGATGGGAACCTGGACCCCGGAGTGAAGAACCCGGGTTTCAGGAACCGGCACATCACATCACCAATTTCTGCATGAAGACCGGTATACATTGGTCTAGAATTGTGTATATGAAAAATTTCGGCCAAATGAGGGATTGAAGGGTTAATCGTATTGGTGCGAAATTGTTGTGCTTTAGAAAACGTACTATGACTGAATGAGATAAGCAATTGCGCAAAGGTCACAAGACGCTGAGCAAGAAAGAAGCCAATCACACCAGACGTGGGCCGAAGATGAGGCAGTAAGCTTGACAAAGACGAAAAAAGAACTCCTTGCGTAGGCTCTTTTGGCAATGACAGATGTAGAAGCAGTGACATGTGACCTTTGCGGTTTACGACTTTAAATACTCATTTTTTGTAAACACAAGTTGAGTTGTAGTCTATACAACTCCCCTGGTACATTGTATTAATAAACTATGTGTGTTTTCAAACTCTCTAACGTAGTCTCGGAGTAGATTTATTTCTACCTCGGGGTTTCCCCCCAACACCTACCTTATCCTGCTGCGCCCACCAGCGATCCCAGTCCTGAGGCCTCCACTCCCTGCGCATCGGAGCACGTGCACGTTGGGACGTCCATATGCTGGAGCTGGAGTCACATGGCACTGGGCAGCCAATCCAGGTACAGTATTTTCTCATTCATAATAATGGGTTGAAGTTCTCATTATTATGGTTGAGAAACATCCCCCCCCCCCCAAACACCCAAACACAAATAAAAAAATAGAAAAACTACACTGTATATTTAAGATAAATTAGTTAATAAATGTCTTAAATTTCAAAAAAAATTCTGATTTTTAAAAAAGTTTTAAAATTATAATTTTAAATCATCATCATAGGCAGTCCCTCGGAATCGAGGAAGACTTACTTCCACTCATGCTAAGAGTGGAAGTACAGTCCAATACAAGAACCACACTCTCTCTCACAGGTGGGACAAAGAGTCGTTGAGGGTAAGGGAGGGTGGGACAGATTTGCCACATGCTCTTTCCGCTGCCTGCGCTTGAATTCTGCATGTTCTCAACGACGAGATTCGAGGTGCTCAGTCCCCTCCCGGATGCACTTCCTCCACTTAGGGCAGTCTTTGGTCAGGGACTCCAGTGGGGATGTTGCATTTTATCAGCTTTATCAAGGAGGCTTTGAGGATGTCCTTGCAATGTTTCTGCTGTCCTCCTTTGGCAAGTTTGAAATAAACTTACTTTAGTGGGCAGGGTTTTTAACATTAAAAAGTGTTTTTTAAATTTTATTTTACTATGATTTTGTATGTTTTAAAACTCTTACACCTGTAAAAGTAGGCTATGTGCCTGCTTTTATCAGGCGCAAGATTTTCAGGACATACGCTGGGCAAGATATGGGTAACTATCGCATTCTTGCCCATGCGAATGTCCTTGCTGCCGAGATGCATTGGATCTGTCAAGCCAGAGCTTGACAGATCGGAAAAGCCAGTTTTCAGCGCATGGGCATTGTGCGCTGAAAACCGGCTTTTGCGATGCCTCCCCTGGTCCGTACACACTCCGTACGGAACCGGGGTGGCTGAGATTTCTAGGCCAATTTCTCCTGTCAATCAGCATATCAGTAAAGTGGGATATTCTGTCAGTGAAGTGGGATATTCTTCTGTGCCTTTATTGAGGCATGATCAAAGGAAAACCAAGAATGAGCACATTTCTACTGTTAACATTAATGTCAAAGTGGGTAAATATTTCCTCCATGGAAGAATATTAGCATTAGTTATCCTCAAACATAAGAATACAATGGTAACAAAATAATAAAAAGTGGAAACCTAAAGATTATCTAGCAATAGCATTAGCAAGAACCAAGATGAAAATATATAAGTGCTAAATTGATCTGCACCGTTAGTGCAAAATGGCCTGATAGCGAATCAGCTATCAGTTTTACACCATGTCCAATTACTTCAATCTGGCATGGTGTAAAATGGGCCGCCGATTCACAATGAGCCTGTTTCACACTGCCGATCTAGACCAATTTCACCCCCTATGGTTTTAGAAAGGCAAATATCAAGGGAATAAGAAATGAACTATAAGAAACAAATGATAAACTATTGCTGAAAGGCATTTCAGTCAAGCAAGAATAGAACACATTGAAACTATAATGTTTAATAATATACAAGATAACTATATCAAAGCTTGCCCACAGCCAACCCTTGATAACAGGCCTCGAAATCGGAAGTGCCCATCTCTCTTTTATTGGCCCAGGGTTAGGAGTGTGTAATTATTGTGGATGGGGGGGCAATCTTTTCACAATGCCGTTTGATTTCTCTGCAATGTCTGGTAGCAGCTGATATGCTGGAGCCAATTTAAGGTAAGTACCTTGCTCAAAGGGATCACTCATATAGGAACTTTTCAGCAGTGCAAAGATTCAAACCAGGGACACAGGACTACTGGAGTTGTTATGCAGAAAGTAGCTTAGAAAGGATTCTGGGACGATGATAGATTTATCACTTACAATATCTGGATAGTAACAAATTAATTCAAAAGCAACCGGAATGCTGGGATAGATTCTTGGAACAGTAAAATACAAATCTCCAGAGGCAATACAGGAGTTTAGAATACAGTCATATAAAAATGATGGATAGAAATAGACCATTCTGCCTGTCACATAGTTGTGAAAAGTAAAAGTGGAGGGCAGAGAAACACAAGACAAAAATCAAAAAGGGCCACATTGCAGCAAAATTCTAAAAGGGCAAAGTGTGTTAACAAGACAAGCCTGAAGGCTCTGTGCCTCAATGTGGGGAGTATTTGTAATAAGGTGGATGAATTAACTGCATAGGCAGCAATTAATGAATATGATATCATTGGCATCACGGACACATGGCTCCAGGGTGACCAAGGCTAGGAACTAAACATCCAGGGGTATTCAACATTCAGGAAGGAAAGACAGAAAGGAAAAGGTGGTGGGGTAGCGTTGCTGGTTAAAGAGGAAATTAACGGAATAGTAAGGAAGGACATTAGCTTGGATGATGTGGAATCTGTATGGGTGGAGCTGCGGAATACCAAAGGGCAGAAAACGCTAGTGGGAGTTGTGTACAGACCACCAAACAGTAGTAGTGAGGTTGGGGACAGCATCAAACAAGAAATTAGGGATGCATGCAATAAAGGTACAGCAGTTATCATGGGTGACTTTAATCTACATATAGATTGGGCAAACCAAACTGGTAGCAATACGATGAAGGAGGATTTCCTGGAGTATATTGGAGATGGTTTTCTGGACCAATATATCGAGAAACCAACTCGAGGGCTGACCATCCTAGACTGGGTGATGTGTAATGAGAAAGGACTAATGAGCAATCTTGTTGTGGGAGGCCCCTTGGGGAAGAGTGACCATAATATGGTAGAATTCTTTACTAAGATGGAGAGTGACATAGTTAATTCAGAGACTAGGGTCCTGAACTTAAGGAAAGGTAACTTCGATGGTATGAGACGTGAATTGGCTAGAATAGACTGGCAAATGATAATTAAAGGGTTGACGGTGGATAGGCAATGGCAAACATTTAAAGATCACATGGATGAACTTCAACAATTGTACATCCCTGTCTGGAGTAAAAATAAAATGGAGAAGGAGGCTCAACCATCGCTAACAAGGGAAATTAAGGATAGTGTTAAATCCAAGGAAGAGGCATATAAATTGGCCAGAAAGAGCAGCAAACCTGAGGACTGAGAGAAATTTAGAATTCAGCAGAGGAGGACAAAGGGTTTAATTAGGAGGGGGAAAATAGAGTATGACAGGAAGCTTGCAGGGAACATAAAAACTGACTGCAAAAGCTTCTATAGATATGTGAAGAGAAAAAGATTAGTGAAGACAAACATAGGTCCCTTGCAGTCAGATTCAAGTCAATTTATAATGGGGAACAAAGAAATGGCAGACCAGTTGAACAAATACTTTGGTTCTGTTTTCACGAAGGAAGACACAAATAACCTTCCGGAGTTACCAGGGGACCAAGGGTTTAGTAAGAAGGAGGAACTGAAGGATATCCTTATTAGGTGGGAAATTGTGTTAGGAAAATTGATGGGATTGAAGGCCGTTAAATCCTCGGGGCCTGATAGTCTGCATCCCAGAGTACTTAAGGAAGTGGCCCTCGAAATAGTGGATGCAGTGGTGATCATTTTTCAACAGTCTATCGACTCTGGATCAGTTCCTATGGATTGAAGGTTGCTAATGTAACATCACTTTTTAAAAAAGGAGGGAGAGAGAAAACGGGTAATTAGACACCAGTTAACTTGACATCAGTAGTGAGGAAAATGTTGGAATCAATTATTAAAAATGAAATAACAGCACATTTCAAAAGCAGTGACAGGATCGGTCCAAGTCAACATGGATTTATGAAAGGGAAATTATGCTTGACAAATCTTCTGGAATGTTTTGAGGATGTAACTCGTACAGTGGACAAGGGAGAACGGGTGGATGTGGTGTATTTGCACTTTCAAAAGGCTTTTGATAAGGTCCCACACAAGAGATTGGTGTGCAAAATTAAAGCACATGATATTGGGAGTAATGTACTGGCGGGATAGAGAACTGGTTGGCAGACAGGAAGCAGAGAATCAGAATAAACGGGTCCTTTTCAGAATGGCGGGCAGTGACTAGTGGGGTGCCACAGGGCTCAGTGCTGGGACCCCAGCTATTTTCAATATACATTAATGATTTGGATGAAGGAATTGAGTGTAATATCTCCTAGTTTGCAGATGACACTAAACTGGGTGGCGGTGTGAGCTGTGAGGAGGACGCTAAGAGGCTGCAGGGTGACTTAGACAGGTTAGGTGAGTGGGCAAATGCATGGCAGATACAGTATAATGTGGAAAAATGTGAGGTTATCCACTTTGGGGGCAAAAACACGAAGGCAGAATATTATCTGAATGGCGGCAGATTAGGAAAAGGGGAAGTGCAACGAGACCTGGGTGTCATGGTACATCAATCATTGAAAGTTGGTATGCAGGTACAGCAGGCGGTGAAGAAGGCAAATGGTATGTTGGCCTTCATAGCTAGGGGTTTTGAGTATAGGAGCAGGGAGGTCTTACTGCAGTTGTACAGGGCCTTGGTGAGGCCTCACCTGGAATACTGTGTTCAGTTTTCATCTACTCATCTGAGGAAGGACGGTCTTGCTATTGTGGAAGTGCAGTGAAGGTTCACCAGATTGATTCCTGGGATGGCTGGACTGCCAAATGAGGAGAGACTGGATCGATTGGGCCTTTAGTCACTGGAGTTTAGAAGGATGAGAGGGGATCTCATAGAAACATAACATTCTGACGGGACTGGACAGGTTAGATGTAGGAAAAATGTTGGGGAAGTTCAGAAGCAGGGGACACAGTCTAAGGGTCAGGGGTAAGCCATTTAGGACTGAGGTGAGAAGAAACTTCTTCACTCAGAGAATTGTTTACCTGTGGAATTCCCGACCGCAGAGAGCTGTTGGATGTATTCAAGAGGGAGTTAGATATGGCCCTTACAGCTAAAGGGATCAAGGGGGATGGAGAGAAAGCAGGAAAGGTGTACTAAGGTGAATGATCAGCCATGATCTTATTGAATGGTTGTGCAGGCTCGAAGGGCCGAATGGCCTACTCCTGCATCTATTTTCTATGTTTCTATGTTTCTATGCATCAGGTCAAGAGACTCCCTACCCACTAGATGTCATGTTTTCTTAAACTTGATTTCACTGATGATCCGATAAAAAAATTAAATACTTTTACCCTACAACCAATACAAATGTATATAATATTTTATGCTTGGCAAGGAAATAAATTAAAATGGCAATTGCTATGTTACTTACATTTTATACTCCAAATAATTTATTTAGGCACATAACTATTTTTGAAGTCTAAATGAAGAAATTTCTCCTCATCTCAGTCCTAAATGACTGACCCCTTATTCTGAGACTGTGACTTCTAGTTCTAGACTCCCCAGCCAGGGGAAACATCCTTGCCGTCAAGCCCTGTAAGATTTTTGTATGTTTCAATGAGATCACCTATCATTCTTCTAAACTCTAGAGAATATAGGCTTAACCTATTCAATCTCTCTTCATAGGACAATCCCCTCATACCAGAATCAGTCTGGCAAACCTTGGTTGCACTCCCTCTATAATAGCTATGTCCTTCCTTAAGTAAGGAGACCAAAACTGTACACAGGTGTAGTCTCACCAGTGTCCTATATAATTTCAGTGAGACATCTTTGCTCTTATACTAAAATCCTTTTCTAATAAAGACCAACATACCATTTGCTTTCTTAATTGCTTGCTGCACCTGCATGTTAACTTTCAGTGATTCGTGTGAAAGGACACCCAGGTTCCTCTGAACACCAACATTTCCCAATCTCTCACTATTTAAAAAATACTCTGCTTTCCTATTGTTCCTACCAAAGTGGATAACTTCACAATTCTCCATATTATATTCCATTTGCCATGTTCTTGCCCACTCACTTAGCCTGTTTATATCCCCTTGAAGCCTCTTTGCATCCTCCTCACAACTTACATTATCACCTACCTTTGTATCATCAACAAACTTGAATATATTATATATGGTCCCCTCATCCAAATCATTGATGTAGATTGTGAATAGCTGATCTCCAAGCACTGATCCTTGCAGTACCCCACTAGTTAGTGCGTATAATTATGGTCGCCAATTTATAAAAAGGATATAGAGGCACTGGAGAGGGTGCAGAGATGATTTGCAAGGTTGATACCAGAAATGCTAGGGTACACAGGAAAGGATAAGCAGCCTTAGTCTCTTTTCTCTTGAAAAAAGAAGGCTAAAGGGTAACCTAATAGAGGTCTTTAAAATTATGAAAGGTTTTGATAGAGTGAATACAGAGAGAATGTTTCCATTTGTGGTGAAGAGCATAACTAGAGGCCATCAATATAAGATAGTCTCCAAGAAATCCAATAGGGAATTCAGAAGAAACTTCTGTGGATGGGCAATGGCAGACATTTAGAGACCGCATGGATGAACTACAACAATTGTACATTCCTGTCTGGCGTAAAAATAAAAAAGGGAAGGTGGCTCAACCGTGGCTATCAAGGGAAATCAGGGATAGTATTAAAGCCAAGGAAGTGGCATACAAATTGGCCAGAAATAGCAGCGAACCTGGGGACTGGGAGAAATTTAGAACTCAGCAGAGGAGGACAAAGGGTTTGATTAGGGCAGGGAAAATGGAGTACGAGAAGAAGCTTGCAGGGAACATTAAGACGGATTGCAAAAGTTTCTATAGATATGTAAAGAGAAAAAGGTTAGTAAAGACTAACGTAGGTCCCCTGCAGTCAGAATCAGGGGAAGTCATAATGGGGAACAAAGAAATGGCGGACCAATTGAACAAGTACTTTGGTTCGGTATTCACTAAGGAGGACACAAACAACCTCCCGGATATAAAAGGGGTCAGAGGGTCTAGTAAGGAGGAGGAACTGAGGGAAATCCTTATTAGTCGGGAAATTGTGTTGGGGAAATTGATGGGATTGAAGGTCGATAAATCCCCAGGGCCTGGTGGATTGCATCCCAGAGTACTTAAGGAGGTGGCCTTGGAAATAGTGGATGCATTGACAGTCATTTTCCAACATTCCATTGACTCTGGATCAGTTTCTATGGAGTGGAGGATAGCCAATGTAACCCCACTTTTTAAAAAAGAGGGAAAGAGAAAACAGGGAATTATAGACCGGTCAGCCTGACATCGGTAGTGGGTAAAATGATGGAATCAATTATTAAGGATGTCATAGCAGTGCATTTGGAAAGAGGTGATATGATAGGTCCAAGTCAGCATGGATTTGTGAAAGGGAAATCATGCTTGACAAATCTTCTGGAATTTTTTGAGGATGTTTCCAGTAGAGTGGACAAGGGAGAACCAGTTGATGTGGTATATTTGGACTTTCAGAAGGCTTTCGACAAGGTCCCACACAAGAGATTAATGTGTAAAGTTAAAGCACATGGGATTGTGGGTAGTGTGCTGACATGGGTTGAGAACTGGTTGTCAGACAGGAAGCAAAGAGTAGGAGTAAATGGGGACTTTTCAGAATGGCAGGCAGTGACTCGTGGGGTACCGCAAGATTCTTTGCTGGGGCCCCAGCTGTTTACATTGTACATTAATGATTTAGCCGAGGGGATTAAATGTAGTATCTCCAAATTTGCGAATGGCACTAAGTTGGGTGGCAATGTGAGCTGCGAGGAGGATGCTATGAGGCTGCAGAGTGACTTGGATAGGTTAGGTGAGTGGGCAAATGCATGGCAGATGAAGTATAATGTGGATAAATGTGAGGTTATCCACTTTGGTGGTAAAAACAGAGAGACAGACTATTATCTGAATGGTGACAGATTAGGAAAAGGGGAGGTGCAATGAGACCTGGGTGTCATGGTACATCAGTCATTGAAGGTTGGCATGCAGGTACAGCAGGCGGTTAAGAAAGCAAATGGCATGTTGGCCGTCATAGCGAGGGGATTTGAGTACAGGGGCAGGGAGGTGTTGCTACAGTTGTACAGGGCCTTGGTGAGGCCACACCTGGAGTATTGTGTATAGTTTTGGTCTCCTAACCTGAGGAAGGACATTCTTGTTATTGAGGGGGTGCAGCGAAGGTTCAGCAGACTGATTCCCGGGATGGCAGGGCTGACCTATCAAGAAAGACTGGATCAACTGGGCTTGTATTCGCTGGAGTTCAGAAGAATGAGAGGGGACCTCATAGAAACGTTTAAAATTCTGACGGGGTTAGACAGGTTAGATGCAGGAAGAATGTTCCCAATGTTGGGGAAGTCCAGAACCAGGGGACACAGTCTAAGGATAAGGGGTAAGCCATTTAGGACCGAGATGAGGAGAAACTTCTTCACCCAGAGAGTGGTGAACCTGTGGAATTCTCTACCACAGAAAGTTGTTGAGGCCAATTCACTAAATATATTCAAAAAGGAGTTAGATGAAGTCCTTACTACTAGGGGAATCAAGTGGTATGGCGAAAAAGCAGGAATGGGGTACTGAAGTTGCATGTTCCGCCATGAACTCATTGAATGGCGGTGCAGGCTAGAAGGGCCTAATGGCCTACTCCTGCACCTATTTTCTCTGTTTCTATGTTTCTATGTTTACCCAAAGAGTGGTGAGAATGTGGAACTTGCTACCACAGGGAGTGATTGAAGTGAATAGTCTCGATGCATTTAAGGAGAGGTTAGGCAAGCATATGAGGGAGAAGGGAAAAGAGGATTATGCTGATCGATTTTAATGAGGAAAAATGGGAGGAGGCGCAAGTGGAGCATAAACACCGACATGGACTGGTTGGGCCGAATGGTTTGTTTCTGCATCGTATATCCCATGTAATCTTATGTAATTATCTTCAAATTAATCTTTTGAAGATAATGTTATCTCTGCAAATTATCAGGCAATGCACCTCAATGTAATTATGGGGTACATTACCAGGTGCTTGCATTTGAGAAGTGGCACTTAGTCAAATGCCAGAAGCTAATGGAAAAACCAAAGCATCTTACAACCCACATTAATACAAATTAAGTTTTGCTATTTTGTTTTCAAGCAGTGCTAAAAGTCAGACAATATGTATTAGCAAATCTATTTGTGGTAACACTATTGTCCAATGATTCAATAAACAGTGTATGAAATATTAGATCAACCATTCAACTCCATCTAAAGGTAAGTCCATTTTAACAAATGAAGAGTGTCTCTTTCATGCTATATTACACATGCCTCCCTACATTAAGCTAATGTCTGCTCATTATAATTGATTTGTATGCTATGGAGAGAATGCTGTCATTATAACATTATGTCTGCTACGAATATACAGCCACTGATCTACTGATATCTAAGAGAATAACAAGAGGTTCTTCAGGGAAATATTTCTCTACAGTTAAAGTCAGATATCAACAGGATGAGAAGTACAACTATTTTAAATAAATAAAAAATAGTTGTAGTTCTCACCCTGTTGAAATCTAACTTTACCTGCAGGGAAATATATCCCTGAAGAACATCTTGTTATTCAGTTCTGTAATTGCAGATAGGGATGAGCTTTAAAATGAATATTTTCAGTTAGAAGAAGAATTTGATCCAGTGATGGTTTCATTTGAGTATACTGCAGGAGAGATTAGCAATGAAAATGTTATTAATGACTAGGTACTTCATTGCTGTAAAACATTTGGGACGTCTGGTGCTCTTTAAGGACTATTTTAAGCTGCATTCTCCAGACTGTTAACTGATCATGTGCTTCTTCTCTCTTCTATCCTAACTCTTCTCCCATTTTTCTTTCTTAACACCAAGAGGCTCCTGCAGTAGAACAGGCCCCAGAGAAGGACAATCCTCCTGGGGATATGCCATCAGGCACTGCATCCCTCCTAGGTACCAGCTCAGATATTGGCACTCCGCGTGTGTTAAATAGTGAGCTAGAAGCATCTGCACCCAGCCCCAGTGAGCAACAGCAACAATTGGTGGCAGAGACAGCACACAATTGACCGTGCCGGCGGGCGAGCCCCTCTCCTACCTTTGCTGAAAATGGAAGAGATGAGGACTGCCATGGCCCTGTCATTATAAGAAAACTGTTGCCTCACACAGACAGCTGTATGAGGTATTGCAGGGCATGCTAAGGAGTTTCACCACTATCACTGAGATTGTGGAGGAGTCTGCACCCAGACTCTGTTGTGTCATCTCACATGGCATCACCACTCTGCAGTGTCCCATGGATTGTGCAGTCACCTCCAGGCATGATGCAAATGGAGCCCTCACATCAGGGCTCCTGCAGATAATGGGAAGTGATGAGCCAAGCACCAAGGGAGTGGCACGATGGGAACAGTATGTGCTTGCCTCTCTCAGGATGTCAGTACCTCTGCACATTTGCCAGCCCCCAACCAGTACCTGACATGGTGTCAGCAAGTCAGTTCCAGCAGCAGCTGGGTTGCAACAGGCTCTGTTACGGCCAGCCTCTCAAAGGCTTGAGCACTCAGAAATCATTGTCCACAAGTGTCTCAAGGGTCCCCACGAGGAACAACAGCCTCCACCAGCTTTGATCAGGCCACTAGGGAAGTGCCTTGTAAGAGTAGCAGAGATAGGAAACATTCTTTACGGAAAAGCACTATGGGTTTATCACCTGGGTGAGAAATGATTGGAAGGTAATTATTATGTTTGGCATTAAACCAAGTATTGCGATTGCATTCCAGGCATTAGTCTGAAATGTGGTTCCATAGCAGGTTCTCAGTATGCACAGTCAGAATCTCATTGATCTAGGGCTAGACTTTCCACTTTTTTGCAGATCATCCAAAAATGGACGTTATTTCTAGCGTGGGCGGTAAATATGGGTTTTGAGATGGCCGGATTATCGCCCATTTTCAAAACCCTAACTTTCCATTTTTTTAAATGGGCGTCACCGCAAGCAATTTGAAATGGGCGTTAGCGTCACATTTTTTTTGACCTTCTGCCGTAAAGTGTTGCCATCCAGAGCAACGGCATGGCAATGCTCGTTTCCGGCGTTTCCGGAGGTCAGGGCTCATCATTACATGCGCAGAAGAGGAGATAGAGAGAGAGGGAGCAGAGAGGAACTGAAAGCATGTGTGGCAGTGGTGTGTGCTTGTTTGGCTGTTTTGGGAGGTAGGAAGGAGCTTTTCGACCAGCAGAAAGAATTCTGAGCAAAAATGAAGTTGTTCCCACCGAGATAGTTGGGGAAATTTGATTGTTACAATGGAAGGGATGGAGCAGGCAACACAGCACACAATAGAAACATAGACATAGAAACATAGAAAATAGGTGCAGGAGTAGGCCATTCGGCCCTTCTAGCCTGCACCGCCATTCAATGAGTTCATGGCTGAACATGCAACTTCAGTACCCCATTCCTGCTTTCTCACCATACCTCTTGATCCCCCTAGTAGTAAGGACTTCATCTAACTCCTTTTTGAATATATTTAGTGAATTGGCCTCAACAACTTTCTGTGGTAGAGAATTCCACAGTTTACCACTCTCTGGGTGAAGAAATTCCTCCTCATCTCGGTCCTAAATGGCTTACCCCTTATCCTTAGACTGTGACCCCTGGTTCTGGACTTCCCCAACATTGGGATCATTCTTCCTGCATCTAACCTGTCTAACCCCGTCAGAATTTTAAACGTTTCTATGAGGTCCCCTCTCATTCTTCTGAACTCCAGTGAATACAAGCCCAGTTGATCCAGTCTTTCTTGATAGGTCAGTCCCGCCATCCCGGGAATCAGTCTGGTGAACCTTCGCTGCACTCCCTCAATAGCAAGAATGTCCTTCCTCAGGTTAGGAGACCAAAACTGTACACAATACTCCAGGTGTGGCCTCACCAACGCCCTGTACAACTGTAGCAACACCTCCCTGCCCCTGTACTCAAATCCCCTCGCTATGACGGCCAACATGCCATTTGCTTTCTTAACCGCCTGCTGTACCTGCATGCCAACCTTCAATGACTGATGTACCATGACACCCAGGTCTCTTTGCACCTGCCCTTTTCCTAATCTGTCACCATTCAGATAATAGTCTGTCTCTCTGTTTTTGCCACCAAGGTGGATAACCTCACATTTATCCACATTATACTTCATCTGCCCACTCATCTAACCTATCCAAGTCGCTCTGCAGCCTCATAGCATCCTCCTCGCAGCTCACACTGCCACCCAACTTAGTGTCATCCGCAAATTTGGAGATACTACATTTAATCCCCTCGTCTAAATCATTAATGTACAATGTAAACAGCTGGGGCCCCAGCACAGAACCTTGCGGTACCCCACTAGTCACTGCCTGCCATTCTGAAAAGTCCCTATTTACTCCTACTCTTTGCTTCCTGTCTGACAAACAGTTCTCAATCCATGTCAGCACACTACCCACGATCCCATGTGCTTTAACTTTGCACATTAATCTCTTGTGTGGGACCTTGTCGAAAGCCTTCTGAAAGTCCAAATATACCACATCAACTGGTTCTCCCTTGCCCACTCTACTGGAAACATCCTCAAAAAATTCCAGAAGATTTGTCAAGCATGATTTCCCTTTCACAAATCCATGCTGATTTGGACCTATCATATCACCTCTTTTCAAATGCACTGCTATGACATCCTTAATAATTGTTTCCATCATTTTACCCACTACTGATGTCAGGCTGACCGGTCTATAATTCCCTGTTTTCTCTCTCCCTCCTTTTTTAAAAAGTGGGGTTACATTGGCGACCCTCCACTCCATATGAACTGATCCAGAGTCAATGGAATGTTGGAAAATTACTGTCAATGCATCCACTATTTCCAAGGCCACCTCCTTAAGTACTCTGGGATGCAGTCATCAGGCCCTGGGGATTTATCGGCCTTCCATCCCATCAATTTCCCCAACACAATTTCCCGACTAATAAGGATTTTCCTCAGTTCCTCCTCCTTACTAGACCCTCCGACCCCTTTTATATCCAGAAGATTGGTTGTGTCCTCCTTAGTGAATACCGAACCAAAGTACTTGTTCAATTGGTCCGCCATTTCTTTGTTCCCTGTTATGACTTCCCTGGATTCTGACTGCAGGGGACCTACGTTTGTCTTTACTAACCTTTTCCTCTTTACATATCTATAGAAACTTTTGCAATGCGTCTTAATGTTCCCTGCAAGCTTCTTCTGGTACTCCATTTTCCCTGCCCTAATCAAACCCTTTGTCCTCCTCTGCTGAGTTCTAGATTTCTCCCAGTCCCCCGGTTCGCTGCTATTTCTGGCCAATTTGTATGCCACTTCCTTGGCTTTAATACTATCCCTGATTTCCCTTGATAGCCATGGTTGAGCCACCTTCCCTTTTTTATTTTTACACCAGACAGGAATGTACAATTGTTGTAGTTCATCCATGCGGTCTCTAAATGTCTGCCATTGCCCATCCACAGTCAACCCCTTCAGTATCATTCGCCAATCTATCCTAGCCAATTCACGCCTCATACCTTCAAAGTTACCCTTCTTTAAGTTCTGGACCATGGTCTCTAAATTAACTGTTTCATTCTCCATCCTAATGCAGTATTCCACCATATTATGGTCACTCTTCCCCAAGGGGCCTCGCACAACGAGATTGCTAATTAATCCTCTCTCATTGCACAACAGTCAGTCTAAGATGGCCTCCCCCCTAGTTGGTTCCTCGACATATTGGTCTAAAAAACCATCCCTTATGCACTCCAGGAAATCCTCCTCCACCGTATTGCTTCCAGTTTGGTTAGCCCAATCTATGTGCATATTAAAGTCACCCATTATAACCTTTATTGCACGCACCCCTAATTTCATGTTTGATGCCCTCCCCAACATCACTACTACTGTTTGGAGGTCTGTACACAACTCCTACTAATGTTTTTTGCCCTTTGGTGTTCTGCAGCTCTACCCATATAGATTCCACATCATCCAAGCTAATGTCCTTCCTAACTATTGCCTTAATTTCCTCCTTAACCAGCAATGCTACCCCACCTCCTTTTCCTTTTATTCTATCTTTCCTGAATGTTGAATACCCCTGGATGTTGAGTTCCCAGCCCTGATCATCCTGGAGCCACGTCTCCGTAATCCCAATCACATCATATTTGTTAACATCTATTTGCACAGTTAATTCATCCACCTTATTGCGGATACTCCTTGCATTAAGACACAAAGCCTTCAGGCTTGTTTTTTTAACACCCTTTGTCCTTTTAGAATTTTTCTGTACAATGGCCCTTTTTGTTCTTTGCCTTGGGTTTCTCTGCCCTCCACTATTCCTCATCTCCTTTCTGTCTTTTTCTTTTGCCTCCTTTTTGTTTCCCTCTGTCTCCCTGCATTGGTTCCCATCCCCCTGCCATATTAGTTTAACTCCTCCCCAACAGCACTCGCAAACACTCCCCCGAGGACATTGGTTCCGGTCCTGCCCTGGTGCAGACCATCCGGTTTGTACTGGTCCCACCTCCCCCAGAACCGGTTCCAATGCCCCAGGAATTTGAATCCCTCCCTGCTGCACCACTGCTCAAGACACGTATTCATCTGCGCTATCCTGCGATTCCTACTCTGACTATCACGTGGCACTGGTAGCAATCCCGAGATTACTACTTTTGAGGTCCTACTTTTTAATTTAGCTCCTAGCTCCTTAAATTCGTTTCGTAGGACCTCATCCCTTTTTTTACCTATGTCGTTGGTACAAATGTGCACCACGACAACTGGCTGATCTCCCTCCCTTTTTAGAATGTCCTGCACCCGCTCTGAGACATCCTTGACCCTTGCACCAGGGAGGCAACATACCATCCTGGAGTCTCGGTTGCGGCCGCAGAAACGCCTATCTATTCCCCTGACAATTGAATCCCCTATCACTATTGCTCTCCCACTCTTTTTCCTGCCCTCCTGTGCAACAGAGCCAGCCACGGTGCCATGAACTTGGCTGCTGCTGCCCTCCCCTGATGAGTCATCCCCCTCAACAGTACCCAAAGCAGTGTATCTGTTTTGCAGGGCGATGACCACAGGGGACTCCTGCACTACCTTCCTTGCACTGCTCTTCCTGTTGGTCTTCCATTCCCTATCTGGCTGTGGACCCTTTCCCTGCGGTACGACCAACTCGCTACATGTGATACTCACGTCATTCTCAGCATCGTGGATGCTCCAGAGTGAATCCACCCTCAGCTCCAACTCCACAACGCGGACCGTCAGGAGTTGGATGTGGATACACTTCCTGCACACGTAGTCGTCAGGGACACTGGAGTCGTCCCTGAGTTCCCACATGGTACAGGAGGAGCATAACACTCGACCGAGCTCTCCTGCCATGACTTAACCCTTAGATGCACTTAAATTGGCAATAACAATGTTAAAGTTTACTCACTATTATAGAAGAGAAAAAAGAAAAACTACTCACCAATCACCAGCCAATCACTTAGCCTCTTGGCTGTGACGTCACCTTTTGATTTCTTTCGACTTCTTTTTTGCCTTCTCTCCTCACTGCAGCTGCACAGGTATGCCTCTCACTGCCGCTGGGCCTTTATAGGCCTCACCAACCACGAACGCCCGCCTCTCGGACTGCCGCCGCCTCTCGCTGCCGCTGGGCCTTTATAGGCCTCACCAACCAGTCCGAGAGGCGGGAGTTCGTGGTTGGTGAGGCCTATAAAGGCCCAGCGGCAGCGAGAGGCGGCGGCAGTCCGAGAGGCGGGAGTTCATGGAGACTTACGCTGGTGAAAGCAGTGAGCTGGGAGAGGAACAATTGGGAGGACAAAAAAGAGTGAGGCAAATGCTTCCCTCATGCAGGAGATCGAGTCCGGCTGGGGCCAATTGACCCAGGGTGGGCATGGAAAGCCCACCTCAAAGGCCTACCAGAAGATATGGGCTAACATAGCGAGGTGGTCTCGTCAGCGACCAACGAGGTGCGTGAGGGCAACCAATGCCGCAAGCGCTGGAACGACCTTGTCGGATTGGCCAGAGTAAGTATTACATTTATTTATATGTGTTTATATATTTATATAATTTGATTTGTAAGTGTAATGAATGATCAAAATCAGATGCGATGTCTTGCATTTATACCCAGAATATTGTACTCAAAGCCTGCGTTCATGGTGTATGTCTTTAGATAAAGAATTATAAGTTTCTTAATAAGCATGATTACATCTGCCGGTTATGAGTTGTATCAGTCTCTGTGACAGTACCTAGCAATGATCTCATGCAATGATCTTATGCCATATTGTGCTGTTGTTACCTTTTATAGAAGAAGCTTTCCAAGAATAGGCCCGAGCAGAGGTGAACGGGTGGCGGCCCACCAGTCATCATCGAGCTGACAGACATCGAGGAGTGGGTGCTAGCACTAGTGAGGAGCCACCCCCGGTCAGCCACGCAAGCAGCTGCAGAACCTGATGTGATGCCATGTGAGTAAAGTATACACCATTGCGTAATGTAAAGTCAATAAATGCCACACCCACTGATATCCGAACAATAATATATGATAGATGATTGATAAAAATGTTCTCTTAATAATGACGGCCTCATGAGAATCATTGCAATGCGGAATTTGGTGATGGTCATGAAATGTGATGTCTCTGATGATTTTGATAGCGGTGATGCTTTTGTCGTGCATATGCTGTGTGAAGCACTGGAATCACCTTGTGACCCTAGTACCCCCTTCTCCTCTAATAACCTCATTTGTGTTTTGCAGCTCAGCCAATAGCGCAGCCCCATGCAAGACCACCGGGGCCAGAAGGTGATGGTGCGTGGCCGGACTCGCCAGACGATCGGACATCTGGGTTGAGGAGCACCGATTCTCACCCGTGGATCTGCTGGTTTTGTTCTCCACGGATGAGAGTGCAGACTTTGAGGAGCCTGCATCGCTAGGCTCCATAACACATTCCACCCCAAGGCCATCTAGTGCCCCTGTGGTCATTCCCACCTCCACTGTGGAGGTACCAGACCCAAGCACCTCACCACAGGGCACCCGAGGTGTCTCCAGGACGGCACCGACCAAGCGGATGTTGGTTAGATGCGACAGGTCTGCGCCACAAGTGAGTGGGGACATGGTAGATTTGTTCAGGAGGAGTGTTGACATAGGTCAGAAAATCCTACAGACAATAGGGAGCATACCCCATGAGCGGGCCAGCATGTCTGCCACCATGACGGAGTATGTGCTGTGGATGGTGGAAGCCCTGGAGATGATAGCCAGGAACACTGGTGGCAGAGGCCTCCCAGTGGTTGTGGAGCACGGCACTGCACCCCAAGGCACTGCACCCTCATTGCCAATGACACATGACAGCCAGGAGAAAGATCTTGCTTCTGGCTCAGAGCACGTTCCCACCTAATAAGACCATCCTCTCCTGTATCCGTCAAACCACCGGGTCTGCCATCATCCCACCCAATGAAGCAACACCAGAGGAGCTTCTCGGCCAGGCGGCGAAAAGTCAGGAGGTGAAGGGGAAGGGGTAGAGGTGGGGAGAAGAAGAGGAGGTAAGGAAAGTGTGGTGCATGGCCGCAGTGATGTCTTGGTAATATTTCCATGTTGTTGTACCAATGTTGTTGGCTGGTTTGGGGGAAGGATTGAGCGAGCTATCTTAATCGTTTGCATTTATGTTCTGTGTTGCTGGAAATGTTGACCATTTTGATTGATGTAAATGTGATAAATTTATTGTGGGTGGAGTGGGGTGGGGGTGGAGTGGGGTTATAATTATGGGGTTATAATTACAGTTATAATTATAATTTCACACAAATTTTCAGTTTAAATGTTTTTTATTTAACATAACCTTGTCTCAGATAACTGCATTGTTACACACTGGTGATTCCTTAACATGAAAGGCTATAATTAAACGTAACCTGAAACAACTTAAACTTTAACTGTCACCAAGGTGATGCACACCATTGATGTATGAGCTTCACACACAGCAGTGTTGCAGCTTTGTAAATAACAACAACATTCTTTCAAGCAAAGCGCTCATTTATGAGCTGCTGACGTAAGAGTCTTACAGCTATGTATACACCATGGGCCTTTTCCTGCGGTCTTGAGGGGGACAGGAGTATGATTTCAGCGTCAGCCTGATTGTTTGGCCCGAGGTCTGCATCCACCTCCTCATCCTCCGCTTCCTCTCTCTCCTGAGGTGGACCGTCAGTCCCTTCTGGCAATTCTTGTCCCCTCCTGATAGCCAGGTTGTGCAGCATGGTGCACACCACCACGAATTGAGCTATCTGCTCAGGGTAGTATTGTCGATCGCCTCCTGAGTGGTCCAGGCATCTAAAGCACTGCTTAAGCACTCCAATGGTTTTCTCGATGATGTTGCATGAGGCTCTGTGGCTCTCATTATATCGCTTCTCGGCTTCTGTGTGGGTGTTACACAGGGGGGTCATCAGCCAGGTGGCGGGGCATACCTTTTCTCACCAAGCATCCAGCATAAACCTTGTGGCTGACTGGTAAACATGTCAGATACAGCGCTCTCACGCAGGATGTGAGCATCATGCATGCTGCCCGGAAATTTGGCATTCACTATTCACTGCCATAATTATTTGCTGGTGGTCGACAACGAGTTGCACATTCAAGGAGTGGAATCCCTTTCGGTTCCGAAAAGCCTCTTCATCCTGAAAAGGTGCCGCATCGTGATGTGCGTACAGTCTATTGCTCCCTGCACCTTGGGGAAGTTAGCAATTCGGTAGAATCCTAGACCCCTCTCAGTCTGAGCCTCCATGGTCATGGGAAAGCTGACAAAGTCTATCCTGCGTGCGTAAAAGGCTTCAGTGAGGCCTGAAAGGAACCCGACGTGTCGAGCGAAAGTGCCGCGGTGACCTTGACCTCAATGGAAATTGCTGTCCTGATGGTGCTGGCAGGCTGCGCATCTCCCCTGGTGAGCTGGCATGTCTCACTGATAACCTCCTTGTGGAAGCGCAGTCTCCTAAGGCAGGGGTTATCGGACAAGTTTAGGTAAGACCCCTTCTCCCTCTATGTGCGGGGGGGTGTAAGGTCTCGTCCTCCTCATCATCTGGCAAGACTTAGATTGGGCACATAATACTGTCGAATATACCTTCTGCCATCTCGAGTCTGCAGCATGTGCGAGGTCATCAAGACAGGCTGAGAAATGACAGGCCCCATTCCAATAACTGTCAGTATTATACCTATTGGTCACATCACCCCAACCCTCTTCTCAATCTTCCTCACTGCCATGCTCCACCTCACAGTTGACAAGCTCCCCGCTGGTGTGGAACTAAACTACAGAACCAGTGGGAATCTGTTCAATCCTTGCCGTCTCCATGACAGGTCCAAGACCACTCCAACCTCTGTCGTCAAGCTACAGTACATGGACGATGCCTGCGCCTGTGCACATACAGAGGCTGAACTCCAGGACACAGTTGACGCATTTACTAAGGCGTACGAAAGCATGGGCCTTATGCTAAACATCAGTAAGACAAAGGTCCTCCACCAAACTGTCCTCGCCGCACTGCACTGCCCCCCAGTCATCAAGATCCATGGCGCGGCCCTGGACAAAGTGGACCACTTCCTTTATCTCGGGAGCCTCCTATCAACAAGAGCAGGCATTGACAACAAGATCCATCACCACCTCCAGTGCGCCAGTGCAGCCTTCGGCCACCTGAGGAAAAGAGTGTTTGAAGACCAGGCCCTCAAAACTGAAACCAAGCTCATGGTCTACAAGGCCGTAGTAATATCCGTTCTCCTGTATAGCTCAGAGACGTGGACCATGTATAGTAGACACCTCTAGTCGCTGGAGAAATACCACCAACAATGTCTCCGCAAGATCCTACAAATCCCCTGGGAGGATAGATGCACCAACGTTAGCTTCCTCGTCCAGGCCAAAATACCCAGCATTAAAGCATTGACCACACATGATCAGCTCCGCTGGGCAGGCCACATAGTTCGTATGCCAGACACGAGACTCCCAAAGCAAGCGCTCTACTCGGAACTCGTCGACGGCAAACGAACCAAAGGTGGGCAGGGGAAACATTACAAGGACACCCTCAAAGCCCCCATGATAAAGTGCGACATCCCCACTGACACCTGGGAGTCCTTGGCCAAAGACCGCCCTAAGTGGAGGAAGTGCATCTGGGAGGGCGCTGATCTCCTCGAGCCTTGTCGCCGAGAGCATGCAGAAATCAAGCACAGGCAGCGGAAGGAGCATGCGGCAATCCAGACTCCCCGCCCACCCTTTCCTTCAACCACTGTCTGTCCCACCTGTGACAGAGACTG
This sequence comes from Pristiophorus japonicus, assembly GCF_044704955.1. Taxonomy (NCBI): domain Eukaryota; kingdom Metazoa; phylum Chordata; class Chondrichthyes; family Pristiophoridae; genus Pristiophorus; species Pristiophorus japonicus. The sequence continues at coordinate 137,015,893 of NC_091977.1, forward strand.
TGGTTCTCGTATTGGACTGTACAGCCACCTAAGAACTCATGCTGTCATGTTTGTAACCTTCACATAACTAACCTTTATGTAACAACACTGTACACTGTATACACCTGAGTAATGCACACCTTGACCACAGGGGATGAACTTGTGGGAGACACTTCTCACCTGGTCATCCAGGTATATAAAGGGAGGTCCCACGCAGGGTCAGCACTTCTTGGTCCTGGGAATAAAGATTCCGGTCACGCAGTGACCTTGTCTGCAGTACATGCCTCGGGTGATTCTATAGTAAGGTGTAAGGACACTACATTTGGCAACAAGAAACGGGAATCAACGATCCACGAGGATGGCCACCGGTAGCACAGAAGAACGGTACTATGTTGGTGAGGACTGGGACGATTTAATTGAGAGGCTCCAGCAGAGCTTTGTCAAGAAGGGCTGGCTGGGAGAGGAAGTGGCTGGCAAACGGAGGGCGCATCTTCTGACCAGCTGTGGATCCAAGACGTATGCGCTGATGAAAGACCTGCTCGCACCTAAGAAGCCAGCGGACAAGTCCTTTGAAGAGCTCAGCACTCTGATCAGTGAGCACCTCAAACCGGCGAGCAGTATACACATGGCCCGGTTCTATACACACCGGAGTCGGGAGGGACAAAGCATATCGGACTTCGTTGTGGACCTTCGGCGTTTGACCAGCCTCTGTAAGTTCACATACGCCTGCAGGGAGGAGATGTAAGGGATTTCTTCATTGAGGGCATTGGTCATGACGGGATTTTCAAGAAGCTTATTGAGACCAAGGACTTGACTTTGGAAAGGGCAATGCTGATAGCTCAGATCTTCATGGCAGGGGAAGAGGAGACCAAGATAATTTACACACGCAGCCCTGGTTCCAACATGGCGACGGACCAGGGAGTTAACATTGTAAACGAGACACAGAACCCCGCAGGCAGGCAAGGGCAATTCGACACCGCCCAGGCAGCAACAGGCTCTAGGGTGGGCCAGCAACAGAGACAATGGCAGGGGGATCGGCAATTCACGCCGTCACAAGGGACAATGCGTCCTGGGATGGGACCATTGACACTCAGCAACAGAGCGCTCAGGAGTAATCAAAGAGACATTCAGAGAGGAATGCCTGTTAACAGTTCCTTTGTTCACAACAATCTCAGCTCATGCTGGAGGTACGGTGGCAGACATGCTGTGAAAACCTGTAGGTTTCAACAATTTATCTGTAGAAACTGTTACTTCAGTGGACATCTGGCCAGAATGTGCAGAAAGCCCATAGCGAGGCTAGTTTATGAGGCAGAGGAACCAGACAAGGAGTCTTCAAGGCAGGGTGATGCTTGGGGCAAAGCTATGGACGCTGAAGCCCAGCGGGTTCATGTGGCAGATGTCTGTAGCTCGTACACCAAAACGCCACCTATGATGATGAAAGTTCGATTAAATGGCATCCCGGTACGCATGGAGCTGGACAGAGGAGCCAGCCAGTCTCTGATGAGTGCCCAACAATTTGAAAAACTATGGCCACTCAAAGCTAACAGGCCCAAACTGGAACGCATTGACACGTAGCTACGGACGTACACCAGAGAGATCATCCCAGTACTAGTGCAAACTTGGATTGTCCCGGGGAATGGCCCCGCGCTCTTGGGGAGGAGCTGGCTCGCCGAGATGAACTGGAAATGGGGGGATGTGCACGCCATTTCATCTGTGGAGCGAAGTTCATGCTCACAGGCCCTACATAAATTTGAGCCAATTTTTCAACCTGGTGTTGGGACCTTTAAGGGCACCAAAGTAGTGATACGCATCACCCCAGGCGCCAGACCAGTGCACCACAAAGCCAGAGCCATGTCGTATGTGATGCGTGAGAGAATTGAGAGTGAGTTGGACAGGCTGTTAAGAGAGGGCATAATTTCGTCTGTTGAATTCAGTGACTGGGCAAGCCCCATCGTTCCTGTCCTTAAAGCGGATGGCTCGATCAGGATTTGTGGCGACTACAAGGCCACCATCAACCGAGTGTCACGACAGGACCAATACCCACTTCCGAGAGCGGAGGATCTTTTTGCCATGCTGGCAGGCGGCAAGCTATTCACCAAGTTGGACCTCACTTCAGCCTACATGACTCAGGAACTGGCTGAAGAATCCAAGATTCTGACCACCATCACTACGCAGAAGAGGATATTCATTTACAATAGATGTCCGTTTGGCATTTGTTCAGCGGCCGCTATCTTCCAGAGGGACATAGAAAGCTTGCTTAAATCCATCCCTGGAACAATCGTATTCCAAGATGACATCCTTATCACGGGTCGAGACACCGAGGAACACCTCCACAATCTGGAGGAGGTGCTACACCGACTGGACCGGGTAGGCATGTGACGAAAGAAGTCCAAGTGTGTGTTTTTGGCCCCAGAGGTTGAGTTTTTGGGCTGGGGGTTTGCCGCAGATGGGATCCAGCCCACCGAATCCAAAACGGAGGCGATCCGTCGTGCGCCCAGGCCCGGCAACACATCGGAGTTGCGGTCATTACTGGGACTATTGAACTACTTCGGGAACTTTCTGCCGAACTTAACCACATTGTTGGAGCCGCTGCACGTGCTCCTGCGTAAGGGTTGTGAATGATTTTGGGGGGCCTGCCGAGAACGGGCTTTCAATCAGGCGCAGAATCTACTTTGTTCTAACAAGATGTTGACCTTGTAGAAACCCTGTAATAAACTGGTTTTAACGTGTGATGCATCATCCGATGGGTTTGGCTGCGTGTTGCCGCAGAGTAATGATGAGGGCCAACTCCAACTTGTGGCTTATGCCTCCAGGTCGCTCTCCCAGGCAGAACGAGGATGTGGGATGGTTGAAAAGGGAGCACTCGCATGTGTCTACGAGGTGAAAAAAATGCACCAGTACCTTTTCGGCAGTTCGAGTTAGAAACGGACCACAAACCGTTAACATCCCTGTTGTCCGACAGCAAGGCTGTCAATGCCAATGCGTCAGCTCTCATACAGCGGTGGGCCCTCACGCTGGCTGCGTATGACTACACCATACGGCACCGGCCAGGCACCGAAAATTGCGCTGACTCGCTCAGCAGGCTCCCACTGGCGACCACCGAGGGGGCGTCGGAACAAAGCGCGGAGATGGCCATGACCGTTGAGGCTTTCGACATCGCAGGCTCCCCCATCACAGCCCACCAGATCAAAATCTGGACCAACAGAGATCCCCTGCTATCCCTGATAAAGAAATGTGTCCTGACTGGGGATTGGGCACCCGCACATGGAGCATGTCCCGAGCAGGTCAGGCCGTTTCACAGACGGATGGACGAGCTCTCCATCCAAGCCGACTGCCTGCTATGGGGCAGCCGGGTAGTCATGCCCCAGAAAGGAAGGGAAGCATTCATCAGGGAACTCCACAGTGAGCACCAGACATCATGCTAATGAAGGCCATTGCCCGGTCACATGTATGGTGGCCGGGAATTGACTCAGACCTGGAACACGGGGTTCGCAGGTGCACGACATGTTCTCACCTGGGAAATGCCCCCAGGGAGGCCCTACTCAGCCTGTGGCCCTGGCCCACCAGGCGATGGTCACGTATTCACGTAGACTAGGTGGGCCCGTTCATGAAGAAATGTTCCTGATTGTTGGCGATGCATACTCGAAATGGATCGAGTGCATCATATTGAATTCATGCACGACATCCACCACCGTGGAAAGTCTGCGTACGGTCTTTGCGACCCACGGCTTGCCGGACATCCTGGTTAGCAATATTGGCCCGTGTTTCACTAGCTATGAATTCCAGGAGTTTATGTCGGGTAATGGTATCAAACACGTCAGGACAGCACCGTTCAAGCCGGCTCCCAATGGCCAGGAGGAACGTGCGGTTCAAATCATAAAACAGGGCATGCTCCGGATTCAAGGATCCTCCCTTCAGTACCACCTATCGCGCCTCCTGCTGGCCTATAGGTCCCGCCCGCATTCGCTCACGGGAGTCCCGCCCACGGAACAACTCATGAAACGCACGCGTAAAATGCGGCTGTCCCTCATTCACCCAGACCTGTCAGACATTTTTAACGGCAAGCGCCAGTCCCAAATCGAGTGCCATGATCGCAACTCAATGGGGAGATGCATAGAAATTGATGATCCTGTATTTGTTCTTAATCATGTTTTAGGACCCAAGTGGCTTGAGGGTACTGTAATTGGCAAAGAGGGGAATCGGGTCATAGTGGTCAGACTTAACAATGGGCAGATATGCCGCAAACATCTGGACCAAGTAAAGAAAAGGTTCAGCATGGACACTGAGGAACCTGAGGAAGATCATGAGATGTCACCCACACCACTGCCAGTGAACGAGCAACAAGGACATTCACCAGCATGCACAGTCCCAGCGGCCAGCCTGGACAGGCCAGAATCACCTCAGGCGACAGAGACGCAAGCCAAGGCCCAATCACCAGAGCCCCAACTGCGGCGCTCCACGAGAGAACGTCAACCGCCTGAAAGACTCAATCTTTGACCCAAAGAGGTTGGGGGGGAGGTGATGTCATGTTTGCAACCTTCACATAACTGTAACCTTTATGTAACAACACTGTACACTGTATACACCTGAGTAATGCACACCTTGAACACAGGGGTGAACTTGTGGGAGACACTCCTCACCTGATCATCCAAGTATATAAAGGGAGGTCCCACGCAGGGTCAGCACTTCTTGGTCCTGGGAATAAACGTTCATAGGAATATAGAAACATAGAAAATAGGTGTAGGAGTAGGCCATCCGGCCCTTCGAGCCTGCACCACCATTCAATAAGATCATGGCTGATCATTCCTTCAGTACCCCGTTCCTGCTTTCTCTCCATACCCCTTGATTCCTTTAGCCGCAAGGGCCATATCTAACTCCCTCTTGAATATATCCAATGAACTGGAATCAACAACTCTCTGCGATAGGGAATTCCATAGGTTAACAACTCTCTGAGTGAAGAAGATCCTCCTCATCTCAGACCTAAATGGCTTACCCCTTATCCTAAGACTATGTCCCCTGGTTCTGGACTTCCCCAACATCGGGAACATTCTTTCTGCATCTAACCGGTCCAGTCCCGTCAGAATTTTATATGTTTCTATGAGATCCCCTCTCATCCTTCTAAACTCCAGTGAATACTGGCCCAGTCGATCCAGTCTCTCCTCATATGTCAGTTCTGCCATCCCAGGAATCAGTCTGGTGAACCTCCACTGCACTCCCTCAATAGCAAGAACATCCTTCCTCAGATTAGGAGACAAAAACTGAACACAATATTCCAGGTGGTGCCTCACCAAGGCCCTGCACAACTACAGTAAGACTTCCCTGCTCCTGTACTCAAATCCCCTTGCTATGAAGGCCAACATACCATTTGCCTTCTTCACCGCCTGCTGTACCTGCATGCCAACCTTCAATGACTGATGAATCATGACACCCAGGTCTCGCTGCACCTCCCCTTTTCCTAATCTGCCGCCATTCAGATAATATTCTGCCTTCGTGCATGTCATGTAGTGACCTTGTTTGCAGTACATGCCTGGTGTGATTCTATAGTAAGGTGTAAGGACACTACACATGCTAAGAGTGGAAGCAAGTCTTCCTCGATTCCGAGGGACTGCCTATGATGATGGATGATAAAGGTTAGTTCAGGTGAGAGCAACTTTTTCACAGTGGTTTTTTTCGGCGAGCGATATTTTCAACGATATGTGTGCGAGGTGCTGAAAGTAACGCTCGGCGGTATTTTGGGTGTTAGTTTTGGCAAATCTGATCTTTATGGCAAAAAAAGTGAGCGGATGGTATTATTAAATCTTGGCGTTAATTAAATGTTGAAAGTAAGGCTGGCCGATATTATGGGCTTTGGTTTCGCCCATTCTGATCTTTCCGTTAAAAAAAAGTGGGTGGGTAGTATTATTTTTTATTGGCATTAAGTACATGCCGAAAGTAGCGCTCGGCTATACGTGACCGAGAAAAAGGTGCTAGTTTCCATTTTGTGGCTAAATGGGTGATATATGGGCATTATACCTCATTTCAGCGTTCAAATGGGCGTTCAGTGGGCGGTATGCATGCAAAAATAATGGAAAGTCGAACACATAGAATTTGTCTGAAAGGTTTAAATGTTCTTCAACGCAGGGTGAAGGTGATGGTGAAGAACGTGACTAGGACTGTTATGCAGACGGACTCTGTGTATGTTCTCAGGGCAGTGTGTGAGAAGCTCAGCTCTGAGCAGATCACTGAGATCTCTGGCTGCAAGATGCTTATGTGGCCCTCCTACGCCTACTGCTTCCCTTCCTTCCGCTAGGTCTTCCTCCACTGATGATTGCTGCTGTCGTTCGTCCTACTGCAGACGTAGGTTGTGCAGGTTGTGAGACACTCTGTGGGCGAAATGTCCCCTTTTTATAGCCCCGTTGGTGCCTCAGCGGGGGTGGGGGCAAGATACTTTTGAATTGGGGATAGGGCGCTACCGCATCCTGGGAAACTGCCTGGGAGTTTGCAGAGGAGCTACCATGGCATCACTGAGCACCACAGTTAGTGCCCTGGGCCACCGTGCAATCGGTGATGATGTTGTCACCGTGTGCAGCGACCTGCACCAAGCCATTAACGTCCCGCGGGGGAAATTGCCCTGTGGGCCATGAGACTGGCATGAACGAATGCCAGCTATGCGGGTCGCGAAGCTGGTAGACATCTGCTCTCGGGGCGCTCCTTAAAGGGGCGGGTGCCAGCGCCAGCTTGGTCCAGGCCACAATCATGACCCCAACTATTTACAAGCTATATTAACGACTTGGAGGAAGGGACTGAGTGTAACATAGCCATGTTTGCTGATGATATAAAGATAGGAGGAAAAGCAATGCGTGAGGGGGACACACAAAATCTGCCAAAGGACATACACAGGCTAAGTGAGTGGGCAAAAATTTAGCAGATGGAGCATAATGTTGGAAAGTGTGAGTCCATGCACTTTGGCAGAAAAAAATCAAAGATATTATTAAAAGCAAGTTATTATTTAAATGGAGAAAGATTGCAAAGTGCTGCAATACAGCGGGACCTGGGGGTACTTGGGCATGAAACACAAAAGGATAGTATGCAGGTACAGCGATCAGGAAGGCCAATGGAATCTCGGCCTTTATTGCAAAGGGGATGGAGTATAAAAGCAGGGAAGTCTTGCTACAGTATTACAGGGTATTGGTGAGGCCACACCTGGAATACTGCGAATAGTTTTGGTTTCCATAATTATGAAAGGATATACTTGCTTTGGAGGCAGTTCAAAGAAGGTTCACAAGGTTGATACCAGGGAAGAGGGGGTTAACTTATGAGGAAAGATTGAGTAGGTTGGGCCTCTATTCATTGGAATTCAGAAGAATGAGAGGTGATCTTATCGAAACGTATAAGATTATTGTTATGAATGAAAACCCTATAAATACCATGTCTAACCACCAAAGGCCTTATCCCCTGGAGCCCTAATGGATCCCACAATCCCTTGGGAGCACCTATATATCTCACAGGTTGGAGATGCACTCTGAGATCTGTAATAAAGGACTACGGTTACACTTTACTTTGAGCTTGCAGTATTTAGTCTGACTCTTCGTTCAAAACTTAACAACTGGTGACGAGATACAAATGACGAACCCCACCGCAACAATGCAGAGAACCATGGGCATCCTGGAGAAATTTTCAGAGGGAGTTGATTGGGAATCCTTCATGGAGCGACTCGACCAATACTTCGTGGCCAACGAGCTGGAAGGAGAAGCGAACGCTGCCAAATGAAGGGCGATCCTCCTCACCATTTATGGGACACCAACGTATGACCTCATGAAAAATCTGCTCGCGCCAGCGAAACCCACAGACAAGTTATAGAATGAGTTGTGCACACCGCTCCAGGAGCATCTAAACCCGAAGGAAAGCTTTCTGATGGCAAGGTAACGGTTCTACACAGAGAAGAGGTCTGAAGGCCAAGAAGGGTAAGCTACATCGCCGAGCTAAGGCGCCTTGCAGGACATTGCGAATTTGAAGGACACTTGAAGCACATGCTCAGGGACATCTTCGTACTTGGCATTGGACATGAAGTAATATTTTGCAAACTTTGACTGTAGAAACCCCAACCTTGAGTAAAGCCATAGCGATAGCCCAGGTGTTTATTGCCACCAGTGACAATACCAAACAAATTTCTCAGCATACTCGTGCTGCTGATCACGATGAACCAGAGCCTCAGGCCGAGGAGGCAGAGGTATTTGAGGTGCACACATTTACCACAAAGTGTCCCCCGATAATGCTGAAGGTTGAATTAAATGGACTCCCGGTGTCCATGGATCTGAACACATGTGCAAGCCAGTCCATAATGAGCAAAAAGACTTTTGCTAAATTGTGGTGCAGCAAAGCCTCAAGGCCAGTCCTGACTCCCATTCGTACTAATCTGAGAATGTACACAAAGGAATTGATTCCCTTAATTGGCAGTGCTACCATACAGGTCTCCTACGATGGAGCGGTGCATGACTTACCACTCTGGGTGGTACCGGGCGATGGCTCCACATTGTTCAGCAGGAGCTGGCTGGGAAAAATACTCTGGAACTGGGACGACATCCGAGCGCTTTTGTCCGTCGATGACACCTCATGTGCCCAGGTCTAAACAAGTTCCCCTCGCTGTTCGAACCAGGCATCAGGAAGTTCCAAGGAGCAAAAGTGCAGATCCATTTGATTCCAGAGGCGCGACCCATCCATCACAAGGCGAGAGCGGTACCTTACATGATGGGCGAGAGTGTGGACAGGCTGAAACAAGAGGGCATCATTTCCCCAATCGAATTCAATGAGTGGGCCAGTTCGATTGTTCCAGTCCTCAAGGGAAACGGCACAGTCAGAATCTGTGGTGATTACAAAGTAACTATCAATCGTTTCTCACTGCAGGATCAATACCCGCTACCGAAGGCAGATGACCTATTTGCGACACTGGCGAGAGGGAAAACATTCATGAAGCCGGACTTGACCTCGGCCTACATGACGCACGAGCTAGAGGAATCATCGAAAGGCTGCACCTGCATAAAGCACAGTCAAAGGTCTCTTCATTTACATCAGATGCCTGTTTGGGATTCGATCGACCGTGGCGATATTCCAGAGGAACATGGAAAGCTTGCTGAAGTCGGTGCCGCGCACCATGGTCTTCCAGGACGACATCTTGGTTACAGGTCGGGACACCGTCGAGCACCTGCAGAACCTGTAGGAGGAGTTATTAGTCGGCTCAGTCGTGTGGGGCTCAGGCTAAAACGCTTGAAGTGGGTTTTTCTGGCACCTGAAGTGGAGTTCCTGGGAAGAAGAATCGCGACGGATGGCATCAGGCCCACTGACTTGAAGACGGAGGCAATCAAGAACGCACTGAGACCACAGAACGTGGCTGAGCTGCAGTCGTTCCTCGGACTCCTGAACTATTTTGTTAACTTCTTACTGGGGCTTAGCACATTGTTAGAACCCCTGCACTCTTTACTGCGTAAAGGAGATGAATGGGTATGGGGTAAAAGCCAAGAAAAAGCTAGGAAGCTGTTATGCTCGAACAGATTGCTTGTGTTGTATGATCCATGTAAGCGTTTGGTACTAGCATGTGATGCATCGTCGTACGGGGTCAGGTGTGTATTGCAACAAAATAATGAATTTGGGAAATTGCAACCAGTTGCTTATGCATCCAGAAGTCTGTCTAAGGCCGAGAGAGCCGACAGTATGATCGAAAAAGAAGCGTTAGCGTGTGTTTACGGGGTAAAGCAAATGCATCAATATCTGTTCGGGCTCAAATTTGAAATGGAAACCGACCATAAGCCACTTATATACCTCTTTTCTGAAAGCAAGGAGATAAATATGAATGCATCGGCCCGGATCCAGAGATGGGCGCTCACATTGTCCGCATATAACTACGTCATCCGCCACAGGCCAGGCACAGAAAACTGTGCCGATGCTCTAAGCAGGCTGCCATTGCCCACCACAGGGGGTGAGGTGGCACAGCCTGCAGATTTAGTTATGGTAATGGGAGCATTCGAGAGTGAGCAATCACCTGTTACCGCCCGACAGATTTGAACCTGGATGAGCCAGGACCCCTTACTGTTCTGAGTAAAAAAACTGTGTGTTCCACTGGAGTTGGTGTAGTGTCCCGTTAGAGATGCAGGAAGAAATAAAGCCGTACCAGCGGCGCAAAGAGGAAATGTCTTTCCAGGCAGACTGCCTCCTATTGGGTAATTGGGTAGGGGTGCCAAAAAAGGGCAGGGATACTTTCATCAGTGATCTCCACAGCACCCACCCAGGTATCGTAATGATGAAAGCGATAAACAGATCCCACGTGTGGTGGCCCGGTATTGATGCAGATTAAGAATCCTGCATGCACAAATGTAATACATGTTCACAGTTAAACAATGCATCCAGGGAGGCGCCATTAAGTTTATGGTCCTGGCCCTCCAAACCATGGTCCAGGGTCCATGTCGACTATGCAGGCCCATTCATGGTTGTAGATGCGTATTCCAAATGGATTGAATGTGTGATAATGTCGGCAAGCACGTCCGCTGCCACCATTGAAAGCCTACGGGCCATGTTTGCCACACACAGCCTGCTTGATGTCTTTGTAAGCGACAATGGGCCGTGCTTTACCAGTGCCGAGTTCAAGGAGTTCATGACCCGCAATGGGATCAAACATGTCACATCTGCCCCGTTTAAACCAGCGTCCAACGGCCAGGCAGAACGAGCAGTTCAAACAATCAAGCAGAACTTTAAAAGGGTAACTGAAGGCTCACCGCAGACTCGCTTATCTTGAGTCCTGCTTAGTTACCTCACGAGACCCCACTCACTCACTGGGGTCCCTTCCACTGAACTGCTCATGAAAAGGGCACTTAAGACAAGACTCTCGTTAGAAAAGCCTGATCAACATGAACAGGTAGAAAGCAGGTGGCTTCAACAGAATACATATCATGATCATGCAAATGTGTCACTCGAAATTGAGATAAATGATCCTGTATTTGTGTTGAACTATGGACAAGGTACCAAGTGGCTTCCTGGCACTGTTTTGGCCAAAGAGGGGGAGCAGGGTGTATGTAGTCAAACTCTCAAATGGACTCATCTTCAGGAAACACTTGGACCAAACCAAACTCAGATTTACGGACTATCCAGAACAACCCACAATAGACTCCACCTTTATCGACCCTCCAACACACACACTAGCGGTTGACCACGAAGCAGAACCCAGCAACGCCAGCTGTGCAGCGAGGGTCCAACAAACGACTCACCAAAACCAGCATTTGCACCGAGACAATCAACCAGGGAAAGGAAGGCCCCAGATCGACTCATATTGTAAATAGTTACATTATTGAATTTGGGGGGGCGGGGGGAGTGTTGTTGTGTATGTAAACCGGTAAATACCATGTCTAACCACCAGAGGGCTTATCCCCGGAGTCCCAAGTGATCCCACAATCCTTTGGGAGCACCTGTATATAAGGAGGCCTCACAGGCTGGAGAGGCACTCTGAGATCTGAAATAAATGACTACGGTCATACCTTACTTTGAGCTTGCAGTATCTCGTCTGACTCATCATTCAAGGCTTAACAATTATGAGGGGGCTTGACAAGGTGGATGCAGAGAGGATGTTTCCACTGATAGGTGAGACTAGAATTAGAGGGCATAATCTTAAAATAAGGGGCCGCCCATTTAAAACTGAGATGAGGAAAATTTCTTCTCTCAGCCGGTTGTGGATCTGTGGAATTTTTTGCCTCAGAGAGCTGTGGAAGCTGGGACATTGAGTAAATTTAAGACAGAAATTTCTTAAATGATAAGGGATTAAGGGGTTATGGAGAGTGGGCAGGGAAGTGGATCTCAGTCCAAGATCAGATCATCCATCAACACAATTGCCATGTCCTCTTAAAAATCCATTTTATAATTTGCGGAGCAAATGGCAGAGCAGGCTCGAGGGGCCGTATGACCTACTCCTGCTCCTATTTCTTATGTTCTTATGTTCTTATGACCTCACACTTTCCAACATTATACTCCATCTGCCAAATTGTTTCACACTCACTTAGCCTGTCTATGTCCTTTTGCAGCTTTTTTGTATCCTCCTCACACATTGCTTTTCCTCCCATCTTTGTATTGTCAGCAAACTTGGCTACGTTACACTCGGTCCCTTCCTCCAAGTCGTTAATATAGATTGTAAATAGTTGGGGTCCCAGCGCTGATCCCTGCGGCACCCCACTGATTATTGATTGCCAACCCGAGAATAAACAATTTATCCCTACTCTTCATTAGCCAGTCCTCTATCCATGCTCATATATTACCCCCAAACCCGTGAACTTTTATCTTGTACAGTAACCTTTTATGGCTAATGGCTAACAGTTTGCCACGGCTCAGAGCAAAGGTCAAAGCATGGTTTGACCCACACCATCTCGAGAATACAGAGGCAGGGGTGTTGAGAAGATTAACTCTAGCTTTTAAGTCCAGGCAAGGGGAGGAGGATAAACTAAAAGGGAAAGTGCACAAAGTAAAAGGAGAGGTTAGGCCAAAGAGAGAATGGAGAAAAGAGGGAGATAATGTGGGTCGATCTAAAGGAGGGTATTTCAACTGTGGGAAGTTAGGACACTGGAGCAAGGATTGTAGACTCTCGAGAGGAGTACGAGGGTGCTAAGGCAGAAAAAGGCCAAAAGAAAGTAGCCGATGACCCAGTACAAACTCTAGTGGCCGCATTGCAGCAGGTTATGGGTATGGGTAGAGGAAAGCTGGATGCAGCACTGGGAGAAAAGGGACCCAATGCATCGGCGCCCCCACTTTGATGTTGTGCCCAGCCAGAATATCTGTGTCCGTTCATATATGATGAGTGGGGAAGGCCATGTGTGGATGTGAAGATGGAAGCAGTTAGGGGAATGTATTTAATAAATACAGGAGCCTCTAGCACAGCTGTCCACTCACTGAATCCGACCACTTCCTCGTGGTCGAGCGGAGTCCCATTTACACTGGCGGGTTTTACGGGTAATGAGCAGGCTGGGGCAGTGTCGAAACCCTTAACCATCGAGTTCGGACCCAACATAACGAAATGGGAATGTATTTTAATGAAATGGGAACAGCCTGGTTCAGGAGTTCTCGGGGCCGACTACATGTTGGCACACCACGTCATAGTGGATATGAAGAACATTTATCTATGGAGGGCAGTTGATGCAGATAGGATGGGTGAGATTGTAGTGATTCCCAGGATCAGTACAGACAAATTCAGCACCTGTACAATGAAGCCGAAAGAGAGTCATGACTTAGAACGATTAGTCGATAACATTCCGGCCAGGTATCAAGGGTATGTACGGGAGAATATGGATGCATTTGCAATGCACAAGCATGATTGCGGGAGAGTAACTGGGGTAGAGGTGAAGATAGATGGGGACCCAATGACACGGCCCCAGAAACACTATAATTTTCCCTGGGAAACAGAAAGGGATTTGGAAACTGCTACAAATTTCCTGGTGGATCAAGGTGTGTTGAGGACTATAGCCACACACGTAAACTCACCCTTATGGCCAGTAATGAAGCCCGATAACTCATGGAGGGCCAAGGTAGATGATAGAGTCCTGAATAAAACTATTCCAGGCTGTGCGCCCATGGTAGCAGTGGTAGGAGATTTGATAGGGAATATCCCTGCGGCCACAACGATGTTTACCCTGCTGGACATTTCAAACGGATTTTGTCCATTCCCCTGAGACAGGAGGACCAATATAAATTTGCCTTTACCTTTAAGGGTCAGCAGTACACATGGTCATGTCTTCCACGAGGGTTTTACAATAGTCCTTTGATCTTTCACCTGAGTATGGCCGAGGCACTAAAAGGTTTTAGTAAGCCAAATCGGTTGGTCCAATATGTGGACGATCTGTTATTATTCTCCGAAAGTGCGGAGGACCACGGGCCATTAGTGAGTGAATTCTTGCATTTGTTAAAAGAAGTAGGTTTCAAAGTAAATTCCAAGAAAGCTCAAGTAGTCCTAAAGGCGGTACAGTTTCTAGGTTTGACCATTAGAGCAGGAGAGAGAGCCATAGATGGAGCTAAGAGAAAGGCAGACCAGGAACTACCCATTCCTAAGGACGTGTATGGAGTAAGGTCATTCCTGGGAATAACGGGCTACTGCAGGGAATTTATAGAGTGATATGCAGCCATGGCAGCTCCTTTGTTGAGGCTTCTTAGGAAAGGAGTAGAGTGGGAATGGAGTGAGAGTTGTCAAGAAACTTTCAACTGGTTAAAAGAGGTGTTACAGACAGCATCAACGTTGGGAGCAGTAAATGGGGATCAGGACTTTAGTCTGCAGGTAGAAACATAGAAACATAGAAAATAGGTGCAGGAGTAGGCCATTCGGCCCTTCGAGCCTGCACCACCATTCAATAAGATCATGGCTGATCCGTCACCTCAGTACCCCTTTCCTGCTTTCTCTCCATACCCCTTGATCCCTTTAGCCGTGACTGGGGACATTTTGAGTGCAGTGTTACTCCAGGAGTGACATGGCAAGCTGAAACCAGTGGCCTACCCCTCCCCGGTTGTCACTGAAGTAGAAAAGAGCTTTTCAAATTGCGAGAGACATCTGTTCGCAACTTTTTGGGCAGTAAAGCATTTTCGATTGCTCACAGGGTTAGCTACAGTGACTCTACTAACCTGTCACAACCCAACACAAATGTTACTGGACAGTAGTGTTATGTATGTTAACTGGGTTTTACCTGCTACCAGAGGGCAAGACTATCGGAGTCCTAATGGTCACTGGCAGACATGTGCAAACCGTGTATATAATGTTGACAGCCATGTTGAATCTTCACTTTGAGAATAAATAAACTGGAGTAAGGTCATGCCTGAACTAGCTCACCGTACTTAGCCTCGTGGAGTTATTCGATACTTAACAATTGGCGACGAGTTAAAAATACAAACTTTAACGCAACCATGTCTGTTGGAATTTTGGAGAGATTCGTGGAAGGGGAAGACTGGGAGGATTTCACTGATCGCCTTGACCAGTACTTCATAGCCAATGGATTGGAAGGAACCAATAACGCAATTAAGCCCAGGGCAGTTCTCCTCACCGTTTGTGGGTCAAAAACCTATGGCCTTATCAAGAATGTACTCTCACCAACTCGACCAATGGATAAGACTTATGATGAATTGTGTACGCTGGTTCGGAACCACTTTAAACCATTGGAAAGCATCATCATGGTGAGGTATCGTTTCTATACACACTATCGCTCCCAGGGCCAGGACGTGGCGGAATTTGTCGCCGACCTGAGACGTCTCGCTGGGCCGTGCAACTTAGGAGCTGCATTGGAGGAAATGCTGCGGGACTTTTTCGTGTTTGGCATTGGCCACGAAGTCATCCTTCAAAAGCTGCTGGCTACCGAATCTCTAGACCTGAGCAGGACCATCACGATCGCCCAGGCATGCATGTCCATGGAAGAAAACTCGAAACAGATATCTTCCCAGCATCGAAACTCACCGGCAAGTAATGTGCATAAAATAATACATTTGGCAAGCAGAGTTGCACATGGCAGGGCCTACTCGTCCACGCTCGTACCTGTAACTGCACAAAATCCACCATCAAATCTCGTCTTGTTGGCGTTGTGGGGGCTATCATTGGGCCCATCAATGTCGATTCAAGAAATACATGTGCAAACGCTGTGCAACAATGGGGCACCCTCAGCGAATGTGTCCGCAACCGAGCAAGTGTGCTGCGACACACCATGTGGCTGAGGATGATTGATCTAACGCGGATCAAGCGGCACAGGCAACTCAACCCGAGGTACAGGATGAAGAAGTGTATGAGGTACATTCTTTTACCAAAAGTCCTTCGATAATGCTGGAAGTTAAATTAAATAGGGTTCCAGTATCCATGGAATTGGACACGGGTGTGAGTCAGTCAATAATGAGCCAGAGGACTTTCGAAATGCTGTCGGACACTAAGGCAAAATGACCCAAACTGAATCCAATCAATGCGAAGCTGCATACCTACACCAAAGAGCTCATACCAGTCATTGGCAGCGCGGCAGTAAAGGTATCGTACGATGAAGCTGTGCATGATTTATTCTTGTGGACACAACGCTGTTTGGCAGGAATTGACTTGAGCAAATTAAATGGAACTGGAACGATATTAAAGCCTTATCATTAGTGGATGACACTTCGTGTGCTCAAGTACTGAGCAAGTTTCCCTCGTTGTTCGAACCAGGCATCGGCAACTTCACGGGAGCCAAGGTGCAGATCCACCTAGGCCCGGATGCAAGACCCGTCCATCACAAGGCTTGGCCGGTTCATTACATGATGAGGGAGAAAGTCGAGATAGAACTGGACAGACTTCAACGGGAAAGAATCATATCACCAGCCGAGTTCAGCGAATGGGCCAGTCCAATTGTCCCGGTGTTGAAAAGTGATGGCACGGTCAAGATCTGCGGCGACTACAAAGTAACGATCAACTGAGTATCGATATAGGATCAGTACCAGTTACCCAAGGCTAACGACCTGTTTGCAATGCTAGCGGGGGTGAAGTCATTCACCAAATTGGACCTGACCTCCACTTACATGACACAGAAGCTGGTTGAATCGTCATAAAAACTGACGTGCATCAACACGCACAAAGGACTGTTTATATACCACAGATGCCCTTTCAGAATTCGCTCAGCAGCAGTCATATTTCAGAGAAACATGGAGAGTTTGCTGAAGTCCATCCCGAGAACCATCGAGAAACATCCTGATCACCGGTTGCAATGCCATCAAACACCTGCACAACCTGGAAGGAGTTCTATGTTGTCTGGACAGAGTGGACTCAGGCTAAAATGCTCCAAGTAGAAATATAGAAACATAGAAAATAGGTGCAGGAGTAGGCCATTCGAGCCTGCACTACCATTCAATAAGATCATGGCTGATCATTCACCTCAGTATCCTTTTCCTGCTTTCTCTCCACACCCCTTGATCCCTTTAGCCGTAAGGGCCACATCTAACTCCCTCTTGAATATATCCAATGACCTGGCATCAACAACTCTCTGCAGTAGGGAATTCCACAGGTTAAAACTCTCTGAGTGAAGACGTTTCTCCTCATCTCAGTCCTAAACAGCTTACCCCTTATCCTTAGACTATTTCCCCTGGTTCTGGACTTCCCCAACATCGGGAACATTCTTCCTGCATCCAACCTGTCCAGTCCCGTCAGAATTTTATATGTTTCTATGTGATCCCCTCTCATCCTTCTAAACTCCAGTGAATACAGGCCCAGTCGATCCAGTCTCTCCTCATATGTCCGCCTGCCATCCCGGGAATCAGTCTGGTGAACCTTCACTGCACTCCCTCAATAGCAAGAACATCCTTCCTAAGGTTAGGAGACCAAAACTGAATACAATATTCCACGTGAGGCCTCACTAAGGCCCTGTACAATTGCAGTAAGACCTCCCTGCTCCTGTACTCAAATCCTCTAGCTATGAAGGCTAACATATCATTGCCTTCTTCACTGCCTGCTGTACCTGCATGCCAACTTTCAATGACTGATGAACCATGACACCCAGGTCTCGTTGCACCTCCCCTTTTTCTAATCTGCTGCCATTCAGATTGTGGAGTATGTAGCACAAAATCACTGACTCCACACGGTCAGGTGTTGATCTAGCTGCTGTGATCTTAGTCCTTTATTGAACAGCTCCAGAGTGCCCCACAGGTGTGGTGGGCAGCCTTTTATACTGCCTCGTGCAGGTACTTTCAGGTCTCCCACCACAGCGCTCTCTGTGGTGCACCATTATACTTATCATACATTTAATGTACCAGCACAATACACAACATCACTGCCCC
The DNA here is from genome assembly GCF_044704955.1 of Pristiophorus japonicus. Classification (NCBI taxonomy): domain Eukaryota; kingdom Metazoa; phylum Chordata; class Chondrichthyes; family Pristiophoridae; genus Pristiophorus; species Pristiophorus japonicus. Next base: position 137,033,638 of record NC_091977.1, read on the forward strand.
CCCCCCAGTTCAAAAAGCTGTTGCTTGAGTCCCCTAAATCGAAAAACGCATTAGCCCATTGGTATTGTTGGTCATGGATCCGCGTCTCTGAATTTAAACACAGTGACCATTCAGCATTGAAATATTAACTCTTGTCGTAATTCGCAATTCATGTGCATTATTTTAAACACAGTGACCACCCAGCATTAAAATACTATTTCTTGTCATGAATCCATCATCCTACATTCACATAGCACACTAAGATTTGCTCTAGCCCTACAAAAGTCCAAGAGTTTTTATGTGGGGACCGCAGTGATGTGAGGCCCTTTTAAGACTCGCAGGAGAATTTCCCTTTTAAGACGGCATCTTGTGGCTCCCTCGAAGCTTCCCTTAGGTGTTCTGCTGGCCTAGAAAGAAGAAGAAGAAACAAGGAAGGAGGGAAAGGGAATTTTGCAGTGTTTTTAGGAAAGGTGCGGTATTTCCAGCGGAGGTGAGTGAGTTATGGAGAAAGCACAGTGTGCAGCAGAGGTGTACGTAGAGAGGACACTGGCCCTGATCACCCCCGACGCCATCGACAACGCGGAGGAAATCGAAGAGATTGTTTTCCGATCCGGGTTCACCATTCTTCAGTTTGCTTGCTGCAGCCTCTGCTCCCGCCGTGGCCGCCTCTCCTGTGGCCGCCATGGCCGCCCCTCCTGCGGCCTCCGTGGCCGCCACCATCGCGGCGGCCGCCGCCGCCTGACTATTCCGCTGCGTGGGTCCACCAGTCATCGATGGGCCTCCCGCTTCTCGTCCGCAGCGCCCCGCCAGCCCGCACCCCAGCAATAGGCCCGCACCTGTAACTTTGAGTGGGGGCTGACCTGCAAACCTGTTCTTCCAGGGTCTGCTCGTCTTTGGAGGCTGAGGCTGCATGATTGCTTCAGGTCAGGAGTTCTGGGCTGCTGTCGCCTATGTGTGGATTTAGGCTGCAGCTCCAGCTCGGTTGGCGCTGCTCTTTGGAAACCCGGGGAGCAGCAGTCTGTGGAGGAGTGAAGAAGTCTTCCCAGCTCCCACGGATCGTTCCCATCCATCTTCTGCCGAGGAGCGTTGGCCCATCGACTGCAGTGACCCATAAAGATAAACCGTGCGTCTCGCCACTGTGAGATATCTGCACATCCGCTCTGCCGAGAACAGGTATCAGCTCTTTGGTGTAGGTACGCAGCTTTGCCGTGACCAGGTCCAGCTTGGGTCGTGCGGCCGGGTACCCCACAGTTTATCAAAAGTTCTCTGACTCATCAACGACGGACCCGAGCCCATATCCACTGCCATACTCACTGGGACTCCGTCAATTTTTACTTCCATTATCACTGGGGGCGAATCGTCGGTGCACGTATACAGTCCCAACACCTCATCTTCTTCTGCCTGCTCCTCACTGAACAGTGGATCATCCCCCATCTCCTCAGCCACACGGTGGGTCAGGTTTCTTTTACACATACACTAAAGGTGGCCTTTAACGTGGCAGATATTGCACATATACTCCGCAAACCTGCACCGGTGAGCCCCATGCCTTCCTCCGCAGCGCCAGCATGGTGCTGCTTGATTAGCCCCCCTCAGCGGATTCTGAGTTCCAGGACCCCGAGGTCCGTGCTCTCTGCCCTGGGCAGAGCTATGTTCTGCAGTTTTGTTCGTGGTAGGCGCTGTCCTGTGGACAGTGCCTGCCGGGTTCGAGACTGTGTGGATCATTTGTTTGGTGCTGCACGTCGAGGTCATATATGCCCAGCTGATGGTGATGGCCTTTGTCAGAGTGACTGTGGGTTCCGTGGCTAGCAGCTTGTGAAGGAGGCCCTCATGGCCAATCCCCATGATGAAAATGTCCCGCAGCGCCTTGTCAAGGTGTGCCCCAAAATCACACGGCGCCGCGAGTCTCCTGAGGTCCGCAGCATATTTGGTGACATCCTGGCCCTCGGGTCTGCAGTGATGGTAAAATTTGTATCTGGCCGTGAGGATGCTCTCCCTCGGTTTCAACTAACTCTCCTCACGGTTTCATGAATGAGTGCGACCAGCTCCTCAGATGACTTGTCCCTGGCGCTCCCGGGTGCTAGCAATTCCCTGACGAGACAGTAAACCTCATCGCCACAACTGGAAAGCAATATCGCCTTATGCTTCTCTCTCAGTGCGGTCGTGTCCTCCGTCAGGTCATTTGCTGTGAAATAGTCCTCGAGCCTTTCCGTAAAGGCCTCCCAATCATTGCCCACGGTAAAATCCTTCAGCGAGCCCAGAGTAGCCATGGTTGCGTGGAGTTCGTCCGCTTCCTCGTTGTCAATGTGGTGTATGTAGCACACAAATCACTGATGTAAGTCTAACTGCTGTGACCTTAGTCCTTTATTGAACAGCTCCAGAGTGCCCCACAGGTGTAGTGGGCAGCCTTTTATACTGCCTCGTGCAGGTACTTTCAGGTCTCCCATCACAGCGTCCTCTGTGGTGCACCATTGTACTTATCATACATTTAATGTACCAGCACAAAACACAACATAGATAATATTCTGCCTTTGTGTTTTTGCCCCCAAAGTGGATAACCTCACACTTATCCACATTATACTGCATCTTGCGTTTGCCCACTCACCTAACCTGTCCAAGTCACCCTGCAGCCTCTTAACTTCATCCTCACAGCTCACACCGCCAACCAGCTTAGTGCCATCTGCAAACTTGCCGATATTACACTCAATTCCTTCATCTAAATCATTAATGTATATTGTAAATAGCTGGGGTCCTAGCACTGAGCCCTGTGGCACCCCACTAGTCACTGCCTACTATTCTGAAAAGGACCCGTTTATCCTGACTCTCTGCTTCCTGTCTGCCAACCAGTTCTCTATCCACGTCAGTACATTACCCCTCATACCATGTGCTTTAATTTTGCACACCAATCTCTTGTGTGAGACCTTGTCAAAAGCTTTTTGAAAGTCGAAATACACCACATCCACTGGTTCTCTCTTGTCCACTTTACCAGTTACATCCTCAAAAAATTCTAGAAGATTTGTCAACCAGGATTTCCCTTTCATAAATCCATGCTGACTAGGACCGATCCATTCATTGCTTTTCAAATGCGTTGCTATTTCATTTTTAATAATTGATTACAACATTTCTCCCACTACTGATGTCAGGCTAACCGGTCTATAATTAACCGTTTTTTCTCTCCCTCCTTTCTTAAAAAGTGGTGTTACATTAGCTACCGTCCAGTCCATAGGAACTGATTCAGAGTCAATCGACTGTTGTAAAATGATCACCAATGCATCCACTATTTCTAGGGCTACTTCCTTAAGTACTCTGGGATGCAGAGTATCAGGCCCTGGGGATTTATCGGGTTTCAATCCCATCAATTTCCCTAACACAATTTCCCGCCTAATAAGGATCTCCTTCAGTTCCTCCTTCTCACTAGACCCTCGGTCCCCCAGTATTTCCGGAAGGTTATTTGTGTCTTCCTTCATGAAGACAGAACCAAAGTATTTGTTTAACTGGTCCGCCATTTCTTTGTTCCCCATTATAAATTCATCTGACTCTGACTGCAAGGTACCTACGTTTATTTTCACTGATCTTTTTCTCTTCACATATCTATAGAAGCTTTTGCAGTCAGTTTTTATGTTCCCAGCAAGCTTCCTCTCATACTCTATTTTCCCCCTCCTAGTTAAACCCTTTGTCCTCCTCTACTGTATTATAAAATTCTCCCAATCCTCAGGTTTGCTGCTTTTTCTGGCCAATTTATATGCCTCTTCCTTGGATTTAACACTATCATTAATTTCCCTTGTAAGCCACCTTCCCCATTTTATTTTTACTCCAGACAGGGATGTACAATTGTTGAAGTTCATCCATGTGATCTTTGAATGTTTGCCATTGCCTAACCACTGTCAACCCTTTAAGTATCACTCGCCAGTCAATTCTAGCCAATTCACGTTGCATACCATCGAAGTTACCTTTCCTTAAAGTCAGGACCCTAGTCTCTGAATTAACTGTGTCACTCTCCATCTTAATAAAGAATTCTACCATATTATGGTCACTCTTCCCCAAGGGGCCACGCACGACAAGATTGCTAATTAGTCCTTTCTCATTACACATCTCCCAATCTAGGATGGCCAGCCCTCTAGTTGGTTCCTCAACATATTGGTCTACAAAACTATCCCTAATACACTCCAGGAAATCCTCCTCCACCACATTGCTACCAGTTTGGTTAGCCCAATCAATATGTAGATTAAAGTACGTTTTCATGGCACCAGAATTCGAATTCCTGGGGAGAAAGATTGCAGCAGACGTCCTCAGATCTAAGGACTCGAAGACAGTGGCCATCAAGAATACACCCAGACCCCAGAGTGTGACGGAGTTGCTTTTATTCCTGGGTCTTCTCAACTATTTGGTTAACTTTCTACCTAGTTTGAGCACATTGCTAGAGCCCTTGCACATCTTGCTGAGAAAGGGTAATGACTGGGTTTGGAACAAAGCTCAAGACAGCCTTTGAGAAGACCAGGAACCAGCTATGTTCCAATAAATTACTGGTACACTATGACCCATGTAAGCGGTTAGTGCTGGCTTGCGACGTCTCATCATATGGAGTTGGTTATTTGCTCCAGCAAGCCAATGTATCAGGCAAACTCCAACCAGTTGCATATGCATCCAGAAGTCTGCCTAAGGCTGAAAGAGCCAATAGCATGGTAGGGAAAGAGGCTTTAGCATGCGTATGTGGGGTTAGGAAAATGCACCAATAACTGTTTGGGCTTCAGTTTGAGCTTGAAACAGACCACAACCCGCTCATTTCATTGTTTTCTGACAGCAAAACCAATGCCTCGTCCCGCAACCAAAGATGGGCACTGACATTATCCGTTTATGATTATGTCATCCGCCCCAGACCAGGCACTGTAAACTGTGCTGATGTGCTTAGCCGGCTACCATTGCCCACAACCGGGGTGGAAATGCCACAGCCCGCAGACTTGCTGCTGGCCATGGATGCCTTTGAGTGCGAGGGGTCACCCGTCACGGCTCGCCAAATTAGGACCTAGGCCAATCAGGATCCTGTACTGTCAAACGTAAAAAGGTGTTCCCTAAATTTAAATTGGTCTGCCATACCCAGGGAAATGCAGGATGAAATTAAGCCTTATAGCTGCCGCAAAGATGAATTGTCTATTCCGTTTGATTGTCTGTTATGGGGTACTCGTGTGGTTATGTTGTTGTTCTTACAGACCGGCTTGTCCCGCATTCTGCTCAGTTACCAGACAAGACCCCACTCGCTCACCGCGGTCCCTCCTGCTGTGCTGTTAATGAAGAGAGGCCTCAAAACCAGACTCTCCCTTGTACACCTGGATCTCGTCGAAACCAGAAGGCAACGGCAGCAATCGTACCATGATCGCGTGGCCGTATCGCGTGACATGACCCTGTGTTTGTCCTGAATTATGGTCATGGTCCAAAATGGGTTGCTGGCACGGTTTTGGCCAAGGAGGGGAACAGGGTGTTTGTAGTCAAACTGTTAAATGGCCAAACGTGCAAGAGGCACATTGACCAAATCAAACTGCAATTCACAGACAGCCCAGAAGAAATTTAAGATGACATCATCATCGACCAACCAACACACATCCAACCATCAGTTGACCCTTGTGTCATTCACGAAGACGAACCTTCCATACCCGACAGCTCCGCAATGCAGCAATGGTCCTACTAACTCACCCAAGCTTGGGTTCGAACTGAGAAGATCAACCAGCGAGTGGAAGGCCCGGACCGTCTCAACTTGTAAATACAACCTGTACCAAGGACTTTGGGAGGAATGATGTCATGTATGTTAACTGGGTTTTATCTGCCACCGGAGAGTACGACTGTCGGAATCCTAATGGTCACTGGCAGATACTTGTAAGCCGTGTATATAATGTTGGCAGCCACGTTGAATCCTCACTTTGAGAATAGATAAACTGGAGTAAGGTCATGCCTGAATTAGCTCACTGTACTTAGCCTCGTGGAGTTATTCGATACTGAACATGTAGAATGAAAGTGAGCAATAACAGGATTGTCCGCTGGACAGTGTTGCTTACTCAACTAGACCTGAAGGTCGAAAGGCTAGGAGAACCAAAGCTAGCCCCGAATCTGGTTTATCCGGGGGGGCAGCTCATGTGTGTTCAGTGGAAGAAGTGTGGAATAACTGAAGAAGGACCTATGGGGGGAGTCCCCTACAGAGCAAAAGTATTGCTTTCATTTTGTCTTTATAGTAGCGAATCGAGCCAGGAATACGAGATGAGGTGGACATTGTGGATATGCCTGTGGATGGCCATTATTATTAAAAGGATGGGGAGATCGGGGAGAAACCGAGACATTCCTTACACATGGGTGTATGGGAGGAACCGGCCCCACCGTAACTCAAGGGGGAGCGATACGGAGCAAAAACGTCACAAATGCCTATGCACACACTGGGAGTTGGCCAGGGTAGTTCGGGTCAAATTTGACCAAGTACTCCAGACAAACCGAGCGTAAACTTGGGGCGGTATCACTGTCCTGCCCAAGGGTAAACATCATGACCAGAAGGGTACGGGTGAGAGAGGGTAGACAAGTTTGTCTGGAATGTAAAAGGATTACTCCCATGGGAGAATGGTGGTGGTTACGGAAAATAGAAAGGGGAATAGTTATTGCATCCACAGAATGGGAAAAATTGGGTAATAGTTCAAACAGGCGGACCACAGGAACAAAAGAAGGGGCAAAATTGTGTTGGGAGAAATGGTGGAAGCAGGAACAAGGGATTTATGTCTGTGTGGTTGGATCTAGCCACAAGTGCAGGGGAGGTGTGGTAATTGTTTTTAAACGGCAGTGGCAGGATTCCGGATCGGGGATGAACTGGACGCAGGGTTTTGATTCCTGTGTGACCTTGAACACTCCAAAAACAGTCAATGCCACCTAGCTGATCGCGAGCAGATTAAAACCTCTCCCTAAAATGCTGGAGATTCCAAACCAAGAAATTCCATGTCCTGTCCTAACACCCGGGCTAAAGAATGGGCTGGTGTTAATCCCAACAGGGAAAATATTGTATCATACTGTATATTATGAAGTAGCATCGGTTATTCTAAATTTAACAGAGTTACAATTACCCCAGTGGTACCCGCCAGAAATGGAAAAGTTATACGAACGGTTGCTAAAAGAAATGTTTAAACAATTCTATCAGAAGAATTATGAGGAATGAGAGTCAGGGGGTAGCGTACAAACCGAGATGAAAAAGGGGACTAATGAGTGATGTAGCTACAGCATTTATTACTGGGACATCACTGGTAAATAGTGTGGACAATGCGCAATTGCAAATCCAAGTGAATACCTTAAGGGACCATTTAAAGAAAATACTGGAGGAGGGTAGTGACATAGAGGGTAATGAACTACAGGAGTACCAGGCAATGACAATTCATTTGAAGGAGATGGTAGCTGAGGTGGAAACACACGCTCAGACCAGCAATGCTTTAACAAAGGAGGGTAGAAACGCATCAGATCAAGCTGCTCAGAATGACGTGTGTGTCATGTACGGAGCTTGGTTGTTAAATGAAGGACTCAGTAATTTAGAAGATTTAAAACAAGGCCACGTAGGGTCAGTAACAAGCACCTAAAAGCTTTGAATTTCTACAGCAACCTCCTGAATTCGTGCCAGCTACGGTCAGCCAGCGAAACATACCCAGCCCCGGTCAACTGTGGTCAGAATAAACAATCTATAATGGGGGTAGTGCTTAGAATACCGGTGATGGATCAGTCGCAATGACCCGTACCGGTATACCGGGTGGAAAACATTGGGGTAATTCGGAACAGGGTACATGTGAAGCATCGTAGAACCCCTCAGTATGTTTGGAAATTGGGAGACTCAATAACCGGTGCTGGTCTGGAGGGATGCCAGAGAGAATGTACACATGTGATATTGTGCCCCTATTATCTTAATCCTTTCAACCGGCCGGTATGTGGGTTCAAGTACGAGGACGGGCAGCCTATAAGTTGTATCATGGAAGTGACGGCTCACGACCATGTTCCGCCACAGGTTGCGTACAAGGGAAACAGGACATACTGTGTCACCACCAGCGAAAGTTGGTACAGAGTACATCAGGACACTTGGGGCCCAAGTTTCCACATGATTTGCGCCTGATTTTTAGGAGCAACTGGTGGAGAACGGACTATCTTAGAAATCGCGATTCTCCACATTTCTTTTTCTGCTGTTCTAGGCAGGTAGAACAGTTCTACTTTGGAACAGAATTTTTTCTTCAAAAGGGGGCGTGTCCGGCCACTGATGTCTGATTTCAAAGTTTCCACAGTGAAAACGTACTCCAAACTAACTTAGAATGGAGCAAGTGAAGATTTTTGTAGAACTGAAAAAACCTGTTCTATATATTAAAAAATCAGGCGCAGGTTACAAATTAGGCGTCCAGAACGAGGTGGGGGGGGGGGGAAGGGAAGTCATTAAATTCTACAATAAATCCTTATTTATACTTCTACAAATATTATACAAATAAATCCAACCTGAATAAACATTTATAAGCAAAGAAAAGATTAAATAAACCATCTTCCTACCTGTGTGAAAGTGCTTCAGGCATGGAGAATTCTGCAGTCAGCCTGAGGCGCCCGTTCTTCCCGCGGGGGGGGGGGAGGGGAGAGGAGGTGCCCGTTCTTCCCACGGGGGGGGAGGAGGCGCCCGTTCTTCCCGCGGGTGGGGGAGGAGGCGCCCGTTCTTCCCGCGGGTGGGGGAGGAGGCGCCCGTTCTTCCCGCAGGTGGGGGAGGAGGCGCCCGTTCTTCCCGCGGGGGGGGGAGGAGGCGCCCGTTCTTTTCCGCGGGGGGGGGAGGAGGTGCCCGTTCTTCCCGCGGGGGGGGGGGAGGAGGCGCCCGTTCTTCCCATGGGGGGGGGAGGAGGCGCCCGTTCTTTTCCGCGGGGGGGGAGGAGGTGCCCGTTCGTTCCTGCGGGGGGGGGAGGAGGCGCCCGTTCTTTTCCGCGGGGGGGGAGGAGGTGCCCGTTCGTTCCTGCGGGGGGGGGAGGAGGCGCCCGTTCTTTTCCGCGGGGGGGGAGGAGGCGCCCGTTCTTTTCCGCGGGGGGGGAGGAGGCGCCCGTTCTTTCCCGTGGGGGGGGGAGGAGGCGCCCGTTCTTCCCACGGGGGGGGAAGGAGGCGCCCGTTCTTCCCACGGGGGGGGGGAGGAGGCGCCCGTTCTTTCCCGCGGGGGGGGGAGGAGTCGCCCGTTCTTTCCCGTGGGTGGGGGAGGTGGCGCCCATTCTTCCCACTGGGGGGGGGGGGGAGGAGGCGCCCGTTCTTCCCGCGGGGGGTGGGGGGAGGAGGTGCCCGTTCTTTCCACGGGGGGGGAAGGAGGCACCCGTTCTTCCCACGGAGCGGGGAGGAGGCGCCCGTTCTTCCCACGGGGGGGGGAGAAGGCGCCCGTTCTTTCCCGCGGGGGGGGTTAAGGCGCCCATTATTCCCACGGGGGGGTGGAGGAGGCTCCCGTTCTTCCCGCGGGGGTGGGGGGGGGGAGGAGGTGCCGGTTCTTTCCTGCGGGGGGGGGAGGAGTTGCCTGTTCTTTCCCGCGGTGGGGGGAGGAGGTGCCCGTTCTTCCCACGGGGGGGGGGAGGAGGTGCCCGTTCTTCCCACGTGGGGGGGGAGGAGGTGCCCGTTCTTCCCACGGGCGGGGGGGAGGAGGTGCCCGTTCTTCTCACGGGGGGGGGGAGGAGGTGCCCGTTCTTCTCACGGGGGGGGGAGGAGGTGCCCGTTCTTCCCACGGGGGGGGGAGGAGGTGCCCGTTCTTCCCACGGGGGGGGGGAGGAGGTGCCCGTTCTTCCCACGGGCGGGGGGGAGGAGGTGCCCGTTCTTCTCACGGGGGGGGGAGGAGGTGCCCGTTCTTCCTGCGGGTGGGGGTGGGGGAGGAGGTGCCCATTCTTCCCGCGGTGGGGGGGGAGGACGTGCCCGTTTGTTCCCGCAGGGGGGGAGGAGGTGCCTGTACTTTCCCGCGGGGGGGGAGGAGGCGCCCGTTCTTCCTGCGGGTGGGGGTGGGGGAGGAGGTGCCCGTTCTTTCCCGCGGGGGGGGGAGGAGGTGCCTGTTCTTCCCACGGGGGGGGGGAGGAGGTGCCCATTCTTCCCGTGGTGGGGGGGGAGGACGTGCCCGTTTGTTCCCGCAGGGGGGGAGGAGGTGCCTGTTCTTTCCCGCGGGGGGGGAGGAGGTGCCCGTTCTTCCCACGGGGGGGGGAGGAGGTGCCCGTTCTTCCCACGGGGGGGGGGAGGAGGTGCCCGTTCTTCCCACGGGGGGTGGAAGGAGGTGCCCGTTCTTCCCACGGGGGGGGGAGGAGGTGCCCGTTCTTCCCGCGGGGCGGGGAGGAGGTGCCCGTTCTTCCCACGGGGGGGGGGGAAGGAGGTGCCCGTTCTTCCCACGGGGGGGGGGGAGGAGGTGCCCATTCTTCCCGCGGTGGGGGGGGGGAGGAGGTGCCCGTTCGTTCCTGCGGGGGGGGGAGGAGGTGCCCGTTCTTTCCCGCAGGGGGGGGAGGAGGTGCCCGTTCTTTCCCGCAGGGGGGGGAGGAGGTGCCCGTTCTTCCCACGGGGGGGGGAAGAAGGTGCCCGTTCTTCCCACGGGGGGGGGGAGGAGGTGCCCATTCTTCCCGCGGTGGGGGGGGGGGAGGAGGTGCCCGTTCTTCCCACGGGGGGGGAGGAGGCGCCCGTTTTTCCCACGGGGGGGGGGGGAGGAGGTGCCCGTTCTTTCCCGCGGGGGGGGGAGGAGGTGCCCGTTCTTTCCCGCAGGGGGGGGAGGAGGTGCCCGTTCTTTCCCGCAGGGGGGGGAGGAGGTGCCCGTTCTTTCCCGCAGGGGGGGGAGGAGGTGCCCGTTCTTCCCACGGGGGGGGGAAGAAGGTGCCCGTTCTTCCCACGGGGGGGGGGGGAGGAGGTGCCCATTCTTCCCACGGGGGGGGGGGGAGGAGGTGCCCATTCTTCCCGCGGTGGGGGGGGGGGAGGAGGTGCCCGTTCTTCCCACGGGGGGGCAGGAGGCGCCCGTTTTTCCCACGGGGGGGGGGGAGGAGGTGCCCGTTCTTTCCCGCGGGGGGGGGAGGAGGCGCCCGTTCTTTCCTGCGTGGGGGGAGGAGGTGCCCGTTCTTCCCACGGGGGGGGAGGAGGCGCCCGTTCTTTCCCGCGGGGGGGGGAGGAGATGCCCGTTCTTCCCACGGTGGGGGGCGGGGAGGAGGTGCCCGTTCTTCCCACGGGGGGGGGGAGGAGGTGCCCGTTCTTTCCCGCGGGAGGGGAGGAGGCGCCCGTTCTTCCCACGGGGGGGAGGAGGCACCCGTTCTTCCCGCGGGGGAGGGGGGAAGGAGACAGTGAGTGGGCTGCAAGTGCTGATGTGCTGATGGCAATGTGCTTTTATTTTAAAAATGTTCAAAAATTAAACAGCTACAAAGAACTACAAAAATGGCCGAGTGCCAATGTTTTTTTCACACTGCGCGTGCGCGAACGCTCCAATGCACACGCGCAGCGTTGCCGGCAGGAAAAAAACTAATTTAAATAGTACCCGCCCCCTCCCATTTACGAAATCGGCGCAAGTGTAGGCTCCGCCCCCCTGGGCACCACGCCAAACAGACAAGGAGCTGCAGAACGCTCCAGAATTGCGAGTTTTTTTTCCGGCGCCGTTTTAGGCATGAAAAACGGGCGGCCAGCTCGGAGGGATGCCCGTTTTTTATCGTATATGGAAACTTGGGCCCACAGTGTCCAGTGACAGATTCTACCTTTTGTTTTAAACCCCATGTAGAGACAATCAGAGCAAAAGAAAGGATAATTCCCATCTCAGACCACAAACACATAAGTATCACAGTCAGCAGTACTTTACCGAATCTCCAGGGATACATATCGCGTTTTGGATACGATATCCCATCGTTATCTGAACATTTGACCAAGCTATTAAAGGACATCAAGCTATCCTACAAATGTTATTACACGTTACACCAAACGAATGAGAAAGTAAGGGAGGAAATCGACGAAATGATGGCCCCTCCACAGTGAAATTTGGGATTCAATATTGAGATCCCCCCCGGGTTCGAATCATATCACACGCACTTGTAATTGTACAGTTGATTATAGTGTTGTATCTATTTATCTTATCCTGTAAATTAAAATAGAAAATGAAGGAAGGGAATCTGGAAGAGTTATTAAAATGAACCAAGGCCAAAGTATTTGTAAATATAAAACTGAAGTCAGATCAAGGCCGAAAATTGTGCTGTTGTAAAAAGTGTTGGTTTGTCGGGAAAAGTACTATTTTATTGTAAAAAGGAATGTAATCTGGAGTTTTGACGGGAGGCTGCAATATACCCAAAAAGGCTCATGAAAAAGAAGAAATCACTGAGAGTAATGTCTTTGAGTTTATATTAAGAGACATTAAAGGGGGGGAGTGTAAGGTTACACACTTTTTCAGAAAGCACAGAAAGAGGCCACAAACTAAAAATTAATTAAATTGATTTAATACAAACTTTTGGGATTGACTGGACAAAGGTAGGAAAGGGCACCAGCCTGGGACAGATGGTGACTCATCACTAATTAAGGACAATCTCTGTGGTTGAGAACCAGACTGGTTTTATGCATAGAAACAATGGATTTGATACATTTGATATGAACCCACAGAAGAGCCCCTGAACTGATTGGCCAGAGGAGGAAAAACAATTCTCTTTGGAGACTCCAAGTCTGGAAGAAACCAGAACAACAAAGGGACCCCACAAGGTGTACATTTTTGAAGAAGGGGTGCTTAAGATAAGAGGCTAGACTTTCCACTTTTGTGCAGATCGGCCAAAAATGGGCATTATTTCCAGCGTGGGCGGTAAAAATGGGTTTTGAGATCACCGGATTGTCGCCCATTTTCAAAATCCTAACTTCCCATTTTTGAAAATAGACGTTACCGCGAGCGATCTGAAATGGGCATTAGCGTTAAATTTCTTTGACCTGCTGCCGTAAAGTATCGCCGACCATAGCAACGGCATGGCAATGCTCGTTTCCTGTGTTTCAGGAGGTCAGGGGTCATCATTACATGCACATAAGAGGAGACAGAGAGAGAGGGAGCAGAGAGGGACTGAACGCATGTGTGGGTGTGGTGTGTGCTTCTTTGGCTGTTTTGGGAGGCACGAGGGAGATTCACCAGCAGCAAAAAGCCTACAAAGCACAAAGAAGATAGTTGGCACCGAGTTTTTGTGGAAAAAATAAAATTTAACGTGGAAGGGATGGAGGAGGCGACCCAGCACGCTGTGGAGACTGAGGACGCTGGCGAAAGCAGTGAGCTGGGAGAGGAACAATTGGGAGGACGCTAAAGAGCAAAGAAGTTCTAAGACGAGGCAAATGCCTCCCTCATATAGGAGGTCGAGTCACGCTGGGATCAATTGACCCACAGAGGTCATGGGAAGCCCCCCCCAAAAGGCCTACCAGAAGATATGGACCAAGATAGCCAAGGTGGTCTTGTCGGACCAACGAGGTACGTGAGGGCAACCAATTGCGCAAGCGCTGGAACGACCTTGTCGGATCTGCCAGAGTAAGTATTACATTTATTTACATGTACTTATATATTTATATAATTGGAATTGTAAGTGCAATGAGTGATTAAATTCAGATGTGATGTCTTGCACTTAGAACGGGATGGTTGTACTCACAGCCTGCGGTCACGGTGTACGTCTTTAGGTAAAGAATGATAATTTTCATTATAATCATGATTACATCTGTCGGTTATGTGTTGTCTCAACCTCTGTGACAGTACCTAGCAATGATATCACGCAATAATCTCATGCCATGTCACGCTGTTGTTACCTTTTACAGAAGAAGCTTTCGAGGAATAGGGCCGAGCAGCGGTGAACGGGTGGCGGGGCCACCAGTCATCATCGACCTCACCGACATCGAGGAGCGGGTGCTGCCACTAGTGGGAACTCACCCCAGGTTGGTCATGCAAGCCGCAGCAGAGCCTGATGTGATGCCACGTGAATAAAGTATACACCATTGCGTGATGTAAAGTCAATAGATGCCACACCCACTCATATCCGACCAATATTACATGATAGATGGATCATAAAATTCTTCTCTAAATAATGATGTCCTCATGAGAATCATTGGATTGCAGAATTTGGTGATGGTCATGAAATGTGATGATCTTGATAGCAGGGTTGCTTTCGTTGTGCATATGTTGTGTGTAGCGCTGGACGCACCTTGTGACCCGAACACCCCCTTCTCTTCTAAAAACCGCATTTATGTTTTGCATCTCAGCCAGCAGTGCGGCCCTATGCAAGAATATCAAGCCCAGAAGCTGGGAGCGCAGGGATGGACTTGCCGGACGATCCTCCATCTGGTGTTGTCGAGCACCGATTCTTGGCCTTGCTGGATCACTTCTCAATGGATGACAGTACTGACTTTGATGAGACTGCATCCACAACCTCCATAATCCATTTGACACCGGTGACATCTAGTGCTCCTGTGGCCATTCCCACATCCACCATGGAGGTATTGGCCCCAAACACCTTGCCACAGGGCACCCCAGGTGTCTCCAGGAAGGCACTGACCAAGCGGAGGTTCGTTCGACGCGGCAGGTCTGCTCCACGAGCGGTAGATCTGAGCGGGGACATGGTACATTTGCCCAGGAGGATTGTTGACATAGGTCAGCAGATCCAACAGACAATGGGGGGCACATCCCTCTAGTTGGCCAGCATGTCCGCCACCATGACGAGTGCGTACCGCAGATGGCGTAGGCCTTGGAGCCGATAGCCAGGAACATTGGTGGCAGAGACCTCCCAGTGGTCCCGGAGTGCAGCACTGCACCCCAAGGTGCCGCACCCCCATTGCCAATGGCATATGAGAGCCAGGAGGGAGATCTTGCTTCTGGCCCGGAGGACGTTCCCACCTCGGGACCGTCCTTTCCCATATCCGTCCAAGCAGCGGTTCTGCTGTCATCCCCCCAATGAAGCAGCGGCTGAGGAGCTCCTCGGCCAGGCGGCTTGGAGTCAGGAGGGGAAGGGGAAGGGGTCGAGGTGGGGAGGAGAAGTGGGGAGGGAAAGGAAAGTGAGGTGCATGGCTGCAGGTGTTGACTTGGGCATATTTTTATGTTGTTGATGCTATTTTGGTGGGACTGTTGGGGGAAGGGGCGAGGGGAATATCTTGTTGGTTTGCATTTGTGTTCTGTGCTGCTGGAAATGGTGACCAATCGAATGATGTAAATAGAATCATAGAAACATAGAAAACAGGTGCAGGAGTAGGCCATTCGGCCCTTCGAGGTTGCACCACCATTCAATAAGATCATGGCTGATCATTCACCTCAGTACTCCTTTAGCCATAAGGACCTTATCTAACGAATATATCCAATGAACTGGCATTAACAACTTTCTGCAGTAGGGAATTCCACAGGTTAAGTGAAGAAGTTTCTCCTCATCTCAGTCCTAAATGGCTTACCCCTTATCCTTAGAATATGTCCCCTGGTTCTGGACTTCCCCAACATCGGGAACATTCTTCCTGCATCTAACCTGTCCAGTCCCGTCAGAATTTTATATGTTTCTATAAGATCCCCTCTCATCCTTCTAAACTCCAGTGAATACAGGCCCAGTCAATCCAGTCTCTCCTCATTAGTCAGTCCTACCATTCCAGAAATCAGTGTGGTGAACCTTCGCTGCACTCCCACAATAGCAAGAACGTCCTTCCTCAGATTAGGAGACCAAAACTGAACACAATATTCCAGGTGGGGCCTCACCAAGGCCCTGTACAACTGCAGTAAGACCTTCCTGCTCCTATACTCAAATCCCCTAGCTATGAAGACCAACATACCATTTGCCTTCTTCACCGCCTGCTGCACCTGCATGCCAACTTTCAATGACTGATGTACCATGACACCCAGATCTCATTGCACCTCTCCTTTTCCTAATCTGCCACCATTCAGCTAATATTCTGCCTTCGTGTTTTTGCCCCCAAAGTGGATAACCTCACACTTATCCATATTATACTGTATCTGCCATGCATTTGCCCACTCACCTAACCTGTCCAAGTCACCATGCAGTCTCTTAGCATCCTCCTCACAGCTCACACCGCCACCCAGCTTAGTGTCATCTGCAAACTTGGAGATATTACACTCAATTCCTTCATCTAAATCATTGATGTATATTGTAAATAGCTGGGGTCCCAGCACTGAACCCTGCGGCACCCCACTAGTCACTGCCTGCCATTCTGAAAAGGACCCGTTTATCCCGGCTCTCTGCTTCCTGTCTGCCAACCAGTTCTCTATCCACATCAGTACATTACCCCCAATACCATGTGCTTTAATTGTGCACACTAATCTCTTGTGTGGGACCTTGTGAAAAGCCCGTTGAAAATCCAAATACCACCATATCCACTGGTTATCCCTTGTCCACTCTACTAGTTCGGGACGGTCCCAGGGGTCAGGGCTCCCACTCCCTTGGGTTCTAGACTCTGGATTTATTTGGGGGATGTGATAAAGTGCAAAAGACCACTGGTTTGGTGCAAAATAACTGATTTTATTAAGAATAAGAAAATACAATGTCACACTTATAAGTACACTAATAAAGAACATTACATCACACATTCAAAGGGGTTGCAGTGAAAATTACACCTCCTACCTCCCAAATACCTAATACTGGCCAGGTTAGACTCCAGGGCAGACAGGGACTATGCTTACCAATCCTTTCTGGTCAGTTAGTGGTAGTTCGCGGTTTCGGGGTTCGTTGGATTCTGTAGGTTCTGCTTGCCATACCCAGAACATCGGTGAGGATTTCTTACTGCGCAATCTTCAGTTGGGTTGAGTCCGCTAATGCGGTAGGACGCATTTTGGATTTGTGGGGTAAGTACCCATTTTCTTTCGCTAGAAATAGGTTTCAAAGTCCTTTTTGGTAACGTTTTCACCTGTTGGTAGTCAGGCCTAGATTGTAAAGTGGAAACTTTCGATCTTCAGTTTCTTCCTTGTGAAGTTTTGTTTCGGGGTTGGTCGATCGCAGTGTTTTTTACTGGTACCACGTTGGCTGTGATCGGTTGCTGCCGCGCTGGTGATGTTCTTCCTTCCTTTTCGATTGCAGGACGTCGAGGCTGGAGAAGTTAGTTTCCAA
This sequence comes from Pristiophorus japonicus, assembly GCF_044704955.1. NCBI lineage: Eukaryota > Metazoa > Chordata > Chondrichthyes > Pristiophoridae > Pristiophorus > Pristiophorus japonicus. The sequence goes on from NC_091977.1 coordinate 137,050,665, forward strand.
CTGTCGCGTTGGTTTCTCTCCCTTCTTGATGGCATAGGCATAGTATGGCATTAGCACTAGCACAAGCAGTGTTTCTCGAGGCAGTAGCATAAGCAGCAGCAAAGCATAGCATCATACCCTTTGTTAAAGCAGGACCCAGTTATACGTTTTGAATTCTCCTAATCTTCGCACCAAATCAGTCCAGAATTCTTTGTTTAATTTTGGCGGGCTCAAGAATTCTTTATCACATTGTGGCTGGCTCAATAAAAGTTAATATGTCTCGGGTGGGCTGATCTTCGAAATCTGTTTCTTGATGGAAATATTAGCTTGGTAATTGCAATGTTCTTTTGCGCTTGGTTTTTGCATGCAGGCTAGATTGGGCCTTTTGTTTTTATGCATAGGCTGAAAATGGTTTTCCAGGTTCAGGTTGATGGCTGGCCATCTCTGAGTTAATTGTTGCAATGTTAAAGTCTCTTGTGGAGAAGGGTTTTCGAATATCCATTTTCCAGACAATTTACTTTAGTCTCAATGCCCCAGGCAGTTTCAATAATCAAACTGGCTTCTTTGGGGGATAGTTCTTTAGCCCTGCCCACACAGGTTCAATCTGCTTTGTAAAATCGGAAATTCGATTAAAGTTCGTAGTTTCTTCCATGAGCATTTTACGACTTCAAACTTTCTGCTGGATAGTTCCAAATTCAATTTCCTTTCCAATGAGTCCAAACACTCGGGGGTGGGGGCAGGGGTGGGGGGTGGGGGGGGGGGGCGGTGGGTTCCCACGAATGTTGTCCTTCTCTTACAATCCTCAAAAAATTCCAGAAGATTTGTCAAGCATGATTTCCCTTTCATAAATCCATGTTGAGTGGACGGATCCTGTCGCTGCTTTCCAAATGTGCTGCTATTTCATCTTTAATAATTGAGTCTAACATTTTCCCCACTACTGATGTCAGGCTAACCGATCTATAATTATCCATTTTCTCTCGTCCTCCTTTCTTAAAAAGTGGTTACGTTAGCTCCCCTCCAGTCCATAGGAACTGATCTAGAGTCGATAGACTGTTGGAAAATGATCACCAATGCATCCACTATTTCTAGGGCCACTTCCTTAAGTACTCTGGGTTGCAGACTATCCAGTCCCAGGGATTTATCGGCCTTCAATCCCATCAATTTCCCGAACACAATTTCCCGCCTAATAAGGATTTCCTTCAGTTCCTCCTTCTCACTAGACCCTCGGTCCCCTAGTATTTCCGGAAGGTTATTTGTGTCTTCCTTCGTGAAGACTATGTTTGAAACTATCATTAAGGAAGAAATAGTGGGACATCTAGAGAGGAATGGTGCAATCAAGCAGACGCAGCATGGATTCATGAAGTGGAAATCATGTTTAACTAATTTACTGGAATTCATTGAGGATATAACGAGCATGGTGGATAGAGGTATACCGATGGATGTGGTGTTTTTAGATTTCCAAAAGGCATTCGATAAGGTGCCACACAAAAGGTTACTGCAGAAGATAGAGGTACGCGGAGTCAGAGGAAATGTATTAGCATGGATAGAGAATTGGCTGGCTAACAGAAAGCAGAGAGTTGGGATAAATGGGTCCTTTTTGGGTTGGAAATCGGTGGTTAGTGGTGTGCCACAGGGATCGGTGCTGGGACCACAACTGTTTACAATATACATAGATGGCCTGGAAGAGGGGACAGAGTGTAGTGTAACAAAATTTGCAGATGACACAAAGATTAGTGGGAAAGTGGGTTGTGCAGAGGACACAGAGAGGCTGCAAAGAGATTTAGATAGGTTAAGTGAATGGGCTAAGGTTTGGCAGATGGAATACAATGTCGGAAAGTGTGAGGTCATCCACCTTGGGAAAAAACATTAAAAGGGAATATTATTTGAATGGGGAGACATTACAACATGCTGAGGTGCAGAGGGACCTGGGGGTCCTTGTGCATGAATCCCAAAAAGTTAGTTTGCAGGTGCAGCAGGTAATCAGGAAGGCGAATGGAATGTTGGCCTTCATTGCGAGAGGGATGGAGTACAAAAGCAGGGAGGTCCTGCTGCAACTGTATAGGGTATTGGTAAGGCCGCACCTGGAGTACAGCGTGTAGTTTTGGTCACCTTACTTAAGGAAGGATATACTGGCTTTGGAGGGAGTACAGAGACGATTCACTGGGCTGATTCCGGAGATGAGGGGGTTACCTTATGATGATAGATTGAGTAGACTGGGTCTTTACTCGTTGGAGTTCAGAAGGATGAGGGGTGATCTTATAGAAACATTTAAAATAATGAAAGGGATGGACAAGATAGAGGCGGAGAGGTTGTTTCCACTGGTCGGGGAGACTAGAACTAGGGGGCACTGCCTCAAAATACGGGGGAGCCAATTTAAAACCGAGTTGAGAAGGAATTTCTTCTCCCAGAGAGTTGTGAATCTGTGGAATTCTCTGCCCAAGGAAGCAGTTGAGGCTCGATCATTGAATGTATTCAAGTCACAGATCGATAGATTTTTAACCAATAAGGGAATTAAGGGTTACGGGGAGCGGGCGGGTAAGTGGAGCTGAGTCCACGGGCCAGATCAGCCATGATCTTATTGAATGGCGGAGCAGGCTTGAGGAGCTAGATGGCCGACTCCTGTTCCGAATTCTTATGTTCTTATGTTCTTACAAGACAGAACCAAAGTATTTGTTCAACTGGTCTGCCATTTCTTTGTTCCCCATTATAAATTCATCTGAATCTGGCTGCAAGGGACCTACGTTTGTCTTCACTAATCTTTTTCTCTTCACATATCTATAGAAGCTTTTACAGTCAGTTTTTATGTTCCCTGCAAGCTTCCTCTCATACTCTATTTTCCCCCTCCTAATTAAATCCTTTGTCCTCCTCTGCTGAATTCTAAATTTCTACCAGTCCTCAGGTTTGCTGCTTTTTCTGGCCAATTTATATGCCTCTTCCTTGGATTTAACACTATCCTTAATTTCACTTGTTAGCCACGGTTGAGCCACCTTCCCCGTTTTACTTTTACTCCAGACAGGGATGTACAATTGTTGAAGTTCATCCATGTGATCTTTAAATGTTTGCCATTGCCTATCCACCAACAACCCTTTCAGTGTCACTCGCCTGTCTATTCTAGCCAATTCACGTCTCATACCATCGAAGTTACCTTTACTTAAGTTCAGGACACGAGTCTCTGAATTAACTGTATCACTCTCCATCTTAATAAAGAATTCTACCATATTATGGTCACTCTTCCCCAAGGGGCCTCGCACAACAAGATTGTGTTGTGCGGTGGTGCGGGGGTGAGGTGTGGTGATTTTTACAGTTATAATTATGACTTCACACAAATGGTCTGGTTAAATGGTTTTTATTTAACATAACCTTGTTGTGCATTGTCTCAGCTAGCTGCACCATTACACACTGGTGATTCCTTAACATGAAAGGCTACAATTACACTGAACTTGAATCAAATTAAATTTTAACTGTTGCCAAGGTGATGCACACCATTGATGCATGACCTGCACACCCAGCAGTGTTGCAGCTTTGTAAATAACAACAACGTTCTTTCAACATTGCGTAGATGAATACGTGGCTTGAGCAGTGGTGCAGGAGGGAGGGATTCAAATTCATGGGGCATTGGAACCGGTTCTGGGGGAGGTGGAACCTGTACAAACCGGACGGTCTGCACCTGGGCAGGACTGGAACCAATGTCCTAGGGGGAGTGTTTGCTAGTGCTGTTGGGGAGAAGTTAAACTAATGTGGCAGGGGAATGGGAACCAATGCAGGGAGACAGAGGGAGACAAAAAGGAGGCAAAAGCAAAAGCAAAAGACAGAAAGGAGATGAGGAAAAGTGGAGGGCAGAGAAACCCAAGGCAAAGAACAAAAAGGGTCACTGTACAGCAAAATTCTAAAAGGACAAAGGGTGTTAAAAAAACAAACCTGAAGGCTTTGTGTCTTAATGCAAGGAGTATCCGCAATAAGGTGGATGAATTAACTGTGCAAATAGATGTTAACAAATATGATGTGATTGGGATTACGGAGACGTGGCTCCAGGATGATCAGGGCTGGGAACTCAACATCCAGGGGTATTCAACATTCAGGAAGGATAGAATAAAAGGAAAAGGAGATGGGGTAGCATTGCTGGTTAAAGAGGAGATTAATGCAATAGTTAGGAAGGACATTAGCTTGGATGATGTGGAATCTATATGGGTAGAGCTGCAGAACACTAAAGGGCAAAAAACGTTAGTGGGAGTTGTGTACAGACCTCCAAACAGTAGTAGTGATGTTGGGGAGGGTATCAAACAGGAAATTTGGGGTGCATGCAATAAAGGTGCAGCAGTTATAATGGGTGACTTTAATATGCACATAGATTGGACGAGCCAAACTGGAAGCAATACGGTGGAGGAGGATTTCCTGGAGTGCATATGGGATGATTTTCGAGACCAATATGTCGAGGAACCAACTAGGGGGGAGGCCATCTTAGACTGGGTGTTGTGTAATGAGAGAGGATTAATTAGCAATCTCATTGTGCGAGGCCCCTTGGGGAAGAGTGACCATAATATGGTGGAATTCTGCATTAGGATGGAGAATGAAACAGTTAATTCAGAGACCATGGTCCAGAACTTAAAGAAGGGTAACTTTGAAGGTATGAGGCGTGAATTGGCTAGGATAGATTGGCGAATGATACTGAAGGGGTTGACTGTGGATGGGCAATGGCAGACATTTAGAGACCGCATGGATGAACTACAACAATTGTACATTCCTGTCTGGCGTAAAAATAAAAAAGGGAAGGTGGCTCAACCGTGGCTATCAAGGGAAATCAGGGATAGTATTAAAGCCAAGGAAGTGGCATACAAATTGGCCAGAAATAGCAGCGAACCCGGGGACTGGGAGAAATTTAGAACTCAGCAGAGGAGGGCAAAGGGTTTGATTAGGGCAGGGAAAATGGAGTACGAGAAGAAGCTTGCAGGGAACATTAAGGCGGATTGCAAAAGTTTCTATAGGTATGTAAAGAGAAAAAGGTTAGTAAAGACAAACATAGGTCCCCTGCAGTCAGAATCAGGGGAAGTCATAACGGGGAACAAAGAAATGGCAGACCAATTGAACAAGTACTTTGGTTCGGTATTCACTAAGGAGGACACCAACAACCTTCCGGATATAAAAGTGGTCAGAGGGTCTAGTAAGGAGGAGGAACTGAGGGAAATCCTTATTAGTCGGGAAATTGTGTTGGGGAAATTGATGGGATTGAAGGCCGATAAATCCCCAGGGCCTGATGGACTGCATCCCAGAGTACTTAAGGAGGTGGCCTTGGAAATAGTGGATGCATTGACAGTCATTTTCCAACATTCCATTGACTCTGGATCAGTTCCTATGGAGTGGAGGGTAGCCAATGTAACCCCACTTTTTAGAAAAAGGAGGGAGAGAGAAAACAGGGAATTATAGACCGGTCAGCCTGACCTCAGTAGTGGGTAAAATGTAGGAATCAATTATTAAGGATGTCATAGCAGTGCATTTGGAAAATAGGTCCAAGTCAGCATGGATTTGTGAAAGGTAAATCATGCTTGACAAACCTTCTGGAATTTTTTGAGGATGTTTCCAGTAAAATGGACAAGGGAGAACCAGTTGATGTGGTATATTTGGACTTTCAGAAGGCTTTCGACAAGGTCCCACACAAGAGATTAATGTGCAAAGTTAAAGCACATGGGATTAGGGGTAGTGTGCTGACATGGATTGAGAACTGGTTGTCAGACAGGAAGCAAAGAGTAGGAGTAAATGGGTACTTTTCAGAATGGCAGGCAGTGACTAGTGGGGTACCGCAAGGTTCTGTGCTGGGGCCCCAGCTGTTTACATTGTACATTAATGATTTAGACGAGGGGATTAAATGTAGTATCTCCAAATTTGCGGATGACACTAAGTTGGGTGGCAGTGTGAGCTGCGAGGAGGATGCTATGAGACTGCAGAGTGACTTGGATAGGTTAGGTGAATGGGCAAATGCATGGCAGATGAAGTATAATGTGGATAATAATGTGGTGGTAAAAACAGAGAGACAGACTATTATCTGAATGGTGACATATTAGGAAAAGGAGAGGTGCAACGAGACCTGGGTGTCATGGTACATCAGTCATTGAAGGTTGGCATGCAGGTACAGCAGGCGGTTAAGAAAGCAAACGGCATGTTGGCCTTCATAGCGAGGGGATTTGAGTACAGGGGCAGGGAGGCGTTGCTACAGTTGTACAGGGCTTTGGTGAGGCCACACCTGGAGTATTGTGTACAGTTTTGGTCTCCTAACTTGAGGAAGGACATTCTTGCTATTGAGGGAGTGCAGCGAAGATTCACCAGACTGATTCCCGGGATGGTGGGACTGACCTATCAAGAAAGACTGGATCAACTGGGCTTGTATTCACTGGAGTTCAGAAGAATGAGAGGGGACCTCATAGAAACGTTTAAAATTCTGACTGGTTTAGACAGGTTAGATGCAAGAAGAATGTTCCCAATGTTGGGGAAGTCCAGAACCAGGGGTCACAGTCTAAGGATAAGGGGTAAGCCATTTCGGACCGAGATGAGGAGAAACTTCTTCACCCAGAGAGTGGTGAACCTGTGGAATTCTCTACCACAGAAAGTAGTTGAGGCCAATTCACTAAATATATTCAAAAGGGAGTTAGATGAAGTCCTTACTACTCGGGGGATCAAGGGGTATGGCGAGAAAGCAGGAAAGGGGTACTGAAGTTGCATGTTCAGCCATGAACTCATTGAATGGCAGTGCAGGCTAGAAGGGCTGAATGGCCTACTCCTGCATCTATTTTCTATGTTTCTATGTTTCTAAGCAAAGCACTAATTTATGAGCTGCTGATGTAAGAGTCTTGCAGCTATGTAGCCACCACGGGCACTTTCCTGCAGTCTAGAGAGGGGTGCGGGCATGGTTTCATCATGAACCTGATTGTCTGGCTTGTGGTCAGCATCCACTTCCTCGTCCTCCTCTTCCACTCTCTCCTGAGGTGGACCGTCAGTCCCTTCTGGCAATTCTTGTCCCCTCCTAATAGCCACGTTGTGCAGCATGGAGCACACCACCACGAATTGAGCTACCTGCTCAGGGTGGTATTGGAGCTCTCCTCCTGAGTGGTCCAGACATCTAAAGCGCTGCTTAAGCACTCCAATAGTTTTCTCGTTGATATTGTGAGTAACTCTGTGGCTCTCTTTGTATCGCTTCTCGGCTTCAGTGTGAGAGTCATGCAGGGGGTCATCAGCCAGGTGGCAAGGCCATATCCTTTCTCACCAAGCATCCAGCATTGACCTTGTGGTTGACTGGTAAACATGTCAGATACAGTGCTCTCACACAGGATGTAAGCATCGTACATGCTGCCCGGAAATTTGGCATTCACTGCCATAATAATTTGCTGGTGATTGACAACGAGTTGCACATTCAGGGAATGGAATTCCTTGCAGTTCCTAAAAACCTCTGCATCCTGAAAAGGTGCCCGCGTCGCAATGTGCATACAGTCTATTGCTCCCTGCACCTTGGGGAAGTTAGCAATTCGGTAGAATCCTAAAGCCTTCTCTGTCTGAGCCTCCCTGGTCATGAGGAAGCTGATAAAGTCCATCCTGCATGCGTAAAAGGCTTCACTGACCTTTCTAATGCAGCAATGTGTGGCATGCTGAGATATAGCACAAATGTTGCCAGCTGAGGCCTGAAAGGAACCCGATGCGTAGAATGCAAGTGCCGCGATCACCTTGACCTCGACGAATAGTGCAGTCCTGATGGTGCTGGTAGGCTGCAGATTTTCCCTGATGAGCTGGCACATCTCACTGCTAACCTCTTTGTGGAAGCGCTGTCTCCGAAGGCAGGTGTAATCAGAAAAGTTGAGGTAAGACCATTTCTCCCTGTAAGGTCTGGTCCTCCTCATCAGTCTGGCACGTCTTAGATTGGGCACATAATGCTGTCGAATATATCTTCTGCCATCTCTAGTCTGTAGCATGTGTGTATTCATCAAGACAGGCTGCGAAATGACAGGCTCCATTCCAATAACTCTCAGTATTACACCGATTGTTCACAAACAATAAATGTCTCCACTAAGACACCTAAAGTAAATTCCAATCGTCCATAGTATGATCAGATGTTTGTTCAGATGTTCACATCAACTTAAAAGACCTCCAGGGTACATCCAACTGCCCCGAAGTTGAAGCAGAGCAGCCTTTTCAATGAAGTGACCTGCAATTTAGAAAATGGCGTCCATAGCGCTGTGATTAGCTCAGGTGAGACCAACTTTTTCACAGCGATTTTTTCGGCGAGCGATATTGTCGGCGAGATGTGTGCAAGGTGCTAAAAGTAACGCTTGGTGATTTTCTGCGCTTTACTTACAGCAAGTATGATCTTTACGACAAAAAACAGTGGCCAGGCGGTATTATTAAATCTCGGCGTTCATTACGTGCCAAAAGTAACGCTGGGCGATACTATGGTGTTGGTTTCACCTACTCTGATCTTTCTGCCCCAGAAAAGTGGGAGGGCGATATTATTTTTTATCAGCGTTACGTACAAGCCGAAAGTAACGCTTGGCAATAAGTGACCAAGAAATGGGCGTTAGTTTCCATTTTGTGGCTAAATGGGCGATATATGGGCATTATACCTAATTTCAGCATTAAAATAGATGGTATGCATGCAAACATAATGGAAAATCTAGCCCAAGGAGTTATATTTTGCCCTGTAGACTCTGTGTACAAATTGGGGACATCCAGGTCCATCATCACAGTCAGTCAAACGGATCATCACAAACAAAGTATCGATCCAAACATATTGGAAACTGCAGCTCAGCGGGGGTATTATTCATAAAATGGATATAAGTATACGAGCTTGAAGCAGCTCAGAAGCGAAGTACGGAAGCAAACAGGAAGGAACAAAACTGAAGAGAATGACAAGAAGAGGGAACGACCACAAACCTACAATCTACGATTACAGCTACAAACTGAATGGGTGATTGTATGTTTTCAGTCAATTCTCTCAGAAGTCTAGTTCTGTAGTTTTTAGTTCGTTTTTGCATAATAAAACTGACACCGGGTTAAGCCTAAACTTTGTGTCACATGTTGTCCTTTTTCCTATAATTCCCGACATCTACAAATCAAGGTAGAGTGTAAAACAAAGACCCTGCAGCACTGATCTCATATTTTATTAACAGAACTACCCCAGCTCCTTTTCCTTTCTGCCTGTCCTTCCGAAATGGCAAATACCCCTGAATATTCAGTTCCCAGCCTTGGTCACCTTGCAACCACATCTCTGTAATGGCAATCAGATCATACCCACTTATATCTATTTGTGCCATCAACTCATCCATCTTGTTATGAATGCTGTGTGCATTCAGAAAAGTACCTGTTAATTTTGTCTTTTTACCATTTTTCCCTACTCTGACCTCACTTTCTGATGCACTTTTATGTTTCTAGATTCTGTCCCTTCCTGTCACACTCTGGTTATCATTCCCCCTGTCGCGATACTGAACTATTGCCTTCTTTCTTTTTGACTTTTTAAATATCCATTCACCTGATCCCTCTCCCCCACATTCTAAGTTAAAGCCCTATATACAGCTCTAGTTATTCGATTTACCAGGACACTGGTCCCAGCCTGGTTCAAGTAAAGCCCATCCTGACGGAATAGCTACCTCTTATCCCAGTACTGGCGCCAGTGCCCCATGAATTCATCATAGGCAATCCCTTGAAATCGAGGAAGACTTGCTTACACTCTAAAAGTGAAGTCTCAGGTGACTGTACAGTCCAATATGGGAATTACAGATTCTGTCACAGGTGGGACAGACAGTCATTGAAGGAAAGGGTGGGTGGGGAGTCTGGTTTGCCGCATGCTCCTTCCGCTGCCTGAGCTTGTTTTCTGCACGCTCTCGGCGACGAGACTCGAGGCGCTCAGCGCCCTCCCAGATGCTCTTCCTCCACTTAGGGCGGTCTTTGGCCAGGGATTCCCAGGTGTCGGTGGGGATGTTGCACTTTATCAAGGAGGCTTTAAGGGTGTCCTTGAAATGTATCCTCCGTCCACCTAGGGCTCGCTTGCCATTTAGGAGTTCCAAGTAGAGCGCTTGCTATGGGAGTCTTATGTCGGGCATGTGGACAATATGGCCCACCCAACGGAACTGGTCGAGTGTGGTCAGTGCTTCGATGCTGGGGATCTTGGGCTGATTGAGAACACTGACGTTGGTGCGTCTATCCTCCCAGGGGATTTGCAGGATCTTGCAGAGGCATCGTTGGTGGTATTTCTCCAGCGATTTGAGGTGTCTGCTGTATATGGTCCACATCTCTGCGTCATACAAGAGGCCGGGTATCACTATAGCCCTGTAGAGCATGAGCTTGGTGGCAGATTTGAGGACCTGATCTTCGAACACTCTCTTCCTCAGGCGACCAAAGCTGCGCTGGTGCACTGGAGGTGGTGTTGGACATCATCGTCAATGTCTGCCCTTGCTGATAGTAGGCTCCCGAAGTATGGAAAGTTGTCCATGTTGTCCAAGGCGGCACTGTCGATTTTGATGACCGAGGGTCAGTGCTGTGTGGTGGGATCAGGTTGGTGGAGGACCTTTGTCTTATGGATGTTTAGTGTAAGGACCGTGCTTTCGTACGCCTCGGTAAAGATGTTGACGATAACTTGGAGTTCAACCTCTGAATGTGCGCAGACGCAAGCATCGTCCGCATACTGTAGTTCAATGACAGAGAATGGGACGGTCTTGGATCTAGTCTGGAGGCGGCAAATCTTGAACAGGTTCCCACTAGTTTTCTAGTTTACTTCCACTCCAGAGGGGAGCTTATTGAGCGTGAGATGGAGCATTGCAGCGAGGACGATCGAGAAGAGGGTTGGCGCAATGACACAGCCCTGCTTGATCCCGGTCCAGACGTGGATTGTGTCTGTGGTGGATCCGTTGGTCAGGATCACCACTTGCATATCATCGTGGAGCAGGCGGAGGATGGTGACAAACTTTTGGGGGCAGCAGATACGGAAGTTGACGCTCCATAGTCCCTCACGGTTAACAGTTCAAAGGCCTTTGTGAGGTCAAAGAAGGTCATGTACAAGGGTTGATGCAGTTCCCTGCATTTCTCTTGCAGCTGTCGCACCGTGAAGATCAAGTCCATTGTACCCCGTAGCAGATGGAATCCGCACTGTGACTCATGGAGGAGTTCCTCAGCCACAGGGAGAAGAAGGTTAAGGAGGATTCTAGCGATGATTTTCCCAGTGGCCGACAACAAAGAGATTCCTCTGTAGTTGCCGCAGTCGGACTTGTCCCCTTTTTTAAAGATGATCACAGGCATGCTCTCCTCCTTCCAGATGAGAGAGATGAGGTCATGCATTCGAGCGAATAGTGCCTCTCCACCATACTTTAGTGCCTCAGCAGGGATTCCATCTGCTCCTGATGCCTTGTTGTTTTGAGCTGATGGATGGCCTTTTCTACCTTGTGCAGGGCTGGGGTTTTTCTGAGATGGTGGCGGGTAGCATGCTGTGGGATAGAGTCGAGGACACTCGTCTCAAAGGCCGAGTCTCGATTAAGGAGAACTTCAAAGTGCTTCTTCCAACGGGTCCTGACTTTTTGACCTTTCAAATATCCGCTCACCTGATCCCTCTCCTGCACTATCTAGTTTAAAGCCCTATCTACAGCCCTAGTTATTTGATTTACCAGGACACTGGTCCCAGACTAGTTCAAGTGAAGCTTGTCCCGACGGAACAGCTACCTCTTATCCCAGTACTGGTGCCAGTGCCCCATGAATTAAAACCGGTTTCTCCCACACCAATCTTTGAGCCACGCGTTCATCTCTCTGATCTTATTTACCCTGTGCAAATTTGCTTGTGGCTCAAAGATTATTACCTTTGTGGTTCTGCTTTTTAAGTTAGCCCCTAGCTGCTCATACTCCCTCAGCAGAACCTCTTTTTTTATCCTACCTATGTCGTTGGTACCTACGTGGACCACTACAACTGGAGCTTTCCCTTCCCTCTTCAAGTTCCTCTCCAGCCAAGAGGAGATGTCCTTAAACCTGGCACCGGGCAGGCAACACAGCCTTCGAGACTCACGCTCTCGGCTGCAGAGAACAGTATCTATCCCCCTAACAATACTGTCCCCTATCACTCCAACATTTCTTTTTACTCCCCCAACTTGAATGGCCCCCTTTACCAGGGTGCTGTGGTCAGTTTGCTCATCCTCCCTGCAGTCCCTGCCCTCGTCCACACAGGGAGTAAGGACCTCGTAACTGTTAGACATTAATAGTGTGTTATCCTTTTCTGTCGATGAATGTTGCTGGTCTGCAGCTGCGGAACAATCACCTAGTTTTCCTCTTGGACCTGCTTGTGCCTGCACTGCCATGCAAGGCAGCACAATTTTAGACCCCAAATGCTCGGCTGTAACCTATTAAATGAGAGGTAAGTGGAAGAACTAGAAGAAGCTTTAGTGAATTCTTCCATAGGCTTATAGTTTGAAAGAAGAGGAATGTAACAAATGTAATCTTTTTTCCAGAAAGTACATATGATTCTGGGTAGCAAAGTTCAGCAAGCTTAATGTCAACAGTGGGGAAATTCTACTCCATTTATAAGTGATGAAATCAGAACCGTTTGTTGAGCCAAAAGGTAATAAGTCAAAGTCAATATGGGTTCAGGAAAGGGAGTTCACAGCTGATAAACTTTGTGGATGATAGTAATGCTGTTCAAAATCATATAACCTGACTTTCAAAAAATGTTTTAAACGTCAGTACAAATGTAATAGCTCAAAGGACCCAGGGGCAAATATCAAATTGGATAGAAAATTGTTTTGAGAAGCGAACGCAAAGGGTAAGGAGATCTTATCAAATTGGAATCGGTTAACTGAGTTTCGCAAAGGTCAGTCAAGGAGCCTTTGTTAATCATAAACGTTCTGGCCCAGATTTTGTGGTGTTAATGATGGTAATGAGGCATTGGAACCATTTCTGGGGGAGGTGGGACCTGTACAAGTCAGAAGGGTTGTACCTCAACAGAGCTGGGCCCAGTATCCTCACGGGAGAGTTTTTTAGTGCTATTGTGGAGGGTTTAAACTAGCTTGGCAGGGGGATGGGAACCGGAGAATAGGTTCAGTGAGGAGAGAAACAAAGCTAGAATTGTGCAGCAGAAAAGTAGAAAGTGAATTTGGAAGGCAGAGGAAACAAGTGCTGGAAAATAGACAAGGGAGTTTGGCAATACTAAATGGTATATACTTCAATGTAAGGAATATAGGGAATAAGGCAGATGAGCTGAGAGCACAGATAGACACCTGGGAGTATGATATTATAGCTAGTACTGAGACATGGCTAAAAGAAGGACAGGTATGGCAGCTCAACATCCCTGGTTACAGGATTTTCAGGCGGGATAGAGAGGGGGTAAAAAAGAAGTGGGGGTCACAGTATTAATTAAAGAAACAATTACAGCTGTGAGAAGGGATGATATGTTCGAGGGATCATCAAACGAGCCATATGGGTTGAATTGAAGAACAAAAAAGGGGTGATCACACTACTGGGAGTATACTATTGACCCCCAAACAGTCAGAGGGACTTAGAAGAACAAATATGTGGGCAAATTGCTGCGAAGTGCAAAAACTAGAGAGCTGTAATAGTGGAAAATTTAAACTACCCTAATATTAACTGGGGGAAAAAAATCAGTGTAAATGGTACAGAGAGAGTGGAATTCCTAAAATGCATTCAGGAGAAGTTCTGTAGCCAGTATGTAACAATCCCAACAGAGGAGGGGGCAGTTCTGGACTTGGTTTGGAGGAAGGAAGAGGGGCAGATGGAAGGCATATCAGTGGGAAAGCATTTTGGTGCTAGTGATCGTAATTCAGTAAGATTTAGGGTAATTATGGAAAGGGAAAAAGCCAATTTCGCTGAGCTGAGATGGGATTTGCCCGAAGTGGACTGGAAATGGCTATTTGATGGCAAATCAGTATCGGAGCAGTGGGAAGCATTGAAGGAGGAGATCCTGAGGGTACAGAGCAAGTATGTTGCCTTAAAAAAAAAGGGTGGGGCTAACAAATCTAGAGCCCCCTGGATGTCAAGGGACATACAGAGTAAGATAAAGAAAAAAAGGAAAGCTTATGACAGATACCGAGAACTTAATACTGCAGAAACTCTAGACGAGTATAAGAAATGCAAAGGTGAAATTAAAAAAGATATCAGGAAAGCAAAGAGAGAGCATGAAAGAACGTTGGCAAGTAAAATCAGGTGAAAACGCAAAAATGTTTTATAAATACTGTTATATATGGAGAAAGAGTCAGACTGAACACTGTGAGCTCAAAGTAAAGTGTGACCGTAGTCTTTTATTGCAGGTCTCAGAGTGCCTCTCCAACCTGTGAGGCCTCCTTAAATACCTATGCTCCCAAGGGATTATGGGATCCCTTGAGACTCCAGGAGATGAGCCCTCTGGTGGCTGTATAGAGTAAATAGAAGTTTACATTTATAACAACACGCCCCACCAAAGTCAACAGTGTAACTATTTACAAGGTGAGTCGATCTGGGGCCCTTCTTGCCCTGGTTGATCACCTCGGTGTGAAAGCTGGTATTGGTGAATCAACTGTTGGGCCCTCGCTGGGCTGCTGTGCAGCTGGCCTTGCTGGGCTGCCTGGTGTAGTGGGTCCTGCTGGGCTGCTGTGGATGATGGGTTCTGCTTCATGGCCAACCGCATGCCGGTTGCCACTGATGTGTATGTTGGGGGGTCAAAGAAGTTAGGTCCAAAGTGGGTTGCTCAGGATAGTCCGTGAATCTGAGTTTGATTTGGTCCAAGTGTTTGTGGTGAATGAGTCCATTTGAAAGTTTGACCCGAAACACCCTGCTTCCCTCTTTGGCCATGAAAGTGCCGGGAAGCCACTTGGGACCTTGTCCATAATTCAATACAAATACAAGATAATGGATTTCAATCTCATGTGACACATTTGAACTATCATGGTATGTACTTTGTTGAAGCCGCCTGCTCTCTACCTGTTCATGTAGATCAGGGTGAACTAACGAGAGCCTTGTCTTAAGTGTTCTTTTTATGATCAGTTCAGCAGATGGCATACCAATGAGTGAGTGGGGTCTCGTGTGGTAGCTAAGCAGGACTCGGGATAGGCGAGTCTGCAGTGAGCCTTCCATTACCCTCTTCAAGCCCTGCTTGATGGTTTGCACTGCTCTCTCTGCCTGACCATTGGACGCTGGTTTAAATGGGGCAGATGTGACATGTTTGATCCCGTTGTGGGTCATGAATTCTTTGAACTCAGCACTGGTAAAACATGGCCCGTTGTCGCTCACCAAGACATCGGGTATGCTGTGTGTGGCAAACATGGCCGGTAGACTTTCAGTGGTGGCAGCGGACGTGCTAGCCGACATTATATCATACTCAATCCATTTGGAGTACGCATCTACAACCATAAGAAACATTTTACCCAAGAACGGACTTGCATAGTCCACATGGACCCTAGACCATGGTTTGGAGGGCCAAGACCACAAACTTAGCGGCGCCTGCCTGGGTGCATTGCTTAACTGCAAGCATGTATTACATCTGTGCATGCAGGACTCTAAGTCCGCATCGATACCGGGCCACCACACGTGGGATCTGGCTATCATTTTCATCATTACGATACCTGGGTGGGTGCTGTGAAGGTCACAGATGAAGGTGTCTCTGCCCTTCTTGGGAACCATTACTCGATTGCCCCACAGAAGGCAGTCTGCCTGTATAGACATTTCATCTTTGCGCCGCTGATACGGCTTTATCTCTCCCTGCATTTCAACCAGCGACGCTGGGCCAGCTCCCGTGAAGCATACAGTTTTTGACTAGGGACAATAAGGGGTCCTGGCTCGTCCAGGTTTTGATCTGCCGGGCAGTGACAGGTGATTGATCACTCTGAAATGCTTCCATAATCAAGGCTAGATCTGCGCCATTTCCACCCCCGTGGTGGGCAATGACAGCCTACTGAGAGCATCGGCGCAGTTTTCTGTGCCTGGCTTGTGGCGGATGGCATAGTTGTATGTGGACAATGTGAGCGCCCATCTCTGGATGCGGGCTGATGCATTCGTATTTATCCCCTTACTCTTGGAAAATAGGGATGAATGGCTTATGATCAGTTTCGAAGTCGAATTTTAGCCCAAGCAGACATTGATGCATTTTCTGTATCCCATAGACACATGATAATGCTTCTTTTTCAATCATGCTGTAGGCTCTCTCAGCCTTTGTCAGACTCCTGGATGCATAAGCAACCGGTTGCAATTTCCCCAAATCATTAGCTTGTTGCAATACACACACGACACCATATGACAACGCATCACATGCTAGTACCAAACGCTTAAATGGATCATACAACACAAGCAATTTGTTTGAACAGAACAATTTTCTCACTTTTACAAAGGCATTTTCTTGGCTTTTGCCCCATGCCCATTCGTCCCTTTTATACCGTAAGACGTGCAGTGGTGCTAACAGTGTGCTGAGACCCGGTAAGAAGTTACCAAAGTAGTTCAGGAGTCCGAGAAACGACCGCAGCTCCATCACGTTCTGCGGCCTCAGTGCATTCTCGATTGCCTCCGTCTTCGAATCGGTGGGCCTGATGCCGTCCGCCACAATCCTCTTCCCCAGGAACTCCACTTCGGGCACCAGGAAAACGCACTTCGAGCGTGTTAACCTGAGCCCCACGTGGTTGAGTCGAGTAAGAACCGCCTCCAGGTTCTGCAGATGCTCGACCTGTAACCAAGATGTTGTCCTGGAAGAACACGGTGGGCGGGACCGACTTCAGTAAGTTTTCCATGTTTCTCTGGAATATCGTCGCCGCTGATCAAATTCCAAATGGGCATCTGTTATAAATGAAAAGACCTTTGTGCGTGTTCTTAGTTTCGTGCGAATTGGAGTTAAGACTGGCCTTGAGGCCTTGCTGCACCACAGTTTCTCAAAAGTCTTTTTGCCCATGATGGACTGGCTCGCACCCGTGTCCAGCTCCATTGATACCAGGAGTCCATTTAGTTCAACATTCAGCATTATCGGGGTACAATTTGTGGTGAATGTGTGCACCCCATGTACCTCTGCCTTCTCGGTCTGAGGCTCTGGTCCATCGTGATCCTCCGTGGATCTGTCCTCATTTGCAACATGGTGGTTTGCAGGTTTAACAGGATTTGCAGCTCGCCTGCACATACGTTGGAGGTGTCTCATTGTTCCACAGCCCTTGCAAATGTACCGTTTTAATTGACATGAATGGAAACGATGATCACCCCCGCAGCACCAACAACGTGTTAATGGCCTTGCATTCATCACCCTTGATGGTGGACTCTGAGATATCTGCGGTCGTGCAGCTGCAGGCATGTGTGACCTGCCCTGTACGTTGCGATTTGAAAACAATATCACTTTGTTCACAGTATTTGTAGCAGCACTTGTGTGCTGAGAGATTTATTTTGTATTGTCACTGGTGGCAATGAACACCTGGGCTATCGCTATGGCCTTACTCAAGGTTGGGGTGTCTATGGTCAAAAGTTTGCGAAGTATGGTTTCGTGGCCAATGCCAAGTACGAAAAAGTCTCTGAGCTCCAAATGTCCTTCAAATTCGCAATGTCCTGCAGGCGTCTTAGCTCGATAACATAACTCGGCACTTCCTGGCCTTCAGACCTTTTGGAGATGTTGAACCGGTACCTCGCCATCAGAACGCTTTCCTTCAGTTTCAAATGCTCTCGAACCAGTGCGCACAAATCATCATAAGATTTTTCTGTGGGTTTTGCTGTAGTAAGCAAATTTTTCATGAGGCATACATTGGTGCCCCACAGACAGTGAGGTGGATCGCCCTTTGTTTGGCAGTGTTCTCTTCCCCATCTAGCTCGTTGGCTACGAAGTATTGGTTGAGCTGCTCCACAAAAGTTTCCCAATCATCTCCCTCCGAGAATTTCTCCAGGATGCCCACTGTTCTCTGCATCTTTGGGTTTGCTATCTGTATCTCGTCGCCAGTTGTTATGTATGGAGAAAGAATCAGACTGAACACTGTAAGCTCAAAGTAAAGTGGACCTTAGTCTTTTATTGCAGGTCTCCAGAGTGCCTCTCCAACCTGTGAGGCCTCCTTAAACACCTATGCTCCCAAGGGATTATGGAATCCCTTGGGACTCCAGGGGATGAGCCCTCTGGTGGCTGTACAGAATAAATACAAGTTTATATATATAACAAATACATTAAGAGGAAGAGGATAACTACAGAAAGAGTGGAGCCTATTAGAGACTATAAAGGAAATCTGTGTGTGGTGGCAGAAGACATGGGTATGATTCTTAATGTATACTTTGCATCTGTTTTCACAAAAGAGAGGGGTGATGCAGACTTTGCAATGAAGGAGGAGGACTGTGAAATATTAGATGTGATAAGCATAGTGAGAGAGAATGTATTAAGGGGCTTTGCAGCTTTGAAAGTTGATAAATCCCCAGGCCCGGATGAAATGTATACTAGGTTTTTAAGAGAAGCAAAAGAGGAAATAGGAGGGGCTCTGACCATCATTTTCCAATTCGCTCTGGCTACAGGTGCGGTGCCAGAGGACTGGAGGACTGCTAAAGTTGTACCTTTGTTTAAAAAGTGAGAAAGGGATAGAACGAGTAATTACAGGCCAGTCAGCCTAATTTCAGTGGTGGGAAAATTATTGGAAAAATCCTGAGGGACAGGATAAATCTTCATTTGGAAATTCATGGATTAATCAAGGAAAGTCAGCATGGATTTGTCAAGGGAAGGTCGTGTCTGACTAACTTGATTGGAATTTTTTGAGGAGGTAACCAGGAGGGTCAATGAGAGCAGTGCGTATGATGTAGTGTATATGGATTTTAGCAAAGCTTTTGATAAACTCCCACATGGCGGACTGGTCATGAAAGTAACAGCCCATGGAATCCAGGGCAAAGTGGCAAGTTGGATCCAAAATTAGCTCAGAGGCAGGAAGCATGGGTGGATTTGTGACTGGAAGGCTGTATCCAGTGTGGTTCCGCAGGGCTCAGTGCTGGGTCCCTGCGTTTTGCTGTATATCAATGACTTGGACTTGAATGTTAGAGGTATGATTAAGAAGTTTGTAGATGATACTAAAATAGGCTGTGTGGTTGATAATGAAGAAGAAAGCTATGGACTGCAGGAAGATATCAATGTACTGGCCAGGTGGGCAGAACAGTGGCAAATGGAATTCAATCCGGATAAGTATGAGATAATGCATCTGGAGAGAGCTAACAAGGCAAAAGAATACAAATGGTACGACACTGAAAATTGTCGAGGAACAAAGGGACCTTGGAGTGCAGGTCCACAAATCTCTAGGTAGCAGGGCAGGTAGATAGGATGGTTAAGAAGGTATATGGAATACTTGCCTTTATAAGTCGAGGCATGGAATACAAGAGCAACGAGGTCATGCTCGAACTGTATAAAACACTGGTTAGGTCGCAGCTGGAGTACTGTGTGCAGTTCTGGTCACCACATTACAGGAAAGATGTGATTGCACTGGAAAAGGAGCAGAAGAGATTTACAAGAATGTTGCCTGGACTGGAAAATTTTGGCTATGAGGAAAGATTGGAGATACTGGGTCTGTTTTCTTTGGAACAGAGGAGGCTGAGAGGAGACCTGATTGAGGTGTATAAAGTTATGAGGGGCCTGGAGAGAGTGGATAGGAAGGACTTGTTTCCCTTGGCAGTGGGGTCAACAACTAGGAGGCATAGATTTAAAGTAATTGGGGGAAGGTTTAGAGGAGATATGAGCGAAAATGTCTTTACCCAGAGGATAATTAGGGTCTAGAACTCATTGCTTGAAAGGGTGGTAGATGCAGAAAACTTCACTACATTTAAAAAATACTTTGATCTGCACTTAAAATGCCGTAACCTACCAAGACCAAGAGCTGGAAAGTGGGATTAGGCTGGGTAGCTCTTGGCCGGCCAGCGCAGACACAATGGGCTGAAATGGCTTCCTTCCGTGCTGTAAATTTCTATGATTCTATGATTCAATGAAACTTTCAGCATTCGCATTATTACTCCTCTGAAACTGACCGCAACTTCAGGATTTAGCGCAGGTGCATCTAAACATGGAAATCCAGAAGCTGTGGTCCGTCACTCATTGCTCCGCCACAGGCTACGTTGTGGAACTCCCCATAGCCGGCAATCAGTAAAATCAGTTGAAGTGATGAAAACTTAAGCGATTCTGATTTAAATGCGATGTTAAACGCTCCATTAAAAATTCAGGTCGGGCAATTGGATCCATTTGCAATGGGCATTAAGGCCGGTTTGGAAGAAAAAATGGCGGCCGCCTCACTTCTTCCCCCTTCCGAAGGGTCCCACAGTGGCTGCCATTTTGGGCAGGTCGTCAGTGCTGCTGTTGTCTGCATTTACTGCAGAAATAGAAATGAGGCAGATTGTGATGTCAATGAGCGTGCAGCACTGATTTGGTGCAAAATCTGCCATTTTGGATATCGCCGCTCCATTTAATATTCTCTCCTAATCATGACCAGCTGACCATTCATCAGCAGTAGGCAGGATATCCACCAGTGCTATTTAAGGGGATCATCAACAACTTGCAGTTGGCTTGGTTTTTCATTTCCACTGGCTCTAAGTTTGTGCAAACGGTGGGAGCTTTCTAGAGTTATTTAAAGTTGGTGAGGTGACAGGGAGTGTTGCTGCACGTGGAGAAGACCTTGCTTCTGATTTCAGGGGTTACTGCTCACACGACTTGCTCCCAGTCATGGGGGTCCCATTCGCTCTTGAGTATGATAGCAAGATGGAGCCGAGGCAACGAAGAAGAAGACACGATGCTCACGGAGGGAGGGAGAGGGGTAGCAGGACCCTCAGCAGGAGGCCTTACCCACCTAGGGTCTTCTGAGAGCTCTTCTCCTACCTGCACTTAAGCCAGGAGCAGGACACTCCACTTCACCAAGGAGATGGTCATAAAATTCTGCCACCTCCTGCACCAGACCTGCAACCTCAGAGCAGGGTGATGATGGCGCTGCCAGTGGCCCTCAAGGTCACCTTGACCCTCAATTGTTTCGCTAACAGATCCTTCCAGTCTGGAGCAGGAGACATAGCTAGATCTGGGAGGTCACAGAGGCTCTGTACTCCAGGAGATGAGACTTCATTGTCTTCTCTTCGAACAGAGAGAAGCAGGAGTGTGCATGTGGCTTTGCCAAGGTATTGGACTTAATCATGGTGCAGGGTGCCATCGACTGCACAGATATGGCTTTGCGGGTGCCACATACCAATCCTGAGATGATCTGTCACCACAAAGGCCACCATTCACTAAATGTGCATTTAGTGCGCACCGAATGCCCATTATCCTGGCAGCAGTCATGATGCCTTCATCCTGCACCAGTCTGCTGTGTCAGCAATCTTCTAGCCACCACATCAAACCTGAGGGTGGCGGCTCAGTGACAAGGGCTATCCACTCTGCACCTCCGTAATCCTTGGTAACCCCAACACTCATGGCCAGCACTCATATAATGAGAGCCATGATTCCATGTGGAAGCTCATCGAGCAGACCATCGGGGTGCTCAAGGAATGGTTCTGCTGCCTTGACTGCTTGAGAGGGGCCCTCCAATACATGACAGAGTGGGTTTCCCAATTCATGATAGTCTGCTCCATCTTCCAGAACGTGGTCACCATGAGGGTGCATCCTTGCCACCATGGATTCCTGGACCACCTCAGAAGAGGAGGAGGAGGAAGAAGAGGAAGACGAGGATGAGGTGGAAGTGAGGAGGCAGGTAGCAGAGCCCTATACCGGATGGGCTGTCTGTGACCACCTCATCAGACTCTGATTGCAATGAATGAAACCCCTGATCTCCATTGATCACCACTTTGCCATCTTACAATCCCTCTGTCATGGAACAAGTTAAAATGAGAGCCATCAAAAAACAACCATTCTAAACATCATTTATAAATTTATCAAATCCAAATCAAAATTACGTCAACAAATCACCCTTGCGCATCATCATAGGCAGTCCCTCGGAGTCGAGGATGTCTTGCTTCCACTCTAAAAATGAGTTCTCAGGTGACTGAAGAGTCCAATGCGAGACCTACAGTCTCTGTCACAGGTGGGACAGACAGTGGTTGAAGGAACTGGTGGGTGAGGAGCCTGAGTTGACGCATGTTCCTTCTGCTGTCTACGCTTGGTTTCTGCTTGCTCTCGGCGATGGGACTCGAGGTGTTCAGCACCCTCCTGAATGCTCTTCCTCCACTTTTGGTGGTCATGGGCCAGTGATTCCCAGGTGTCGGTAGGGATGTTGCATTTTATCAAGGAGGCTTTGAGGGGCTCACTTGCTGTGTTGAAGCTCCAAGTAGAGCGCTTGCTTTTGGAGTCTCGTGTCAGGCATGCGGACGATGTGGCCCGCCCAACGGAGCTGATTGGGTGTGGTCAATGCTTCAATGCTGGGGATGTTGACCTGAGCGAGAACGCTGATGTTGGTGTATCTATCCTGCCAATGGATTTGCAGGAGCTTGCGGAGGCAGCGCTGGTGGTACATCTCCAGCGTTTTGAGGTGTCTGCTCTATATAGTCCACATCTCTGAACCGTATAGGAGGGCGGGTATCACTACTGCCCTGTAGATCATAAGCTTGGCTCCAGATTTGACGCCCTGGTCTTCAAACGCTCTCTTTTTCAGTCAACCGAAGGCTGCACTGACACACTGGAGGCAGTGTTGGACCTCATCATTGATGTCTGCCCATGCTGATAATAGGCTCATGAGGTATGAAAAATGGTCCACATTATCCAAGGCTTCGTTGTGGATTTTGATAGTTGGGGGGCAGTGCTGTGTGGTGGGGTCAGGTTGGTAGAGAACCTTTGTCTTATGGATGTTTGACATCAGGCCCATGTTCTCTTACGCCTCGGTGAAGGTGTTGATGATTGCTTGGAGTTTGGCCTCTGAGTGTGCGCAGATCCTTATGCATTCCCTTAATGTCTGTCTTTCATGTTCCTTTTCCTACTCTACTGCTCCTATGAAGTGTTCTGCAGCGGCTGCAGTATGGCTGGTGGAATGCTGCTAACTTTCAATGGGGGAGACTGCAGATGGCCTTTCAGGATTACCTTGAGGAGCTCTGAACATAGAGGGGCTGGCTGTAAACTGCACCACCTCAGCATGGGCGACAGCAGTATGGGCTGGCGGGATGACAGACAACAGCAAGGGCAGTTACGGAGCAGCAGTGGTGGGAGTAAAAATGCTGTCATTCTGACAGCGGATAGCAGGGTCTTGCTCCACGGTGCCTTTGCCACTCCCCCCAGGACGACATCCCACCATCTGTTGGCAGACAGATTGCAGGAGTACTGGGAGACACTGTAAGTCCCTTTCCACATTTGTAAACCCAGCGAAGATGACAGCAGTCTGGGCTTCCACTGCAGCAGTGAGACATTGGGACGTTTCTGCCTGTGCTGCAATGGAAGCTGTGACATCATCCATCACACCCACCATCATAGCTGGGTCCATCAGGTCTCCGATGGAATTGTCCATCATTTCCATCCTGGAAATTACGAGCTCTAAGCTCCACGCAAAGCCCCATGTAATGTTGTAGCCCAACCCTTCCACACTCTTTGACACTAACCATGCTCTCTGGAAGGCTTGCCATTGCACCTAGCATTCTGTGTGCATGACCACCACCCTTCTTCTGAAGGCCGCCACATCGAGGTCATCATCTGAATCCTGTGCAGCAGAACTCATTCGTGAACTCACCATCCAGGGTGCTGGCGCCTGGGCTATCCTTTTCCCCTGGTCTGGCAGAAGCCCACTCATGCCTGATGACTCACCATTTGCACATCCCGTCTCGATACTATCCTCTAAAGTCCACACAGTACCATTATCTGAGCTGGTACCTGGGAGTGTCAGATCGAGTGATAGTGTGTCCTTCACTGTCCTCTTCCATCACTTCAGGGACTGGCTGAAACCAGATTGGAGTTCTTGGGTATCTGAAAAGAGAAAAAGGGTTGGGTTGTGGTGAGGGAAGGAGGGGAAAGCAAGATATCCATCATCATCATCATCATAGGCAGTCCCTCGAAATGAGGATGACTTGCTTCCATGCCAAAAAAAGATGAGTTCAGTTGTTTCAATGAAGGACCTAATATTCCAGGTCCTGAACTACATCCTGAAGGGTGGAAGATGCCTGTGCGTGGATTTTTTTAATGTGTGGTGGCCATTGCACACCAGCCACCACACGGGCTTGACAGAGGCTAGGTCTTGGTCCAGTGGCAAGGCTTATCCAAGACAACTGGAGACCGGCTCTGTTACACGGACCTAGTGCGCTCACATATTGCAGTGCGGGCTGGCCTGTGTTGCCCCTGGGCCCTCGGCTCTTCTGGCCCCGAACTCACGCCTCTCCTGGGCCGCGATCTCGCCGCTCCTGCAGTATCTGCCCACGCTCCTATCACTGACCTGGACTTTGATGACGCCCCTCTTCGCTGCCGTCGCCTTCTTGCAATAGCTCGCGCAGTACCTTGCAGAGGTATGCCGCCATGCTGCCCATGGCCACCGCTCGCTGCTCTTTTTATGGCCCCGACCTACTCCTGAGGAACAAAGGGACCTTGGAGTGCATGTCCACAGATCCATGAAGGTAGCAGGCCAGGTGGATAAGGTAGTTAAGACGGCATGTGGAATACTTGCCTTCAACAGTCGAGGCATAGAATACAAGTGCAGGGAGGTTATGCTTGAACTGTATAAAATTCTCCAGTCCAGGCAACATCCTTGTAAATCTCCTCTGCACCCTCTCTAGTGCGATCACATCTTTCCTGTAATGTGGTGACAAGAAGTGCACACAGTACTCCAGCTGCGGCAAGATATCCATGCTTACACCATCAGCAGCTTGTAAGTGAGGAGAGATTGTGGGATGATGGGGAAGTGAGATGCAAGCAGAAGGATTAGGTATGAGCATACTGTCATCATCAGCAATGCTTTCAACTGCCCCGCTAGCCATGGATTCTTTGACTGCCCATCAACCCGTCTGCTGCTTCTCCATGCAGTTATGAGTGACCTTTGCCTGCGAAAGAAAGGGAAGTGTGTCATTGAGTGTGGTGCAATGTGTTTGGGTGATGTGCGGTTGAATAGCTGTTAGTGTGTGCAAGGTATGAGCTGTGGGTGTGAGTCTTGCAGCAGTGGCAAGAGTGCCTGCCCACACTGCAGTCAGCAACCTGGCTTCACAGCCGTCGCCCTCCTGCAGCAGCACGCGCTGCTCCCTGAAGCGGTATGCCGCCGCACACTGCTCCCTGTAATGGACCCGGCCTGCTGATGGTCTTGCAGGATGGGACCGCGCCGATTTCCGGGCCGGGCCACTGCACGCTGCTCCCTCCAATGGCCCCGGCCTGCTGATGGTCTTGCTGCCACACTGCGATATGTGTGCACGCCAGGTCCGTGCAGCAGAGCCGGACTCCAGTTGTCTTGGGTAATCCTTGCCACTGGACCAAGACCTAGCTCTGTCAAGCCCGTGTGGTAGCTGGTGTGCCACGGCCACCACATGTTAATAAATTCATGCGCAGGCATCTTCCACCCTTCAAGATGTAGTCCAGGATCTGCAATATTAGTTCGGGTTCTGGAACATTGAAACACCTGTAAACTCATCCTTTTTTGGCGTGGAAGCAAGTCATCCTCGCTTCAAGGGACTGCCTATGATGATGGTGGTAAGAGTGTGAGAGTGAAGTGAGGCTATGATTGTAAGATATGAGTGGTGATTGCTAGATATAGTTGGTAGTTGAGTGATGGGGTCTGATATATTGACCAGTGTGTGAGGTTTATGGTGCAGATGATAGGATGCGGCATTTGATGATGTATTCACTCACCTTGACCACTTGTGTGAGCTCATTAGACCTTTTGTGACACTAGATCCAGGTCCTTGGGACAATACACGTCCCACACATGGCTTCAGCAATCTCCTCTGAGAGTTTTCTGCTGTTCTGCCTTGAAGGTCTCCTGCCCCCCACCCCCTGTGGTTAGAGGACCTGATGGCATCTTTGGGACCCCAAGAAGAAGGCTCCAGGACTGCATCAGAAAATCTTGCCCTTTTTCTTAGCTGTTGGGCCATGGTTTTCTACACAATGACAATGAGGTGCTTCTGCAGCAAAGCACCTCTGCTTTAAGTAGTGCAGAGAGCCTAGGCCAAAATCTAATGGCCAGTAGACTGCTAAGCCAATCAGCAACGCATTTAATGCTGAGATCAGCACTGTAATCATTATAATAAGCATGTAGCACAAATTTTGCATGCTGCCTGCACCACTTTGAATGGGTGCGGGCAAACAGCGCTTCATGCTGCCCATTTTAGGGCCTTCTGCAATTTCTGGGCCTTTGCCTTGTTGGAATATGTGTAACTGAGGTTTTAACAGTGTGTTGACTGCTGAACAACTATTCTGACCCTGAAAAACAAATGTTATATTTGTGGAATGTCAATTTTCACCATTATGAAAGTAAACTGGTAGACATTTAAAATAATATATTTTTTTAGGTTTGCTTATGATTTTAAGCTTCTACCTTAACCCCTTGTGTATGTCCCAATCTGTATTTTGCTGTCTGTAAAGTGTTTAAAGAATGAATTAAATCAGTGCCTTTTAATTCCCGGTTTGCTGTCTTTGAGAATTCTTCAATATGTTCGGCTGCTTAAACAGCTTGATGATGTCACTGCTACATTATGCTGGAGATATCCTTTTGACAGCATCACAATCAATTTAACATCGAGAAAGCTTAAGTTGATACTGATGGACAGCAGGAATATAGACAAAAATGGTTAAGCAGGAAGCTTAAAGGTACCACAACAGAAAACCAAATACATTTCAGAAGACTGGAAATTAAATTAATATTCCTGTGTATCTAGATATTATTAAAAGTCTTGCATATGGTGTACACATGCTGGTGCTGATTTTCACTTTTGGGCAGCCAACCGCCAGAGTTCAGCGGCTTTCCTCCCCATCAAAGTGGACAATGAGGCCCGAGCCCCATTGTAAGTTTGTATATCATTTAAATTTCATTGACGAGCTTCAGCCCTCCTCATATGTGATTTTCTCATAGCCCCATCCTGCTGCTCCTCCTGCTGCACCTCTTCCTCCAACCACAGCAGAGTGACCAGGATACATAAACATTCAAAAATAATCAGGTGGTCCATCAATCCTACCCATTCTCATAATGGCTGGAGTATCACGACCAGAGACTTCTTACCCCATGCAGGTCTGTAATCTCCTAACAGAGAAAAAAACAAGGGGGTCAAAATTGGGCTCCTGTGCACCTGCCGTTAGCACCTCCAAATGTTTTTTTGCCGGGGGCGGGGGTGAGCGGGGGCGCGACCGGCTCCTGCAAAATTGCATGGGAGTTAGCAGAGGTACAAAACCAGCAGCACCCCTCTCCTGCCTCCAGCGATAATGACGTCATCGACATACGCAGCACCCCGTTTGCGCTTCGCAGCGGCCTGTTTTCGCCCGACATTGCGCTCCACTTCCTCTTGGGGACAGTAACCCCAATTTTGCTGCTGGGGCGGGACTTCTGTGCCAGCCAGGCACAGGAATTCCCACCTTACCTCAGTTACCGCCCCCAATCAGGCCATACCAAATTTCGACGCCTTGGCTAATAAGGGAAAAATTACTCAGAAAAATTCCTCACCGACCCCCTCATGCAATCAAAGCCAGTCCAGGTGATGAGATGGACCATGTGTTTCCTGTAAATCCATTTACCTTCTATGTGATGTGATCTCTTCCCCAGTCAAGAACTGGTCCAATAACACAGGAACACAAGAAATAGGAGCAGGAGTAGGCCATTTGGTCCCTCGAGCCTGTTCCGCCATTTAATAAGATCATGGCTGATCTGATCATGGACTCAGCTCCACTTTCCTGCCCGCTCCCCATAACCCTTTATTCCCTTACCGTTTAAGAAACTGTCTATTTCTGTCTTAAATTTATTCAGTCCCAGCTTCCACAGCTCTCTGGGGCAGAGAATTCCACAGATTTACAACCTTCTGAGAGAAGAAATTCCTCCTCATCTCAATTTTAAATGGGCGGACCCTTATTCTGAGACCAGGCCCCATAGTTTTAGTTTCCCCTATGAGTGGAAATATCCTCTTTGCATCCACCTTGTCGAGCCCCCTTATTACCTTACATGTTTCATTAAGATCGCCTCTCAATTCTTCTGAATTCCAACGAATATAGTCCCAAGCTATCTTCATAAGTCAACCCACTCATCTCCGGATTCAGAGCTCTCTCTTTTAGGCATACAGAGAATCAGAACCCATGCTGTGCAGCCCCTTTATTGGCTTCTTGAAGGTTTCGACGCAGAAGAAAATGAGAAACTGTGAATTCTAATGGAAAAACATATGAAGAAATCCAGCCAATGAATTGCACACTTACACCAATAATCTGAGTGCTTGCAAGTGAGTGCCCCTTTAATTGGCCTTCCAATTGCTGTTTGAGGCTGTACCACCTAGAAGTACTGGATGGGTCTAGTAATGTTTGCTATTTCCTTTTCTGCCATTGAAAATGGTGTAGC
Organism: Pristiophorus japonicus; assembly: GCF_044704955.1. NCBI lineage: Eukaryota > Metazoa > Chordata > Chondrichthyes > Pristiophoridae > Pristiophorus > Pristiophorus japonicus. The sequence goes on from NC_091977.1 coordinate 137,079,023, forward strand.
AGTCCTATTAACATCATAGGACTCCAATTTGTCATAGGAATCCGACTCATATTGATGACTTGGAGGAAGGGACCGAGTGTAACGTAGCCAAGTTTGCTGACGATACAATGATGGGAGGAAAAGCAATGTATGAGGAGGACATAAAAAATCTGCAAAAGGACATAGACAGGCTAGTGAGTGGGCAAAAATTTGGCAGATGGAGTATAATGTTGGAAAGTGTGAGGTCATGCACTTTGGCAGAAAAAAATTATAGAGCAAATTATTATTTAAATGGAGAAAGATTGCAAAGTGCTGCAGTACAGCGGGACCTGGCGGTACTTGTGCATGAAACACTAAAGGTTAATATGCAGGTATAGCAAGTGATCAGGAAGGCCAATGGAATCTTGGCCTTTATTGCAAAGGGGATGGAGTATAAAAGCAGGAAAGTCTTGCTACAGTTGAACAGGGAATTGATGAGGCCACACCTGGAATACTGCATGCAGTTTTGGTTTCCATATTTACGAAAGGATATACTTGCTTTGGTGGCAGTTCAGAGAAGGTTCACAAGGTTGATTCCGGAGATGAGGGGGTTGACTTATGAGGAAAGGTTGAGTAGGTTGGGCCTCTACTCATTGGAATTCAGAAGAATTAATAGGCGATCTTATCGAAACGTATAAGATTATGAGGGGGCTTGACAGGGTGGATGCAGATAGGATGTTTCCACTGATAGGGGAGACTAGAACTAGGCATAAGGGGCTGCCCATTTAAAACAGAGATGAGGAGAAATTTCTTCTCTCAGAGGGTTGTGGATCTGTGTAATTTGCTGCCTCAAAGAGCTGTGGAAGCTGGGACATTTAATAAATTTAAGACAGAAATAGACAGTTTCTTAAATGATAAGAGAATAAAAGGTTATGGGGAGCGGGCAGGGAAATGGACCTGAGTCCATGATCGGATCAGCCATGATCGTATTAAATGGCGGAGCAGGCTCAAGGGGCCGTATGGTCTACTCCTGCTCCTGTTTCTTATGTTCTTATTTAAATATCTTAATAGGGTTCTGGCATGCTTCAAGTGGGTGCCTGGACTTTTCGAGTGAAAGCCCCGAATAAAATGGAGGCGGGTACGATCATGACAGGAACGGAGTAATATGTGCAGCACAGTGAATTGAGGACAAGTTCCACACTGGGTGGAGTGAGTTCTAATCGGCCATGCAGTTTTTGGCTCCTATCTTCCCCCTTAGCATTATGGTGTCCTATTCAGATCCCATTGTACCCATGCAACTTGCAGGGCGAGGGCCAGGAAGAATTTTTAGATGCCAGGGAAGAGCAACATCATTGCAGGAGGAGAACTTCTATTTGCTGCTAACCTGCCAACTAAATATATCAGCCACAAATGAATTATTTGGATGTAAACCAAGGAGCAATGCTTTCAGCGGCTCTGATTCACTCGGAGGACAGTGACAACATACATGCCAAACTACAATATTTTGAGCTGATAAACTGTTTCAAAAATGCTGACTCAACCCAAAAAGCTGACAACTCATAAAACAATATAAAAACAGTCCTGAATAAAGGCTATGACCAAGGCCATGGCTTCAAGTTTACTGAATAAGGTAAATCGCCTTTTATTGCATCGGATTTCATGGTTTTTATTAGTATTTGGGGATCATATTGCACAATTCATTTTGTTTCGCTGTGAAAATTGAAACCTAATTATCTCACACATGAAATACAAAAAGAAGTGGTTACATTGGGTGTGCAATGAGACATGAACTTGACATAACTTAAGCTGTAGACATATCCAATATTATATCAGCTGCATTTATAGTTGTCAATGGTCTGATTTTCATAGCAGATAGACAGCTTTTTCAGTCACTCTTTTTAATTGTTTTGTGCTGATGGCGGGAAATCAGTTTTTTTCTTACTGAAAACAGTTGGCACCTGCACCTGAAACTCTGACCCCTTTAAATGCCATTTACATTAGATAAGAGCAGACGACAAACATTTTATTGCTGTCAAAGACAATCGAAAGGATGGCTGCCAGTTAACAGGTGTCAAAAAGCACATGCCAACAAACCCTCCACATCTATACCACACCCACTGGTGCTACATAACCCCCACTGATTATGCACAATGATTCACAGTTCATTCTGGGAACTGTAGTTTATTCTGTTGGGTTTGCAGTTATGATTGTGGATCATGGGACTATAATTTCCAAAAATGCCTGTCAGGCTCGATTCAGATATCTTAAATTATTTTTGTTCTAGCACTGCGGGTGAAGCTGGCATGACCCTAGTTGGCCTGAGCAGATGGCGATGGTTCTTTTTGAACTCCGCCAGTCCTTGTGATGATAATGATTCCATGATGGTGTTATGTAGGGAATTTAAGGATAGCGAGCCTGTGATGATGAAGAAATGATAATGTATGTCCAAGTCAGGATGATGTGTTATTTCCAGGGGACCTTAGAGGTGATGGCCTTTCTGATAGCAGAAAAGGCACCAACTTGTCCTAGGACACTGCTGTAGGGAAGACAGGCTGGGGAAACAGTAGTAGTCTGCAGTGTAGCAGCCACTCATGCCTTTGATCTCTCAAACAAGGAAAAACTTCCCTCACATTGCTGGCTATGAAGCCAGTGGGCTGAATCATGCCACCTGTCATATTTCACACATGCTGGGAGAGAAATCTCAGTGCCTTCATATAGCTATGATGCTCATTGAATATCCTTAACATAGCAGGACCAATGGGGTCAGAGTTTCTGCCTCATCAGCTAACAGAAGGCATCTCCACAGTCTCTGCTGGAGAAAACCTGATTCTTCATTGAGTCCCCAATCCTCTTGCCCCCTCGTGCTCACTGAGTCACCCAGTGTTATATCCTTATCCCCACTATCCAGATCCTTCAGTGCATTGGGCAGATAAGTGAGGTAATGAAGGTAGTGTAATAGTTGGAAGGGGTAGGGGAGGCACATGTTTAAGGGTTGGGACATTCATCATAGTCATTCTCATCCTCACCATCATCATGTCCTAATAGATTAGGACTTCTGTCCTTGTTCTCACCATCATCATAACACATCCTCATCCTCCTCTTCCACCCTGCCTTGCTATGTGGGATCCGCTGAAGAAGAGATCTAGGGGCATAAATTGGATAACGCCTGAAAGCGGGCACAGGGATCACGGTGCGCAATCTGCCCACGTCCGTTGAAAGTAATGCTGGCAGCAGGTGAAATTTGTGCTGCCTCCTCCTTAACATGATGGTTGGCTCAGCGTTCAACAGGGGTCCCAATATCATGGGAAATCTGCTCTGTATTTTAAGGTTGCCTGCAGAGTAAAAGTCTGTCTGCACTTCTTAAAGGGTAAGTGCTTTGTGAAAGAAGTACCTCATTCTGACTGCAGCTATGCAAAGGGGAAGTTCAAAATGTCACAATAGGGCAGAGAAAGGGCACATCGGTTCTCTGATGCAGCACTAGAGGCCTTTGTGCAGAGGGTCTATAGGAGGTGATGGGTCCTCTACACGCAGGGGGCCAGGAGGCCAATCAGATACATTGTTCGAAGGCAGTGGGAGCAGATTGCTAAAGCGGTCAGTGCCACTAGTCTTTCCCCCAGGACCTGTATCCAGTGCCAGAAGAAGTTCAATGACCTCACACGAGTGGTCAAGGTGAATGAATGCATCTTCAAATTTCATCTCTCACCAACTACACCACTGCTCAATGCACCACATCCCATCACTCACCTACCAGCAATCTCTAGCAATCACACTCATACCTCACAATCATAGCTTCACCTCACCCTCACACACTTACTACTTTTGCAAGCCTCACACACACATCTCACACACTGCCAGCTATTCAACCATGACAATAATATCACTCAAACACATTGCACTACACTCACTGACAAACTTCCCTTTCTCTTGCAGGCTAAGGTGGTGCATAACCAGAGCGAGCAGGCGTTAACAGGTGGTGGGCAGGCATGGCTGCAGAACCTACTCCAGCTGGGGGAGACAGTTCTAGAGGTATTTGAAGGGTTGTCATTGAGGCTGTGGCAATCAGTGAGGCTGAAAGCTTTGAGAATAATGATATGCTCATACCTAATCCTTCTTCTCACATCCTACTTCCCCCTCATCCCACAATCTCTTTTCATTTACAAGCTGCTGATGGTGTAAGCATGCACATCTTGCTTCACCCCCCTCCCCTCACCAAAACCCAACCCTTGAGCCTTTCTTCATTGAGATACTCAAGAGCTGCCACCGGCCCTGCCTGTACAGGAAGAGGTAGAGGGGAAGAGTGGTGGTGAAGAAGAGACACTGTCACTGCATCTGACACTCACAGGCACCAGCTCAGAAAATGGCACTGTGCGTACTTTGAGGGTAGTATAGAGGCGGGATCTGCACATGGTGAAGACTTCATTGGGGCGGCCTTCAGAAGAAGGGTGATGGGCATTCACATGGAAATGCTTGGTTCAATGGCAGGCCTGTTAGAGAGTCTCTTATCAGTGTCAAGGAGCATGGAGGAGTTCAGTTCCAACCTTGGAGCCAATGATTTCCAGGATGGAAATGATAGGCAATTCCATTAGAGCACTTCTGGACTCAAACATTATCCTGGGTGTGATGGGCAATGTTGCAGCTTCCATTGCAGTGCAAGTGGAGGCAACCCAACGTCTGAGTGCTGCCACGCAAGCTCAGACTGCTGCCATTGTGGCTGGGTTTACAAGTGTGGAAAGGGGCCTGCAGGGTCCACAGCAGTCCAGCAATCTGTCCTCCAACAGATGGCTAGGAATGCAGAGGCGTACCCCAGGGGAATAGTAGTGGCTCTCTGGAGCTCAAACCTGCTGTCCTTTCTCAGGATGACAGCATTCATATAATGACAGCAATGCTGCAATGAGGAACCTCATCAACTGGAGTACTTGCATAGCACATCATAGGATCACAGGCACATGAAAGACAGACATTAAGGGAATGCACAAGGGTGATTAGTTGACTTTGTAATGTAATATTGGAATTAATCATTTATAAATTATGTTTGGAATGTTTGTTTTGTGGTAGCTTTCATTTCAGCATTGTGGCCAACTTTCATGACAGAGGGATGGTAAGGTGGAGAAGTGTTGGGCAACGGGAATCTGGGGTTTCATTTAGGGGAAACAGAGTCTAATGATGCACTCATGGACAACCTGTCCGGAACTGGGATTTTCAAGCTGTCTCCTCCTTTCCTCTTCCTCTTCCTCATCTTTCTCCTCCTCCTCTTCCTCTTTCTGCACTTCCTCCTTCTCCTCCTCCTCTGAGATGGTCCTTCAACCCCTGATGGCAAGGGCTGCACCTTCATGATGGTCAAGTTGTGGAGCTCCTCCTCCTTTTCTTCCTGAGGTGGTTACGGAAACTGTGATGGTAAGGGCTGCGCCCTCATGATCGCCAAGTGATGGAGGATGCAGAAGACCACCACAAATTGGGACACCACCTCCTTTGAATACTGGAGAGGTCCTCCCAAGGTGTCAAGACAGCAGAACCGTTGCTTGAGCACCCCAATGGTCTGCTCAATAAGGTTCCTCATGGCCGCATGGCTGTCATTATATGATTGCTGACCACAAGTGCGGAGTTGCGGAGGGGACTCATCAGCCAGGTGCAGAGCAGATAGCCCTTGTCTCTGAGCAGCCACTCCCGGATTTGACGTGATGGCTGGAAGATTGCTGGCAGAGCGGACTGGTGCAGGATGAAAGCATCATGATTGCTGCCAGGATAGCGGGCATTGACCATCGCAATGTGTTGTGTGTGGTCGCACACCAATTGTGCATTAAGTGATTTGGAACCTTTGTGGTTGCGGTACATCTCAGCATTGAGATGCGGCGCCCTCAAAACCACATATGTGCAGTCAATGGTGTCCTGCTCTAAAGGGAAGCCGGATATTCTGGCAAAGCCACCTGTTTAGAATCATAGCATGGTTACAGCACAGAAGAAGGGCATTCCGCCCGTAAAGCCATGCTCTGTTTAGCGAGAAAAAATGAAGTCCCTTCTCCTAGAGTACAGAGCCTCTGTGACCTCTCCGATTCAATAATGCATGGCGAGCTGCGAGATGTTTCCTATGTTGCCTGTTCCAACCTGGAAGGATCTGCTGTCAAAATAATTCAGGACCATGGTCACCTTGAGGGCCACTGGCAGAGCTGTTGTCATTTTGCTCTGAGGCTGCCGGACTGGTTCCAAGAGGTGGCAGATTTCTGTGATCACCTCTTGTCATGATCTTATTGAATGGTGGAACAGGCTTGAGGGGCCATATGGCATACTCCTGCAATTATTATGTTCCTTGATGAAGCAGAGCCACCGAAAACACTGCTCCTGGCTTAGGTGTAGGTAGAAGTGCTCCCTGAAGTTCCTAGGTGGGTAAGGCCTCCTGCTGAGAGCCCTCTTCCTCCCTCCTCCTCCTCCTCCTTCTGCGAGCAGTTTAATATGGGCTGGATTTTCATCATTTTTTCAATCATTTACCACCCATTTACCACCAAAAATACCACTGAATGGAATTCAAAGTTCCCAATGAGCAGGGACAGCCAGACTGAGAGTGTTATAGCCGCTGACCGCATCGCTTGAACGGGGGAAGGGGAGGTTTGAGCAAAGTCTTGTGACTCAATGCCACTATGCTGGCTATTCCACCACTTACTCTGGAAATGAGACACAAGACAGCAATGTTTAATGTCAAGGATATATTTTATGAGAAATGTAACAGTGTCAACGCCCCCCCTCCCCAACAAAGCCCACAATAATTCAATGGTTACATAATTATGGTCATAAAACTGCATCGTCCAATGAACAACATGAAGAAAAAAAAACTGCATCCTGCATTGAACAATATAAAGAAAAAAATGCATCCTCCAGTACACAATATGCAACATTCATTAAGAATGCATTCTGCAGTGTACTACTTTGTTGCGAGGCCCTAATGTTTATGGGTGATGTCTTCACCCACCCTTGCCTTCAACCCCCTCCCATGCCTGCTGCTCCTCCTCAATGTCGCATCATAGCATGCAGCAAGGCTGCTAGAGGGCTGCTGTGTTGGGGGCTCAGACAATCGAGACGGCATGTGAAGATGCAGTGGACCAGCTCCTGCCCTGGAAGGCCCGGCTTCCGACTGATGCAACTCTTCCTCGGCGTTACCAATTACAGGTGGTTCGGGTGACAACTGTTGTTGGTGTTTGATTGGGGAGTTACTGGTAGGTGCCGGAATGCTGTCATCTTGAGGAATGCAAGCACCTCCGATTTCCCTGGAGCCACTCTGTCGCCGATGGGGCTGGGCCTTAGTAACCGGAGCTTGATGTAAAGCATCACCTTGCATGTCTGCTTCGGCACCATCACTTTGCCATGGGACAGTAGGGAACACAGAGAGTATGGAGGCAGACATGGACTGCATCACTTGCCCAAGCTGAAGCAGAGCACCAAGGGAGCGGCCTGGCTAGGTTTAAACAGCAGCAGGAGTATCGGAGGAGTGCAGAGGAGTCTCCAAATCAACAGAGGCAGTTTTTGAAAAAGTGAAGGCAGAGTTGAAAATTTGATGTCAGCACAAAGGAAGGAGCTGATTGATGAGTAGCTGGTGAATGTATTTTTTTTAATTTTAAGTTTATTTCTGCTAAGTTAGTTCATAGCCTACAAAATAAAGGGAAAGAATTGATTGGTGAGTAGTTGGTGAGTGCTTTTTTGTTACATTTATTTCTGCTTGGTTTGATCTTATTCCATTAAATAGAAGCACGACAGGGCAGCTCAGTCCCGGGGAATGCACATCCTGTGCCATGTGGCAAGTCCTGGACGCTTTGCATAGCCTGTATGACCACATGTGCAGGAAGCGTCACCAGCTACTGCAGCTCGAGCTCCGGGTTTTGGAGCTTGAGCGGAGGCTGGAGTCACTACGGTGCATCCGCGGGGCTGAGAGCAACGTGGATAGCATGTTTCTAGAGGTGGTCACCCCACAGCTTAAGAGTGTGCAGGCAGAGAGGGAGTGGGTGACTGCCAGACAGAAGAGGAGGAGCAGGTAGATAGTGCAGGAGTCTCTTGAGTCCATCTCGCTCTCCAACCGCTATTCTCTTCTGAGTACTGGTGAGGGTGATGTTGCTTCTGGGGAGTGCAGTCAAAGCCAAGTTCATGGCACCATGGGTGGCTCAGCTGCACGGGGGGGAGGAAGAAGAATGGAAGGGCTATCGTGGTAAAGGATTCAATAGTCAGGGAAGCAGACAGATGTTTCTGCGGCCACAGACGTGACTCCAGGATGATATGTTGCCTCCCTGGTGCCTGGGTCAAGGATGTCACTGAGCGGCTACAAGACATTCTGGGGGGAGAGGGTGAACAGCCAGAGGTCATGGTCCACATCGGTACCAATGACAAAAATAGAAAGAGGGATGAGGTCCTGCAGGCAGAGTTTAGGGAGTTAGGAGAGAGATCCAAAAGCAGAACCTCAAAGGTAGTAATCTCCAAATTACTCCCAATGCCACGAGCTAGTGAGTACTGAAATAGAAGGATAGAGCAGATGAATGCATGGCTGGCGAGATGGTGCAGGAGGGAGGGAGTTAGATCCCTGAGGCATTGGGATCGCTTCTGGGGGAGATGGGAATTGTACAAGATGGACGGGTTGCACCTCAACAGAGCTGGGACCAATATCCTCACAGGGGTGGGGGGCGGGGGGAGGTTGTTCTTGCTGCTGGGGAGGGTTTAAACTAGCTTGGCAGGGGGATGGGAATCTGAAAATAGATTCAGTAGGGAGGGAAATAAAGTTGGAATTGGAAAGCAAAAACGTAGAAAGTGAATTTGAAGGACAGAGGAACCAAGGACTAGAAGTAGTCAACAAGGAGATATGCCTGTACTAAATGGTATATACTTCAATGCAAGGAATATAGCAAATAAGGCAGATGAGCTGAGAGCACAGCAAGACACTTGGAAGTATATTATAGCTATTACAGGGACATGGCTAAAAGAGGGGCTGCTATGGCAGCTCAACATTGCTGGATACAGGATTTTCAGACAGGATAGAGAGAGGGGTAAAAAGGGAGGGGGGTTGTGGTATTGATTAAAAAAATTATTACAGCTGTGAGGAGGGATGATATGTTAAAGGGATCAAATGAGGCCATATGGGTCGAACTGAAAAACAAAAAAGGGGCGATCACACTACCCCCAAACAGTGAGAGGGAGATAGAAGTGCAAATATGTAGGCACATTTCTGAGAAGTGCAAAAACTATAGAGCAGTAATAATGGTCACAAAAGTAAAAGCCCATGGGAACAGGGCAAAGTGGCAAGTTGGATTCAAAATTGGCTCAAAGGCAGGAAGCAGAGGGTAATGGTTGATCGGTGTTTTTGTGATTGGAAGGCTGTTTCCAGTGGGGTTCCGCAGGTCCCTTGCTTTTTGTGGTATACATCAATGATTTACAATTGAATATAGGGGGTATGAGTAAGAAGTTTGCAGAGGATACTAAAATCAGCTGTGTGGTTGATAATGAAGAAGAAAGCTATAGACTGCAGGAAGATATCAATCAACTGATCAGGTGGGCAGAACAGTGGCAAATTGTATTCAATCCGGAGAAGAGTGAGGTAATGCATTTGGCGAGGGCTAACAAGGAAAGGGAATACACATCAAATGGTAGGACACTGAGAAGTGTAGAGGAACAAAGGGACCTTGGAGTGCATGTCCACAGATCCCTGAAGGTAGCAGGGCAAGGTCGATAAGGTGGTTAAGAAGGCATACGGAATGCTTGCCTTTATTAGCCGAGGCATAGAATACAAGAGCAGGGGGGCTTGCGCTTGAACTGTATAAAACACTATTTATGCCACAGCTGGAGTATTGGTCACCGCAATACAGGAAGGATATGATTGCACTGAAGAGGGTACAGAGGAGATTGACAAGGATGTTGCTGGTAATGGAGAACTTTAGCTACGATGACAGATTAGATAGGCTGGGTTTGTTTTCCGTGGAACAGAGGAGGCTGAGGGGAGACCTCATTGAGGAGTATAAAATTATGAGGAGCCGAGATATAGTGGATAGAAAGGGTCCATTTCCCTTAGCAGAGAGGTGAACCACCAGGGAGCATAAATTTAAAGTAATTGGTAGAAGGTTTAAAGGGGATTTGAGGGGAAATTTCTTCACCCAGAGTGTTGTGGGGGTCTGGAACTCACTGCCTGAAAGGGTGGTAGAGACAGAAACCCTCACCACATTTGAAAAGTACTTGGATGTGCACTTGAAGTGCTGTAACCTGCAGAGCTACGGACCTAGAGCTGGAAAGTGGGATTAGGCTGGATAACCTCTTACAAAACCAAAATACTGCGGATGCTGAAATTTGGAATATGAACAGAAAATGCTGGAAATCTCAGCAGCTCAGGCAGGATCTGTGGAGAGGAAGCAGAGTTAAACTTTCAGGTCGATGACCCTTCGTGCCGACCTCTTGTTGGCTGGCACAGACATGATGGGCCGAAATGGCTTCCTTCCGTGCTGTGAATTTCTAGGATTCTATGATTGTGCCTTTGATGTGCCATGTCTGCTACGTGATCAAGGGCACGCATCACACTCCCTGGAACTCCACTGTCACTGTTTGAGGCCACCAGCCTCTGTGTGTGGGCAATGATGGCCTCGCTGGACTCACGGCTTGCAATGACAATCTGCGACACTGCCTCCGTAACAGTCGCAGTGAGCTTGTCGATGCTCGTGGGGATCCGTCCCAATGCAAAAATGATCTCACAGAGGATTGCTGTGCTTTTCCTGGATATTTTCACCAGGTCCAGTTCTATGTCTGCCTGTCTGTTAGCAGCCCGACTTTGCCGATTCACCCTCCGGAGAGCTGGCCTACGGAATTCCACCCCAGCACTGTGTTGCTGCATGCCACTGGGGCCAGGAGCCTCCGGGTCATGAAACCCCAGGAAGTCAGCCTTGCCCCCAGATGAACTCAGTCTCAATGGTTCATCTGGTGGGTTCGGATGCTCCGCCAGAGCTGTATCATAAAATTTCCTCATTCTGTGCACCATGGCCTGACATGAAGTGCTCCATCGAGGGATGCTGTGCCTCTTGCTGGTCATCTGGAAGTAGAAAGCAACAAACGGGTGGTTAGCAACAGGGGAGGGGGCAGGGTGACAGGCGGGAGGTGGCATAGTACAGGCTCATTGAAAGGTCCGCCGCTACTCCATTACATCTCTCAATGCAGTGTTTTGAGTCGCGTGATCCATTTACATGGGCTCAACAGTAGATGGAGTATAATGTGGGAAAATGTGAGGTTATCCACTTTGGCAGAAAAAATAGAAAAACAGATAATAATTTAAATGGGGAAAAATTGCAAAGTGCTTCAGTACAGAGGGACCTGCATGAAACACAAAAAGTTAGTATGCAGGTACAGCAAGTAATCAGGAAGGCCATTGGAATGTTGCAAGGGGGATGGAGTATAAAAGCAGAGAAGTAGAGAAGTCCCGCTGCAACTCTATGGGGTATTGGTGAGGCCACATCTGGAATACTGCATACAGTTTTGGTTTCTATATTTACGAAAGGATATATTTGCAATGGAGGCTGTTCAGAGAAGGTTCACTAAGTTGATTCCGGAGATGAGGGGGTTGACTTATGAGGATAGGTTGAGTAGGTTGGGCCTATACTCATTGGAGTTCAGAAGAATGAGAGGTGATGTTATCAAAACATGCAAGATAATGAGAGGGCTGGATAGGATGGATGCAGAGAGTATATTTCCACTCATAGGGGAAACTAACACTAGGGGGCATAGTGTCAGAATAAGGGGTCGCCCATTTATAACTGAGATGAGGAGAAATTTCTTCTCTCAGAGGGTTGTACATCTGTGGAATTCTTTGCCCCAGGGAGTTGTGAAGACTGAGTCATTGAATATATTTAAGGCGGAGATAGACAGATTTTTGAGCAATAAGGGAATAAAGGGTTATGGGGAACGGGCAGGGAAGTGGAACTGAGTCCATGATCAAATCAGCCATGATCTTATTGAATGGTGGAGCAGGGTCGAGGGGTCAAATGGCTTACTCCTGCTCCTATTTCTTATGTTCTTATGTTCTTGTGTTCACCGCCACCGGCAACTGTCTGACCTGTTACTCCAATAAGGGAGACTCTCTCCTCCACATCAGTCAGAGGAAGTGTTTGAGGCACAGTTGCTCTCTCCAGTTGTGGGATTGCTTCGACTGAAAAGATAAAAATGGGAAGTGTTAAAAAAGGTGCATCTGCTGTTGTGACACAGATGCTTACCAAAGTAGCTCAGGCCATACTGTGTGAATGTTCTAGAGGCCTCCATTTAATGCTTGCATGTGCTTTGTCAGTATTTATTTGAAGGTCACAGGGATCTAACATGAGGTCTGTAAGAGATCTTTCAAAAAGTGATAGGAGCAGTTTGCAGTGCATTACAATGGACGATGTTAATTATTCAAAGCCAATAGGATGTCAAAGTAAGCCTTCCTTTCTGTTATGCATTGTGAGAGGCATCTCACAGAATGTTGAGAGGGACAAAAAGAATGAGTAAAATCAGAACGTGTTTATGATTTATCTTTGAAGTCATGGAGGTTTGCACAGATGAAAATGTAACTCACCCTGACAATCCTCATGAGGTCGTTAAACTTTTTTTAGCACTGTGTGCCAGTCCTGGGCACAGTGTCTGCAGCAGAAACCTCCCATGCTATGACTCTCCAAATCCACTTGAACACTGGCGGCAATAGTCTGGGTCCCCCTCGAAAAGGAGTGTGGCCCACCTCCTCTCCACTGCACCCACCAACACTTCACTGGCCTCATGGGTAAAGCGCCTGGCATGCTGCCTTCCCTCCTGCTCCTCCACCTTAGCATAAGTGGCTGAAGTGGGCCGGTTTAAATGCGCATGCGCGCAGGAAGCTGCCGAGCCCTGCATTAGCATCTGCGACCAGAAATGAAACCAGGAGGGGAGGAAAAAAAAATTTGATAGCGCATGTGTAAAATGGCTGCCTCCTTCAACACCAAAGTTTTGGCTTTGGCGCAAAGTCTGTCGTGCAATGCCTGGCTTAACGGCAACAATCCTCCATAGCATTTTATTGGTGAACGTTCCTCACAAGGTCACAAACTTTTTCCCAGCGCAAACTTTTGCTCTCCATCACAAATTGCACCCGGAAATCCTAAAACCCCCAAATCATGTTTCAGTAAGATCACCTCTCATTCTTCGAAACTCCAGTGAGTATTGCTCCAACCTGCTCAACCTTCCTTCATAAGTCAACCCCTTCATCTCAGGAATCAACCTTGTGAATTTTCACTGAACTGCCTCCAATGCAAGTATATCCCTCCTTAAATAAGAAGACCAAAACTGTAGAGAGTACTCCAGGTGGTAGAAATTTCCCTCCGCCCGAAATGGGGTGGAGGCACCGCATTTGAGCGTCCCTTACCACCGATATGGATGATGTGGTGTTAAGAACACAATTCGGCATTTTTGGCCCGAAAACGGAATGGAGTGGTAATGACTAGTGGTAAGGGCTGCTTTCAGCGGTGTGTCAGCGGAGTGGTGTTTGGACTGCGACATTGCCCTCCTAACCATTGGATGCTAACAATGCAGCTGCTCCCTGGCCTTCTTAAAGGGCAGGTTTTGCAGTTGTTTCTTGACTGCGTTCTAACTTGTATCCGAGGAGATGGCTGCAAGGGGAGGTTTGAGGAGGGCCAGCTGCTTCAGTGACATGGAGCTGGAAACTCTACTGGAAGGTGTGGAGGGAAGAAGATGGGTACTGTTCCTTGAAAGTCATGCAAGACCAGGTCGGGCCGTCTTCAATGAGGCCTGGAGAGAAATCGCGGAGGAGGTTTCGGGAAGCTTAATTCAGCAGTGGACCCCCAAGCAATGCAGGAAAAGGCTAAACAACCTTATTCACCTAATAAAAGTGAGTACATCTTCCCTTAACTCCTCACATTACATCTGCCAGACTGCCCTGCACCTTCACTGCTTTATCACCAACACTACTAGTAGCTAGAGTGCCTGTTCATTGCTAGGCCTGTATGTGCGCACACTTACAATGGAAGATGCTTTGCATCTCAGATTCATGTAATCAACCCAGACTTGCACTTATTGCCAAGGCCTCTTGAAATTGCCACTTACCAACCCTTCGTTGCTTTGCAGGCCAAGGTGGCGCAGAAACATGCCGACCAGCAAGCCACTGGTGGTGGGGAATCGCTGATTGTGCAGCTCACCAATCTTGAGCAGAAGGTTGTAAGGGGGTGCTCCCGGGGATCAGGTTCACCTCTGACCAACTTGAGCAGTTCGAATCGCTTCCACTCCCTTGGGTTCTAGACTCTGGACTTATTTGGGGGATGTGATAAAGTACAAAGGACCACTGGTTTGGTGCAAAAGAACTTTGACTTTATTAAAGACAAGAAAATACAATGTCAAACTTATAATCACTCGAATAAAGAACAATACATTACACATTCAAAGGGGGGTACAGTAAAATTACACCTCCCACCTACCAATACCTAATTCTAGCTAGGTTAGACTGCAGGGCAGGCAGGGACTATGCTTACCAATCCTTTCTGGTCAGTTACCGGTAGTTCGTGATTTCAGGGTTCATTGAATTCTGTAGGTTTTGCTTGCCGTACCCCGAACATTGGAGAAGACTTCTAGCTGCACAATCTTCAGTTGGGTTGAGTCCGCTGATGTGGTAAGGTGCGTTTTGGATCTATGAGGTAAGTATCCGGTTTTCTTTGTTAGAAATAGGTTCAAAGTCTCTTTAGGTAATGTTTTCACCTGTTGGTAGTCAGGCCTTAGATTGTAGAGTGGAAACTTTTTGATTCTTTGGTTTTTTTCCCGTTGGAGTTTTGTTTCGAGTTTGGTTGATCACGATGGTTTTTCATTGGGACCACGTTGGCTGTGGTCGGTTGCTGCCGCGATAGTGGTGTTCTTCCTTCCTTCAGGACTTCAGGACTTTGAGGCTGGAAAAGTTAGTTTACAACTGTAGCTTTGGTTTCTCTCCTTGTCTTGATGACACTAGCATAGTATGGTACTAGGTGTAGTGTGGCATACCCTCTGTTAAAACAGTGGGCCAATTATACGGTTTGAGTTGTTCTAATATTGGCGCCAAATCAGTTCAGAATTCTTTGTTTAAATTTGGTGGGCTTGAATCTTCTTTGTAATATTTTGGCGTGCTCGTTAAAATGTAATATGTTTTGGGTGGGTTGATGTTCAAAAATTGTTTCCTGATGGAAATATTAGCTTGGTAATCGCAATGTCCTTTTGTGCTTAGTTTTTTGCATTGGGCCTCTTTGTGATGTATATGCTGAAACGGTTTTCCAGATTCAGGTTGATGGTTGGCTATCTCTGGGTTATTTGTTGTAATGTTAATGTCTCTTGTGGAGAAGGATTCTCGAATACCCATTTCTCCAGACAAGTTACGTTAGTCCCAACACCCAGACAGCCTCAATAATCAAGTTGTCTCCTGTTAGTTCCTTTAGGCCCGCCCACAGCCTTGAATTTGTCTTTTAAAAGTCCACAATTCGATTAAAGTTCATAGTTTCTTCCATAAGCACTTTAGGGTTCCAAACCTTCCGGTAGATAGTCACAAATTAAATTTCCTTTCGAATGAGCCCAAACACTGGGGGGGCGGGGGGTTCTTGTGAATTTTGCATCCTTTCAGTCCCTCTTGTTAACACTCCACACTCTTGAGTGTCAATCAAGGTAAGCAAAATTCCTGCTCCCGAGAGTCAACCTTCCCTGTATTTATACCAGCTAAATATTAACATGCATGCCCCGTTGAAATGCAATGCAATTTACAGGTGAATACAATCACTACAATTCGGTTACAGCATAGAGGCGGTATGATGCCCTTCTTTTACTCGGGTTTCACAGTAAAATAATGGTATACAGTCAAAGACAACCTTAAGTTCAGTAAAATAAAGGTACATAATCAAACACATTTTGAGTAATACTCTTACAACACACGATATTTGCGGTTTACAGCAGGTAAAATCAAACACATATTAAACATGGCAGCATGGTGTCACCCCTCCCCTCCCAGGTTCGGCCAAGGAGCGTACAGCACCCTTTGGTGCCTGACCTGACAGCTTCTGCATTTTACTGCAGATAACTAAAGTGTCGGAAGCGATTCGGATCCAGACTGGGACTTCTATATTTCTGAAAAGGTCCCACCAAGGCAGAATGGTAATCTCGAGAATCTTTTTCCTATCTCAATTGTTTTCTGTTCTAGAGTGTAGAAGTGTTTCTGTGAGATAATTACAGCTTTTAGCAGAGCGGTAAGATGTTCGGGTAGAGGGGGAATTGCATAGCCAAAATATACGACATAATCCTGCAGGTTTGTAATGTTTTCCTTCACAGTGAGGTGGACAGTGGAGGGTTCAGGAATGGGGACAATCCGTTCCTGGGCCACTTGATCTGATGCCTCAGGTTTGAAGCAAAAACTGCTGTCACTAACCGGACACCAGAAGTGTCCATGCTGGTCGTGGGGCGCACTGGTGGTGACACAATATGTCCCACCCCCTATGTATGCTCCTGTGGAGGGACATGGTCTTGTGCCGTTACCTCCATGGCACAGTTAATAGGCTGTGCGCCAGCAGCTTTAAACCCACACTGTGATTTTGAATGGGCACTCAAGTACTGGGGACACAGTATTACGTGTACACCCCGGCTTCAGCACCCGGAGAGGTCAGTACCCGTTATAGCGTGTTCCCACTTTATGACATAGGGTGGGACCACTGCGAAACGAATGTGTGCACCCCTCTGAATAACTCCAATGTTTACAACCGGTATACCAGGGCAGGTCGGGCTGTCCCACCCATAACCGGCATCCTTAGTGCAATCCCCATAATGGTGTGATTAGATTTCCCACGGTCTACTGGGACAGGGTAGGCTTCAGAGGCTAGGCAGAGCTGGCACGGGCTTAGTGAATTGCTGTACGGGTGGAGGGCTGCGAGGTGCTTGTTCCTGATCCAAGAGGGGACTAAACCTTGTTTTAAATCCTCCAGGTTGTTGCGGCCCTCGCCCAACAACCATGCCCCATACAGCACGCACACCTCGTTCTGTGCAGCCTGGTCCGAAGCGTTTCTATCCTCCCGTATGAGTGCATTCACTGTCTGTGCAAGTTTTTTCAGCTCAGCCACTATTTCTTTTAAATGGACAGTCATAGCCTGGTCCTTCTGTAGTTCTGAACCTATTACTATGTTCTCTTGCTTCAGGATTTACCTCAATTGGTTCTTTAAACCGTTTATCTGTGATTGTAGTTCTATGTCATCTAGGCTATTTATTACAGAGGTTGCTGTATTGTAGGTAGTGAAAACATCGTTTCTGATTCCCCTTCTAGATCTCCCCGAGCCCATGGTGTCCCTAGAGTTTAGGGTGTATAGGTCTGCTTTGTCTACATTTCCAAAGTCTAACATAAAATTTCTTGAACATGTCTCTAAGTAGGGCCTGGTATAGCATTCTGTTTCCTTCTGGCACCATACAGGTAGGTGTACCTCGGTAAGGTTTGATATTACTGAAGCTACTGCATATTACTGTACCCCCTGGTATAACACCTTTTCGGTTGGTACCAATACTAATCCGTTCCCAGGTCCCTTGGTGGTGGTAGGACACCTTTCTATTACTGTGTGTATTGGTGGGGTTGTGGGCAGGGGTTTCTTAATGTGTGCTCTTAGTTCGGTGCCGTTAATTGGGAGTGGGGAGTGTGGGACCACACACCCGTGTAGGCTAGAATCCCACCGCATCCCTTCCCCTTCATCTTGCCATTGCCTGGCAAAGGCAATCGATATGCCTGCTCTCTGATCCCCACATGCAAACATAAATTCCTTGTTCGGATTCTCACCATTTGTCCCAACACACTGTTACTCCTCCCCGTGTTCCCATGATGGTGCGGTACGTATCATTACCGAGTCTTTCCCAGTCTGATTCCTGGTCCCATGCGTCCTTGCTGAGTTTTCTGAGCCACCACCATCTTCCCAGGGGAATGTTCCCTTTACAAGTCAAATATACACATTTCCCATCTGTAACACTGACTCGGGCAGCGATGATCCGCATCCGGGGGCATGGAACTGAGGCCTCCCCGTAGGTAAAACCTTCTTGACTGGAGTAGCGGGTAGAGTTAGATCCCAGCCACCCTGGCCATCTTCCCTCTTGGGCGTAAACGGCGAGTTCTTCCATGCCTGGGGTGCCACCTGAACACCCGTAAATGAGGGATTCTTCCATGCCTCCTCAGTCGCTGCTGCTCATCCTTATCAGGGCGAGCTGGAACAGGATCCTTTCCATACTGTTCTCTTTCCTGTAGGGGCACATAAAACAGATTGTCTAGCCCTGACAAGGCTCTCTGGCTTGACAAAGGTGACCGAGTTCCAGATAGGGCTCTTTTCCTTTCAGACATAGTATAGTTTTTAATCGACTGGATGGCTTATTCAGTTCCTTGTGGACTGATGTCTGCTTCTAGCTATTATCTCACAGCCGTTTTGCTGTTATCTCACCGGTGCATCCCTTAAGAGTTATACCGGTAGATTCTTCTTACTCCCAGGTATTATCCGGCCTGTGCCTCTTTTAATAGCTGCACAGGTAGATTCTTTCCTTACCCCAGTTACTAATACATATATACTTATCATTATACAGATAATCTTACACGACTCGAAATTATTCACTAAACATTCTTAAATCCATATCGTACTCTTTATGCACGTCTCCGGGTGGCCAGGTTAATTCATGCCTTCTTTCTTTCTTCTTCTTCCGCGGGGTGTCCAGCGAGGTCGGTAATTTTGGAAGGATGTCTTGATGGAGCTTTGCATCACCACAATGGATATGGAGACACGCTCAGGCGAGTACTGTAGCGCACCGCCTGAGTGGTCGAGGCAACGGAACCTCTGTTTAAGAATGCCAATTGTGTGCTCAATGCAGACTCTCATTGTAAGTGAGCTGGCCAGCAGTTCTCGGGTTGCGCAGATGAGTCATGAGCCAAGTGCTGCGCGCGTACCCCTTGTCACCAATGATCCGGCCGCAGTCTTCATTGGCACTAGTGAAGAGGCGTGGCACAGCGCTCTGGTGCAGTATGAAAGAGTTGTGGCTGCTGCCAGGGTACCGGGCATCCACTTGCATAATTTTGCAGTTGTGGTCGCAAATGAGATGAACATTGAGAGCGAGGAATCCCTTGCAGTTTCTCAATTGCTTGGGTGTTTGTTGGGGTGCGTTGAGAGCTACATGGGTGCAGTCAATTACCCCTTGGACCCTGGGGAAGCCCACAATGCTCAGAAATATGGGGGCTGGCGCCCCAATTGATTTTCCCTGATCATGGGGAATGAGATGTAATCAGCCCTCCTACTCTACAGAGCATTTGTGACCTCCCGTATCGATGTGTAGGCCACAAACTGCGAGATGTTGCACATGTCCACAGTGGCAGCTTGGAAGGACCCAGTTGCATAAAAGTTAAGGGCGATAGTGACATTGGATGCTACGCTCGGGGCTATCCTGACCTGTGTTGGTGGCTCCAAATCTGCCTGCAGGAGATTGCAAAGCTCCATCAAGACGTCCTTCCGAAATCTTAGTTTGCGCAGGCACTGATCGTCATTCATATCCCTGTATGAGAATTGCTGCCAGAACACCCTTTCTCGATATGGACTGGGGGCCCCATGACTGTGTAGCCGTCTTCCTCTGTAATGTGGCTGATTGGCTTCCCCATGTTGCTCTGCTGCCTCCTCCACCTCTGCAGGCTGCTGCTGCCCACCAGCTGCCTCCTGGCCTGCTGGCCCAGTATCTGGTGTGGGGGGGGGTCTGCGTACCTCAATCTCCTCCTTTGGGAATGCATTTGTTGAGGGCCTTTGTGTGGAACCTATCTTGCCTCTCCTCTGTGGCCATCTCCCTGGCTCTTTCCATGCTGGGCCACAATGATACTTGCGGCCCTTGCCCGCTGCCTCTGCAGCCGTTGCCCCCGGCGCCGTCTCCTTCTCTGTGCCTCGGTGCCATGCACATTGTGCAGGCAGCAATGTCTGACAGCACTGCCCCATTTCAAAGATCTCCACAAGCCCAGCCACCTCCAAGTGGCCTCCTTGTTCTGCAGGTGGAAGGCACCTTCAACACTCACAAAGCAGCACGCACTGTATCCTTGCACTGCTAGTGAAACAATGGGAAAAAGTTGCAGAAGCAAAATTAAACCAAAGCAACAGACCTCTAAAGCACTCCAGCAGTGTGCATGAGGAACTATGCACCATCCGAAAAAAACAACTCTTGGCACTGTCAGGCGGTGGCAGGTCTTTTATGGGACAATGTAGCTACTTGCCCGGGACCTCGGCAGTGCACGCAGTGATGATGCACATAGGAGTGCAGGCCAGCACTGCCGCGGGATTGGCGGGGGGAAGCAGGGCGGTGATAGTAACCGCCAGAGAACTTCGGGAGGGCAATTGGGCTAAGGGCGGCCATTGGACGGAAAGTCAGTGGCCACCAATTTCCGGTGGTAACAGACCTTAAGGAAAAGGGCAATTTCGGCCCCTAGGTTTGGTCCCACCAATACCCTGTACAGTTATAGCAGGACTTCTCTGCTTTTATACTCCATCCCCCTTGCAATAAAGGCCAACATTGTTATGTATTTAACACCTTGTAATCACCAGAGGGCCTACCTGTTGAAGTCCCAAGGGATCCCAGCATCCCTTTGGAGCACAGTATATAAGCAGGCCACCCACGAAGTACCTGCACTCTGGAACCTTAATAAAGGAGCTAAGGTCACACTTGCTCATTACACACAGTACTCAGTCTGACCATTTATTATGAGTGGAACAAACATTCCATTTGCCTTCCTGATTACTTGCTGTACCTGCATACTAACTTTTTGTGTTTCATGCGCAAAGATGCCCAGGTCACTCTGGACTGCAGAATTTTGTAACCTCTCTCCATTTAAATAATAATTTGCTTTTTTATTTTTCCTGTCAAAGTGGAACTTCACACTTTTCCACATTATACTCCATCTGCCAAATGTTTGCCCATTCACTTAGCCTGTTTGCAGATTATTTCTGTCCTCCTTACAACTTGCTTTCCCACCCATCTTTGTATCATCAGCAAACTTGGCGACATTACACTCTGTCCCTTCATCCAAGTCATTAATATAGATTGTAAATAGTTGAGGCTCCAGCACTGATCCCTGCGGCACCTAGCTAGTTACTGATTGCCAACCAGAGAATGAACCATTTTTCCTGACTCTCTGTTTTCTGTTAGTTAGCTAATCTATTTTCAGGTTGCCATCCCCCTGCCAAGCTAGTTTAAACGCTCCCCAACAGCAATAGCAAACCCCTCCCCGCGAGGATATTGGCCCCTGCTCTGTTGTGGTGTAACCCATCCGGTTTGTACAGGTCCTACCTCCTCCAGAAGCGGTCCCAATACCTCAATAAACTAAAGCCCTCCTGCCTGCACCATCTCTCCAGTCACGTATTCATCTGCTCTATCCTCCTGTTTCTGTATTCACTAGCTTATGGCACTGGGAGTAATCTAGAGATTACTACCTTTGAGGTCCTGCTTTTTAATCTCTCTCCTAACTCCCTAAACTCTGCCTGCAGGACTTCATCCCTCTTCCTATCTATGTCATTGGTACCGATATGGACCACGACCTCTGGCTGTTCACCCTCTCCCCCAGAATGCCCTGCAGCTGCTCAGTGACATCCTTGACCCTGGCACCAGGGAAGCAACATGCCATCCTGGAGTCACGTCTGTGGCTGCAGAAACGCCTGCCTGCTCCCCTGACGATGGAATCCCCTACCACTATAGCTCTTCCTTTCTTTTTCCTCCCCCCCCTGTGCAGCTGAGCAACCCATGGTGCCGTGGACTTGGCTCTGCTCTACTCCCCAGAGCCACCATCGCCCTCACCGGTACTCAGAACAGAGTACCGGTCGGAGAGTGAAATGGACTCAGGGGACTCCTGCACTACCTGCCTAGACCTCCTCTTCTGTCCAGGGGTCGTCACACTTCGATTTTGATTCTTTTTACTTTTTGTCCCTGCAGCAGCTGGCTCCTCCCAACTCTCGCGCCCTTTTATCTGGGTCTCGATCTCCCGCTCCTTGTTCATGATTTCCCTTTCATAAAATCATGCTGACTCCTCTGCTTGACTGTATTATGCTTTTCCAGATGTCCTGCAACTGCTTCCTTAATAATGGACTCCAGCATTTTACCAATGACAAATATTAGGCTAACTGGTCTATAGTTTCGTGGTTTCTGTCTTCCTCCTTTTTTAAATAGGGACATTACATTTGCGCTTCTCCAATCCACTGAGACCTCTCCAGAATCCAGGGAATTTTGGTAGATTTCAACCAAGGCATCCATTATCTCTGCAGTCATTTCCTTTAAGACCCTAGGATGCAGGCCATCAGGTCCAGGGGACTTGTTTACCACTATTTTATCAAGTACTTTTCTTTAGTGATAGTGATTGTTTTAAGTTCGCTCCTCCCTATAGCCCCTCGATTATCTATTATTGGGATGTTTTTAGTGTCTTCTACCATGAAGACTGATCCAAAATATTTGTTCAAAGACTCTGCCATTTCCCTGTTCCCCATTATTAATTCCCCAGTCTCATCCTCTAAGGGACCAACATTTACTTTAGCTATAACAAAAACAGAAAATGCTGGAAATCTCAGCGGGTCAGGCAGCATCTGTGGAGAGAAACCGAGTTAACGTTTCGGGTCTGTGACGCTTCGTCAGAACTCAGCAGTTTACTTCATCTATTCTCTTAATTTTATAGACCTATAGAAGCTCTTACTATCTGTTTTTATATTTCTTGCTAGTTTACTCTCATAATCCATCTTCTCTCTCTTTATTATTTATTTAGTCGTCCTTTGCTGGTTTGTAAACATTTCCCGATCCTCTGGCCTCCAACTAATCTTGCCCACTTTGTATGCCATTGTTTTCAGTTTCATAACTTTACTTCCTTAGTTAGACACTTCTCCCTTCTCTTCAAGTCTTTCCTTCTCACTGGAATATAGTTTGTTGAGAGTTATGAAATATCTCCTTATATGTCTGTATGTTTGCTACTGCCACTGTTTATCAACCGTCTTACACGTTAATCTATTTTCCCAGTCCCAGTTTGTTTTCTTTGCTGCACATGTTCCATCTACCTGTCATGAAAGGAACTGCAAGCAGAGCCCCTAGATAAGAGAAAGGGGTGTAGTCAGAGGCATTCCAGTAACAGCCAACATCTTCCCAATGTCCAGTAGCATTCGCTGCACATTTTAACAATGTTATAAATGTCTTCCAGCAAACCAGTACTCATAGAAACACTGCAAGAGCCAACACAAGAGAAATAATTAACTTACCTGCAAGTTGGATGTCCCTTTAAATAGCACTGATGGTGGGGTGGGGGTGGGGGGGGTCCCTCGTTCAGCTGAACACACCATTAACTATGTTGGTTGGATTGGCGATGTCAAAATGGCAGGTCGTGAATCAAATCAGCGTTACACCCTGCCAACTATATTGGATGATATATTTTGTGCCTGAAAAATGGGTGCGGATGCCATTGAATTTCTAGGCCATACTGTTTTGCACCCACTTATCTGCAGCTGGCCCTGACCCACTGATCTTGGCAATTTTCACAGCTGTTTCTTTCCTTGGAGCTAGATAATATGGTTTTCAAAGTCTGTTCGGGTTCTCCCTGCAACACCACCACCACCCTCCCCCCCCCCCCCCCCCGCCCCCAGCCCCTCACCCACCTTTGGCCTCCATCTCCAGGCAGTTTTTCCTGGAATAATGTTAAGAGCAGTAGGTGAAGGTAAGGATCTGAAGTAAATCTCCCAATTAGTAGCTGATATATGCAGGAGGACAAGTGCCAAAAAGTCCCGATAGCTTAAGATGTTGGAGATGCAAGAGGGCCACGTTCAAAAAGAGCCTGTGAGGGTCACTCCAAACACTGGTAAACACTTGCTAACAATATACATTAACGATTTAGATGAAGGAATTGAGTGTAATATCTCCAAGTTTGCGGATGACACTAAACTGGGTGGCGGTGTGAGCTGTGAGGAGGACGCTAAGAGGCTACAGGGTGACTTGGACATGTTAGGTGAGTGGGCAAATGCATGGCAGATGCAGTATAATGTGGATAAATGTGAGGTTATACATTTTTAGGGCAAAAACACAAAGGCAGAATATTATCTGAATGGCAGCAGATTAGGAAAAGGGGAGGTGCAACAAGGCCTGGGTGTCATGGTTCATCAGTCACTGAAAGTGGGCATGCAGGTACAGCAGGTGGTGAAGAAGGCAAATGGTATGTTGGCCTTCATAGCTAGGGGATTTGAGTGGAGGAGCAGGGAGGTCTTACTGCAGTTGTACAGGGCCTTAGTAAGGCCTCACCTGGAATATTGTGTTCAGTTTTGGTCTCCTAATCTGAGGAAGGACGTTCTTGCTATTGAGGGAGTGCAGCGAAGGTTCACCAGACTGATTCCAGGGATGGCTGGACTGTCATATGAGGAGAGACTGGATCAACTGGGCCTTTATTCACTGGAGTTTAGAAGGATGAGAGGGGATCTCATAGAAACATATAAGATTCTGACGGGACTGGACAGGTTAGATGCGGGAGAATGTTCCCGATGTTGGGGAAGTCCAGAACCAGGGGACATAGTCTTAGGATACGGGGTAGGCCATTTAGGACTGAGATGAGGAGAAACTTCTTTACTCAGAGAGTTGTTAACCTGTGGAATTCCCTGCCGCAGAGACTTTGTTGATGCCAGTTCATTGGATATATTTAAGAGGGAGTTTGATATAGCCCTTACGGCTGAGGGGATCAAGGGGTATGGAGAGAAAGCAGGAAAGGAGTACTGAGGGAATGATCAGCCATGATCTTATTGCATGGCGGTGCAGGTTTGAAGGGCCGAATGGCATACTCCTACACCTATTTTCTATGTTTCTATGTTTCTATGTTTACTCTTGCTCCTGCTGTACCAAGGCATATTTAAATAAGCTAACATAAAAGGTTTGGGCTTCATTAGCAGCATAAATTACCAGCAGACATTCCAAGCGGCCTGCATGATAGTGGTGCAAACTGCAACTAAAGTTTGGGATAGCCACCTCTCATTTTACTATTCCAGGGAATTCAGATGATATCCCTACTGTAAATGTCTGTCACTGATAGATCATACTCTACTTAATACATTTGCCTCATACGTCATACTTTAAGCCAGGCCTTTGAAACAATTTATAAACATCATCATGATGATAACATTTTAGGTATGTCAGAGAAACCCATTGCTTATATGTTGGCACTTTTGTATCCATGATCAACAATTGTCAGTGACAAAACTTTTAGTATATTAATAAATACTTTAATGAAACCTATAATAGCCAAAATGTTATTATAATCAGCGAGGCAATGTAACCTCACTTTGTCATTTCCTCTCCTCGGTTTTTAGAAATTTTTATGCCCCTCCATTATTCCGGGTCTCCTCAGTTACTCCAATACTACTTCATACCTCGTCCCTGTGAAGTCAATGAAAATGCGATAGATTAACCCGACTTCAAGACTTCTAGTAATATCTTTTGGAGAAGAGCCTCACCTTTCCTTGACATCTCTTAATGGCCTGGAGGAGATTAGAAACTCGCCATGTGATTGATTTGGGGGAAATGCACTTTATCAGTCATTGGTGCTATATCTCGGTATATAAATGCACTGCAGCACCCATGTAGTGTCAGCTGTGGCTCAGCGGGTAGTATTCTCGCCTCTGAGTCACAAGGTTGTGGGTTGTGACCAACTCCAGAGACTTGAGCACAAAAATCTAGGCTGACTTTCCAGTGCAGTCCTGACGGAGTGCTGCACTATCGGAGGTGCTGTCTTTTGGATGAGACATTAAACCGAGGCCCTGTCTGCTCTCTCAGGTAGATGGAAGAAATCCCATGGCATTATTTCAAACAAAAGAGCAGGGGAATTACCCTGGTATCCTGGCCAATATTTATCCCTCAATCAACATGAGTAAAACAGATTATTTGGTTGTTATCACATTGCTGTTTGTGGGAGCTTGCTGTGTACAAATTGTCTGCCATGTTTCCTACATTACAACAATGACTACACTTCAAAAAGTATTTTATTGGCTGTAAATTGCTTTGGGACGTCCAGAGGTTGTAAATGCAAGTGTTTCTTTCTTGTAGCTCTACGAAGAATTCAATAATCTTATAATATTTATCACATTGATACATTGGGCTAGAATTTGCAGCGGCTCACCACCTGGATTCTCGGCGGTATTGGCCGTCTTGGGCGATAACCGGGTCGGCGATTTAGAAGTAACGCTGGGGAGCAGACTGCCTGCGTGCACTGTCCATTGATTGCCATGGGGTGATATTTGGCTCAGCGGTGACCCGTGGATAAGTATTAAACAAAACGCCCAGCAGAGCTCGGCAAGAAAAAGGTAAATAATTGTTTTTTCACTAATTATTTTAAAATTCTGTTGTGGTAATTTAAGTTAAAAGGGTCTTGAAAATGTTTTAATGATTTTTTGTTACGTTTTAAAAAAATATATTTTAGTGATTTTCTCCTCCTAGGCCCAACACGCAGCCTCGGGTAAACTTTAACTAAATTCATTAATTATTGCCCATTTTATTTAAGAGCCGCCCAATCGACCCAAAATTCACCTTTTTCACCAACAATCGGGATGCAACGTCCATTTTTATCGCTGGGCGGATTTTTTTCTTTTTTTGGGGAAGTTTTCGCCGGCGATAATCTTAGCAGTCTTTGGGCGGCAATCGAGCGCTGGCAGGTTGTTAGGAATTCTAGCCCAATATTTTTATGATTACAACATTGAAAATTAGGTCTGGAATACCAACATTTTCTGTTGTTATATTCAACTTGTCCCTCCCAACTAACTTTAGTTTTTACTGTTTATTCCCTGGAATCTGAAATAAATCATCAGCTTTGTAATTATATTGTATCGGTCGATAAAGGTAGAGTTAGGTGCAGCAAATGGTGGTAATATTTAGAGCAGGTAACTGATGGTAAATATTCCGAACCTGAAAGTCAAACTCCAGAAAGTACTCATATTCTAGTTAAAGTAATTAAAGGTTGGTATTTGTCTCGCTGATTATAAGGAAGGATAAAGCTTTTACTCCAATTGTTTAAATTTTTTCCTTGAAGTTGGTCTTTTTATGGTTGGTATATGCATTTGTATTTCATTTCTTTACCTGCTATTGTAATGAAGAAACTAACCCATTTAAAATAACATATTTACTAAGCCTCTTTGGGCACCAATTTAGAAAGCTGTTTTGCACCAAAGCTGCAACCTATCTATACCCACTTATTGCTGAGAATGTTCCCTGCTTTGGACATCATTCAGGTTAATAGCTACAATTCTGGCAAAAGTACTCAGAGAAGTAATTTAAATCTAGAAATCACCAAAATTGAATTATGTACACAGACACACATTTGCAACCCAGGCCCTCACACTCATTTTCAAAGGAGGCTTTAACTAACCTGCCAACTCTTCAAATGCAGCCATGGGCATAGCTTTTATTGGCCTTGAAATTCCGGCCTCCCGCATACGTACAGAGTGAATATGGACCCGGGAAGGCATTGCAAAAGCCGGTTTTCAGCATACAATGCGCTTGCGCAGAAAACTGACTTTACCGATCTGTCAAGCTGGAGCTTGACAGATCCTCTGTATCTCGGCAGTCAGGACATTTGCATGGGCAAGATTGTGGAATTTACTATTACAGGCGTAAGAATATTAAAACACGCTTAAAACATAAAAAATAAAATCATGAAAACACATTTTATCTTTTAAAACCCTGCCCACTATGTTAAATTTATTTTAAAGCATAATTTTTAACACTTTTTTAAAAATTGGATTTTTTTTTAATAATACATAAATAACTTTAATTTAAATTAATGTTAAATGTGTAGTGTATTGTTTCTATTTTTTATTAATGTTTTGAGTGTTTGGGCAGGGGTTCTTATTCATAATAATGGGAACTCCATCTTACAGAATTCCCATTATTATGAATGAGAACATACTTTACTGGCTTGGCTGCCCAGAGCCATGTGACTGCAGCTCCAGCCCTGCGCACGTCCTGATGTACACGCGCTGCGATGCGCAGTCAGTGGAGGCCTCAGGACCGGGAACTCACGTGGGCGCAGCAGGAAGAGGTAGGTGCGCATCTTTTTTGTAGAATTAAGTCGAACGCCCACGGAAGGAGAAACTGGGATTTCTAGGCCATTACTTTGTAACACGGTCAAGAAAGGTTTAATGAAAAAGAATTGCAGCAGAAAGATGGCATTACAGGGAACACCTCTTAATTATGAATGGATGGGACAGTGTAGACATGAACCGACCGGGGTTGAATTTCCACAGGGGTTCTTCTGAAAATCTGCCATAACTTTGGCGGTTGATCTGCAGAATCCCTGGAAAAACTGTGTAAACAGCATTTCTGCGAATTATCCACCAAAGCACGCTATCATGGAATTGGCCCTTCCATACGATAGCAGTTTAGACCAGATAACAAACTGGGAGGTTATAAGATGTTCAAAATGGGAGGGGGCCACCATTTTTCAGCCCCAGCCTATCCATTCTGTTTCCATGCAAAACAGAAGATTTCTCCTACAGTTATTCCTTCACTATTGTTCATTTGTCGCAACAAATCAAATAATCAGTTTCATTATCATAAATAGCAAATTTTGATATGGGGCCAAAAATCTCTGTCCTACCAGAGCACTCATGCCATAATTCCAGTTGGTGTCTGGTGGAAGGGCAACAAAATCGGCTGAACACCTCCATGAAGTCCGCAAGCATATGAACATAAAAACATAAGAAATAGGAGCAAGAGTCGGCCATTTGGCCCCTCAATCCCACTCTGCCATTCAATAAGATCATGGCTGATCTGATCTTGGGCTCAGTTCCACTTCCCTGCCGGTTCCCCATAACCTGCCATTCCCTTATCGTTCAAATATCTGTCTATCTCCATCTTAAATATATTCAATGACCCAGCCTCTACAGCTCTCTGGGGCAGAGAATTCCATAGAGTTACGACTCTCTGAGACAAGAAATTCCTCCTCTTCTCAGTTCTAAATGGGCAAACCCTTATTCTTAAACTATGCCCCCTAGTTCCAGACTCCCCCATGAGTGGATACATCCTCTCTGCATTGATCTTGTCGTGCCTCCTCAGTATCTCATATCGCCACTCATTCTTCGAAACTCCAATGAGTATAGGCCCAACCTGCTCAACCTTTCTTCATAAGTCAACACAGTTATCTCAGGAATCAACCGAGTGAACCTACTCTGAACTGCCTCCAATGTAAGTATAACCCTCCTTAAATAAGGAGGCCAAAACTGTACGCAGTACTCAAGATACTGTCTCACCAATACCCAGTACAGTTGTAGCAGGACTTCTCTGCTTTTATACTCCATCTCCCTTGCAATAAGGGTCAACATTCTATTTGCCATCCTGATTACTTGCTGTACCTGCATACTAACTTTTTGTGTTTCACGCACAAGGACCTCCAGGTCTCTCTGTACTGCAGCATTTTGTAATCTCTCTCCATTTAAACAATAATTTGCTTTATTATTTTTCCTGCCAAAGTACTCACACTTTCCCACATTATACTCCATCTGCCAAATGTTTGCCCACTCACTTAGCCTGTCTATATCCCTTTGCATATTCTTTGTGTCCTCCTTACAATTTGCTTTCCGACTCATCTTTGTATCATCAGCAAACTTGGCTACATTCCACTCAGTCCCTTCAACCAAGTCATTAATATAGATGGTAAATCGTTGAGGCACCAGCACTAGTTACTGTTTGCCAACTGGAAAATAACCCATTTATCCTGCCTCTCTGTTTTCTGTTAGTTAGCCAATCGTCCATCCACGATATTATATTACCCCCAACCCCATGAGCTCTTATTTGTGCAGTAAGCTTTTATGTGGCAACTTATCGAATCTCTTAATCAAATTCAAATACATCACATCCACTGGCTGCCCCTGATAGAAACATAGAAAACAGGAGCAATAGTAGGCCATTCGGCCCTTCGAGCTTGCACCACCATTCAATATGATCATGGATGATCTTGCATCTTCGGTACCCCATTCTGGCTTTCTCTCCATACCCCTTGATCCCTTCAGCCATAAGAGCCACATCTAACTCCCTTTTGAATATATCTAACAAACTGGCCTCAACAACTTTCTCTGGTAGAGAATTCCACAGGTTCACAATTCTCTGAGTGAAGAAGTTTCTCCTCATCTCGTTCCTAAATGGCTTACCCCTTATCCTTAGACAGTGACCACTGGTTCTGGATTTCCCCAACATCGGGAACATTCTTCCAGCATCTAACCTGTCTAAACCCATCAGAATTTTAAATGTTTCTATGAGATCCGCTCTCATTCTTCTAAATTCCAGGGAATATAAGCCTAGTCAATCCAGTCTTTATCATATGTCAGCCATGCCATCCCGGGAATCAGTCTGGTGAACCTTCGCTGCACTCCCTCAATAACAAGAATGTCCTTCCTCAGATTAGGAGACCAAAACTGTATACAATATTCAAGGTGTGGCCTCACCAAGGCCCTGTACAACTGCAGTAAGACTTCCCTGCTCCTATACTCAAATCCTCTCGCTATGAAGGCCAACATGTCATTTGCCTTCTTCACCACCTGCTGTACCTGCATGCCAACTTTCAATGACTGATGTACCATGACATCCAGGTCTCCTTTTCCTAATCTGTCACCATTCAGATAATAGTCTGCCTTCCTGTTTTTGCCACCAAAGTGAATAACCCTGACATTATCTACATTACACTGCATCTGCCATGCATTTGCCCACTCACCTAACCTGTCAAATTCACCCTGCAGCTTCTTTGCATCCTCCTCACAGCTCACACTGCCACGCAGCTTAGTCTCATCTGCAAACTTGGAGATATTACATTTAATTCCTTCGTCTAAATCATTAATGTATGTTGTAAATAGCTGAGGTCACAGCACTGAACCTTACAGTACCCCATTAGTCACTGCCTGCCATTCTGAAAAGGATCGGTTTATTCCTACTCTTTGCTTCCTGTCTGCCAACTAGTTCTCTATCCACATGAATACATTACCCCCAATACCATGTGCTTTAATTTTGCACACTAATCTATTGTGTGGAACCTTGTAAAAAGCCTTTTGAAAGTCCAATTACACCACATCCACTGGTTATCCCTTGTCCACTCTACCAGTTACACCCTCAAAAAATTCTAGAAGCTTTGTCAAGCATGATTTCCTTTTCATAAATGCATGCTGACTTGGACCGATCCTGTCACTGCTTTCCAAATGTGCTGCTATTACATCTTTAACAATTAATTCCAACATTTTCCCCACTATCGATGTCAGGATAACCGGTCTATAATTCCCTGTTTACTCTCTTCCTCCTTTTTTAAAAAGTGGGGATACATTAGCTACCCTCCAATCCATAGGAACTGATCCCGAATCGAAAGAATGTTGGAAAATGACCACCAATGTATCCACTATTTTGAAGGCCACTTCCTTAAGTACTCTAGGATGCAGACTATCAAGCTCTGGGGATTTATCAGCCTTCAATCCGATCAATTTCCCTAACACAATTTCCTGAGTAATAAGGATTTCCTTCAGTTCCTCCTTCTCGCTAGACCCTCGGTCCCCTGGTATTTCCGGAAAGTTATTTGTGTCTTCCTTAGTGAAGACAGAACCAAAGTATTTGTTCAACTGGTCTGCCATTTTTTTGTTCACCATTATAAATTCACCTGATACTGACTGCAAAGGACCTACTATAAGGGAAAAATGGGAAGGCATCTCCTCCCACGAGTGGGCCCCCTGATATAGAGGGTTGACGCTCGCCCCAACCCGCGTAACAGCCCCTGGAGTTAGCAGACAGAGATGAATGGCAAGGTCTTATCAATGTCTGTTTAGGTTCTCACTGTCATGTATCTTACATTATTATATATAACTGTATCCTAACATGCTATACATGACTATAATAAGGTATGACCTGTAACCACCAGCATACCTTACCACCAGGGGTTCACTTGCAAGAGACAGGTATATAAGGGCAGGTCTCAGACAAGTGCAGCATTCCAGAGCTGTGAAATAAAGGTGCAGGTCCAGAGTGACCTTGACTTCACTACATGCCTCGTGTGAATCTGTACTGAG
This sequence comes from Pristiophorus japonicus, assembly GCF_044704955.1. Taxonomy (NCBI): domain Eukaryota; kingdom Metazoa; phylum Chordata; class Chondrichthyes; family Pristiophoridae; genus Pristiophorus; species Pristiophorus japonicus. The sequence goes on from NC_091977.1 coordinate 137,111,023, forward strand.
GGGACAGGACTTTACAATGGCGACGGGTTAAGGGATTACAGAATCCACAGAATGGCAAACAACAGGTCAGATTAAAAGTACAATGTGGGAGACAATTGGGAGGACTTTATAGAAAGGCTCCAGCAAAGCTTTGTAATCAAAGACTGGTTAGGCGACGATAAGGCAGACAAGAGAAGAGCTCATCTCTTGACCAGCTGTGGCTCGAAAACATACGCTTTAATGAAGGATCTGTTGGCACCCGAGAAACCAGCAAGCAAGTCGTTTGAAGAATTGAGCACACTGATAAGAGACCACCTGAAGCCAGCGAGCAGTCTACACATGGCCAGACACAGGTTGTACAGCTACAGATACTGTGTGGGCCAGAGCATGCCTGACTTCGTGGCGGAACTTCGGAGGTTGGCTAGTTTATGTGAGTTCTCCGATGAACTGAGGAGAAAAATGCTGAGAGACTTTTTCATTGAAGGAATAGGCCACGCAGGCATATTCTGAAAGCTCATAGAGACCAAGAACCTGACCTTAGAGGCAGCAGCACTGGTTGCACAGACATTCTTGGTCGGGGAAGAAGAAACGAGGTTGATTTACAATGCAGTTACGACCACTAACGAAATATTGGAACAAGAAGTTCACAGCACTAAACAAGCTGCTACCCCCACACACAGACAAAACCGGGAGAACAGGTTCTCGACAGCAGGTAGAAGCCATCAACGGCCACAGGAACGGCTGTTCACACCTTATCAACCCACAATGCGAGCAATCAACTACATACTGAGAGAAGCTCAAGAGAGATCAGCCAGATGCAGCTCATTCTTTGGAAACTCTTTGAACAATGGAACAGGTCTGTGCTGGAGGTATGGGGGTGGGCACTCAGCAAGGGGATGTGGATTTCAGCAGGTTGTTTGCAGAAATTGTGAATATACAGGGCATTTGGCCCGCATGTGCAAAAAAATGGCAGCTTGGCTGGTATACGAATCGGATGGGTCGGAAAGCGGTCAAGAAGATGGTGGGGACAGTACCCGGGACACCAGTGTACAGCGGGTCAACACGATCAATGGCCGCTGCTCCTACAATAGGATGCCTCCTATAATGATGAGGGTCCTACTCAACGGGATATCTGTCAACATGGAGCTGGATACGGGAGTGAGTCAATCTCTCATGGGCGCTCAACAATTTGAACAACTGTGGCCGCATAAAAGAGACAGACCAAAACTCACAAGGGTCGACACCACACTAAGGACCTATACCAAAGAAATCGTACCAGTCGTCGGCAGCGCCATGCTCTCTGTCACACACAAAGGGACAGTGAACCGACTTCCCCTGTGGATTGTCCCCGGAGACCCCCCAGCACTGCTGGAGAGAAGCTGGCTGGCAAAACTAAACTGGAAATGGAATGATGTCCATGCCATGTCATTAGAGGAATGGACCTCCTGCTCAACAGTTATAAAGCGATTTGAACATCTCTTTCAGCCAGATGTGGGCACTTTCAAAGGGGCCAAAGTCAACATCTACATCACACAGGATGCTAGACCGGTCCATCACAATGCCAAAGCTGTAACCTATGTGATGAGGGAAAAGATTGAACACGAACTAGACAGGCTTCTGCGGGAAGGCATTATATCACCTGTGGAATTTAGCAACTGGGCAAGTCCCATCGTCCCAGTCATGAAGCCTAATGGATCCGTACGAATCTGTGAGGACTACAAATCTACCATAAAGAGAGTCTCCCTACAGGACCAGTACCCGCTGCCCAGAGCGGAGGACTTATTTGCCACATTGGCTGGAGGTAAACTTTTCTCAAAATTAGACCTCACATCTGCGTATATGACGCAAGAACTGACCGAGGAATCCAAGCTACTCACCACCATCAACACACATCGAGGCCTTTTCATGTACAATCGATGCCCATTCGGCATCAGGTCGGCAGCTGCCATATTCCAGCGCAACATGGAGAGTTTGCTTCAGTCCATCCCGGGGACGGTTGTATTTCACCAACTCCCATCTCCGTAATTTGGAGGAAGTACTAAAGCGGTTGGATCGGGTAGGCCTACGAGTCAAGAAATCCAAGTGCCTGTTTCTCGCACGCGAGGTTGAATTTTTGGGTAGAAGGATTGCCGCTGATGGAATCCGCCCAACAGAGTCCAAAACAGAAGCAATTCGCCTGGCACCCAGGTCCTGGGAGGTCTCAGAACTGCGCGCCTTTCTCGGGCTACTCAATTACTTTGGGAACTTTATGCAGAACTTAAGCACGCTGCTGGAGCCTCTCCACGTGCTACTCAGAAAGGGGTGCGATTGGTTTTGGGGGGACACCCAGGAACGCGCCTTCAATAAGGCACACAACCTTCTGTGTTCCAACAGTGTTTTGACTTTCTTTGACCCAGGTAAAAAAACAGTTCTCACATGCGATGCGTCAGCGTATGGGGTCGGGTGCGTTTTGCAACATGTCAATAGTGCGGGCAAATTACAACCCAAAGCTTAAGCCTCCAGGTCACTTTCGCGGGTGGAGCGCGGGTACGGAATGGTAGAGAAGGAGGTGCTCGCGTGCGTGTATGGTGTCAAAAAGATGCACCAATACCTTTTCGGGGCCAAGTTCGCATTAGAAACCGACCACAAGCCCCTCACGTCCCTCCTATCTGAGAGCAAGGCAATAAACGCCAACGCCTCAGTGCGAATTCAACGGTGGGCACTCAAGCTGGCGTCCTACAACTATACCATAAGGCACAGACCAGGCACAGACAACTGTGCCGACGCTCTCAGCAGGCTACCCCTGGCGAGCACGGAAGGGTCTGACGAACAGGACTGTGAGATAGTCATGGCAATCAATGCCTTTGAGTCCACAGGTTCGCCCATGATGGCTCGCCAAATCAGAGCCTGGACAGCCAGCGACCCCACGTTATCCTTAGTAAAAAGATGTGTCCTAACCGGTGACTGGGCAGAGGCTCGCGATGCCTGCCCCGAGGAATTAAAACCCTTTCACAGGCGCATGCATGAGCTATCACTACAAGCAGACTGCCTGATGTGGGGCAGCCGAGTAGTCATGCCTCTGCGAGGCAGAGAGGCATTTGTCCGGGAGCTCCACTGCGAGCACCCGGGGATCGTTCTCATGAAGGCCATAGCCAGATCCCACGTCTGGTGGCCTGGTATTGACGCGGACCTGGAGCTCTGCGTCTGAAGGTGCACCATTTGTGCCCAACTCAGCATGCCCCCAGGGAGGCTCCACTGAGCCCCTGGCCCTGGCCTACCAAACCGTGGTCGCGGGTGCACGTAGACTATGCGGGCCCATTCATGGGCAAAATGTTCCTCGTAATTGTAGATGCATTTTCAAAGTGGATCGAATGCACCATTTTAAACTCGAGCACAACCTCCAGCACTGTGGAGAGCCTCGCAACCATGTTTGCAACGCATGGAATCCCTGACATATTGGTCAGTGACAATGGTCCGTGCTTCACCAGCGCAGAATTCCAAGACTTTATAATGACCACGGCATAAATCACGTCAAGACGGCACCGTTCAAGCCGGCCTCCAACGGCCAGGCAGAGAGAGCAGTGCAAATCATTAAACAAGGCATGCTTAAAGTCCAAGGTCCCACGCTGCAGGGTTACCTGTTGCGACTGCTGCTGGCATACAGATCTTGTCCGCACTCATTGACTGGGATCCCCCCCGCGCAACTGTTGATGAAAAGGACTTTAAAAACAAGGCTCTCATTAATCCTCCTAGACATGCACGAAATCGTTGAGGCAAAGCGCCGTAAGCTGACTGAGTACCATGACAGAAATTCGAGAGGGAGATGGAATGAGATAGGGGACAAAGTGTTTGTACTAAACTCTGGCAGGGGTCCCAAATGGCTTGCAGGAACAGTAACGGGCAAGGAAGGAAACAGGCTATTGGTAGTACAAATAGACAATGGCAAAACCTGCCAGAGGCATGTAGACCAAGTCAAAAGCAGATTTATCAACAACACTGTGGAACCAGAGGCAGACTACAATGTGGAACTCGCACCACACCTGGTGGACAGACAAAGGGAACAACCTGAGGAAAGGGCAATCCCAACAGACAGCCCAGGCGAGTCAACAACAATCATCCAATCGAAACAGACAGCCCAGGCAAGATACCAGCAACCACACCCAAAGAAAACAGACACCAAGGCAAACAACTGAACCACAACTCAGACGCTCCACGCGAGAGCATAGACCACCTGAGAGACTGAACCTATAAAGACAATAAGACCTTGGGGGAGGGTGATGTCATGTAACTTACATTATTATATATAACTGTATCCTAATATGCTATACATGACTGTAATAAGATATGACCTGTAACCACCAGCATACCTTACCACCAGGGGTGCACTTGCAAGAGACAGGTATATAAGGGCAGGTCTCAGGCAAGTGCAGCATTCCAGAGCTGTGAAATAAAGGTGCAGGTGCAGAGTGACCTTGACTTCACTACATGCCTCGTGTGAATCTGTGCTGAGGGGACAGGACTTTACACTCACATCATATCCTGTCAGAATATTATTGAATTTATAACTTCTGGAGCCTTGGTACTGGAATGTACAAGGCCAAAGAGAGGCCTTTTACCTCCTTCTGGGTCGGTGCAGGAACCAGTACTTTAACCCTTGTCCCGCTGGTAACCCTAATGCCAAATTTTTCTCTTACATTTCCCCCCTTTTGGCCCTTGGCTATACGCCAAGCTGGCCATATTTCCCAATAACTATCTCCCTGTAGGCAAGTTCCAGATAGGTCCATTCACCTGGGTGGCCATCTCCCAAGCTTCAGGACCTCCTGAGACCTTTCCTGCAGGGTTATATAAGGTAAGTCCTTCCTGTTGGACTGATTACATTTTCATCCCTTATGGCCTTACTCATAGTGTGTGCCCTGATGTATCGTTTGGCCTGTTTAATTCGTGCACAGGTTAGCCCTGCCAGTACCATCAGGACTAGGCATTGTATTACTACAAGTGCATGTGATATAATTCTTATCCATGGGTGGATCTGAATATTAAGTCCAATGTTCCACAGTTTTGAGTACCAAGGCTGGTTGGCCAGCATCGCGTTAGTATCTCTTTGTAGGTTTGTCCATTTCTTCCATCAGCTAGATATTGCACCAATCATTCCTCACTTAATTCAGGTAACTGTTTTTCTTGCGGTTCCCATACTGCCTCCTTGTACCCTTCTTGGTGGGTATCCATGACCGTTCCGTGGATGATTTCCGTTGTCTCGGGATGTATGTGGTATCCATTTATGTCTATTTTTCCCATGGGCCTGAAACAGAAGTTAGGGTTGGTGATGACACAGGGGGTGACTCCTTCCCTGGTCTTAATCGTCGGGTTGGCTGCTCCTGTGCTCACGCACCAATCTCCATTCCCTTATGGAGCAGCGATTGTTTTGGAATTGTGTTCGAGAGGAGTGATACTCAGCATGCATCCATTTGTTTGGTGGAATCTGCAATCATCATTCGTCATTCGTGGCGTACCTCGACATAAAATCACTTGATTATTTTTATAGCAATCGGTAATGTCAATGCCTTTCGTGCTAATTTAATTTTAATCACCCGTCTGGCAGGCTGATGGTAACGCAACCGAGTTTGGTTTCTTACTTCACCGATATTATCGATCTGGTATAAAGTGTCTCCCTTTGTTACATCACACTGTGGTATGGACAACACAAATCCGATCATATTCACCCGCCCAGTAATACATCTGAAATTTGGCACCCATGCGTGACTATTCCTTCGTACCTCGCACGTGTTATTCATTGTTAAGTATGCTGTTCAGGATCCAATCTGGTATGTCCCCATTCTGGAGTTGCTCCAAGTTATGTTGTACTTCACTTAATATCCAGGCCCCATATCCGGAGTAAACTATCTCAGCTTGTAATCATTTACTTATGTTGTTCCCCATTGCGTGGATCAAATTTATTGTCTTGGCATGCTTCTGTAATGTATGGGCCACCTGTAACAGTTCCACTTCCGCACCATCTCCCAACCGCACTTGTAGGGCTTGGTTATCCATGTCCCTCTCCAGTAAACCCCTCAAGATTTGTGTTAAGTTGTCTATTGCATACAGGTCTATGGTATTCATCGTCATAACCCCTGCCGCATAACCCGTGCCTAGTGTTTCCAGTATTCCCCTTTTTGTTCGACCTTGTCCTGTTCCCTTTCTGACATTAAATCTCAGGGTAGTGGATTCCAGGCCTTCGAGGATCAGTTGTGTCAGGTTCTGGTATAGACTTATAGTTTCATTCCCACAGAAGTTAGGAAGAATGAATTGTCACTGACGCATCCCAAATTATATCCTGTCTTTAGATTCTTTCATTACAAAGCCCCCTTTGGCTTCAGTCTTTATGGATGGGCTTATGGGGGGACTTGCGTGGTTGTGCTGGGAAGAGTTGTTGTCCCCAGGGTGGTTGTCGGGGCAGCGGTAGGGCTTCCTTTGGGCGTGTTTAGTGTCCCAGCTGGACCTTTATTGTCATCTTTTCTCCACACTCCATCTGCCCCCTTTTTAGGTTGTATTCCTTCTTGTTTGCATTGCGCATGATCAATACCGGCTTCTCTGTGTTATTACCGTGTCACTCTTCGGGACATACACCTTATATTCCAGAGAACTTCCTTTGTCTTCATTTTATACCACTGGCCAGTTTTCCTAAACATCCTGGGGTCCCACCCCCTTTTTGCTCCGTTCTGTTCCCACCCTTCTGTTCTTGCGGGGTGGATTTGGCTGCTTGTTTGCAGCTTCATCCGCCCAGGCATGAGCTTCTAGAACTGAAATTCCATCCAGTTGAATTTCTGCGCCCTTCCCCTTTTGGTCCTATGAACTTGCTCCTGTCCTCGGAATCTACTGGTGCCCATGGCATCGGCAGCCTGCTGCATTACAACCTTACTTAATACACTATACATAGCCATGCGTTAAAATAAGTTCTGTCCTTGCTCCAGTCCTTGGCTGCTGGGATGCATATTTCGGCAGTTAAATTAAACAAAGCCCCATCTCATGTAGTTGTGTCTTTCCTGCGTGTGCTATATCTCTCGTAGTCCGTCTGCATTATCCAGTGCTTGTGTGGGCCTTAAGATTCCCAGTATCCTGAGTCTCCAGAGTCGAAGTAGCCGCTGTGGTCCCATCTCGGTGAGTGTTTTATCTGCAAATTTTAAAGAGATAGCCAAGTCGTCACCAGGTGTTAGGTTTTGATCTACTCATCTTTTATCCATGCATGTCGAGGTCACTCTGTGAAATCGGAGGTAAGGGTTAGGTTGGGTTTGTGGACTTCACTTACCCACCGTGGGGTACATTGGCTCTATTGTCATAGGTGATGGTGCTATGGCTGTGCACTGCACTATCCGTCTGGTCCCTTTTAAAAAAAATCTCTTCCAGCTTATTTATCTTAGCTTTTAACTCTTGAATTTGTTTTGTTTGAGTATCTTTCTTTTATTTGTATCAGGCGAATATTATTACATGGGCTAGTTCTGTTTTTATTTTTATTCTGACTATCGCACCATTTCCTCTATCTGTCAGGTGAGTCTTTTTTATTCTATTAAGAAATCCAAATTAATAATGTCCAGTATAAAACAGCTGTCAATGGAAAGGGTTAACTCCTTTACAGGTTTGTAAGAAGGCCTGATGTCATTACGTGACTTCGCATAATCATCCGAATTTTTTTTTTTTAAGTCTTTGTGCCTTCAAAACTTGCTTAGAAATTAGGAATCCGTTAAAACAGCAGAAATCATTAGTAAAGCCGTCACAATAAGTCTTCTCATCAGGAAAGTCAGCATTTTAGATTAAACTCCAATTTTTTCTTAACTTCTAATTCAAAGTACTTGCCAAAGATTTTTTTTTTAATTGATTTAAAATGAGACCACACATTTTTAATAGCTATTTTGTTCACTGAAATCCAATTTTCACACAAGCTGTATACATTCCAACGTGCCTTTTTTTTTACGGTCCCATTCACTGGGCAAATCTTGTGTTTTATTTCTCTCTCAGCACAAAATCTAAACTTCCGTGCCAGTTCCATTTTCAAAAAGAATTTTAAAATTCAGTAAGATTCTCTAATTCCCAGTTTTTTTCTTTCTGTGCTGAGTTCGCATAGCTTAGATCTTTTCTCCTCATTATTTTCAAAACCCTCCTGCTTGTTTGGACTGTTCGGGACTTTTCTTGATAAGCAACGTCCATTTTGGAAATCTTTCAAACTGCAGTGAAACTTTCTCGTAACTTAAAATCATTATCATTTACCTCTTCAAATTCTTTTTTTCTTCAATTAAACCAATATCTTTTTCACAACCGATATCAACTAATATTTAGTAAGTTATGTCTTTTTCCATCGCAAACACCCCTTTTTCAGCACCTATTTAGTACGTTACGTCTTTTTTTTTGAGATCTCCTTTCTTCAAATTAGGTTTTGTATTTTACACAGAGGGCTCATGTCTCCGTAAATTTGTTAATTTAAAATCATCAGACAATCGAAGACACTTTTTCTTTCAAATTCGTTCAATTTGTTTTCTTTCAAAGTTGTGGCTTTATCTTTTTTTCATAACTAGAACGGAGGCTTTGAGGGCTGCTTTTCGTTATCTCAAATGTTCCAGGTTCAAGGCAGTTACAATGTCCTTTTTTCTAAACTGCTAAAGCTTGCCGTTTTAACATTTTCACAAAAGTCCCTTTTACACCTTCGCAGACAGCTCACCACTTGCCCAGGAGTTTGACCTGATCCCTGAAGGTATTTCTAGATTGTTTCCAAACCTTTTAGTTTTATTTCTCTTTTTTTTTAAGAGATCAGATTTAATTTAATATATTTTTTAGTTGAATCCATCTCAGTATTTTGCTGTGCCTTCTCTTAATATCATCCGAATAAATCCACACCTGCGTTTCTAACTTAAAACTTCCTGCATACAGGACAACACTACAAAGGTTAAAAAAACTTTCACTCTGTCTGAAAAGGTGGATGGAACTAAAACAAACAGACAGCTCCCCCATTTTTCCAAACAGACTTTCAGACACAGGAAAAATTCATTCCACAGTCAAAAAATCACACAAGGACTCTCACTCAACGACATTCACAAAAGTCTCTTTTTATTCAACAAAGCTTATTAATTGTTTGGCCGGCTCTATTTTTTTTGGATCCATATGTCACTTAAGATAGTCACTATCAGCTTTTTTATGGCATTACGTAGTTACGCAAGTTACAATTAATGATTAGTTTTATTCACCTTTTTAATAGCCGTGTTACCCATCTTCTTCGGGTCTATGAGGGTCTTGGGCACTCCCTTTAATTCGTGTTAGGTATGCAAGATGTTATTTATATCTATATGTCTTGCCTTGGCGCTGTACACTCGTACTGCCACGCTTTGGGTCAATATGTCTCGTTCCTGCACCGTGCGCTCATACCGCTTTGGGTCAATAGACCTTCCTCTATATCTTCCCTTGCGTCGTACCCTCGCACTGCCGTATTACCTCCAAGCGCGCATTTAAGGATGCACTTTTTGACCCCCTTCTACCCCTAGATCATCCCTGTCCTCCGTCTCCGCCCCTCCTGGACCTGCTACAAATGGTTCTTTGTACAGATGTCCTTCCCTTGTGGTTTACAATGCCACAGTTCTAACTTGAAGGTGGCAAATTAAAACATGCTCACCCCAACAGCTGGGTCATTGTTCCATTCGGGAAGTCCGTACCCTGCTCGCAGCGCCAAATGTAAGGGGAAAATGGGAAGGCTTCTCCTCCCACGAGCGGGCCCCCTGATATAGAGGGTTGACGCTCGCCCCAACCCACGTAACAGCCCCTGGAGTTAGCAGACAGAGACGAATGGTAAGGTCTTATCAATGACTGTTTAGGTTCTCACATCGAATCCTGTCGGAATATTATTGAATTAATAACTTCTGGAACCTTGGTACTGGAATGTACAAGGCCAAAGAGAAGCCTTTTACCTCCTTATGGGTCGGTGCAGGAACCAGCACTTTAACCCTTGTCCCGCTGGTACCCCTAATGCCAAATTTTTCTCTTACACCTACATTTGTCTTCACTAATCTTTTTCTCTTCACATATCTATTAAAGCTTTTGCAGTCAGTTTTTATGTTCCCTGCAAGCTTACTCTCATACTCTATTTTCCCCCTCCTAATTAAACCCTTTGTCCTCCTCTGCTGAATTCTAAATTTCTCCCAGTCCTCAGGTTTGTTGCTTTTTCTGGCCAATTTATATGCCTCTTCCTTGGATATAACACTTTCCCTAATTTCCCTTGTTAGCCACGGTTGAGCCACCTTCCCCATTTTATTTTTACGCCAGACAGGGATGTAAAATTGTTGAAGTTCAGCCATGTGATCTTTAAATGTCTGCCATTGACTATCCACCGTCAACCCTTTAAGTATCATTCGCCAGTCTATCCTAGCCAATTCACGTCTCATACCATCGAAGTTACCTTTCTTTAAGTTCAGGACCCTAGTCTCTGAATTAACTGTGTCACTCTCCATCTTAATGAAGAATTCTACCATATTATGGTCACTCTTCCTCAAGGGCCTCGCATAACAAGATTGTTAATTAATCCTCGCTTATTACACAACACCCAGTCTAGGATGGCCAGCTGTCTAGTTGTTTCCTCAACATATTGGTCTAGAAAAGCATTCCTTATACACTCCAGGAAATCCTCCTCCACCGTATTGCTACCAGTTTGGTTAGCCCAATATATATAGAGATTAAAGTCACCCATGATAATTGCTGTACCTTTATTGCATGCATCCCTAATTTCCTGTTTGATGCCATCCCCAACCTCACTATTACAGCTTAGTGGTCTGTACACAACTCCCATTAGCGTTTTCTGCCCTTTGGTGTTCTGCAGCTCTACCCATACAGATTCCACATCATCCAAGGTAATGTCCTTCCTTACTATTGCGTTAATCTCTTTAACTAGCAATGCTACCCCACCTCCTTTTACTTTCTGTCTATCCTTCCTGAATATTGACTACCCCTGGAAGTTGAGTTCCCAGCCTTGGTCATCCTGGAGCCATATCTCCGTAATCCCAATTACATCATATCCGTTAACAGATATCTGCACAGTTAATTCATCCACCTTATTAGGAATGCTCCTCGCATTGAGACACAGAGCCTTCAGGCTTGTTTTTTTAACACTCTTTGACCTTTTAGAATTATGTTGTACTGTGGCCCTTTTTGATTTTTGCCCTTGATTTCTCTGCCCTCCGCTCTTGCTTTTCTCCTTTCTACCTTTTGCTTCTGCCCCCTTTTTACTTCCATCTGCCTCCCTGCATAGATCCCTATCCCCCTGCCATTTAAGTTGAAACCCTCCCCAACAGCACTAGGAAACACTCCACCTCGGACATTGGTTCCGGTCCTGCCCAGATGCAGACCGTCCGGTTTGTGTTGGTCCCACCTCCCCAGAACCAGTTCCAATGTCCTAGGAATTTGAATCCCTCCCTCTTACACCATTCCTCAAGCCACTTATTCATCTGAGCTATCCTGCAATTCCTACTCTGACTAGCACGTGGCACTAGTAGCAATCCTAAGATTACTACCTTTGAGGTCCTACCTTTTAATTTAACTCCTAGCTCCCTAAATTCAGCTTGTAGGACCTCATCCCATTTTTTACCTATATCGTTAGTACCTATATGTACCACGACAACTGGCTGTTCACCCTCCCTCTCCAAAATGCCCTGCAGCCGCTCAGAGACATCCTTGACCCTTGCACCAGAGAGGCAACATACCACCTTGGAGTCTTGATTGTGGCCGCAGGAACGCCTATTTATTCCCCTTACAATAGAATCTTTTTCCTGCCCTCCTGTGCAGCAGAGCCACTCATGGTGCCACAAACTTGGCTGCTGCTGCCTTCCCTGATGAGCCATCTCCGCCAACAGTGTCCAAAGTGGTATATCTGTTTTAGAGGGAGATGACCGCAAGGGATCCCTGCACTACCTTCCTATTCCTGCTCTGCCTGATGGTCACCCATTCCCTATCTGCCTTTGTAAGCTTTACCTGCAGTGTGAACAACTCACTAAACATGCTATTCACAATATGCTCAGCATCATGGATGCTCTAGAGTGAATCCCTGCGCAGCTCCAGTGCCGCAATGTTGTCTAACATGAGCTGCAGCTGGATACTCTTCCTGCACACATAGTAGTCAGGGACATTGGAAGTGTCCCTGATTTCCCACAGAGCACAGGAGGAGCATGACATGGGTCTGGGCCCACCTGCCATGATTTAACCCTTAAATTAACTTAATTTTGCAACAATGCCAAAGGTTTCTTACTGATAAGAAAAAGAAAAAGAAAAAAGAAAAACCACTCACCAATCAACCAGCCAATCACTTACCCGCTTGATTGTGATGTCACGCTTCGATTTCTTTTTACTTCTTTGTTTTACTTTTGGCCTCGATCTCCCAGCATGTGTTGCTCCTCCGACTCCCCATGTCCTTTTATCAGGGCCTCAATCAACTGCCGTGTGTTGCTCCTCCGCCTCCCTGTGATCTACCCTACTCGTTACATCCTCAAAGATCTCCAGCAAATTTGTCAAACATGATTTCCCTTTCATAAAACCATGCTGACTCTGCTTGACCATATTATGTTTTTCCAAATGTCTTGCTACTGCTTCCTTAATAATGGACTCCAGCATTTTCCCAATGACAGATGTTAGGCTAACTGGTCTATAGGTTCAACCAATGCATCCACTATCTTTGCAGCCACTTCTTTTAAGACCCTAGGATGCAGGCCTTCAAGTCCAGGGGACTTGTCCACCTTTAGTCCCATTATTTTACTGAATACTTTTTCTTCAGCGATAGTGATTGTATTAAGTTCCCCCCCCCCTATAGCCCCTAGATTATCTATTTTTGGGATGTCTTTAGTGTCATCTACAGTGAAGACAGATGTGCATGATCCTGAACTTCCAGTCACTTGCTCTAACTCACTCTCACTCTGAACTCCACCTCCTGCACTGTTCCAATGCAGCTCGAGAGACAGTACCTGATATTTCTACTAAGCACTTTACAGTCTTCTGGCTTAATATTGTGTTGAACAACTTTAGATCTTAGCCATCACTCTCATTTTCTCTTGGACATTCTGTAACCATTTACACCTCCTGTGGACCTATTTATGTCTCCTAATTGCCCCATTAACACCTAGTTTTGCCATGCACCATCATCACTTTTGCCACTTAATTACTCCAGCCCTCCATCTGATCTATTTTGTACTTTCCCTGTTTCCCCACATGCACCAGCCCATATTTACATATTTACAAATTTAACTTTACCACTTGTTTTCTGTTTCGAAGAGGATACCTTCGCTCTCGAACAGAACCTTTCAAACATGGTGTCGATTTCACACTCATTCGAGGCTCATCCTGAGGAACGTTTTCCTCAATGGAATTTCCTTGATTTTCATTTGAACTCACTCTAACTTCAGGCTCTTTGTTTTCCTGACTCGAACTCAACTTTCATTCTGATTCTCTTCTGGATTTGTTTCCAGTACATTGGATTTAGGATTTGCTACTGGTGTATCAAAACTATCTGATGAGTCAGAAACAATTGAATCATTCCTACCTTCAACTCCTTCCATGTCTGCAGGTAAAATATGATCAATCTGAACAAACCAAACCTGTCCATTATCAAACATCTTTAACAAATATGTGCGAGGACCACATATTTTCACCACTCTTTCTGGTAACCACTTCACCCATTTATGGTGATGGTTCTTCACTCTCACCTTCTGGTTTAATTTCATGCTTCTCTCTTTTACTCTACCTCTATCCTGATTCTCTTTCTGTCTTAATTGTGTCTCTTCTACGGACTGTGCCAAATTTGGTTTTAACAACGAGAATCTGGTTCGTGGCTGTCGTTTGAGAAACAACTCTGCTGGTGTTCTACCAGTAGTTGTAGAAGGAGTATTTCGATATGTAATCAAAAAATTTGCCAATTTGTGATCCAATGGCAACTGTTGTTTCCTTGGATTTGGATCTAACATTTGTTTTATGAGGGCACGTTTTTTGTACAGTGCGCTCTGCTGCACCATTCGAAGCAGGATGGTATGGTGGAACCTTGGTATGTTTCATTCTATTTTTGCTCGTGAATTGTGCAAAATCTTCTGAACAAAATTGTGGTCCATTATCCAAAACAATCTCTTCAGGGAGGCCAAATGAAGAAAATCATTTTTGCAACATGTCCAATGTTTTACTTGTTGTTATTTTCCACATTGGAAACATCTTAACCCACTTCAAATGGCTATCAATCACAATGAACAATTGTTGTCCTTCTAACTCAGCAAAATCAATATGTAGCCTTTGTCACACCCTGGGATGCCATTTCCATGGCTGTAATGGTACTGGTGGTGGTTGCTTATTTACTATTTGACATGTCGTACACTGACTCACGATGTACTCTATATCTTTATCAAGACCTGGCCACCATAAATAACTGCATGCAAAACTCTTGGTCAAGCACATTCCCAGGTGCTGGCCATGGAGGTCTCCCAACAATTTGGACCTGAATTCATTTGGTATAACCACTCTTGCACCCCACATGATACAATCTTTATCGACTGATAATTCATTCCGACGAATGAAGAATGGATGTGCATCTTTGTCTGTTACCTAGTTTGGCCATCCATTTGCAATATAATCACACACGTTTGACATCACTGGGTCACGTTTGGTTCCTCTACCAATCTCTTCAGCTGTGACTGGCAGTTCATCAATGTATAAAAAATAAAACACTTCTTCCCTATCGGGAAAGCAATCTAGACATTGCAGCAGCATTACTGTGATCAGCTGATCGTCTGTATTCAATCTCATATGTACATGCTGACAAAATCAAAGCCCATCTCTGCATTCGGCTGCAGTTAATGTTGGAACTGGGGACTTTGGATGGAGGATTGCTGTTTAGGGCTTATGGTCCATAACGATGGTAAACTTCGGACCATACAAGTATTTGTGAAACTTCTTGACCCCAAAAATTAATGCCAAAGCTTCCCTTTCAATTTGCGCACAATTACTCTCACTGGCACTGAGAGTGCGTGAAGCAAAAGCAATTGGTCTCTCCTCCCCACTACGTGATACATGAGAGATCACTGCCCCAAATCCATATGGAGAGGCATCACATGCTAGCTTAATCTCCTGAGATATGTCACAGTGAACTAACATGGTGCTCTCTACCAATTTGTTTTTACACTCCTTGAATGCTTTATCGCATTCTTTTGACCACTTCTAATCGACCTGTTTTTTCAAAAATTAATTCAGTGGATGTAATACTATAGCCAAATTTGGTAGGAACTTCCCATAATAGTTCAAAAGACCCAAGAATGAACGAAGGGACTAAGAAAGCAATAAACAAAGGAAAGATAGATAGTAAAAGCTTTTACCGATATATAAAACGGAAGAGAGTGACTAAAGTAAATGTTGGTCCCTTAAAAGATGAGAAGGGGAATGGGAAATGTGGAAATGGCTGAGACCTTAAACAATTATTTTGCTTCGGTTTTCACAGTGGAAGACACAAAAACCATGCCAAAAATTGCTGGTCACGGGAATGTGGGAAGGGAGGACCTTGAGACAATCACTATCACTGGGGAGGTAATGCTGGACAGGCTAATGGGACTCAAGGTAGACAAGTCCCCTGGTCCTGATGAACTGCATCCCAGGGTATTAAAAGAGATGGCGGAAGTTATAGCAGATGCTTTCGTTATAATCTACCAAAATTCTCTGGACTCTGGGGAGGTACCAGCGGATTGGAAAGCAGCTAATGTAATGCCTCTGTTTAAAAAAGGGGGCAGACAAAAGGCAGGTAACTATAGGCCGGTTAGTTTAACATCTGTAGTGGGGAAAATGCTTGGAGCTATCATTAAGGAAGAAATAGCGGGACATCTAGATAGGAATAGTTCAATCAAGCAGACGCAACATGGATTCATGAAGGGGAAATCATGTTTAACTAACTTACTGGAATTCTTTGAGGATATAATGAGCATGGTGGATAGAGGTATACCGATGGATGTGGTGTATTTAGATTTCCAAAAGGCATTCGATAAGGTGCCACACAAAAGGTTACTGCAGAAGATAAAGGTACGCGGAGTCAGAGGAAATGTATTAGCATGGATCGAGAATTGGCTGGCTAACAGAAAGCAGAGAGTCGGGATAAATGGGTCCATTTCGGGTTGGAAATCGGTGGTTAGTGGTGTACCACAGGGATCAGTGCTGGGACCATAACTGTTTACAATATACATAGATGACTTGGAAGAGGGGACAGAGTGTAGTGTAACAAAATTTGCAGATGACACAAAGATTAATGGGAAAGCGGGTTGTGTAGAGGACACAGAGAGGCTGCAAAGAGATTTAGATAGGTTAAGCGAATGTGCTAAGGTTTGGCAGATGGAATACAATGTTGGAAAATGTGAGGTCATCCACCTTGGAAAAAAAAACAGTAAAAGGGAATATTATTTGAATGGGGAGAAATTACAACATGCTGCGAAGCAGAGGGACCTGGAGGTCCTTGTGCATGAATCCCAAAAAGTTAGTTTGCAAGTGCAGCAGGTAATCAGGAAGGCGAATGGAATGTTGGCCTTCATTGCGAGAGGGATGGAGTACAAAAGCAGGGAGGTCCTGCTGCAACTGTACAGGGTATTGGTGAGGCCGCACCTGGAGTACAGCGTGTAGTTTTGGTCACCTTACTTAAGGAAGGATATACTAGCTTTGAAGGGGGTACAGAGACGATTCACTAGGCTGATTCCGAAGATGTGGGGATTGCCTAATGATGATAGATTGAGTAGACTGAGTCTTTACTCGTTGGAGTTCAGAAGGATGAAGGATGATCTTGTAGAAACATTTAAAATAATGAAAGTGATGGACAGGATAGAGGCAGAGAGGTTGTTTCCACTGCTCAGGGAGACTAGAACTAGGGGGCACAGCCTCAAAATACGGGGGAGCCAATTTAAAACCGAGTTGAGAAGGAATTTCTTCTCCCAGAGGGTTGTGAATCTGTGGAATTCTCTGCCCAAGGAAGCAGTTGAGGGTAGCTCATTGAATGTATTCAAATCACAGATCGATAGATTTTTAACCAATAAGAGAATTAAGGGTTATGGGGAGCGGGCGGGTAAGTGGAGCTGAATCCACGACCAGATCAGCCATGATCTTTTTGAATGGCGGAGCAGGCTCGAGGGGCTAGATGGCCTACTCCTGTTCCTAATTCTTATGTTCTTATGTTCTTATGTTCTTATGTTCAGTGACATTCCTGGTAGTGGGTGCATTTCTAATTGCATCCAATTTTTCCATGGTTGGATATTAACCATCTTTGTCTACTCTGTACCCTAAGTACTCCACTCAGTTTTTAAATCACACTTACGAGAAGACACTCATACTCTGTGCTATTCTAGCCGGTTGAGGACTTCATTCAATATGTTATTATGAATTTGCCTATTTCGTGCTGAAATTAGTATGTCATCCAAATAACATACTACCCCTTCAATACCTTGAAAAATCTGGTTCATCATCCCTTGGAATATGGCAGAGACTGAAGACACTCCAAATGGTAGCCCATTAAATTGATATAGGCTTAGATGAGTATTTAGTCAAATATGACTTGGACTCCTCATCTAGTTCAAGCTGTAAGTCTGCATTCCTGAGATCCAGTTTTGAGAAGATCTGACCATCTGTCAGTTCAGTGTTGTGAACAAATCTTCTATATTCGGCAATGTATTGGGGACATTACCCTCTCGAACCTGGTTTACAGTTACTTTATAATCACCACACAATCTTACCTTACCATCGGACTTAGGTACAACAACAATGGGTGTAGCCCAATGACATCGATCTATCTTACAAATAATGTTGTCAGTCTCTAGTCTTTTGAGTTCTTGCTCAACTTTCTCCTTGATTGCATATGGTATGGAACATGGCTTGTAGTAAACCAATCTAGCTTCCTTCTGTACCCTGACACTCACCTTGAAGCCTTGGATCGGACTGCCCGTATCGCAGAACACCTTCGGATACTTCTTGATCACCTCATCCGTTGATGAAAATTTCGCTTCCACACAGAAAATCTTACTCCAATCCAGCTTCAGTGAGCTCAACCAATTTCTTCCTAGTAAGGCAGACTTGTCTCCTTTCACTACTCTTAGAGGCAAGTTCTGAAATTGATCGTTATATTTCACCGGTACAGTGATACGACCTACCACAGGAATTTTGTCTCCCGAGTAGCCTCGCAGCCCTATCTTGGATTTCTCCAGTTGGAAATCACACAATTTGTCGAGGTACAGCGACTCCGCTACTACACTCATGGATGCACCCATGTCAATTTCCATTGGTATCTTGAATCCCACAACATCTATGTGGATTTTGATGCTTTCCGAATCGCTGTCCGTTAACCTCGTGCTCGTGATGACGTGTGACACTAACATCTCCTCGTCCTGTTGTTGTTCTTCCATGCTATGTAGTTTCTTGGGATTTCAACTCATAGCTTTGAATGCTGGTTTACCCTTCAGTCGGCATGCCGTCGCAAGATGCCCAGTCTTTCTGCAGAAGAAACATTCTGCCTTCACGTATGGACAACTTTGAGCAATGTGTTGTCCCAGGCATCTATAGCACCACTTCGACGCTCTGTTAGAATTTCCAGTTTCTGAGACGTTGGGCTCACATCATCTTTTACTTTGAAATTGCAGGTGATTTACCTCGGTTGACTGACGATCGTAATTATTATTTAATTCTCGGGAATATTGTTTGGCCATGCCCATCAATCTCGCTGTCTGACAAGCAATCTCAAAAGTGAAGTAATCCGTCGTCAATAACTTCCTTCTGATCGCATCATTTTTCATCCCACAAACAAAACGATCCCGTAATGCGCGGTTTTGAAAGTTTCCAAAATTACAGTGCATCGATAGCTTTTTTAATGCTACGATGTAATCACTGAAACTTTAATCAGTCTTTTGATTCTGAATCCCAAAATGATAGATTTCAGCAATTTCTAATGGTTTGGGGTTATAGTGCTGCTCCAGCTTCATTAAAATCTCTTTAAGCGTTGTGTCCTTTGGCTCGTCAGGCACAAGCAGATTTACAAGAGTGTCATATAATGCTGGAGCTGCCTCTGATAAGAAGATCGCTCTCTTACGTTCCAACACAGCCCGGTTCTGAACTGCATTGTCTGGAACTTCGATTATGTTATTTACAATGAAGTATATTTCAAGCCGATCCACATACGCTTTAAAACGTTCCCGGTCATGTCTATATTTCCCCCAAATGTCTGATTACACTTGCCATATTAATCTCTAGCTGTTCACGCCATGTGCTGTATTTTACCTCAGATTTTTGTGACTTTTAGATTTAGAAAAGAGATTTAGATAGGTTAAGCGAATGTGCTAAGGTTTGGCAGATGGAATACAATGTTGGAAAATGTGAGGTCATCCACCTTGGAAAAAAAAACAGTAAAAGGGAATATTATTTGAATGGGGAGAAATTATAACATGCTGCGGTGCAGAGGGACCTGGGGGTCCTTGTGCATGAAATTCTTTTGAGTTAACCTGCAAAAACATAAAACATTAAAACCATGCCACCCGACCTGGGTGACACAGCAGACATTTTCAAGGCCCTTTTTCTTTTTTTTTTTTGGCGCTAAAATCAAATTTTTCCTTTTTCCAGTGCCCCCTATAAAAGGAGAGGGGGACACTAAAAGCACCGGCAATTAAAACAAATTAAACTTAAAAACGTAAAATCAAATTAAAATTTGGTTGCCGGGCGTGATGATGCACTCCAGTCCCTCCGGTGCCCACCTCTCGCGGAAGGCCGCGAGCGTACCGGTGGACACCGCGTGCACCATCTCCAAGGACACCCTGGACCGGATGTAAGAGCGGAAGAGAGGCAGGCAGTCAGGTTGAACGACCCCCTCGACCGCCCGCTGCCTGGACCGGCTGATGGCACCCTTGGCCGTGCCCAGGAGCAGTCCTACGAGGAGGCCCTCGGACCTACCCGCTCCCCTCCGCACAGGGTGCCCAAAGATCAGGAGAGTGGGACTGAAGTGCAGCCAGAATTTCAGGAGCAGCCCCTTCAAATAATAAAACAGGGGCTGCAACCTCGTGCACTCAATAAAAACATGGAACACGGACTCCTCCAGACCGCAGAAATTGCAGGCGGCCTGGGAGTCCGTGAACCGGCTTAAAAATTTGTTGCACGGCACTGCTCCGTGCACCACCCTCCAGGCCAAGTCCCCGATGAATAGTGGGAGGACCCCTGCGTAGAGTGCCCTCCATCGGGGACCCCCGCCTCCTCCGGACGGCAAGATGGTACGCCATGGCGTGTCCGGACGGCCGGCGAGGATGGCAAAGTTGAGGGTGTGCAGGAGCAGCCCGTACAGGAAACCCCTCCGCGTGGAACTGAAAGGCACGGAGGGGATTTCCCCGAGGCGGCTCAAGTTGTGAGGCGCTGGCCCCCGAGTGAGGTTCCGGGGTTTGGCGCTGATGAGGAATTCCGTCCGGACGGGGGTCAGTTCGGACGGGATCTCCCCACGTGCTTGAGCCTCCTCGATGCACCTAACGGAGTCAGGGCCCAAAGCTGTTTTTAGCGACTCGTTGGCATCGGCCGCGTGGCGGACGTTGGCAGAATTTAGGCGCCGCGCCAGCGTGTCTGGCGCCATCCAGCCCGCTCCTCCGCCATCGAGCAGGTCCCTGACCCTGGTCACCTCACCAGCCACAGCCCTCTCTTCCGACCGCCACATAAAACCTCGGCCGTGGAGGTACGGATTCCCGAGCAGCGGTTCCTGCAGGACGGCCGCCACTCCAGCCGGCGGAGAGCTGCGCTTGGTGGAGACTTTGTTCCAGACCCTGATGAGTTCCCTGTAAAAGACAGGCAGCTCCCGGAGGGCGGTCCTGGCACCCCCCAAGTTCACAAACAGGAGCTGCGTGTCATAATTGAGGTCGAGCTGCTGGCGGAAGAAATACCTCGCCAGAGCGCACCACCTAGGAGGGGGCTCGACGTAAAGGTATCTCTGCAGGGTCTGAAGACGGAAAGTCGCGAGCTGGGCGCTGACGCACACCAACGACTGACCGCCCTCCTCAAGCGGGAGACTCAAGACCGCGGCAGAGACCCAGTGCTTCCTGTTGTTCCAGAAGAAGTCCACCAGCTTCTTCTGTATCTTGGCGACAAACGCAGGGGGAGGGGTCAAAGTGACCAGCCGGTACCACAGCATTGCGGCCACCAGCTGGTTTATGACTAGCGCTCGACCCCTGTAGAACAGCACTCGGAGCAGTCCTGTCCAGCGCCCTAGGCGAGCGGCGACCTTGGCCTCCAGCTCCTGCCAGTTCGCCGGCCAGGCTCCCTCGTCGGGGCTAAGGTAGACTCCCAGATAGAGGAGATGGGTCGTGCTCCAGGCAAAAGGCCTGAGCTCCTCCGGCAGGGAGTCCACCCGCCACTGACCCACCAGGAGTCCGGAACATTTCTCCCAGTTGATCCTGGCGGAGGACGCGGCCGAGTAAATCTCCTGGCACTCACGCATCCTCCGCAGGTCAGCGGGATCCTCTATCGCGAGGAGCACGTCATCGGCATACGCCGAGAGGACGACCTCCACGCCCGGCCCTTGCAGAGCCAGTCCCGTCAACCTCGTCCGCAAGAGGCGCAGGAAAGGCTCCACGCAAACGGCGTATAACTGGCCGGACATGGGGCATCCCTGGCGCACCCCTCTCCTAAAGCGAAGGGGCGCCGTCAAGGACCCGTTAACCTTAATCAGACACTCCGCGGCGGCGTACAAAAGTCGGATCCGGGCGACGAAATGCGTCCCGAACCCGAAAGCGCGCAGAGTTCCGAGCAGATAGTCGTGATCCACCCTGTCGAACGCCTTCTTTTGGTCGAGGGATAGGAAGGCGACCGACAGACCAGCCTCCTGGGAACAATGGATGAGGTCCCGGACCAGATGGATGTTATCGTGGATTGTCCGGCCCGGGACCGTGTATGACTGGTCGGGGTGGATCATGTGGTCCAGCACGGCACCAAGGCGAGCAGACATCGCCCTGGCGAAGATTTTGTAGTCCGTGCTGAGGAGGGAGACCGGGCGCCAGTTCTTAAGGAGGCGGAGATCGCCCTTCTTAGGCAGCAGGACGATGACTGCCCTGCGCCAAGAGAGGGGCATCTCCCCGGTCGCCAGACTTTCCCCCAGGACCCGCGCGTAGTCGCTCCCCAGGACGTCCCAGAACGCCCTGTGGAACTCCACGGTCAGCCCGTCCAGCCCCGGGGATTTTCCCCTCGAGAGCCGGGCGAGGGCACCGGTCAGCTCCGCCAGGCTTAGCGGAGCTTCCAGATTTTCGGCGCCCTCCGGGCCGACCTTCGGCAGGTCCTCCCACAAAACTCTACGCGCTTCCTCGCTGGACGGATCCGGAGAGAACAGAGCCCCGTAATATTCACGGACCCTGTTGTTGACGCCCTCCGGATCCGAGACGAGAGAGCCGTCGTCGGCCAGCAGCGTCAAGAGCTGCTTACGGACACTCTGCCTTTTTTCCAGCGAGTAGAAGAAGGGGGAGCCGCGGTCCAGATCTCGCAGGAACCGGATCCGCGACCTCACGAACGCGCCTCGGGACCCGACGAGCTGCAGGTCCTTCAGCGCGGCCTTCTTCGCTTCGTACACCGTCCGCAGGGCCGGGTCCTGGACGACTTGACCGAGACGGGCTTCCAGGTTGAGCACCTCTTTTTCTAGGCGCCCGACTCTGGCCGCCCGCCTCTTGGTCGACCCCCTCGCGTACTCTTGACAGAAGACGCGGACGTGAGCCTTGCCCACGTCCCACCATAGCCTCAAGGAGGGGAAGCCCCCCTGCTTCCTTCTCCAGTCGGACCAGAATCGACGGAACGAGTCCTGGAACCGCACGTCCTCCAGCAGCCGGTTGTTAAAGTGCCAGTACGCGGACCCCGTCCTCGCGCAGAGCGAAGCGAGCTCCGCCCACACCAGGTGGTGGTCCGAACACGGCACCGGCCGCATGGAGGCTGCCGGGACGCAGGAAACGTATGCCCGAGACACGTAAAGGCGGTCGACTCTAGACCATCCAACTCCAGGCCTCACCCAAGTAAAGGCGCTGGAGTCGGGGTGGAGATTTCGCCAGACGTCCACCAAGTCGAAGGACCCGACCAGGTCCCTCAACTTCTCCATCGCCGTCATGCACTGCGGGGCACCGGAGCGGTCCCTCGCCTCGAGGGTGCAGTTAAAATCCCCCCCGAGGACAATGCAGTCGCCGACGTCGACGGAGCCAAGAAGAGCGGACACCTCTTCAAAGAAGCGCGTTTGCTGCGGGCCGGGATGAGGGGCGTACACGTTCACGAGATGGAGCGGCACGTCCCCCAGGCGAACCGTTACGTGCAGCAAGCGGCCTGGCACGGGCTCCTCAACCCCCAAGATCTCCGGCTGAAAATGCGGGCCCAGCAAGATGGCCACTCCACTAGAAATGGCGGTGAGGTGGCTCATGCGGATCTCTCCTTGCCATTCCAGGAGCCACGTGGCTTCGTCTCCCGGAACGGTGTGGGTTTCTTGCAGGAAGCACACCGCATATTTCCCCTCCCGCAGGAGCGAAAAATTGTCAAATCTACGGCGTGCCCCTCTGCCGCCGTTGATGTTGAGGCTGGCTATGGTTATCTTCATGGCAAAAGCATAGTGCAACCTCTACCTTAACCTATTGTGGGGGAGGGAGCGGAGTCTTTTGTTGAACTCCGCTCCCTCCGCAGCCCAGCGAGGAGTCCCTCGAGCTCACGCAGCTCAAGGTGTTGCGCCTTTGTCAGGGGCCTGCCCGCGGCCAAGGTTTTGACGGCGGCGCGGACGGACGCCTTGATC
Organism: Pristiophorus japonicus; assembly: GCF_044704955.1. Lineage (NCBI taxonomy): Eukaryota > Metazoa > Chordata > Chondrichthyes > Pristiophoridae > Pristiophorus > Pristiophorus japonicus. The sequence continues at coordinate 137,134,769 of NC_091977.1, forward strand.
AGCTCTGGCTCGGACCATTTTTCCAGGGCCAGTCGGGCTTGGTTGCAGCGACCCCGGCTCTGGGCCAAAAAGTCCCGGAGTACCTTTGCAGGAATGAGGATGGTCTCGGCGGCGGCCGCGAGCAGATCCACTGCCTCGCTGGCGGTGGTCTCTAGATCTTCACCCGCGTCCCCCACCGAGTCCCCGTCCTCCTCCGGGAGGTGGCCGCCAGCAGCCAGCCCATCGACCGCACAAGGTACGGCAAATGAACCGGCCGCTCCAACCGGCCCTGGCACTGCCCCGATCCCACCCCCAGGATCGTCGGCAGAGGAGTCCCCACTGGGCTCTTTTAAAAATGGTGCTGGGTCGGGAAATGACAGCGGAAGGGGTTCCCCCTCCGCCCCAGGAACCGGGGAACAAGGAGAGACCCGGCCATAGGAAATCCCCAGGCTCCCCAAGTGCACCAGCTCCAAAGTAAGAGGCGAGGGTGGGTGTACCTCCCACTCCCCGCTGCCACCCCCTGGCCCAGCATCTACAGTGTCATAAATATTTGTTCGTGTTTCTGCCAGGTCGAGCGACTCCCGGCGGAAGTTGGATAATAGCTGGGCGGGCTCAGGTTCGGCCTTTTCGGCCCCGCCCGCCTCGGTCCCCGGGACGCTCGACCCGGCGGCTACGCATTCTTCCACTGGCCCCACGCCCCCCACGACAGGCAGATCTTCCATGCCCTCCCCAGGAGGCAGCGGCTGGGCAGCCTCGACTGCCTCACCCTCCCCGGGGAAAGACTCCTCGCGCCTGCAGCGCAATTTGGGGGCGCTGGTGGGGGACGCGGGACACGCGGCGGGCACCGACTCCTCCGCGGAGGGATGTTGTTCCCCCTCCGCCTCATTGGGGCGGTGCCTCTTTTTGTTCCTGGGGGCGCGCGGAGTCAGGGAGACCCCCATGTCTGCCAAGGCCTCCCGCTCCGCCCCCCCCTTTTCCTTTTCTTGCCCGCGCCCGGGCCCCTCTGTGGTGTTGTTCAAGGGCTCGGGCACGGGCTCGGGGCACCCCGCGCTCGCCGGTGACGGGGTTGGGCTGAGCGCGGTGGTCAAATTATCTTGCGCACTGAGGGGACCCGCCTCTTGATGTTTTGCCTTCTTCCGCGCCTTCTTTCCGGTCGGACGCTCTCCCTCCCCCCCGCCGGAGGCCCTGAAAACAAAGGCCTCCGACGATGCCCGCGCACCTACGGCTCCCGGCACGCGGACGCAACTAGGGGGAGGGGTGGCGGCGGCGCCAGCCTTGGCCGCCTTCGGTGGTTTGGCGGCCTTGGAGGCGGGGCAGTTCTTACGAACGTGCCCCACCTCCCTGCAGGCATGGCACCGCACGCCGTCCGACGTCCAAAAGACGCGGTAGGCAGTCCCCTCGTGCACCACATTAAATGATCCCTCCGTCGTCTCCTCCCGCGCCAGCCGGACAAAGAGCTGGCGGCGGAAGGAGAACACATGGCGCAGGCTGCTCTCCCTGAGGCCGAGCGGTATGGGGTTGATCCCCGACCTTACCTCCCCCAGTTGGTGTAGGTGAGGGAGGAGGAGCTCAGCGGGAACAAAGGGCGGGACGTTCGATATGATGACCCTCTGCGCGGTGGCCTCGAGAGGGTCCACCGGCAGGAACGTCCCGCCCACCGTGAGCCCCTTTTCGAGGGCCAGGGACACCGCCCGCTCCGACCCCAGGAAGAACACGGCCTTCCCAGACATCTTGGAGGCTGCGACAATGGCCGAGGGGCCGACTACCCCAGCCATCGCCCGCACGCACTCCTCGATGCTCATTGTGGGGTGAGTGTAGCTCTTGACCCCGTGTTTCCTGGTTATAAGTGTAAAAGGTGGCAGGGCAGCGGGTGGCGCAGGAGGTGCCGTGGATGTGGACACCGCCTGCGCATACGTCCTTGCTGGCCCTGCCACCGGCGTGGATGGGGTCGCCATCACGGGGTCCCTTTAAGGGCTACACCCACCCCAAAGTCACAGGCCTTAATGGTCTTAATTAGGCCTCGTATATTAACTGAGCAGAGGAGCCCTTAACGAGGCACCTCTCCCCTAGTTGGTAATTGGGGAGGGGCCTTGCTCCCTCTGCTCAGTTGTCTTAATTGTTTTTTTTTTATTAATTTGGAAGAAAGAGGCCTCAGAGAGAGAGGGGAGAAACAGAGTAGCAGAGAAAGAGAGAGGGGGGTGGGAAGGGGGGGGGGGGACTGCGAGGGCAGGTCTCTCCTCGCAGCTGTGGGTGGGTGCACTCCCCAGATGGCAAAACACACGAGCACAGTCTTTGGGTTGGTCTTCAGGTGGGGGGAGAAGACGTCTTCACCTGGGGTAGCTAGAGCCACCAGGCACACACTTCTAACGATGTTAATTGGTGATTTAAAGAAACTTCAGCCTGGTAGCTCCAGCTATCCCAGGCTGGGCAAATGTGGGGGGGGTGGGGGGGTTCCAATTGTGGGGGGGGCCTAGTTGTAAGCAAGGCCCCCACACACACTTCCACACACACACACACCCCCCCGCGATGTTCCGGCCCTCAGTGGTCTTCTTTCCTCCCCCCACCGATACAACAAAGTCTTTTTGGGAAATGCACCCACACCCACCTGTAGAAAGTGTAGAGTCTCCCTCCTTCCACACTGGATGTTGTTTGTCTTTTTCCCCCTCTCTCCAACTCCTTGCAGAAATGGTAAAGTTGTTGCAAAGTTTTCTGTTCTCCTCCTCTCCCTCTGGGTAAAAGTTGGTGTTGAAACCCCTTCCTTCCTTCTCTTCCTGGGCTGGTCTCAGGGCTCTCCAGGCAGGAGCACAGGTTGCTAGCTGCTCTCCTCACTGCTCACAGCTCCAACTGAGCAGGACACGCCTCCACTGCTCTACCATTGGTTCCTTGTGCATGAAACTCTTTTGAGTTTACCTGCAAAACATAAAGACATTAAACGGTGCCACCCGACCTGGGTGACACTCCAGACATTTACAAGGCCCTTTTTTTCCCCCCTTTTTTGTTTTTTTTTTGTGTTTTTTTTTTTTTTTTTTTTTTGTTTTTTTTTGGGCACTAAAATCACAATTTTTCCCCAGTGCCCCCTATAAAAGGGAAGGGGACACTAAAAGCACCGGCAATTAAAACAAATTAACTTTAAAACGTAAAATCAAATTAAAATTTGGTTGCCGGGCGTGATGATGCACTCCAGTCCCTCCGGTGCCCACCTCTCGCGGAAGGCCGCGAGCGTACCGGTGGACACCGCGTGCTCCATCTCCAAGGACACCCTGGACCGGATGTAAGAGCGGAAGAGAGGCAGGCAGTCAGGTTGAACGACCCCCTCGACCGCCCGCTGCCTGGACCGGCTGATGGCACCCTTGGCCGTGCCCAGGAGCAGTCCTACGAGGAGGCCTTCGGACCTACCCGCTCCCCTCCGCACAGGGTGCCCAAAGATCAGGAGAGTGGGACTGAAGTGCAGCCAGAATTTCAGGAGCAGCCCCTTCAAATAATGGAACAGGGGCTGCAACCTTGTGCACTCCATAAAAACATGGAACACGGACTCCTCCAGACCGCAGAAATTGCAGGCGGCCTGGGAGTCCGTGAACCGGCTTAAAAATTTGTTGCACGGCACTGCTCCGTGCACCACCCTCCAGGCCAAGTCCCCGATGAATAGTGGGAGGACCCCTGCGTAGAGTGCCCTCCATCGGGGACCCCTGCCTCCTCCGGACGGCAAGATGGTACGCCATGGCGTGTCCGGACGGCCGGCGAGGATGGCAAAGTTGAGGGTGTGCAGGAGCAGCCCGTACAGGAAACCCCTCCGCGCGGAACTGAAAGGCACGGAGGGGATTTCCCCGAGGCGGCTCAAGTTGTGAGGCGCCGGCCCCCGAGGGAGGTTCCGGGGTTTGGCGCTGATGAGGAATTCCGTCCGGACGGGGGTCAGTTCGGACGGGATCTCCCCACGTGCTTGAGCCTCCTCGATGCACCTAACGGAGTCAGGGCCCAGAGCTGTTTTTAGCGACTCGATGGCATCGGCCGCGTGGCGGACGTTGGCAGAGTTTAGGCGCCGCGCCAGCGTGTCTGGCGCCATCCAGCCCGCTCCTCCGCCATCGAGCAGGTCCCTGACCCTGGTCACCTCACCAGCCACAGCCCTCTCTTCCGACCGCCACATGAAGCCTCGGCCGTGGAGGTACGGATTCCCGAGCAGCGGCTCCTGCAGGACGGCCGCCACTCCAGCCGGCGGAGAGCTGCGCTTGGTGGAGACTTTGTTCCAGACCCTGATGAGTTCCCTGTAAAAGACAGGCAGCTCCCGGAGGGCGGTCCTGGCACCCCCCAAGTTCACAAACAGGATCTGCGTGTCATAATTGAGGTCGAGCTGCTGGCGGAAGAAATACCTCGCCAGAGCGCACCACCTAGGAGGGGGCTCGACGTAAAGGTATCTCTGCAGGGTCTGAAGACGGAAAGTCGCGAGCTGGGCGCTGACGCACACCAACGACTGACCGCCCTCCTCAAGCGGGAGACTCAAGACCGCGTCAGAGACCCAGTGCTTCCTGTTGTTCCAGAAGAAGTCCACCAGCTTCTTCTGTATCTTGGCGACAAACGCAGGGGGAGGGGTCAAAGTGACCAGCCGGTACCACAGCATTGCGGCCACCAGCTGGTTTATGACTAGCGCTCGACCCCTGTAGGACAGCACTCGGAGCAGTCCTGTCCAGCGCCCTAGGCGAGCGGCGACCTTGGCCTCCAGCTCCTGCCAGTTCGCCGGCCAGGCTCCCTCGTCGGGGCTAAGGTAGACTCCCAGATAGAGGAGATGGGTCGTGCTCCAGGCAAAAGGCCTGAGCTCCTCCGGCAGGGAGTCCACCCGCCACTGACCCACCAGGAGTCCGGAACATTTCTCCCAGTTGATCCTGGCGGAGGACGCGGCCGAGTAAATCTCCTGGCACTCACGCATCCTCCGCAGGTCAGCGGGATCCTCTATCGCGAGGAGCACGTCATCGGCGTAAGCCGAGAGGACGACCTCCACACCCGGCCCTTGCAGAGCCAGTCCCGTCAACCTCGTCCGCAAGAGGCGCAGGAAAGGCTCCACGCAAACGGCGTATAACTGGCCGGACATGGGGCATCCCTGGCGCACCCCTCTCCTAAAGCGAAGGGGCGCCGTCAAGGACCCGTTAACCTTAATCAGACACTCCGCGGCGGCGTACAAAAGTCGGATCCGGGCGACGAAATGCGTCCCGAACCCGAAAGCGCGCAGAGTTCCGAGCAGATAGTCGTGATCCACCCTGTCGAACGCCTTCTCTTGGTCGAGGGATAGGAAGGCGACCGACAGACCAGCCTCCTGGGAACAATGGATGAGGTCCCGGACCAGATGGATGTTATCGTGGATTGTCCGGCCCGGGACCGTGTATGACTGGTCGGGGTGGATCATGTGGTCCAGCACGGCACCAAGGCGAGCAGACATCGCCCTGGCGAAGATTTTGTAGTCCGTGCTGAGGAGGGAGACCGGGCGCCAGTTCTTAAGGAGGCGGAGATCGCCCTTCTTAGGCAGCAGGACGATGACTGCCCTGCGCCAAGAGAGGGGCATCTCCCCGGTCGCCAGACTTTCCCCCAGGACCCGCGCGTAGTCGCTCCCCAGGACGTCCCAGAACGCCCTGTGGAACTCCACGGTCAGCCCGTCCAGCCCCGGGGATTTTCCCCTCGAGAGCCGGGCGAGGGCACCGGTCAGCTCCGCCAGACTTAGCGGAGCTTCCAGATTTTCGGCGCCCTCCGGGCCGACCTTCGGCAGGTCCTCCCACAAAACTCTACGCGCTTCCTCGCTGGACGGATCCGGAGAGAACAGAGCCCCGTAATATTCACGGACCCTGTTGTTGACGCCCTCCGGATCCGAGACGAGAGAGCCGTCGTCGGCCAGCAGCGTCAAGAGCTGCTTACGGACACTCTGCCTTTTTTCCAGCGAGTAGAAGAAGGGGGAGCCGCGGTCCAGATCCCGCAGGAACCGGATCCGCGACCTCACGAACGCGCCTCGGGACCCGACGAGCTGCAGGTCCTTCAGCGCGGCCTTCTTCGCTTCGTACACCGTCCGCAGGGCCGGGTCCTGGACGACTTGACCGAGACGGGCTTCCAGGTCGAGCACCTCTTTTTCTAGGCGCCCGACTCTGGCCGCCCGCCTCTTGGTCGACCCCCTCGCGTACTCTTGACAGAAGACGCGGACGTGAGCCTTGCCCACGTCCCACCATAGCCTCAAGGAGGGGAAACCCCCCTGCTTCCTTCTCCAGTCGGACCAGAATCGACGGAACGAGTCCTGGAACCGCACGTCCTCCAGCAGCCGGTTGTTAAAGTGCCAGTACGCGGACCCCGTCCTCGCGCGGAGCGAAGCGAGCTCCGCCCACACCAGGTGGTGGTCCGAGCACGGCACCGGCCGCATGGAGGCCGCCGGGACGCAGGAAATGTACGCCCGAGACACGTAAAGGCGGTCGACTCTAGACCATCCAACTCCAGGCCTCACCCAAGTAAAGGCGCTGGAGTCGGGGTGGAGATTTCGCCAGACGTCCACCAAGTCGAAGGACCCGACCAGGTCCCTCAACTTCTCCATCGCCGTCATGCACTGCGGGGCACCGGAGCGGTCCCTCGCCTCGAGGGTGCAGTTAAAATCCCCCCCGAGGACAATGCAGTCGCCGACGTCGACGGAGCCAAGAAGAGCGGACACCTCTTCAAAGAAGCGCGTCTGCTGCGGGCCGGGATGAGGGGCGTACACGTTCACGAGATGGAGCGGCACGTCCCCCAGGCGAACCGTTACGTGCAGCAAGCGGCCTGGCACGGGCTCCTCGACCCCCAAGATCTCCGGCTGAAAATGCGGGCCCAGCAAGATGGCCACCCCACTAGAAATGGCGGTGAGGTGGCTCATGCGGACCTCTCCTTGCCATTCCAGGAGCCACGTGGCTTCGTCTCCCGGAACGGTGTGGGTTTCTTGCAGGAAGCACACCGCATATTTCCCCTCCCGCAGGAGCGAAAAATTGTCAAATCTACGGCGTGCCCCTCTGCCGCCGTTGATGTTGAGGCTGGCTATGGTTATCTTCATGGCAAAAGCATAGTGCAACCTCTACCTTAACCTATTGTGGGGGAGGGAGCGGAGTCTTTTGTTGAACTCCGCTCCCTCCGCAGCCCAGCGAGGAGTCCCTCGAGCTCGCGCAGCTCAAGGTGTTGCGCCTTTGTCAGGGGCCTGCCCGCGGCCAAGGTTTTGACGGCGGCGCGGACGGACGCCTTGATCAGCTCTGGCTCGGACCATTTTTCCAGGGCCAGTCGGGCTTGGTTGCAGCGACCCCGGCTCTGGGCCAAAAAGTCCCGGAGTACCTTTGCAGGAATGAGGATGGTCTCGGCGGCGGCCGCGAGCAGATCCACCGCCTCGCTGGCGGTGGTCTCTAGGTCTTCACCCGCGTCCCCCACCGAGTCCCCGTCCTCCTCCGGGAGGTGGCCGCCAGCAGCCAGCCCATCGACCGCACAAGGTACGGCAAATGAACCGGCCGCTCCAACCGGCCCTGGCACTGCCCCGATCCCACCCCCAGGATCGTCGGCAGAGGAGTCCCCACTGGGCTCTTTTAAAAATGGTGCTGGGTCGGGAAATGACAGCGGAAGGGGTTCCCCCTCTGCCCCAGGAACCGGGGAACAAGGAGAGACCCGGCCATCGGAAATCCCCAAGCTCCCCAAGTGCACCAGCTCCAAAGTAAGAGGCGAGGGTGGGTGTACCTCCCACTCCCCGCTGCCACCCCCCGGCCCAGCATCTACAGTGTCATAAATATTTGTTCGTGTTTCTGCCGGGTCGAGCGACTCCCGGGGGAAGTTGGATAATAGCTGGGCGGGCTCAGGTTCGGCCTTTTCGGCACCGCCCGCCTCGGTCCCCGGGACGCTCGACCCGGCGGCTACGCATTCTTCCACTGGCCCCACGCCCCCCACGACAGGCAGATCTTCCATGCCCTCCCCAGGAGGCAGCGGCTGGGCAGCCTCGACTGCCTCACCCTCCCCGGGGAAAGACTCCTCGCGCCTGCAGCGCAATTTGGGGGCGCTGGTGGGGGACGCGGGACACGCGGCGGGCACCGACTCCTCCGCGGAGGGATGTTGTTCCCCCTCCGCCTCATTGGGGCGGTGCCTCTTTTTGTTCCTGGGGGCGCGCGGAGTCAGGGAGACCCCCATGTCTGCCAAGGCCTCCCGCTCCGCCCCCCCCTTTTCCTTTTCTTGCCCGCGCCCGGGCCCCTCTGTGGTGTTGTTCAAGGGCTCGGGCACGGGCTCGGGGCACCCCGCGCTCGCCGATGACGGGGTTGGGCTGAGCGCGGTGGTCAAATTATCTTGCGCACTGAGGGGACCCGCCTCTTGATGTTTTGCCTTCTTCCGCGCCTTCTTTCCGGTCGGACGCTCTCCCTCCCCCCCGCCGGAGGCCCTGAAAACAAAGGCCTCCGACGATGCCCGCGCACCTACGGCTCCCGGCACGCGGACGCAACTAGGGGGAGGGGTGGCGGCGGCGCCAGCCTTGGCCGCCTTCGGTGGTTTGGCGGCCTTGGAGGCGGGGCAGTTCTTACGAACGTGCCCCACCTCCCTGCAGGCATGGCACCGCACGCCGTCCGACGTCCAAAAGACGCGGTAGGCAGTCCCCTCGTGCACCACATTAAATGATCCCTCCGTCGTCTCCTCCCGCGCCAGCCGGACAAAGAGCTGGCGGCGGAAGGAGAACACATGGCGCAGGCTGCTCTCCCTGAGGCCGAGCGGTATGGGGTTGATCCCCGACCTTACCTCCCCCAGTTGGTGTAGGTGAGGGAGGAGGAGCTCAGCGGGAACAAAGGGCGGGACGTTCGATATGATGACCCTCTGCGCGGTGGCCTCGAGAGGGTCCACCGGCAGGAACGTCCCGCCCACCGTGAGCCCCTTTTCGAGGGCCAGGGACACCGCCCGCTCCGACCCCAGGAAGAACACGGCCTTCCCAGACATCTTGGAGGCTGCGACAATGGCCGAGGGGCCGACTACCCCAGCCATCGCCCGCACGCACTCCTCGATGCTCATTGTGGGGTGAGTGTAGCTCTTGACCCCGTGTTTCCTGGTTATAAGTGTAAAAGGTGGCAGGGCAGCGGGTGGCGCAGGAGGTGCCGTGGATGTGGACACCGCCTGCGCATACGTCCTTGCTGGCCCTGCCACCGGCGTGGATGGGGTCGCCATCACGGGGTCCCTTTAAGGGCTACACCCACCCCAAAGTCACAGGCCTTAATGGTCTTAATTAGGCCTCGTATATTAACTGAGCAGAGGAGCCCTTAACGAGGCACCTCTCCCCTAGTTGGTAATTGGGGAGGGGCCTTGCTCCCTCTGCTCAGTTGTCTTAATTGTTTTTTTTTTATTAATTTGGAAGAAAGAGGCCTCAGAGAGAGAGGGGAGAAACAGAGTAGCAGAGAAAGAGAGAGGGGGGTGGGAAGGGGGGGGGGACTGCGAGGGCAGGTCTCCCCTCGCAGCTGTGGGTGGGTGCACTCCCCAGATGGCAAAACACACGAGCACAGTCTTTGGGTTGGTCTTCAGGTGGGGGGAGAAGACATCTTCACCTGGGGTAGCTAGAGCCACCAGGCACACACTTCTAACGATGTTAATTGGTGATTTAAAGAAACTTCAGCCTGGTAGCTCCAGCTATCCCAGGCTGGGCAAATGTGGGGGGGGGTGGGGGGGGTTCCAATTGTGGGGGGGGCCTAGTTGTAAGCAAGGCCCCCACACACACTTCCACACACACACACACCCCCCCGCGATGTTCCGGCCCTCAGTGGTCTTCTTTCCTCCCCCCACCGATACAACAAAGTCTTTTTGGGAAATGCACCCACACCCACCTGTAGAAAGTGTAGAGTCTCCCTCCTTCCACACTGGATGTTGTTTGTCTTTTTCCCCCTCTCTCCAACTCCTTGCAGAAATGGTAAAGTTGTTGCAAAGTTTTCTGTTCTCCTCCTCTCCCTCTGGGTAAAAGTTGGTGTTGAAACCTCTTCCTTCCTTCTCTTCCTGGGCTGGTCTCAGGGCTCTCCAGGCAGGAGCACAGGTTGCTAGCTGCTCTCCTCACTGCTCACAGCTCCAACTGAGCAGGACACGCCTCCACTGCTCTACCATTGGTTCCTTGTGCATGAAACTCTTTTGAGTTTATCTGTGAAAACATAAAACATTAAACGGTGCCACCCGACCTGGGTGACACTCCAGACATTTACAAGGCCCTTTTTTTTTTCCCCCTTTTTTGTGTTTTTTTTTTGTGTTTTTTCTTTTTTTTTGTTTTTTTTTTGGGCACTAAAATCACAATTTTTCCCCAGTGCCCCCTATAAAAGGGAAGGGGACACTAAAAGCACCGGCAATTAAAACAAATTAACTTTAAAACGTAAAATCAAATTAAAATTTGGTTGCCGGGCGTGATGATGCACTCCAGTCCCTCCGGTGCCCACCTCTCGCGGAAGGCCGCGAGCGTACCGGTGGACACCGCGTGCTCCATCTCCAAGGACACCCTGGACCGGATGTAAGAGCGGAAGAGAGGCAGGCAGTCAGGTTGAACGACCCCCTCGACCGCCCGCTGCCTGGACCGGCTGATGGCACCCTTGGCCGTGCCCAGGAGCAGTCCTACGAGGAGGCCTTCGGACCTACCCGCTCCCCTCCGCACAGGGTGCCCAAAGATCAGGAGAGTGGGACTGAAGTGCAGCCAGAATTTCAGGAGCAGCCCCTTCAAATAGTGGAACAGGGGCTGCAACCTCGTGCATTCAATAAAAACATGGAACACGGACTCCTCCAGACCGCAGAAATTGCAAGCGGCCTGGGAGTCCGTGAACCGGCTTAAAAATTTATTGCACGGCACTGCTCCGTGCACCACCCTCCAGGCCAAGTCCCCGATGAATAGTGGGAGGACCCCTGCGTAGAGTGCCCTCCATCGGGGACCCCCGCCTCCTCCGGACGGCAAGATGGTACGCCATGGCGTGTCCGGACGGCCGGCGAGGATGGCAAAGTTGAGGGTGTGCAGGAGCAGCCCGTACAGGAAACCCCTCCGCGCGGAACTGAAAGGCACGGAGGGGATTTCCCCGAGGCGGCTCAAGTTGTGAGGCGCCGGCCCCCGAGGGAGGTTCCGGGGTTTGGCGCCGATGAGGAATTCCGTCCGGACGGGGGTCAGTTCGGACGGGATCTCCCCACGTGCTTGAGCCTCCTCGATGCACCTAACGGAGTCAGGGCCCAGAGCTGTTTTTAGCGACTCGATGGCATCGGCCGCGCGGCGGACGTTGGCAGAATTTAGGCGCCGCGCCAGCGTGACTGGCGCCATCCAGCCCGCTCCTCCGCCATCGAGCAGGTCCCTGACCCTGGTCACCTCACCAGCCACAGCCCTCTCTTCCGACCGCCACATAAAACCTCGGCCGTGGAGGTACGGATTCCCGAGCAGCGGCTCCTGCAGGACGGCCGCCACTCCAGCCGGTGGAGAGCTGCGCTTGGTGGAGACTTTGTTCCAGACCCTGATGAGTTCCCTGTAAAAGACAGGCAGCTCCCGGAGGGCGGTCCTGGCACCCCCCAAGTTCACAAACAGGAGCTGCGTGTCATAATTGAGGTCGAGCTGCTGGCGGAAGAAATACCTCGCCAGAGCACACCACCTAGGAGGGGGCTCGACGTAAAGGTATCTCTGCAGGGTCTGAAGACGGAAAGTCGCGAGCTGGGCGCTGACGCACACCAACGACTGACCGCCCTCCTCAAGCGGGAGACTCAAGACCGCGGCAGAGACCCAGTGCTTCCTGTTGTTCCAGAAGAAGTCCACCAGCTTCTTCTGTATCTTGGCGACAAACGCAGGGGGAGGGGTCAAAGTGACCAGCCGGTACCACAGCATTGCGGCCACCAGCTGGTTTATAACTAGCGCTCGACCCCTGTAGGACAGCACTCGGAGCAGTCCTGTCCAGCGCCCTAGGCGAGCGGCGGCCTTGGCCTCCAGCTCCTGCCAGTTCGCCGGCCAGGCTCCCTCGTCGGGGCTAAGGTAGACTCCCAGATAGAGGAGATGGGTCGTGCTCCAGGCAAAAGGCCTGAGCTCCTCCGGCAGGGAGTCCACCCGCCACTGACCCACCAGGAGTCCGGAACATTTCTCCCAGTTGATCCTGGCGGAGGACGCGGCCGAGTAAATCTCCTGGCACTCACGCATCCTCCGCAGGTCAGCGGGATCCTCTACCGCGAGGAGCACGTCATCGGCGTAAGCCGAGAGGACGACCTCCACGCCCGGCCCTTGCAGAGCCAGTCCCGTCAACCTCGTCCGCAAGAGGCGCAGGAAAGGCTCCACGCAAACGGCGTATAACTGGCCGGACATGGGGCATCCCTGGCGCACCCCTCTCCTAAAGCGAAGGGGCGCCGTCAAGGACCCGTTAACCTTAATCAGACACTCCGCGGCGGCGTACAAAAGTCGGATCCGGGCGACGAAATGCGTCCCGAACCCGAAAGCGCGCAGAGTTCCGAGCAGATAGTCGTGATCCACCCTGTCGAACGCCTTCTCTTGGTCGAGGGATAGGAAGGCGACCGACAGACCAGCCTCCTGGGAACAATGGATGAGGTCCCGGACCAGATGGATGTTGTCGTGGATTGTCCGGCCCGGGACCGTGTATGACTGGTCGGGGTGGATCATGTGGTCCAGCACGGCACCAAGGCGAGCAGACATCGCCCTGGCGAAGATTTTGTAGTCCATGCTGAGGAGGGAGACCGGGCGCCAGTTCTTAAGGAGGCGGAGATCGCCCTTCTTAGGCAGCAGGACGATGACTGCCCTGCGCCAAGAGAGGGGCATCTCCCCGGTCGCCAGACTTTCCCCCAGGACCCGCGCGTAGTCGCTCCCCAGGACGTCCCAGAACGCCCTGTGGAACTCCACGGTCAGCCCGTCCAGCCCCGGGGATTTTCCCCTCGAGAGCCGGGCGAGGGCACCGGTCAGCTCCGCCAGGCTTAGCGGAGCTTCCAGATTTTCGGCGCCCTCCGGGCCGACCTTCGGCAGGTCCTCCCACAAAACTCTACGCGCTTCCTCGCTGGACGGATCCGGAGAGAACAGAGCCCCGTAATATTCACGGACCCTGTTGTTGACGCCCTCCGGATCCGAGACGAGAGAGCCGTCGTCGGCCAGCAGCGTCAAGAGCTGCTTACGGACACTCTGCCTTTTTTCCAGCGAGTAGAAGAAGGGGGAGCCGCGGTCCAGATCCCGCAGGAACCGGATCCGCGACCTCACGAACGCGCCTCGGGACCCGACGAGCTGCAGGTCCTTCAGCGCGGCCTTCTTCGCTTCGTACACCGTCCGCAGGGCCGGGTCCTGGACGACTTGACCGAGACGGGCTTCCAGGTCGAGCACCTCTTTTTCTAGGCGCCCGACTCTGGCCGCCCGCCTCTTGGTCGACCCCCTCGCGTACTCTTGACAGAAGACGCGGACGTGAGCCTTGCCCACGTCCCACCATAGCCTCAAGGAGGGGAAGCCCCCCTGCTTCCTTCTCCAGTCGGACCAGAATCGACGGAACGAGTCCTGGAACCGCACGTCCTCCAGCAGCCGGTTGTTAAAGTGCCAGTACGCGGACCCCGTCCTCGCGCGGAGCGAAGCGAGCTCCGCCCACACCAGGTGGTGGTCCGAACACGGCACCGGCCGCATGGAGGCCGCCGGGACGCAGGAAACGTACGCCCGAGACACGTAAAAGCGGTCGACTCTAGACCATCCAACTCCAGGCCTCACCCAAGTAAAGGCGCTGGAGTCGGGGTGGAGATTTCGCCAGACGTCCACCAAGTCGAAGGACCCGACCAGGTCCCTCAACTTCTCCATCGCCGTCATGCACTGCGGGGCACCGGAGCGGTCCCTCGCCTCGAGGGTGCAGTTAAAATCCCCCCCGAGGACAATGCAGTCGCCGACGTCGACGGAGCCAAGAAGAGCGGACACCTCTTCAAAGAAGCGCGTTTGCTGCGGGCCGGGATGAGGGGCGTACACGTTCACGAGATGGAGCGGCACGTCCCCCAGGCGAACCGTTACGTGCAGCAAGCGGCCTGGCACGGGCTCCTCGACCCCCAAGATCTCCGGCTGAAAATGCGGGCCCAGCAAGATGGCCACCCCACTAGAAATGGCGGTGAGGTGGCTCATGCGGACCTCTCCTTGCCATTCCAGGAGCCACGTGGCTTCGTCTCCCGGAACGGTGTGGGTTTCTTGCAGGAAGCACACCGCATATTTCCCCTCCCGCAGGAGCGAAAAATTGTCAAATCTACGGCGTGCCCCTCTGCCGCCGTTGATGTTGAGGCTGGCTATGGTTATCTTCATGGCAAAAGCATAGTGCAACCTCTACCTTAACCTATTGTGGGGGAGGGAGCGGAGTCTTTTGTTGAACTCCGCTCCCTCCGCAGCCCAGCGAGGAGTCCCTCGAGCTCGCGCAGCTCAAGGTGCTGCTCCATTGTCAAGGGCCCGCCCGCGGCCAAGGTTTTAACGGCGGCGCGGACAGACCCCTTGATCAGCTCCGGCTCGGACCATTTTTCCAGGGCCAGTCGGGCTTGGTCGCGGCGACCCCGGCTCTGGGCCAAAAAGTCCCGGAGTTCCTTTGCAGGAATGAGGAGGGCCTCAGCGGCGGCCGCGAGCAGATCCACCGCCTCACTGGCGGTGGTCTCTAGGTCTTCACCCGCGTCCCCCACCGAGTCCCCGTCCTCCTCCGGGAGGTGGCCGCCAGCAGCCAGCCCATCGACCGCACAAGGTACGGCAAATGAACCGGCCGCTCCAACCGGCCCTGGCACTGCCCCGATCCCACCCCCAGGATCGTCGGCAGAGGAGTCCCCACTGGGCTCTTTTAAAAATGGTGCTGGGTCGGGAAATGACAGCGGAAGGGGTTCCCCCCCCGCCCCAGGAACCGGAGAACAAGGAGAGACCCGGCCATAGGAGATCCCCAGGCTCCCCAAGTGCTCCAGCTCCAAAGTAAGAGGCGAGGGTGGGTGTTCCTCCCCCTCCCCGCTGCCACCCCCCGGCCCAGCATGTACAGTATCATTAAAATCAATTGTTTCATTCTCTGCCGGGTCGAGCAAATCCCGGGGTAAGTTGTGTATTGGCTGGGCGGGCTCAGGTTCGGCCTTTTCGGCCCCGCCCGCCTCAGTCCCCGGGACGCCCGGCCCGGCGGCTACGCATTCCTCCGCGGTCCCCACGCCCCCCACGACAGGCAGATCTTCCACGCCATCCCCGGGAGACTGAGGCTGGGCAGCCTCAACTGTCTCACCCTCCCCGGGGACAGACTCTTCCCGCCTACGGCGCTGCTTGGGGGCGCTGGTGGGGGACGCGGGACACGCGGCAGGCACCGCCTCCTCCGCGGAGGGATGTTGTTCCCCCTCCGCCTCAACGGAGCGGCGCCTCCTTTTGTTGCTGGAGGTGCGCTGAGACAGGGAGACCTCCATGTCTGCCGAGGCCTCCCGCTCCGCCCCCCCCTTTTTCTTTTCTTGCCCACGCCCGGGCCCCTCTGCGGTATTGGTCAAGGGCTCGGGCACGGGCTCAGGGCACCCCGCGCTCGCCGGTGACTGGGTTGGGCCGAGCGCGGTGGTCAATCTTTCTGGCGCACTGAGGGGACCCGCCTCTAGATGTTTCTTCTTGTTCCGCGCCTTCTTTCCGCTTGGACGCTCTCCCTCCCCCCCGCCGGAGGCCCTGAAAACAAAGGCCTCCGACGATGCCCGCGCACCTACGGCTCCCGGCACGCGGACGCAACTAGGGGGAGGGGTGGCGGCGGCGCCAGCCTTGGCCGCCTTCGGTGGTTTGGCGGCCTTGGAGGCGGGGCAGTTCTTGCGAACGTGCCCCACCTCCTTGCAGGCATGGCACCGCACGCCGTCCGACGTCCAGAAGACGCGGTAGGCAGTCCCCTCGTGCACCACATTAAAATAACCCTCCGTCGTCTCCTCCCGCGCCAGCCGGACAAAGAGCTGGCGGCGGAAGGAGAACACGTGGCGCAGGCTGTTCTCCCTGAGGCCGAGCGGTATGGGGTTGATCCCCGACCTTACCTCCCCCAGTTGGTGTAGGTGAGGGAGGAGGAGCTCAGCGGGAACAAAGGGCGGGACGTTCGATATGATGACCCTCTGCGCGGTGGCCTCGAGAGGGTCCACCAGCAGGAACGTCCCGCCCACCGTGAGCCCCTTTTCGAGGGCCAGGGACACCGCCCGCTCTGACCCCAGGAAGAACACGGCCTTCCCAGACATCTTGGAGGCTGCGACAATGGCCGAGGGGCCGACTACCCCAGCCATTGCCCGCACGCACTCCTCGATGCTCATTGTGGGGTGAGTGTAGCTCTTGACCCCGTGTTTCCTGGTTATAAGTGTAAAAGGTGGCAGGGCAGCGGGTGGCGCAGGAGGTGCCGTGGATGTGGACACCGCCTGCGCATACGTCCTTGCTGGCCCTGCCACCGGCGTGGATGGGGTCGCCATCACGGGGTCCCTTTAAGGGCTACACCCACCCCAAAGTCACAGGCCTTAATGGTCTTAATTAGGCCTCGTATATTAACTGAGCAGAGGAGCCCTTAACGAGGCACCTCTCCCCTAGTTGGTAATTGGGGAGGGGCCTTGCTCCCTCTGCTCAGTTGTCTTAATTGTTTTTTTTTTATTAATTTGGAAGAAAGAGGCCTCAGAGAGAGAGGGGAGAAACAGAGTAGCAGAGAAAGAGAGAGGGGGGTGGGAAGGTGGGGGGGACTGCGAGGGCAGGTCTCCCCTCGCAGCTGTGGGTGGGTGCACTCCCCAGATGGCAAAACACACGAGCACAGTCTTTGGGTTGGTCTTCAGGTGGGGGGAGAAGACGTCTTCACCTGGGGTAGCTAGAGCCACCAGGCACACACTTCTAACGATGTTAATTGGTGATTTAAAGAAACTTCAGCCTGGTAGCTCCAGCTATCCCAGGCTGGGCAAATGTGGGGGGGGTGGGGGGGGTTCCAATTGTGGGGGGGGCCTAGTTGTAAGCAAGGCCCCCACACACACTTCCACACACACACACACCCCCCCGCGATGTTCCGGCCCTCAGTGGTCTTCTTTCCTCCCCCCACCGATACAACAAAGTCTTTTTGGGAAATGCACCCACACCCACCTGTAGAAAGTGTAGAGTCTCCCTCCTTCCACACTGGATGTTGTTTGTCTTTTTCCCCCTCTCTCCAACTCCTTGCAGAAATGGTAAAGTTGTTGCAAAGTTTTCTGTTCTCCTCCTCTCCCTCTGGGTAAAAGTTGGTGTTGAAACCCCTTCCTTCCTTCTCTTCCTGGGCTGGTCTCAGGGCTCTCCAGGCAGGAGCACAGGTTGCTAGCTGCTCTCCTCACTGCTCACAGCTCCAACTGAGCAGGACACGCCTCCACTGCTCTACCATTGGTTCCTTGTGCATGAATCCCAAAAAGTTAGTTTGCAGGTGCAGCAGGTAATCAGGAAGGCAAATGGAATGTTGGCCTTCATTGCGATAGGGATGGAGTACAAAAGCGGGGAGGTCCTGCTGCAACTGTATAGGGTATTGGTGAGGTCGCACCTGGAGTACTGCATGCAGTTTTGGTCACATTACTTAAGGAAGGATATACTAGCTTTGGAGGGGGTACAGAGACGATTCACTAGGCTGATTCCGGAGATGAGGGGGTTACCTTATGATGATAGATTGAGTAGACTGGGTCTTTACTCGTTGGAGTTCAGAAGGATGAGGGGTAATCTTATAGAAACATTTAAAATAATGAAAGGGATAGACAAGATCGAGGCAGAGAGGTTGTTTCCACTGGTCGGGGAGACTAGAACTAGGGGGCACAGCCTCAAAATATGGGGGAGCCAATTTAAAACCAAGTTGAGAAGGAATTTCTTCTCCCAGAGGGTTGTGAATCTGTGGAATTCTCTGCCCAAGGAAGCAGTTGAGGCTAGCTCATTGAATGTATTCAAGTCATAGATAGATAGATTTTTAACCAATAAGGGAATTAAGGGTTATGGGGAGCGGGCGGGTGAGTGGAGCTGAGTCCACGGCCAGATCAGCCATGATCTTGTTGAGTGGCGGAGCAGGCTCGAGGGGCTAGATGGCCTACTCCTGTTCCTAATTCTTATGTTCTTAAAACACAAGTTACCTGCAAGTTGTTGACGATCCCTTTAAATACTGCTGATGGGGGACTCTGTCATGCAGCTGAATGCACATAGAGCTGTGTATGATTTGAAGAGGGCGTGCAATCAAGTGACGCGTCCAGAAGAGCAGGTTGTGCATCAAATCAGCGATGCACTGTGATTGACGTCACACTATGACTGATTAGCATTTTTCCGGCAAACACAAGCAACGGCTGTCCTCCCGAAATGGCGGCCATTGCCAGCCACGCTTTAAGTGGATGGAAGCAAGGCAGTCGCCATTTTTTTTGCTGAAACCAGGCTTAATAGCCAAAGATAAAGTGGCAATTTTTGTGGCCATAGAGATTAAAATGAAACCGAGAAAGAAGGTTATGATAAATGATGATTTCATAATTTAGTAGACGACCAAGCTAAATACAAAAAGTACAGGGGGAACTGAAAAAGGAAATAAGAGAGTCAAAGGTATTGTATGAGAATAGATTAGTGGATAATATTAAAGGGAATCAAAAGTCAAAGAGTGGGGCTGAGTAGGGCCAAAAGTAAGATCTGTTTATGGAGGCATAAGATATGGCTAAGATGCTAAATATGTACTTTGCGAAGTCTTCAAAAAAGAAGAGGATATAAGAACATAAGAAATAGTAGCAGGAGTCGGCCAGTTGGCCCCTCGAGCCTGCTCCGCCATTCAATAAGATCATGACTGGATGCTGCTAATGTAGCAGTAAAGGAGGAGGTAGCAGTGATATTAGATAGGATGAACAAGCTAAAGAGAAGCTACTTCAAAGATCGGCAGCGCTCAAAGTAGAAAATTCACGCAGTCCGAATGTAATGCATCCCAGCTTGCAAATTGCAGAGCCTCTGGCCACAATCTTCCAATCCTCCTTCGCTGTGGGAGTGGTGCCAGAGGATTGGAGGATTGCAAAAGTTATCCCCCTTTAAAAAAAAAGGGAGAGAGTTAAACCCATCTAAGACAAGCCAATCAGCCTAACATCTGTGGTGGGAAAACCTGCAGAGACATTAGTCCAGTATAAAATTAATTGGCTGTTGGAAAAATATGGCACAAAAAATAAAAGCTCGCATGGAGTTGTTAAAGACAAATCGTGCTTGACTAACTTGATTTGAGTTCTTTGCTGAATAATGGAGAGGGTAGATGAGGGTAGTACGGTTAATATTGTGCATATGAACTTACAAAAGGCTTTTGATAAAGTACCGCATAATAGACTTGTTAGCAAAATTGAAGTCCATGGGATGAAATTGGCAGCGGCTGCGTGGATACAAAATTGGCTAAGGGACAGAAAGCAGAGAGTAGTGGTGAATGGTTGTTTAATTAGACTGAAGTGACTTGTGTAGTGGTGTCCCCCAGGGGTTGATGTTGGGACCATTGTTCTTTTTGATATTTATTAATGACCTGGACTTGGGTAGACAGGGCATAATTTCAATATAGGATACAGTGAGGGGGATAGTCACAGACTTCAGGAGGAGATTGGCAGATGGTGAAACAGGCCCATATATGTCAAATGATATTTAATGCAGAGAAGTGTGAAATGATTCATTTTGGTCGGAAGAGGATAGGCAATATAAACTGAATGGTACAATATTAAATTTGGTGCGGGAACAGAGAGACCTGCATGTATACATTAATAAATCTTTGAAGGTGGCAGGACACGCTGAGAATGCTGTTAAAAGGCATATTGGATCCTTGGCTTCTTAAATAGAGGCAGAGAATACAAAAATAATGAAATTATGCTAAACCTTTATAAAACACTGATTTCGGCCCAGCTGGAGTATTGTGGCCAATTCTGGGCAGCACATTTTTGGAAAGATGTCAAGGCCCTAGAGAGGGAGCAGAGGAGACTTACTAGGGATAAAATACTTTAGTTACGTGGAGAGATGAGAATAACTGAGGTTATTCTCCTTCGAGCAGAGAAGGTTAAAAGGATATTTGATACAGGTGTTCGAAATCTTGAAGTGTTTTGATAGAGTAAATAAGAAGAAACTATTTCTAGTAGCAGAAGTGTTAGTAACCAAAGGACACAGGTTTAAAGCGATTGGCCAAAGAACCAGAGGCAACATGCAGAAGCATTTGATCTGGAATGCAGTGCCTAATGGAGAGGTGCAAGCAGACTCAATAACAACATTCAAATGGGAATTGCATAAATACTTGAAATGAAGGAAAATTTTACAGGAGTATATTACAGGATGGGCAGAATGGCCTCCTTCTGTGCTGTATCATTCTATGATTCCATGAAAGTGGACAAATCCCCAGGCCCAAATGAAATGTATACCAGGCTGTAAAGAGAAGCAAAAGAGGAAATAGCAGAGGCTCTGATCATTATTTTCCAATCCTCTCTGGCTATCGGTGTGGTGCAAGAGGACTGCTAAAGTGGTACCTTTGTTTAAAAAGGGAGAAAGGGGTAGACCAAGTAATTACAGGCCAGTCAGCTTAACCTCGGTGGTGGGAAAATTATTGGAAAAAATTCATTGAAAAAGACACTGATTAATTAAGGACAGTCAGCATGGATTTGTTAAGGGAAGGTCATGTCTGACTAGATTAATTGAAGTTTTTGAGGAGGTAACACGGAGGGTTGATGAGGGTAGTGCAATTGATATAGTGTATATGGATTTTAGCAAGGCTTTAGATAAGGTCACACATGGCAGAATGGTCACAAAAGTAAAAGCCACATGGGATCCAGGGCAAAGTGGCAAGTTGGATCCAAAATTGGCTTAGAGGCAGGAAGCAAAGGGTAATGGTTGATGGGTGTTTTTGTGACTGGAAGGATGTTTCCAATGGGGTTATAAACATAGAAACATAGAAAATAGGTGCAGGGGTAGGCCATTCGGCCCTTCGGGCCTGCACCACCATTCAATTTGATCATGGCTGATCATGCAACTTCAGTACCTCATTAATGCTTTCTCTCCATACCCCTTGATCCTTTTAGCCGTAAGGGTCACATCTAACTCTCTTTTGAATATATCTAACGAACTGACCTCAGCAACTTTCTGTGGTGGAGAATTCCAAAGGTTCTCAATTCTCGGAGTGAAGAAGTTTCTCCTCATCTCGGTCCTAAATAGCTTACCCCTTATTCTTGGACTGTGACCCCTGGTTCTGGACTTCGCCAACATCGGGAACATTCTTCCTGCATCTAACCTGTCCAATCCCATCAGAATTTTATATTTTCTATCAGATCCCCTTGCATTCTTCCAAATTCCAGTGAATTTACATCTTTAATAATTGATTCCAGCATTATCCCCACCACCGATGTCAGGCAAACCAATCTATAATTCCCTCCTTTTTAAAAAAGTGGTGTTACATTAGCTACTCTCCAATCCATAGAAACTGAACCAGAGTCCATGGAATGTTGGAAAATCACCACCAATGGATCTACTATTTCTAGGACCACTTCCTTAAGTACTCTGGGATGCAGACTATCAGACCCTGGGGATCTATCACTTTAGTCCCTTCAATTTCTCTAACACCATTTCCTGACTAATAAGGTTTTCCCTGAGTTCCCCCTTATCGCTCGACCCTTGGTCCCCTAGTATTTTCGGGAAGTTATTCGTGTCTTCCTTAGTGAAGTCAGAACCAAAGTATTTGTTCAATTGGTCTGCCATTTCTTTGTTTCCCATTATGAATTCACCTGATTCTGACTGCAAGGGACCTACATTAGTCTT
Source organism: Pristiophorus japonicus (assembly GCF_044704955.1). Taxonomy (NCBI): domain Eukaryota; kingdom Metazoa; phylum Chordata; class Chondrichthyes; family Pristiophoridae; genus Pristiophorus; species Pristiophorus japonicus. The sequence continues at coordinate 137,156,433 of NC_091977.1, forward strand.
TATGTTCCCTGCAAGCTTACTCTCATACTTTATTTTCCCCCTCCTAATTAAACCCTCAGCCCTCCTCTGCTCAATTCTAAATTTCTCCCATTTCTCAGGTTTGCTGCTTTTTCTGGCCAATTTATATGCCTCTTCCTTGGATTTAACACTTTTCCTAATATCCCTTGTTAGCCACGGTTGAGCCACCTTCCTTTTTTATTCTTACGCCACACAGCGATGTATAATTGTTGTAGTTCATCCATGTGATCTTTAAATGACTGCCAATGCCTATCCACCATCAACCCTTTAAGTATCATTCTCCAGTCTATCCTAGCCAATTCACGTCACATAACGTCAAAGTTTCCTTTCTTTAAGTTCAGGACCCTAGTCTCTGAATTAACTGTGTCACTCTCCATCTTAATGAAGAATTCTACCATATTATGGTCACTCTTCCCCAAGGGACCCCATATGACCAGATTGCTAATTAATCCTCTCTCCTTACACAAGACCCAGTCTAGGATGGCCTGCTCTCTAGTTGGTTCCTCGACATACTGGTCTAGAAAACCATCCCTTATATACTCCAGGAAATCCTCCTCCACAGTATTACATTCAGTTTGGTTAGCCTAATCAATATGTAGATTAAAGTCACCCATGATAACTGCTGTACCCTTATAGCATGCATCCCTAATTTCCTCTTTCATGCCATCCCCAACCTTCCTACTACTATTTGGTGGTCTGTACACAATTCCCACTAACGTTTTCTGGCCTTTGGTGTTTTGCAGCTCTACCCATATAGACTCCACATCATCCACGCTAATGTCCTTCCTTACGTTTGCATTAATCTCCTCTTTAACCAGTAACGCTACCCCACTTCCTTTTCCTTCCTGTCTGTCCTTCCTGAATATTGAATACCTCTGGATGTTGAGTTCCCAGCCTTGGTTACCTTGGAGCTATGTCCCCGTAATGCCAATTACATTATCTACGTTAACACCTATCTGCGCATCCACCTTATTACGAATGCTCCTCGCATTGAGACTCAGAGCTTTCAGGCTTTTTTTTAACACTCTTTGTACTTTTAGAATTATGTTGTAATGTGGCCCTTTTTGATTTTTGCCCTCGATTTCTCTGCCCTCCAATCTTGCTTTTCTCCATTCTACCTTTTGCTTCTGACCCCTTTTAAATTCCTTTTGCCTCCCTGGATAGATTCCCATCCCCTGCCATTTTAGTTTATACCCTCCCCAACAGCACTTGGAAACACTCCGCCTCAGACATCGGTTCTGGTCCTGCCCAGGTGTAGACCGTTCGGATTGTACTAGTCCCATCTCCCCCAGAACCGGTTCCAATGTCCCAGGAATTTGAATCCCTCCCCCCTTGCACCATTCCTCAAGCCATGTATTCATCAGGATTAATTAGCAATCTTGTTGTGCGAGGCCCCCTGGGGAAGAGTGACCATAATATGGTAGAATTCTTTATTAAGATGGAGAGTGACAATGTTAATTCAGAGACTAGGGTCCTGAACTTAAGGAAAGGTAACTTCGATGGTATGAGTCGTGAATTGGCTAGGATAGACTGGCAAATGATACTTAAAGGGTTGACAGTGGATAGGCAATGGCAGACATTTACAGATTACATGGATGAACTTCAACAATTGTACATCCCCGCCTGGAGTAAGAATAAAACAGGGAAGGTGGCTCAACCATAGCTAGCAAGGGAAATTAGGGATAGTGTTAAATCCAATGAAGAGACATATAAATTGTCCAGAAAAAGCAGCAAACCTGAGGACTGGGAGAAATTTGGAATTCAGCAGAGGAGGACAAATGGTTTAATTAGGAGTGGGGAAATAGAGTATGAGAGTAAGCTTGCAGGGAACATTAAAAACTGACTGCAAAAGCTTCTATCGATATGTGAAGAGAAAAAGATTAGTGAAAACCAATGTAGGTCCTTTGCAGTCAGAATCAGGTGAATTTATAATGGTGAACAAAGAAATGGCAGATCAATTGAACAAATACTTTGGTTCTGTCTTCACAAAGGAAGACACAAATAACCTTCCGGAAATACTAGGGGTTCGAGGGGCTAGCAAAAAGGAGGAACTGAAGGAAATCCTTATTAGTCAGGAAATTGTGTGAGGAAAATTGATGGGATTGAAGGGCAATAAATTCCTAGAGCATGATAGTCTGCATCCCAGAGTACTTAAGGATATGGCCCTAGAAATCGTGGATGCACTGGTAATCATTTTCTAACATTCTATTGACTCTGGATCAGTTCCTATGGACTGGAGGGTAGCTAATGTAACACCACTTTTTAAAAAAGGAGGGAGAGAGAAAACAGGGAATTATAGACTGGTTAGCCTGACACTGGTGGTGGGAAAAAAATTTGGAATCAATTATTAAAGATGTAATAGCAGCACATTTGGAAAGCAGTGACAGGATCAGTCCAAGTCAGCATGAATTTATGAAAGGGAAACTATGCTTGACAAATCTCCTAGAATTTTTTGAGGATGTAACTAGTAGAGTGGACAAGGATAAAGCAGTGGATGTGGTGTATTTGGACTTTTAAAAGGCTTTTGACAAGGTCCCACACAAGAGATTGGCATGCAAAATTAAAGCACATGGTATTGGGGGTAATGTACTAATGTGGAAAGAGAATTGGTTGGCAGACAGGAAGCAAAGAGTGGGAATAAATGGCTCATTTTCAGATTGGCAGGCTGTGACCAGTGGGGTGCCGCAGGGTTCAGTGCTGGGACCGCCGCTATTGACAATATACATCAACGATTTAGATGAAGGAATTGAATATAATATCTCCAGGTTTGCAGATGACCCTAAGCTGGGTGGTGGTGTGAGCTGTGAGGAGGATGCTTGGAGGCTGCAGGATGACTTGGACAGGTTAGGTAAGTGGGAGAATGCATGGCAGATGCAGTGTAATGTGGATAAATGTGAGGTTATCCACTTTGGTGGCAAAAACAGGCAGACAGAATATTATCTGAATGTTGACAGATTAGGAAAAGGGGAGGTGCAACGAGACCTGGGTGTCATGGTACATCAGTCATTGAAGTTTGGCATGCAGGTGCAGCAGGCGGTGAAGAAGGCAAATGGCATGTTGGCCTTCATAGCTGGAGGATTTGAGTATAGGAGCAGGGAGGTCTTACTGCAGTTGTACAGAGCCTTGGTGAGGCCACACCTGGAATATTGTGTTCAGTTTTGGTCTCCTAATGTGAGGAAGGACATTCTTGCTATTGAGGGAGTGCAGCGAAGGTTCACCAGATTGATTCCCGGGATGGCAGGACTGACATATGAGGAAAGACTGGATCAACTGGGCTTGTATCCACTGGAATTTAGAAGAATGAGAGGGGATCTCATCGAAACATATAAAAATATTGATGGGATTGGACAGGTTAGAGGCAGGAAGAATGTTCCCATTGCTAGGGAGTTCCAGAACCAGGGGTCACAGAGGAAAGTACAGAGGAAATTTACGAGGATGTTGCCTGGATTGCAGAATATTAGCTATAAGGAAAGATTGGATAGGCTGGGTTTGCTTTCTTTGGAGCAGAGGAGGCTGACTTTAGTGAGGTGTATAAAATTATGAGGGGCCTAGATAGAGTTGATAGGACATCCCTATTTCCCTTAGCAGAGGGGTCAACAATCAGGGGGCATAGATTTTAAGTAATTGGTAGAAGGTTTAGAGGGTATTCGAGGGGCATTTTTTCAAACAGAGGTTTGTGGAGGTCTGGAGCTCACTGCCTGATAGGGTGGTAGAGGCAGAAACCCTCACCACATTTTAAAGTACTTGGATGTGCACTTGAAGTGCTGTAACCTACAGGGCTATTTTGGAACTACCTGTTGTAAGGCATGTGGGTTCAAGGGTGAGGGCTGTCACAGAAAACACCCATCTCATTCACAAACCATCACTGTTGAGTGGGAGCTCTGCCTCGCCGGCCGTCACTGCCCCAACTCATGCGTCCATGAAGGCGGACACTCATTCCTCCACCTTGGTGAGGTCCTGGAGGTCTGGCTCCCCTTCTCCGTCTGCTGCTGCTCTCATCTATTGTGGGCGAGTTTGGCCTGCAATGACCAGAACAAGAAGTTGTCAGTGGCTCTGTAGTTACTCGTGTGCAACATGTGTCTGCAATAAGTGACTCGCTATTAATGTCATGATGTGTGCATCTCTGCATCTCAGTCTGCGGGGCAGCACACAGTGGACGTGTCAATGGTGGGATTTGGGGACAAAGAGCTCTGAGTAAGTATGAGATTGAAGGCCTGTGACTGCGTATGTAGAGTTTCCTGAGGCTGAGTCGGAATCTAGAAGATGAGAGACGCTTGCATGGGTGGGGCAAGTCTGGTGAGGCAATTGAGAGCTTTTAAGGTGCCTCCAGCAATGAGGAGCATGGCCTGGTACACACAGAGAACAGGTGGGCAGTGTAAAGTCTTTACATTGTGTAAGACAGTGAGGCTCACATGAATGCATTGCAACGTTAATGGAAAGGGTACGCACCCTCACGACCCTAGTAAGGTCATTGTCGCTATTCTGGCCACCCTGTCACGGACAGAGATGTGTTGGGCCACCTCCCTCTACAACCTTCTTCACACCCTTGGCAATGGCCTTGGTCTCCCTCCAGAATGTAGGGCATTGTTACACCTTTCCACAGCCTCCAACAAGGCCTCAAGGGCTGTGGGCGAGAAGTGGTGCATTCTCTGTCTTCATCCCTGCTCCTCCATTTTCCCACTCTCAAGTCAGTGAGGAAGTGGAGCTATGCATGCGCATAATTACCTTGCCGTGTCTTTAAGATTCAGCGTTTCCTGGGATGTGAATCGGACTTCGGAGTATGCGCAATGATTGAGAATATTTTGCGCCAAGATTTTTGTTGGAGCTTCCCCGCCCCCCTGCCTCCCCAGGTCAGGTATGTTCCGGTTGATTTAACGCCCCCTTCAGCTCTTCATCCGATTCCAGCAAGTTTCTCGGCTGGAGGCGCACTCTTTTTCAAGACGCTAAAATTACTGCTCTGCCTGGATTAACGCCTCAAAATGGGCAGTATCAAATTTCCACCCCTTTCTGTTTTTATTCCAAATTGGAAATTATGGGAATTTTCTTCTCAAAATGTTCTACAGCAACAAATGTTCATGGCCTTTAAGAAGGGGAATGAGGGTATCACTCATCTGCACTACTTCTTGCAACAGCTTTTCAATTGCCTCATCATCAAAGCACAGCACCCTAATGTGATTAGTCATCTTTACTGATGAATTGCATAGTGCTTTTATTCATTCTTACCATGAAATATTATTCCTCTGAGTGCCACTTTAGCAATTATCTTCGTGCAAAAAATTCACTCCAGGCTGTTTGCCTGCAAGTTGTAGACTCCCACACTGCGCACAAGGCCTCAAGATGCTCCTTTCAAACTGCCACAGGATCTGTGTCCTCATGACTGTGCTCAAACGGGGGCCTTTGTGCTTGCCGACAGAACATCCACAATGTAATGTCTGTAAGCTTGTAATGTTTGTAGCTACACACTGTGGTTGTGGACGTATTGTGTACTGCAGGTGCAGGGTTAATAATAAACAGAGCCAGGCAATTCCGTAGACTTCCGAGAGAGCTGCCTGCCATGTCAGGAAGCTGTGTGTGCTGTGCTATATGAATATATCACATTTGCTGATTGAGATGGGATTTTTTTTGATGAGTTAAAGCTGAAATTTTGTTGGTGAAGGATTCAGCCAGCCGACAGAGAGACTTTGGAAGTTTCTGTCTTTGGAAAAAAGCTACAAAATCCGATGTAAAATAAAGCACATGGTGTGAACAGCTAGAGATTAAAATGGCAGGTGTAATCGGACAGTTGGGTGAATATAGACACGACCGGGAACGTTTTAAAGCGTATGTGGATCGGCTAGAAATGTATTTCACTGCAAATAACATAACGGAAGTTCCAGACAATGCAGTCCAGAACCGCGCTGTGTTGGAACGTAAGAAAGCGATCTTCTTATCGGAGGCAGGTCCGGCATTATATGACACTCTTGTAAATCTGCTTGTGCCTGACGAGCCAAAGGACACAATGCTTAAAGAGATTTTAATTAAGCTGGAGCAGCAATATAACCCCAAACCGTTAGAAATTGCTGAAAGTTATCGTTTCAGGATTCGGAATCAAAAGGCTGATGATATTATCAGCGATTACATCGTAGCATTAAAAAAGCTATCGATGCAGTCATTTTGGAAACTTTCAAAACCGAGCATTACGGGATTGTTTTGTTTGTGGGGTGATAAATGATGTGATCAGAAGGAAGTTATTGACGACTGATGACTTCACTTTTGCTTGTCAGACAGCGAAGTCGATGAGCATGGCCGAACAATATTCCCGAGAATTAAATAATGATTACGGTCATCAGTCAACCGAGGTGAATCACCTGCAGGTTCAAAGTAAAAGATGATGGGGGCCCAAAGTCTCAGAAATTAGAAATTCTCACAGAGCGTTGAAGTCGTGCTATAGGTGCTTAGGACAACACATTGCTCAAAGTTGTCCATACGTGAAGACAGAGTGTTTCTTCTGCAGAAAGACTAGGCATCTTGCGAAGGCATGCCGACTGAAGGGTAAACCAGTTTTTAAAGCTATGAGTCCAGCGTTCAAAGCTATGAGTAGAAATCCCAAGCAACTACATAGCATGGAAGAACAACAACAGGACGAGGAGATGTTAGAATTACACGTCATCAGGAGCACAAGGTTAACGGACAGCGATTTAGAAAGCATCAAAATTCATATAGATATTGCGGGATTCAAGATACCAAATGAAATTGACACGGGTGCATCCATGAGTGTCGTACCGGAATCACTATACCGCGACAAATTGCGTGATTTTCAATTGGAGAAATCCAAGATAGAGCTGCGAGGCTACTCGGGAAAGAAAATTCCTGTGGTAGGTCGTATCACCGTACCGGTGAAATATAACAATCAATTTCAGAACTTGCCTCTAATAGTAGTGAAAGGAGACAAGTCTGCCTTACTAGGAAGAAATTGGTTGAGCTCACTGAAGCTGGATTGGAGTAAGATTTTCTGTGTGGAAGCGAGATTTTCATCAACGGATGAGGTTATCAAGAAGTATCCGAAGGTGTTCTGCGAAACAGGCAGTCCAATCCAAGGCTTCAAGGCGAGTTTCAGGGTACAGAAGGAAGCTAGATCGGTTTACTACAAGCCACGTTCCGTACCATATGCAATCAAGGAGAAAGTTGAGCAAGAACTCAAAAGACTAGAGACTGACAACATTATTTGTAAGATAGATCGATGTAATTGGGCTGCACCCATTGTTGTTGTACCGAAGTCCAATGGTAAGGTAAGATTGTGTGGTGATTATAAAGTAACCGTAAACCAGGTTCGAGAGTGTAATGTCCCCAATACATTGCCGAATATAGAAGATTTGTTCACAACACTGACAGGTGGTCAGATCTTCTCAAAACTGGATCTTAGGAATGCAGACTTACAGCTTGAACTGGATGAGGAGTCCAAGTCATGTTTGACTATAAATACTCATCTAGGCCGTTATCAATATAATAGGCTACTGTTTGCAGTGTCTTCCAACCCTGCCATATTCCAAGGGTGATGAACCAGATTTTGCAAGGTATTGAAGGAGTAGTATGTTATTTGGATGACATACTCAATTCAGCACCAAATAGGCAAATTCATAATAACATATTGAATGAAGTCCTCAAATGGCTAGAGAAGCACAGATTACGAGTGTATGCTCATAAGTGTGAGTTATTTAAAAACTCAGTGGAGTACTTAGGGTACAGAGTAGACAAAGATGGTTTACATCCAACCATGGAAAAATCGGATGCAATTAGAAATGCACCCACTCCCAGGAATGTCACTGAACTTCATTCATTCTTGGGTCTTTTGAACTATTATGGGAAGTTCCTACCAAATTTGGCTACAGTATTACATCCACTGAATGAACTTTTGAAAAAACAGGTCCATTGGAAGTGGTCAAAAGAATGCAATACAGCATTCAAGGAGTGTAAAAGCAAATTGATAGAGAGCACCTTGTTAGTTCACTATGACATATCTAAGGAGATTGAGTTAGCATGTGATGCCTCTCGTATGGAGTTGTGGTAGTGATCTCTCATGTATCACGTAGTGGGGAGGAGAGACCAATTGCTTTTGCTTCACGCACTCTCAGTGCCAGTGAGAGTAATTATGCGCAAATTGAAAGGGAATCTTTGGCATTAATATTTGGGGTCAAGAAGTTTCACAAATACTTGTATGGTCCGAAGTTTACCATCGTTACGGACCATAAGCCCCAAACAGCAATACTGCATCCAAAGTCCCCAGTTCCAACATTAGCTGCAGCCCGAATGCAGAGATGGGCTTTGATTTTGTCAGCATATACTTATGAGATTGAATACAGACGATCAGCTGATCACAGTAATGCTGATGCAATGTCTAGATTGCCTTCCCCATCACAAGTTACAACCGATAGGGAAGAAGTGTTTTATTTTTCATACGTTGGTGAACTGCCAGTCACAGCTGAAGAGATTGGTAGAGCAACCAAACATGACCCAGTGATGTCAAAGGTGTATGAATATATTGCAAATGGATGGCCAAACCAGGTAACAGACAAAGATACACATCCATTCTTCATTCGTAGGAATGAATTATCAGTCGATAAAGATTGTATCATGTGGGGTGCAAGAGTGGTTATACCAAATGAATTCAGGTCCAAATTATTAGGAGACCTCCATGACCAGCACCTGGGAATGTGCTTGACCAAGAGTTTTGCACGCAGTTATTTATGGTGGCCAGGTCTTGATAAAGATATAGAGTACATCGTGAGTCAGTGTACGACATGTCAATCTGTAAACAAGCAACCACCACCAGTACCATTACAGCCATGGAAATGGCCTCCCAGGGTGTAACAAAGGCTACATATTGATTTTGCTGAGTTAGAAGGACAACAATTGTTCATTGTGATTGATAGCCATTCAAAGTGGGTTAAGATGTTTCCAATGTGGAAAATAACAACAATTAAAACATTGGACATTTTACGAAAATTATTTTCTTCATTTGGCCTCCCTGAAGAAATTGTTTCAGATAATGGACCACAATTTCGTTCAGAAGAATTTGCACAATTCATGAGCAAAAATGGTGTGAAACATAACAAGGTTCCACCATACCATTCTGCTTCGAATGGTGCAGCAGAGCGCACTGTACAAATTATAAAACGTGCCCTCATAAAACAAATGTTAGATCCAAATCCAAGGAAACAACAGTTGTCATTTGCTCACAAATTGGCTAATTTTTTGATGACATATCGAAATACTCCTCATACAACTACTGGTAGAACACCAGCAGAGTTGTTTCTCAAACGACAGCCACGAACCAGATTCTCGATGGTAAAGCCAAATTTGGAACAGTCCGTAGAAGAGACACAATTAAGACAGAAAGAGAATCAGGATAGAGGTAGAGTAAAAGAGAGAAGCATGAAATTAACCAGAAGGTGAGAGTGAAGAACCATCACCATAAATGGTTAAAGTGGTTACCAGGAAGAGTGGTGAAGATATGTGGTCCTCGCACATATTTGTTAAAGATGTTTGATAATGGACAGGTTAGGTTTGTTCATATTGATCATATTTTACCTACAGACATGGAAGGAGTTGAAGGTGGGAATGATTAAATTATTTCTGACTCATCAGATAGTTTTGATACACCAGTAGCAAATTCTAAATCCAATGTACTGGAAACAAATCCAGGAGAGATTCAGAATGAAAGTCTGAGTCCGAGTCAGGAAAACAAAGAGCCTGAAGTTAGAGTGAGTTCAAATGAAAATCAAGGAAATTCCATGGAGGAAAACGTTCCTCAGGATGAGCCTCGAATGAGTGTGAAATCGACACCATGTTTGGAAGGTTCTATTCGAGAGTGAAGGTATCCTCTTCGAAACAGAAAACAAGTGGCAAAGTTAAATTTGTAAATATGGAAAAAAAAATAAGTCTATATCCTGTGTTATGTATAAACAGGAAAGTTATGTATGATGTTTGCTATGATGGCTTCTTCATTAAGGAGGGAGAAGTGTAATGCCGGTAAGCTTGTAATGTTTTCAGCTCCACACTGTGGATGTGGATGAATTGTGTACTGCAAGTGCAGGGTTATTAATAAACAGAACCAGGCAGATTTCCGGAGACTTCTGAGAGAGCTGCCTGCCATGTTCGGAAGCTGTGTATGCTGTGCTCTGTGAATATATCAGACGCAACAAACAAATTATCCCTGAGCAGAAATTGGGAGTAGCGTTGTGATGTCATGCTGCATCACTATTCCAGTTCATTGCCTTAATGTTGTAGTCATTTCTGCAGGAATCAGGAAAATAGGCCCTTAGTAGATCTGGCCAATCGTGACATCTGTAGCTCTGAGGTTAGATTGTGGAGAAGTAACCATTTGATCAAGATATCACCAAACCCATCTTTTTACCATCACGTACCATCATTTTACTAAAATGCTGTTTCAGCAATACAGATAGCCTGCTGCACTGTTGTGTCACAGTAGCGATGTTCCACAAACCGTGGGCATTATTGAATGAATGCTATCCGTACCTCAAGCTTGTTTGATCAAAACTGAATTCATTTTATAGCAATAAATTCCAAATTTTTGATTGGAGTTAATCAAATGTGCAAAATAAAAACTCATCAGCATATTACAAGTTAGAAATTGATTTATTTTTTTAACTTATTGACCTATCTACCTTCATCTTGCTGCAGTAAATCAATTTGAATTTCTTCCTGGTGTTTTTTTTGTGATTGTCTTTCATTCGGCTCAGCATAAATCATCCTCTTGAGAAATGTTATTTGGGGTTAGATTGTTTATGCAATGGTTGACTGGGTTTGACATCATGTCTGGTTTTAAGCCATTTATAGGAATCCTTTAAGCTTTTTATTTGATAATTTTACAGCTTGGTGCTTTAGTACTGTATTAATTTACTACATAAATTTATTGGCATGTCTTGTTCTTAGCTGATGTCCTCTCTCTCTCAGATCTTACTGTAGATTCTTGCCTGTATACACACTTGACCTAATTATGTAATTTAGTAGCCTTATGTAACTGTTTAGACATTTAAAGCTATTTTGTATATGTCAACATTTTCTAATCTTGTTTGGCCTTTGAATTTTGTTCCGGTCTGCTGTTGATAAAACTTTTCTTTTGTAGAAGATATTTTACATTTAGCTTATGAAAATCATCATCGCTAACTTTTTTATTTGTCCCTAACAGTTTTACGAGACTTCAGTATATCTTGGAAATGACAGCAGCTAATATGAGAAGACAAATGCTTCTCATGGTTTATGGCAATTCCTTTACCTATTTCAATGCAGGTGTGAATTAATTTAAAATAAATCGCTTAATGCCTCTGTCAAAATTGCAGAGGAATTACACAAACCGACTAAGTGTTCTTCCATTAATACTGTGAACAGTCGCTTGGAGACTGTTGTCTTAGTACTGGCAATAATGTGTCCTGCAATTTTGGAATTTTTATTTTTATTATAAGCGGTGAACTTCCTGTCTGAGCTTATACACAGTTACCTGGAATTGTCAAGTGCTACTGTAGCTATTTAAAGGATTAAACATCAATCTCGAGGGTGAAATTCTGGAAGTCCCACTCAATCAGTGCAAGTACAGTGAGTGGAACTCCTAGCTGCTCATATTGATAACTGCTAAACCTGTCACAAGTTGCATAGACCGGGTATGATCGGGGTGGGTGGCTCGTGCCTATACGAGTGCATCAAAGTTATCAGCACCAATGCACTGACAGAAGGTGGAGTGGCCCGTAGCAATTCTGTGAAAGGACCTCCAAGGAATTTTCCAGGCTAAGCAAACAAAAGTGGAAAGATCTTCAACTCCAACTTCAAAATTAAAAAAAAAGAAATCAAACCCCCTCAAGAAGTGATTACTTTAGTTCGAGCAAGGTCTAGGGACCTTTTCAAAAAATTTACACTACCTCCCATCTGGCAAGATTTCCATTGAGGCCTTCTATTGGTGTAATCCCCAGGGTGGTGGATTTCCCTTGATGTGGGTGTTGGAATGGGTGTGGAGTGGGGGTGTGCAAGCAGACGATTAAGGGAGAGCAATTTGCATCATTTGCGTCTCCTGTTAGTGCCAAAATTTCTTGCCCAGATGGGAGGGGAGGCATGGGAATTGGCGGAGGCGCAAAACTGGCAAGTTGATCGTACACTTATTTACAGGGTGAGACGATCTGGGGCTTTTCGCTCCTTTGTCGATCGTCTCGGTACAAATGCGGGTGTGGGTGAGTTGGTTGGTTCTTCACTGGGCTGCTGGGCAGCCAGCCTTGCCGGGCTGCTAGGGATGGTGAGTTCGGCTTCGTGGTCAACCATGATGTCGGATGCCACTTGTGTGTGTGTTGGAGGGTCAAAGTTGGTGGTGTCTTCTTCGGGTCGTTCGTAGCTGTTGGTGAACTGCAATTTGATTTGGTCCAAATGTTTTCTGCACATTAGTCCATTGGCCAATTTGACCTGAAACACCCTACTCCCTTCTTTGGCTATGACCGTGCCAGCGAGCCATTTTGGGCCATGTCCATAATTGAGCACAAACACAGAATCATTGACCTCAATATCGCGTGACAAATGTGCACGGTCATGGTACATACTTTGTTGATGCCGCCTGCCCTCCACGTGATCATGGAGATCAGGGTGGACAAGAGAGAGCCTTGTTTTGAGTAGCCTTTTCATGAGCAGCTCGGCTGGGGGAACCCCAGTGAGCGAGTGGGGTTCGGTGCGGTAGCTGAGCAGCACTCGGGATAGTCGGGTCTGCAGGGAGCTTTCCGACACACGTTTCAAGCTGTGCTTGATGGTCTGAACTGCCCATTCTGCCTAGCCGTTAAATGCGGGCTTGAACGGGGCAAATGTGACATGCTTGATCCCATTGCGGGTCATGAATTCCTTGAATTCAGCACTGGTGAAACACGGCCCATGTCCTAGTCAGCGACAATCAGACAGGCCGTGTGTGGCAAGCATGGCTCGTAGGCTTTCGATGGTGGCCGTGGATGTGCTTACAGACATTATTACACATTCAATCCATTTTGAATAAGCATCCATGACAACCAAGAACATCTTGCCTAGGAATGGGCCCGCATAGTCCACGTGGATTCTCGACCATGGCTTGGAGGGCCACGACCACGGCTTGGAGGGCCACGACCACAAACTTAGCGGTGCCTCTCTGGGTGCATTGCTCAGCTGAGAGCAAGTGTTGCACTGACGTATGCATGACTCTAAATCTGAGTCGATGCCAAGCCACCACACATGTGATCTGGCTATGACTTTCATCTTTACAATGCCTGGGTTGGTGCTGTGTAGGTCACAAATGAACATTTCCCTGCTTTTCTTAGGCAAGACCACACAATTACCCCACAACAGACAGTCCACCTGCAAGGATATTTTGTTTTTGTGCCTGTTGAACAGCTTAATCACCTCCTGCATCTCCGCTGGGACGCTGGACCAGCTCCCATGGATGACACAGTTTTTTACCAGGGACAGTAAAGGATCCTGGCTGGTCCAAGTCTTGTTCTGGCGGGCGTAATGGGTGACTTTTCGTTTTCGAATGCCTCCATTACCATGAGCAAGTCCGCAGGCTGCGCCATTTCCACCCCGGATTACATAGTTGTATGCCGACAGCGTGAGCACCCATCTTTGGATGCGGGCAGAGGCATTGGTGTTAATTCCTTTGCTCTCAGAGAATAGCGATATGAGCGGCTTGTGGTCAGTTTCAAGCTCAAACTTGAGGCCAAACAAGAACTGATGCATTTTTTTCACCACATAAATGCACGCCAGAGCCTCTTTTTCAATCATGCTGTAGGCCCTTTCGGCCTTGGACAGACTCCTAGATGCATAAGCAACCGGTTGCAAAATCCCCGATGCGTTAGCCTGTTGTAACACACACCCGACCCCGTATGACGACGCATCGCAAGCTAGCATTAATCGTTTACATGGGTTATGCAGGACAAGCAGTTTGTTTGAACACAATAGATTTCTGGCTTTCTGAAAGGCAGCCTCTTGTGAATTCCCCCATACCCAGTCATATCACTTGCGCAGTAGCACAAGTAAGGGTTCTGGCAAGGTGCTTAACCCGGGTAGGAAATTACCGAAATAGTTAATGAGTCCCAGGAACGACTGCCGCTCCGTCACATTCCGTGGTCTCAGCGCGTTCTTGATGGCCTCCGTCTTGGAGTCGGTGGGTCTGATGCCGTCTGCTGTGATTCTTCTTCCCAAGAACTTGACCTCCAGCACCAGGAAAACACACTTTGAACGTTTCAACCTGAGTCCCATGTGATCTAGCCCACTTGGAACCTCTTCCAGATTCTTCAAGTGCTCAATGGTGTATCGACCTGTAACCAGTATATTGTTCTGGGAAACCACGGTGCAAGGAACTGACTTTAGCAGGCTCTCCACGTTCTGTTGGAAGATTGCTGTGGCCGACGGAATCCCGAACGGGCATCTGTTATAGATGAACAGACCTTTGTGTGTGTTGATGGAGGTGAGGCCTTTCAAAGATTCCTCCAGTTCCTGCGTCATGTAGGCCGAGGTCAGGTCCAACTTGGTGAATATCTTCCCTCCAGCCAGGGTCGCAAATAGGTCGTCTGCCTTGGGTAGCAGATATTGGTCCTGCAGCGAAAAACAGTTAATCGTTACTTTATAGTCCCCACAAATTCTGACCGTTCCGTCATCTTTAAGTACCGGGACAATTGGACTGGCCCACTCGTTGAATTCCTCCGGCGCAATGATGCCTTCTCGCTGCAGCCTGTCCAGCTCAATTTCCACTTTCTCACGCATCATATACGGTACCGCCCATGCCTTGTGGTGGATGGGTCGTGTACCGGGAACCAAATGGATCTGCACTTTCGCCCCCGAGAAGCTTCCAATGCCTGGCTCGAACAACGATGGAAATCTGCTCAGAATCTGGGCATCGTTGATGGATGAGAGCGCTCGGATGTCATCCCAGTTCCAGCGGATTTTTCCCAGCCAGCTTCTGCCAAACTGTGTGGGGCCATCCCCTGGCACAATCCACAGTGGGAGTTCGTGTACTGCTCCATCGTAGGAGACTTTTGACTTCTGCAATGTCAATGACAGGGATCAGTTCCTTGGTGTAAGTTTTTAGCATGGTGTGAATGGGGCTGAGCTTGGGCCTGTGTGCCTTGTTGCACCACAGCCTGTCGAAGGCCTTTTTGCTCATTATGGACTGACTCGCATCCGTGTCCAGTTCCATGTATACTGGCATTCCATTCAGTTCAACTTTTTACATTATTGGTGGACATTTCGTGGTGAATGTGTGTACCCCGTATGCTTCTGCCTCCTCAGTTCGAGTCTCCAATTCAGCCTGATCCACAGTGGATCAATCTTCCTCTGCAACGTGGTGGTTTGCTGGCTTTGCAGGGTTTACAGATCGCCTGCATATTCGCTGGAGGTGTCCCATTGTTCTGCAGCCGTTGCACGCATAGTGCTTGAAGCAGCATCGATGGGCCCGGTGATCACCTCCACAACGCTAACAGGATGTTAACTACCTCGTATTAACGATTGATGGCGGACTCTGGGTCATCTGAGGTCATGCAGCAGCCAGTGTGTACGTTCTGCCATGTATATTCCTGCTCGAAAATGAAGCTACTTTATGCACAGTACTGGTCGAAACCTCTTTTTGCTGCAAAATTTGTTTGGTGTTGTCGCTGGTGGACATAAATGCCTGGGCTACCGTTATGGCTTTGCTCAGATTCGGTGTTTCAACAGTCAACAGTTTGCAAAGGATTACCTCATGGCCAATGCCAAGCATAAAAAAATCTCTCAGCATTTGTTCTCGGAATCCATCAAATTCGCAATGTCCTGCGAAGCACCTTAGTTCGGCAACATAGCTCGCCACTTTCTGGCCCTCCCATCATTGACACGAGTAGAACCGATACCTCGCCATCAAAACACTTTCTTTAGGATTTAGGTGCTTCCGGAACAGCATACACAATTCTTCATAGGATTTAGCTGTTGGTTTTACCGGAGCGAGAAGATTCTTAATGAGGCCATAGGTTGTTGCCCCACAGACAGTTAGGAGGATCGCCTTTCGTATGGCAGCATTCTCGTCCCCTTCCAGCTGGTTGGCCACGAAGTATTGGTCAAGTCTCTCCACGAAGGCCTCCCAATTGTCCCCTTCTGAGAACTTCTTTGCATTTTCGTGCAGTTGTTCGTTATCTTGTCGCCAATTTATACGCTTATAATAAAGGATGAAACTGAGTACTGTGAGCAATGAATAAGTGTGACCTTAGCTCCTTTAATAATATTTCAGAGTGCAGATACCGCGTGGTTGGCCTGCTTATATACAGTGCTCCCAAGGGATGCTGGGATACCTTGGGACTCCAACAGGTGGTGGTGTGATACAGGTTACCAAGGGTTAAATACATAACAGAAACTTTGGTCAAGCATAACAATGTTCTGTTCCAAATTCATGGCCCCCTCCAGACAGAAATGTCCTTTGTTCTACTTCCCCAGCCCAGGAGTTTCAGCCTGAACAACTGTAGCAAAACAGAGCATTACAGGGAGCACATTCTGAGATTTATAGTTGAAGCATTTTAGGTTATGCTTCAGAAATGAGGCCAAAGAGGGCTGTGCTATTTGGCACTTGTAATGTATGCATCTGTGATACAGGTTTGTAGAGCTACTGAGTTCTGTCAGTTCTGGGCCAACTGGAGAAGGAAGCAGGGGGGCTTCCCGTCTTGAGGTTATGGTGGGACGTGGGCAAGGCTCACGTCCATCTCTTCTGTCAGGAGTACGCGAAAGGGTCAACCAAGAGGCGGGAGGCGAGGGTTGGGTGCCTGGAGAAGGAGGTGCTCGACCTGGAGTCCCGTCTCGGTGAAATCGTCGAAGACCCAGCCCTATGGGCGGTGTATGAAGTGAAGGAGGGCCCGCTGAAGGACCTGCAGCTGGTCGGGTCCCGAGGTGTTTTCGTGAGGTCGCGCATCTGATTCCTCCGGGACCTGGACCGCAGCTCTTCCTTCTTCTACTCGCTGGAAAAAAGACGTTGGGGGGGAGTCCGTAAGAAGCTCTTGACGCTGCTGGCCGATGATAGATCTCTGGTCTCGGATCCAGAGGGCATCATTAACAGAGCACGAGACTATTACGGGGCTCTGTTCTCTCCAGATCCATCTAGCGAGGAAGCTCGCAGAGTTTTGTGGAATGACCTGCTGAAAGTCGGCCCGGAGGATGCCGAAAATCTGGATGCTCCGCTAAGTTTGGCAGAGCTAACTGTTGCCCTCGACCAGCTCTCAAGGGAAAGTCCCCAGGGCTGGACAGGCTGATCGTGGAGTTCCACAGGGCATTCTGGGATGTCCTGGTGGGCGACTACGTGCGGGTCCTGGGGGAAAGTCTGGCGACCGGGGAGATGCCCCTCTCTTGGCACAGGACAGTCATCGTCCTGCTACCTACTTAAGAACTGGCGCCCGGTCTCCCTACTCAGCACGGATTATAAAATCTTTGCCAGGGTGATGTCTGCTCGCCTTGGCGTTGTGCTGGACCACATGATCCACCCCAACCAGACCTACATGGTCCCGGGCCGGATAATCCATGATAACATCCATCTGTCCGGGACCTGATCCACCATTCCCAGGAGGCTGGTCTGTTGGTTGTCTTCCTTTCCCTTGACCAAGAAAAGGCATTCGACAGGGTGGATCACGAATATCTGTTCAGAACTATGCGCGCTTTTGGGTTCGGGACATATTTCGTCGCCCGGATCTGACTTTTGTACGCCGCCGCGGAGTGTCTGATTAAGGTTAACGATTCTTTGATGGCGCCCTTTTGCTTTTGGGAGAGGGGTGTACCAAGAATGCCCCATGTCCGGCCAGTTATATGCCATCTGCGTGGAGCCTTTCCTGCGCCTCTTGTGGACGAGGTTGCCGGGTCTGGCCCTGTAAGGGTCGGGCGTGGAGGTCGTCCTCTCTGCTTACGCCGATGACGTGCTCCTCATGGTCGAGGATCCCGTTGACCTGCAGAGGATGTGTGAGTGCCAGGAGATTTACTCAGCCACATCCTCCGCCAGGATCAATTGGGAGAAATGTTCCGGACTCCTGGTGGGTCAGTGGCGGGTGGACTCCCTGCCGGAGGAGCTCACCCTTTTGCTTGGAGCACGGCCCTTCTCCTCTATCTCCTCTACCTAAGCCCCGACGAGGAAACTTGGCTGGCGCACTGGCAAGAGCTGGAGGCCAAAGTCGCCGCTTGCCTAGGGCGCTGGACAGGACTGCTCCGAGTGCTGTCCTACAGGGGTCAAGCGCTAGTCATAAACCAGTTGCTGGCCGATATGCTGTGGTACAGGCTGGTCACTTTGACCCCTCCCTCTGCGTTTGTCACCAAGATACAGAAGAAGCTAGTGGACTTCTTCTGGAACAAGAGGAAGCACTGGGTCTCTGCTGCGGTCTTGAGTCTCCCGCTTAGGGAGGGCGGTCAGTCGTTGGTGTGCGTCGGCATCCAGCTTGAGACTTTCCGTCTTCAGACCCTGCAGAGATACCTTTATGTCGAGCCCCCTCCTAGGCGGCGTGCGCTGGTGACGTATTTCTTCTGCCAGCAGTACAGCCTCAATTACGACACGCAGCTCCTGTTTGTGAGCCTGGGGGGCGTCAGTACCTCCATGCGGGGGTTGCCTGTCTTTTACCAGGAACTCATCAGGATCTGTAACAGAGTCGCCACCAAGCACAGCTCTCCACCGTCTGGAGTGGCGGCTGTCCTGCAGGAGCCACTGCTCAGGAATCCGTACCTCCACAAGCGCTGTTTTAGGTGGCTGGCGGACAAGAGGGCTGTGTTTGGCAAGGTGACCAGGGTCAAGGACCTACTGGATAATGGAGGAGCGGGCTGGATGGCACCAGATGAGCTGGCACGCGGTCAATGCCATCGAGTCGCTAAAAACGGCACTGGGCCCTGACTCAATTAGAAGCGTCGAGGAGGCTCAAGCACGTGGGGCGATTCCATCCAAACTGACCCCCGTCTGGAAGGAATTCCTTATCGGCGCCAACCCCGAAACCTCTCGCGGGAGCCGGCACCTCACAACTTAAGCCTACTCCGGGAAATCCCCTCCGTGTCTTTCAGTTCTGCGCGGAGGGGTTTCCTATACGGGCTGCTCTTACACACTCTCCACTTTGCCATCCTCGTCTGCCATCCGGACACGCCATGGTGCACCATCTTGCCGTCTGGAGGAGTTGGGGGTTCCCAGTGGAGTGCTCATTACATGGGAGTACTCCCTTTATTTATTGGGGCCTTGGCCTGGAGGGTGTTGCATGGAGCAGTCCCCGTGCAATCGATTTTAAAGTCGGCTCATGAACTCATAAGAACATAAGAAATAGGAACAAGAGTAGGCCATATGGCCCCTCGAGCCTGCTCCACCATTTATTACGATCATGGCTGATCTGATCATGGACTCAGGTCTACTTCCCCGCCCGCTCCCCATAACCCCTTATTCCCTTATCAGTTAAGAAACTGTCGATCTCTGTCTTAAATTTATTCAATGACCCAGCTTCCACAGCTCTCTGAGGCAGAGAATTCCACAGATTTACAATCCTCTGAGAGAATAAATTCCTCCTCATCTCAGTTTTAAATGGGTGGCCCCTTATTCTAAGAATATGCACCCTCATTCTAGTCTCCTCTATCAGTGGAAACATCCTCTCTGCATCCAACTTGTCAAGCCCCCTCATAATCTTATACGTTTCGATAAGATCACCTCTCATTCTTCTGAATTCCAATGAGTAGAGGCCCAACCTACTCAACCTTTCCTCATAAGTCAACCCCCTCATCTCCGGAATCAACCGAGTGAACCTTCTCTGAACTGCCTCCAAAGCAAGTATATCCTTTCTTAAATAGGGAAACCAAAACTGCATGCAGTATTCCAGGTGTGGCCTCACCAATACCCTGTATAACTGTAGCAAGACTTCCCCGCTTTTATACTCCATTCCCTTTGCAATAAAGGCCAAGATTCCATTGGCCTTCCTGATCACTTGCTGTACCTGCATACCAAGCTTTTGTGTTTCATGCACAAGTATCCCCAGTTCCCGCTGTACTGCAGCACTTTGCAATTTTTCTCCATTTAAATAAAAACTTGCTCTTCGATTTTTTTTCTGCCAAAGTGCATAACCGCACACTTTCCAACATTATACTCCATCTGCCAAATTTTTGCCCACTCACTGAGCCTGTCTATGTCCTCTTGTAGGTTTTTTGTGTCCTCCTCACACATTGCTTTTCTTCCGATCTTTATATCATCAGAAAACTTGGCTACATTACACTCGGTCCCTTCATCCAAGTCGTTAATATAGAATATAAATAGTTGGGGTCCCAGCACTGATCCCTGCGGCACCCCACAAGTTACTGATTGCTAACCAGAGAATGAACCATTTATCCTGACTCTCTGTTTTCTGTTAGTTAGCCAATCTTCTATCCATGCTAAATTCACTGACCTTGACCACTCGATTGATGTCATTAAACTTTTTCCTGCGCTGCAGCCTGTTCCTTGGGATGACACTGCTGGCATTCACCACAACGGCTATCTGTTCCCATTGGAATTCACACTGTTGCCTGGAGGGCAATATGGAAATAGGATCGCTCTCCTCCCTTCTACCTCCTCCACCAGGGCCTCCAGTTCTGCATCAGAGAACCATGGTGCATGCTTTCTCCGATGTTGTGACATTTGCACTATCTCCCCTAACCAGTTGCATGAGCTGCTGCAGGCAGAATGCACCTCCCCTTTAAGAGGAGCAGACTGCCTTTAAGAATTGGAGGCTAGCTTTAATTGGTTCTAGCCTCGCACAAACCTGAGCCCCCTGCTGAGCATTCAGCCACTCAGCAGCGCATTCAGCACCAGGCTGAATGTTACAATCATTATATTTAGCAGGCAGCACAAATGTCGCGAGCTGCCTGCATTCCTTTCAACGGGCACAGGGCGATTGTGCATCGTGATCCCCATGGCTGTTTTCGGGTGTAATCCAATTTTTAGACCTTTATATTCTGGAGCTTGCAACATTTAAGCACTCTGCTTTCATAGCACCTTTTATGACCTCAGACACTTAAAAGCACTTTAAAGTTAATTTGTTTAATTTTTGAAGTGTAGTCACACAGCAGCCAATTTGCACACAACAATGACCCACAAAAAGCAATGAAATGATGACCAGATAATCATAGTGATGTTGTTTTTCGGACCTGAAATAGTTGGCATTCTCCTAGTGCACAGCAGAGGCCAGGGACTCATCTGAAACTGGGCCTCAGACCTCATCTTAATAATCATGGCAAGCTGTGGCCTACTTTCGTGCTCCAGAGGCAGCTTTGCGGTCGTGGTGGAATCAATTTGAGCTGGCTGCCTTACCAGCAGCAGCCCTCACGTAAGACCTAGCAGGCAGGGAGGAGAAACGGGGGGAGCAGGTACTAGCATGTCCCACAATAATGCTGTGGAGCTGAGAGTAGTTTTAAGTCAGTTACTTTGTCAAAAGCATTCTGGACATCCAGATCCACCACATCTTAAGGATTACCACAGTCCATTTATAGGTCACCTCTTCAACAAAGTAGTATGGCTTTCATGATGGATGATCGAAGCAGTTTCTAATTAGATTTGGACAGCTTAAAGCTGGTGGTGCTAAAACTGTGCTGGTTTTTATTTTATCCAGTATATATGAGTAGATTAGTAGATTCCTACAAAATAATCCAAACCCTGGTCTAGTGCCCAAATTCCAAATTCGTGCCTAATAGAAAATCAAATGGAGATTCTATCAATGTCTGCTCGACCCACACCCACACATGTAGGTTTATCTGAGAAATAACAGCTATTCCAGCTTCAGTTAAGTAATAGGGAGTGGTCTGTGATGGGGTAGCAATCTGTTTTAATGAACATCCTAAGAATAAAAAGATTAATGTGATTAAATTATTCAATGATCAAAACAAAATTTAACCACCCAATAAAAGTTGGAAACTGCTCAGGCACCTACAAAAGACAATGCATATCTTCAAATCAGTAATAATAGCCCAACCCCCTCATAGCAAAAGGACAACAAATGAAACATAATTGACAAGAAAATAAATTGGCCACTATCCAGTCACAGTAACCCAAAGGGAACAGGGACTGTTGCCAGCCAGCCAGGATCGTAAAGAGGAGTGCATTACTCGACCCCTTAATGGAACATAGTTCCATACAAACAACTTAAAAGTGTGCCAGATTAATCAGTCCACTAATACAAAAGCAAAATTCTGTGGATGCTATAAATCTGAAATGAAAACAGAAAATACTGCAAACACTCAGCAGGTCAGGCAGCATCTGCGGAGAGAGAAACAGAGTTTCAGGTCAATGACCCTTCATCCGAACTGGAAAAAGTTAGACACTAGTTTTAGCGTTGCAGTGGAGCGGGGGAGAACATACGAACATAAGAATTAGGAGCAGGAGTAGGTCATTCGGCACCTCGAGCCTGCTCCGCCATTCAATGAGATCATGGCTGATCTTCTACCTCAACTCCACTTTCCTGTTCAATCCCCATATCCCTTGATTCCCAAAAATCTATCGATCTCTGTCTTGAATATACTCAAAGAATGAGCCTCCACAGCCCTCTGGGATAGAGAATTCTAGAGATTTACCACCCTCTGAGTGAAGAGGTTTCTCCTCATCTCAGGCCTATGTGGCCGAGGCCTTAATCTGAGACTGTGACCCTGGTTCTAGACCCCTCAGCCAGAGGAAACATCCTTCTTGCATCTACCCTGTCAATCCCTGTAAGAATTTTGTATGTTTCAATGAGATTACCACATTCTTCTAAACTCTAGAGAATAGAGGCCTAATCTACTCAATCTCTCCTCATAGGACAATACCCCCATCCCAGGAATCAGTCTAGGGAACCTTTGTTGCACTCCCTCAATGGCAAGTATATCCTTCCTTAGGTAAGGAGACCAAAACTGTACACAATACGCCAGGTGCGATCTCACTAGGGCCCTATATAATTGCAGTAAGACATCTTGTGGCCGAAATTCACCATCCCTGAAGGGACGGCTACCACGGGGTTTGGGTGGCCGATCGAAGAAATCAATCATCTGCTGCGGTCGGGAAGTTTTCTCTTCCCCGAGCCATATTCAGCTCAGGCGGGGGAATTGAGCGGTGCACACTTCCGCCAGAATCGGCGGGGTGAAGCCGCGCTAAAGGAATTAGTGGCACGGTGAGCTCATCAGCGGGCAGGCCACTGAAAAACGGCCACACGCACGACATTCACGTACAAAAACCGAGGACTTTTTCAGGCGGTGCCCCCGCGAGGTTTTCCAGTCAGTGCACGAACGCAACATCGCTGGAGTTTTGCCGTGATCGGGTCCATTTGGTAGGTAAATAGTTTTTGTTTTTGTTTTGGCTCCATTAAAGCTGCTGAGTACTGTTCAGAGATTTAGACAGACGTTTGGAGGACTTTCAGGTCTGAATCTTTAACGGAGGCCTGTAGCCCTCATTGTGGGCTGCAGAGACCTGCTTGGCAGGGTTCACCCTCAGGATGGGAGGAGTGTTGGAAGGGAGACACCTGGTATACCTGGTCAGAAGTAGAGCGGCACACAGGAGAAGGCGTCGCCATCAGCACCATGCAGCGAGGCAGTGGGCAAGAAAGGCAGCAGCCATGGCTGCACAACCGAGAGAAGGGCGTGCATATGTAATCAGACCTGCAACTAGAGAGGGTGAACAGGAGGGAGATGGCATCAGAAGGAGGGCGAGGGATGCGGACACGGCCCCCCCCTCTTCTAAATACTGGGAGAGGAGCCTTTCCAGAAAGAGGAGCCTGAGAATGAAAGGAAAAGGAGGTGGGGTAGCATTGCTGGTTAAGGAGGAGATTAAGGCAATAGTTAGGAAGGACATTAGCTTGGATGATGTGGAATCTATATGGGTAGAGCTGCAGAACACCAAAGGGCAAAAAACGTTAGTGGGAGTTGTGTACAGACCTCCAAACAGTAGTAGTGATGTTGGGGAGGGCATCAAACAGGAAATTAGGGGTGCGTGCAATAAAGGTGCAGCAGTTATAATGGGTGACTTTAATATGCACATAGATTGGGCTAACCAAACTGGAAGCAATACGGTGGAGGAGGATTTTCTGGAGTGCATAAGGGATGGTTTTTTAGACCAATATGTCGAGGAACCAACTAGGGGGGAGGCCATCTTAGACTGGGTGTTATGTAATGAGAAAGGATTAATTAGCAATCTCGTTGTGCGAGGCCCCTTGGGGAAGAGTGACCATAATATGGTGGAATTCTGCATTAGGATGGAGAATGAAACAGTTAATTCAGAGACCATGGTCCAGAACTTAAAGAAGGCTAACTTTGAAGGTATGAGGCGTGAATTGGCTGAGATGGATTGGCGAATGATACTTAAGGGGTTGACTGTGGATGGGCAATGGCAGACATTTAGAGACCGCATGGATGAACTACAACAATTGTACATTCCTGTCTGGCATAGAAATAAAAAAGGGAAGGTGGCTCAACCGTGGCTATCAAGGGAAATCAGGGATAGTATTAAAGCCAAGGAAGTGGCATACAAATTGGCCAGAAATAGCAGCGAACCTGGGGACTGGGAGAAATTTAGAACTCAGCAGAGGAGGACAAAGGGTTTGATTAGGGCAGGGAAAATGGAGTATGAGAAGAAGCTTGCAGGGAACATTAAGACGGATTGCAAAAGTTTCTATAGATATGTAAAGAGAAAAAGGTTAGTAAAGACAAATGTAGGTCCCCTGCAGTCAGAATCAGGGGAAGTCATAACGGGGAACAAAGAAATGGCGGAGCAATTGAACAAGTACTTTGGTTCGGTATTCACGAAGGAGGACACGAACAACCTTCCGGTTATAAAAGGGGTCGGGGGGTCTAGTAAGGAGGAGGAACTGAGGGAAATCCTTATTAGCCGGGAAATTGTGTTGGGGAAATTGATGGGATTGAAGGCCGATAAATCCCCAGGGCCTGATGGACTGCATCCCAGAGTACTTAAGGAGGTGGCCTTGGAAATAGTGGATGCGTTGACAGTCATTTTCCAACATTCCATTGACTCTGGATCAGTTCCTATGGAGTGGAGGGTAGCCAATGTAACCCCACTTTTTAAAAAAGGAGGGAGAGAGAAAACAGGGAATTATAGACCGGTCAGCCTGACATCGGTAGTGGGTAAAATGATGGAATCAATTATTAAGGATGTCATAGCAGCGCATTTGGAAAGAGGTGACATGATAGGTCCAAGTCAGCATGGATTTGTGAAAGGGAAATCATGCTTGACAAATCTTCTGGAATTTTTTGAGGATGTTTCCAGTAGAGTGGATAAGGGAGAACCAGTTGATGTGGTATATTTGGACTTTCAGAAGGCGTTCGACAAGGTCCCACACAAGAGATTGATGTGCAAAGTTAGAGCACATGGGATTGGGGGTAGTGTACTGACATGGATTGAGAACTGGTTGTCAGACAGGAAGCAAAGAGTAGGAGTAAATGGGTACTTTTCAGAATGGCAGGCAGTGACTAGTGGGGTACCGCAAGGTTCTGTGCTGGGGCCCCAGCTGTTTACACTGTACATTAATGATTTAGATGAGGGGATTAAATGTAGTATCTCCAAATTTGCGGATGACACTAAGTTGGGTGGCAGTGTGAGCTGCGAGGAGGATGCTGTGAGGCTGCAGAGCGACTTGGATAGGTTAGGTGAGTGGGCAAATGCATGGCAGATGAAGTATAATGTGGATAAATGTGAGGTTATCCACTTTAGTGGTAAAAACAGAGAGACAGACTATTATCTGAATGGTGACAGATTAGGAAAAGGGGAGGTGCAAAGAGACCTGGGTGTCATGGTACATCAGTCATTGAAGGTTGGCATGCAGGTGCAGCAGGCGGTTAAGAAAGCAAATGGCATGTTGGCCTTCATAGCAAGGGGATTTGAGTACAGGGGCAGGGAGGTGTTGCTACAGTTGTACAGGGCATTGGTGAGGCCACACCTGGAGTATTGTGTACAGTTTTGGTCTCCTAACCTGAGGAAGGACATTCTTGCTATTGAGGGAGTGCAGCGAAGGTTCACCAGACTGATTCCCGGGATGGCGGGACTGACCTATCAAGAAAGACTGGATCAACTGGGCTTGTATTCACTGGAGTTCAGAAGAATGAGAGGGGACCTCATAGAAACATATAAAATTCTGACGGGGTTAGACAGGTTAGATGCAGGAAGAATGTTCCCAATGTTGGGGAAGTCCAGAACCAGGGGTCACAGTCTAAGGATAAGGGGTAAGCCATTTAGGACCGAGATGCGGAGGAACTTCTTCACCCAGAGAGTGGTGAACCTGTGGAATTCTCTACCACAGAAAGTTGTTGAGGCCAATTCACTAAATATATTCAAAGAGGAGTTGGATGAGGTCCTTACTGCTAGGGGGATCAAGGGGTATGGCGAGAAAGCAGGAATGGGGTACTGAAGTTGAATGTTCAGCCATGAACTCATTGAATGGCGGTGCAGGCTAGAAGGGCCGAATGGCCTACTCCTGCACCTATTTTCTATGAAGAGGACCAGGGAGATGGCCAGCAGGCAGCTGCCAGGGGAGGTGGCCAATGCAGACATGGGGGAAGGAGACCATACCCTCAAAGGGTCCTCAGGGTCTAGATAGGAATAGTGCAATCAAGCAGACACAACATGGATTCATGAAGGGGAAATCATGTGTAACTAATTTACTGGAATTCTTTGAGGATATAACGAGCATGGTGGATAGAGGTGTACCGATGGATGTGGTGTATTTAGATTTCCAAAAGGCATTCGATAAGGTGCCACACAAAAGGTTACTGCAGAAGATAGAGGTATGCGGAGTCAGAGGAAATGTATTAGCATGGATCGAGAATTGGCTGGCTAACAGAAAGCAGTGAGTCATGATAAATGGGTCCTTTTTGGGTTGGAAATCGGTGGTTAGTGGTGTGCCACAGGGATCGGTGCTTGGACCACAACTGTTTACAATATACATAGATGACCTGGAAGAGGGGACAGAGTGTAGTGTAACAAAATTTGCAGATGACACAAAGATTAGTGGGAAAGCGGGTTGTGTAGAGGACACAGAGAGGCTGCAAAGAGATTTAGATAGGTTAAGCGAATGGGCGAAGGTTTGGCAGATGGAATACAATGTCGGAAAATGTGAGGTCAGCCACCTTGGAAAAAAAAACAGTAAAAGGGAATATTATTTGAATGGGGAGAAATTACAACATGCTGCAGTGCAGAGGTACCTGGGGGTCCTAGTGCATGAATCCCAAAAAGTTAGTTTGCAGGTGCAGCAGGTAATCAGGAAGGCGAATGGAATGTTGGCCTTTATTGCGAGAGGGATGGAGTACAAAAGCAGGGAGGTCCTGCTGCAACTGTACAAGGTATTGGTGAGGCTGCACCTGGAGTATTGCGTGCAGTTTTGTTCACCTTACTTAAAGAAGGATATACTAGCTTTGGAAGGGGTACAGAGACGATTCACTAGGCTGATTCCGGAGATGAGGGGGTTACCTTATGATGATAGATTGAGTAGACTGGGTCTTTACTCGTTGGAGTTCAGAAGGATGAGGGGTGATCTTATAGAAACATTTAAAATTATGAAGGGGATAGACAGGATAGAGGCAGAGAGGTTGTTTCCACTGGTTGGGAAGACTAGAATTAGGGAAAACAGCCTCTAACTACGGGGGAGCCAATTTAAACCGAGTTGAGAAGGAATTTCTTCTCCCAGAGGGTTGTGAATCTGTGGAATTCTCTGCCCAAGGAAGCAGTTGAGGCTAGCTCATTGAATATATTCAAATCACAGATAGATAGATTTTTAACCAATAAGGGAATTAAGGGTTATGGGGACCGGGCGGGTATGTGGAGCTGAGTCCACGGCCAGATCAGCTGTGATCTTGTTGGGTTGTGGAGCAAGCTTGAGGGGCTAGATGGCCTACTCCTGTTCCTAATTCTTATGTTCTTATGTTCTTATTAATGTTGGGGGAAGTCCAGAGCCAGGGGTCACGGTCTGGGGATGGGGGGGTGTGCCGTTTGGGACCGAGATGAGGAGAGGCTTCTTCACCCAGGGAGTGGTGGGCCTGTGGAATTCTCAGCCACGGAGGGTTGTTGAGGCCAATTCACTAGGTGTATTCAGAAGGGAGTTAGATGTAGTCCTTACTACTAGGGGGATCAAGGGGTATGGTGAGAAAGCAGGAATGGGATACTGAAGTTGCATGTTCAGCCATGAACTCATTGAATGGCAGTGCAGGCTCGAAGGGCTGAATGGCCTACTCCTGCACCTATTTTCTATGTTTCTACAGACCTCAGTTCTCCTTCCTCCAGTTCTCTGATGAGCAATGCCTGCGAAGGCTACGATTTCGGAAAGAAGTACTCAGGGAGCTCTGCATTGTCCTGCGAGAAGATCTGCAGCCTCAAACAAGGCTCAGGACACTCTCCCCATGGAGACCAAGGTCACCATCGCCATGAATTTTTACACCACGGGGTCTTTCCAGTCTGCCACTGCATACATTGGCAACATCTCACAATTCTCAGCATATCGGTGCATCCGGCAGGTCACAGATGCACTGTACAGGAGAAGGGTCCAGTACATCTCCTTCCCGATGACAAGGGACAAATAGGTGGAGGGGCCGGCCAGATTTGCCTGAATAGCAGGCTTCCCGAGGGTGCAGGATGCCATTGACTGCACACACATTGGGCTGAGGGTGCCACTTCATCACCCCAAGATCTTTGTGAATTGCAAAGGCTTCCACTCACTGAACGTGCAGCTCGTGTGTGACCACCAGCATCAGATCCTGGCAGTTGATGTGAGGTACTCAGGCAGCAGCCATGATTCGTTCATTCTGCACCAGACCAGTGTGCCCGCCGTCTTCACCAGCCCGAGTCAGGATTGCGATAGGCTCCTTAGGGACAAGAGATATCCCCTGTCCATTTGGCTGGTCACTCCACTGCGGAACCCCAGGACAGCGCCAGAGCATGCCTACAATGATGCTCATTGTGCCATCAGGTGCATCATCGAGCAGTGCATAGGCATCCTCAAGCAGAGGTCCTATAATCGTCGTGGTCTGCTGCATGCTGCACAACCTGGCCATCACGAGGGGACAGCCGCTGGAGGTCGAGCCAGCAGTACCACCTGAGGAGGAGGAGGATCCCCGTCGCCCCAGAGCGAGGAGGCCTCGCCCACATCGCAACCCTGCAAGGGAGGTGCAGCTGCGTCTCATAGCTGCTCGTTTCAGATAATCCCATCCACACATCACCCTTCAGGTCCCACTTTCAATGGCCATCGCAATGAGTGCCTTAACGCAGAATTGCCCACTTCCAGATGAAACACCTGGCCAGATATATGTGCCAAAAATAAAGATTTATCAAATTATTCAAATCGCTGCAAAAGCAGAACAGAAAGAACAATATAATAATACTGTAATCATTTTTTACCCCTGTGCATCTCATTATAACACATGTTACACATGCCTACCCTAACACTACGCCTAAGTGTCATCCCTGTTGCTGCATCATGGTTCCGGGAAGGCTGCTGTGGTTGTTGTCTGGGACCTACAGCTGTCCTTCTAGGATGCCCTGGAACAATTCTGGGCCTGGAAAGGCCGATTGCAGACTGGCCAGCACCCTCCTGGGAGGGTACATCCTCACATATATGTTGGTGCCTGATACTCCTGCAGTCTCCCTCCGTGCATTATGTACTGCATGTCTGCCAGGTCTCCCCACATCAGGAAACAGTATTTTTCTTCTGTCCTCCACATCGTCCATCAGTGTCTCCAGCTCCATATCAGTGAACTAGTTGGTTTCCAACCTCCTTCCAAACTCCTTCCCTCTTGGGGCCTTGCTGCAAACCCTGGCCTTTAAAAAGGCCAGGAGCAGCTGGCTCGTTCGAAACCCTTACCTGCATGCTGAATTTCTCAGTGGTCATAACGCTCAAATTAACACAGCTACACTGCTGAACAATCCACTTTGGAAGGGTTCCTTCATGCTGGAATCCATTTTTTCACTTTTGGAGCTGAATATGGGGATGCCCAGCCACGAAAAGATGTTGGCACTAACGGCCTCAAAAAGGTGAGGGGAGCATCAGCTTTCCAGCGGTACTGAATTTCAGGCCCCTTTACTCTTATATTCAAATCCTCTTGTAATTAAGGCCAACATACCATTTTCTGTCTTAATTGCTTGCTGTGCCTCCATATTAACTTTCAGTGATTCGTGTACAAGGATACCCAGGTCCCTCTGAACATCAACACAACCCAATCTCTCACCATTTTAAAAATACTCTGCTTTTCTATTTTTCCTACCAAAGTGGATAACTTCACAGTTCTCCACATTATATTCCATTTGCCAAGTTCCTGCCCACTCACTTAGCCTGTCTATATTCCCTTGAAGTCTCTTTGCATCCTCCTCACAACTTACATTCCCACCTAGCTTTGTATCAGCAGCAAACTTGGCCCTGAAATTCCGGTCGGAGGCTTCTTTTGGATGAACGCCTCCGACCGGAGAATTTTTCTGAAAGTACCTGGTGGTCCGTGAGGAGCGTGGAATTCGTTGGGGAGGTCTTCTCTTCCCGCGCTGTGAAGCGCACTCCCATCCTCCAGGTTCCCACGCAGAAGATGCAGTCACGTGTGACTGCTCAACAAATCAGGTAAAGTATTCTCAATTAATAGCAATGGGAACTCTGTATCTACAAGTTCTCATTGTTAGTAACTGAGAGAAAAAAAACAAACACAATACCACCAAATAAAAAATAAAAAAACACACCTCACATAATTAAAATGAATTGAAATTAAAGTTAATAAATATCTTAGAGAATTTTTTTCCCGAGTTTTTAAAAAGTTTTTATAATTATGGTTTAAAATAAATAAAATAAATTTACTGTAGTGGGCAGGATTTTAAAAATAGAATGTGTTTTTTTAATGTTATTTTTTATGTTTTAAGTGTGTTTTAAAACTCTTACGCTGTAAAAGTAGGCTATCCGCCTGCTTTTATCAGGCGCAAGAGTTTTGAGGACATTTGCTGGGCAAAATATGGATAAATACCACAATCTTGCCCATGCAAATGTCCTCGCTCCCGATATGCAGATGATCTGTCAAGCTGGAGCTTAACAGATCGGAAAAGCCGGTTTTCAGCGCATGCACATTGTGCGCTGAAAACCGGCTTTTGCAATGTCTTCCCGGGTCCGTATACACTCGATATGGACCTGGGGAGGCCAGAATTTCTGGGCCATTACATTTGGTCCCCTCATCCAAATCATTGATATAGACTGTGAATAGCTTGGGCCCAAGCACCGATCCTTGCGGCATCCCAATAGTTACAGCCTGCCATCCTGAAAATGACCTGTTTATCCCTACTCTGTTTTCTGTCCATTAACCAATCCTCAATCCATGTTATTATATTACCCCCAATCCCATGAGCCCTAATTTTGTTCAATAACGTCTTGTGTGGCACCTTATCGAATGCCTTCTGAAAATCCAAATACAACACATCCACTGGTCCCTCCTTATCTATTCTGCTCGTTACAATCTCAAAAAACTCCAATAGAGTTGACAAACATGATTTCCCTTTCATCAATCCATGTTGACTCTGCCCAATCCTATTATTATTTTCCAAGTGCCCTGTTACCACATCCTTAATAATAGATTCTAGCATTTTCCATACTACTGATGTCAGACTAACTGGTCTGTAGTTCCCCGTTTTCTCTCTCCCTCCTTTCTTAAATAGCTACCTTCCAATCTGCGGGAACCATTCTAGAATCTCTGGAATTTTGGAAGATGACAATCAATGCATCCACTATCTCTATAGCCACCTCTTTCAAAACCCTAGGATGTAAGCCATCAGGTCCAGGGGATTTATTGGCTTTCAGTTCCAATAATTTCTCCAGTACTATTTTTTTACTAATACTAATTTTTTTCAGTTCTTCATTCTCACTACACCCCTGATACTCCACTATTTCTGAAAGGTTTCTCGTGTCTTCTTCCGTGAAGACAGACACAAATTATTTGTTTAATTTCTCTGTCATTTCCTTATTCTCCATTATAAATTCTACTGTCTCAGTCTGTAGGAGACCCACATTTACTTTCGCTAATCTTTTCCTTTTTACATAAATTTAGAAGCTTTTACAGTCTGTTTTTATGTCTCTTGCTAGTTTACTCTCATATTCTATTTTCCATTTCTTTATCAATTTCTTGGTCCTCCTTTGCTGAATTCTAAAATCCTCCGAATCTTCAGGCTTACTGCTCTTTTTGGCAACATTGTAAGCCTCCTCCTTTGATCTAATATTATCTTTAACTTCTTTTGTTAGCCACGGTTGGATCACTTTTCGGCGTGTTTTTTGTGTCTTAAAGGAATGTGTGTTTGTTGTAAGTTATGTATTCATTCTTTAAATGCTAGCCATTGCTTGTCGACCATCATACCTTTTAATGTAGTTTCCCAATCTACCTCAGCTAACTCTCCCCACATACCTATTTAGTTCACAACCGTGGTCATTTGGCAACCACATCTCCATAATGGCGATTAGATCAAACCTATTAATTTCTATCTCCGCTATTAAGTCATCTATTTTGTGGCGAATGCTTCACGCATTCAGATATAGTGCCTTTAGCTTTGGGTTTTTTCTATTTTTCCCTGATGTCACCTCAGTCAGTAATGCTCTAATGTCCCATTACTTTTGTAACTCTCTCTGTCCCTTCCTGATTCACTCTACTTATTTTTTACCAAAAACTCTGCTCTGCTCGAGAGACTTGAAATTTCTTATGTTGCTTTTAAATTTACTCTTTCCTGAATCCTCCCATTCTGCCGCCCCCCCACCCCGCCCTCATGAGTTTGAAGCCCCGTCTACTGCCCTAATTATTAGATTCATAGAAACATACAAACATAGAAACATAGAAAATAGTTGCAGGAGCAGGCCATTCGGTCCTTTGAGCCTGCACCACTATTCAATATGATCATGGCTGATCATGCAACTTCAGTACCCCATTCCTGTTTTCTCTCCATACCCCTTGATCCCTTTAGGCGTAAGGGCCACATCTAACTCTCTTTTGAATATAGCTGACGAACTGGACTCTACAACTTTATGTGATAGAGAATTCCACAGGTTCACAATTCTCTGAGTGAAGAAGTTTCTCCTCATTTTGCTCCTGAATGGCTTACCTCTTATCCTTAGACTGTGACCCCTGGTTCTGGACTTCCCCAACATCGGGAACATTCTTCCTGCATCTAACTTGTCCAATTCCGTCAGAATTGTATATGTTTCTATGAAATCTCCTCTCATTCTTCTAAATTCCAGTGAATAAAAGCCTAGTCGATCCAGTCTTTCTTCATATGTCAGTACTGCCATCCCGGGAATCAATCTGATGAACCTTCGCTGCACTCCCTCAATAGCAAGAATGTCCTTCCTCAGGTTAGGAGACCAAAACTGCACACAATACTCAAGGTGTGGTCTCACCAAGGCCCTGTACAGCTGCAGAAAGACCTCCCCGCTCCTCTACTCAAATCCCCTCGCTATGAAGGCCAGCATGCCATTTGCTTTCTTTACTGCCTGCTGTACCTGCATGCCTACCTTCAATGACTGATGTACCATGACACCCAGGTCTCGTTGCACCTCCCCTTTTAATAATCTGTCACCATTCAGATAATAATCTGTCTTCCTGTTTTTGCCACCAAAGTGGATAACCTCACACTTATCCACATTATACTGTATCTGCCATGTATTTGCCCATTCACCTAACCTGTCCAAGTCCCCCTGCAGCCTCCTAGCATCCTCCTCACAGCTCGCACTGTCACCCAGCTTGTGTCATCTGCAAACTCGGAGATATTACATTCAATTTCTTCATCTAAATCATTAATGTATATTGTAAATAGCTGGGGTCCCAGCAGTGAACCCTGCGGCACCCCACTAGTCACTGCCTGCCATTCTAAAAAAGGACCTGTTTATTCCCACTCTTTGCTTCCTGTCTGCCAACTAGTTCTCTATCCACTTCAATATATTACCCCCAATACCATGTGCTTTAATTTTGCACACTAATCTCTTGTGTGGAACCTTGTCAAAAGCCTTTTCAAAGTCCAAATACACCACATCTCCTGGTTCTCCCTTGTCCACTCTACTAGTTACATCCTCAAAAAATTCTAGAAGATTTGTCAAGCATGATTTCCCTTTCATAAATCCATGCTGACTTGGACTGATCCTGTCACTGCTTTCCAAATGTGCTCATATGCATCTTTAATAATTGATTCCAGCATTTTCCCCACCACCGATGTGAGGCTCACCGGTTAATAATTCCCTGTTTTCTCTCTCCCTCCTTTTTTAAAAAGTGGGGTTACATTAGCTACCCTCCAATCCATAGGAACTGAACCAGAGTGCATGGAATGTTGGAAAATGACCACCAATGCATCTACTATTTCGAGGGCCACTTCCTTAAGTACTCTGGGATGCAGACTATCTGGCCCTGGGGATTTATCGGCCTTCAGTCCCTTAAATTTGCCTAATACCATTCCTGACTAATAAGTATTTCCCTCAGTTCCCCCTTCTTGCTAGACGCTCAGTCCCCTAGTATTTTTGGGAGATTATTCGTGTCTTCCTTCGCGAAGACAGAACAAAAGTATTTGTTCATTTGCTCTGCCATTTCTTTGTTCCCCATTATGAATTCATCTGATTCTGACTGCAAGGGACCTACATTAGTCTTCACTAATCTTTTTCTCTTCACATATCTATAGAAGCTTTTGCAGTCAGTTTTTATGTTCCCTTCAAGCTTACTCTCATACTCTATTTTCCCCCTTCTAATTAAACCCTTAGTGCTCCTCTGCACTATTCTAAATTTCTCCCAGTCCTCAGGTTTGCTGCTCTTTCTGGCCAATTTATATGCCTCTTCCTTGGATTTAACACTTTCCCTAATTTCCCTTGTTAGCCACAGTTGAGCCATCTTCCCTTTTTTATTCTTACACCACACAGGGATGTACAATTGTTCTATTTCATCCATGTTATATTTAAATGTCTGCCATTGCCTATCCACCATCAACCCTTTAAGTATCATTCTCCAGTCTATCCTAGCCAATTCATGTCTCATACCGTTGAAGTTTCCCTTCTTTAAGTTCAGGACCCGAGTCTCTGAATTAACTGTGTCAATCTCCACCTTAATGAAGAATTCTATCATATTATGGTCACTCATCCCCAAAGGTCCCGCACGACAAGATTGCTAATTAATCCTCTCTCGTTTCACAAAACCCAGTCAAGGATAGCCTGCTCTCTAGTTGGTTCCTTGACATATTGGTCTAGAAAACCGTTCCTTATACACTCCAGGGAATCCTCCTCCACAGCATTGCTACCAGTTTGGTTAGCCCAATCAATATGTAGCTCAAAATCACCCATGATAACTGCTGTACCCTTATTGCACGCATCCCTAATTTCCTGTTTGCTGCCATCCCCAACATCCCTATTACTGTTTGGTGGTCTGTGCACAACTCCCACTAGCGTTTTCTGCCCTTTGTTGTTTTGCAGCTCTGCCCATATAGATTGCACATCATCCATGCTAATTTCCTTCCTTACTATTGTGTTACTCTCCTCTTTAACCAGTAATGCTACCCCACCTCCTTGTCCTTCCTGTCTGTCCTTCCTGAATATTGAATACCCCTGGATGTTGAGTTCCCAGCCTTGGTTACCTTGGAGCCATATCTCCGTAATCCCAATTACATCATATCCGTTAATAGCTATCTACACAGTCAATTCACCCACCTTATTATGGCTCCTCCTAGCATTGAGACTCAGAGCCTTCAGGCTTGTTTTTTTTTAACACTCTTTGTCCTTTTAGAATTATGTTGTAATGTGGCCCTTTTTGTTTTTTTGCCCTTGATTTCTCTGCCCTCCACTCTTGCTTTTCTCCTTCCTACCTTTTGCTTCTGCCCCCTTTTTACTTCCCTCTGCCTCCCTGCATAGATTCCCATCCCCCTGCCATTTTAGTTTAAACCCTCCCCAACAGCACTAACAAACACTCTGCCTAGGATATCAGTTCCAGTCCTGCCCAGTTGCAGACCGTCCGGTTTGTACTGGTCCCACCGATTCGTCAGGACACTGGTTCCAGCCCGGTTTAAGTGGAGTCCGTCCTTCTTTCCTCAGTATTGGTGCCGGTGCTCCATGAAGCAAAACCATGCCTTCCACACCACTCTTTGAGCCACACATTTAACTTTCTAATCTGCTTATCCCTATAACAATTGACACGTGGCTCAGGTAACAAACCAGAGATTATTACCTTTGAGGTTCTACTTTTTAATTTGGACCCTAACTCCTCAAACTCTTCAAGCAGAAACTCATTCCTACTTCTACCTATGTTGTTGGTTCCTATGTGGACCACATCAACTGGATCCTCCCCCTCCCACTCCAAGTTCTTCTCCAGCCATGAGGAGATGTCTTTAACCCTGGAACCGGGCAGGCAACACAACCGTTAAAACTGACGGCCACAGCAACAGAGAACAGTATAAATCCCTCTGATTGTACTATTCCCGACCACAACTACATTCCCTTTCACTCCCCCCACTTGAATGGCCACCTGCACCATGGTACCATGGTCAGCCTGCTCATCCATCCTGCAGGCTTTTCCCTCATCCACACATGCAGCAAAAACCTCATAACTGTTGAATAAGGGCAAAGGTTCCCTTAGCTGCCTGAGTTGCAGTCACACCCTCCTATCCCTGGCCAATAACTAGACCTTCAACCATTACCTGATCTAACGGTCCAGATAACTTTCCCCCTCCCTGCTGCCCCACAGTGTCTGCACCTCAGATTCCAGCTCAACAGGTGGGCAGCGGGGGAGATCCTGGGGAAGGGCGAGAATGGGC
Organism: Pristiophorus japonicus; assembly: GCF_044704955.1. Lineage (NCBI taxonomy): Eukaryota > Metazoa > Chordata > Chondrichthyes > Pristiophoridae > Pristiophorus > Pristiophorus japonicus. Next base: position 137,193,181 of record NC_091977.1, read on the forward strand.
TGGTAGTGGGCTAGAAGATGTTTGTGGATTCAAGAGAAGCATGAATGTTCCTCCTGGCCTCACAAAAGAATTTAAATAAAACAAGTTTTTTAAATGAATGGCCTCCATCTACAGATGCAACCTGCCGAATCTGGAAATCTGGGTCGAGTTTCAGGTATTTCCGGATTTCGGGGACAATCCAACTTCCGATATGTTTTTTTACACAAGTCTATTTTTTTAATTAATGAGAATGGTCTGGATTCTTTTCAGTTATGTCCATTCTAGGCAATGCACCCAAAACTGGGACCCACTTTTTTTTCAAAAAAAATGAATATTGCTATTTCCTTTCTGTCTGTATAGTTTTTTCTGGATATTTCATACTAGGCTATAATTTCTATCAGTACCGTTGATAAGCTGATGTGAGGCGAAAGCCCCGCCTTAGTGGGGAAGTATCCCCGAGGTTGCTACACAGCCAGGGCAGATGCTGCACTCGGGGCCCGTGCCCCAAGAAGTGGGACTCCGGCATCCGAATTCGAAAATCCCCGTTCCAGGTGCATGCAATTCCAGGGAGGAAGGGCCATGCAGGCTCTCACAACACTTTCAATGCAGTCCTCTGCTCGAAAAGCGAGCCAAAGACAGGACTTCCATCTGGCACCAACGGGGCTCCACAGAGGCAGCTGAGGACCGAGAGGACACCGTGGAACGTCTGGAACTCTGGATCCGATTCGGCTCGGAACAACATCTGCTGGCAGAGCTCAGCCAAGATCACTTGGTCCAGAATAAGAGGACCAGCCAGCAAGGAATCCTCACAGGCGCCATGGAAGACAATGGTGTTGGTGCCTACCCACGATTTTTCAAAAAAAAATCTAGCAGTTGAATTCCATCACTAGCCCCATGAATCCCCCCATAGAAACATAGAAACATAGAAAATAGGTGCAGGAGTAGGCCATTCGGCCCTTCGAGCCTGCACCGCCATTCAATGAGTTCATGGCTGAACATGCAACTTCAGTACCCCATTCCTGCTTTCTCGCCATACCCCTTGATCCCCCTAGTAGTAAGGACTACATCTAACTCCTTTTTGAATATATTGATGCATTCGAAAACGAAAAGTCCCCTGTTACAGCCCGCCGGATTAGGACCTGGACCAGTCAGGATCCTTTACTGTCCTTGGTAAAAAAAACTGCGTCCTCCATGGGAGCTGGTCCAGTGTCCCAGCGGAGATGCGGGAGGTGATTAAGCCGTTCCACAGGCGCAAAGAAGAAATGTCCCTGCAGCAGACTGTCTGTTGTGGGGCAATTGCGTGGTCTTGCCCAAGAAAGGCAGAGATACGTTCATTTGTGAACTACACAGCACCCACTTGGCATTGTAATGATGAAAGCCATAGCCAGATCCCATGTGTGGTGGCCCGGCATCGACTCAGATTTAGAGTCATGCGTGCGCCAGTGCAACGCTTGCTCTCAGCTGAGCAATGCACCCAGAGAGGCACCGCTAAGTTTGTGGTCGTGGCCCTCCCAACCGTGTTAGAGGATCCACTTGGACTAATCGGGCGCATTTCTAGGCAAAAAGTTCTTGGTTGTCGTGGATACTTACTGAAAATGGATTGAACGTGCAATAATGTCTATAAGCATGTCTACGGCCACTATTGAAAGCCTACGAGCCATGTTTGCCACACACGTCCTGCTTGATATCCTAGTCAGTGACAATGGGCCGTGTTTCACCAGTGCTAAATTCAAGGAATTCATGACCCGCAATGGGATCAAGCACATCACATCTGCCCTGTTCAAGCCCGCATCCAACGGCCAGGCAGAATGGACAATTCAGACCATCAAACAAAGCTTGAAATGCGTGTTGGAAGGTTCTCTGCAGACCCAACTATCCCAAGTGCTGTTCAGCTACCACACCAGACCCCACTCACTCACCGGGCTTCCCCCAGCCGAGCTGTTCATGAACAGGGCGCTCAAAACAAGGCTCTCTCTTGTCCACCCTGATCTCCATGATCACGTAGAGGGTAGGCAGCATCAGCAAAGTGTGTATCATGACCGCGTAAATTTGTCACGCGATATTGAGGTCAAGAACCCTGTGTTTGTACTCAATTATGGACATGGTCCCAAATGGCTCACTGGCACGGTCATAGCCAAAGAGGGGAGTAGGGTGTTTCAGGTCAAATTGGCCAATGGACTAAAGTGCAGAAAACATTTGGACCAAATCAAATTGCGGTTCACCAACAGCTACGAACAACCCGAAGAGGATACCACCAATTTTGACCCTCCAACACACACACAAGTGGCAACTGGCATCATGGTTGACCACGAAGCTGAACTCACCATCCCCAGCAACCCGGCAAGGCCAGCTGCCCAGCAACCCAGTGAAAAGCTAACCAACTCACCCACACCCACATTGGTACTGAGACGATCGACAAGGGAGCGAAAAGCCCCAGACCATCTCAACTTGTAAATAAGTGTACGATTGACTTTACGGGGGAGTGATGTTATGTATTTAACCCTGTGTAACCTGTATTACACTACCACCAGAGGGCCTACCTAGTGGAGTCCCAAGCGATGCCAGCATCCTTTGGGAGCACGGTATATAAGCAGGCCACCCACGAGGTACCTGCACTCTGGAGTCTTATTAAAGGAGCTAAGGTCACACTTGCTCATTGTACACAGTACTCAGCTTCATCCTTTATTATGAACGCATCAGACTCAACCTATCTTCATAAGTCAACCCCCTCATCTCCCTAATCAATAAGAACATAAGAACGTAAGAATTAGGAACAGGAGTCGGCCATCTAGCCCCTCAAGCCTGCTCCGCCATTCAACAAGATCATGGCTGATCTGGCCGTGGACTCAGCTCCACTTACCCGCCCGCTCCCCGTAACCCTTAATTCCCTTATTGGTTAAAAATCTATCAATCAACCCCCCAAAAAGCCTCTGCGTAGCCACAGCCCGGACCGACAGAACCCAATGCCTGACTCTGCTGCCAGAGACACTGCATCAGCCAAGACCACGCAGGTCAGTGGAGGAGGCTGCTTTTACTGCACTCATTTGGAAATTATTTATTGAGTATCTTTTTAATGTTCCAAATAATAATTTTTTTTAATGAAATTAATTTTAGGTCCGGATTTCGGACGATTCCTCCTCCGATCTGCGTGATTTCGGAACATTCCGCTTTTTGGAACTCCGGTTTTGGGAGGTTGCACCTGCATTATGAACAGCTGGTTATTTCACCCAACCCTGTGTACAACTGGGAGAAACGTGAACTGGCCATTTGTACATGAAAGTTGCAATTGGGGTTGGACACGATTTTGCATATTTATAAACGGCTTCCTGCCTGTTTTGGGCAGGATTTCTGGGTGCCCATGGTGCATACAAGATTTTCCTCTGTTGGTCGCACATTTTTCGGATGTGAAATTGGGCACCTGGCAGTTGAAAATCTCCTCACTCTCCAACACCCCACAGAAACCTCTGAACACAATCGTACCAAAGATAAATAAATCATCTGAGGAGAGCAGGCATCATTGTGCTCAGAACGATTTCATGGCTTGATGCAGCTCGAAGTCCACAATAAAAACCAGAGATCCTGATGAATATTGCTGAGTTGGAGAGGAGTTCATCAAATTTCAATTGAATTGAAGTGACAACTGTTTGTATGCACCTGCAGTTTGAACCTGCAGCCATTATATATTGGGACTAGCGGTACTAAGTTGAATTTTAGTTCAAATAGAGTAGTTGTTAAAATCAATCTGTGTCTTAGGCCAAGATTTTCCTTACGGGTCCATGGTGGGCAACGTCGGTGGTGGGTCCCAACCCCGCTGCTGCTCCATCCCACTCTGGAAAATGATTCTCCATTGATTGGGCTTGTTAAGCCCACCCAGCGCATTTCCCGGTCCAATTAGAGGAAGTGGGTCTGGTGACATCATTCAGGACACGTCATCAGCCGGTTTCCTTAAATGGACCATGGCCAACTTTCTTTTAACATTTGTGCTGTCAGAGTCCTACAGCATTGAGGTACTGCAAAGACTGACAATGACTACACAGAGGTGCAGGTCTGTACCCAGGTTCTCCCAAGACTCCCTCCATATGCTTATGGAGGGAGTCAGAGCACATAGGGAGGTCCTCTTCCCTTTCCATGGGCGGAAGAGACCCACTGAGAAGACCAACGCAGCCTGGTTGCACATTGCACAGGAGATCACAAGCAGGGATGTTGTCAGGAGGACCTAGGTGCAGTGCCACAAACCTTCCAATTATCTCATTAGATCACGAAATGTTAGTATAAAGCCACACTCAACCTCATCCTGCTGTGCCTCTCATCACATACCCATCACTCTGCCTTCCCTACCCAACTCCTGTATATTCTTACACCAACTTACCTTGCACCTCCACCCATCCCGCTCTATCTACATTATCACATCCCCATCTCACTAGCCACCCCTCTCACTCACTCTCATCGTAGTCCAATCATAAAGACACGTGAAAGTAGCCACTTGGGTGTTTTATCCAATGTTCATGGAAAGTTTCTGTTAATGTGCTGCCAAACATTGAAACCTTTATTTTCAAAACTTTTCGTTCTTGGGCTGATTTGTGTGCACCTTTGGAAGTGGCTTAGTGAGTTGCAGTGAATTGTGAGACATAATGGTACCCCCTGCAATAGTCATGTGTGTGAAAGAAATGGCTTGGATATTGTAGAGATGCTTTATGGTGTTGATGTAGTATAGTGCCAACCTGGCACATCATGTGACAGCCAGGGTGTACAGTGTCAAGTGAAGTAAATCTGGCCATGGAAAGACTATCCCTGGCCCTCCAGGCAGCAATGTGATCGAGTGCTGATGCCCTATGTCCTGTGCTGCATCAGGTGATTTCAGAGAAGTTTGGTGTTGTTGTTGGTGTTGCTTGTGTTGTGGCTGATTGTAGTTAGATTCTGAGGACCAAGTTGAGACAGTATAAAGGGCACCTATGTTGATGGAATAGATGGAAGCTGAAGTAGAGATGACAGAAACAGTCTATCAATAGCGGTAGAGTTCTTCCAATGAGGTAAGTGGATGGAGAGTGGAAAGTGAAGAGCCTGCAGTATCTGTGCTTGAAATGGACTGAGAAACAGCTTGTGGCTGAGGAAAGTGATGATCTGTCATGTGGGAGCTTTCACTGTATACTTAAAGCTATCAACTAATCAGCTGGAGCAATGGCCACTGAACTCCTACCTCAGGTTGACAGCCATGATCCCCGAACAGTGTGGTTCCCATGGCCATGAAGCTAAAGTGAAAAGGTATTTTAACAAATGCTAATCAGTTTAATTGCCTGCTGCTGTCTGTTGGGTCTGCTCAGCGCTGACATACCCAACATTGGGAAGGCACCTTGCAGCAGGTTCACAGCGGGTTCCTGACCCGCTGTCAAAAAAAATCAAATTTCTCAAGCGACCCGCTACCGATCCCTCCCGCTGGCCCCCAGAAAATTCTTGCCTTAGAGTCTGGAGCTTCAATTAAATATGTTCATCGACCTGAAAAGTTACTGGTCCTACCGTTGCATACTTCCACTTCTGGGTGTCTTCAGATAATTGGGATTGAACAGTGTAGCTGGCCAACTAAATATGTTGCTTGCTGAAGTCTTAATATTTTTTCAAACACTGGAGGATCAGGCCACTAATCTGCTGCAGTATTGATTGAATACAGTAGCAATAATTACGATTCACAAAGACAGAAAAGCCTCATAGATGGACAACATGTGCTCATAAAAGTCAAGCTAGGGGCGAGATTGAAGGGCGGAGGTAAGGAGAAGTGAATCTTCTGTTCCAAAGGAATTAACTGGCAAAAATAAATAAGGTCAGTTTGAAATGAAAGGAGCAATAAGTAAATAAATAATAAGGTGGTGGGGGGGGGGGGGAAGAAAAAACAATGAAAATAGGAAGAAAGAAATAGAGAAAAAGTGGATATAAAAATAAAGTGAATATAATTAGATTTACATCAACATTTGACATCGACAAACAAAGTATAATTTTCAGAATATGCTTTGGGCAGAGGAGGAATAGGTTAAAAATAGCATTTTCTCAACTAAAAAATGCTGAATATGTTGAATGCTCTTTAACTTGGGCTGTCAGCAGTGTCAGCTGTGGCAGTGGTAGTACTCTTGCCGCTGAGTCAGAAGATTGTGGGTCCAAGTCCCATTCCAGGGACTTGAGCACAATAAAATCTCAGCTAAAACTCCAGTGCAGTGCTGAAGGAGTGCTGCACTATCGGAGATGCCATCTTTCGGATGAGACGTTAAATCGAGGCCCCGTCTGCTCTCTCAAGTGGACATAAAAAATCCCATGGCACTATTTCGAAGAAGAGTGGGGGAGTTATCCCCGATGTCCTGGCCAATATTTATCCCTCAATCAACATAACAAAAAAACAAATGATCTGGTCATTATCATGTTACTGTTTGTGCACAAATTGGCTGCCGCGTTTCCCACATTATAACAGTGACTACACTCCAATAGTATTTCATTGACTGTAAAGCGCTTTGAGATGTCCGGTGCTTGTGAAAGGCGCTATATAAATCCAAGTCTTTCTTTCTTTTTAATGTACATTATTACATGTGCCAATTGTGTGTTAATGTTAGTAAGTGATTTGGCAATAATTGAACAGGCATTGCTTGTGCCTGGAATTGGATGAGCAGGGGGTGCAGTGCATTTGTTGGGCAGCACATAATATTATTGCTGACTGATCAATACCAATATGCAGGCATGCAGCCAGCACAACCTGTGCTACTCATTGGCTGTACACCTGTCATCGGGGGGCTCGGATAACTTAAGGACAGCTAGCATCTCTTAAATGGGAATTAAAACATAAAATGCTGGAAACACTCAGCATCTGTGGACTATTTCCCTTCTCTTAAAGGGGAGTTGCACTGTGGCTACAGATTCCAGGGACTTACTTCTGAAAGGAGAGATAAGGCTGAAGCAAATACTGAGAAGACATCAAGATTTTCCGATGCTGCTTTGGAGGCTATGGTGCAGGCAGTGGACAGGAGAAAGAAAGAAAGACTTGCATTTCTATAGCATCTTTTACGATCTCAGGATATTCCAAAGTTATTTACAGCCAAGGAGGAAGGACATCCTCTTCCCCCACCCCCACCCCCACCCCCAGCTCTCTAGGCATCTACTCTGCCACCAGAGGAAAGAAATTGCAGCACATATGTATTCTGGAGCATTGTACTCAGGATATGGCTGCAATGCTAGAAGAATTACAATTATCTCACTAGAGTTGTTAAGGTAAATATATTGTTCTCCTACTCTCCGCTCACAGTTGCACCACTTCCAGCATAATTAAACCTAATTTTTAAAGCACTCACAAGACTCCCTTCCCCCACTTCCCTTCACTCTCCTACAATCACTGCACCAGACTTCACATCACCTTCTTCTCATAGTTAGACATTCACCACTATTACAACCCTCAAGTGCTCACAGCTCACACACTATCAGTTATTCTGCCATGACAGCCACATTCTACAGGCACCTCACAAGCCTCTCACTAACACATTCCCTTCTTTCGTGCAGACAGCATGCTGACACCAGGGAAGAAGAACCCACCTTTAAACCCTCTCTTCCCTCAAAGAAAGCATGCTTGCCATTGTGCAGGGGCAGAGTTGAGGTCATGGCCACTAGCAACACGATAAGTTTCTTCCTACCTAATCCTTTTTGTCCTGACTGACTTCTCTCTCACTCCACATACTCTGTATGACAATTTGTAGCTGCTTTCACCACCAACTTCTCTCTTTCCAGTCTCAGTTCACACCACAAGCTAACACTTGTCCGTTTCTTCAATTTCAGCTGCTGAAGACGTGGAAGCCCCTGTGTCAGTGGAGGGTTAGGGTTATGGTTAGGGTTAGGTTTCGGAGAGGAGGCGAGAACCATCACTTGATTTGACTCTCAAGCATCAGTGGAGACTGTAGAGGCTAGGTTAGAGGAGTTGTCCATTAGTGAAGCATGTGATTACTGGACTAGGCCATTAACTTTTGCCAATGTTACTAAACTTGTTCCAGGCAGTAAATATTTCTGATGCATGTTAATACACAGGCCTGGTGTTAACATATTTCTTGCTTAGCTACATATTAACCAGCAATGAACAGGGGATGTGCAAATGTAATCAAGATTTATTTCATTCCCACATAGCTAATTTCTTCCATATAAAGCTTGTTTTAAAAGCTGGCTGTGTTGCAGTGGTGAGAACAGCAGGACATTAATAGGCTAAAGGAAGAGTCGTTGCAGAATTAGTGTCAATTATAACAATACTAGAACATTTACAGCAGGAGGAACAGCAACAGCAACAGCTGAAGACCAGGCACCAGGAGATTTAAGTTCATAGGAAGTGAACTTTCAGAAGTCAGTTACATCCAATGCAGTGAGTACTGCTAATGTATCATCTCCATTGACCCCTATGAGGAACATTGCGGAAAGAGGCTGTGCCTTGAGAAGGGTACATTTTAAGACATATTTTCTGGTGAAGCACAAACATGGCTTTGAACCATTGCACAATCTAGGGGGGATATTTTAACTTTTATGCTAGGAAAAAAACAGGTGATAGCAAACCAGTAGTCCACTTGAGACATTGCCTAATTTTAGTTTTTTATTGCATTGGAGCCAGTGAGGATGGGGTGATGGACAAGTAAAATTTAGTCCAGCACAGGATACTGGCAATAGAGTTTGGACAAGTTAGAGTCTATGGATGGTGAAGGATGGAAGCCAAAAAGGAGAGTGTTAGAGTAGTTAAATATGCAGGTGACAAATGACTAGAAGGCTGTATCCAGTGGGGTTCCACAGGGCTCAGTGCTGGGTCCCTTGCTTCTTGTGGTATATATCAATGACTTGGACTTGAATGTTGGTGGTATGATTAAGAAGTTTGAAGATGACACTAAAATAGGCTGTGTGGTTGATAATGTAGAAGAAAGCTGCGGACTGCAGGAAGATATCAATGTACTGGCCAGTTGGGCAGAATAGTGGCAAATGGAATTCAATCCGGATAAGTGTGAGGTAATGCATTTAGAGAGGTCTAACAAGGCAAGGGAATACACATTAAATGGTATGACACTGAAAAGTGGAGTGTGGACCTTGGAGTGCAGGTCTACAGATCTCTGAAGGTAGCAGGCCAGGTAGATAAGGTGGTTAAGAAGGCATACTTGCCTTTATAAGTCAAAGCATTGAATACAAGAGCAAGGAGATTATGCTTGAACTGTATAAAACACTGGTTTGGCCTCAGCTGGAGTACTGTGTGCAGTTCTGGTCACCACGTTACAGGAAAGATGTGATTGCATTGGGAGAGGTGTAGAGGAGATTTACAAGAATGTTGCCTTTACTGGAGAATTTTGGCAATGAGGAAAGATTGGAGATGCTGGCTCTGTTTTCTTTGGAACAGAGGAGGCTAAGGGGAGACCTGATTGAGGTGTATAAAATTATGAGGGGCCTGGATGCAATGGATAGGAAGGACATGTTTCCCTTGGCAGAGGAGTCAACAACCAGGGGGCATAGATTTAAATTAATTGGGGGGAAATTTAGAGGAGATATGAGGGGAAATTTCTTCACCCAGATGATGGTGGGAATCTGTAACTCACTGCCTAAAAGGGTGGTAGAGGCAGAAAGCTTTACCACATTTAAAAAATATTTGGATGTGCACTTAAAGTGCCGTAAACTACAGGACGATGGACCAAGAGTTGGAAAGTGGGATTAGGCTGGAAAGCTCTTGGTCAGCTGGCGCGGCCACGATAGGCCGAAATGCCCTCCTTCCGTGCTGTAAATTTCTATGATTCTCTGATTCTATATCTGCGCTCCTCAAATTCTACCTTCTTAAGCAACCCTAATTTTAATTGCTCAACCATTGGCAGTCATGACTTCAGCTGCCTAAGCCCCAAGCTCTGGTATTCCCTGCCTAAACCTCTCCGCCTCTCTACTTCTCTCTCTTCCTTTAAGACGTTACTTAAAAACGCTGTTGGTCATATTCCCTAATTTCTCCTTATGTAGTTCAGTGCAAAATGTTCTTTTATATCACACCTGTGAAGCACCTTGGAATGTTTTCTACGTTAAAGGCCTTATATAAATACAAGTTGTTGTTGTAAGCTGTAACTATGTGATGATCTCTTTAACTTGCACTGGTGGGGGTCATTCCTGCTGCTGAACACATGTTCAGCCATGCGAGGTTAAGAGAGAGCATTAACTCTAGCGTTGAGGTCAAAAATGGGAGTGCTAGCGTCAAATCAGCATTACGTACTGATTGATGTCATGATCTGACTTCTCTGCATACTTCTGATGCAAGCACCCAGCAATGACGCTAACACCCTTACCAAAATGGTGTACAGCACCAGAAATGTGCACGCGTGGCTCGGACACCATTTTCAAGCCAATTCGGCAACGGGTGCTACATAACTGAATTTTTAGCCCATCGTCAGGGGAGGTTTATTTTAGGAAGGATTGATGATGACAGTTTTGGTCGGCAGAGGGTTTGTGCCTGAGGAAAGGGAATGATTTCAACAAGCATTGTGACAGGATTATGGGAATTCAAATGTAGTCTCATGGATGACATAACCTTAGATAAAGCAGCAAGGAGCTGTGAAGAGCTGCAAAGATGCAGAGTAAGAATGGGTGGGAGATTATAGTGAGAGTAAGGATGGAGGCAGGAGGAAGGGAAGGAAATAGCAGAGGCAGTTGCATGAATGGCCTCATCCATGAGCTCCTTGCATTTGCTGTTTAAATTAAGGGTAGCGGCATGGAAGAGAGTGGTTTAAGAAGGTGGTTGGTCATGATAAAAAGTTGCCTTGACAAAATGAGACAATTTTTCTGTGTTAGACCATCCTTTGGTTTCTTGGTTGCTGACCACAAAACACACATGGGATTAACATGAGTTTCAGATGGGTGCTTTTGAAGGCAAAATATAGATCACAGTTTGGATGCAAAATTGTCACTGCAGATGCATTGTTCAGTGACACAGCAAACAGGCCCTCACAACCTGAAAACATAACAGCAGCCTACTGTTCTCCTTTCCCTCCAGGAAAAAACTGTGTAGTATCCCTCTTTGGTACAGTGCACCAGCAAACTAATGCATTACACAATTTGAACTGCCTATAAACTGGTTTGTAATATAATCTGATTATTATGATATTTAAATATGTTATTCAGCACTTTTAACATTCTTAGATGGATCCAATTTGACATCTGCTTCCTTAAAAGGTAATAAGGCATGTTGGAATATGATTTATTAATCCATGATCCATCCTCTTTGAAAAAGGATTTAGATTTTCAATGCTATACTAAAATATTTAGATATTGCAATTGTGGTGCATTATGCTGAAAAATTTGAAATATTATTTAACTGTTATTCATACCAGAGAACTCTTCTTTATAATGCCAGCCTTAATGTAATCGACAAATCATCATCTTCTATATATCTGAACAATTACAGGTCTGAAATTTACTGACGTTAAGTGGTTTTCACAAATCTGGTGGTATTGCAGGATATTTGCTAAACAATGCTTTAGTGTTCTTTGCACTAAGCATTTGCTGAAAAATCTGCAGATCTGAAATCGCTGCAAACAAAAGTTTCAAGGTCATGGAGAGAATTAATATATCGACGAGAAATAAAAAATTGGAAAAAAGGAATGGTAATTTCTGGTGTTAGTTGTCACTGGTGCCAGCCATGGAACATAATGAGCAGCTCAATAAGCTTTCTTCATTTCAACATGATGGGGGCTATTTTCAGAGTCACCCAAAACATAGCGGCACCCACTCTGAGGCCAGCTACAGGAGGCACAAACCATTTAAATGTAACGGGGGAGCAGCTGGTCGTGAGGGGGGGGGGGCGGGGGGGTTGGAGTGGGGAGTGGGGGGAAGCAGATGGTGGATATTTTTTTAATCGTTCCTGTGATGTGGGCGTCTCTGGCAAGGCCAGCATTTATTGTCCATACCTAATTGCCCTTGAGAAGGTTGCGGTGAGTCACCTCCTTGAATCGCTTCAGTCTTTGTGGTGAAGGTACTCCCACAGTGCTGTTAGGGAGGGAGTTCCAGGATTTTGACCAAGCAATGATGAAGGAACGACGATATACTTCCAAGTCAGGATGGTGTGTGACTTGGAGGGGAACTTTCAGGTGATGGTCTTCCAATGCCCTTGTCCTTCTAGCTGGTAGAGGTCACGGGTTTGGGAGGTGCTGCCAAAGAAGACTTGGCGAGTTGCAGCAGTGTATCTTGTAGATGATACACACTGCAGCCATGGTGCACCAGTGGTGGAGGGAGTGAATGTTTAAGGTGGTGGATGGGGTACCAATCAAACGGGCTGCTTTGTGCTGGATGGTGTCAAGCTTCTTGAGTGTTATTAGAGCTGCATTCATCCAAGCAAGTGGAGAGTATTCCATCACACTCCTGACTTGTGCCTTGTAGATGGTGGAAAGGCTTTGGGGTGTCAGGAGGTGAGTCACTCACTGCAGAATACTCAGCCTCTGAGCTGCTCTTGTAGATGTGGTATTTACGTGGCTGGTCCAGTTAAATTTCTGGTCAATGGTGACCCCCAGGATATTGATGGTGGGGGATTCAGCAATGATAATGCCGTTGAATGTCAAGGGTAGACACTCGGTTGTTGGAGATAATCATTGTCTGGCACTTGTGTGGCACAAATGTTACTTGTCACTTATGAGCCCAAGCCTGATGTCATCCAGGTCTTGCTGAATTCGGGAATGGACTGCTTCATTATCTGAGGAGTTGTAAATAGAACTGAACACTGTACAATCATCAGTGAATATCCCCACTTCTGACCTTATGATGGAGGGAAGGTCATTGATGAAGCAGCTGAAGATCTTTGGGCCAAGGACACTGCCCTGAGAAACTCCAGCATGGATGTCCTGGGGCTGAAATGATAGACTCCAACAATTACAACCATCTTCTTTTGTGCTAGATATGACTCCAGCCAGTGGTGAGTTTTCCTCCTGATTCCCGTTGACTTCAATTTTACTAGGGCTCCTTGATGCCACACTCGGTCAAATGCTGCCTTGATGTCATCTCTCAACTTGCCTCTGGAATTCAGCTATTTTGTCTATGTTTAGACCAAGGCTCTAATGAGGTCTGGAGCCGAGTGGTCCTGGCGGAACTCAAACTGAGCATTGGTGAACAGGTTAGTGGAGGGTAAGTGCTGAATGATAGCACTGTCGATGACGCCTTCCATCGCTTTACTGATGATTGAGAGTAGACTGATTGGGCGGTAATTGGCCAGATTGGATTTGTCCGCTTTATGTGGACAGGACATACCTGGGCAGTTTTCCCCGCTGTCGGGTAGATGCCAGTTTTATAGCTGTAGTGGAACAAAGTCCTCCTCACTAACATCTGGAGACTTATGCCAAAATTGGGAGAGCTATCCCACAAACTAGCCAAACAACAACCAGACATAGTCATAGGTAGCAAGGACACAGAATATACTTTGGGTGGGGGACTTCAATGTCCATCACCAAGAGTGACTCGGTAGCACCACTACTGACCGAGCAGGCCAAGTCATAAAGTACATAGCTGCCAGACTTGGACTGTGGCAGGTGGTGAGAGAACCAACACAATGGAAAAACCTACTTAATGTCAACGTCACCAATCTACCTGTTGCAGATACATCTGCCCATAGCAGCATTGGTAGCAGTGACCACCGCACAGTCATTGTGGAGACAAAATCCCGTCTTTATACTGAGGATACCCTCCATTGTGTTGTGTAGCACTACCACCGTGCTAAATAGGATAGATTCAGAACAGATTTAGCAGCTCAAAACTGGGCATTCATGAGGCATGGTGCCATCACCAGCAGCAGAATTGTATTCCACCACAATCTATAACCTCATAGCCCGGCATATCCCTCACTCTATCATTACTATCAAGTCAAGTTACCAACCCTGGTTCAATGAGGAGTGTAGAAGAACATGCCAGGAGCAGCACCAGGCACACCTAAAAATGAGGTGCCAACCCGGAAAAGATGCAATACAGGACTACATGCCTGCTAAACAGCAGAAACAGCATGCTATAAACAGAGTTAAGCAATCCCACAATCAACGGATCAGATCAAAGCTCTGCAGTCTTGCCACATCCAGTCGTGAATAGTGGTGGACAACTAAATAACTAACAGGAGGAAGATGCTCCATAAATATCCCCATCTTTAATGATGGTGGAGCCCAGCATTCCAGTGCAAAAGACAAAGCTGAAGAGTTTGCAACCATCTTCAGCCAGAAGTGCTGAGTGGATAATCCATATGAGCCTCCTCCTGAAGTCTCCACCAGAAGCCAGTCTTTAGCCAATTTGATTCACTCCAAGTGATATCAAGAAGTGGCTGAGCACACTGAATACAGCAACGGCTATGGGCCCTGACAACATCCTGGCTGTCGTGCTCCAGAACTAGCTGCGCCTCTAGCCAAGCTGTTCCAGTACAGCTACAACACTGGAATCTACCCGACAATATGGAAAACTGCCCAGGATGTGGAGGTTCATTCTCAGGAGGGGTTGATATGGTCCAACAGTGGCCCAGATTGCTTTTGTGGAGTCCAGAGGATCATTGCCACATAAAAGGTTACTGCACAAGACAAAAGTTCACTGGGTTGGAGGTAATATATTAGCATTGATAGAGGATTGGCTTACGAACAAAAATCAGAGTCAGGATAAATGGTTCATTCTCTGGTTGGCAACCAGTAACTACTGAGGCTGCCGCAGGGATCAGTGCTGGGACCCCAACTATTTACAATCTATATTAACAACTTGGAAGAAGGGACTGAGTGTAATGTAGCCAAGTTTGCTAACAATACAAAGATGGGAGGAAAAACAATGTGTGAGGAGGACACAAAAAATCTGCAAAAGGACATAGACAGGCTAAGTGAGTGAGCAAAAATTTGGCAGATGGAGTATAATATTGGAAAGTGTGAGGTCATGCATTTTGGCAGAAAAAAATCAAAGAGCAAGTTATTATTTAAATGGAGAAAGATTGCAAAGTGCCGCAATACAGCGGGACCTAGAGGTACTTGTGCATGAAATGCCAAAGGATCGTATGCAGGTATAGCAAGTGATCAGGAAGGCCAATGGTATCTTGGCCTTTATTGCAAAGGGGATGGAATACAAAAGCAGGGAAGTCTTGCTACAGCTATATAAGGTATTGGTGAGGCCACACCTGGAATACTGCGTACAGTTTTGATTTCCATATTTACGAAAGGATATACTTGCTTTGGGAGCAGTTCAGAGAAGGTTCACTAGGTTGATTCCGGTGATAAGCGGGTTGACTTATGAGGAAAGGTTGAATAGGTTGGGCCTCTACTCATTGGAATTCAGAAGAATGAGAGGTGATCTTATCGAAACGTATAAGATTATGAGGGGGCTTGACAATGTGGATGCATAGAGGATGTTTCCACTGATGGGGGAGACTAGAACGAGAGGGCACAATCTTAGAATAAGGGGCCACCCATTTAAAACAGAGAAGAGGAGAAATTTCTTCTCTCAGAGGTTTGTAAATCTGTGGAATTCGCTGCCTCAGAGAGCTGTGGAAGCTGGGACATTGAATAAATTTAAGACTGAAATTGACAGTTTCTTAAACGATAAGGGAATAAGGGGTTATGGGGAGCAGGCGGGGAAGTGGAGCTGAGTCCATGATTAGATCAGCCATAATATTGAATGGCGGAGCAGGCTCGAGGGGCCGTATGGCCTACTCCTGTTCCTATTTCTTATGTTCTTATGTTCTTATTCCTGCTCATCCTGGACTCACAGAAATATATTAAAACATATCAGCTGAACTCCTCATCAGGTGGATCACCAGCTAAAACTCCTCGCGCTCTCCTCTCAGTTCCATCCTAAAATGATCATTGGGACCTTCTGTATATCATTGGTTTGAGATTTGCATTTTAAAAGGCCTTCCTGCCTGACTGAGGGGGGCGCTTCAGCCAACCAGCATTAGGCACTCGAGATGATAGGGACAGCTGCACCATCAGTGGGAATGGGGTAAAATGTCATTCCGTACCATTTTTGGGATCTACTGATTCCCTTCCTCTCGGCTGGATGCCTCAAAATCTCCCTCACAATGTCATGCCTTCACCTCAGATGAGTTTTCATCATCAGGATATCCTATATAAATTAGACTGTATTAAATATGCAGACTACTGGAGATCCAGTGAAGTTGGCATTCAGCCAAAGTATGTTTTTGCATTGGGACTGGTAAATTCATACCAATATCTCCCATTTTGATATCATCTGAGAAAGTAATGGAATATCTGTCATACAAAATGTAATCATATCCTGCAGTTGTCTGTGTGTGTCAGTAATAGAAGCTTTAAATTCTTATAATTAGATTTTATGGAACATTGCAATTTGCAGATAAACATGGTTTAATGAGCGGAACAGGAATATTATTTTACGGAATATCTTCGCCTTGTAATTTTATAATGATTCTTTAATGCGTAGTTTCAACTTCCTACTGGTAAAATCATTCTGTTTCTACTCAGCAGGAGGGAGAAAATGGCAGCCAAAACACATTGCGGCCAAAAATCCACAGTCTTTTCAGTGACAGTGCACTAGAAGGGATGGAAATTAGACTAGGGCTTCAATACGCTAGGGGTTGAATTTTCGGCTTTTTGGATTTTGGGGCTTAATTGCGGCGAGGCGTAAAAATTTACGCCTGAAAATAGTTTGCGCCTTCGACTGGAAGTTTCGGCAAAAAAGTCATCTGGAGCAGCGTTGGCATTAAGTTAGGCATTGCACGATTGACTTTGTGCGCCCGAGCCGAAACTTTCGGATTTAAAGGAAGTGGCCGTTTTGCGCATGCGCAATTAATTTTTTTTCTTTCCCGGTCGCAAATGCTAATGCAGGGCATGCATGCACATATAAACCACCCCACTTCAGCCACTTCTGCTGAGATGGAGGATCAGAAGGGAAGGCAGCGTGCCAGGCGTTTCAATCATGAGGCAAGTGAGACCTTGGACCACGCAGTGGAGAGGAGGTGGGCCTCATTCCATCTTGCTGGGGGCGCCAGACCACTCCTTCCTGTGTTTAAGTGAATATGGAGAGAGATAGCGCAGGAGGTGTCTGCTGCAGACTGTGCCCAGGATTGGTACACAGTGCCAGAAAAAGTTCAATGACCTTATGAGGCTCGTCAAGGTGAGTACTATTTGCATCTGTGTATGCCTCCATGACTTCTAACACTAATCTCACACACTATGTCAAGTTTGTCATGCATATGATCCCTCTCAACACTGAACGGGATGGCTTTCACAACGCATAATAAAGATGAATGCTTACTTCGACACACACATTGGCTTTTAATAATCCATGCACATTAACTCTATCATTTACATAGTCCCTCGCAATACATTCTAACTGCTGCTATGCCTTTCTGAAAGATCACTTGCAGCCCCCATGTTAGATGCCTCAAACTTGTGAACAAATACTGATGAAGCACATGCAACATCCAAACAGATTGAACGGAAGCAACAATAACATTCACATGTACCACCTATCGTGCTCTGGTAGGTATATGTGGCCCAACAGCAGAGAAACCCTGCCTATATCTTTCCAATTTTCTCTTTGCAGTTCTCTTTGAAGGGAGCAGCTGCGGACAGGTGGGGGTCCGCCTCAACCAAACCCATTGATGGATGTGGAGGAAAGGGTCTCAGCCCTCATCGGAGTCCCAGCTTTGGCAGTTGCTGGAGGTGATGCTGAGCTCCCTTCGGGTAGTGAAGGTATGGAAATGGATCGCGCAACTCAAGACACGACATTGAGATATACTATGAAGTTGGGGCTGCCCTTCAAATGCTCCAATGGAATTAAGTTCATCTGGTGATGATGCTGACTTCCCAGAGTTTCAGGAGTCAGAGGCTCCTGGCCCCAGTGGCATACGACAATGCAGTGCTGGGTTGAATCTCACAGGCCAGCTCTCCAGAGGGTGAGTTGGCAAAATCGCTCTGCTCAAAGACAGGCAAACATGGAAGTGGACCTGATGGAAATGACCAGGGAAACCACAATTATATATTGTGACATTATTGATGCATTGGGATGGATCCCAGCGAGCATTGACAAGCTTACTGTGACTGTTGCGAAGGCAGCGTCGCAGATTGTAGTTGTGAGTTGTAAGTCCAGCGAGGCCATCATTGCCCACACACCAAGCTGGTGGCTTCGAGCAACATCATTAGAGTTCCAGAGAGTGTGGCGCGTGCCATTGATCATGCCGCAGACTCGGGCGCATCACAGGCACAAGCTTTGCTTTAACTTGGCAGTCCATGTCTGCTTCCATACTCTCTATGTTCCCCACTGTCCAACGGGGAAGTGACAGTGCCATAGCAGGCCAGCAAGTTTTGGGGAGACATCATGCTCCGGTTCCTAAGACCCAGCCCACAGCTGATCCGGAATGCAGTTATTCCTCAGGATGACAGCGTTCTGGATCCCACCAATCACTCGCCAACCATGCACCATACACGGTTGACACCCCAGCCATCTGTGACTGGTCATGCCGATGATGAATCATCATAGTTCAAAGCCAGGCCTTTCAGGCCAAGAGCTGGTCCAGGACGTCCTCAGATGCCATGTGCATAGTCTGTCCCCCCAACACAGCAGTCCTCTGGCAGCCTTGCTGTATGACCGGAGGACTCATTGAGGAGGAGCAGCAGATATGGGAGGGGGTTGAAGGGAAGTGGGGGCGGGGGGAAATGTCTTGCAACGACCCATTAATGGCTGGCAACACTTCATTGCCAGGAATGTCTGTACCATTGTTCACTTTGTACATAATTGTGTGATAACAATGCATTTCTTTTCAATGGTGTTGTGACATGAAGCATCTTGTCTTAATTTTGTTCACTGCAGGGATCAGTTTTGTGTTCATTTACATATTGATGATGGCAGGGAGCAGTTTTGTGTTGATTTACATAGTCTTTAAGCATTGTATAGTTTTAAGTTTATTGGGGGTGAAATATTGTTAGTGTTGCATTTCGATAAAAATGTTTGTTTGACCTTTGTCATTGGTGTCTTTTGTCTCATTCGCAGTATCAAGTGTAGAATAGCCATCATAGTGGCATAGAGTAGTGAGTCAGTGCTGCAACCGCACCTTGCCCCTTCAATCAAACCAGTCAATGATGAGCTTCTGATATCAGGCTCTTGCTGAGGCCACATCTCCATGCTGCCTCCTCTGTGGTTGTGGTGGATATGCAATGGGTTCCTCACTCGGCTCCTTTTCCTTGTCCTCCTCTTCCTCCTAAGGTGGTGCTGCAATTCCCACTGGCAATGCCTGTCCCCTCATGATGGCTAAGTTATGTAGCTTGCAGCACATGACAATGAACTAAGAGACCTGTTATAGTGAGTATTGAAGGCTGCCTCCAGAGCGGTCCTGGCGTCGGAAGTGCTGCTTCAGCACGCCAATTGTCTGTTCGATGATGTTGCAGGTGGCAGCATGGCTGTCATTGTAGCGCTGCTCGGCTTCTGTGGCAAGGTTCCAGAGGGGGGGTCATGAGCCAGGTGGCCAGGCCATGTCCTTTGTCCCCAATCAGCCAGCACTGACCTTGTCATTGTCACTGAGATATTCATAAGACACTGCTCTCACACAACATGAAAGCATCATGTAAGCTCTCTGGATAGCAGGTATTCACTGTGAGGATGCGCTGAGTGTGGTCGCAGAACAACTGTAAATTAGGGAGTGATATCTCTTTCGGTTTCTGAAGACCTCTGCGTTGTGTAATGGTGCTCAGAAGGCGAAGTGTGTACAGTCAGTTACACCTTGAACCTTGGGAAAGACTACAATTCATCCAAACCCTAGAGCCCTCATATTCTGGCTGTCCCTGCTCATTGGGAACTTTATGAAGTACATTCTGCGTGCGTACAGTGCCCTTGTAACCTGGCGAATGCAGCAATGTACAGCGTGTTACGAGATGTTGCATCTGTCCCCTGCTGCTGTCTGGAAGGAGCCGGAGGCATAGAAGGCTATCACCACTGTCGCCTTCATCTTGTCGGGCAGTGTAGTCCTGTTGGCGCTGGTAGACTGTAGGGTCTGCCTGTATCAGCTGGCATATCTCTGTCAGCACTTCTTTTTGGAAGGGCAGCCTTCTAATGCACTGCACATCAGAGATGTGGCGGTATGAGCAATGTTCCCTGTAAACGCATGGGGAGTTAAGGCCTCCTCCCCAAATATCTGCGACCTCTTCGATTCCATGGCCCAACATAGACAGGAACATAAGAACATAAGAAATAGGAACAGGAGTAGGCAATACGGCCCCTCAAGCCTGCTCCGCCATTCAATAAGATCATTGCTGATCTGATCATGGACTCACCTTCACTTCCCCACCCACTCCCCATAGCCCCTTATCCCCTTATTGTTTAAGATACTGTCTATTTCTGTCTTAAATTTATTCAATGTCCCAGCTTCCACAGCTCTCTGAGGTGGCGAATTCGACAGATTTACAAGCATCTGAGAGAAGAAATTTCTCCTCATCTCTGTTTAAGTGGATGGCCCCTTATTCTAAGATCATGCCCTCTAGTTCTAGTCTCCCCAATCAGTGGAAACACCCTCTCTGCATCCACCTTGTCCAGCTCCCTCATAATCTTATACGTTTCAATAAGATCACCTCTCATTCTTCTGAATTCCAATGAGTAGAGGCCCAACCTACTCAACCTTTCCTCATAAGTCAACCTCCTCATCTCCGGAATCAACCTAATGAACCTTCTCTGAACTGCCTCCAAAGCAAGTATATCCTTTCGTAAATAAGGAAACCAAAACTGCACGCAGTATTCCAGGTGTGGCCTCACCAGTACCTTATATAGCTGTAGTAAGACTTCCCTGCTTTTATACTCCATCCCCTTTGCAATAAAGGCCAAGATACCATTGGCCTTCCTGATCACTTGCTGTACCTGCATACTATCCTTTTGTGTTTCATGCACAAGTACCCCCAGGTCCCGCTGTACTGCATCACTTTGTAATCTTTCTCCATTTAAATAATAACTTACTCTTTGATTTTTTTCTGCCAAAGTGCATGACCTCACAGTTTCCAACATTATACTCCATCTGCCAATTTTTTGCCCACTCAATTAGCCTGTCTATGTCATTTTGCAGATTTTGTGTGTCCTCCTCATACATTGCTTTTCCTCCCATCTTTGTATCATCAGCAAACTTGGCTATGTTACACTCAGTCCCTTCTTCCAAGTCGTTAATATAGATTATAAACAGTTGGGGTCCCAGCACCGATCCCTGCGGCACCCCACTAGTTACTGGTTGCCAACCAGAGAATGAACCATTTATCCCGACTCTCTGTTTTCTGTTCATTAGCCAATCCTCTATCCATGCTAATATATTAGCCCCAACCTGGTGAACTTTTATCTTGTGCAGCAACCTTTTATGTGACACCTTGTCAAATGCCTTCTGGAAGTCCAAATACACCACATTCACTGGTTCCCCTTTAACCACCCTGTTCATTACATCCTCAAAGAACTCCAGCAAATTTGTCAAACATGATTTCCCCTTCATAAATACATACTGACTCTACCTGACCGAATTTTGCTTTTCCAAATGTCCTGCTATTGCTTCTTTAATAATGGACTCCAACATTTTCCCAACCACAGTTAGGCTAACTGGTCTATAGTTTCCTTCTTCCAAGAACCCTTCTTCCAGCTTGAAACTGCCTGCCAAAGCAAGCAGCATGATACGCTGATGATACTGCTTTAAACTGTAGCCTCACGCAGTGTTCTGCACTCAACCATGTCAATCACTTTAAATATGCCTCCAATAGCTCCTGCTACACCCTGGGACTGCCTGTTGTTTTCAGTCATTTCCTGGGGCCATCGTTAAATGAGGTGTTAGAGCCGAAAGCTCCATCCAGGGTGGTAGCACAGCCTTGCATGACGATTTACATCATAATGACAGTCAAAGCGGAGGGCGAGACGGTAGGTTTTTGCGTCATTGCAAAACCATTGGTGAAACTTCCAGCTGGGCGCTATATCCTGGACACCCCATTTCACATCCAGAAACAGCATTTACTGCCCCATTGGGGCGTGAAATGAGGCACAAAATAACGGAAAATCCAACCCTTGATACCTTTTACAGGGCCTTGTAAGGAGAAAAGCCTCTGTCAAGATTGTGGCCTAAATCCCTGAATAAAAATTAAAGTTTATTTGATGAAAGAACCTGAAATGCTCTGTTTCTCTCTCCACAGATGCGCTCTGACCTGCTGAGTATTCCCAGCATTTTCTGTTTTTATTTCAGATTTCCAGCAAACTGCATCCCTTCTGACGCACTGTCTCTGGAAAGACTGTGGATTTTTGGCCCAGTGTGGTTTGGCTGCCATTTTCTTCCTCCTGCTTACTATAAACAGGATGATTTTATCAGTGGGAAGGGGAAACTATGATTTACAGAACCATTTTTGAAAGCATATCTGCATTATAAAATCATGAAGAGAAATTAATCCGTAAAATAATATTTCTGTTCTGCTCATTTGGCTTTTGTAAAGTTTATTTGAAGTGGGTAACATGTCTGTTAAAGTCATCGACAGAGAAATTTCTGCACCATCTCAAGGGAACATATTTTTGCCATTTGTTTGAAGAAATACATTTAAGACACTAAGGCAGTGGATTACCTCCCAGTATGTTCTTCAAGGTTGGATGTATTACAAGTAATGTACAACTGAGCAGCAAATTAGAGCTCATCTGTAGTAATGCCATTGAATCACCCAGTAAACATTTAAATAGGCATGTATCTATTAAAATAACACATAGTAGGTCAACCTAACTCTGGAGTGTGCAAATTTAAGTGTTTGTCAGCAAAGAAGGTCACTGCAAAAAGTCAACTTCACCAATGAAGCCCTGCAGAATTTGTAGAACTGCATGAGAAAACAGTGAAATGCCTTCTTTGGGCAAACCCATTTCTCCAGAAACAAACTTTCCATTCTATACATCATTAAACAGGTGGGGAACACTGGATTACATCAAACATTGTGTGTTGTGATGTAAGGTTTACACACATTCACAAAAGGCACAGGAAGAGGCCACAAACTAAAAATGGTTTAAAACAAGCTTTTGGGACTGACTGAGCAAGGGAGGAAAAGGCATCACCCTGGGGCAGGTGGTGACTCATCACCAATTAAAAACAATCTGCAATCAAGAGCCAAACCTGTTTATTCATCAAAACAATGGGATTGATACAATCCCACAGAGGAGTCCCTGGATTGATTGGCTGGAGGGGGAAAAACAGTTTCCTCCAGAGACTACAAGTCTGCAAGAAACCAGGACAACAAAGGATCCCACAAGGCATGCATTTTTGGAGAATGGGGCACTTAAGATAAGGAGATATCTTTTGCCCTGTTGACTCCGTGTGCAAATTGGGGACATCCAGGCCCATCATCACAGTCAGTCAAATGGATCACCACAAATAACATATCGATCCAGACACATTAACGGAAACCTCAGCTCAGCAGGTGTTTTATTCATAAAATGGACAAGCTGGGGGCAGCTCGGGGCAAACAAAAAGGAACGGATGAACACGGAAGAAATAGAAGAGAAAAGAATGACCAGAAGAGGGAACATCAAAGAGGAACAACCGGTCATAGAACCAACGACCACGAACCTACAATCTATGATTACAGCAACTAACTGGATGGGTGATTGTATGTCTTCAGTCAATTCTCTCAGAAGTCTTGTTCTGTAATTTTTAGTTAGTTTTTGCGGAATAAAACTGACAGTTGGATTGAGCTTAAACTTTGCGTCACGTGTAGTCCTTTCCTGTAATTCCCGAGGTCTACGAATCAATGTAAAGTGTAAAACGAACATCCTAGAGTGAACATTCACCAGAAAATGAGCATTAATCAGCATACTTTGTTAGCATGTGGTTGCAAAAAAAGAAAAGCCCAAATATAAGATAAAATGCAATTAATACAGGTATGGTACAGTAATAAGCAAAGCCAAGAGTACTTAACATTTTATCCCACTTACCTTTGCAATGAGGAGGCAGTGTTTTGATCAAACTGCCAAGCATCTGATTAAATCACTCCACGTTTCCAATCCCTGTTGGGTGATAGGTAGTGCTGCATGACCTGCTCCCATCAGTCATCTCAAGTAGCTCACAAATCAACTGACACTCAAAATTTGCCCATTCTATATTTGTGAGAATACAAAGGATATCATGTTTTACAAGAAATACATTTCAGTATCTGCAGACCTGTAAACCAGCATGAATGCCATATGCAACATATTCAATATGCCATGTACCTGGAGGCATTCTATAAAGCAGCTTACCAGATCAGCCAAGGAAAGAGAACACAATATTACATTCCATTAGTTCACTGTACAAAGCACCTAAATGCTTACAATTACCTTTCCACTACACTTTCTTAAATTACTTTCAATGCTTGTCGTGAATGTTTAATATGTACAGGATGCACGAAGCACTACCATCCTATTCTTTCACTCACATTCTTATATACATTCAAACCAAATTAATTATCCCATGTCTTGTCTCTGCATGATGCATGTACATGTCATCACATGCTGACCCTTCAATATCACTCTATATTATCAAGACAATTGCAACCTCTCACTTCTACTTTGTATTCCCGCAAAAACAGAAAAGGCAAATTTGAGTGTCAGTTGATTTGTGAGCTACTGGAGATGACTGATGGGAGCAGGTCATGCAGCACTACCTATTACCCAACAGGGATTGGAAATGTGGAGTGATTTAATCAGATGCTTGGCAGTCTGATCAAAGCACTGCCTCCTCATTGTAATGGTAAGTGGGCTAAAATGTTAAGTACACTTGGCTTTGCTTATAACTGTACCGTACATGAATCATTTGTTTACTGAGATGATGGCCTATAACAGAAGAGCATACAGGAGGAAAATCCTTTTATATTTGTAA
This sequence comes from Pristiophorus japonicus, assembly GCF_044704955.1. Classification (NCBI taxonomy): domain Eukaryota; kingdom Metazoa; phylum Chordata; class Chondrichthyes; family Pristiophoridae; genus Pristiophorus; species Pristiophorus japonicus. Next base: position 137,217,992 of record NC_091977.1, read on the forward strand.
TATAAACCATATATGAGGAGGAAGCCTTGCAAATCCTGGGAGAGAGACCATATAGGGTGACAGAGATGGGAAGGTAGAAGGACTGGCTCCAGCTAATGGTTCATGCTAACCATTTTCTTCTATTCTTTCTTCTCATCCTATTCTATCATTCAATCACTAGCAGCAAACGATATATTGAAACACTTCACCGTGTCACTCCATCAACTGAAAGCTATATGGGAAAGATTCTCATTTGGACACCATCTCTTCCTGTTCCTTTCGCTAGTTATGCTACAGGGAGCCTCATCAAGCACCAGTGACACTGGGTTCACTAACACTTCATGGTGCACATCATTATGCACTTTATCCCTCTATGGCACCAGCTCAGATGCATCCACCTGTGGGGATTTATATGGTGATACAGGGTGAGACGCAGAGCACGAGGGAGCAGAAGTAGCTGGTAGTGGCAGATTAAGAGCAAAGACGTGCTTTTCAGAAGTCCAGCGCATGTCGCGATTGGCTGATGAACCTGGCGGTCTGAACCACATGGTGGCTGCTTTCAAAAGAACAATACTTTCTGAGCATGCCTTGTTGCAGTCATTGGAAATCATGCCAAGCAGCATGCTATAGATGTTAGCTTGTGTGGAGGAGTCCACTAGCCACATGCGTACAGTCTTGTATGATGGCAAGAGGCCCGAAAGTAATTATTGGTCTGTGCATCTTCAGAATAGTATCATAAAGGCCTGGGGTCTCAGGGTAGAATGGTCGATCACTTCCGGATTTTACAGGCTTGAGGATCAACAAGAGAGAACCATAAGGCAGGCTTTCTCTGATTTCCTTGGTCCTATTAGTTATGCTCTCACACCAATCAATGATACTGTCCAGGAATACAGACATGGAATGGGAATGGATGTTAGTGTTGTCTCTCAAGATGGCAACATATCTGATCCTTCCAATGGATGTTTATATATCAGAAAGTATGCAGGAACAGGTCACCCACACAGATGTACAAGTATTGGAGTCTGCAGCTGGTCCATTTCAGAATTCGGCAGCCAGAAAGTAAGGGCTACCCACGCAGTAATCAGCCACCTCTCAGACTACAGTCACTCAGGTAGCATTTAAACAAAGCATTAGTCTAGGTTCAAGAGCACATACATCATACACCGTCACTAAGGGACAGTGCCGTGGAAGTAAACACAGTAGATGTTTGGTGATTTGGTAATGAAGCTGTGTGCAGAAAGACTTTTTGCAATCATTTGGAAGCATGTTTCATCAGGTGGCAGGAATGGGATATTTTTGAATTATGTTCAAGATTTAAGGCACTGTAGGTGAAGGCATATTTGTAGAGGGCACGAGGATGCTGTAAAAAGAACTGCTAATGCAGTAATGATATTTCAAAGTTAAGAGATCTCCATTTTGAGAGCTTGCAAGATGGCTTTCACAGCCAGTATGAAATTCTCTTCTACTGCCTCTTCTGACTCCTCCATCTCGTCTTAGTGGTCCCCATACTGCACCTGCCAGCCTACCTCTGTGATGATTCCTATTTGTGGATGAAATAATGCAGCATGCAGCCGCTATCACAACCCATAAAACCTTAGCTAGGTCGCATTGCAATCTATCCACGTACTTGAAGTGATGGTTCAATATGTCAATGTTGTGTCTGATCATTACTCAGATGGATGCATACATAGTACTACATTATGTCACAGTTCAGCTGGAGTTCTGGGATACCACAGAGAAACCAAGAACCGTGACTATACAAGATAGATTGAACCTAGTACATGCATTGGTGGAACCATGGACTTCAATAAAATTGGGGCTGATTTTCCAAATACATGTTGTCTGCAGGAATACTTGCCCACTGGCCACACATCTCAGGACATCATGGTGGGGCAGCTGTGATTTCCCAATGTGTGCAGCTGGTGAGACGGTTCTCTACCCACAGACCACACTCAGAAATTCAGCTCTATCGTGAAACTGCCTGGGAAGTCAATATTAACTTGCATATTCCAGTGCTGTTGATTACAAATGAGCTAAAGATTGAGAATTAAATTTTTTTGTAACTCCATCATCATCATAGGCAGTCCCTCAGGAGTTGAGGATGACTTGCTTCCACTCTACAAGTGACTGAAGAATCCAATGCGAGACCCACAGTCTCTGTCACAGGTGGGGCAGACATTGGTTGAGGAAAGGGGGGTGCGGAGCCTGTGTTGACCCACGCTCCTTCAGCTGTCTGCACTTGGTTTCTGCTTGCTCTCGGCGATGAGACTTGAGATGCTCAGCATCCTCTCGGATGGTCTTCCTCCACTTTGGGTGGTCTTGGGCCAGGGATTCCAAGGTGTCAGTGGGAATGTTGTACTTTATCAAGGAGGCTTTGAGAGTGTCCTTGAAACATTTCCTCTGCCCACCTGGGGCTCGCTTACTGTGACGAAGCTCCGAGTAGAGCGCTTGCTTTGGGAGTCTCGTGTCAGGCATGTGGACATAAGGCCATGTGGTGCAATTTATAACACCTGCACCATTGGGTATCATGCACCTTAGTAAAATTACTCAGCCTCCTCATGCTGCTGTCAGTTGCAGGAAGGAGCTGAAATTAGTTGCTTAAACAAACAAGGCATCCGTCATTTTCTTTATACATCTTTATATAGGAGCGGGAGTGTGGGCAGTCAAGTGGCCTATAAAGTCCCGAGAGTCGGAGGAGGCGGCCACAGGAGCGGGAGTTCGGGCAGTCGAGCAGCCTATAAAGGCCCGAGAGTCGGAGCAGGTGGCCACAGGAGCGGGAGCTCGGGCAGTCGAGCGGCCTATAAAGACCTGACAGTCGGAGGAGGCTAGCTGGTGCAGGGGCAGGGGCAGAAGGTAAACAAAGAAGTTAGAAGAAATCGAAGTGGGACTTCACAGCCAAGCGGGTAAGTGATAAGCTGGTTGGTGAGTATTTGATCATTTATTTCTCTTAGCAGTAAGAAACCTTTGGCATTGTTACAAATTAAGTTAACCTAAGGGGTAAGTCATGGCAGGAGAGCCCAGACCCGTGTCATGCTCCTCCTGTGCTATGTGGGAAATCAAGGACACTACCAGTGTCCCTGACTACTATGTGTGTGTGCGGGAAGGGTATCCAGCTGTAGCTCCTGACATACCGCATTGCGGCACTGGAGCTGCGGATGGATTCACTCTGGAGCATCCGCGATGCTGGGGATGTCGTCAATAGCACATATATTGAGTTGGTCACACCGCAAGTAAAGGTTGCACAGCTAGATAGGGAATGAGTGACCATCAGGAAGAGCAAGGGAAGGCAGGTAGTGCAGGGGTCTCCTGCGGTTACCTCCCTTCAAAACAGATACACTGTTTTGGGTACTGTTGAGGAAGGTGGCTCATCAGGGGAAGGCAACAGCAGCCAAGTCCATGGCACCAGGGTGGCTCTGCTGCACAGGAAGGCAGGAAAAAGAGTGAGAGAGCTATAGTGATGGGGATTCTATTGTAAGGGGAATAGATAGGCATTTCTGCGGCCAAAAAATGAGACTCCAGGATGGTATGTTGCCTCCCTGGTGCAAGGGTCAAGGATGTCTCGGAGCGGGTGCAGCGCATTCTGGAGGGGGAGGGTGAACAGCCAGTTGTCGTGGTGCATATAGGTACCAACGATATAGGTAAAAAATGGGATGAGATCCTACAAGCTGAATTTAGGGAGCTAAGAGTTAAATTAAAAAAGGAGGAGCTCAAAGGTAGTAATCTCAGGATTGCTACCAGTCCACATGCTAGTCAGAGCAGGAATCGCAGGATAGCTCAGATGAATACGTGGCATGAGGAATGGTGCAAGGGGGCAGGATTCAAATTTCTGCGACATTGGAACCGGTTCTGGGGGAGGTGGGACCAGTACAAACCGGACGGTCTGCACCTGGGCAGGACCGGAACGGATGCCCTAGCCGGATTGCTAGTGCTGTTGGAGAGGGTTTAAACTAAAATGGCAGGGGGATGGGAATCAATGCAGGCAGGCAGAGGGAAATAAAAAGGGGGCAGAAGCAAAAGGTAGGAAGGAGAAAAACAAGTGTGGAGAGCAGAGAAATCAAGGGCAAAAATCAAAAAGGGCCACATTACAACATAATTTTAAAATGACAAAGAGTGTTAAAAAAACACTCTGAGTCTCAATGCGAGGAGCATTTGTAATAAGGTGGATGAATTAACTGTGCAGATAGTTGTTAATGGATATGATGTAATTGGGATTGCGGAGACATGGCTCCAGGGTAACCAACATCCAGGGGTATTTAATATTCTGGAAGGATCGACAGGAAGGAAAAGGAGGTGGGGTAGCGTTACTAGTTAAAGAGGAGATTAACGCAATAGTAAGGAAGGATATTAGCGGGGATGATGTGGAATCTATATGGGTAGAGCTGCGAAATACCAAAGGGCAGAAAATGTTAGTGGGAGTTATGTACAGACCACCAAACAGTAGTAGGGAGGTTGGGGACAGCATTAAAAAGGAAATTAGGGACGCGTGCAATAAGGGTACAGCAGTTATCATGGGTGACTTTAATCTACATATTGATTGAGCGAACCAAACTGATAGCAATACTGTGGCAAAGTTCCTGGAGTGTATAAGGGATTGTTTTCGAGAGCAATATGATGAGGAACCAACGAGAGAGCAGGCCATCCTAGACTGGGTCTTGTGTAATGAGAGAGGATTAATTTGCAATCTGGTCATGCGAGGCCCCTTCGGGAAGAGTGACCATAATATCGTAGAATTGTTCATTAAGATTAAGAGTGACACAGTTAATTCATAGGCTAGGGTCCTGAACTTAAAGAAAGGAAATGAGACGCGTATTGTCTAGGATAGACTGGCGAATGATACTTAAAGGGATGACGGTGGATAGGCAATGACAGACATTTAAAGATCACATGGATGAACTACAACAATTGTACATCCCTGTGTAGCGTAAAAATAAAAAAGGGAAGGTGGCTCAACCGTGCCTAACAAGCGAAAATAGCGTAGGTGTTAAATCCAAGGAAGAGGCATATAAATTTGCCAGAAAAAACAGCAAACCTGAGGACTGGGAGAAATTTAGAATTAAACAGAGGAGGACTAAGGTTTTAATTAGGAGGGGGAAAATAGAGTATGAGAGTAAGCTTGCAGGAAACATAAAAACTGACTGCAAAAGCTTCTATAGATATGTGAAGAGAAAAAGATTAGTGAAGACTAATGTAGATCCCTTGCAGTCAGAATCACGTGAATTCATAATGAGGAACAAGGATAGGGCAGACCAATTGAACAAATACTTTGGTTCGGTCTTCACTAAGGATGACACAAATAACCTCCCGAAAATACTAGGGGACCGAAGGTCCAGCGAGAAGGGGGAACTGAGGGAACTCTTTATTAGTCAGGAAATTGTGTTAGGGAAATTGAAGGAATTGAAGACTGAAAAATACCCAGGGCCTGATAGTCTGTATCCCAGAGTACTTAAGGAAGTGGCCCTAGAAATAGTAGATGCATTGGTGGTGATTTTCCAACATTCCATGGACTCTGGATCAGTTCCTATGGATTGATGGGTAGCTAATGTAACCTCACTTTTTAAAAAAGGAGGGAGAGAGAAAACAGGAAATTATAGGCTGACATCGGTGGTGAGGAAAATGCGGGAGTCAATTATTAAAGATGTAATAGCAGCGCATTTGGAAAGCAGTAACAGGACCGGTCCAAGTCAGCATGGATTTATGAAAGGGAAATCATGCTTGACGAATCTTCCAGAGTTTTTTGAGGATGTAACTAGTAGAGTGGATAAGGGAGAACCAGTAGATGTGGTGTATTTGGACTTTCTAAAGGCTTTTGACAAGGTCCCACACAAGAGATTGGTGTGCAAAATTAAGGCACATGGTATTGGGGGTAATGTATTGACGTGGATAGAGAACTGGTTGGCAGACAGGAAGCAAAGAGTGGGAATAAACGGGTCCTTTTCAGAATGGCAGGCAGTGACTAATGGGGTGCTACAGGTTTCAGTGCTGGGATCTCAGCTATTTACAATATACATTAATAATTTAGACGAAGGAATTGAATGTAATATCACCAAGTTTGCAGATGACACTAAGCTGGGTGGCAGTGTGAGCTGTGAGGAGGATGCTAAGAGGCTGCAGAGTGACTTGGACACGTTAGGTGAGTGGGCAAATGCAAGGTGAGTGGGAAAATGCATGGCAGATGCAGTGTAATGTGGATAAATGTGAAGTTATCCATTTTGGTGGCAAAAACAGGAAGGCAGAATATTATCTGAATGGTGACAGATTAGTAAAAGGGAAGGTGCAACGAGACCTGGGTGTCATGGTACATCAGTCATTGAAGGTAGGCATGCAGGTACAGCAGACAGAAAAGAAAGCAAATGGCATGCTGGCCTTCAGAGCGAGGAGCTTTTAGTATAGGAGCAGGGAGGTCTTGCTGCAGTTGTACAGGGCCTTGGTGAGACCACACCTTGAGTATTGTGTGCAGTTTGGTCTCCTAATCTGAGGAAGGACTTGCTTACTATTGAGGGAGTGCAGCAAAGGTTCACCAGACTGATTCCCGGGATGGCAGGACTGACATATGAGGAAAGACTGGATCGGCTAGACTTATACTCTCTGGAATTAAAAGAATGAGAGGGGATCTCATAGAAACGTATAAAATTCTGACGGGATTGAACAGGTTAGATGCAGGAAAAATGTTCCCGATGTTGGGGAAGTCAAGAACCAGGGGACACAGTCTAAGGATAAGGGGTAAGCCATTTAGGACCGAGATGAGGAGAAACTTTTTCACCCAGAGAGTTTTGAACCTGTGGAATTCTCTTCCATCGAAAGTTGTTGAGTCCAGTTCGTTGGACATATTCAAAAGGGAGTTAGATATGGCTAAAGGGAACAGAGGGTATGGAGAGAAGGCTGGGGTGGGGTATTGAGGTTGAATGATCAGCCATGATCATATTGAATGGCAGTGCAGGCTCGAAGGGCCGAATGGCCTGCTCCTGCACCTATTTTCTATGTTTCTATGTTTCTATATACAATTAACGAACGTGGGTGATGTCACCAGTGGCATCTTGGACAGATCCAAGTCCATTGATATTAAGGATGGTTTTGAGGTTCACAGTTACCAGCTGTATCATGCCTGTGGATGAATGTGGCTGCAGGGCACTTTTCGGCATGTAGCCCAACTCTATCACTGTGCTCATTGTAAAATTCAGCCTGTGCAAGCGCTGCTCCTCTGACAGTTGTAGATAGGTGCATCTCATTTTGTAAATGCAGGTGCAGCTGACAGGTGAGAGCACCTTTCCTTCAGCCTCAAACTGCCTTGCATCCTCTCTTGTTCCCCATCTTCTTGCAAAAACAGGATTACAGTGGAAGTCCTCTGGGGAAACCCATTGTGGTACCAATAATGAGACTATAACAAAAATGTAATTGATTCAACAATTGTCACAAAGATGCCAGAATATCAAAGTGAAAAGAAAATGTTGAGATTATTTCCATTGGGGGAGAAAACACTAAAACAGAGATTTTAATAGCATATTTTAAAATTATGAAGGGATTTGATAGGGAGCATAGGGAAAAAAACTAATTTCCTCTAGTCTGGGTATCGGTGAAAAATGGTCATCAATTTAAATTTTTCACAAGAGAGTGAGGAGAGAGGTTAGGAGAAATGTCTTTGTGCAGTTGGAGTATGGGATGCTTTACAACTGAGAGACCATTGCATCTTTTAAGTGAAAATTGGATACATATTTGAAGCAGAGGAATATACAGGGCTATGGATAGAGAGCAGAGTAGAGTGAGTAATTTTGGACTGCTCTCGGAAAGAGAGGCATAGATATGATAGGCCAATTTACCAACCTCACCACCAAAGGTGGGGGTGAGGAAGTGGATGGGGAAGGGGTGGGGAAAGAGAGGACATTTCACCTGCGGGCTCTATATGTTAGAGTCAATGGGAATGTTGCCCATGGCTTCCCACCCATTGAGTGAAAAATTAGAGTATCTGATCGACACTGTTGGCAGGCAAGGGCCAAAATGGAAGCTTGTGAAATTACCCTTTGGGAGTAATTTTCTATAGTTCTAATAAAAATGGAGAACATTCAATTAAAATTTTAATTCAGTAAACAGCAATTTAGCTTCTTGCATGTTCTTTTGATCTTGTTTTAATGAACTATTTCAATGAATGATATCTTCTAAGTGTACCTTATAAAACTTAGACTAATCATTCTTTACTTATTTCTGTAACAGCTTTTGTGACATATTTGTATTGCATAGACTATTATAACACTGCTATAGTATTTGATTAATAATTAAATTTGTAATGAATAATAGCTTATTAAATTCTATTTATATTTAGTGAATTAGAATGAGGTCAAATGTAGAATTATATTGCTCGGTTGTACTGAGTAACATTTTCACAGAAGTGAGCAACAGTTTTATTTAAAAAAATTACAAACTTCTAAAATTCTTGAACATGGCAATCTTTGTCAGAAATGTCATGGCATAAAAGGACATACAGATGTTACAGTCATGGTTATTCAGTTTTAGCATTGGTCGCATTAACAAAAACTACATTCTATCAGCCATTGACTTTAAAAGAGTTTAACTCAATTAATTCAATTTAGGGAAATGAGTAAAAAACATACAATAATAATCAAGGGGAATTTCAACTACCCTGATATTAATTGGACAGAAGAAATAGGTAAAGGGGATAAGGGAATCGAGTACCTACAATGCGTGCAGGACTCTTTTCTAACCCACTAGGCTGAAAACTGCAGCCTCGCCGGGTGCGTACGATGTGTGCACATACCCAAAGAGGCCTCTCAAATGACGGTTCTCGCCACGCGATGCGCATGCACCGAAAACCGGCTTTTTCGATCTGTCAAATTTTTTGACAGATCACACGCATTCCCGCAGCAGAGATTGCGCTATTTGACCAACTCTTCCCCAGCGAATGTCCTTCGAACTCTTGCACCTGGTAAAAGTAGGCATATAGTTTACTTTTAGCGGTGTAAGAGTTTTCAAATCTAGAAAAATTTAATTTAATCACTTGAGCGGGCAGGGAAGTGGATCTGAGTCCATAATCGGATCAGCCATGATTGTATTAAATGGTGGAGCAGGCTCGAAGGGCCTTATGGCCTTCTCCTGTTCCTATTTCTTATGTTCGTATGTTCTTATTTTTATATTAAAAACCCTATCCATTAAGGTAAGTTTATTTTTAACCCTATTATAACACATTAAAAAAAAAATTCCAAAAAATATATTTTGTTCTAAAACATTTAATTACATTCAATATGTGAGGTGTTTTTTTTAAACTTATTGTGTTGTGTTTCATGTTTTGGGGGGTATTCTCATTGATAGTAATGGGAGTTCATACAAACAGAGCTCCCATTATTATCAATGAGAATACTACATAGTGATTGCTGGTCCAGGCCCACATGAGATCAATTTTGGCAATGCCGATTTTTATCGACAGGGATATTTTTGTGCCAATTCCGTCCCCCCCACCACCGCCCCCCACGACCACCCCTTAAAAAATGGCAAAATTTTTATTTTTATTTTTTTCCAAAAATGATGTTTAAAACCAAAGAATGACAAAAACTAAATTTCTAGCCCTGTGGAACATAAAACAAAATAGTAAAATATTTTACAGGCACATCAATAAAAAAAAGGAAGGTTGGGATTAGAATGGGGCCATTAAGGGATAGACAGGATAATACCACAGGTAATGACAAAGAAATGGCAGAAATATTAAATAATTATTTTGCTTCAGTATTTACCAGGGAGATAGAACAGGTGGCCATGGCATTGGATGATGAGATTAGTAATGATATAAATACATTTAAAATAAAAAGAGGGAATATATTAAATAAACTAATCAAACTCAAAGAGGGTAAAACCCCTGGATTGCATCCATGCATTTTAAAAGAATCAAGGAAAGTGATAGCAGAGGCATTACTGCACATATCTAATAATTAGTTAGAAAATAGTGTACTGCCAAAGGACTGGTGGATAGCTCACGTAATAGCTATATTTAAGAAGGGGGATAGAACATGTCCAGGGAACTATAGGTCAGTCAGCTTAACATTGGTGGGAGGAAAAATAATGGAATCATAACTAAAGGAAAAAATAGCAGAGCATCTAGAAACCAAAAATATAATAATGAATAGTCAGCATGCATTTCAAAATGGAAAGTCTTGCTTGATCAACCTCATTGAATTTTTTGAAGAGGTAACAGTGAGAGTAGACAATGGTAATGCTGTAGATGTAATGTATCCAGATTTTCAAAAGGCCTTTGATAAGGTAACCCATAATAGACTGATGAAACAGATCAGAGAATGCGGAGTCAGGGGACAAGTCACAGAATGGATAGCTAGCTGGCTTCAAGACAGAAAGCAGAGAGAAGTGGTAAAGGTAGCTATTCACAGTGGCAGAAGTTCAGCAGATGTGTTCCACAAAGATCAGTGCTGGGACCACTGTTGTTCACAATTTATATTAATGATTTAGACTTTGGAATCAAAAATATAATTTCTAAATTTGCAGGTGACACCAAATTGGGGGGATAGTCAATACTGAAACGAACTGCAAGAAATTACAGGAGGACATTAATAAACTTGCAGAATGGGCATATAGTTGGCAAATGAAATTGAACACAGATAAATGAAAGGTATTACATTTTGGTAGGATGAATAGGGAAAATAGGGAATAGTACTTGGCGGGTGCGAGTCTCGATGGAGTAGAGGAAGAAAGGGATCTCAAAGTAAAAATACACAAATCACTAAAAGTTGCAGCACAGGGAAGTTATGCTAAACCTGTATCGAACCTTGGTTAGACCACACTTAGAGTACTTCGTACAGTTCTGGTCACCATATTATAAAAAGGACATACAGGCACTGGAGAGGGGACAGAGAAGATTTACAAGGATGACACCAGAAATGCGAGGGGACGAACAGGCTGGGTCTCTTCTCATGAAAAAAAAAGCTGAGGGGTGACCTAATAGAGGTCTTTAAAATTATGAAAGATTTTGATAGAGTGGATACAGAGTACATTTCCATTTGTGTGGAAGAGCATAACTAGAGGCCATCAATATAAGAGAGTCCCAAGAAATCCAATAGGGAATTCAGAAGAAACTTCTTTACCCAAAGAGTGGTGAGAATGTGGAACTCTCTACCACAGGGAGTGATTGAAGCAAATAGTATAGATCCATTTAAGGGTAGGCTGAACAAGCATATGAGTGAAAAGGGAATAGAGGGTTATGCTGATTAATTTAGATGAGGAAAGGTGAGAAGAGGCTCGAGTGGAGCATGAACGCCGGGATGGACTGGTTGGGCTGAATGGCCTTTTCTGTGTCATATGTGTTTCTATGTAGATAGATTGATGCTAGAAGTGTATATAGAAGTTGTATTCTTATGTCTGTATGGAGACCTTTACTTGCATGTATCTGAAGTTTTTTTTCACTACTAATTGTTAGGTTTGAATATTTAGCTTTTTCAAAGCAGCAGCTTTGACATCTTAAAAATGTAACTACTTACCGGGTCTTTTGCTGATTTCAACAGTGCAAAAATTTGAATAGTAACCTTTTACTTACTACTGGCATCTCACTGGGGCCTAATATTAGGATCAGCACATAATCAGAGCCATTATGCTGATGTGAACTTGACACCCCCATATTAGAGAACAAAATATATACAAAAGCCATTTACTCTTGATGGTATAACGCCATCCATGGATGAAAATTTTGCCACATTGATAATGTCATGGAAACGTTTAGCAGCTATAGAATATGCACAGTAAGGTATAGTTGGTCTGTTCGTGTGCAATGTAATTTTGTTCAACAGATGGGCACATTGAAAACAATGGCATACAAAGTGGCCAAGACTTGTGGGAGGCCAGAGGATAGAAAAATGTTTAAAAACCAGCAAAGAACGACTACTGAAATAATAAAGAGAGGGAAAATAGATTATGAAAGCAAATTAGCATGAAATATAAAATTAGATAGTAAGAGTTTCTATAGGTACATAAACAGTTAGCCTAACATCTGTCATAGGGAAAATGCTGGAGTCCATTATTAAGGAAACAGTAACAGGGTATTTGGAAAAGCATGATTCAATCAAGCAGAGTCAGCATGGTTTTATAAGAATTTAAGAAATAGGAGCAGGAGTAGGCCATTTGGCCCCTTGAGCCTGCTCCGCCATTTAATACGATCATGACTGATCTGATCATGGACTCACCTCCACTTCCCTGCCTGCTCCCCATAGCCCTTTATTCCCTTATCGGTCAAAAATCTGTCTATCTCTGCCTTAAATATATTCAATGACCCAGCCTCCACAGCTCTCTGGGGCAGAGAATTCCATAGATTTACAACCCTCTGAGAGAAGAAATTCCTCCTCATCTCAGTTTTAAATGAGCGACTCCTTATTCTGAGATGATGTCCCCTAGTTTTGGTTTCCCCCATGAGTGGAAAGATCCTCTCTGTATTCACCTAGTCGAGGCCCCTCATTATCTTATATGTTTTGATAAGATCACTTCTCGTTCTTCTGAATTCCAATGTGTATAGGCCCAAACCATTCAACCTATCTTCATAAGTCAACCCCCTCATCTCCGGAATCAACTTAGTGAACCTTCTCTGAACAGCCTCCAATGCAAGTATTCCTTAAATACGGAGACCAAAACTATAAGCAGTACTCTAGATATAGCCTCACCAATACCCTGTACAGTTGTAGCAGGACGTCTCTGTTTTTATGCTCTACCCCCATTGCAATAAAGGCCAACATTCCATTTGCCTTCTTGATTATTTGCTAACATTTTGTGTTTCATGCACAAGGACCCCCAGGTCCCTCTGTACTGCAGCACTTTGCATTTTTTCTCCATTTAAATTATAATTTACTTTTCTATTTTTTCTGCCAAAATGGATAACCTCACACTTTCCCAAATTATACTCCATCTCCCAAATTTTAGCCCACTCAATTAGTCTGTCCATATACCTTTGCAGATTTTTTATGTCCTCCTCACAATTTGCTATCCCACCCATCTTTGTATTATCAACAAACTTGGTTACATTACACTCAGTCCCTTCATCCATGTCAAACATGATTTCCCTTTCATAAAACCATGCTGGCTCTGTTTGATTGAATTATGTTTTTCCAAATGTCCTGCTGCTGCTTCCTTCATATTGGACTCCAGCATTTTCCCAATGACAGATGTTGGGATTTCTGTCTGCCTCCTTTTTAAAATAGGGGCATTACATTGAAAGGGAAATCATGTTTGACAAATTTGCAGGAGTTCTTTGAAGAGCGGGAGCAGCCAGCGGAGTGGGAGGCTCGAGGCCTATAAAAGGCCAGAGGTAGTCACAGGAGCAGCAGCTGGGAACAGCCAGCGGGACCTACTAATGTAGGTCCCTTGCAGTCAGAATCAGGTGAATTCATAATGGGGAACAAGGAAATGGCAGACCACTTGAACAAATACTTTGGTTCTGCCTTCACTAAGGAAGACACAAATAGCCTCCCGAAAATACTAGGGGACCGTGGGTCTAGTGAGAAGGGGGAACTGAGGAAAATCCTCATTAGTCAGGAAATGGTGTTAGGGAAATTGATGGGATTAAAGGCCGATAAATCCCCAGGGCCAGATAGTCTGCATCCCAGGGTACTTAAAGAAGTGGCCCTAGAAATAGTAGATGCATTGGTGATCATTTTCCAACATTCCATGGATTCTAGATCAGTTCCTATGGATTGGAGGGTAGATAATGTAACCCCACTTTTTTTAAAAAGGAGGGAGAGAGGAAACAGGGAATTATAGACTGGTTAGCCTGACATCGGTAATGGGGAAAATGCTGGAATCAATTATTAAAGATGAAATAGCAGCGCATTTGGAAAGCAGTGACAGGATCGGTCCAAGTCAGCATGGATTTATGAAAGGAAAATCATGCTTGACAAATCTTCTAGAATTTTTGAGGATGTGGGATAAGGGAGAACCAGTGGATGTGGTGTATTTGGACTTTCAAATGGCTTTTTACAAGGACCCACACAAGAGATTAGTGTGCAAAATTCAGGCACATGGGATTGGGGTAATATATTGACATGGATAGAGAAATGGTTGACAGACAGGAAGCAAAGAGTGGGAATAAACGGGTCATTTTCAGAATGGCAGGCAGTGACTAGTGGGGTATCGCAAGGTTCAGTGCTGGGACGCCAGCTATTTACAATATATATTAATGATTTAGACGAAGGAATTGAATGTAATATCTCCAAGTTTGCAGATGACACTAAGCTGGGTGGCAGTGTGAGCTGTGAGAAGGATGCTAAGAGGCTGCAGGATGACTTGGACAGGTTAGGTGAGTGGGCAAATGCATGGCAGATGCAGTATAATGTGGATACATGTGAGGTTATCCGCTTTGGTGGCAAAAACAGGAAGGCAGATTATTATCTGAATGGTGACAGATTAGTAAAAAGGGAGGTCCAACGAGACCTGGGTGTCATGATACATCACTCATTGAAGGTAGGCATGCAGGTACAGCAGGCAGTTAAGAAAGCAAATGGCATGTTGGCCTTCATAGGTGGAGGATTTGAGTATAGGAGCAGGAAGGTCTTGCTGCAGTTGTACAGGGCCTTGGTGAGACCACACCTTGAGTATTGTGCACAGTTTTGGTCTCCTAATCTGAGGAAGGACATTCTTGCTATTGAGGGAGTGCAATGAAGGTTCACCAGAATGATTCCCAGGATGGCAGGAATGACATATGAAGAAAGACTAGATCTGTTGCGTCCCGTTTGTAACATCTGCGAGGCGAGACATTTGCGCCAGGCGCAGAAGTCCCACCCCGCTCTCAAAATTGGGGTTACCTCCCCCGAAAGGAAATGGAGCACAATATGACGTGCTCCACTTCCTCTCTGGGGTGCTAACGGGGTGGAACCAGAGGGAGCGGGGCACAGCGCTACACATTGGGGCTCGTAGCACTACCGCGTAGGAGGGGTGCTCCCCTTCAATAAAGGTGCCATCTCCATGGGGTTCTACCTAGACCATCGGAGAGTGAGGTGCCGGGCAAATGCCAACATTTTGTTCCAACATGTCTGACACCTCCTGCCTTCCTGTTCACATCCCCTGAAGCTGTGGCTGCCATCGCCCAGTGCAGTTTCAGGGGACATTACCCTATTTAGGGTCCGATGTGGTAATGGAGCACTGCGCTCAGTGATGGCGGGTTACCACTGCCGCTAAACTCCCTCAGAATTTTGTGGGAGTTATTAGCGGCGCCGCGCCCAGGCACTAACGGGAGGCACAAAAGACCTCAATTTTTAAAAGATGTTAGAGAGAGCAAAACTAAGATTGATGCTCTCACATGGGGAAATTTCAAGTGCATGCTCCAAATCCTGAAGTTGCGGTCAATTTCAAAGAATTAATAATGCCGAATGCTGCCAGTTCGCCGACACTCCGACCGCAAACTCCGGGCCATTAAATGTATTCTTTATAAACGGCATTATGATTTTGTTATACACATCATGCACAGTAGAAATTTTCCCCATGTGTGTACAGACTTTGGTCTAGAAATTTTTTATGGCCCGTTTTTGGGCACTTAACCAGTGGTGCACAAACAGCGTGTGCCCCAAACGGTAGGCCAGATGCCAGTCTAAAAATGGATCTTGGGCACATTTGCATGATTTGAGTGAGCTGCCGCCACCTGTCATGCCTCTTGACCTCGTGCAGCTTGACCATTTTACATTGTTGAAAATTGAGCCGCTTCTTGCACCAGCAGCGGTTTTGAGGTAAGTCCCAGAAGGAGTCGAATGGCAATGGGGAAGGGGTGGTCTGATTGCAAATACTGTGGAATTGTGGGGAACACTTCTGTCCTCTTGGTGACTGTCGCTCCTTAGGCTGCAATGACCGCATAAGAATCCGGAACGGAGTGGGCTTAGTTCCTTTTCCACTCTGCAATTTTCCAGTGTAGGTCTAAAACAGATGTTAGGCCCTTCATTTTCATATGTAAGGGGCCTAATGCCTGCTTTAGGCAGCCCCCAGGGATGCCTGTCAAATAGCCTGATGCAATATCAGGTAAAGGATGAAGGGCGAGAAATTGGGCCTTGTTTCTCCCCTTTACACCCACAAAACAAGTACAATAAAGACCAAATTCTCCTTCTTTATTGTTTAAGTCTGTCATGTGATATATTAATACTGTGATTTTGAGTTAACAAACAGCGGTATTTCATGTTTTGAATTATAGGGCTGGATTTTAGGAACCTTGGCAGGGCCGTGGCGGGCGATGTCGGTGGCGGGTCCCGGGCTCACTGCCAGCTCCTGCCCGCTGTGTAGAATGATTTTCCCCTAATTGGGCTCGCTAAGCCTGTGCAGTGCATTTCCCGGCCAATTAGAGAAAGCAGGATTGATGATGTCATTTGATCATGCATCATCAGCCGGTTTCCTTAAAGGGACCGTGGCTAACTTTAATTTGACAGTTGTGCTGTCAATGTTCTGCAGCATTGAGATACTGAAAATACTGATAAGCACTGCAGAGATGTGCAGGGCTGCACACGGGTTCTCCCATGACTCCCTCCATATACTTGTGGAGGGAGTCACAGCACACAGGGAGATCCTCTTCCCTTCCCATGAGTAGAAGAGACCTCCCCAGGAGATCAACACAACTGGTTGCACATTGCAGAGGATGGCACAAGCAAGGATATCGTCACGAGGACCTGGGTGCATTTACTCAAATGTTTCATTCTTCTCAGTAGATCACAAAAGGTTACTGTAAAGCCATATTCAACCTCATCCTGCTGTGCCTCTCATCACATCCCTATCACTCTGCCTGCCCTACCCTACTCCTGCACATCCTTACTCACACCAACTTACCTTGCACCTCCCCCCAGCCATCTCTATCTACATTATCACATCCCCATCTCATTAACCACACCTCACACTCACCCTAGTCCAATCATATCAACTAACAGCACACAAGGGTAAGCACTTGAATGTTTTATCCAGTGTTCATGTAAAGTTTCTGTTAATGTGCTGTCAAATATTGAAACCTTTGCATTCTTGGGCAGATTTGTGTGAACCTTTGGAAGTGATTTAGTGAGTTGCAGTGAATGGTGAGACTTAACAGTATCCCCGCAATGGTCATGAGAGTGAAAGGAATGGCTTGGGTATTGTAGGGATGCTTTATGGTGTTGATGAGGGGTAGTGCCAACCTGGCGCCAGCATGTGAAGTATCAAGTGAAGTAAATCTGGCTATGCTGAGGCCATCCCAGGCCACCCATGCAGCAATGTGCTTGGGTGCTGATGCCCTCTGTCCTGTGCAGCATCAGTTGATTGCAGAGAAGGTTGGTGTTGTTGTTGGTGCTGCTGGTGTTGGGGCTGATTGTGGTGGGATTCTGAGGACCAAGGTGAGAGAGTATAAAGTGCACCAATGCTGATTGAATAGATGAGGAAGTTGAGATGATAGAAGCAATCTGTCAATGGTGGGAGAGGTAATGTGGTCAGACTGGATGGAGACTTGTGTAAAGACTTGCAGCATAATGAATCTGTAGTGGAAATGTAGTTTAGAGAAGCTACTGGCTAAGGGAACATTTCTCAATCAACTGGGAGCTTCGACTTGACATTTAAAACTGTCATCTCATCAGCCAAAACAAAGGCCACTGACTTCACGCCTCAGCTTCACAGACGAAGTCTAGGCACAGCGGGAAACCGGTGGGTGACCTGTCAAATTCAAAAAGCTGGGGAAAAAGCATTGATAAGTGGCTGTAAACAAGCCGCTAATGATTTTAATTGCTTCCCTCCCTGCGTGTCGGTCTGCTCAGCACTGGCAAACCTGACATTTGGTAAAGATGCGTGGTGGCAGGTTGACAGCGGGGTCCCGATCTGCTGTCAAAATGAAACACATTCCTACACGATCCACCACCAATCACACCTGTTGACCCCCCCTGAAAACTCCCCCCAAAGTGCAGATAAATCTCATTAAAACTGAAAAGTAATTTAAATCTCTGAAAGGATCCAACTTACAAACATTCACTTTAGACCAGTTTATTGCAAACTATGTCATATTGGATTACTGGTTTGATTAACATTGAAAAATGTGTATGCAGCAACCTAGAGATGACCAGTATCTATTAATTGTAATTCTGATCACCGATATGAAGACGAAGTATAATATATTTTTTATCTTTTCTTGTTGCTTTTTTATGACAAGCAGTTTTGATTTAGGAAAGAGTATGAAAAGTTTTCTTTCTGTTACTTGCTGTCTGACTAATATCATATAGCAGGCCTTTAATACTAAAATAATTTTTTAGATTTCAAAACTCTAATAATTACAAAATACATTGTTTGCATTTTTTATGAATAGAAGAAATATATCTAGGAGTCTCCTATTTAAAATCTATACATTACTTTCTTAGGTTTTGTTTGTTTAAAGGTAAAACAGAATGGTTATCTGCTTGCAAATAATAATATACAAACACTAGCACGATGAATAACATTGAAGTCATCAAATGACAGCCGAACAAGGATTAATAATGATGGCTATAAAAATACAAAACTTAAAAATGTAACTAAAGTGCTTTGCTTCTCGATAACTATGCATCCTTTCTAAATGCAAGTTCCACTGGTTTTATAAAGCCTGTAGACCCCATTTAAAATAACAAATGTATTCCATATTAGCGTGACAAATTAATGCATTGTTTTTAAAACCACTGTACAGTCAATGTCTGTCAAATCCTGCATGGATTGTTCTTCTTTGTCAACCAAAGTTTCATGTACCATATCAAATCTATTTTTTATACATGAGGGGAGATAAGAACATTTGTTCAATTGTTCACTGCAGCTTTGAGGCTCCTTTTCATTTTATAAGGGTGGAGAAGGGTTGAAGGACAATAATTTTTTTTTAATTAATGCCACCCACTGGAATTGAAGACAAATGCAAATCATATTATTTAGTTGGTAAAGCCCAGCAAGATTCTGCATGTTTGGTTGCAGATCTCATGAGGCCATCTGTGCCAGTAACTACACACATCATTACCCCAAATAAAAGTGACAGTGCAAATATTAGAAGAGCAATGAGATGCAATTTCTGAGCATCGGCAATAACTTTTTGTCCTGAAATTTTCATCTGATATGATGACGGGGGCCGGGGGGGGGGGGGGGGGGTGGTGCAGGAGAGAATGTACCAATCACCATCAGCATTGATGCTTTTGTTTGCTATGGCTTAAAGACATGTGGAGAGGATAGGAGATAATATCTTTCCCTGTGAACAGTAAACAGCGTCTGTCACTTCTCAATGGTTCTCAACACGTAGAATTCATTTCACTGTCATGTAAACATATCCTCTGTTCTGCGTGGGGCAAGGAATATATCATCTGTCCCTTGTCGGTTTTCATTTAATTTGTCAATAGTGTTAGCGATTTTATTTTATTTCCTTGTTTATGTAGCAGATGAGAAGGCTGGATTAGTTTTATGGCAAATTGTGAGATTAGCGCTTCCTCAACTGATTATATTAGCACTGATCTTCTCAAGCATTAGCTTCACGTAAATATTTCAGGAGTGAAGAAAAACAGGGATAAAAAGAATCAGAGAGATTTACTTCAGACTTTCATTGTGATTTAGAAGCAAACTGAACTGTGAATTGGAGCAGTTGCTCAGGTTAAGCTTCTGGCTGTATAGAGAGCTGTTGGAGATGATCTGATCCAGATCGCACTGGCATTAATGATGCTGTGATTCCACAGGATCAGCTGCTTTGCTTTGCTTGTTGTAGGTCAGGAATTTAATTTGCTGAAGTCACAGTGCAGCACTGTCCAAGCCAGAAATAGCTGACGTATCTTCAAAATGTTAATTTTTCCTTCCAATCCTAAGGAGCTGTAGGGAGAAAAGAAATACATTGAAATTGTACTGGATCCAAACTTTCAGTAGTGAATTAGTTATCACAATAAAGACAGAGACTTTATTATTCTATGATTTTATGATTCTATGACAAGATATATTTTAACTGAATGAAAATATTTATGGATTCACTTTCACAACATTTATATAAAGGGCCCTATTCTTACTTCTTTGGCAACTTTTTTATGCTCATCAAGATGAAGGATGTTAGCTCTGGGACTGGAACCTTTTTCCACTCACTGCATCACTAACCAAGGAAATAAAGGAGAGTATCAAATTAAAAACCAATGCATATAAGGTGGCCAAGGTTAGTGGGAAAGTAGAAGATTAGGAAAATTTTAAACAACAGCAGAGAATGACTAAGAAAGCAATAAAGAAAGGAAAGATAGATTAAGAGGGTAAACTTGCGCAAAACATAAAAACAGATAGTAAAAGCTTTTATAGATATGTAAAACGGCAAAGAGTGACGAAAGTAAATGTTGGTCCCTTCGAAGATGAGAAGAGGGATTTAATAATGGGAAATGTGGAAATGGCTTAGACCTTAAATAATTATTTTGCTTCGGTCTTCACATTGGAAGACACAAAAACCATGCCAAAAATTGCTGGTCACAGGAATGTGGGAAGGGAGGACCTTGAGACAATCATGATCGCTAGGGGGGTAGTGCTGGACAGGCTAATGGGACTCAAGGTAGACAAGTCCCCTGGTCCTGATGAAATGTATCCTAGGGTATTAAAAGAGATGGCGGAAGTTATCGCAGATGCATTAGTTATAATCTACTAAAATTCTCTGGACTCTGGGGAGGTACCAGCAGATTGGAAAGCAGCTAATGTAATGCCTCTGTGTAAAAAAGGGTGCAGACAAAAGGCAGGTAACTATAGGCCGGTTAGTTTAACATCTGTAGTGGGGAAAATGCTTGGAACCAACATTAAGGAAGAAATAGCGGGACATCTAGATAGGAATAGTGCAATCAAGCAGACGCAACATGGATTCATGAAGGGGAAATCATGTTTAACTAATTTACTGGAATTCTTTGAGGATATAACAAGCATGGTGGATAGAGGTGTACCGATGGATGTGGTGTATTTAGATTTCCAAAAGGCATTCGATAAGGTGCCACACAAAAGGTTACTGCAGAAGATAAAGGTTCGCGGACTCAGAGGAAATGTATTAGCATGGATAGAGATTTGGCTGGCAAACAGAAAGCAGAGAGTCGGGATAAATGGGTCCTTTTCGGGTTGGAAATCGGTGGTTAGTGGTTTGCCACAGGGATCGGTGCTGGGACCACAACTGTTTACAATATACATAGATGACCTGGAAGAGGGGACAGAGTGTAGTGTAACAAAATTTGCAGATGACACAAAGATTAGTGGGAAAGCGGGTTGTGTAGGGGACACAGAGAGGCTGCAAAGAGATTTAGATAGGTTAAGCGAATGGGCTAAGGTTTGGCAGATGGAATACAATGTCAGAAAGTGTGAGGTCATTCACCTTGGAATAAAAAACAGTAAAAGGGAATATTATTTGAATGGGGAGAAATTATAACATGCTGCGGTGCAGAGGAACCTGGGGGTCCTTGTGCATGAATCTCAAAAAGTTAGTTTGCAGGTGCAGCAGGTAATCAGGTAGGCGAATGGAATGTTGGCTTCATTGCGAGAGGGATGGAGTACAAAAGCAGGGAGGTCCTGCTGCAACTATATAGGATATTGGTGAGGCCGCACCTGGAGTACTGCGTGCAGTTTTGGTCACCTTAAGGAAGGATATACTAGCTTTGGAGGGGGTAGAGAGACGATACACTAGGCTGATTCCGGAGATGAGGGGGTTACCTTATGATGATAGATTGAGTAGACTGGGTCTTTACTCGTTGGAGTTCAGAAGGATGAGGGGTGATCTTATAGAAACATTTAAAATAATGAAAGGGATGGACAAGATAGAGGCAGAGAGGTTGTTTCCACTGGTCGGGGAGACAAGAACTAGGGGGCACAGCCTCAAAATACGGGGGAGCCAATTTAAAACCAAGTTGAGAAGGAATTTCTTCTCCCGGAGGGTTGTGAATCTGTGGAATTCTCTGCCCAAGGAAGCAGTTGAGGCTAACTCATTGAATGTATTCAAGTCACGGATAGATAGATTTTTAACCAATAAGGGAATTAAGGGTTATGGGGAGCGGGTGGGTAAGTGGAGCTGAGTCCACGGCCAGATCAGCCATGATCTTGTTGAATGGCGGAGCAGGCTCGAGGGGCTTGATGGCCTACTCCTGTTCCTAATTCTTATGTTCTTATGTTCTTATCTGAGGTTAGGGTCAAACACTCCTCCGTCAAGTAAAGGAAAAGTTAGCTGCAAGGTAACTCAACAATTGGGCCTGTTTCCCACGTGAGAAAAGCATTCCATACTACACGAGTGTGGCAATTCCACATCCTACCCCAGCCATCCTTGTGTCTCTCTGTGAAACTACTTTAAAGTGAAGACTTCTGGGCAGTCTTGTGTTCTGGGATAACTACTCAATCTTTATATTAGAAAATAATTATAATTAAACCTAATTTTTCATATCATCCTTGCAGTACCACTTTCCAGGAGCCTGCTATATATGAGGGCCATCCATAACTGTAATTATTTGATATATGGAACAGATTATTTATTTGAATGATGAGCTTCCCTAACGTCACAACTTAACCACCTAAATAATTCTAAAAATATGCTTCTACCTTGGTGGACAGGTCACTGGGACATCAGGAAGTTGTGCTGCATAACAGGCATGAAAGTTAAAGTAGAGGAATGAAAGATAACTTTAAAAGGCTAACGGTAGTCAACTACTGACAGCTATCATCATTGCAAAGACATTCACAGTTTGCACAAAGACTAGAAGTGGGCTGAAAGTAAAGAGTTGATACACAACATGATTACATCCCACCAACTTTTCAAAAAATACAGATCTGTTTGAAAATCAATGGGGGAAATTTTCAACTGATACCCATCCATTTAACAATGATAATATGGGTGCCAGGACTCTGAAAAGTGGGCCCATTAACACCAAAAATGAGCTCAATGTAATTTTGGTCTGGCCTTGGAGCTGAAGTATTGGGGGCCGAAGTATCGATTGTGCCAGGCAGTGAGACTCTGAACCTGAGCAACTAGCACCAGTACTTGAACAAGGGGGAGGTGTACCTTTGGAATGTGTTGCACCTGAACTGGGTTGGGACCCAGATTCTCGCTGAAAGGATAAATAGGCTGGTAAAAAGGATTTTAACCAATAAATGGGGGAGGGGGTGGGGGGGAGGCGTTGGTGGTTGAGGGCTCAGTCAGAACCAAAAGTAAAAATGATAGTTTAAAGATAAAAACAAGGGGTAAGAGCAGAGTTCATGTCACAAACAGTGATGCAGATGCTCCAGGTGAAACATAGAAACATATAAATTTATAGCGCAAAAGGAGGCCATTTTGGTCCACCGTGTCCACGCCGGCCGATAAAGAGCCACACGGCCCTTGATCAGCAGCCTTAAAGGTTATATATAAACCTATGGACAATGACGGAAAGGCAAAGAGCACCCAGCCCAAACAGTCCGCCTCACACAACTGCGACACCCCTTATACTGAAACATTTTACACTCCATCGTAACCGGAGCCATGCGATCTCCTGGGAGAGGCAAAAACCAGATAAAAACCCAGGCCAATTTAGGGAGAAAAGATCTGGGAAAATTCCTCTCCGACCCATCCAGGTGATCAAAACTAGGCCAGGAGATCACCCTGGCCGCATTCTATTCCCTGCAGTATTTACCATTATATCTGTGCCATCAAACAAAAGATCATCCATTCTAATCCCAATTACCAGCTCTAGATCCGTAACCCTGCAGGTTACTGCACTTTAAATGCCCATCCAACCATCTCTTAAAAGTGGTGAGGGTTTCTGCATTCACCACTCTTCCAGGCAATGAGTTCCAGATCCCCACAATACTCTGGACAGGTTAGATGCAGGAAGAATGTTCCCGATGTTGGGGAAGTCCAGAACCAGGGGACACAGTCTAAGGATAAGGGGTAAGCCATTTAGGACTAAGATGAGGAGAAACTTCTTCACTCATAGAGTTGTTAACCTGTGGAATTCCCTATGGCAGAGAGTTGATGCCAATTTGTTGCATATATTCAAGAGGGATGTGGCCCTTATGGCTAAAGAGATCAAGGGGTATGGAGAGAAAGCAGGAAAGGGGTACTGAGGTGAAAGATCAGCCATGATCTTATTGAATGGTGGTGCAGGCTCGAAGAGCTGAATGGCCTACTCCTGCACCTATTTTCTCCTAAGACTATGTCCCCTGGTTCTGGACTTCCCCAACATCGGGAACATTCTTCCCGCATCCAACCTGTCCAGTCCCGTCAGAATCTTATACGTTTCTGTGAGATCCCTTCTCACCCTTCTAAACTCCAGTGAATAAAGGCCCAGTCGATCCATTCTCATCTCATATGACAGTCCAGCCATTCCTGGAATCAGTCTGGTGAACCTTTGCTGCACTCCCTCAATAGCAAGATCGTCCTTCCTCAGATTAGGAGACCAAAACTGAACACAATATTCCAGGTGAGGCCTCACTAAGGCCCTGTACAACTGCAGTAAGACCTCCTTGCTCCTATACGCAAATCCCCTAGCTATGAAGGCCAACATACCATTTGCTTTTTTCACCGCCTGCTGTACCTGCATGCCAACTTTCAATGACTGATGTACCATGACACCCAGGTCTTGTTGCACCTCCCCTTTTCCTAATCTGCCGCCATTCAGATAATATTCTGCCTTCACGTTTTTGCCACCAAAGTGGATAACCTCACTTTATCCACATTATACTGCGTCTGCCATGCATTTGCCCACTCACCTAACCTGTCCAAGACACTCTGCAGCCTCTTACCGTCCTCCTCACAGCTCACACCGCCACCCAGTTTAGTGTCATCTGAAAACTTGGAGATATTATACTCAATTCCTTCATCTAAATCGTTAATGTATATTGTAAAGAGATGGGGTCTCAGCACTGAGCCCTGCGGCACTCCACTAGTCACTTCCTGCCACTCTGAAAAGGACCCGTTTATCCCGACTCTCTGTTTCCTGTCTGCCAACCAATTCTCTATCCACATCAGTACATTAGGGGACTCTTGAATTATTTTTCCCAGCCTTTTTTTTAAGGGCACATGGTTGGCCTGTGCCTTCCGTATCTCCTCCTTGAATGTCTTCCACTGTTCCGACACTGATTTACCCACAATTCCAGTCCAGTATGGCCAAATCACTCCTTAACTTAGTAAAATTAGCTTTTCCCCAATTCAGAACTTTTATTCCAGTTCTATTCTTGTCCTTATCCATAACCAACTTGAATCTGACTGAATTATGATCACTGGCACCCAAGTGCTCACCCACTAATGCCCTTCAACCTGCCCAGCTTCATTCCCCAAAACTAAATCCAAGACTGCCCTCTCTCATGTTGGACTTGCTACATACTGACTAAAAAAGTTCTCTTGAATGCATTTCAAGAATTCCGCATCCTCTATACCCTTCACACTAAATTTGTCCCAATCAATATTTGGATAGTTAAAATCCCCTACTATTACTATCATTTGGTTTTTGGACTTCATAGCAATTTGCCTCCATATTTGCTCCTCTATCTCCCTCCTACTGTTTGGGGGTCTATAATTCATTCCCAGCAGTGTGATCGCCCTTTTTTATTTTTCAATTCGACCCATATGGCCTCACTTAATGATCCCTCTTATATATCATTCCTCCTCACCGCTATAATACTAATCACGAGAATACTAAAATAACTAAAGTATTTACAGTAGAAGTGACAAATAAGAAACATTTTAAATGAAATGGTTTGAAAAAGACAGCATCAGGGCAGTAAGACAAATTATGATCTCTTCCCAAATGAGAGTTTTATATGCTAACGCACAAAGTATAAGAAAAACTTCAGTAATTTAGAGGTTGAAATATAGCTTCGAGGGTTTGATATGGGGGCCATTAATGAGACATGGCTGCAGACTGGTCAAGATTTGGAGTTAAATATTCCAGGTTCAAAGGTCTTTACAAAGGATAGAGAAACTAGAACAGGAGGAGGGGTTGATTAAAGATAGTAAGAGAGAATATAAAAAGGGAAAGCAATTACCAGCGACTACGGATAGAATTGAGGAATAAGAGAGGACCTGAATCTTATCAGAAGCTCATTTTTTGATTAGGCACTTTACAACCTTCCAGACTTAACATTGGCCTAGATTTTGCTATAAGTTAAGCAATGCCTTGATTTCAAAATTCTCATATTGTTTACAAATCCCTCCATGGCCTCACCCCTACCTATCTCTATAATCTTTTTCAGCATCATTAAAAAGAAAAAAAGAAAGATTTGGATTTATGTAACGCCTTTACCCCATGAGATGTCTGCGCTCCTCAAATTCTTCCCTCTTGAGCATCCCTGATTATAACTGCTCAACCATCGGTGGCCGTGCCTTCAGCTGTCTGGACCCTAAGCTCTGGAACTCCCTCCCTCAACCTCTCCACCTCTCTTTCCTCCTTTAAGACGCTCCTTAAAACCTACCTCTTTGACCAAGCTTTCAGTCATCTGCCTTAATTTCTTCTTATGTGGCTTGGTGTCAAATTTATTTGTTTTGTCTTATAACACTGCTGCAAAGCGCCTTGGGACCTTTTAATACATTAAAAGCGCTATATAAATAAAAGTTGTTATTTTGTAAGTGGTGAAGAAATGGCTTTTGCCATTCACCTTGTGTACAATTTCCACAGACTTTTAGCGGGCTTGTCAGCGGGCTTCCACTCATCATATCATCATCATCATAGACAGTCCCTCGGAATCGAGGAAGACTTGCTTCCACTCCCAAAGTGAGTTCTTTGATGGCTGAATAGTCCAATACGAGAGCCACAGACCCTGGTACAGGTGGGACAGACATTTGTCGAGGGAAGGGGTCAGTGGGGCTGCTTTGCCGCGCGCTCCTTCCGCTGCCTGTGCTTGGCCTCTTCACGCCCTTTGCGTTGAGACTCGAAGAGCTCAACGCCCTCCCAGATGCACTTTCTCCATCTTGGGCGGTCTTTGGCCAGGGTCTCCCAGGTGTCAGTGATGATGTCGCACCACTCAGATGTCAACCAATCAGATTGAAGGATCACAGGATTACATAGGATATACAGCACAGAAACAGGCCATTCGGCCTAACCAGTCCATGCTGGTGGTTATGCTCCACTCGAGCCTCCTCCCGTCTTTCCTCATTTAACTCTATCAGCATAACCCTGTATTCTCTTCTCCCTCGTATACTTATCTAGCCTCCCCTTAAATGCATCTAGACTATTCACTTCAACTACTCCCTGTGGTAGTGAGTTCCACATTCTCACCACTCTCTGGGTAAATACGTTTCTTCTGAATTCCCTATTTGATTTCTTATATTGATGGCCTTTAGTTTTGCTGTTCCGCACAAGTGGAAACACTCTTTTGCTGTCTACTCTATCAAAACCATTCATAATTTTAAAGACCTCTATTCAAAAGAAAATAATCCAACCTGTTATTCCTTTCCTGATAGGTATAACCTCTAATTTTTGGTATTATCCTTGTAAATCATTTTTGCATCCTCTACAGTGCCTCTATATCTTTTTATAATATGAGGACCAGAGTTGTACACAGTACTCCAAGTGTGGTCTAACCAAGTTTCAATACAATTTTAGCATAATCCTCATTGAGACACGCAGGCTGCAAAGCAGGAAATAAAAAACAGGAAATATAAATTATATTTAAATCATTGTACAGGAAGCAAAATAAAGATTGAGACATATGCGTGGGATTAAGGGAGAGACATTAAAGAGAAAAACAGAAAAACTTAAATTTTTATTTTAATTTAAAAAAAATACAACATTAATTTTCTTCTGAGGGAATGAGACTCCACACTTCTAAAATTAAATTTTCAGGGCCAGAAAGGTTGTTCAACAGTAATTATTAAAACCTCAGTTACTTTTGATTGTACAAGCCCTAACTTTTTTATCGGTCCTTAGTGTGAGACTAGTGTGTAAGTACCTCAAGTTTATGCCATTATAGTGATAAATAGGCAGATTCCATCGGCAAAGACTGCAATAGTGCAGCCTGTGGAGGAGCTGGGTATCACTGGTGGTAACTTTCAGATTTACGCATTTACTGTGCATGTGTGTATGCCAGAAGTTGCTGTCAGTTTTACCCAGTAATAACAGTGAGTGTTGATAGCCTCGCTTTTATTAGTACAAGTTGAACGTCTGAAATCCGGAAACCTCAAGGTCGTTCCAGATTTCGGGTATTTCTGGATTTCGGAAAGTCTTTCCGACATCCCAAATCCAGAAATGCTCGGGCCAAGGTTTGGGTATTTCCGGATTTCAGAACATCTTTCTGTAGTCCTTTGCTGTTCTCCTTCTCTTGTGTTTTTGTTAATTCAAGGTTTCCTGTATCTGCGTGAAGCTAGTCTGATCTGGTCTGTTTTGCCTTGCTGAAACTGAATGGACAGTCTATTACTTTTTGACAATAACCATCCACAATAGATTTTAGGATGTTTGCAAACCAAAATTCAAAAGCAAGATTGGAATTGCATCTAAATCGGGGCAGACTTTGCGGAGTTTCGCTGGGTTTTGCGCCGACGGTTTTAGGCGGACCGAGAGCATGCAAGGTTTTGGAGTTTTGGCACGCCTGTGTTCTGGCTGAGGGAAGACGCCCGGGGGGGGGTGGGGGGGGACCTGCTTTGTGGAGCCAGGAGCAGCGGTGCCTGTGGGTGTGAAGACCTGCAAGAAGACGTGGGTAGGAGTTTTCGTTTTTTGATTCTTTTTCAGCGATTTAGTGGGTGAGGGTTTTGTGAGTGTTTTCTTTTTTGTTTTTTGGAATTTCCCTGGGCCCAGTTCGGTTTGGAAGGGTGTCCGGATTTTGGAGCATTTTCCGGATTCCGGACGGCCCTACCATGGATCGGCACGGTGTCCGGATTTTGGAACATTCCGAATTTCGGAACTCCAGATTTCGGATGCCCAACCTGTACAGCAAAATCCAGGGCATTGAGTTCAACAATTTCAGATCATAATCACTGCTCAATTATTTCCGACAGCAGTTGCTGGTAATGATTCTGGTGTTGCCATTTAGGCCTCTAGACCCATCTTTTGTTCTTGTCAAATTACCAGCCCCTTTTGCCTTACACCTTCATCCCTTTTGTCATTTAATTATTGTTGCTTTCCACCCTATCACAAAGCTTCTCTTTTGTTCTTTCCTCCCCTCCTCACTTTCCCATTTTCTAACTTCTGCCAGTTCTGATGAGAGGTCATCAACCTGAAGCATTAATTCTGTTTCTCTCTCCACATATGGTGCCTGACCTGCTGAGTACTTCAAGCAGTTTCTGTTTCCATTTGAGATTTCCAGAATCAACAGTATTTTGTTTTTGATTTAAACCTGTAATGGGAGTTGTCTACAGGCCTCCTGATGGCAGCAATGAAATGGCAGAATGTATTACTTCAGAGATTTGAGAGGCTTTTAGCAAAAGCAGAGTTGTTTTGATGGGAGGCTTTAAGTTTCATCCAGATTGGGAAGAACAGAGTAGCTCAAGTCAGAAAGATAGTGAATTTCTTGAGTGCATTCAAGATAGTTTTCTGAAGCAATGGCTCCAATTTCGCCAACAGGTGCGCATTGGGTGCGGGTGGCATTGGTGGTGTGTGGGGAACGTGCTCCCAGCTTCAGCCTGTCCTTTAACCGCAATCTTCCATGGCTGGGGCTTGTTAAGCCCGCCTTGCAGGTTTCCCGGCCAATTAACTGGAAGCGGGTTTGATGACGTCATCTGATGATGCGTCATCAGTCGGTTTCCTTAAAGGGGCCATTCCCAACTTTTACTTGACAGTTCTGTCAGTGTCTTTCAGCATTGAGCTACTGCAAACATTGACAAACACTGTACAAAGGTCCATGGCTGCACCCAGGCTCTCCCATGACTCCCTCCAGATGCTTATGGAAGGGGTCACAGCAGGCAGAGAGGTTCTCTTCCATTCCAATGGATGGAAGAGATATCTCCAGGAGACCAACGCAGCCTGGTTGCACATTGCACAGGAAGGCACAAGCAGGGATGTCGTCTGGAGTAGCTGGCTGCAGTGGCACAAACCTTTCAATTATCTCAGGAAAGCACTAAAAGTTACTGCAAAGCCACACTCAACCTCATCCTGCTGTGCCATTCATCACATTCCCATCACTTTGAATTCCCTACCCTACTCCTGCACATCCTTACTCATACCAACTTACCTTGCACCTCTACCCATCCCTCTCTATCTATGTCATCACTTTCCCATCTCACTAGCCATCCATTACACTCTCCATAATTCCTAGTCCAATCATACCAGCTAACAGCACGCAAGTGTAGGCACTTGGGTTTCAGCCAATATTCTG
Source organism: Pristiophorus japonicus (assembly GCF_044704955.1). Classification (NCBI taxonomy): domain Eukaryota; kingdom Metazoa; phylum Chordata; class Chondrichthyes; family Pristiophoridae; genus Pristiophorus; species Pristiophorus japonicus. The sequence goes on from NC_091977.1 coordinate 137,248,157, forward strand.
CTAATGTAGAAATTCTGTTAATGTGTTGTCAAACATTGAAATCTTTATTTTGAATACTTTGTGTGCACCTTTGGAAGTGGACAGATTTGTGTGCACCTTTGGAAGTGGCTTAGTGAGTTGTAGTGAATGGTTAGACATAAGGGTACGCTGCAAAATGGTGATGAGTGTGAAAAGAATGGCTTGGGCATTGAAGGGATGCTTTATTATGCTGGTGTGGGATGGTGCCAACCTGGCACATCATGTAGCAGCCAGGGTGCACAATGTCAAGTGAAGTAAATGCAACCATGGTGAGACTATCTCTGGCCTCTTGGGCAGCAATGTGGTCGGGTGCTGATGCCCTGTGTCCTGTGCTCCATCAGGTGATTGTGGAGAAGGCTGGTGTTGTTTTGGCAATGCTGGTGTGCCTGGTGCTGTTGGTTTTGGGGCTGATTGCGGTGGGATTATGAGGACCAAGGTGAATCGTTTTCCAGGGCACCGAAGCAGCTGGAATAGATAGTAGGTGAGGTTGAAATGACAGAATTATGAGAGAGTTGCTCCCAAGGAGTGATTAGACAGTTCACTACAAAGACTTCCAACCTGCATACACAGCAAAATTTCCTTCCAAATCTTGAACGCTTCAGCTTCTGAAACTGAACACCTGTGAAATGGTAGCTTTTATACAGCTTCTGCAGCTGTCAACTTGCCAAAGCTATAGAAAGTCACTGAACCCGACTCCACTTACTTTGCGAGTTCCAACAGGGACAGGAAACCCAACAAAAAGGTAGTAAAATTGTAAATGCCTGCATTTAATCCTCTTAAATACCACTACACTACCTAAGTATGCCTGGCATCCGGTTTGCAATCGACATGCAGGCCTGACAGCTGAGAAACCCACACAGAGGCAGGTTTAGAGCGGGATCCAGACCCATTGTCAATCAGGGCCATTTTGACAACACTTGCAGGGCTGGGTAGATTCTAGCCAATATGTTCAAGAACCAACAAGAGGGCAGGCCATGCTAGATTTATTAATTAGTAATGAGCCAGACTTACTTAATAATCTAATAGCAACAGAACATTTATCTCACAGTTATCATATTATAATCAAATTCGAAATTAGGTTTGAAAAAGTGAAACTTAAGACATTTATGGTAAGGCTAACTGTGGGAGGGGATTCAATTACCCATCTGAGCTGGAAGTTCACATCTTTTATCTCCCATAGGGTCTTCACGCATCCATTACGAAGTGGTTGAAATGCCCATGATGATGATGATAATGACTCCTCAGAGGAGCTCACTTCCTCTGAGGGTGTACGGTCACAGGACTTATGCAGACTGCACACCTGCAGGACCATCGGCAGGCTGGGGCCAATGGAGGGAGTAGTATGCGACATACCACTGCAGGGAACAGTACATGCTGCTGCAGAAGGGCGACGGCTACGAAGCCAGGTCGCTGATTGCAGTGCAGGCAGGCACAGCAGGAGGGGCGAAGGCGCGGCAAGAGTCCATAGAGGGAAGTGACTGGGGCCCTGGAGAGGCGTGAATCTGGGGCCCAGAAGAGGTGAGGGCCCAGGGGCAGCACGGGCCAGCCCATACTGCGATATGTGTGCGCGTTTGGTCTGTGCAGCAGAGCTGGTCTCCAGTTAGTCGTGGGTAATCCTTGCCACTGGACCAAGACCTAGCTCTGTCAAGCCCGTGTGGTGGCTGGTGTGCAATGGCCACCACACGTTAAAAAAATCCATGCACAGGCATCTTCCACCCTTCACGATGTAGTTCAGGATGTGGAACATTAGGTCCTTCATTGAAACAGCTGTAAACTCATCCCTTTTTGGCGTGTAAGCAAGTCATCCTCGCTTCGAGGGACTGACTATGATGATGATGATGAACTTAATGAAATGAGACTGATGACAGCAAACTGAACAACAAACAGGTAAAACTACAGATGAAGATTTGAAAGTGTTCAAAAAAGAATTGAGTTTAATACAGGACCAGTATTTACCCTTAAGGGGCAAGAGCTCGACTTACCAAATAAAGCCGCCATGGTCGACAAAAGAGGTGAAAGATAACAAAACTAAAGGAAAGAGCATAGTAAAGTGCAAAGAATAGTGTAGATCCAGGATACTGGGAGAGATATAATGAAAAGCAAAGAAAGACTAAAAAGATAATAAGAGCTGCAAAAAGGCAAAAGGAGATGGTAATGGGAGAAGTTAAGAAACAAAAGGTATCATGTAAATGGAGATGGCAGAATCATCAACAGCTGCCATGGGAAAGAGAAAAAAAACAGAAAAACACACCCTATCTAGGCAACTTTTGTTTCTTAACTTGTCCGATTACCATCTCCTTTTGCCTTGCAAAATCATCCCTTTTGTCTCTGAATCTCTTCTGCCTTCCATGAAGGCATGTTGGCCTTCATAGCTAGGGGATTTCAGTATAGGAGCAGGGAGGTTTTACTGCAGTTGTACAGGGCCTTGGTGAGGTCTCACCTGGAATATTGTGTTCAGTTTTGGTCTCCTAATCTGAGGAAGGACGTTCTTGCTATTGAGGGAGTGCAGCAAAGGTTCACCAGACTGATTCCCGGGATGGCAGGACTGACACATAAGGAGAGATTGGATCGACTGGGCCTGTATTCACTCGAGTTTAGAAGAATGAGAAGGGATCTCATAGAAACATATACAATTCTGATGGGACTGGACAGGTTAGATGCGGGAAGAATGTTTCCGATGTTGGAGTCCAGAACCAGGGGACACAGTCTAAGGATAAGGGGTAAGCCATTTAGGACCGAGATGAGGAGAAACTTCTTCACTCAGAGAGTTGTTAACCTGTGGAATTCTCTACCGCAGAGAGTTGTTGATGCCAGTTCATTGGATATATTCAAGAGGGAGTTAGATATGCCCTTACAGCTGAGGGGATCAAGGGGTATGGAGAGAAAGGAGGAAAGGGGTACTGAGGTGAATGATCAGCCATGATCTTATTGAATGGTGGTGCAGGCTCGAAGGGCCGTATGGCCTACTCCTGCCCCTATTTTCTATGTTTCTATGACAGACCTTCCCTTTTGTTATTTCCTCCCCGCCCCGACATTTGCTTAATATCCTGTTACATCTCTAACTTTTTCCAGTTCTGACAATGGGTCATCGACCTGAAATGTTAATTCTGTTTCTCTCTCCATAGATGCTGCCTGACCTGCTCAGTATTTTCAGCAATTTCGGGTTTTATTTCAGCAAAATCACCTTTGTCTGGACAAGGTGCAAAATATCTGTCAGTCAGAAATCATAATATGAAATTACAGAACTTTGAATGGTAGATACAAAGTTATCTTTTACCATCATCATAGTCAGTCACTCGGAATCGAGGAAGACTTGCTTCCACTGTTAGCATGAATTCTTAGGTGGTTGTACAGTCCAATACGAGAACCACAGTCTCTGTCACAGGTGGGACCGACAGTCGTTGAGGGAAGGGGTGGGTGGGACAGATTTGCCACACGCTCTTTCCGCTGCCAGCACTTGATTTCTGCATGCTCTCAGCGACGAGACTCAAGGTGCTTAGTGCCCTCCCGGATGCACTTCCTCCACTTTGGGCAGTTTTTGGCCAGGGACTCCCAGGCGTCAGTGGGGATGTTGCACTTTATCAGGAGGCTTTGAGGCTGTCCTTGTAACATTTCCGCTGTCCACCTTTGGCTCATTTGCCGTGAAGGAGTTACGAGTAGAGCGCTTGCTTTGGGAGTCTCGTGTCTGGCATGCGAACTATGTGGCCTGCCCAACGGAGCTGATCAAGTGTGGTCAGTGCTTCAATGCTGGGGATGTTGGCCTGGTCGAAAACGCTAATGTTTGTGTGTCTGTCCTCCCAGGGGATTTGTAGGATCTTGCGGAGACATCGTTGGTGGTATTTCTAGAGCGACATGAGGTGTCTACTGTACATGGTCCATGTTTCTGAGCCATACAGGAGGGCGGGTATTACTACAGTCCTGTATACCATGAGCTTGGTGGGAGTTTTGAGGGCCTGGTCTTCAAACACTCTTTTCCTCAGCCGGCCGAAGGCTGCACTGGCGCATGGAGGCGGTGTTGGATCTTGTCGTCGATGCCTGCTCTTGTTGATGGGAGGCTCCCGAGATAAGGGAAATGGTCCACGTTGTCGAGGGCCGTGCCGTGGATCTTGATGTCTGGGGGGCAGTGCTGTGTGGCGAGGACAGGCTGATGGAGAACCTCTGTCTTACTGATGTTTAGCGTAAGGCCCATGCTTTCGTACGCCTCAGTAAATATGTTGACTATGTGCTGGAGTTCAGCCTCTGTATGTGTGCAGACGCAGGCGTCATCCGCATACTGTAGCTCGACGACAGAGGTTGAGGTAGTCTTAGATCTGGCCTGGAGACGGCGAAGGTTGAACAGGTTCCCACTGGTTCTGTAGTTTAGTTCCACTCCAGCAGGGAGCTTGTCGACTGTGAGGTGGAGCATAGCAGCGAGATCTTCTACACATCAGTTCTGATGACTACAAATTATCAATGATGTGTGACTGAGTTGTATTATAATAGAGTAAATCTTTAAAGCTTCATTGACTGTACAGTGTAGTAAATCTAGAACATTCAATCTATATACTATTCTTAGAAATATCAAGCAAGCAATGGGGTTGAATTTGGACCCTGTTTCACCCATTTATCGGCGTAGGACAGGAGAAAAATATACTAATTTCCCAGTCCTGCCCCCACACTTCAAAGGCACCTGAAATATGTCCAGTTTCGGAAGTTATTCAGGTTTCTCTGGATGTCGCCTAAAATGGTTTATATTGCCTCTTTCAGTACTTTTGCCAGAAATTCAACAGAGCCAAGTTTTTCTGGTTCCTATTGTAGCCAGGCCATTGAATGCCGCTGCCAAAAAGGTATTTATTTTTAAACTGATCTTTTATCTGGAGCCAAGAAGAGCACGAGTGCTCCTCCTAGCTTCACAGCACTACTGCGGGCTGTCAGCCAGCGCTCATTATGACATAAGACATAAGACATATAAGCAGGAGGAGGCCATTTGGCCCCTCGAGCCTGCTCCGTCATTCAATAAGATCATGGCTGATCTAATCTTAGACTCAGCTCCACTTCCCTGCCCGCTCCCCATAACCCTTCACTCCCTTATCTTTCACAAATTTTTCTATCACCACCTTAAATATATTCAATGACCCAGACTCCACAGCCCTCTGGGGTAGAGGATTCCAAAGATTCACGACACTCTGAGAGAATAAATTCTTCATCTCTGTTTTAAATGGGCGACCCCTTATTCTGAAACTATGCCCCCTAGGTCTAGATTTCCCCATGAGTGGAACATCCTCTCTGCATCTACCTTGTCAAGCCCCCTCATAATCTTATACATTTCAATAAGATCACCTTTCATCCTTCAAAACTCCAAGAAGTAGAGGCCCAACCTGCTCAACCTTTCTTCATAAGATAACCCCTTCTTCCCAGGAATCAACCGAGTGAACCTTCTCTGAACTGCCTCCAATGCAAGTATATCACTCGTTAGGAGACCAAAACTGTAACACAGTACTCCAAGTGTAGAAACATAGAAAATAGAAACACAGCGCAGAAGGAGGCCATTTCGGCCCATCATGTCCGCGCCGGCCGACAAAGAGCCACACGGCCCTCGGTCAGTAGCCATGAAGGTTACATATAAATCTATGAACAATGAACAATGGCAGAAAGGTAAAGAGCATCCGGCCCAACCAGTTCGCCCCACACAACTGCGACACCCCCTGCACTGCAACATTCTACATTCCACCCCAACCAGAGCCGTGTGATCTCCTGGGAAAGCCAAAAAAACAGATAAAAAACCCAGGCCAATTGGGGAAAAAAATCTGGGAAAATTCTTCTCCAACCTATCCAGGCGATCAAAACTAGTCCAGGAGTTCACCCTGGCCGTATTCCATTCCCTGCAGTACTTAACATCAATCTGCGTCGGCCAACAAGAGGTTATCCAGTCTAATCCCACTTACCAGCTCTAGGTTCATAACCCTGCAGGTCACAGCACTTCAAGTGCCCATCCAAGCACCTTTTAAATGTGGTGAGGATTTCTGCATCCACCACCCTTCCAGGCAGTGAGTTCCAGACACATAAATCCTTTGCGTGAAAAAGCCTCCCCTCAAATCCCCTCTAAACCTTCCACCAACCACCTTAAAACTATGCCCCCTTGTAATTGACCCCTCCAACAAGAGAAATAGGCCCTTGCTATCCACTATATAAGAACATAAGAGCATAAGAAATAGGAGCAGGAGTCGGCCATACGGCCCCTCGAGCCTGCTCCACCATTTAATACAATCATGGCTGACCTGATCATGGACTCAGGTCCATTTCCCTGCCTGCTCTCCATAACCCCTTATTCCCTTATCGTTGAAGAAACTGTCTATTTCTGTCTTAAATTTATTCAATGTCCCAGCTTCCACAGCTCTCTGAGGCAGCGAATTCCACAGATCCACAACCCTCTGAGAGAAGAAATTTCTCCTCATCTCAGTTTTAAATGAGTGGCCCCTTATTCTAAGTTTATGCCCTCTAGTTCTAGTCTTCCCTATCAGTGGAAACATCTGCTCTGCATCCACCTTATCAAGCCCCCTCATAACCTTATACGTTTCGATAAGATCACCTCTCATTCTTTTGAATTCCAATCAGTAGAGGCCCATCTTCTCAACCTTTCCTCATAAGTCAACCCCCTCATCTCCGGAATCAACATTGTGAACCTTCTCTGAACTGCCTCCAAAGCAAGTATATCCTTTCGTAAATATGGAAACCAAAACTGCATGCAGTATTCCAGGTGTGGCCTCACCAATACCCTGTACAACTGTAGCAAGACTTTCCTGCATTTATACTCCATCCCCTTTGCAATAAAGGCCAAGATTCCATTGGCCTTACTAATCACTTGCTGTACCTGCATACTAACCTTTTGTGTTTCATGCACAAGTACCCCCAGGTCCCACTGTACTGCAGCACTTTGCAATCTTTCTGCATTTAAATAATAACTTGTTCTTTGATTTTTTTCTGCCAAAGTGCATGACCTCACTTCATCTGCCAAATTTTTGCCCATTCACTTAACCTGTCTACATCCTTTTGCAGATTTTGTGTGTCCTCCTCACACATTGCCTCCCATCTTTGTATCGTCGGCAAACTTGGCTACATTACACTCAGTCCATTCCTCCAAGTCATTAATATAGATTGTAAATAGTTGGGGTCCCAGCACTGATCCCTGCGGCACCCCACTGGTTACTGATTGCCAATCCGAGAATGAACCATTTATCCCTACTCTCTGTTTTCTGTTCGTTAGCCAATCCTCTATCCATGCTAATGTATTACCCCAACCCCGTGAACTTTAATCTTGTGCAGTAACCTTTTATGTGGCACCTTGTTAAATGCCTTCTGGAAGTCCAAAGTCACCACAACCACTGGTTCCCCTTTATCCATCCTCTTCATTACATCCTCAAAGAATTCTAACAAATTTGTCAAACGTGACTTCCCATTCATAAATCCATGCTGAATCTGCCTCACCAAATTTTGCTTTTCCAAATGTCTTGCTACAGCTTCTTTAATAATGGACTCCAACATCTTTCTTGGATGTTAGGCTAACTGGTCTATAGTTTCCTGCTTTTTGTCTGCCTCCTTTTACATTTGCAGTTTTCCAATCTGCTGGGACCTCCCCAGAATCCAGGGAATTTTGGTAAATTACAACCAATGCATCCACTATCCCTGCCGTTATTTCTCTTAAGACCCTAGGATGCAAGCCATCAGGTGCAGGGGATTTATCCATCTTTATCCCCATTATCTTACTGAGTACCACCTCCTTAGTGATTGTGATTGTGTTAAGTTCCTCCCGCCCCTATAGCCCCTTGACTGTCTACTGTTGGAATATTGTTAGTGTCCTCTACCGTAAAGACTGATACAAAATATTTGTTCAGAGTTTCTGCCATCTCTGTGTTCCCCATTACTAATTTCCCGGTCTCGTCCTCTAAGGGATCAAAATTTACTCTCGCCATTCTTTTCCTTTTTATATACCTATAGAAATTCTTGCTATCTGTTTCTATATTTCGTGCTAGTTTACTTTCATAGTCTATCTTTCCTTTCTTAACCATTTTTTTTAGTCATTCTTTGTTGGCTTTTAAACGCTTCCCAATCTTCTGTCCTCCCACTAGTTTTGGCCACATTGTATGCCCTTTATTTTAATTGGATACTGTCCTTTACTTCTTTAGTTAGCCACGGGTGGCTGCCTTTTCTATTACGCCCTTTCTCCCTCACTGGAATATATCCAGGCCCCTCAAAATTTTATATACCTCAATGAGCTCTGTGCTCAGCCTCCTCTGTTCCAATGGTCTCACCAATGCTCTGTACAGTTGTGGTAAGACTTTCCTACAGTTATACTCCACCCCCTTGCAATAAAGGCCAACATTCCATTTGCCTTCCTAATTACTTGCTGTACCTGAACGCTAACTTTTTGTCTTTCAGGTATAAGGACCCCTAGATCACTCTGCAATGCAGCATTTTGTAATTTCTCTCCATTTAACAAATCATTTGCTTTTTTATTTTTCTTACCAATGTGGATAACATCACATTTTCCCACACTATATTCCATTCCTTTGCAGATTCATAGCATTCTCCTCACAACTTGCTTTCCCTCCTATCTTTGTACCATCAGCAAATTTAGCTACATTACACTCGGTCCCTTCATCCAAGTCATTAATGTGAGAAAGTATTCAAAGATCACATCCTCAAATCTGGCACCAAGCTTATGGTCTACATGGCTGTAGTGATACGCGCCCTCCTGTATGGCTCAGAGATGTGGACTATATACAGTAAGCATGTCAAATCGCTGGAGAAATACAACTAAGAATCCTTCTGCAAGATCCTGCAAATCCCCTGGAAGGACAGATGCACCGTCATCAGTGCTCTCGATCAGGTCAACATCCGCAGCATCGAAGCACTGACCACACTCGACCAGCTCCGCTGGGCAGGCCACATTGTTTGCATGCCTGACACAAGACTTCCAAAGCAAGCACTCTACTCAGAACTCCTACAAGGTAAGCAAGCCCCAGGTGGGCAGAGGAAATTTTCAAGGACACCCTCTGTTGTGTATCTGTAAAGCATGCACTTCCATGTTCCGCCACCAGGGAGCACATCCCCTGAAGTCCCAAGGGATCCCAGCATCCCTTGGGAGCACCATATATAAGCCGGTCCCTAAGGCCTGTTCATCACTCTGGAGTGTCGTAATAAAAACTGAGGTCACCGTTACTTTAACCTCCCTGTGTGCTGTCTCATCTGTGTTAGAAACACAATAACTGGCGACGAGTATACGAATCCAACGCAAAGATGCAGCAAACTGTGGGCATCCTGGAGAAGTTCTCAGAGGGTGAGGACTAGGAAGCCTATGTTGAATGGCTAGACCAGTACTTTGTAGCCAACGAGCTGGATGGAGAAGGAAGCACAGCAAAAAGGAGAGCGATCCTCCTCACGGTCTGCGGGGCACCGACCTACAGCCTTATGAAGAATCATCTGGCTCCGGTGAAACCCACAGATAAGTCGTATGAGGAGCTGTGTACACTGGTTCGGGAGCATCTTAACCCGAGGGAGAGCGTGCTGATGGCGAGGTATCGGTTCTACACGCGCCAGCGATCTGAAGGTCAGGAAGTGGCGAGCTACGTTGCCGAGCTAAGGCGACTTGCAGGACAATGTGAGTTTGATGGCTACCTGGAGCAGATACTCAGATACTTTTTTGTACTGGGCATTGGCCACGAGACTAGCCTATGAAAACTTTTGACTGTAGAGACACCAACCCTCAGTAAGGCCATTGCGATAGCACAGGCATTTATATCTATCAGTGATAACACCAAACAAATCTCTCAGCACACAAGTGCTAGCAAGGTTCATAAATTAACTGGAACTGTGTTTACGAGCAGAAATGTACAGGGCAGAAACCACGAGGCTGCAACTGCCAGCAGGCCTCAGGTGACCCAGATGACTCAGAGTCCACAACAAAGGATGAATGCAAGGCAATTTACACCTTGTTGGCATTGTGGAGGCTTCCATTCAGCCTATTCATGCCGCTTCAAAGGATATGTTTGCAAGAGCTGTGGAACAATGGGGCACCTCCAACGAGCTTGCAGATGAGCTGCAAGCTCTGCAAAACCTGCTAACCACCACGTGACAGAGGAAGCTTGGTCCATGGTGGATCAAAGCAATTTCGAGCCTCAGAGAGAGGAGGCAGATGCTAAAGTACACGGGGCACACACATTTTCGACAAAATGTCCACCTATAATGCTAAATATAAAATTGAATGGCTTACCCGTAGCCATGGAACTGGACACTGGCGCTAGCCAATCCATCACGGGTAAAAAGATGTTTGAGAGACGGTGGTGCAACAAGGCACTCAGACCAGCCCTGAGCCCGATCCACACGAAACTGAGAACGTACACCAAAGAGCTCATCACTGTCCTGGGCAGCGCCATGGTCAAGGTCACCTATGAGGGCACGGTGCACGAACTTCCACTCTGGATTGTCCCAGGCGATGGCCCCACACTGCTTGGAAGGATCTGGCTGGGCAAAATCTGCTGGAACTGGGATGACATCTGAGTGTTACCACATGTCGATGAGGCCTCATGTACAAATTTCCTTCCCTTTTTGAGCCAGGCATTGGAAACTTATCCGGGGCGAAGGAACGGATCCACTTGGTCCCAGAGGCACGACCCATTCACCACAAGGCGCGAGCGGTACCTTACATGATGAGAGAGAGAGTGGAAATCGAGCTGGACAGGCTGCAACGTGAGGGCATCATCTCCCCAGTGGAATTCAGCGAGTGGGCCAGCCCGATTGTTCCAGGACTCAAAAGTGACGGCACGGTCAGGATTTGCGGCGATTATAAAGTAACTATTAATCGTTTCTCGCTGCAGAACCAATATCCGCTACCTAAGGCAGACAACCTATTTGCAATGCTGGCAGGAGGCAAGACGTTCACCAAGCTCGACCTGACTTCGGCCTATATGATGCAGGAGCTGGAGGAGTCTCACCTGCATCAACACGCACAAGGGACTGTTCATCTACAACAGATGCCCGTTTGGAATTCGGTCGGCTGCAGTGATCTTCCAGAGAAACATGGAGAGCCTACTCAAGTCGGTACCATGCATGGTGGTTTTTCAGGACGACATATTGGTCACGGGTCGGGACAACATCGAGCACCTACAAAACCTGGAGGAGGTCCTCCAGCGACTGGATCGCATAGGGCTGCGGCTGAAGAGGTCGAAATGCGTCTTTATGGCAACAGAAATGGAGTTTTTGGGTAGAAAGATCACGGCGGATGGCATTCGGCCCACAGACGCCAAGACAGAGGCTATCAGGAACGCGCCCAGGCCACAGAATGTCACGGAGCTGCGGTCGTTCCTGGGACTCCTCATCTATTTTGGTAACATCCTACCGGGGTTAAGCACCCTCTTAGAGCCCCTACATGTGTTATTGCGTAAAGGTGAGAACTGGGTATGGGGAAAAAAACCAAGTAATTGCTTTTGAGAAGCCAGAAACATTTTATGCTCCAACAAGCTGCTTGTATTGTATAACCCGTGTAAAAGACTTGTGCTAGCATGTGATGCGTCGTCGTACGGAGTCGGATGTGCATTACAACAAGCTAACATTGCGGGGAAGTTGAAACCTGTCGGCTATGCCACCAGGAGCTTGTCTAAGGCCGAGAGGGCGACAGCATGATTGAGAAAGAGGCATTAGTGTGTGTGTGTTCGGGGTAAAGAAAATGCATCAGTACCTGTTTGGCCTCAAATTTGAGCTGGAAACCGATCACAAGCCCCTCATATCCCTGTTCGCTGAAAACAAGGGGATAAATACTAATGCCTCAGCCCGCATACAAAGGTGGGCACTCGTGCGATCAGACTATAACTATACTATCCGCCACAGGCCAGGCACCGAGAACTGTGCAGATGCTCTCAGTCGGCTACCATTGCCCACCACGGGGGTGAAAGTGGCGCAGCCTGCAAACTTGATGATCGTGGCGCAGCCCGCAGACTTGTTGATGGTCATGGAAGCGTTTTAAAATGATAAATCACCTGTCACGGCCCGCCAGATTAGGACTTGGACCAGCCAAGATCCTCTGCTCTCCCTCGTAAAAAAAACTGCGTACTGCATGGGAGCTGGGCCAGCATCCCCGTTGAAATGTAAGAGCTAATCAAGCCGGTCCAGCGGCGAAAGGACGAGCTGTCCATTCAGGCAGACTGCCTGTTGTAGGGTAACCGTGTAGTGCAACCCAAAAAGGGCAGGGAGACATTCATCTCGGATCTCCACAGCACACACCCGGGTATAGTAATGATGAAAGCGATAGCCAGATCCCATGTATTCTGGCCCAGTATCGACTCTGACTTAGACTCCTGTGTACGGCAATGCAGCGTGTGTGCTCAGTTGAGCAACGCGCCCAGAGAGGCACCACTAAGTTTGTGGTCCTGGCCCTCCAGAACATGGTCGAGGATCCATGTTGACTATGCGGGCCTGTTTCTCGGTAAAATGTTCCTGGTGGTGGTGGATGCTTTTTCAAAATGGATTGAATGTGAAATAATGTCGGGAAGCACCGCCACCGCCACCATTGAAAGCCTGAGGGCCATGTTTGCCATCCACGGCCTGCCTGACATACTGGTCAGTGACAACGGGCCATGTTTCACCAGTGCCGAATTTAAAGAATTCATGACCCGCAATGGGATCAAACATGTCACCTTGGCTCCGTTTAAACCAGCCTCCAATGGGCAGGCAGAGCGGGCAGTACAAACAATCAAACAGAGCCTCAAACGAGTCACAGAAGACTCACTCCAAACCCGCCTGTCCCGATTACTGCTCAGCTACCACACGAGACCCCACTCGCTCACAGGGGTGCCCCCTGCTGAGCTACTTATGAAAGGAACACTTAAAACCAGACTCTCGCTGGTTCACCCCAACCTGCATGATCAGGTAGAGAGCAGGCGGCAGCAACAAAATGTAACCGATGGTCGCGCCACTGTGTCACGGGAAATTGATCTGAATGACCCTGTTTATGTGCGAAACTATGGACATGGTCCCAAGTGGATCGTGGGCATGGTGATAGCTAAAGAAGGCAGTAGAGTTTTAGTCGTCAAACTAGACAATGGACAAATTTGCAGAAAGCACCTGGACCAAACGAGACTGCGGTTCACAGACTGCCTTGAACAACCCACAACAGACACCACCTTTTTCGAGCCCACAACACACACCCAAAGGATCAACGACACCATGCTGGACCAGGAAATCAAACCCATCACACCCAACAGCCCAGCAAAACCAAGCTCACCCAGCAGCTCTGCAGGGCCAACAACACGCCAGCCCAGCGAGGGCACAGCCAACACACCAGAACAGACATTTGTACCGAGGTGGTCCTCCAGGGAAAGAAAGGCACCCGACTGCCTCACCTTGTAAGTAGTTTTCACTTTGACTTTGCGGGGGAGTGATGTTGTGTATCTGTAAAACATGCACTGCCATGTTCCGCCACCAGACAGCACATCCCCTGAAGTCCCAAGGGATCCCAGCATCCCTTGGGAGCACTGTATATAAGCCTGTTCCTCACTCTGGAGTATCTTAATAAAGACTGAGGTCACTGTTACTTTAACCTCCCTGTGTGCAATCTCACCTGTGTTAGGAACACAATACCCTCAAAGCCTGCCTAATAAAGTGCAACATCCCCACCGACACCTGGAGTCCCTGGCCAAAGACAACCCTAAGTGGAGGAAGAGCTTCCGAGAGGGCGCTGAACACCTTGAGTCTCATCACCGAGAGCATGCAGAAAACAAGCACAGGCAATGGAAGGAGTGTGCGGCAAACCAGACTCCCCACCCACCCTTTCTTCCAACGACTGTCTGTCTCACGTGTAATTCCATGTTGGATGATTCCAGTCACCTGAGAACTCACTTTTGGAGTGGAAGAAAGTCTTCCTTGATTTTGAGGGACTGCCTATGATGATGGTAGATTATAAATAGTTAAGGCCCCAGCACTGATCCTTGTGGCACCCCACTAGTTGCAATTTGCCAAACGGAAAATGACCCATTTTTATCCCAACTTTCTTTTTTCTGTTAGTTAGCCAATCCTCTATCCATGCTACTATATTTCCCCAACTCCGCAAACTCTTATCTTGTGCAGTGACCTTTTATGTGGCATCTTATCGAATGCCTTCTGGTAATCCAAATACACTACATCTACTGGTTCCCCTTTATCCACCCTGCTCGTTACATCCTCAAAGAACTCAAGCAAATTTGTCAAACATGATTTCCCTTTCACAAAACCATGCTGACTCTGCTTGACTGTATTATGATTTTCTAAACGTCCTGTTATTACTTTCTTAATAATGGACTCCAGCAGTTTTCCAATGGCAGATATTAGGCTAACTGGTCTATAGTTTCCTGCTGTCTGTCTCCCTCCTTTCCTAAATATGGGCGTTACATTTGCGGTTTTCCAATCCGCTGAGACCTTCCCAGAATCCAAGGAATTTTGATAGATTAAAATCAATGCATCCACTATCTCTGCAACCACTTCTTTTAAGACCGTAGGATGCAGGCCATCAGGTCCAGGGCACTTGTCCATCTTCAGTTCCATTAGTTTGCCTAGTACTTTTTCTCCAGTGATAGTGATTGTTTTAAGTTCCCCCCTCCCAAAAGCCCCTTGATTATCTATTATTGGGATGCTTTTAGTGTCTTCTACCCTGAAGACAATACAAAATATTTGTTCAAAAGTCTCTGCCAGTTCCCAGTTCCCCATTATTAATTCCCCAGTCTCATCCTCTAAGGGACCAACACTTATTTTAGCTACTCTCTTCCTTTTTATATACCCGTAGAAGCTCTTACAGTCTGTTTTTATATTTTTTGCTAGTTTACTCTCATAATCTATCTTCTCTCTTTATTATTTTTTTAGTTGTCCTTTGCAGGTTTCTAAAAAATTCCCAATCCTCCGGCCTACCACTAATCTTTGCAAAATTGTATGCCTTTGTTTTCAACTTGATAACATCCTTAACTTCCTTAGTTAGCCACAATGATTCATCCTTCTCTTAGAGTATTTCTTTCTCACTAGAATATACCTTTGCTGAGAGTTATGAAATATCTCCTTAAATATCTTCCACAGCTTATCTACCGTCTTACCCTTTAATCTATTTTCCAAGTCCACTTTAGACAACTCTGTCTTCATACCTAGTAATTGCCTTTACTTAAGTTCAGGACACTATTTTGAAACCCAAAATTCTCACTCTCAAACTGAATTTGAAATTCTAAAATGCTATGATCAATCTTCCCGAGAGTATCCTTTTCCATGAGATCATTAATTAATCCTATCTTATTAAACATTACCAGATCTAAAATAACCTGCTCCATAGTTGGTTCCACAATGTACTGTTCTAAGAAACCATCCTGAATACACTCTATGAACTCTTCTTATGACACTGCTGGGCTATTCACAAACAGTGTGCAATCATTTTCATTGCTAAAATATTTTGTACAGTACCTCAAAACCTCTCAACTCCACTGCAAAATCATATGGCTGAATTCAGTTCTTGATGAGTGTCAGGGCTTAATTACTGGAGAAATTAATTATGAACAATAACTAATTAAAAAAAAATAATTTGTGCTGACAGTCAGGCATCTTAAAGTCAGACATCTTAATGCCAGAGGAAGATTTCCTCTGCTCACTATTTGAAAGAAAATTGTAAATGAGCTCTTTCTACGTATATTCATGATTTTACTGCATAGAGCAATAGAGGAAATCTTCCCCCCTCAAGTCTGCAGCTATTGGTGTGCGGGGCACGATCACACACTGATCTTATTGTTACAATTTTTGAACCGTCTGGAAAAGTTAACTCAGTGAGGAAGCTTTCGATACATATTTTATTAATCAAAGTTGATGGCCTAGAAATTGGTTTTGACCCTTTTTATGGGTGCAGAATTGTCAGCACACTGGGAGCACACCTCAAGACTCGACTGAAATTGGGCCTCAGGCTTCATCTGCATTAGTCTGACAAGGAGGGGGGCCTGTAGATAGGACTTTAAACTAAATAGTGGGAGTGAGGGTTCAGGGGAGCGCAAATTTAAAAAGTCAAAGAGAAAGGAAAAGGCAATAGTGCAGGGTAGAGATAGGGGTAATGATAACCAGAATGTGACAGGAAGAGACAGAATGTATAAACATAATAGTTTATCAGAAAGTGAGACCAGAGTAGGGAAAAATGGTAAAAAGACAAAATTAAAAGCTCTTTATCTGCATGCACGCAGCATTTCTAATAAGATGGATGAGTTGACAGCACAAATAGAAATAAATGGGTGTGATCTAATAGCCATTACAGAGACGTGATTGCAAACTGATCAAGGCTGGGAACTGATTTTGACTTGAGGCATTACTGTAAAATAGACAATATTGACTTCAATGGAAATGAAAATCAGAAGAGATGTATAGCAGGCAGCTGATCTGATATCACTCATTTTACACTATTGCCCAAAGTCCAAATTACCCCGAGAGTGGAGCATGTATTAAACAGGTTGCAGCAGTGGACAGTGTTGGCAAATTCAAGTGGAAGATTGATAGTTTTTTGGTAAAAGACACAACAAAATCTTTTTGGACCTTGAAAGTGGCCAGATAGACCAGTCCTGTGTGTTCTTATGTAACAGTTACCAGTCTGAGAGTTGTGACTGACATTTATCTTGTTGATGCGGGTCTGAGAATGAGGTAGTTTTAGTTGACTCCAGAGTTAAGTAGAGGCTAGAGTTTAGTATTATTTTGACCTCCATTTCTCATTATAATTAGGGCTCAAAATCTGTTTGTAAATCATCAATCTCTAACTGGCATTTATAATTGGATTTCTCTCCATACATTGTTTATGCTGTGATACAGTGCTATAATCTGCATCTAGCATTTGCATGCCCTCTGCTAACATCAGTGAATGTGTTTTGTTTTCATTAGTTGGCAGCTTCACTCACAGACATACTCACAAATTAAAATTAAAAACACACGACATCTGCAGTCACATGCGGGTGGCCTTTGCTGTGTATATCTACATTAGTGGGGGCTCAGAAAGAGCTTACAGCTTGACTTTCTCAGGGCAGATCTTCACCCGTTTCATTTCTAAACATGTCCAGATGGAATATAGATGGATACAGCTGGAGAAAAATGGTTTACTGAGGCAGAGAAAACAATATTATCAATTACTACTCATGTCACATGCTATGCTGGAAGCAATATGGTTGACACCCATAATTAGGCTTGTTTCAAGTTTCATTCTGTATACAACTGGACACACCAACCCAAATCAAATAATTACTTCTGCTTCATGCAAAGTATTGGCAGGGATGCTCCATGTTACACAAACTGCCCATGGGCTTTCACTTTTAACCATGTAGTATTCTTAGAATCTGCTCAGAGAGAGAGAGGGAAAACAGTGCTGTCTTGAAGAAAAGTGGAGAGAGCCTCACAAACAATAGCCAGTCAAATTGTGTTTTATATATTGGCTTGCAAGTTGCCAAACAGAATATCAAGATAATCTCTGCAAAAACAATTTCTTCTCCCAATAGTCATTTCCTCTAAAGTGCATTGCTGTGGCAATGGAAGGGTGAGAAACATAGGAATGGAACACCTCATTGTTCTTTAATTTTGACTCATTTAAATGCATTTGCCATTCCATTAGTGGATAGGCTAAGGATTTTAACATACATAATGTAAGGCTGTACACCCTGCAACATGCAATGTATACACAATGAAAGGATTTCTGCATGATTCATTCCTACAAAGTTTTATCAGGGCCTTCCTTGGGGAGGCATCACTAAAAGATTGGGGAAGGGTGCCCCACCCAGACTGAATTTTAAACAAAACTAACTAACAAAGTTATTAAAATATCAAAGTTAACTTATTATAATAAAATCACAGGAAATCAAACTGCATATTTTCCTTCAGACCAAAGTAGCTGTCCAGTTAGCCAGCAGACACTGCACGTCAGTGTTCCAGAATCAGCTAGATGTAAACCACAGCTTGAAACATAGACATGCATGTAGAACAATCATGCTTGGCAATCACATAGCTTATGGACCTGTGGATGGTGCCAGGGCCAGCCTGCATGGGCGGGGGGTGGGCGGGGGGGGGGGGGGCAGGGATATTAATGTGGGCTCTTGGAATTCAGCGAAATGCAAACACATTGGGATTCTCAAGTAGCTCCTTAAAGTTGTGACAACATTTGAATTTCAGAGAGGAGAGGCTCACCTCATAACAAACTAGTTATTAAACAAAATAAACTTTTAAAAAAGTAATTAAAATGACAAAATTAAATTAAAACAGAAACACCATATGGCCACTGATCATAAGAACATAAGAACATAAGAAATAGGAGCAGGAGTAGACCATTTGGCCCTTGAGCCTGCTCCGCCATTCAATAAGATCATGGCTGATCTGATCATGGACTCAGCTCTACTTCCCTGCCCGCTCCGCATAACCCTTTACTCTCTTATCGCTCAAAAATCTGTCTATCTCCGCCTTAAATATATTCAATGACCCAGCCTCCACAGCTCTCTGGGGCAGAGAATTCCATAGATTTACAACCATCTGAGAAAAGAAATTTCTCCTCATCTCAGTTTAAAATGAGTAGCCCCTTATTCTAAGACTATGTCCTCTAGTTTTAATTTCCCCTATGAGTGGAAATATCCTCTCTGCATCCACCTTGTCGAGCCCCCTCATTATCTTATACGTTTCAATAAGATCACCTCTCCTTCTGAACTCCAATGTGTATCGGCCCAACCTACTCAACCTATCCTCTTATGTCAACCCCCTCATCTCCAGAATCAACCTAGTGAACCTTTTCTGAACAGCCTCTAATGCAAGTATATCCTTCCGTAAATACGGAGACCAAAACTGTACGCAGTACTCCAGGTTTGGCCTCATCAATACCCTGTAGAGTTGTAGCAGGACTTCTCTGCTTTTATACTCTATCCCCCTTGCAATCATGAAAGGGATCCAAGTGACAGATGATCAAATGTTTGGTGAAAAGGTTTTAAGCAGCATCTTCAAGGAGGAAGGAGCGATAAAAAGGTTTGGGAAGGGACTTACAGAGCTTAGGCCGAGACGGCTGAAGGCTGAAGCCCCAAATGTTGGTGGCTAACCTCACTGGGGTACATAGAAGTGCTACTAAAATCGTTTAGAGAGGTACTCTCCCACCTATGCTGATTTTTTGACATATATAAGCAAAATAACAAAATTAAATCAAGGGAATTAAATGAAATGAAAGCAAGACAAAATTGAATGTGGTACCCGCTGGTCGCACATAGCATCTAGTAAACAGGTAGACAACACAGGTCATAAATTAATCCTCATTGCACCAGTTTTATGGGCGGAAAACAGGTGAAAAAAGTACCAATTTCTGAGACCACTACCCCATGCCCCGAGGATGTCTCATGGCATCGGAAGTCCCTAATAGCCACTTAACGATGTAAGGCTCCTTACATATTAAATGAGGGACCTACCTCTTGCTTTTGGATCCCTCTGTTAAATTGGCCACCGGGCTTGCTCCACTCAGGAATCTTCAGGAATCATTGTGGCTGAGCAGCTGCTGCCACCAAAATGTGAGTATATTGTTCTTTTGAAGTTTGCTGAGGGGCCTCCTTCCTATTATCCTCCCCACTTACTTGAAGGCTGCTGCCGTGAAGCAAGCTGCCCGAAAATCATCCTCCTAAAATGGGCAAACTGCTTATTGTGCCTCAAGAGGCGGCTCACCCAAATTACTGAAATTAGTTCTGAGGAGGTCTGAGGCTTAATTTCGGGTGAGCCTCGGGTCTCCCAATTGGGTCGCTTGCTGGATCGCGCACTGTTGGTTATGCACTCAAAAATGGGTCACAACCATTTGTACCCCTGCAAATTAACATTTGGCCGGAAGAGAACTGTGGGTTGAAAGCTGGGCAAGCAGTCAGAGGAAACCTACCTGCTGATCCTAAGCTGCCAACAAATGACAGACTTGGCCTGGCCCAGACTAGATGAGGGGGTCTTATTTTGTGACAAGCTGGTATTAAGCCATGGCCTACAGGAACACAATCAACTGCTTCCCCTTAAAAGGCCAGTAAAGGAAAAATTGGAATTTCTTCATTGACCATTCACTGAAAGTATCCAGTAAATATGTAAGCTGTTATCAAAAAAAGTAATCATATAGTTGTGTGCATCTCATACTGAACTATATTGACCATACATTTTAATGGTGGGGCCACTATTATTTGGAATTATGTTTGGAAGGTTTCATCTAAGTGCTATGTGTTACGAAATCATTAACTTTTTTTTTTAAACAGGTATATGATTTTGTTTGAGATACTGAACTGAAGATATCCCCTCTACTATGTGCAGTTTTGGACACCCTATTTTTCGAAGGACATTGCTCAATTAAAGCAAGATCAACAACTTGCATTTATTAGCAACTTTCCTGTAGAAAAATGACCCACTGTGGAGAAAATGAGTGGGTATCGTTCCTTTGCAGGAGGACTAGGAGGCATGATTTAAATATTTGTTTAAGTGATGTGTTTTGCAAAGTCTTTTAATGGTGGAGAGGCAGGTCGAGACGTAGGGCTGAGGGAGCTGGAGGCTGTGCCACCAAAGGTAGAGTGGAGAGAGTAGGGATGCACTGAAGGATAGTGTCAGAGGAGCAGAGGACATGGGAGGAGAAATAAGGCTAGTGACAGTTGAGAGCGGAGTGAGAAAAATAGATCTAGGAACTTGGCCTCTAAATTATGAAGTGAAACCAACTTTACTAAGTTTGTTTTTTAATCAGAGAGATAGACACATGCACACAACACAAGAGAGGAGTTTTTAAACTACTGAAAGTCATGGACTTTATACTGATATAAAAGAGTTTAGTTTTCCCTGGAAATGCATTGGTTAACTCATTTCTGGAAAATCCTTTTGTGTACCATTTTAACACAGTCATTAATACTTTTATTTCAAATAGGTTAACAACCTCATTAAGAAAATGGATTAATCAGTCTCCATCAGAACAACTCATTCCACACCTCCTGCAAGATAAATGCAACCAGTGTAAAGCAACATTTAAAAAGTTCCCTAATATTTCAACTGGTTGCTTTACTGCTTCCGATCAGCCTATGGTCAACATAATGGTGCTGAAATTCCGGCCTCACCGGGTACGTACGGAGTGCACATAGACCCGTCGAGGCCTTGCAAAAAACGGATTTCGGGGCGCGATGTGCATGTGCCGAAAACTGGCTTTTCCGATCTGTCAAGATTTGTGTGACAGATCAAACGCATCCCTGCAGGAAGGACATTTGCACGGCCGAGATTGGGCTATTTGCCCAACTCATGCCCAGTGAATGTCCTTCCAACTCTTACGCCTGGTGAAAGCAGGCACAAAGCCTACTTTTACCAGTGTAAGAGTTTTAAAGCATATAAAAATTACATTTAAAAACACATTTTTATGTTAAAAACCCTGTCCATTATGGTAAGGTTTATTTAAAAAAATATTTTTTTTTTTCTAAAACATTTAATTAACTTTATTTCAATTAATTTTAAAGATGTGAAGTGTTTTATTTATTTATTATGTTGTGTTTGGGTGTCTTAGGGGTTTTTCTCATTGATAAATGGGAACTCGCACAAACGGAGTTTCCATTATTATCAATGAGAATACTGCATCGTGATTGGTTGTCCAGGCCCATGTGACTCAAGCTTGGACTTATGTACCTCAAAGACAGATCCCCATGCGATGCGCAGCGAATCTAGGCCTCCGACTGGGATCCTACATTTCACCGGGACTAACAGGTAGATTCATAGATTTTTTTCGGGTTGGAGGAGTTCGTACGAAGGAAGCCACCCCTTCAGTTAAAGGGGAGAGCTGCATGTTGGCAGCCCGGCTGAACCCGCGGCCCATGGCAAAAGAAAATAACATTCCGTTCGCCCTCCTCTATAAGGGCAGCCATGCAGAGAGTGTACGGACAGCAAAAGTTGTCGGGGGCACCAATCGGTGGTGGGGCAATACCGGGATAGAGGCAATTTCCCAAGGGGTGATTTCGCAAGGGGGTCCCCGCCAGTCGGTAAGTGGCGGGAAAATGGACACTGCTCCAAAACTGAGGAAGTGCAATTTCTAAAATGGCGGCCCCTCCGCAAAGACTCGGTGGCCATTCCGTGCTGCCCTGTGCCCGCTGCCTTCAGGTGGCCAGAGGCCTTATTGGAAAG
Organism: Pristiophorus japonicus; assembly: GCF_044704955.1. Lineage (NCBI taxonomy): Eukaryota > Metazoa > Chordata > Chondrichthyes > Pristiophoridae > Pristiophorus > Pristiophorus japonicus. Next base: position 137,270,312 of record NC_091977.1, read on the forward strand.
GGCAATTTCGGCCCCAGCATGTAGATGAGGAAAAGCAAGGGTCAAGAATGGATCTTTAGGGAACTGCTGAGCACATGTTCAGCAGCAGGAAGCCCCCCCCCCAACAGTGCTACTTAAAGGGATTATCACCTCCTTACAGGTTAGTTGTTGATTAATTTCTATTGCTGCTGCTTAGTTTGTAGAAGTGTTTGGTGATTTCTAGACTGCTTTAAAGTTGCCTAAATTGATTTTTTTAAAACTCTGGGCTGGCTGGCTGACAGACAACAGCAAGGGCAGTGGCAGAGTGGAAGTGGTGGGAGGATGAGTGCTATCATCCTTAGAGAGGACAGCAGGTTTCTCCTTCACGGAGCTACCGCCACTCTCCCGGGATGGCGGTCCGTCCATCCGTCCACAGTCAGTATTTGAGCTTGGGGCTGCAACTGTCTGATCGAATGATGGTGTTTCTTTTTCAGCATCACTGTCCTCTTCCTCTTGCACCACTGTCTGGCCAGTTTGGAATTTTGTGAACTCTGAATTGAGAAAGGCGCAAGTGTAGAATTGTGGTGAGAGGGAGCGGGGGGCGGGGGGGAGTTGGGGGGGAAGTGCATGCTTACACCATCTGCAGATTGTAAGTCAGAAGAGATTGTGGGATGAGATGGGTGTGGGATATGAGAAGCAGGATTAGGTATAAGCACACTGTCATGTTAAATGCTTTCAGTGCTGCCGCTGGCCATGGCCTCAGTCACAGTCACTCCAATTATGGCGAGCACCGTGTCCTTGAGCAGTTAACTACCGGTTTGATTAGGACAGGGAAAATGGAGTACGAGAAGAAGCTTGCAGGGAACATTAAGGCGGATTGCAAAAGTTTCTATAGGTATGTAAAGAGAAAAAGGTTGGTGAAGACAAACGTAGGTCCCCTGCAGTCAGAATCAGGGGAAGTCATAACGGGGAACAAAGAAATGGCGGATCAATTGAACAAGTACTTTGGTTCGGTATTCACTAAGGAGGATACAAACAACCTTCCGGATATAAAAGGGGTCAGAGGGTCTAGTAAGGAAGAGGAACTGAGGGAAATCTTTATTAGTCGGGAAATTGTGTTGGGGAAATTGATGGGATTGAAGGCCGATAAATCCCCAGGGCCTGATGGCCTGCATCCTAGAGTACTTAAGGAGGTGGCCTTGGAAATAGCGGATGCATTGACAGTCATTTTCCAACATTCCATTGACTCTGGATCAGTTCCTATGGAGTGGAGGGTAGCCAATGTAACCCCACTTTTTAAAAAAGGAGGGAGAGAGAAAACAGGGAATTATAGACCGGTCAGCCTGACCTCAGTAGTGGGTAAAATGATGGAATCAATTATTAAGGATGTCATAGCAGTGCATCTGGAAAATGGTGACATGATAGGTCGAAGTCAGCATGGATTTGTGAAAGGGAAATCATGCTTGACAAATCTTCTGGAATTTTTTGAGGATGTTTCCAGTAAAGTGGACAAAGGAGAACCAGTTGATGTGGTATATTTGGACTTTCAGAAGGCTTTCGACAAGGTCCCACACAAGAGATTAATGTGCAAAGTTAAAGCACATGGGATTGGGGGTAGTGTGCTGACGTGGATTGAGAACTGGTTGTCAGACAGGAAGCAAAGAGTAGGAGTAAACGGGTACTTTTCAGAATGGCAGGCAGTGACTAGTGGAGTGCCGCAAGGTTCTGTGCTGGGGCCCCAGCTGTTTACATTGTACATTAATGATTTAGACGAGGGGATTAAATGCAGTATCTCCAAATTTGCGGATGATACTAAGTTGGGTGGCAGTGTGAGCTGCGAGGAGGATGCTATTAGGCTGCAGAGTGACTTGGATAGGTTAGGTGAGTGGGCAAATGCATGGCAGATGAAGTATAATGTGGATAAATGTGAGGTTATCCACTTTGGTGGTAAAAACAGAGAGACAGACTATTATCTGAATGGTGACAGATTAGGAAAAGGGAAGGTGCAACGAGACCTGGGTGTCATGGTACATCAGTCATTGAAGGTTGGCATGCAGGTACAGCAGGCGGTTAAGAAAGCAAATGGCATGTTGGCCTTCATAGCGAGGGGATTTGAATACAGGGGCAGGGAGGTGTTGCTACAGTTGTACAGGGCCTTGGTGAGGCCACACCTGGAGTATTGTGTACAGTTTTGGTCTCCTAACTTGAGGAAGGACATTCTTGCTATTGAGGGAGTGCAGCGAAGGTTCACCAGACTGATTCCCGGGATGGCGGGACTGACCTATCAAGAAAGATTGGATCAATTGGGCTTGTATTCACTGGAGTTCAGAAGAATGAGAGGGGACCTCATAGAAACGTTTAAAATTCTGACGGGTTTAGACAGGTTAGATGCAGAAAGAATGTTCCCAATGTTGGGGAGGTCCAGAACCAGGGGTCACAGTCTGAGGATAAGGGGTAAGCCATTTAGGACCGAGATGAGGAGAAACTTCTTCACCCAGAGAGTGGTGAACCTGTGGAATTCTCTACCACAGAAAGTAGTTGAGGCCAATTCACTAAATATATTCAAAAGGGAGTTAGATGAAGTCCTTACTACTCGGGGGATCAAGGGTTATGGCGAGAAAGCAGGAAGGGGGTACTGAAGTTTCATGTTCAGCCATGAACTCATTGAATGGCGGTGCAGGCTAGAAGGGCTGAATGGCCTGCTCCTGCACCTATTTTCTATGTTTCTATGTTTCTATGTCACAACTGTGTGCAGAGAGAGGGAAGCTTGTCAGTGAGTATGGCTCACTGTGTTTGACTGATGGGGCTGCCATGGTAGAATAGCAGTGTGTGCAAGCTGGCAGATACGGGTGCGAGGTGTGCAGCAGTGGTGAGTGTGTGAGGGTGAGATAGAGCATATGAATGTAAGGTATGAGTCATGATTGATAGAGATTGTTGGTAGGTGAGTAATGGCGATGTGTTGAATTGAGCAGTGTGTCAAGCTAATAGTGCAGTTTGTGGGATATGGCATGTGAAGCTGAATTCACTGAGCTTGACCACTCATGTGAAGTCATTAAACTTCTTCCTGCACTGCATCCAGGTTCTCGGGGTTACACTGCTTGCATTGACAGTGATAGCTATCTGCTCTCATTCCCTTCTCAGAGAGTGTCTGAAGGGTCTTCTGGTGCCCTGTCAATAGAGGACACCTCTCTTCCTTTCCACCGTTTAAAAATAATGTGTTCACGGGATGTGGGCGTCACTGGCAAGGCCAGCATTTGTTGCCCATCCTTGCACCAGAGCCTCAAGAAAATCTGGGAGCCCTCTATCTGCCATTTTGTGTCATCTTCACTCTTCCTGTAGGTCACACAATCTTCTGCAACGACTTCTAGCATCTACTCTTGTCAAACTGCACCTCTCCTTTAAGAGGTGCAGGCTGGCTTTAATTGGCTCTAGCCTCGCATGAATTTGGGCCCCCTGCTGAGCGTGCAGCCACTAAGCACTGGGCTGTTTGCCACCATCATTTAAATTAGCAGACAGCACAATGTTTGCATGCTGCCTGCATTACTTTGCATGGGCAAGGGTTAATCACATATTGTGATTCCCACGCATTTTTTCAGCGACTATCGAAATTTTAGCCCAGTGACACAAACCTTACAGAAAGACTGAAAGAAATATTTGCATTTATATAGCGCCGGTAACAACCTCAGGACATCACAAAGCATTTTACAACCAATGAAGTACTTTTGATGTATAGCCAATACTGTAATTAGATAACCTGACAAACAGTAAGGTCCCATAAACAGTAATACAATAATTACTTGATAATCTGCTTTTAGTGATGTTGTTTGAGGGATAAATATTGGCCAAGAGACCTTGGAAAAGTCCCTACTCTCCTTCGAAATAGTACCATGGAATCGTTCATGTCCACCAGAGAGGGAAAGCCAGGTTTAATGCCTCATCCGAAGGAGGGTGTTATGTATTTAACCCTTTGTAACTTGCATTACACCTGGCCACCAGAGGGCCCACCTGTTGGAGTCCCAAGGGATCCCAGAGTCGCTTGGGAGTACAGTATATAAGCAAGCCATCCACGAGGTAACCGCACTCTGGAACCTGAATAAAGGAGCTAAGGTCACAATTGCTCATTACACACAGTACTTAGTCTCACCATTTATTATGAGTATAACAATTGGCGACGAGGTAATGAACAACCGCGTGAAAATGCAAAGAGCAGTCGGCATCCTGGAGAAGTTCTCAGAAGGGGACGATTGGGAGGCCTTCGTGGAGAGACTTGACCAATACTTTGTGGCCAACGAGCAGGAAGGGGACGAGAACGCCACCAAACAAAGGGCGATGCTCCTAACTGTCTGTGGGGCAATAACCTATGGCTTCATGAAGAATCTCCTGGCCCCCGACAAAACCGACAGAGAAATCCTATGAAGAATTGTGTAAGCTGGTCCGGGAGCATCTAAATCTTAAGGAAAGCATTTGATGGCGAGATATCAGTTCTACATGTGTCAACGATCGGAGGGCCAGGAAGTGGTAAGCTACGTTGCCGAACTAAGGCGCTTCGCAGGACATTGTAAGTTTGAGGGATTCCTAGAACAAATGCTCAGAAACTTTTTTGTACTGGGCATTGGACATGAGACAATCCTTCGCAAACTGTTGACTGTAGAAACTCCGAATCTGAGTAAAGCCATAACGATAGCCCAGGCATTTATGTCCACCAGCGACAACACCAAACAGATTTTGCAGATCAAAGAAGTTTCGGCCAGTACTGTGCATAAAGTAATGTCGGTTTTGAGCAGAAATGTACACGGCAGAACATACACGCCGGCTGCTGTGGCCCGACCTCAATTGACCAAGAGTCCGCTATCATCTGTTAATGCGAGGTAGTTAACACCCTATTGGCGCTGCGGAGGTGATCATCAGCCCCATCAATGCCTCTTTAAGCACTATGCGTGCAATGGTTGCAGAACAATGGGACACCTCCAACGAATGTGCAGGCGAGCTGCAAACCCTGTAAACCACCACATTGCAGAGGAAGATCGATTCACAGTGGATCAGACTGAGTTGGAAACACGTACGGAAAAGGCAGAAGTGTACGGGGTACACATGTTCATGACGAAATGCCCACCAATAATGTTGAAAGTTGAACTAAATGGCATTCCAGTATCTACGGGGGCAAGTCAGTCCATAATGAGTAAAAAGGCCTTTGACAGGCTGTGGGGAAAGAAGGCACACAGGCCCAAGCTCAGCCCCATTCACACTAAACTAAGGACTTACACCAAGGAACTAATCCCTGTAATTATCAGTGCTGAAGTCAAAGTCTCCTATGATGGAGCAGTACACGAACTCCTGCTGTGGATTGTGCCAGGAGATGGCCCCACGTTGTTTGTCAGAAGCTGGCTGGGGAAAATCTGCTGGAACTGGGATGACATCCGAGCGCTTTAATCCGTCGACGACGCCTCATGTACCCAGGTTCTAAGCAAGTTCCCATCGTTATTCGAGCCAGGTATTGGAAGCTTCTCGGGGGCGAAAGTGCAGATCCACTTGGTTCCCGGTACGCGACCCATCCACCACAAGGCTCGGGCAGTACCGTACATGATGCGTGGAAAAGTGGAAATTGAGCTGGGCAGGCTGCAATGTGAAGGCTTCATCGCGCCGGTGGAATTCAATGACTGGGCCAGTCCGATTGTTCTGGTACTCAAGGAGGACAGTACGGTTAGAATCTGCGGGGAGCATAAAGTAACAATTAACCGTTTTTTGCTGCAGGACCAGTACCCGCTACCCAAGGCAGACGACCTATTTGCGACCCTGGCTGGAGGGAAGTAATTCACCAAGCTGGACCTGACCTCGGCCTACATGATGCAGGAGCTGGAGGAGTCCTCGAAAGGCCTCACCTGCATCAACATGCACAAAGGTCTGGTTATCTACAACCGTTGTCCATTTGGGATTCAGTCGGCCGCGGCGATCTTCCAACGGAACATGGAGAGCTTGCTAAAGTCAGTTCCTTGCACACTGGTCTTCCAGGACAACATATTGGTTACAGGTCTGGACACCATGGAGCACTTGAAGAATCTGGAGGAGGTTCTTAGTTGGTTAGATCGCGTGGGGCTCAGATTGAAATGCTCGAAGGACGTCGAATTCTTAGGAAGAAGAATTGCAGCAGACGGCATCAGACCCACCGTCGCCAAGACGGAGACCATCAAGAAAGCGCCGCGACCACTCAATGTGACGGAGCTGCGGTCGTCCCTGGGACTCCTTAACTATTTCGGTAATTTCCTACCTGGGTTAAGCACCCTGCTAGAACCCCTTCATGCGCTACTGCGCAAGGGAGATGACTGGGTATGGGGGAATTCATAAGAGGCTGCCTTTAAGAAAGTCAGAAATTTATTGTGTTCTAACAAACTGCTTGTCCTGTATAATCCATGTAAACGATTAGTGTTAGCTTGCGATGCGTCGTCATACGGAGTCGGATGTGTGCTATAACAGGCTAATGATTCGGGGATTTTGCAACCAGTTGCGTATGCATCCAGGAGTTTGTCCAAGGTCGAAAGGGTCTACAGCATGATTGAAAAAGAGGTTCTGGCATGAGTTTACGGGGTAAAAAAATGCACCAGTACTTATTTTGTCTCAAGTTCGAGCTTGAAACTGACCACAAGCCGCTCATATCACTGTTCTCTGAGTGCAAAGGGATTAATATCAATGCCTCTGCCCGTATCCAAAGATGGACGCTCATGCTGTCGGCATACAATTATGTAATCCGCCACAGACTGTGCAAAGAGAACTGTGCAGATGCTCTCGGTCGGCTACCATTGTCCACCACCGGGGTGGAAATGGCACAGCCAGCGGACTTGCTCATGGTCATGGAGGCATTTGAGAACGAGAATTCCCCCGTTACGACCCGCCAGATCAGGATCTGGATCGGCCAGGATCCTTTACTGCCCTTGGTAAAAAAAACTGTGTCCTCCATGGGAACTGGTCCAGTGTCCCAGTGGAGATGCAGGAAGCGATTAAGCCGTTCCACAGACGCAAAGACGAGTTGTCCCTGCAGGCAGACTGTCTTTTGTGGGGCAATCGCATAGTCTTGCCCAAGAAAGGCAAAGACACATTTATTTGTGAACTACACAACACCCACCCACGCATCGTAATAATGAAAGCCATAGCCAGGTCTCACGTGTGGTGGCCCAGCATCGACTCAGATTTAGAGTCATGCGTGCGCCACTGCAACACTTGCTCTCAGTTGAGCAATGCACCCAGAGAGGCACCGCTAAGTTTGTGGTCGTGGCCTTCCAAACCGTGGTTGAGGATCCGTGTAGACTATGCGGGCCCATTCCTAGACAAAATGTTTTTGGTTGTCGTGGACGCTTACTCAAAATGGATTGAATGTGCAATAATGTCTGTAATGTCAGTAAGCACATCCATGGCCACCATTGAAAGCCTACGAGCCATGTTTGCCACGCACGGCTTGCCTGCTGTCCTGGTCAGCAACAATGGGCCGTGCTTCACCAGTGCTGAATTCAAGGAATTCATGACCCGCAACGGGATCAAACACATCACATCTGCCCCGTTCAAGCCCGTATCCAATGGCCAGGCAGAACGGGCAGTTCAGACCATCAAGCAAAGCTTGAAACCTGTGTCGGAAGGCTCCTTGCAGACCCAGTTGTCCCGAGTGCTGCTCAGCTACCGCACCAGACCCCACTCACTCACCGGGATTCCCCCAGCTGAGCTGCTCATGAAAAGGGTGCTTAAAACAAGGCTCTCTCTTGTCCACCCTGATCTCCATGATCACGTGAAGGGCAAGCGGCATCAACAAAATATGTACCATGACCGCGCAAATTTGTTACGCGATATTGAGATCAATGATCCTGTGTTTGTGCTCAATTATGGCCATGGTCCCAAATGGCTCGCTGGCAATGGTCACAGCCAAAGAGGGGAGTAGGGTGTTTCAGGTCAAACTGACCAATGGACAAATGCACAGAAAACATTTGGACCAAATCAAATTGCAGTTCACTAACAGCTACGAACAACCCGAAGAGGACACCACTAACTTTGACCTTCCAAAACACACACAAGTGGCAACTGACATCATAGTTGTCCACGAAGCCAAACTCATCACCCCAGCAGCCTGGCAACAGCCCAACAGCCCAGTGAAGAACTGACCAACCCACCCACACCAGTATTTCTACTGAGACGATCAACAAGGGAGCGAAAAGCCCCAGATCGTCTCACCTTGTAAATAAGTTGGCTTCACGGGGGAGTGATATTATGTATTTAACCCCTTGTAACCTGCATCACACCTGTCCACGAGAGGGCCAGCATCCCTTGGGAGCACAGTATATAAGCAGGTCACCCACGAGGTACCCGCACTCTGGAATCTTAATAAAGGAGCTAAGATCACACTTGCTCATTACACACAGTACTCAGTCTCACAATTTATTATGAGTATAACAGAGGGCACCTCTGACAGTGCAGCACTCCCTCAGTATTAGACTGGAGTGTCTGCCTACATTTCATGCTCAAGTCTTTGAAGCGGGGCTTGAACCCACAACCTTCTGACTTAGACTGAGCCACAGCTGATGAAATATCATTTGTGTGATCCTGTAGTTACAGGCTTGTGAAGATATTTTTAGTAAAATAAATCTGAAGCTTTACTTTGGCGAGCTGAATGCATCTCATATTAAATTATAAGGCTTTCTCTTTCAATTATTATTTTCACAAATATATTTGCTGATAAGAAATGAGATGTTATTTCAGTGGCAATCCAATTTTCTGCCAATCAGTGGTAGAAGCAGATTATTTGCTTAGTGATCTTTCGTCTCTGTGTAGCACCAGCTGTACTTCAGCAAAAGCTGGTTTAATCCCTAACACAGCAGTCATTTCCTACTTCTTACATATCCTTTGTTATATATGCAAACTTGTATATATCTTGGACAGCCACCAGAGGGCTCATCCCCTGGAGTCCCAAGGGATCCCATAACCCCTTGGTAGCACAGGTATTTAAGGAGGCCTCACAGGCTGGAGAGACACTCTGGAGACCTACAATAAAAGACTAAGGTCACACTTTACTTTGAGCTCACAGTATCCTGTCAGACGCTTTCTTCATGCACAACAACTGGCAATGAGACACAGATAACGAACCCAACGATGCAGAGAACAGTGGGCATCCTGGAGAAATTCTCAGAGGGAGATGATTGGGAAACCTTTGTAGAGTGACTCGACTAATACTTCATGGCTAAAAAGCTGGAAGGAGAAGCGAACGCTGCCAAACGAAGGGCGATTCTCCTCACCGTTTGCGGGGCACCAATGTATCGCCTCATGAAAAATCTGCTTGCTCCAGCGAAACCCACAGAGAGATCATACGATGATTTGTGTACACTGGTCCGGGAGCATTTGAGCCCGAAGGAAAGCGTTCTGATGGTGAGGTACCGGTTCTACACCTACAAAAGATCTGAAGGCCAGGAAGTGGCGAGTTATGTCACCGAGCTAAGATGCCTTGCAGCACATTGCAAATTTGAAGGACATTTGGAGCATATGCTCAGAGACTTTTTCATACTTGGCATTGTCATGAAATGATACTTCGCAAACTTTTGATTGTAGAGACCCAACCTTGAGTAAGGCCATAGCAATAGCCCAGGCGTTCATTGCCACCAGTGACAATACGAAGCAAATCTCTCAGCACACGAGTGCTGCTACAAGTACTGTGAACAAAGTGATGTTGTTTTCAAATTGCAACGTACAGGGCAGGCCGCTATGCCTGCAGCTGCACGTCCGCAAATGTCTCAGAGTCCACCATCAAGGGTGATGAATGCAAGGCCATTAACACCTTGTTGGCGCTGTGGGGGTGATCATCGTTTCCATTCATGCCGCTTCAAAGGGTACGTTTGCAAGGGCGTGGAACAATGGGACACCTCCAACGTATGTACAGGCGAGGTGCTAATCCTGTTCATCCTGCAAACCACCATGTTGCAGAGGAGGACAGATCCATGGCAGATCACGACAAACCAGAGCCTCAGACTAAGGAGGCAGAGGTATATGGGGTTCACATATTTACAACTAAGTGTCCCCCGATAATGCTGAAGATTGAACTAAATGGACTCCCAGTGTCAATGGAGTTGGACACGGGCGCGAGCCAGTCCATCATGAGCCAAAAGACTTTCGATAAATTGTGGTGCAGCAAGGCCTCAAGGCCAGTCTTGACTCCAATTCGCACAAAACTAAGAACTTACACAAAGGAACTGATCCCCGTAATCGGCAGTGCCACTGTAAAGGTCTCCTACGATGCAGCGGTGCACAAGTTACCACTTTGGGTGGTACCGGGCAATGGTACCACACTGCTCAGCAGGAGCTGGCTGGGAAAGATACGCTGGAACTGGGACAACGTCCGAGTGCTCTTGCCCGCTGACGACACTTTGTGTGCCCAGGTCTTAAACAAGTTCCCTTCGCAGTTCGAACCAGGCATCGGGAAGTTCCAAGGAGCAAAAGTGCAGATCCACCTAATTCCGGGGGCACGACCCATCCATCACAAGGTGAGAGCAGTACCGTACATGATGAGAGAAAGGGTAGAGATCGAGTTAGACCGGCTGCAAAGAGAGGGCATCATTTCACCGATCGAATTCATTGAGTGGGCCAGCCCAATCATTCCAGTCCTCAAGGGAGACGGCACCGTCAGAATCTGTGGCGATTACAAAGTAACTATCAATCATTTCTCCCTACAGGACCAATAACCACGACCAAAGCCTGATGAGCTCTTTGCTACACTGACGGGAGGAAAGACATTCAGGAAGCTGGACTTGACCTCGGCCTAATTGACGCAGGAGCTGGAGGAATCATCGAAGGCCCTCACCTGCATCAACACGTACAAAGTTCTCGTCATTTACAACAGATGCCCATTTGGAATTCGATCAGCGATGGCGATATTCCAGAGAAACATGGAAAGCTTACTGAAGTCAGTCCCGCGCACGGTGGTCTTCCAGGATGACATCTTAGTTACAGGTTGGGACACAAGCGAGTATCTGCAGAACCTGGAGGAGGTTCTTAGTCGGCTCAACCGCGTGGGGCTCAGGTTAAAACACTCGAAGTGCATTTTCCTGGCACCTGAAGTGGAGTTCCTGGGGAGAAGAATCGCGGCGGATGGCATCAGGCCCACCGATCGAGAACAATCGAGAACGCACCGAGGCCACAGAACGTGACGGAGCTGCGGTCGTTTCTTGGACGCCTGAACTATTTTGGTAACTTCTTACCGGGTCTCAGAACACTGTTAGAACCATTGCAAGCCTTCCTGTGTAAAGGAGACAAATGGGTATGGGACAAAAGCCAAGAAAATGCCTTTGTAAAAGCTAAAAAATTGTTATGCTCAAACAAATTGCTTGTGTTGTATAATCCATATAAGTGTTTGGTACTAGCATGTGATGCGGCGTCGTATGGTGTCAGGTATGTATTGCAACAAGCTAATGATTTCGGGAAACTGCAACTGGTTGCTTATGCATCCAGGAATCTGCCTAAGGCTGAGAGAGCCTACAGCATGATTGAAAAAGAAGCATTAGCGTGTGTCTATGGGGTAAAGAAAATGCATCAATATCTGTTTGGGCTAAAATTTGAATTGGAAACTGACCATAAGCCACTGATATCCCTGTTTTCCGAGAGTACGGGGATAAATACGAATGCATCGGCCCGCATCCAGAGATGGGCGCTCACACTGTCCGCATACAACTATGCCATCCGCCACAGGACAGGCACAGAAAACTGTGCCGATGCTCTCAGTAGGCTGCCATTGCCCACCACGGGGGTGGAAATGGTGCAGCCCGCAGATTTAATCATGGTTAAGAAAGCATTTGAGAGTGAGCAATCACCTGTCACAGCCTGATAGATTAGAACCTGGACGAGCCAAGACCCCTTACTGTCCCTAGTTAAAAGCTGTGTGCTTCACGGGAGCTGGTCCAGTGTCCCAGTGGAAATGTAAGAAGAGATAAAGCCGTTCAAGCAGTGCAAAGATGAAATGTCTATACAGGCAGACTGCCTTCTGTGGGGCAATCGTGCAACAGCATAGAGTGGCATTTGTGAGTTTGGTAAGTGGGTGAGTTTTAAGGACAAGTCGGGGTGGCAGGTGCTGTTTTGTCTTGTTTTTCCAATCAGTGCTGACACTAGAGTAGCTGATAAGGAATGCGAGAGTAGGAGACGGCGGCCCAGAGACCAGCCCAACCAGTTGCAGGCAAAGATAGAGGGGTGCGAAATTGAGAGGTGACGTCACAGCCAAGCTGGTACGTGGTTGGCTGTTTGACTGGTAAGTATAACTCTCTTTTAGACTGACTTTTACGGCACTGGAGCTGCGGATGGACTCACTCTGGCGCAAGCACGATGCTGAGAATGTTGTGGATAGCACATTTAGTGAGTTGGTCACACTGCAGGAAAGGGTTAGAACAGAAAGTGAATGGGTGACCAAGAGGCAAGGCAAGAGCAGGAAGGTAGTGCAGGAGTCCTCTGTTGTCATCTCCCTCCAAAACAGATATACCATTTTGGATACTGTTGGGGGAGATGATTTACCAGGCGAAGGCACCAGCAGCCAGGTTCATGGCACCATGGGTGGCTCTACTGCATTGAAGGGTGGGAAAAAGAGTGGGAGAGCTATAGTGATAGGGGACTCTATTGTAAGGGGAATAGATAGGAGTTTCTGCGGCCGCAACCGAGACTCCAGGATGGTATGTTGCCTCCCTGGTGCAAGGGTCAAGGATGTCTCGGAGCGGCTGCAGAGCATTCTGGAGAGGGAGGGTGAACAGCCAGTTGTCGTGGTACATGTAGGTACAAACGATATAGGTAAGAAGCGGGAAGAGGTACAACAAGCTGAATTTAGGGAGCTAGGAGTTAAATTAAAAAGTAGGACCTCAAAGGTAGGAATCTCCGGATTGCTACCAGTGCCATGTGCTAATCAGAGTAGAGGGAGCAGGATAGTTAGAATAAATACGTTGCTTGAGCAGTGGTGCAAGAGGGAGGGATTCAAATTCCTGGGACATTGGAACCAGTCCTGAGGGAAGTGGGACCTGTACAAAAGGGACAGTCTGCACTTGGGCAGGACTGGAACTGATGTCCTCGGGGTAACATTTGCTAATGCAGTTCGGGAGTGTTTAAACTAATATGGCAGGGGGCTGGGAACCTATGCAGTGAGATAGGGCGAAGTAATATGGAGTCAGAAACAGATGGTAGAAAGGTAAAATGCAATAGTGGAAGGCCGAGTCAACAAAGGCAAGAAACAAAAAGGGTCACACTACATCATAATTCTAAAAGGACAAAGGGTGTTAAAAAAACAAGCCTGAAGACTTTGTGTCTCAATGCAAGGAGTATCCGTAATAAGGTGGATGAGTTAACTGTGCAAATAGATGTTAACAGATATGATGTGATTGGGATTACAGAGACGTGGCTCCAGGATGATCAGGGCTGGGAACTCAACATCCATGGGTATTCAACATTCAGGAAGGATAGAATAAAAGGAAAAGGAGATGGGGTAGCATTGCTGGTTAAAGAGGAGATTAATGCAATAGTTAGGAAGGACATTAGCTTGGATGATGTGGAATCTATATGGGTAGAGCTGCAGAACACCAAAGGGCAAAAAACATTAGTGGGAGTTGTGTACAGACCTCCAAACAGTAATAGTGATGTTGGGGAGGGCATCAATCAGGAAATTAGGGGTGCATGCAATAAAGGTGCAGCAGTTATCATGGGTGACTTTAATATGCATATAGATTGGGCGAACCAAACTGGAAGCAATATGGTGGAGGAGGATTTCCTGGAGTGCATAAGGGATGGTTTTCTCGAACAATATGTCGAGGAACCAACTAGGGGGGAGGCCATCTTAGACTGGGTGTTGTGTAATGAGAGAGGATTAATTAGCAATCTCGTTGTGTGAGGCCCCTTGGGAAAGAGTTACCATAATATGGTTGAATTCTACATGAGGATGGAGAATGAAACAGTTAATTCAGAGACCACGGTCCAGAACTTAAAGAAGAGTAACTTTGAAGGTATGAGGCGTGAATTGGCTAGGATAGATTGGCAAATGATACGTAAGGGGTTGACTGTGGATGGGCAATGGCAGACATTTACAGACCGCATGGATGAACTACAACAATTGTACATCCCTGTCTTGCGTAAAAATAAAAAAGGGAAGGTGGCTCAACCGTGGCTATCAAGGAAAATCAGGGATAGCATTAAAGCCAAGGAAATGGCATACAAATTGGCCGGAAATAGCAGTGAACCCGTGAACTGGGAGAAATTTAGAACTCAGCAGAGGAGGACAAAGGGTTTGATTCGGGCAGGGAAAATAGAGTACGAGAGGAAGGTTGCAGGGAACATTAAGATGGACTGCAAAAGTTTCAATAGACATGTGAAGAGAAAAAGGTTAGTAAAGACAGACGTAGGTCCCCTGCAGTCAGAATCAGGGGAAGTCATAACGGGGAACAAAGAAATGGCAGACCAATTGAACAAGTACTTTGGTTCGGTATTCACTGAGGAGGACACAAACAACCTTCCGGATATAAAAGAGGCCAGAGGGTCTAGTAAGAAGGAGGAACTGAGGGAAATCCTTATTAGTCGGGAAATTGTGTTGGGGAAATTGATGGGATTGAAGGCCGATAAATCCCCAGGGCCTGATGGACTGCATCCCAGAGTACTTAAGGAGGTGGCCTTGGAAATAGCGGATGCATTGACAGTCATTTTCCAACATTCCATAGACTCTGGATCAGTTCTTTTGGAGTGGAGGGTAGCCAATGTAACCTCACTTTTTAAAAAAGGAGGGAGAGAAAACAGGGAATTATAGACCGGTCAGCCTGACATCGGTAGTCGGTAAAATGATGGAATCAATTATTAAGGATGTCATAGCAGCGCATTTGGAAAGAGGTGACATGATAGGTCCAAGTCAGCATGGATTTGTGAAAGGGAAATCATGCTTGACAAATCTTCTGGAATTTTTTGAGGGTGTTTCCAGTAGAGTGGACAAGGGGGAACCAGTTGATGTGGTGTATTTGGACTTTCAGAAGGCTTTCGACAAGATCCCACACAAGAGATTAATGTGCAAAGTTAAAGCACATGGGATTGGGGGTAGTGTGCTGACGTGGATTGAGAACTGGTTGGCTGACAGGAAGCAAAGAGTAGGAGTAAATGGGTACTTTTCAGAATGACAGGCAGTGACTAGTGGGGTACCGCAAGGTTCTGTGCTGGGGCCCCAGCTGTTTACATTGTACATTAATGATTTAGACGAGGGGATTAAATGTAGTATCTCCAAATTTGTGGATGACACTAAGTTGGGTGGCAGTGTGAGCTGTGAGGAGGATGCTATGAGGCTGCAGAGCGACTTGGATAGGTTCGGTGAGTGGGCAAATGCATGGCAGATGAAGTATAATGTGGATAAATGTGAGGTTATCCACTTTGGTGGTAAAAACAGAGAGACAGACTATTATCTGAATGGTGACAGATTAGGAAAAGGGGAGGTGCAACGAGACCTGGGTGTTATGGTACATCAGTCATTGAAGGTTGGCATGCAGGTACAGCAGGCGGTTAAGAAAGCAAATGGCATGTTGGCCTTCATAGCGAGGGGATTTGAGTACAGGGGCAGGGAGGTGTTACTACAGTTGTACAGGGCCTTGGTGAGGCCACACCTGGAGTATTGTGTACAGTTTTGGTCTCCTAACTTGAGGAAGGACATTCTTGCTATTGAGGGAGTGCAGCGAAGGTTCACCAGACTGATTCCCGGAATGGCGGGACTGACATATCAAGAAAGACTGGATCAACTGGGCTTGTATTCACTGGAGTTCAGAAGAATGAGAGGGGATCTCATAGAAACATTTAACATTCTGATGGGTTTAGACAGGTTAGATGCAGGAAGAATGTTCCCAATGTTGGGGAAGTCCAGAACCAGGGGTCACAGTCTAAGGATAAGGGGTAAGCCATTTAGGACCGAGATGAGGAGAAACTTCTTCACCCAGAGAGTGGTGAACCTGTGGAATTCTCTCCCACAGAAAGTTGTTGAGGCCAATTCACTAAATATATTCAAAAAGGAGTTAGATGTAGTCGTTACTACTAGGGGGATCAAGGGGTATGGTGAGAAATCAGGAAGGGGGTACTGAAGTTGCATGTTCAGCCATGAACTCATTGAATGGCGGTGCAGGCTCGAAGGGCCGAATGGCCTACTCCTGCACCTATTTTCTATGTTTCTATGTTTCTATGTCCCAAGGGATCCCATAATCCCCTGGGAGCACAGCTATTTCAGGAGGCCTCACAGGCTGGAGAGGCACTCTGGAGACCTGAAATAAAAGACTAATGTCACACTTTACTTTTAGCTCACAGTGTTCAGTCTGACTCTTTCTTCATACATGACATCCTTCACATCCAGTATGGCTGGAGTTCTTCCTTCCATAAACTTAAACAGGTATTCTCAGCTTTACTGTATATGCTGAAGTTTCTCAAACATTCTCATGTTCCAAAATCATGATTGGAACTGGTATAGTTGTTGAAAATTGTTTAGAATTTGGCACTATCTATATGTTCATAATTATCTGGATATCTTGATGTCAATCACTGTATGGCATCACTAAAAAAGGATCACAGTGAGACATTTCTTAATTAATAATTCAAATATTTGCATAATTGTTGAATAGTTGTTGGCCTCTACACCTTGTTACACTACCACAATGTTTCTCATTCTCTCGCAACAGCCTCGCTGAGATTCTTCAGCTTGTGTCAAATTGAGGGAAAGTCTGTACTGTCGACACAAATGCACTTGGAAATGGACCAAGTCTATGCAGTTAATTTCACTTGTTCAGCTTAACAGCCATAGTAGGAAGCACATTGGCAGGCCTCCCATGGCATCGATCTACTTTATAACAAGAGGGATGGTAACAATAAAGTTTGATGGGAAACATGTGACAGGAAGCTTATGATAAATTTCAGATTCAAAATTCAGTAGAGAACCAAAAAGTACAGAGGAGAACTGAAAAAGGAAATAAGAGAGTCCGGATGGGATGCATCCTAGGGTGTGGAAGGAATCTTCCAATTCTTCTTCGATACGGGAGTGGTGCCAGAAGACTGGAGGATTGCAAAAAAGGGGCAAAGGTTAAACCTGGCAACTACAAATCAGTCAGCCTAATGGTGGTGGGGAAATTTCTAGGGACAATAATTCGGGATAAAATTAATTTGCACTTGGAAATATATGGGTTAATAAATGGAAACGAGCAAATCATGTTTCACTAATGATTGAGTTCTTTGCTGAAGTAATCGAAAGGGTTCATGAGGGTAGTGTGGTTGATATTGCGTATATGAACTTTTAAAAAGGCGCTTGATAAAGTATAACACAATAGACGTTAGCAAAATTGAAGCCCATGGGATTAAAGAGACGGTGGCTGCGTGGATATTAAATTGGCTAAGAGACAGAAAGCAGAGAGTAGTTGTGAGTGGTTGTTCTTAAGTGTTCCCCAGGGGTTGGGGTTGGAACCACTGCTCTTTTTGATATACATTAGTGACCTGGACTTGATTATACAGGGCATCATTTCAAAGTTTGCAGATGACATGAAACTTGGAAATGTGAGGAGGATAGCAACAAACTTCAGGAGGACATAGACTGGTGAAATTGGCAGACACATGGCAGATGAATTTTAACACAGAGAAGTGTGAGGTGATTCATTTTGGTAGGAAGATTGAGGAGAGGCAATATAAACTAAATGGTCCAATTTTAATGGTGGTACAGAAAGCAAGGCCCCAAGTTTCCTCATGATTTGCTCCTGATTTTTAGGAGCAACTGGTGTAGAACGGAGTATCTTAGAAATCGGAATTCTCCACATTTAGTTTGCTCCAGTTCTAGTCAGTTAGAACAGTTTCACTTTGGAACAGAATTTTTTTTTCAAAAGGGGGCGTGTCCGGCCACTTACGCCTGATTTCAAAGTTTCGTGAGTGAAAACTTACTCCAAACTAACTTAGATAGGAGTAAGTGAAGATTTTTGTACGCTCGAAAAAACCTTGTCTACACTTTAGAAAATCAGTCGAGGTTACAAATCAGGCATAGGGAATGGTGGCGGGGGGAGGTGTTTAAAGGGAAGTTTACAAACATTAAACACTTCAGTTTTACAAATAAAGAGCCATCATCAATAATAAATGATAAATACATGAATAAATCAACCAATAAATCAATCAAAAAAAATTAATAAGAAATAATTTTTAAAAAATCAATAAATAAAACATTTTCTACTTACAGACTGCAGCACCGGGAGCCCTCCAACAGCGTGCTGGGATGCCCCCCTCAGTGTGTCTCTGTCAGTGTCTCTATCTCTCTGTCTGTCTGTGTGTCTCTCATTCTCTGTCTGTCAGTGTCTGTGTTTCTGACAGCGAGGAGAGGGGGAGGAGGGGGGTAGAGGGAGAGAGGCGGGGAGCAGAGGTAGGGAAGGGGGAGGGAAGGGGGAGAGATGGGGAGAAGGGGGAGGGATGGGGGAGAAGGGGGAGGGATGGGGAGAAGGTGGAGGGATGGGGGAGAAGAGGGAGGGGGGAGAAGTGGAAGAAAGGAGATGGGGAGAGAAAGGAGAGAAAGGAGATGGGGGGGAAGGAGATTGGGGGGGGAAGGAGATGGGGGGAAAGGAGATTGGGGGGGGAAGGAGATTGGGGGGGCGAAGGAGATTGGGGGGGGGAAGGAGATTGGGGGGGTGGGGGGGAAGGAGAAGGGGGAGGAAGGCTGAACGGGCCGGGCCCGAGACTTCGGGCAGGGCCCGTCCCCAGCACCAGATTTACAGGTAGGTGGCGTTGGGTCGGGTCGGGGGAGTGGTGGGAGGGAGGTCGGTTCGGGTCGGGGGGAGGGAGGGAGGGCGGGAGAGGGAGGTCAGGTCGGATCCAGTCCGGAGGCGGGGGGGGGAGCGGGTGTCGGGTCCGGTCGGGGGGGGTGGGTGGGGGGAGCTGGTGTCGGGTCCGGTCCGAGGGCGGGGGGGGCGGGGAGAGCGGGTGTCGGGTCCGGTCGGGGGGGGGGGTGGGGGGAGCGGGTGTCGCGTCCGGTCCGGGGGCGGGGGGTGGGGGAGCGGGTGTCGGGTCCGGTCCGGAGGCGGAAAGCGGGAGTCGAGTCGGGTCGGGAGGAAGCAGGAGCTGGCCGTGGGAGGAGCCTTATTCACGCAGCCCCAGTGAGGCCATTCGGCCAGGGCTAGGGGCTGCATGCTTCGGCCCCTCCCACACAGTTTCGGGCGCCTGGAGCTACTGCACATGCGCGCCCACTGTAGCGCGCATGTGCAGAGGTCCCGGCACTGTTTTCAGCGCAGGGACCTAGCTCCGCCCCCTACAGCTCCTGCTGCGCTGTGCGAGGGCCAGAGGACCTGCAGGGAGGTGGAGAATATGGAGGTTTTTTTTAGGCGCACTTTGTGGCGCGAAAAACGGGCGTCCTGGTCGGGACTGCGCCGTTCTAGGCGCGGCTCGAAACTTGGGCCCCAAGAGTTCTAGAGGTATATGTATACAAGTCTTTGAAGGTGACAGGACAAGTTGATGAGGCTGTTAAAAAGGCATTTGGTATCCTAAGCTTTATAAATAGAGGCATAGAGTACTAATGCAAGGAAATTATGCTAAAACTTTATTATATACTTGTTAGGCCAATTTAGAAAGGTTGTCAAGGCCTTCGAGAGCGCGCAGAGGAGATTTAGTAGAATGGTACCAAGGATGCAAGATTTCAGTTATGTGGAGAGACTTGAGAAATTGGAGTTGTTCTCCTTCGAGAAATGAAGGTTAAGGGAAGATTTGATAAAGATTTTCAAAATCATCAAAAGAGTAAATAAGGAGTTGCTGCTATTGACAGAAGGGTCAATAACTAGAGGTCATAAATTTAAGAAAATTGGCAAAAAAAAAGACAACACGAGGAAACATTTTTATAAAGCTATCAATGGATGCGCTCTACCGGTTCAGCACCCATGCAGTGAAGACTCTAATTTATCCCATGTGTAGTCTTCAGATGAAGCAGGGTTCGAGGGTGAAGAATAATTTGACCAGGGCATGGAGGCATAATTCAGTCTGTCCTTGTGTTTATATGATACTATGGGCTGTATTTTCAACTTTTTTGATTCGGGGCATTAATCGCGGCAGGGCGTAAAAGTTTGCGCCTGAAAATAGTTTGCGCCTTCGACTGGAAGTTTCGGCAAAAAAGATATCTGCAGGAGCATTGACATTAGGTCAGGTGATTCACGATTGACTTTCTGCACCCGAGCCGAAACATTTGGCATTAAAGGAGGTGGCCATTTTGCGCATGCGCAGTGAATTTTATTTTTCCAATCGCAAACGCTAATACAGAATGTGGCAGCTTCCTGCATGCATGCACATATAAACCGCCCCACTTCAGCCACTTCTGCTGTGATGGAGGATCAGGAGGGAATGCAGTGTGCCAGACACTTCAGTCATGAGGCAAGTGAGGCCTTAGTCCATCCTGCTGGGGAGCCAGACCACTCCTTCCCGTGTTTAAGCGAATATGGAGTGAGATAATGCAGGAGGTGTCTGTTGCAGACACTCTGCCCAGGACTGGCACACAATGTTGAAAAAAGTTCAATGACCTTACGAGATTCATCAGGGTGAGTACCATTTGTATCTATGTATGCCTCAATGACTTCTAACATTAATCTCACACACTATCTGAAGTTTGTCATGCATCTGGTCCCTCTCAACAATTTGTGAGATGGCATAATAAAGATGAAGGCTTACTTCGGCACCCATTGGCTTTTAATGATCCATGCACATTAACTCTATTATTTACATAGTCCCTCGCAATGCACTCCAACTGCTGCTATGCCTTTCTGAAAGATTACATACAGCCCCCATGTTAGATGCCTCAAACCTGCGAACAAATACTGACGAAGCACATGCAACATCCAAACAGATTGAATGGAAGCAACAATAGCATTCACATGGTACCACCCATTGTACTCTGGTAGACATATGTGCCACAAAAGAGAAACCCTTTCTGAAGCTTTCCTATTTTTCTCTTTGCTGTCCAAACACTCCCATTAGAGCTGTAAACAGGCGGGGGTCTGCCTCAACCAATCCCGTTGATGGATGTGAAGGAAAGGGTCTCGGCCCTTATTGGAGTCCCAGCTCGGGCAGTTACCAGGGCCGATGCTGAGCCCCCTTCGGGTAGTGAGGATATGTAAATGGAAGGCACAACTCAAGATACTGCATTGAGAGATATTATGAAGTTGCAGCGGCCCTTCAAATGGACATGTGTAATGCCACCTTCCTCATGTTCCCTGCGCTGCTGCTAACCACTCCCCTGTTGTTTTCTACTTCCAGATGACCAACCAGAGGTGCAGCATCCCTTGAGGGAGGCCTTCATGTCAGGCCATGGTGGAGATGATGAGGGAGGGGAGGAGATTGCTGCTGCAGAGCATTGTAGCCCACCAGTTGCCCCATCGGGACTAAGTTCATTTGGGAATGATGCTGACTTCCTGGTATTTGAGGAGTCGGAGGCTCCTGGTCCCAGTGGCTTACAGCAACGCAGTGCCGGGGTGGAATCTCGCAGGCCAGCTCTCCGGAGGGTGAGTCAGCAAAGTCACTCTGCTCAAAGACAGGCAGACATGGAGCTGGACCTAGAGGAAATGTCCATGGTAACCACAGTGATGCACCGTGAGCTTATGGATGCATTGGGACGGATCCCAGTGAGCATCGACAAGCTCACTGTGACTGTTGCGGCAGGAGCGTTGCAGATGGTCATTGCGAGTTGTGAATCCAGTGAGGCCATGTTTACCCACACAGAGGCGGGTGGCTTCCAGCAGTGACCGTGGAGTTCCAGAGTGTGTGGCCAGGGCCACTGATCACGCCGCAAACTTGGGCGCATCACAGGCACAAGTTTTGCTTCAGCTTCGCCAAGTGATGCAGTCCATGTCTACTTCCATACTCTCTACATGCCCCACTGTCCAATGGGGAAGTGACGGTGCCAAAGCAGGCCAGAAAGTTGTGGGGAGACATCGTGTTCCGGTTCCTAAGGCCCAGCCCGATCGGAGAGTCAGTGGGTCGAAATGGGAGGTGCATTCCAGATCCCACCATTCACTCACCAACCATGCACCATACACAGTTGACACCACAGCCACCTGTGACTGGGCATGCTGATGTTGAGGCACTCCAATTCAAAGCTGGGCCTTCCAGACCAAGAGCTGGTCCAGGCCATTCTCAGACGCTGTCTGCATAGTCTGGCCCCCCAACACAACAACCATCTAGCAGCCTTGCTGTACAACCTGAGGACACATTAAAGAGGAGCAGCAGGCATGGGAGGGGGTTGAAGGGAAGGGGGGAAAATGTCTTGCAAGGACCCACTAAGGGCTGGCAACAATTCTTTGCCAGGAATGTCTGTACCATTGTGCACGGTGTACATAGTTGTGTGATAACAGTGCAATCCTCTTCAATGGTGTTGCTGCATGAAGCAGTCTTGTGTTAGTTTACATTTTGTTCACTGCAGGGAACAGTTTTGTGTTAATTTACATCATTTTTAAGCATTGTATACTTTTGGTTTTTTTTGGGGGAGTAATATTGTAAATGTTGCATTTCGATAAAAATGTTTGTATGATCTTTGCCATTGGTGCCTTGTGTCTCATTCGCAGAATCAAGTGTAAAATAGCCAAGTGGCCAGGCCGTATCCTTTGTCGCTGATCAGCCAGCTCTGATTTTGTCTTTGTTGCCGAACCATGTGTGAGACACTGCTCTCATGCAAGATGAAAGCATCATGTGCACTCCCTGGATAGCGGGCATTCACTGTGAGGATGCACTGAGTGTGGTCACAGACCAGCTGTACGTTTAGGGAGTGGTATCCCTTTCAGTTTCTGAAGACCTCTGCATCGTGTGATGGTGCTCACAAGGTGACATGTGTACAGTCAATGGCACCCTAAACCTTGGGGAAGCCTGAAAATCGTCCAACTCCTAGAGCCCTCATATTCTGGTTGTCCCAGCTCATTGGGAACTTTATGGAGTCCATTCTGCGTGCACACAGTGCCCTTGTAATCTGGTGAATGCAGCAATGTGCAATGGTGCTAAGAGATGCTGCATGTGTCTCCTGCTGCTCTTTGGAAGGACCTGGAGACATAGAAGGCTATCGCCACTGTCACCTTCACCTGGATGGGCAGCGCAGTCCTGTTGGCACTGGTAGGCTGTAGGTCTGCCTGTATGAGCTGGCATATTTCTGTCAGCACTTCTTTTCGGAAGGGCAGCCTTCTAATGCACTGCACCTCAGAGCTGTGCTGGTATGAGTGATGCTCCCTGTAAACCCATAGGAGGTTAAGGCCTCCTCCCCAAATGTCTGTGAGCTCTTCGAATCCGTGGCCCAACATGACCAAGAACCCTTCTTCCAGCTTGAAGCCACTTGCCAATAGCAACCAGCACGATACGCTAGTGAGCTAGTATGGTCCCCATTGAAATCTCTCACTGACCTTGTAAGCAAAGTATCATGGCACATAAAAGTGCCGTGTGTAAATCGGAGCCTCACGCAGCGTTCTGCATGCAACCGGAGCAGTCACTGACAACTACAATATAAGATCCTCCTGCTTCCGTTTAAATATGCCGCCAATAGCGCCTGCTGCACCCTGAGACTGCCTGGTTTTGGCAGTCGTTTTCTGAGGCGTTTGTTAAATGAGGCGCTAGGGCCGAAAGTTCCATCCGGGGTGTTAGCACAGCCTTGCACAACGATTGATGTCATACTGACAGTTAAAACGGAGGGCGGGGCGGAAAGTTATTGTGTTGCCGTAAAACCATTTGTGAAATTTCTGGCCAGGTGCTGAACCCTGGCCGCCCCAATTCATGCCCATAAACAGCATTTACCGCACCGCCACGCTGTGAAATGAGGCACAAAAGAGCAGAAAATCCAGCCCAGAGACTTTACATTATTAGTTATAGTAAAATAGAATAACTTACAACAGTTTGTGAAGCAGACAAGTAGAGCTAGTTGGAGAATTCAAGTATAGGCTGAGGAACTGGGACATGCAAAACTGAGGTATACAGCACCATCATTGACAGAAGAGTACAATTACAATGCAACGTATTTACTTATGTAGTTTCCATTATAGATGTGGGCATAGACAATTACAACGGAAAAACTTGCCAGAAAAGTGTGACAAAAATCACAAACTAAGGTTTGGAGAGAGGAAGTGGCTGCAGATGTAAGATTTTAATTTATTATAGTTATACATGCATACCTAGATACAGCAGTCTTTTGATATTTGATTTGAAGAGTGCAGCTGCTTCATAATAAATGTGATTTCATGGAAGTCTTTAAGAATTTACTTAGCAAAGCTACAGTGAATATCAGGGAGTAACAAGACATTGCTATGGGCATGTTGTTGTGTCTTAACTTTGTTTAAGGTAGCTGGTACGAGAGCTTGGAGGGCTAATGACTGGAAAAGGGATATCAATCACCACAGAATGAATTTGATACAGATTACCAAGAAGTCTTTGAACCCTCTGCAGACATCTCTATTCAACATTTCTCAACATTACCATCTATCTATGTAGACTTTCTTCTGTACATAACCAAAAAGCTAGTTTGGGGCTACATTTCTTTTAATCAATGAAAGTTACTTCACGGATCAACTCCTAATTTGTATACCACTCTGGAGCTCTGACTCTCCACTCTGCATTTTCTCCCATTATTGGATGCCTGTATGAATGTTCCTCACCCCATTAGAATGGTGTCACAATCTGAGCCAAAGGGTCACCAATGTCCTCAGTAATTGAAGTGGAATAAGCTGGGCCATGTCAGCTTTTCATTCCTGAGAGCTGACACCATGTTGCCACAAGCACCACACTTCTTGCTCACAATCGATCTCAGAATTGATGTAATTGATAGGAAACCCTTGAATTCAAACACCTGGCTTTCTGCGAGGGAATCAGGTGCTCAAAATTTGTCACTAGTGATTCATTCTGCTGAAACACTGCAAATTTATTCACATTTTTATATGACAGGTATGTATTTCAGTTACTGAAAAGATGGTAATTGTCGATTCAAAAAGTATTAAATACAATATTATGCAAAAAATAAGAATGACTAGCAAAGATTTGGACATTCTGGGGGAGAAATTCAACTTCATTTCGCCTGTTTTTTGGGTGAAAATTTAACAATAGGATGAATTTCAGTTTGCAACCTCCCACATACCAATCTGCCCTCCAAGTGCGTTGGTTGCGCTATTAGAAGCAGTTGCCCAGGGCACAGCCTGAAACAGGTATTAGGCACCTTGCACATGCAAATCGTGGTCCTAACACAGTTTGTAGGACCCTGATGCAAAATTAAGGCACAAGTAGGCCATGCAAGCTCTGCACAGTTTTACTAGGTCTTGAGCGGCATCGCCAGTGTTCCTTAAAGGGACTTCTGAGGCCATTCAAAAAATGGCCACAAACTTTTTAAAAGCTACAATTCAGTGGAGCCAGGGGGAGAGACAGTTCTTCTGTGGTTCAGGTCTATACCATGCCCTGGCCTTGTTTATGTGATCTATGAGGCTTTCTATCAGCTCACCAACACAAATGTGTATTGCTGCAACCTTTCTAACATTGCAGCCACAATGATTGTTGCTCCCAATTCCCCCATAATGCTGTTTTATATAAGATTTTAAGAAATTACCAAAACATCAGTACCAGCATATAATTTATTATTTGCATTGATTTAAATCTTCAAGTAAATGATTTCCTTAATATAGAAATAATCTGAAATTATGACAGAAAAAACATCATGCAAACAATTCACGAAGAGGATGGCTCAGCAGTGAGTTCTTTTCAGAGCTCACTAAAAATAAACATGGCTTTGATTAACGATATTATAAGTTATGTTAAAGTCTGAGTGGTCATTAAATGTAATTTGCATGATGTAATGGGCTTGTAAATTGCCTGAGTGCCTCAGGAAAGTTAAATTCATGTGTACAGATGTGGGGGCTGACCGACTACTGGAAAAATTGATGTTTGTCTCATTCATTTGGAAGTGACTTTATACTTGTGTGCAATCCAGAAGCAATGCTTGGCATTCTCACTTATTACAAGTGTCAATGAAATGTGTTATTTTATCTCAGGAAACTCCAGGCTGCAGTGAGTATGGCGGTCAGCATCAAATAACAACCGAATTAAACCATAACCATTTCTGTGATTTAAATTACATGTGTCAAAGCAGGTAGGGCAATGCGAGAAAGTGAATTCTTACAGGAAATAGAGGGATTACCAGCTCTTCGGAGGAGCTCACACAAGATAGTTAAACAAATATATAAAATTGCGTGGGCTGATAGACATAGGCAGCAAACAAGGGAATGAAAAGCTGACAGATAGGGATAAAACTTCAAAGTCCCTAATTATAGCCTCTTAAAAACAAATCTCATCACAAGGTTAATGTCATATGCTACTTAATACATAGAACATAAGAACATAAGAATTAGGAACAGGAGTAGGCCATCTAGCACCTCGAGCCTGCTCTGCCATTCAACAAGATCATGGCTGATCTGGCCGTGGACTCAGCCCCACTAACCCGCCCGCTCCCCATAACCCTTAATTCCCTTATTGGTTAAAAATCTATCGATCGGTGATTTGAATACATTCAATGAGCTAGCCTCAACTGCTTCCTTGGGCAGAGAATTCCACAGATTCACAACCCTCTGGGAGAAGAAATTCCTTCTCAACTCGGTTTTAACTTGGCTCCCCCGTATTTTGAGGCTGTGCCCCCTAGTTCTAGTCTCCCCGACCAGTGGAAACAACCTCTCTGGCTCTATCTTGTCTATCCCTTTCATTATTTTAAATGTTTCTATAAGATCACCCCTCATCCTTCTGAACTCCAACGAGTAAAGACCCAGTCTACTCAATCTATCATCATAAGGTAAGCCCCTCATCTCCGGAATCAGCCTAGTGAATCATCTCTGTACCCCCGCCAAGGCCAGTATATCCTTCCTTAAGTAAGGTGACCAAAACTGCACGCAGTACTCCAGGTGCGGCCTCACCAATACCCTGTACGGTTGCAGCAGGACCTCCCTGCTTTTGTACTCCATCCCTCTCGCAATGAAGGCCAACATTCCATTCGTCTTCCTGATTACCTGCTGTACCTGCAAACTAACTTTTTGAGATTCATGCACAAGCACCCCCAGGTCCCTCTGCACCGCAGCATGTTGTAATTTCTCCCCATTCAAATAATATTCCCTTTAACGTTTTTTTTCCCCAAGATGGATGACCTCACATTTTCCGACATTGTATTCCATTTGCCAAACCTTAGCACATTCGCTTAACCAATCTAAATCTCTTTGCAGCCTCTCTGTGTCCTCTACACAACCCGCTTTCCCACTAATCTTTGTGTCATCTGCAAATTTTGTTACACTACACTCTGTCCCCTCTTCCAGGTCATCTATGTATATTGTAAACAGTTGTGGTTCCAGCACCGATCCCTGTGGCATACCACTAACCACCGATTTCCAACCCGAAAAGGAGCTATTTATCCCGACTCTCTGCTTTCTGTTAGCCAGCCAATTCTCGATCCATGCTAATACATTTCCTCTGACTCCGCGTACCTTTATCTTCTGCAGTAACCTTTTGTGTGGCACCTTATCGAATGCCTTTTGGAAATCTAAATACACCACATCCATCGGTACACCTCTATCCACCATGCTCGTTATATAAAAACATAAAAACATAAGAATTAGGAACAGGAGTAGGCCATCTAACCCCTCGAGCCTGCTCCGCCATTTAACAAGATCATGGCTGATCTGGCCGTGGACTCAGTTCCACTTACCCGCCCGCGACCCGTAACCCTTAATTCCCTTATTGATTAAAAATCTATCTATCTGTGACTTGAATACATTCAATGAGCTAGCCTCAACTGCTTCCTTGGGCAGAGAATTCCACAGATTCACAACCCTCTGGGAGAAGAAATTCCCTCTCAACTCGGTTTTAAATTGGCTGCCCCGTATTTTGAGGCTGTGCCCCCTAGTTCGAGTCTCCCCAACCAGTGGAAACAACCTCTCTGCATCTATCTTGTCCTCAAAGAATTCCAGTAAATTAGTTAAACATGATTTCCCCTTCATGAATCCATGTTGCGTCTGCTTGATTGCACTATTCCTATCTAGATGTTCCGCTATTTCTTCCTTAATGATAGCTTCAAGCATTTTCCCCAACCGGCCTATAGTTACCTGCCTTTTGTCTGTCCCCTTTTTTAAACAGAGGCGTTACATTAGCTGCTTTCCAATCCGCTGGTACCTCCCCAGAGTCCAGAGAATTTTGGTAGATTATAATGAATGCATCTGCTATAACTTCCGCCATCTCTTTTAATACGCTGGGATGCATTTCATCAGGACCAGGGGACTTGTCTCCCTTGAGTCCCCTTAGCTTGTCCAGCACTAACCCCCGAGTGATAGTGATTGTCTCAAGGTCCTCCCTTCCCACATTCCTGTGACCAGCAATTTTTGGCATGGTTTTTGTGTCTTCCACTGTGAAGACTGAAGCAAAATAATTGTTTAAAGTCTCAGCCATTTCCACATTTCCCATTATTAAATCCCCCTTCTCATCTTCTAAGGGACCAACATTTACTTTAGTCACTCTTTTCCATTTGATATATCGGTAAATACAGTATAGCCACTGCCTGGAGATTAAAATAGCAATAATAACAGTGAAAAAAGGAGAGATCTAGCCATTTCCACTTGGCGGATTCATGGCAAGAAGTGGTAAGCCAATAGAAGAAGGAAACAGAAATATAGGGAGCTGAAATGAATTGTTAAAAACCTTTTCTATCTCGTGTGTATAGTGAGGCCTCACCGACAAGATGCGAACAATCCTGTTAGAGCAACTATCTTTATTCCTTTCTATAATTCTATGTGGCTCTACTTCCATTCTTTAATTTTCCCAAATATGTGACTCAGTCCCGCTACTTGCCTAAAAATACTTTTGAAATGAACCACACCCCAAATCTGATACATTTTAACTCGAGTACAACCACAGTTGCAAAATCAGACCACCAGCTGTCCCTATATCTATGGATAATTATTATTTTACACAACTAAACCATAACCCTTTCTTTTCAATAGGTCTACTGTGACCACCTAAATGAATATGAAACTGATATTTATATTACCCACATGAAGATCAGTTTCCATTTTGTATTTAAAAGGGAAGGATAATACATCAAATTGCTCTAAATGATATAAAGGATGATATCTGTCTCCTTATTGGTGTCTATCAATTAACGCAACTTACTGTCGTTTGTGCTTGAAAGCTCATGGTTTCAAACTGTTTGGGAACATAAAAACATAAGAAATAGAAGCAGGAGTAGGCCACCTGGCCCCTTGAGCCTGCTCCGCTATTTAATAAGATCATGGCTGATCTGATCATGGATTCAGCTCCATTTACCTGCCAGCTTCCCATAACCCTTTATTCCCTTATCGCTCAAAAACTGTCTATCTCCACTTTAAATATATTCAATGACCCAGCCTCCACAGCTCTCTGAGGCAGAGAATTCTACAGATTTACAACCCTCTGAGAGAAGAAATTTCTCCTCATCTCAGTTTTAAATGGGCGGCCGCTTATTCTGAGACTATGGGCTCAAAATTGCTTAGGAGTTACTCCGTTTTTTTTGGAGCAACTTGATTTTTCTGGAGTATCTTAAAAATCCCCATTTTGCACATTCAATTTGCGCCAGTGCAAGTGAGTTAGTTAAGATTTTTGTAGTTTAATTTAGTTTTTTTTTCAAAAGGGGGCGTTACCAGCCACCTACGCCTGTTTTATCCATTTAGGCCACTTTGGACAGCTAATAGTTCCTCCAAACTACCTTAGGCCAGTGTATGTGGCCACTTGTGGCCGCACAGAAAACTCTTGTGGAGAGTTAAGAAATCAACGCAGGTAGGTACATCGGAAGCCAGCAGAACTTAATGACTTGACTAAACATAGAAACATAGATAATAGGTGCAGGAGTAGGCCATTCGGCCCTTCGAGCCTGCACCGCCATTCAATGAGTTCATGGCTGAACATGCAACTTCAGTAGCCCATTCCTGCTTTCTCGCCATACCCCTTGATCCCCAGAGTAGTAACGACTATATCTAACTCCTTTTTGAATATATTTAGTGAATTGGCCTCAACAACTTTCTGTGGTAGAGAATTCCACAGGTTCACCACTCTCTGGGTGAAGAAGTTTTTTCTCATCTCGGTCCTAAATGGCTTACCCCTTATCCTTAGACTGTGACCCCTGGTTCTGGACTTCCCCAACATTGGGAACATTCTTCCTGCATCTAACCTGTCGAAACCCGTCAGAATTTTAAACGTTTCTATGAGATCCCCTCTCATTCTTCTGAACTCCAGTGAATACAAGCCCAGTTGATCCAGTCTTTCTTGATATGTCAGTCCCGCCATTCCGGGAATCAGTCTGGTGAACCTTCGCTGCACTCCCTTAATAGCAAGAATGTCCTTCCTCAAGTTAGGAGACCAAAACTGAACACAATACTCCAGGTGTGGACTCACCAAGGTCTTGTACAACTGTAGTAACACCTCCCTGCCCCTGTACTCAAATCCCCTCGCTATGAAGGCCAACATGCCATTTGCTTTCTTAACCGCCTGCTGTACCTGCATGCCAACCTTCAATGACTGATGTACCATGACACCCAGGTCTCGTTGCACCTCCCCTTTTACGAATCTGTCACCATTCAGATAATAGTCTGTCTCTCTGTTTTTACCACCAAAGTGGATAACCTCACATTTATCCACATTATACTTCATCTGCCATGCATTTGCCCACTCACCTAACCTATCCAAGTCACTCTGCAACCTCACAGAATCCTCCTCGTAGCTCACACTGCCACCCAACTTAGTGTCATCCGCAAATTTGGAGATACTACATTTAATCCCCTCGTCTAAATCATTAATGTACAATGTAAACAGCTAGGGCCCCAGCACAGAACCTTGCAGTACCCGACTAGTCACTGCCTGCAATTCTGAAAAGTACCCATTTACTCTTACTCTTTGCTTCCTGTCTGCCAACCAGTTCTCAATCCATGTCAGCACACTCCCCCCAATCCCATGTGCTTTAACTTTGCACATTAATCTCTTGTGTGGGACCTTGTCGAAACTCTACTGGAAACACCCTCAAAAAATTCCAGAAGATTTGTCAAGCATGATTTCCCTTTCACAAATCCATGCTAACTTGGACCTATCATGTCACCTCTTTCCAAATGCGCTGCTTTGACATCCTTAATAATTGATTCCATCATTTTACCCACTACCGATGTCAGGCTGACCGGTCTATAATTCCCTGTTTTCTCTCTCCCTCCTTTTTTAAAAAGTGGGGTTACATTGGCTACCCTCCACTCCATAGGAACTGATCCAGAGTCTATGGAATGTTGGAAAATGACTGTCAATGCATCCGCTATTTCCAAGGCCACCTCCTTAAGTACTCTGGGATGCAGTCCATCAGACCCTGGGAATTTATCGGCCTTCAATCCCATCAATTTCCCCAACACAATTTCCCGACTAATAAGGATTTCCCTCAGTTCCTCCTTCTTACTAGACCCTCTGACCCCTTTTATACCCGGAAGGTTGTTTATGTCCTCCTTAGTGAATACCGAACCAAAGTACTTGTTCAATTGGTCTGCCATTTCTTTGTTCCCCGTTATGACTTCCCCTGATTCTGACTGCAGGGGACCTACGTCTGTCTTTACTAACCTTTTTCTCTTTACTTATCTATTGAAGCTTTTGCAGTCTGTTTTAATGTTCCCTACAAGCTTCCTCTCGTACTTTATTTTCCCTGCCCTAATCAAACCCTTTGTACTCCTCTGCTGAATTCTAAATTTCTCCCAGTCCCCAGGTTCATTGCTATTTCTGGCCAATTTGTATGCCACTTCCTTGGCTTTAATACTATCCCTGATTTCCCTTGATAGCCACAGTTGAACCACCTTCATTTTTTTATTTTTATGCCAGACAAGGATGTACAATTCTTGTACTTCATCCATGCGGTCTCTAAATATCTGCTATTGCCCATCCACTGTCAACCCCTTAAGTAGCATTCGCCGATCTATCCTAGCCAATTCACGCCTCATACCTTCAAAGTTACCCTTTTTTAAGTTCTGGATCATGGACTCTGAATTAACTGTTTCATTCTCCATCCTAATGTAGAATTCCACCATATTATGGTCACTCTTCCCCAAGGGGCCTCGCACAACGAGATTGCTAATTAATCCTCTCTCATTAAACAACACCCAGTCTAAATGGCCTCCCCGCTAGTTGGTTCCTCAACATATTGGTTTTGAAAACCATCCCTTATGCACTCCAGGAACTCCTCCTCCACTGTATTGCTTCCAGTTTGGTTAGCCTAATCTATATGCATATTAAAGTCACCCATGATAACTGCTGCACCTTTATTGCATTCACCTCTAATTTCCTGTTTGATGCCCTCCCCAACATCACTACTACTGTTTGTAGGTCTGTACACAACTCCCACTAACGTTTTTTGCCCTTTGGTGTTCTGCAGCTCTATCCATATAGATTCTGCATCATCCAAGCTAATGTCATTCCTAACTATTGCATTAATCTCCTCTTTAACCAGCAATGCTACCCCACTTCCTTTTCCTTTTATTCTATCCTTCCTGAATGTTGAATACTCCTGGTTGTTGAGTTCCCAGCCCTAATCATCCTGGAGCCATGTCTCTGTAATCCCAATCACATCATATCTGTTAACATCTATTTGCACAGTTAATTCATCCACCTTATTACCGATACTCCTTGCATTAAGACACAAAGCCTTCAGGCTTGTTTTTTTTTAACACCCTTTGTCCTTTTGGAATTATGTTGGAGTGTGGCCCTTTTTGTTTCTTGCCTTTGTTTACTCGGCCTTCCACTATTGCTTTGTGAATAGGATCAAACAGCTATGCAGGACATCATATGACAAACTTCGCAAAGTTGATTTACTATACAACAGAAGCACTCATGGAAGCTTAAACTACAAAAATAAAAGAAGTGGAGACAAAACATATTGACATAATTTTTTCAAAATATCCAAATAAAAAATAGAAGTACCTCCTGTTCGTAATTCTTATGTTTTTATGTTCTCCCAGCCGCCTAAGCTCACCCACCATCAGCCCGTCCCTTACAAACAACCCTACCACCCGGGGTCGGGGATCAGACCCTCCAGGATCAGAACAGCACCTGGAGTCAGAGATTGGACAGGTCTTGGGATCAGATCTTCCCTGGAGGTCGGGGATCGGACTGCCCACGGGATCGGAATCTCCTACCCCCTTGGGGTCAGTGATCGAACCCACCCTGTGGTTTGTAATTCCCCCCCCACCTCCCAGGATCAAAACTCCCCCCACCTCCCCGCCCCGGGTCAAAACATCCCCCTGGATCAAAACTCCCCACCGGATCAAAACTCCCACCCGGGATCAAAACAACCAACCCTCCCGCCCCCCGAACGGATCAAAACTCCCACCCCCAGGATCAAAACAACCCCCCCTCGGGGATCAAAGCCCTTCCCTGGGATCAAAATTTTCCCCCCCCACAGCTAGGATCAAAACTCCCCTTCCCCCCCCACCCCCTGACCCCCCATCCCCGCCGCACCGGCTTGGGCCCCGCACCAACCTGCTTGTTGTGGCCTTCTAGCCCGGGAAAGCAGCGGGCCAGCTTGTGCAGCAAGCCACTCGGCCTGGAATAGGGGTGGGATGTATCGTGTCCCACGCTGCAGCATGCACACAGAGGCTGGGGGAAGGAGCTACTGCGCATGAACGCACACTCCAACGCGCATGTGAAGAGCTGCCGGCCCTGTTTCTGGCGCAGGACCCTAGCTCCGCCCCCCCAATCGACTGGCCACGCAACGCCAAGCCCCAGGAGAGGCAACACAGTGCCAGAATTGGGGGAGATTTCTCGGCGCAGTTTTCAGCCCATAACGTTGGCGCCAAAGGGGTGGGCTAAATTTGAGCCCAAAGTCCCCTAGTTTTAGCTTCCCCATGAATGGAAATATTCATTTTGCATCCACCTTGTCAAGCCCCCTCATTATAAGAACATAAGAAATAGGAGCAGGAGTAGGCCATATGGCCCCTCGCGCCTGCTCCGCCATTTGATACGATCTTGGCTGATCCAATCATGGACAGAGGTCCATTTTCCTGCACGCTCCCCATAACCCTTTATTCCTTTATCGGTTAAGAAACTGTCTATCTCTGCCTTAAATTTATTCAATGTCCTAGCTTCCATAGCTCTCTGGGGCAGCGAATTCCAAAGACTCACAAGCCTCTGAGAAAAGAAATTTCTCCTCATCTCTATTTTATAAGAACATGCCCTCTCGTTCTAGTCTCCTCTATCAGTGGAAACATCCTCTCTGCATCCACCTTGTCAAGCCCCCTCATAATCTTAAACGTTTTGACAAGATCACCTCACAATCTTCGGAATTCCAATGAGTAGACGCCCAACCTACGCAACCTTTCCAAATAAGTCAACACCCTCATCTCCAGAGTCAACCTATTGAAGCTTCTCTGAACTGCCTCCAAAGCAGGTATATCCTTTCATAAATATGGAAACCAAAACTGCATGCAGTATTCCAGGTGTGGCCTCACCAATACCCTGTATAACTGTAGCAAGACTTCCCTGCTTTTATACTCCATCCCCTTTGCAATAAAGGCCAAGATTCCATTGGCCTTCCTAATTACTTGCTGTTTGTGCATTCTAATCTTTTGTGTTTCATGCACAAGTACCCCCAGGTCCCGCTGTACTGTGGCACTTTGCAATCTTTCTCCATTTAAATAATAACTTGCTCTTTGATTTTTTTTTCTGCCAAAGTGCATAACCTCACACTTTCCAACATTATGCTCCATCTGCCAAATTTTTGCCCACTCACTATGTCCTTTTGCAGATCTTTTGTGTCCTCCTCACACAATGCTTTTCCTCCTATCTTTGTACCGTCAGCAAACTTGGCTACGTTACACTCGGTCCCTTCTTCCAAGTCATTAATATAGATTATAAATAGTTGAAGTCCCAGCACTGACCTCTGCAGCACCCCACTCGTTACTGATTGCCAATCCGAGACTAAACCATTTATCCCGACTCCCTGTTTTCTCTTTGTTAGCCAATCCTCTATCCATGCTTATATATTACCCCCAACCCCGTGAACTTTTATCTTGTGCAGTAACCTTTTATGTGGCACCTTGTCAAATGCCTTCTGGAAGTCCAAATACACCACATCCACTGGTTCCCCTTTATACACCCTCTTCGTTACATCCTCAAAGAATTCCAGCAAATTTGTCAAACATGACTTCACCTTCATAAATCCATGCTGACTCTGCCTGACCGAATTATGCTTTTCCAAATGTTCTGCTACTGCTTCTTTAATAATGGACTCCAACATTTTCCCAACCACAGATGTTAGGCGAACTGGTCTATAGTTTCTTGCTTTTTGTCTGCTTCCTTTTTTAAATAGGGGCGTTACATTTGCAGTTTTCCAATCTGCTGGGACCTCCCAGGAATTCAGGGAATTTTGGTAAATTGCAACCAGTGCATCCACTATCCCTGCCGTTACTTCTCTTAAGACCCTAGGATGCAAGCCATCAGGTCCAGGGAATTTATCTGCTTTAGTCCCATTATCTTACTGAGTACCACCTCCTTAGTGATTGTGATTGTGTTAAGTTCCTCCTCCCCCTATAGTCCCTTGACTATCCACTGTTGGGATATTGTTAGTGTCCTCTACCGTAAAGACTGATACAAAATATTTGTTCAGAGTTTCTGCCATCTCCATGTTCCCCATTACTAATTCCCCAGTCTCGTCCTCTAAGGGACCGCCATTTACTTTAGCCACTCTTTTCCTTTTATATACCTATAGAAACTCTTGCTACCTGTTTTTATATTTTGTGCAAGTTTACTTTCATAGTCTATCTTCCCTTTCTTAATAATTTTTTTAGTCATTCTTTGCTGGCTTTTAAAAGCTTCCCAATCTTCTGTCCTCCCACTAGTTTTGTCCACTTTGTATGCCCTTGTTTTTAATTGAATACCGTCCTTTATTTCTTTAGTTATCTTATATGTTTTGATAAGATCATCTCTCATTCTTCTGAACCCCAATGAGTATAGGCCCAACCTACTCAACAGGCATTTTGACCCTGATTTTAACTCCCCTCACCTGGTGGAAACCGGGTGAGCTGGCAGTTAAAATGAGGGCAGGGACTTACCCCCTGTGATCCTGCTACCTTCCCACCATGTCTCGATGTTACTCTGCTCTTTTGAGCAGGACACCCGCAGGAACGATGTGGGGTCCTACTTTAAATATGCAGATTTATTCCTGATGATGTCATTGGTATATGTAATTCCAGACACCCGTCCAAAGACCACCTATTTTTACCTCCATAATATCACCCATCTACATCCTTATCTATGCCTTCTTCACCTCAAGGTTTAATGATTCCATCCTTCATAATCAGAACTCTTCCACAACTCTACCATCGACATCCTATTGTTTACCAAGTTCCATTCCCCTATCATCCCATCCTGGCCAACTTCCATAGGCTCACCATCCCCCAACACATCAAATTCAAAATCTTTGTGTTCACATGTTTGCAATATAATTACAGATGATGAAGGTAATTTGCCCAATCCTTAACCACCCACTCAGAAGCATCCTA
Source organism: Pristiophorus japonicus (assembly GCF_044704955.1). Lineage (NCBI taxonomy): Eukaryota > Metazoa > Chordata > Chondrichthyes > Pristiophoridae > Pristiophorus > Pristiophorus japonicus. The sequence continues at coordinate 137,306,809 of NC_091977.1, forward strand.
AAGTCCCCCCATTGCTGTACACAATTGTTGCTTAAATGATTCCATGGTTTTTGCCTCCACTACTCTAAATGGAAGTCTATATCACACATTGATCACTCACTGTGTGAAGAAGAATATACTAATATTTGTCCTAAAGTTATCATTTAATAATTTGAACCTGTGTCATCTAGTTTTACTCTCGCAATTTAATTTAAAATAATATACCAGGTTTACTTTTTTCAATTTCTTAATATTCTCATCAGCTTCTATAAGATCTGACACCTACTTTCAAGCCTGAGACGCCCATGTTTCTCCAGTCTTTCCTCATAATGCTGACCTAAAGATCAGCCTCATGGTTCTTTTCGGTACTGCCTCTTGAGTTTGAATCTTTGCTTTGTTTCTCAGAGGCTAGAACTGGATGCAGTATTCAAGGAGCGGCTGATTATAGTTTCACTATACAGTTTCATCATAACCTCCACTGATTTATAGTTTATTATTGAACATTCTATTGTCCATGTTGATTGCTGCTCTGCAGTGGTTGGATATGCTTAGCATTGTGTCCACTAAGATTTCTAAATTTCTTTCAGCTTCATCCTTAGCTATGTCAACATTACTCATGGTCTACATATGTCATCCACTTTCCCTTCCTACGTGCAGTATTTTACACTTGTCTACATTAAATTTCATCTGCCATTATTCTGTCCACATACTTATTTTATCCAACTTGTTCTGTAATTTCTGATCTCCTATTTCAACATCGACTGCCCCTCCTAGTTTGATATAATCTGTACTCTTTTCCAGTTTGAATTGAGTTTCTGAATCTAGGTCATTTATGTGAATTTATGTGAATTAGAAACAGCAGTGATCTCAACACTAAAATGCCCCGCTCAGTACTTCTCTCCGCTCTGTCATAACTTCTCTAACAAGTACTAATTGTTTTCTGCCAGTTTCTTATCCATTCTCAGGATTTATCCTGAATCACCACAGCTTTGAGTTTAAATAATAGCCATCAGTACTGAACCTGAACACCTATAATCTAGGATGCATTTAGGGGCCGAAATTAACCCCCAACTGAAAGGGGGCGCACCTACTGTTTTAAAACATTTTTCTTCGCCCCAATCCATGGGGAGGAGAGTAGAGCGAAATTGAGCTCTTAGAACTTTTGCTTCCCTCTGGACAGTGTTTGGGGCGGCTGAGGGGTGGAAGTTGGGTGGAGTCCTCAGCGCCGCGCTGATGATGTCAGTGCGACGCTGGTGATGTCAGCCCAATGCGGATGTGCCACATCGCGCTGACACGTCAAAATGTCCCTCCCCTTCAGTTAAAGGGGAGGGGTGCTGCGAACTCTGCACGGAGTTAAGTTAGGCCCACGGGGCCACCAGGGAGGGTTTCAGCTGGGACAATGGCTGGTACACAAGTGGAGGTACCAGGCTGCCTGTTGGCGGACAGCCGAACCCCTGGCCACCACTGTCGGGGCGACCTCAGTCGGCCTACAAGTAAAATAAAATGGAGGCGCCGGCAGCGTGCCATCCCATTTAAGGGCGGACACATCGCCCAGGCACACGCAGCTTCCCACAGGGGAAAGCTGTCAGTGGCACTGACCAGCGGCACTGCAGCTCCCATGGGGAAATTTCCCATGCGGGGCGGAAAGGGGGTCACCGCCAGTCGGTATGGGGTCGGCGTGTGCCCAAAGGATTGGCAGCGCAGAAACCCGTTCCAACTGCTCCCGGCCCAGGGGCAATTTCGGATGGGTCGGCCCACCTGTCTGCCCCCGGTTGGTGAGACCTATCCGCTCCATTACTGCCTCAGAGGGGGTAATGGGCCTTAAGGACGGGGGCAATTTTGGCCCCTTAATCTCTAGAGCTTGAAGCAACAACTTTCTGACTCAGAGACAAGAGTGCTATCACTGAGCCAAGGCCGACACCCAACTTTCTAAGATTTCATCTTCCTCCAGCTCTGCAGGCCCTACATTTGAAACCCCCCTTCTTCTCTACTTCAGCAGTCTCAAGTGCACACTCTGGAATACGCTTCCTAAAGCCCTCCATCTTTATATCCCTCTCCTACTTCAAAACATCTTCAAATCCCACCTAACCTTTTCTCCATCACTGATCTGTGTCTGATTGTTACCTCTGTGAAGAGATCTGGACACTGTATTACATTAAGGGTGCTATAAATATGGTGGTCATTGTTATTGACTCACTTTTCTTATTTCTTTGCCTATATTTTCTGAGTATCAATTTTCTGTAAAGTTCAGAATTTCTGTATGTGGGAGCTGTGATGCTCTCAATTTTTTCTAATGGGATTGAACTACAAGCTATTGAAGGTAAGATGGAGTCAATAACTTATAGTCACCTTTCACTTCTCAGCTTGATGGCCTGCACTGTCTTTATTTATTTAGCCAATGTTTCTCTTCCTTTCTCCTGAAGGAATTGACTCCTTGCCTAAGTGCAGTTGCACATCTATTTGTCACACTTGGGCTAGTGCCTTATCCAAGTGGTCAGTCTTCATGTGCAAGCCTTAAGAGTCATTGTTGGTGTGATGTATGTATGTAAACCTCACCAATTACGTAAGATTTGCCACTATGGGGCACACCTGTGGAAGACCTAAAGGTCACCTGTGCACCCTGGGGCAAGCAGCTATAAAAGGTGATCCATCATGCTGCTTCCCCACTCTGGAGTCTGAATAAAGAGACCAAGGTCACAACACTTTGAGCTTACAATACAGTCCTGTGGATTTATTCTGAACATGAGTAACAGATCACGAATTTTCACGCAGTTATGGCTGCAGTTGGTATTCTTGAGAGATTTGTTGAGGGTGATGATTGGGAAGCCTTCATTGAGTGCCTCGACCAGTACTTCGTGGTCAACGAACTGGACAAGGCTGAGACGGCGATCAAGCGCAGGGCCATTCTCCTCACCGTATTTGGGTCTTTGATATATGGCCTCCTCAAAAATCTGCTGGCACCAGTCAAGCCAATGGACAAGACTTACACAGAGCTGTGTACAATGGTTCAGGAACACCTCAAGCCGAAGGAGAGCACCTTAATGGCCAGGTATCGGTTTTACACGCACCATTGCTCTGAGGGCCAGAACGTGGTGAGTTTTGTCGTCGACCTAAGACGCCTTGCGGGTCAGTGCGAATTTGCAGGATCTTTGGGGGAAATGTTGCGGGACTTTTTCGTGCTTGGAATCGGCCACGAGGTCATTCTTCGCAAACTGCTGTCTGCCGAATCCCTAGATCTGAGCAAGGCCATCACGATAGCCCAAGCCTTGATATCCACGAGCGATAACATGAAACAGATATCTTCACAGAATCGAAGCTCGCCATCAAGCACTATGTATAAAATAATGTTTTCAGCAGGCAGAACTGTACAGGACAGGGCCCACATGACCACAGAGGCTAGACCTAGGTCTAGAGTGACTCAGAGTCCGCTGTGGGGTGTGAATGCGTATCCATTAACTCCATGTTGGCGCTGCGGAGGCAGTCATAGAGCTAATCAATGCCGATTCAAGCCCGATGTATGCAAGGGCTGTGGAACAAAGAGGCACCTCCAGTGAATGTGCAAATGACCTGTGACTCACCATGTGACAGAGTCAGGAGAGGGCGACCAGTGAGGATCACGCTGAACGAGCAGGAGAGGCAACTCAACCTCAGGTGGAAGAGGATGTATATGGGATAACCACCTTCACCACTAAAAGCCCACCGATAATGTTATAAGTTAAACTCAACGGCACTCCAGTCTCCATGCAATTGGACACGGGGACATTCAATCAGTAATGAGCCAGAAGGCATTTGAGAGGCTTTGGGACGACAGAGCACAATGACCCAAGCTGATCCCGATTCAGGCAAAGCTGCGCACCTACACCAAGGAACTGATACCAGTTATTGGTAGTGTGGACAGAAGAGTATCCCATGAGGAACCAGTGCACGATTTACCACTGTGGATTGTTTCAGGTGATGGGCCAACGCTGCTTGGTAGAAGGTGGATGGGAAAGATTCGATGGAACTGGGAAGACATCTGCATACCTTTTCCGGTGAACGACGTCTCCCTTGCTCAAAGACTGAGCAAAGCCCCACCTTCAACTGAACCAGGCATCGAAGTGCAGATCCATTTGCGGATCCCCGAGGCGCAGGCCGCTCATCACGATCATGAGGAGGTGAAGATCAACCGAGCAGCGGTGCAGGCCAAAGCCGACAACCTCTTCGCGACGATGGAAGAGGCTCCAGGTCGACCAAGCAGAGTGGGACTCTGGCCGAAACGATCCGAATGCGTCTTCCTGACGCCAGAGGCAAAATCCCTGGGGAGGAAGATCGCGGCAGTCGGCATCACGGACACGGACGTGAGTACGTCCAGACCACAGAACAAAAAAGCATCCTGACCACGGGACGAGAGTGCATCCAGACCAAGGGACGAATGTGCGTCCAGACCACGGGACAAGAGAGTGTCCAGACCATGGGATGTCGCCGCAATGAAACAGAGGCATGTGTTGCCCAGCAAGGAAGTCCACTGGGTTTGGGGCAAAGGTAAAGGGGTGGCCGCTGAGAAGGCCAGGAACCCACTATGTTTCAATAAGTTGTTTGCATTGTGTAATCCATGCGAGCGGTCTTTCGCAGCCAATGATGTACTATCATATGAGGTCGGGGGTACCTTACAACAAGCTAAAGTAGCAGGCGAACACCAACCGGTCGTATATGTATCTGACAAAGAACTTGAAGCAAGTGATGTGTTATCACATGGGGTCGGGTGTGTTGTACAACAAGCTAAAGTAGCGGGCGAACCCCAACCAGTTATATATGTATCTAACAAAGTATTCGAAGCAAGTGATGTGTTACCACACAGGGTCGGGCATGTTGTGCAGCAAGCCAAAGTAGCGGGCAAGCCCCAACCGGTTGTACATGTATCCAATAAGTTACCCAAGGCAGTAGCTTGGGTTCATGGGACTAAAGAGACGTACCAAAGAGTGTCCCAATAGTTGTTCGAGTCAGACAAGCTGTTCATCCCACAGTTTTGGGAGATCAGAGGCACCATTATCGATGCTTTGTTTCGAGAATGTCTAACACTGTGCACTATAACATGGTCCGCCACGGGCCAGGCAGTGAGATCGGCGCTAATGCCCTCAGTTGGCTACCGTTGCCCACCACCGGGTTGGAAACGGTGCAGCCTGCAGACCCACTCGTGGTCGTGGAAATGCTAGAAAGCGAGGGGTCAACCGTAGCGGCTCCCCAGTTTAGGACCTGGACCAGCCAGGATCCCACGTTACCGCCTGCCAATGGCGAACCGCTAGAAGGGATGTTGCAGCTTATCCATCACAAAGACGAAAGGCTCATCCCATCAGATTGCCCCCTATGCGGCAACCCTGCAACGTTGCAAAGAAAGACAGGGAGGCTACACACAGTCGGTGGTCCGGGGCCTCCACCAGGATCCACAGGGACCACGCGGCCTCCCGCCACTACTGAAAGTCTCAAGGCCATATCGGCCATCCTGGGCTTGCCAGACCTTAGGGTCAGCGACAATAATCTGGAGCGGGCAGCCCAAATCAAAAAGCCAAGCACCACATGTGTCACGGTAGATTCCCTACAGACCCGGCTATCCCGGGTGCCAAGCAGTCACAAGCCAGAATCACTCAGAACCAGAGACTGTACCATGTTCAGGGCCCCAGATGGGCTGCTAACACTGCATTAGCCAAAGAGGGGAATGGAGTGTTTCTGATGAAAATAGGACCCCAGCTCTTTACAATATACATCAATGATTTGGATGCAGGAATTAAGTGTAATATCTCCAGGTTTGCAAATGACACTAAATTGGGTGGCAGTGTGAGCTGTGAGGGGGACACTAAGAGGCTGCAGGATGACTTGGACAGGTTAGTTGAGTGGGCAAATGCATGGCAGATGCAGTATAATGTGGATAAATGTGAGATTATCCACTTTGGGGGCAAAAACACGAAGACAGAATATTATCTGAATGGTGGCAGATTAGGAAAAGGGGAGACCTGGGTGTCATGGTTCATCAATCATTGAAAGTTGGCATACAGGTACAGCAGGCGGTAAAGAAGGCAAATGGTATGTTGGCCTTCATAGCTAGGGGATTTGAGTTTAGGAGCAGGGAGGTCTTACTGCAGTTGTTCAGGGCCTTGGTCAGGCCTCACCTGGAATATTGTGTTCAATTTTGTCTCCTAATCTGAGGAAGGATGTTCTTGCTATTGAGGGAGTGCAGCAAAGGTTCACCAGACTGATTCCAGGGATGGCCGGACTGACATATGAGGAGAGACTGGATCAACTGGGCCTTTATACATTGGAGTTTAGAAAGATGAGAGGGGATCTCATAGAAACATACAAGATTCTGACGGGACGGGACAGGTTAGATGTAGGCAGATTGTTCCCGATGTTGGGGAAGTCCAGAACCAGGGGACACAGCCTTAGGATAAGGGATAGGCCATTTAGGACTGAGATGAGGAGAAACTTCTTCACTCAGAGAGTTGTTAACCTGTGGAATTCCCTGCCGCAGAGAGTTGTTAATGTCAGTTCATTGGATATATTCAAGAGGGAGTTCGATATGGCCCTTGCGGCTAAAGAGATCAAGGGTTTATGGAGAGAAAGCAGGAAAGGGGTACTGAGGGAATGATCAGCCATGATCTTATCGAATGGTGGTGCAGGCTCAAAGTGCCAAATGGCTTACTCCTGCACCTATTGTCTATATTTCTATGATTGTTGTAAAACCATGTACTGGGCAAATGCAGAAAGCATTTGGTCCAGACTAAACTGTGAACTACAGATAACCAGGAACCAATGTGAAAGGACCTGGCCCTCAGCGACCCACTAACACAATCGACCTCGCCGTCAACCACGAGGATGAACCCACCATGCCCGTCAGTCCGATCAGACCAACCGCGCAGCCGTGCAGCAATGATCCGACCAACTCACCCAGCTCAGGATTTCAACTCACGCGATTGACCCAGGGACGGAGGGCACCATTTTGCTTCAACTTGCAAATAACTTGTACATAAGACTTTAGGGGGGGAGGTGATGTTATGTATGTATGTAAACTTAACCAATATATAAAACTTGCCACTAGGGAGCATACTTGTGGAAGACCTAAGGGTCACCTGTGCACCCTGGGGCAAGCAGGTATAAAAGGTGATTCACTATGCTGCTTCCCCACTCTGGAGTTTGAATAAAGAGACCAAGATCACAACAGTTTGAGCTTACAATAAAGTCCTGTGGATTTATTCTAAACATAACAGTCAGTGCCATATCTTTGGAGAGCACACAACACACAACCTGTAAGATGGCTGCAGGTTCCGGAGTCTTCTGACCTGCTGGTCAGATGACCTGCTCTTTATTAAACTGCACTAGCTGCATTAACACAGGCGTCCACAGTGTGGAGCTACAGACATTACACTTCTCCCTCCTTAATGAGGAGTTATTATAACAAACAATCATCATACATAACTTGCATGGTTTTACATAACAAAGGATATGGCCTTATTTTGCCACATTTACAAATCAAGCTTAACCACTTGTTTTCTGTTTCGAAGAGGATACCTTCGCTCTTGAACAGAACCTTCCAAACATGGTGTCAAATTTAAACTCATTCGAGGCTGATCCTGAGGGAAGTTTTCCTCCAAGGGATGCCCTTGATATCCATTTGAACTCTCTCTAACTTCAATGTTTTCCTGACTCGGACTCAGACTTAAATTCTGACTTTCTCTTGGATTTGTTTCCAGTACATTGGATGTAGGATATGCTACTGGTATATCAAAACTATCTGATGAGTCTGAAATAATTGAATCACTCCCACCTTCAACTCCTTCCATGTCTGTGGGTAAAATATGATCAATGTGAACAAACCTAACCTGTCCATTATCAAACATCTTGACCAAATATGTGCGAGGACCACATATCTTCACCACTCTTCCTGGTAACCACTTTCACCTTCTGATTTAATTTCTCACTTCTCTCTTTTACTCTACTTCTAATATGTTTCTTTTTTTGTCTTAATTGTGTCGCTTCTACGGACTGTGCCAAGCATGGTTTTAACAATGAGAATCTGGTTTGTGGCTATCATTTGAGAAACAATTCTGCTGGTGTTCCACCAGTAGTTGTGTGAGGAATATTACGATACGTTATTAGAAAATTAGCCAATTTGTGGTCCAATGACAACTGTCGTTTCTTTGGATTTGGATCCAACATTTGTTTGATGAGGGCACGTTTTACAATTTGTACAATGCACTCTGCTGCATCATTCGAAGCAAGATGATACCTTAGTATGTTTCACACCATTTTTGTTTGTGAACTGTGCAAATTCTTCTGAATGAAATTGTGGTCCATTATCCGAAAAAATTTCTTCTGGGAGGCCAAATGAAGAAAATAATCTTTGCAAAATGCCTAATGTTTTACTTGCTATTTTCCACATTGGAAACATCTTGACCCATTTCGAATGGCTATTAATCACAATGAACAAACGTTGTCCTTCGAACTCAGCAAAATTGATATGTAGCTTTTGCCACGCCCTGTGAGGCCAATTCCTGGCTGTAATGGTACTGATGGTGGTTGCTTGCTTACCGATTGACATGTTGCACACTGACTGACGATGTACTCTATATCTTTATCAAGACCTGGCCACCATAAGTAGCTGCGTGCAAAGCTCTTGGTCAAACACATTCCCAGGTGCTGGTCATGGAGGTCTTCTAATAATTTGGACCTGAATTTATTTGATATAACCACTCTTAGACCCCACATGATACAATCTTTATTGACTGATAATTCATTCCTATGAATGAAGAATGGATGAATATCTTTGTTACCTGGTTTGGCCATCCGTTTGCAATATAATCATATCTTTGACATCACTGGGTCACGATTGGTTGCCCTCCCAATCTCTTCAGCTGTGGCTGGCAGTTCATCGATGTATGAAAAATAGAACACCTCTTCCCTATCGGGTGTAACTTGTGATGGAGAAGGCAATCTAGACATAGCATCAGCATTAACGTGACGACTGATCGTCTGTATTCAATATCATAAGTATATGCTGACAAATTCAAAGCCCATCTCTGCATTCGGGCTGCAGCTAATGTTGGAACTGGGGACTTTGGAAGGAGGATTGCTGTCAGGGGCTTATGGTGCATAACAAGAGTAATCTTATGTCCAAAAAGTATTTGTGGAACTTCTTGACCCCAAAAATTAATGCCAAAGATTCCCTTTCAATTTGTGCATAATTACGCTCACTGGCACTGAGAGTGCGTGAAGCAAAAGCAATTGGTCTCACTTCCCCACGAGGTAATACATGAGAGATTACTGCCCCAACTCCCTCACATGCTAGCTTGATCTCCTAAGATACATCATAGTGAACTAATATGGTGCTCTCTACCAAGTTGCTTTTACACTCCTTGAATGCTGTATCGCATTCTTCTGACCACTTACAATGGACTTGTTTTTTCAATAGTTCATTCAGTGTGTGTAATACTGTAGCCAAATTTTGCAGGAACTTCCCATAATAGTTCAAGAGACCCAAAAATGATCAAATTTTATTGACATTCTTGGGAGTGGGTGCATTTCTAATTACATCCAGTTTTTCCTTGGTTGGATGTAAACCATCTTTGTCTACTCTGTACCCTAAGTACTCCATTGAGTTTTGAAATAACTCACACTTGCGAGCAGCCACTTGTATTCTGTGCTTCTCTAGCCATTTGAGGACTTCATTCAATTAGTTATTATGTATTTGCCTATTTGGTGCTGAAATGAGTACGTCATCTAAATAACATACTACTCCATTAATATCTTGCAAAATCGGGTTCATTACCCCTTGGAATATGGCAGGGGCGGAAGACACTCCAAATGGTAGCCTATTAAATTGATATAGGCCTAGGTAAGTATTTATAGTCAAGCATGACTTGGACTCCTCATCCAGTTCAAGCTGTAAGTAGGCATTCGTCAGATCCAACTTTGAGAAAATCGGACCGCCTCTCAGTGTGGTGAACAAATCTTCTATATTTGGCAATGTATTGGGGACATTACCCTCTAGAACTTGGTTTATGGTTACTTTATAATCACCACACAATCTTACCTGACCATCGGACTCAGGTACAACACAATGGGTGTAGCCCAATTACGTCAATCTATCTTCGAAATAATGTTCTCAGTCTCTGGTCTTTTGAGTTCTTGCTCAACTTTCTCCTTGAGTGCATATAGTACGGAATGTGGCTTGCAGCAAACCGATTTAGCGTCCTTCTGTACCCTGACACTCGTCTTGAAGCCTTGGATCGGACTGCCCGTTTCACAGAACACCTTTGGATAATTCTTGATGACATCATTCTTTAATGCAAATCTAGTTTCAACACGAAAAATCTCACTCCAATCCAGCTTCAGTGATCCCAACCAATTTCTTTCTAGTAAGGCAGGCATGTCTCCTGCCAGTACTATTAGAGGCAAGCTCTGAACTTGATCCTTGTATTTCACCGGAATGTTCTCTCCCAAGTAGCCTCGCAGCTCTATCTTGGCTTTTTCCAATGGGAAATCCCACAATTTGTCGAGGTTTAGAGACTCCGGTACAACACTCATGGATGCACCAATGTCGATTTCCATGGGTATCTTGAATCCGGCAACATCTATGTGGATTATGATACTTTTCGAATTGCCATCCGTTAACCTCTTGCTCCTGATGACGTTTAACTATAACATCTCCTCGTCCTGTTGTTGTCCTTCCATGCTATGTAGTCTCTGGGGATTTCTACTCATAGCTTTGAAAGCTGGTTTACCCTTCAGTCGGCATGATGCCCAGTATTCCTGCAGACGAAACATTCTGCCTTCACATATGGACAACTTTGAGCAATGTTTTGTCCCAGGCTCCAATAGCAGGACGTCAATGCTCTGATCCCATTTACAGTTTCTGAGACTTTGGGGCCCCACCGTCTTTTACTTTGAACCTGCAGGCGATTCACCTCAGTTGTCTGATGACTGAAATTAGTATGAAATTCTTGGGAATATTGGTCGGCCATGCTCAATGACCTAGCTGTCTGACAAGCTAAATCAAAAATCAAGTTAGGCGTCACAAATAACTTTCTTCTGATCGCATCATTTTTCATCCCACAAACAAAGCGGTCTTGCAATGCTCGGTTCTGAAAGTCTCTGAAATTACAGTGAATAGATAGCTTTTTTAATGCTTTAGTGTACTCACTGATATTTTCTTCGGCCTTCTGATTTTGTATACTGAAACAATTTTCAGCAATTTCTAACAGAATGGGGCTGTAATGTTGTTCTAACTTAGTTAGAATCTGTTTCAGCATTGTATCCTTTGGCTTGTCAGGCACAAGCAAATTTATCAGCGTTTCATACAACTCGGGCCTGACCTCAGTTAAGAATATAGCTCTTTTTCGTTCCAACACCGCCCGGTTAGTATCTTCATTACTGGGAATTTCAATGATATTGGCCCTGAAATTCCGATGTCCCGGGTCCGTACGAAGTTTCTATGGATTCGGGAAGGCATTGGAAAAGCCGGGTTTCAGCGCGCAATGCGCATGCGCTGAAAACTGGCTATTCCGATCTGTCACGTTTCTGGCTTGACAGATCTCACGCATATCGGGAGCGAGGACACTTGCAGGGCAAGATTTCCGATATTTACGAATATCTTGCCCTGCAAATGTCCTTTAAACTCTTGCACCTGAAAAAGCAGGTGTATAATATAAACAAGTTACAAGTGATGGAAACAGTAAAAATGCAACAAAAGGAACCTAAAAAGCACTAGAAAACAGTACAGGATACCATTAAGAATTCAACTCTCAAAAATCAGAATATGCCTTCCCTTCAGTGCCCATTTTATGTGGAGATGCAAGGCTTTCAATGCATTGCCAGTGAAATGCATGGATAAATGCAGCTGACAGCTAATTACATCAATTTGCATAGATACTTTGAGCATTCCGTGCCCATTTATTTTAATGAATCAAGGAAAAACAGGCCTACTAGCCTCTTGCCTGATGCTCTAACACTGCAAGGGTTTTGTTTTCCATATTTACGAAAGGATATACTTGCTTTGGAGGCAGTTCAGAGAAGGTTCACAAGGTTGATTCCGGAGATGAGGGGGTTGACTTATGAGGAAAGGTTGAGTAGGTTGGGCTTCTACTCATTGGAATTCAGAAGAATGAGAGGTGATCTTATCGAAATGTATAAAATTATGAGAGAGCTTGACAAGGTGGATGCAGAGAGGATGTTTCCACTGATGGGGGAGACTAGAACTAGAGGGCATACTCTTAGAATAAGGGGCTGCCCATTTAAAACTGAGATGAGGAGAAATTTCTTCTCTCAGAGGGTTGTGGTCAGTGGAATTTGCTGCCTCAGAGAGCTGTGGAAGCTGGGACATTGAATAAATTTAAGAAAGAAATAGACAGTTTCTTAAACGAAAATATAAGGAGTTATGGAGAGCGGGCAGGGAAGTGGACCTGAGTCCATGATCGGATCAGCCATAATCATATTAAATGGCGGAGCAGGCTTGAGAGGCCCTATGGCCTACTCCTGTTCCTATTTCTTATGTTCTTATGCTCACCCAATCAGCAACTGCAGCACTGGTATACCCAATGGGAAGATCTGCACTATTGTATTTATTGTATCTACTGTTGTCCATAGTGCAAACCTATCCATCTGTATTTTTCTCTCTCAGATATATTTTTCCAGTCCTAAATCCACCATCTCTCTCTCTCTCTTTTCTTACTGACACCTATTGTCAGCTGTGGTTCAGTGGGTAGCACACTTGCCTCTGAGTCAGAAGGTTGTGGGTTCAAGTACTTGGAGACTCAGGGACTTGAGCACATAAAACTAGGCTGATATTCCAGTACAGTGCTGATGGAGTGCTGTACAGTCAGAGGTGATGTCTTGCAGATGAGATGTAAATTTGAGGCCTAGTCTGTTCTTTCAGGTGGATGTTGAAGACCCCATGGCACTAATTCGAAGAAGAGCAGGGGAGTTATCCCCGGTGTCCTAGCCAATATTTATCTCTCAATGAACATAATATATTCAAGGCTGAGATAGATAGATTTTTGGATTTGAGGGAAATCATGGGATATGGAGATTTGGCGAAAAGTGGAGTTGAGGTCGATGATCAGCCATCGTATTGAATGGTGGAGCAGGCTCGAGGGGCTGAATGGCCTACTCTTGCTCCTTTTCTTATGTTCTATTCTTATAACCAAAACAGTTTATCAGGTCATTACAACATTACTGTTTGTGGGAGCTTGCAATGTGCAAATTAGCTACCGCGTTACCCACATTACAACAGTGACTACACTCCAAAAGTAATTCATTGGCCGTAAAACGCTTTGAAACATCTGGTCGTTGTGAAAGGTGCTATATAAAGGCAAGTCTTTCTAGTTATTGCTTTTTATCGCTATTTGTCTCTCGTTAGTTGTAAAATGCTAGTAATTCTGCACTGCAGAGAGCTACATTTGATGGTACTGTAGTTTGAACAATCTGGATGACAATGTTGTAGCCAGTCCTATTTCCAACTAACGCTTCCATCAAACATAGCTTCCCCACTGGGAGTGCATGATCAAGGAATCACCACTTAAAGCAGATCAATTTTCCCCAATTGAAAGCTGTGCGGATTGGAAAGCACTGCAGGTTTAAATTGCTAATTTTTTTGGTGTTTTTTTTGCCACTCTTCTCCCCTCACTTCTTCTGAAGATGTTAACTCTTTGCTGGGTTATGGTTCTGTGGGCAGCAGAGTCTCTCCAGCAATAATGGACTGATAGACTATTTAACCACAGAGGTCTATTTAGCACAGCCAAGTCTGATCTTGTTCTCATTCAAAGTCCACACATGCAGACTTCCACTCATGATGCAGCACATCCGCATTGTGCGGATGTCATCAGCTAATGTGCTGAGTACGACGCCCCGTGAGCGGCGCTCGAATGATGCACGAGTGCTTCATTAGCGCAACAACAATTCTTTTGGGTCAAAGAGCCCAAATCCACACCAGTGCTTGCACTTTCCGCGCCGGCGCTAAAAAGACACCTAATTCAAATTATGTGCTCCAAACCCAGCACAGGGCAAATTTGGCGCCTCCTCTTACCTCCCAACCAATTTTCAATCCACGTCAAAAGGCTACCTCCAACTATATATGCTATTAGTTTTTCCAATAACCTCTTGTGGGGAACTTTAACAATTACTTTCTAGAAGTTCATATAGATAATATCCATAGATATTTTCTTATCTACCTTTATTAGTGAACTCCTCAAACAATTCAACTAGATTAGTCTGAAATGACTTACCTTCAACAAAGCTAAGTTAGGTCTTTCTGATCAGTTCATATTTGTTCAAGTGCTCAATCACTCTATCCCTAATGACAGATTCTAATAGCTTCCCCGGAACTGATAGGCCTGTAGTTATCTGGTTTCTCCATCCCACACTTCTGAAATAATGGGTGATTTGAGAAAATTTCCAATCTAATGGCACAATTCCAGAATCAAGAGAGCTTTGAAAGATTATGACTAACGTTTCTGTAATTTCTGTACTTACTTGGGTGGAAACCATTAGATCCTGGAAATGTATGTATTTTAAGCCCCATTATTTTCTTCATTACCGTTTCGTTGCTTGTAATGAATTCAATAAGTTGCTCTCGATTTATTTTTAGTATCCTTTTTTATCACTGGTATTTTATCCTCTTCCTCTGCCATGAAAATGGATACAAAGTACTTGTTTAATAAATCTGCTATTACCTTGTTGCTATTAAAGTATCACCTATGTCTGTCAATAATGGGCCCACACCTTCATTAACCACTCTCTCATTCTAAATACATTTATAAAAACTTTTCTTATTGGCCTTTATATTACTTACAATTTGTTCTGTATTCCTTTTTGCAGCTCTTAATATTTTCTTTGTATTCCTTTGTTGCTTTTTGTATTGCTCCCTGTCCTTTGGATTGCCACTTTACTTGGCATTTGTGTAAGCCATTTCCTACAGTTTTATTCTCCATTTGATCTCATATGTTACTCAATACAATATATGAACATCAAGTTATGGCACAAACACAGTGGCGAGAAATTGGTGTAGCATCAGAAACCAATGCAAGTTGGGCATTTCGTCAGGCACGCGTGCCCGAAGATATCAGCTTGAGGCTTGCTGGAAATTGGGGCCTCATCCCTCATCTCTGTAAAACTTGCAAGCTACAGATGCCAATCACCAGTTGAAGCCTCAGGAAGATCCTGAGTTTACCATTGCTGATAAAGATGCTACAATTGACTTCAGTGCTCCTATGTTCGAGGGGAAATAACCATGGTTCCTGGTCATAATCTGCAGCCTCTTTCGTGGTGCCCACTGGGCCACTAGGGAGAGTGTTGGCCGGGCCAACGGCCTGGTACCCAAGAGGGGGTGCTGGCTGCATGTTGGTGGCTTGGCCACACCAGCAGCCGCCATTGTCAAGCCAACTAAAAAGTCCGCCGACAGAAAAAAGATGGCAGCCACCATGCTACCACCTCCCCTTTAAGGACGGTTGAAACACCACAGCTTCTCTCACCGAAAAGGTGTTGGTGGCATCGCCGCACTCCGACCTCGCATCCCACAGGGCAATTTCCCGAGGGCACAAAGGGATCAGCACGGGCGAGAAGGGGTTGGTGCGCATGGCAATGACATCATTGTCGTGCATGAGCCGCGCCAGTGCGTTAATCGCGGGGCATGGCACAAACCAGTCTGCACTGGTGGAGCCCCGGGGGCAAATCCACGTGAGTCGATGTGGCCGCCACGCTTGCACACTAACTTATTAGCGCACCGTTATTGCTGCCCAGTGGCGCTAACTGGCATTGTGCAAATGGGAAAATTTAACCCCAGAAAGTGGAGGTAAAGGCTAGGTACTCTGACAAGTGGTGTCCAACAGGGATGTGTTCTAGGGCCTCAATTTTTTACCATATTTATTAATGACTTGGATGAAGGAATAGAGAGTTGTAGTTTGTACATGGCACTAAGTTTGATGGAGGCATTAAATAGTGTAGATGGGAGCAGGAATTTGCTAAGGGACACAGATAGATTCAGTGAGTGGGTAAAACTATGGCAGATGGAGTTTAAGGTGGGCAAGTGTGAGGTCACCAACTTTGGGCCAAAAAAGATAATTCAGAGTATTTTCTAAATGGTGAGAAACTAGGAACTAGAGGAGAAAAATGATTTGGGAGGCCACTCAGGAGTGAAATCAGGAAGCACTTTTTCAGACAAAAGGTAATAGAAATGTTGAACTCTCTCCCCTATAAGGCTGTGAATGCCAGGACAGTTGGAGCTTTCAAGACTGTGATCGATAGATTTTTGTTAGGTAAGGGTATCAAGCAATATGGAGTTGATGGGCAGATCAGCATTGATCTAATTGAACTGCGGAGTAGGCTCGAGGAGCTGAATGGCCTTCTATTGCTCCTAATGTTCCTATGTTCCTATTGCTGAAGCTGTTATAGGATTGAAATGTTATGACGTTGCCATTGTTGAAAATAATACAATAGCTTCAGTATGACACAGCATCAGGAAGACTGAGTTTGACACAGCATCAGGAAGACTGAGTTTAACACAGCAAAAGACCATTCAAATACAGCACAATAGCTTTGAATTTGCATATAAATGTGATAGTGGCCAACAAATTTGAGCATGGTAATGTGCTCATTTACTGCCCATTTCTTGGCCATTGCAATATTGCTGTGTACACAATTTTGGGTTTGACTGCTGATATGATCAATTCACACAGTAGACCAATTAACCTTGTTGAAATCAGCAGATAAGGCACTTAAGAATGAAATGCCCACATTGCAGTATGAATGCATTACTCATGTGATTTCATTGCTCGTTTGATGAATTCATGCCACTCAAATTAAACATGCATTGCTGAAAAGTTTTAAATCCACTGTGTGCGTGTTATTTTTTTTAACAGGTTCCATAGAAACATAGAAAATAGGTGCAGGAGTAGGCCATTCGGCCCTTCGAGCCTGCACCACCATTCAATAAGATCATGGCTGATCATTCACCTCAGTACCCCTTTCCTGCTTTCTCTCCTTGATCCCTTTAGCTGTAAGGGCCATATCTAACTCCCTCTTGAATATATCTAACGAACTGGCCTCAACAACTTTCTGCGGTAGAGAATTCCACAGGTTAACAACTCTCTGAGTGAAGAAGTTTCTCCTCATCTCGGTCCTAACTGGCTTACCCCTTATCCTTAGACTGTGACCCCTGGTTCTGGACTTCCCCAGTATTAGGATCATTCTTCCTGCCTCTAACCTGTCCAATCCCATCAGAATTTTATATGTTTCTATGAGATCCCCTCTCATTCTTCTAAACTCCAGTGAATACAGGCCCAGTCGATCCAGTCTCTCCTCATATGTCAGTCCTGCCATCCTGGGAATCAGTCTGGTGAACCTTCGCTGCACTTCCTCAATAGCAAGAGTGTCCTTCCTCAGATTAGGAGCCCAAATCTGAACACAATATTCCAGGTGAGGCCTCACCAAGGCCCTGTACAACTGTAGTAAGTCCTCCCTGCTCCTATACTCAAATTCCCTAGCTATGAAGGCTAACATGTTATTTGCCTTCTTCACCACCTGCTGTACCTGCATGCCAACTTTCAATGACTGATGTTCCATCCAGGTCTCATTGCACCTCCCCTTTTCCTAATCTCTCGCCATTCAGATAATATTCTGCCTTCCTGTTTTTGCCACCAAAGTGGATAACCTCACATTTATCCATATTATACTGCATCTGCCATGTATTTGCCCACTCCCTGCTTGGAAGCCAGCCTGCATGACAAACTTGGCTCCCTATTGAGTGGGGAATGTTCCAGAAGTGGCTGCAGCCCAGGAGCAGGTAGGTTTCCTGCTGCTGAGTTAGTGATCGCGAGTAGGGTGGTGTTGGGTGGTGGGATACATACAGTGCGGTTTGGAGGGTCTAGGGTTGGAAAGAGATCGCTGAACATGGGTGGGTCAGTGATAGCGGGGCGGGATGGGTGGCAGTGATCGCGGGAGGGGTGATCGTGAGGTGGTCCAATCGCAGGGGCTAGTCCAATCACATGGAGTGGGAAACAGGTTTGCCTGGGGTCCTGGGGGCTTGCACTCCTATTCCTCCTTGGCCACAAACAGTGCTTGAAAAGCACTTTTCTGTTCCATGCCACCATCCTCATCTCCCTTTAGCTAACGGGTTTCGCGAGGTCCAGGAAATCCAGTCGGTCAGCGTTAATCCTGAAAGATAGATAAAATCTGAGGCATACAGTCTCACTAAAATATTTAAATGAGTGAGCCACCTCATGAGAACGGGTTAGTCAACCGGCCTCCAGTCCCACCTCCGTTAAAATCGGAAGTGGGCAGGTGAGGTTCAGATTTGAGATTTTTTACATTTTAACACTCCACCCAACCCAGCCATTTTTGGGGTTCAAATTAAGTGTCAACTTGACTCAGTTAGTAGCATTTGCATCTGTGGTTCAGAAGGTTGTAGGTTCAAGTCCCTGCAAGCAACGTTCCCGCTAAGCTGCGCAACCGCGCAGTGGTCTGGAGCTCACACACAACCGCTCACCGGCTTTTAAATTGAAATAACCGTACATGCGGGAAAAATTGATTGGGCCGCGCAGCCAGTTATAGAGCCTGCGCACCCAAAAAAATTACAGGGAACATTGACGGCAAGATTTCAATACACATTTTAGGTTGATGTTTCAGTGCAATGCATTGTAGGAGGGTGAAACATTATCCTGTTTCTGTAGTTACAGATCCAATGCCACTATTTGAAGAAGAGAGTTCTTCCAGTATCCTAAACAAAGTCTTCCTTCAACCAATATCACCAAACCAGATTAACTGTCTTGAGAATAGGTCTAGCACTGAAATGTCAACTGACTGACTTCTGTTTTTCCACTAATGTCATCTGATCTGCTGAGCATTTCCAGCTGTGTCTGCATTTGTTTTCAGATTAATTAGTCATTCAATTTGTGACTGCCACATTTACCCAAATAATAAGTCACTTCAGTCGTAACAGTGTCAGCTGTGGCTCAGTTGGTAGCACCCTCGCCTCTGAGTCAGAGGGTTGGGAATTCATGTGCCACTCCAGAGACTTGAGCACATAAATCTAGGCTGACACTGTTGCACTGTTGGAGGTGCCATCTTTTGGATGAGAAGTTAAACCGAGGTCCTGTCTGCGTTCTCGGGTGGATGTAAAAGATGCTATGGCACTATTTTGAAGAAGAGCAGGGGAGTTATCCCCAGTGTGCGAGCCAATATTTATCCCTCAATCAATATCACTAAAACAGATTATCTGGTCAATAGCACATTACTGTTTGTGGGAGCTTGCTGTCCCATCACCCTGCCCTTTCCCCATAGTCCTGCAATTTATTTTCTTTCGGGTACTTATCCAAATCATTTTTGAAAGCAGTGAATGAGTCTGCATCCTCCACCGTATCAGGCAGTGCATTCCAGATCCTAATCGCTCGCTGTGTCAAAAGGTTTTTTCTTATGTTGCCTTTGGTTCTTTGCCAATCACCTTAAATCAGTGTCCTCTGGTTCTTGACCATTTCGCAAATGGGAACAGTTTATCTCGATCTACTCTGTCCAGACAACTCATGATTTTGAACATCTCTGTCAAATCTCCTCTCAACCTTCTCTGCTCTAAGGAGAACAACCCCAGCTTCTCCAGGCTATCCACGTAACTGAAGTCCCTCAGCCCTGGAATCATTCTCGTAAATCTTTTTTGCATCCTCTCCAAGGCCTTCACATTTTTCCTAAAGTGCAGTGCCCAGAATTGGACACAAAGCTCCAATTGAGGCCGAATCAATATTTTATACAGGTTCATCATAATTTCCATGTTTTTATAGCCTATACATCTATTCATGAAGCCCAGGATCCTGTAAGATTTTTTAACTGCTTTCTCAACCTGCCCTACCACCTTCAACGATTTGTGCACATATACCCCTAGGTCTCTCTGTTCATGCACCCGCTTTAGGATTGTACTCTTTAGTTTATATTTCCTCTCCTCATTCTTTCTACCAAAATGTATCACTTCGCAATTTTCTACCTTAAATTTCATCTGTTACGTGTCCACCCATTCCACCAGCCTGTCTATGTCATCTTGAAGTCTATCACTATCCTCCTCACTCTTCACAATACTTCCAAGTTTTGTGTCATCTGCAAATTTTGAAATTATGCCCTGTGCACCCACATCCAAGTCATTAATATAAGAACATAAGAAATAGGAGCAGGCCCCTTGAGCCTGTTCTGCCATTCAATAAAATCATGGCTGATCTGATCTTAGCCTCAACTCTGCCTTTCCTGCCCGCTTCCCATAACCCTTGACCCCCCTATCGTTCAAAAATCTGTCTATCTCCACCTTAGATACATTCAATGACCCAGCCTCCACAGTTCTCTGGGGTAGAGAATTCCAAAGATTCATGACCCTCTGAGAGAAGAAATTCCTCCTCATCACAGTTTTAAATGTGCGACACCTCTGAAACTATGCCCACTAGTTCTAGAGTCCCCCACGACGGGAAACATTTTCTCTGCATTTACCCTGTCCAGCCTCCTCAGAATCTTATACGTGTCAATAAGATCACCTCTCATTCTTCTAAACTCCAATGAGTATAGGCCCAACCTGCTCAACCTTTCTTCATAAGACAACCTCTTCATCTCAGGAATCAACCGAGTGAACCTTCTCTGAACTGCTCCAATGCAAATATATCCCTCCTTAAATAAGGAGACCAAAACCATATGCAGCACTCCAGGTGTGGTCTCACCAACGTCCTGTACAGTTGTAGCAAGACCTCCCTACTGTTATACTCCATCCCCCTTGCAATAAAGGCCAACATTCCATTCGCCTTCCTAATTACTTGCTGTACCTGCATGCTAACTTTTTGTGTTTCATGTACAAGAACCCCCAGATCCCTCTGTAACGCAGCATTTTATAGTCTCTCTCCATTTAAATATTAATTTGTTGTTTTATTCTTCCTACCAAAGTGGCTACCTCACATTTTCCCACATTATACTCCAACTGCTAAATGTTTCCCCACTAACTTAACCTATCTATATCCCTTTGCAGATTATCCTCTTCACAACTTGCTTTTTCACCTATCTTTGTATCATCAGCAAATTTGACTACATTATACTCGGTCTCTTCATCCAAGTCATTCATATAGTTTGTAAATAGTTGAGGCCCCAGCACTGATCCCTGTCGCACCCTAGTAGTTACAGTTTGCCAAACGGAAAATGACCCATTTTTATCCCGACTCTCTGTTTTCCGTTAGTTAGCCAATCCTCTATCCATGCTAATATATTACCCCCAACCCTGTGAGCTCTTATCTTGTGCAATAACCTTTTATGTGGCACCTTATCGAATGCCTTCTGGAAGTCCAAATACACTACATCTACTGGTTCCCCTTTATCCACCCTGCTCGTTACATCCTCAAAGAACTCCAGTAAATTTGTCAAACATGATTTTCCTTTCATAAAACCATTCTGACTCTGCTTGACTGTATTATGATTTTCTAAAGGACCTGCCACTACTTCCTTAATAATGGACTCCGGCATTTTCCCAATGACAGATGTTAGGCCAACTGGTCTATAGTTTCCTGCTTTCTGTCTCTCTACTTTCTTGAACAGGGGTGTTACATTTGCAGTTTTCCTATCTGCTGGGACCTCTCCAGAATCCGGGGAATTTTGCTGATTACAACCAATGCATCCACCATCTCTGCAGCCACTTATTTTAAGACCCTCGCATGCAGGCCATCTGGTCCAGAGGACTTGTCCACTTTTAGTCTCATTAGTTTGCCTAGTACTTTTTCTCAAGTGATAGTGATTTTTTAATTCCCATCTCCCTATATCCACTTGATTATCTATTATTATTGGGATGCTTTCAGTGTCTTGTACCATGAAGATTGATACAAAATATGTGTTCAAAGTTTCTGCCATTTCCCGGTTTCCTATTATTAATTCCCCAGTCTCATCCTCTAAGGGACCAATGTTTACTTTAGCTACTCTCTTCCCTCTTCCTTTTTATATGGCTGTGGAAGCTCTTCCTGTCTGTTTTTATATTTCTTGCTAGTTTACTGTCATAAACTATCCTCTCACTTTCTTATTTTTTTAGTCAGCCTTTTCAGGTTTGTAAAAATTTCCCAATCCTCTGGCCAACCACTAATCATCACAACATTCTATACCTTCATTTTCAATTTGATACCATCGCTAACTTCTTTAGTTAGCCACAGATGGTTTATCCTTCTCTTAGAGTCTTTCTTTATCACTGGAGCATATCTTTGCTGGGTGTTATGAAATATCTCCTTAAATGTCTGCCACTGCTTTTCTACCATCTTACCATTTAATCTATTTTCCCAGCCCACTTTAGCCAACTCTGTCTTCATACCTTTGCAATTGCCTTTATTTAAGTTCAGGACATTAGTTTGAGACCCAAGTTCCTCACCCTCAAACTGAATTTCAAATTCTAACATGCTATTCGAAATTTGAAATATATATCAAGAAAAGCAGTGGCACCTAGGACCGACCCCTGGGGAACACCACTGTATATCTTCCTCCAGTCTGAAAAACAACCATTCACCACTAGTCTCTGTTTGCTGTCATTTAGCCAATTCTTATCCATTCTACCACTGTCCTTTTTATTTCATGGGCTTCACCTTTGCTGGAAAGCCTATTGTGTGGCACTTTTGTCAAATACATTTTTGAAATCCATGTTCACTACGTCAACTGCATTACCCTCATCAACCCTCTCTGTTATCTCATCAATAAACTTGGTCAAGTTGGTTAAACACGATTTTTTAAAACAATTCCATGCTGACTTTCCTTAATTAATCCACAGTTGTCCAAGTAACTGTTAATTTTGTTCATGATTATTATTTCTAAAAGCTTCCTCACTACCGATATTAAACTGACCGGCCTATAGTTGCTTGGTTTATCTTTACACCATTTCTTGAAAAAAGGTGTAGCATTTGCAATTCTCCAGTCTTCTGGCACCACTCTCATTTCTAAGGAGGATTGGAAGATTATGGTCAGTACCACCACGATTTCTTCCTTCACTTCCCTCAGCATCGTAGGATGCATCCCATCTGATCCCAGTGACTTATCTACTTTAAGTGCAGCCAGCCCTTCAATACCTTATTTTTATCAATTCTTATTCCTTCCAGTATTGCCTCTACCTTGTCCTTTACTATGGCTATGGCAGCATCTTCTTCCTTGGTAAAGACAGATGCAAAGTACTCATTTAATACCTCAGCAATACCCTCTTCCTCCATGCATAGCTCTCCTATTTGGTCCCTAATTGCCCCCACCACTCCTCTTACTACCGGTTTATTATTTATATGCCTATAGAAGACTTATGGATTACGTTTTATGTTAGCTGCCATTCTATTCTCATACCCTCTCTTTGCCCTTATTTTCTTTTTAACTTCTTCTCTGAACTTTCTTTATTTAGCCTGTTTCTCAGATGTATTCTCGACCTGACATCTGTCATACACGCTCTTTTTCTGCTTCATCTTACTCTCGATCTCTTTCATTATTCAGAGAGCTCTGACTTTAGTTGCCCGATCTTTCCCCTTAGTGGGAATGTACCTCGACTGTACACAAACTATTTACTTTTTAAAAGCTGTCCACTGTTCCACTACACGTTTGCCTGCCAATCGTCGATTCCAATTTACCCAGGCCAGATCCGTTCTCATCCCACTGAAATTTGCCTTCCTCCAATTATGTATTTTTACTCTTGATTGCTCCCTGTCCTTTTCCATAACTAATCTAAACCTTATGATACTATGATCATGCTTCACTAAATGTTCACCTACTGACACTTGCTCCACTTGACCAATCTCATTCCCCAGAACCAGATCCAGCAATGTCTCCTTCGTGTTGGACCAGAAACATACTGATCAAGAGAATTCTCCTGAATACATTTCAGAAATACTTCCCCCTCTCTGCCCTTTACACTATTATTTTCCCAGTCTATATTAGGACAGTTAAAGTCCCCCATTATGACCATTCTATAGTTATTGCACCTCTCTGTAATTTCTCTGCAAATTTGGTACTCCATAATTTTTCTGCTTTTGGTGCCCTATAGAATACACCCAATAGTGTAATGGCACCTCTATTATTTATTAACTCTAACCAAATAGATTTGGCTGTAAAGCACTGTGGAACATCCGGTGGTCATTAAAGGCTCTATTTAAATGCAAGGTCGAGAAATCTGGACCTTAGATCTGTTCCTGTGTAATGAGACAGGAATAATAAACGATCTCCGAGTAAAAGATCCTCTCAGAATAAGTGATCACAGTATGGTTGAATTTGTAATACAGATTGAGGGTGAGGAAGTAGTGTCTCAAACGAGCGTACTATGCTTAAACAAAGGGGACTACAGTGGGATGAGGGCAGAGTTGGCTAAAGTAGACTGGAAACACAGGCTAAACGGTGGCAAAATTGAGGAACAGTGGAGGACTTTTAAGAAGCTCTTTCATAGTGCTCAACAAAAATATATTCCAGTGAAAAAGAAGGGCGGTAAGAGAAGGGATAACCAGCCGTGGATAAATAAGGAAATAAAGGAGAGTTTTAAATTAAAAACCAATGCGTATAAGGTGGCCAAGGTTAGTGGGAAACTAGAAGATTGGGAACATTTTAAACGACAGCAAAGAATGACTAAGAAAGCAATAAAGAAAGGAAAGATAGATTACAAAAGTAAACTTGCGCAAAACATAAAAACAGATAGTAAAAGCTTTTACAGATATATAAAACGGAAAAGAGTGACTAAAGTAACTGTTGGTCCCTTAGAAGATGAGAAGGGGGATTTAATAATGGGAAATGTGGAAATGGCTGAGACCTGAAACAATAATTTTGCTTCGGTCTTCACAGTGGAAGACACAAAAACCATGCCAAAAATTGCTGGTCACAGGAATGTGGGAAGGGAGGACCTTGAGACAATCACTATCACTGCGGGGGGTAGTGCTGGACAGGCTAATGGGACTCAAGGTAGACAAGTTCCCTGGTCCTGATGAAATGCATCCCAGGGTATTAAAAGAGATGGCGGAAGTTATAGCAGATGCATTCGTTATAATCTACCAAAGTTCTCTGGACTCTGGGGAGGTACCAGCAGATTGGAAAGCAGCTAATGTAACACCTCTGTTTAAAAAAGGGGGGCAGACAAAAGGCAGGTAACTATAGGCCGGTTAGTTTAACATCTGTAGTGAGGAAAATGCTTGAAACTATCATTAAGGAAGAAATAGCGGGACATCTAGATAGAAATAGTGCAATCAAGCAGACGCAACACGGATTCATGAAGGGGAAATCATGCTTAACTAATTTACTGGAATTCTTTGAGGATATAATGAGCATGGTGGATAGAGGTGTACCGATGGATGTGGTGTATTTAGATTTCCAAAAGGCATTCAATAAGGTGCCACACAAAAGGTTACTGCAGAAGATAAAGGTACGCGGAGTCAGAGGAAATGTATTAGAATGGATAGAGAATTGGCTGGCTAACAGAAAGCAGAGAGTCGGGATAAATGGGTCCTTTTCAGGTTGGAAATCGGTGGTTAGTAGTGTGCCACAGGGATCGGTGCTGGGACCACAACTGTTTACAATATACATAGATGACCTGGAAGAGGGGACAGAGTGTAGTGTAACAAAATTTGCAGATGACACAAAGATTAGTGGGAAAGCGGGTTGTGTAGAGGACACAGAGAGGCTGAAAAGAGATTTAGATAGGTTAAGCGAATGGGCTAAGTTTTGGCAGATGGAATACAATGTTAGAAAGTGTGAGGTCATCCACCTTGGGGAAAAAAACAGTGAAAGGGAATATTATTTGAATAGGGAGAAATTACAACATGCTGCAGTGCAGAGGGACCTGGAGGTCCTTGTGCATGAATCCCAAAGTTAGTTTGCAGGTGCAGCAGGTAATCAGGAAGGCGAATGGAATGTTGGCCTTCATTGCAAGAGGGATGGAGTACAAAAGGAGGGAGGTCCTGCTGCAACTGTACAGGGTATTGGTGAGGCCGCACCTGGAGTATTGTGTGCAGTTTTGGTCACCTTACTTAAGGAAGGATATACTAGCTTTGGAGGGGGTACAGAGACGATTCACTAGGCTGATTCCGGAGATGAGGGGATTACCTTATGATGATAGATTGAGTAGACTGGGTCTTTACTCATTGGAGTTCAGAAGGATGAGGGGTGATCTTATAGAAACATTTAAAATAATGAAAGGGATAGACACGATAGAGGCAGAGAGGTTGTTTCCACTGGTCGGGGAGACTAGAACTAGGGGGCACAGCCTCAAAATACGGGGGAGCCAATTTAAAACCGAGATAAGAAGGAATTTCTTCTCCCAGAGGGTTGTGAATCTGTGGACTTCTCTGGGAAAGCAGTTGAGGCTAGCTCATTGAATGTATTTAAGTCACAGATAGATAGATTTTTAACCAATAAGGGAATTAAGGGTTATGGGGAGCGGGCGGGTAAGTGGAGCTGAGTCCATGGCCAGATCAGCCATGATCTTGTTGAATGGCGGAGCAGGCTCGAGGGGCTAGATGGCCTACGCCTGTTCCTAATTCTTATGTTCTTATTTTCTTATTCACCTCTCTCGTTCGCACCCTTGGTTGCAGTAACCCCAATTTCTCGCGAGAGGCGAGACTTGTGCGCCTGGCTAGTGTTATCAAATTTTTCCCCGCAAGCCATTCATTTTACTTTTTTTCAAGTAAGTATTTTTTGCAAAATACTATGGAACCTTTCTTGGAAAGGTGCCATGTTGCTGTATGGATGCAGATGACTCATTCATTTAAAGGTGATTTTTCTCACATTTTTGGGTTTTGTGCACGATGTGGATTGCATTCATATACTCATATGGAATTTAGCAGAGATGTACCATCAACAGCAGGAAAGGACTCCCCCTGATCTCAGCTGAATGGATATCCTACCTCTCCACTCCACAGATAGAGATTATTTTGGTCAATGTGTGAAAAAAGGCACTAAGGGTGGTGTGCTAGTGAGACATCCCTATTCAAAAGTCTGGTTTTAGCCTGAAATTTAGGGGCTAATTGATGATTACCATGATTAAAACTTGCCTGGAGATGCTAAAACAGACACCTACAGGTTTAGCGCTCAAGCACTGATTAGAAGCAATTTTCATGCAGCAGTATATATATGTCTCCATGCACTCACTTCCACTAAAGGTGTAGAGTGTGCTGGCTGCCATACAACAACATGTTTCAGTGTGACTCAGGGACTGAGGGTGAGGGCACCCGGGTTCTTAGAAGTGGCACTAGAGGTCCTGGTGGAGGGGTCCAGTGTTGGAGGGAAGTTCTGTACCTGTGAGCGGGGGAGGAGCCCAACTCATTCTCCTATCGTCCTATCCCTCTTTTCTGCAGTTCTGCCAGGTCTCATCCTCCTCCCATTTCTCCTCCAGACCAAGGAGGACCCCATCGTAAGATGCCCATGACCAAGCACTCACTTTCTCCTGTTGACTCCTACTAGTTTTCCAATAAGGTAAAGTAGCACAGCACTCACTCTCTTTAGATGAAATACTCAGAGAATTTTCGAAATAAATGTTGATAAAGTATTCGTGAAGTCGTGACAAAATGTCCCAGAAAGTCTCATTAGTCCTCTTGTATTCTTCAAACCTCCAGTAGCAAGTGAACAGTGAATGCTGAGCATACCTTTAAGTAGCGCTCCGAATCCTCAGCAATGACTTTGTTACTCCAGTTGAACTGACTCTGTTAATTGAAATGCTCACAGCCAAAAATGCCATGCAGCCAAAAGAATGAGGGCTAGGAGCAATTTAATTGTCAATCAGACACTTAACGATCCTTGGGCGGTCATTCATGAAACTTCAACTCCTTTACCAAGATGGCATCTGTGATGTATTCTTTATGACATCACAAACACATAAGATGTCTCTACAGGAATCCTTTTATTGTATTTACATGAGTAGTTGCATTACATCGGTTGTCCATTAGGTGGAGCAGTAGTCCATTAGATGGAGCTCTAGTACACTTCTCCCTCCTTAATGAAGAAGTAATCATAACAAAATAATCTTCATACATAACTTGCATGGTTACACGCAACAAAAGATATGGACTTATTTTGCCATATTTAAAATCAAATTAACCACTTGTTTTATGTTTCGAGGAGAATACCTTTGCTCTTGATGGAACTTTCCAATATTAATGTTGAACTTAGACATTTTAGGCTGATCCTGAGGAGAGTTTTTCTCGAAGGATAACCCTGATCTACATTTTGACGCTCTACAACTTCAGACTGATTGTCTGCCTGACTTGGACTCGGACTTAAATCGTAACTTTCTCTTGGACTTGTTTCCAGTACACCTGATATAGAAACATAGAAACATAGAAAATAGGTGCAGGAGTAGGCCATTCGATTCATCGAACTCCTTTTTGAATATATTTAGTGAATTGGCCTCAACAACTTTCTGTGGTAGAGAATTCCACAGGTTCACCACTCTCTGGGTGAGGAAGTTTCTCCTCATCTCGGTCCTAAATGGCTTACCCCTTATCCTTAGACTGTGACCCCTGGTTCTGGACTTCCCCAACATTGGGAACATTCTTCCTGCATCTAACCTGTCTAAACCCATCAGAATTTTAAACGTTTCTATGAGGTCCCCTCTCATTCTTCTGAACTCCAGTGAATACAAGCCCAGTTGATCCAGTCTTTCTTGATAGGTCAGTCCCGCCATCCCGGGAATCAGTCTGGTGAACCTTCGCTGCACTCCCTCAATAGCAAGAATGTCCTTCCTCAGGTTAGGAGACCAAAACTGTACACAATACTCCAGGTGTGGTCTCACCAAGGCCCTGTACAACTGTAGCAACACCTCCCTGCCCCTGTACTCAAATCCCCTCGCAATGAAGGCCAACATGCCATTTGCTTTCTTAACCACCTGCTGTACCTGCATGCCAACCTTCAATGACTGATGTACCATGACACCCAGGTCTCGTTGCACATTCTCTTTTCCTAATCTGTCACCATTCAGATAATAGTCTGTCTCTCTGTTTTTACCACCAAAGTGGATAACCTCACATTTATCCACATTATACTTCATCTGCCATGCATTTGCCCACTCACCTAACCTATCCAAGTCGCTCTGCAGCCTCATAGCATCCTCCTCGCAGCTCACACTGCCACCCAACTTAGTGTCATCCGCAAATTTGGAGATACTACATTTAATCCCCTTGTCTAAATCATTAATGTACAGTGTAAACAGCTGGAGCCCCAGCACAGAACCTTGCGGTACCCCACTAGTCACTGCCTGCCATTCTGAAAAGTCCCCATTTACTCCTACACTTTGCTTCCTGTCTGACAACCAGTTCTCAATTCATGTCAGCACACTACCCCCAATCCCATGTGCTTTAACGTTGCACATTAATCTCTTGTGTGGGACCTTGTCGAAAGCCTTCTGAAAGTCCAAATATACCACATCAACTGGTTCTCCCTTGTCCACTCTACTGGAAACATCCTCCAAAAATTCCAGAAGATTTGTCAAGCATGATTTCTCTTTCACAAATCCATGCTGACTTGGACCTATCATGTCACCTCTTTCCAAATGCGCTGCTATGACATCCTTAATAATTGATTCCATCATTTTACCCACTACCGATGTCAGGCTGACCGGTCTATAATTCCCTGTTTTCTCTCTCCCTCCTTTTTTTAAAAAGTGGGCTTACATTGGCTACCCTCCACTCAATAGGAACTGATCCAGAGTCAATGGAATGTTGGAAAATGACTGTCAATTCATCCGCTATTTCCAAGGCCACCTCCTTAAGTACTCTGGGATGCAGTCCATCAGACCCTGGGGATTTATCGGCCTTCAATTCCATCAATTTCCCCAACACAATTTGCCGACTAAAAAGGATTTCCCTCAGTTATTCCTCCTTACTAGACCCTCTGACCCCTTTTATATCCGGAAGGTTGTTGGTGTCCTCCTTAGTGAATACCGAACCAAAGTACTTGTTCAATTGGTCCGCTATTTCTTTGTTCCCCGTTATGACTTCCCCTGATTCTGACTGCAGGGGACCTACGTTTGTCTTTACTAACCCTTTTTTTCTTTACATATCTACAGAAACTTTTGCAATCCGTCTTAATGTTCCCTGCAAGCTTCTTCTCGTACTCCATTTTCCCTGCCCTAATCAAACCCTTTGTTCTCCTCTGCTGAGTTCTAAATTTCTCCCAGTCCCCGGGTTCGCTGCTATTTCTGGCCAATTTGTATGCCACTTCCTTGGCTTTAATACTATCCCTGATTTCCCTTGATATCCACAGTTGACTCGCCTTCCCTTTTTTATTTTTACGCCAGACAGGAATATACAATTGTTGTAGTTCATCCATGCGGTCTCTAAATGTTTGCCATTGCCCATCCACAGTCAACCCCTTAAGTATCATTCGCCAATCTATCCTAGCCAATTCACGCCTCATACCTTCAAAGTTAGCCTTCTTTAAGTTCTGGACCATGGTCTCTGAATTAACTGTTTCATTCTCCATCTAATGCAGAATTCCACCATATTATGGTCACTCTTCACCAAGGGGCCTCGCACAACGAGATTGCTAATTAATCCTCTCTCATTACATAACACCCAGTCTAAGATGGCCTCCCCCCTAGTTGGTTCCTCGACATATTGGTCTAAAAAACCATCCCTTATGCACTCCAGAAAATCCTCCTCCACCGTATTGCTTCCAGTTTGGTTAGCCCAATCTATGTGCATATTAAAGTCACCCATTATAACTGCTGCACCTTTATTGCACGCACCCCTAATTTCCTGTTTGATGCCCTCCCCAACATCACTACTACTGTTTGGAGGTCTGTACACAACTCCCACTAACGTTTTCTGCCCTTTGCTGTTCTGCAGCTCTACCCATATAGATTCCACATCATCCAAGCTAATGTCCTTCCTAACTATTGCATTGATCTCCTCCTTAACCAGCAATGTTACCCCACCTCCAGAAGGATTTGCTTCTGGTATTCTACTTGTAACAATACTATCTGACTCATGAGAAATAATCGAATCATTCCAACTTTCAACTCCTTCCACATCTCTCGGTAAAATATGTTCAATGTGAACAAATCTAACCTTTCCATGATCAAATACCTTGACCAAATATGTGCGAGGGCCACATATCTTCACTACCCTTCCTAGTAATCACTTTAAACATTTATAGTAATGGTTCTCCACTCTAACCTCCTGATTCAATTTCACACTCGTCTCTTGTACTCTACCTCTATCATGATTCCCTTTCTATCTTAATTGCTTCTCTTCTACTGACTGCCAAGTTTGGCTATAACAATGGGAACATTGTTCATGGCTGTCATTTGAGAAACAGCTCTGCTGCTGTTCTACCAGTAGTTGTATGAGGAGTATTACGATAAGTAATTTGAAAATTTGCTAATTTGTGGTCCAACGACAACTGCAATTTATTTGGATTTGGATCCAATATTTGCTTGATGAGGGCATGCTTTACAAATTGTATTGTGCATTCTGTTGCACCATTTGAAGCAGGGTGGTATGATGAAACCTTGGTATGTTTCACACCATTCCTGCTCATGAACTGTGTGAATTCTTCTGAACAAAATTGTAGCGCATTATCAGACACAATTTCTTCTGAGGCCATAGGAAGAAAACAGTCATCACAAATTGTAGTGTGTTACTTGTTATTTTCCACATCGGAAACACCTCTACCTACTTTGAATGGCTATCAATCACAATGAACAATTGTTGTCCTTCTAGCTCAGCAAAATCTACATGTGGCCTTCCCTGGGAGGCGATTTCCATGGCTGTAATGGTACTGATGGTGGTTTCTTGCTTACTGATTGACATGTTGTACACTGACTGATGATGTACTCTATGGGCCCGAAATTGATGAAGACCAAGGCCCACCCAAATGCCGCCCAAACAGCCACCAAGTGACCGGGTGGTACTTTGCCAGGAAGATTCCTCGAAAAGAGGTGGTGGTACCGACTGGCAGCAAAATAATGGCTTACGCCATCAATCTGGGCGGCAGCGGACGGTTGCTCTCAATCTCGACGGCAAAGGCTTTGCCACCCAAATGCCGCCGAGGATGGAGTCAGGCTCAGGGAGGGTGGAAGAGCTGAAAATAAAAAGCATTACCAAAAAAAAACAACGGAACATCTTCAGGGGATCCCATCCAGGTAAGTCGCTATGAAAATAAAATTTTAAATATGCTCACTAACCTTTTTTTTCCGTTCTTCCTATCTACCTTTAGGGTTAGACCTGCCTCCATGCAGCAGTCCTTCCTGTTGCTGGCGCCGACTCCCGCCGACACCCGCCCATACCAATCTGGCATCTCGGCGGGCAGGAGGCCACTTGCGTTACTAGGCTGCCAGAAGATGTCAGCGGGCGGTTCCCGATGGTGCTCCCCTCCCGCCCGCTCCAGCCCAAGTGCAAACTGGGAGAGAGAGGAAACCGGAGGCAAAACTCGGTGGCAGCAAGTGGCACTGGGTGGTATGGCTACCAATATCAGGCCCTATGTCTTTATCTAGACCTGGCCACCATAAGTAACTGCATGCAAAACTTTTGGTCAAGCATATTCCCAGGTGCTGATCATGAAGAATGCCCAATAAGTTGGGCCTGAACTTCTTTGGAATAACGATTCTTGCATGCCACATGATACAATCTTTATCCACGAACAATTCATTCCTATGAACAAAGTATGGATGAATATCTTTCTCTGATACCTGGTTTGGCCAGCCATTTGCTATGTAATCATAACTGGGTCACGTTTGGTTGCTCCACCAATCTCTTCAGCTGTGACTGGCAGCTCATCAATGTATGAAAAATAGTACACTTCTTCTATATTGGGTGTAATTTGTGATGGGGATGGTGATCTGGACATAGCATCAGCCTTACCATCTGACTTGGATACAAAAACAATCGGTGTAGCCTAATTACTTAGTGCTGGGGCCTCAAATATTTATAATCTATATTAAAGACTTGGATGAAGGGACGAAGTGTAATGTAACCAGTTTTGCTCATGATACAAAGATAGGTGAGAAAGCAAGTTGTGAGGAGGACGCAAAGAATCTGCAAAGGTATATCGATAGGCTAAGTGAGTGGGCACAAATTTGATATATGGAGTATAATGTGGGAAAATGTGAGGTTATCTATATTGGCAAGAAAAATTAAAAATAAAATTATTATTTAAATGGGGAGAGATTACAAAATGCTGAGGTACAGAGGGATCTGGGGGTCCTTGTTCATGAAACACAAAAAGTTAGCATGCAGGTACAGCAAGTAATTAGGAAGACAAATGCAATTTTGACCTTCATTGCAAGGGGGATGGAGTATAAAAGCAGGGAAACCCTACTACAGCTGTATAGGGCATTGGTGAGACCATATTTGGAATACTGCGTACAGTTTTGGTCTCCTTATTTAAGGAGGAATATACTTGCATTGGAGGCAGTTCAGGGAAGGTTCACAAGGTTGGTTCCTGATAATAAAGGGGTACTTATGAGGAAACTAGCACAAAATATAAAAACAGATAGCACGTGTTTCTATAGATATATAAAAAGGAAAAGGATGGCTAAAATAAATGTTGGTCCCTTAGAGGACGAGACCGGGGAATTAGTAATGGAGATGACAGAAACTCTGAACAAATATTTTGTATCAGTCTTTACAGTAAAGGACACGAACAATATTCCGACAATGGGTAGTCAAGGGCCTATGGGGGGGAGGACCTTAACACAATCACAATCACTAAGGAGGTGGTACTCAGTAAGATAATGGGACTAAAGGCAGATAAATCCCCTGATGGTTTGCATCCGAGGGTCTTCAGAGAAGTAGTGGCAGGGATTATGGATGCATTGGTTGTAATTTACCAAAATTCCCTGGATTCTGGGGAGATCCCAGCAGATTGGAAAACTGCAAATATAACGCCCCTATTTAAAAAAGGAGGCAGACAAAAAGCTGGAAACTATAGACCAATTAGCCTAACATCTGTGCTTGGGAAAATGTTGGAGTCCATTATTAAAGAAGCAGTAACAGGACATTTGGAAAAGGAAAATTCGGTCAGGCAGAGTCAACATGGATTTATGAAGGGGAAGTCATGTTTGACAAATTTGCTGGAGTTTTTTGAGGATGTAACCAAGAGGGTGGATAAAGCGGAACCAGTGGGTGTGGTGTATTTGGATTCCAGAAGGCATTTGACAAGGTGCCACATAAAAGGCTACCGCACAAGATAAAAGTTCACAGGGTTGGGGGTAATATATTAGCATGGATAGAGGATTGGCTAACTAACAGAGAACAGAGTCAGGATAAATAGTTCATTCTCTGCTTGGCGACCAGTAACTAGTGGGGTGCCGCAGGGATCAGTGCTTTGCAATCTATATTAACAACTTGGAAGAAGGGATTGAGTGTAACGTAGCCAAATTTGCTGACAATACAAAGATGGGAGGAAAAGCAATGTGTGAGGAGGACACAAAAAATCTGCAAAAGGACATAGACAGGCTAAGTGAGTGGGCAAAAATTTGGCAGATGGAGTATAATTTTGGAAAGTGTGAGGTCATTCACTTTGGCAGAAAAAATCAAAGAGCAAGTTATTATTTAAATGGAGAAAGATTGCAAAGTGCCGCAGTACAGCGGGACCTGGGAGTACTTGTGCATGAAACACAAAAGGATAGTATGCAGGTACAGCAAGTGATCAGGAAGGCCAATAGTATCTTGGCTTTTATTGCAAAGGGGATGGAGCATAAAAGCAGGGAAGTCTTGCTACAGCTATATAAGGTATTGGTGAGGCCACACCTGGAATACTGCGTGCAGTTTTGGTTTCCATATTTACCAAAGGATATACTTGCTTTGGAGGCAGTTCAGAGAAGGTTCACTAGGTTGATTCCGGGGATGAGGGGGTTGACTTATGAGGAAAAGCTGAGTAGGTTGGGCCTCTACTCATTGGCATTCAGAAGAATGAGAGGTGATCTTATTGAAAGTATAAGATTATGAGGAGGTGTGACATGGTGGATGCAGAGAGGATGTTTCCACTGATAGGGGAGACTAGAACTAGAGGGCATGATCTTAGAATAAGGGGCCGCCCATTTAAAACAGAGATGAGGAGAAATTTCTTCTCTCAGAGTGTTATAAATCTGTGGAATTCACTGCCTCAGAGAGCTGTGGAAGCTGGGACATTGAATAAATTTAAGACAGAAATAGACAGTTTCTTAAAAGATAAGGGGTTATGGGGAGCGGGTGGGGAAGTGGAGCTGAGTCCATGATCAGATCAGCCATGATCTTATTGAATGGCGGAGCAGGCTCGAGGGGCTGTATGGCCTACTCCTGTTCCTATTTCTTATGTTCTTATGTTCTTCAGAAAATTTGAGCAGGTTGGGCCGATACACATTGGAGTTGAGAAGAATGATCTTATTGAAACATATAATATTCTAAGGGAGCTTGACAGGGCAGATGCAGAGAGGATGTTTCCCCTCATCCATGAATCTAGAACTAGGGGGCATAGTCTCAGAATATGGGATTGCCCATTTAAAATGGAAATGAGGAGAAATTTCTTCTCTCAAAGGGTCGTGAAACTTTGGAATTCTCTACCCCAGAAAGCTGTGGAGGCTGGGTCATTGAATATATTTAAGATGGAGATAGACAGATTTTTGAATGATAAGGGAGTTGAGGGTTATGGGGAGGGGGGCAGGGAACTGGAGTTGAGGCCAAGATCAGATCAGCCGTGATCTTATTGAATCATGGAGCAGGCTCGAGGGGCCAAATAGCCTGTTCCTATTTTTTATGTTCTTATGTTCTTAGATCTACCTTACAGATAATGTTCTCAGTTTCCAGTCTTTTTAGTTGTTGCTCAGCTTTCTCCTTGAGTGCGTATGGTATGGGATGTGGCTTGCAGTAAACTGGTCTAGCGTTCTTTTTGTATCCTGACACTCACCTTGAAACCTTGGATGGGACTGCTTCTTTCGCGGAGCACCTTTGGATACTGCTTGATGACATTATCCTTCAATGGAAATCAAGTTTCAACATGAAAAATTTCATTCCATCCAGCTTCAGTGATCCCAACCAACTTCTACCTATCAAGGCAGGCTTGTCTCCTGCCACTACTATGAGAGGCAAGCTCTGAAACAGATCCTTATATTTCACCGGTACGATGATACGATCTACGACAGAAATTTGCTCTCTTGAGTAGCCTTGCAGCTCTATCTTCGATTGCCCTATTGGAAAATCACTCAACTTGTCAAGATATAGTGATTCCAATACTACGATCATGGATGTACCAGTGTCAATTTCCATGGGTATCCTGGTTCCTGCAACATCTACTTGGATGACGATACATTGCACATTGCTGTTAGATAATCTCCTGCTCCTGATGACGTGTATCTCCAAAACCTCTTCATCCTGCTGCTTCTCTTCAATGCTAAGTAGTGTCTGGCGATTGCTACTTCTAACATTGAATATCGGTTTACTCTTCAGTCGGCATACCTTCGTAAGATGCCGTGTTTTTTTGCAGAAGAAACACTCGGCCTTCACATATAGACAACTTTGAGCAAGGTATTGTCCCAGATACCAATAGCATGACTCCAATGCTCTGTTACCTTGGCCAGTTGCTCAGGCCTTGGGGCCCAACTGCCTTTTACTTTTAACCTGCAGGCAATTCGCCTCAGTTGTCTGATGACTGGAAATAGCATGAAATTCTCAGGAGTATTGGTCGGCCATATCCATTAACATAGCTATCTGACAAGCTAAATCTAAAGTCAAGTTTGGGATTGTCAACAATTTCCTTCTGATTGCTTCGTTTTTTATCCCACAAACAAAGTGGTCATGCAATGCTTGCTCCTGAAAGTTTCCAAAATGACAGTGAATGGATAGCTTTTTCAAAGTTACAATGTACTCACTGATACTCGTCATTCAACTGATTTTGTGTTCTAAAACAATAACTTTCAGCATTTTCCAGGGGCTCAGGACTGCAGTGCTATTCTAACTTGGTTAAGATCTCTGTCAGTGATGTGATCTTTGGCTAGACAAGAACAAGCAAGTTTTTCAGGGTTTCATACACATCGGGATCTGCTTCAGTTGGGAAAATAGCCTGTTTTCTTTCTAACACCACCTAGTTACAGTTTTCATCATCGGGGGACTTCGATGATACTAATTGCGGTGAAAAACATTTCCAGCTGCTCCACATATGCTCGAAAAGTCTCTCGGTCATGATGGAACTCACCCAAGCACCCTGTTATTCCCATCGGTGCGGCCATCTGGATTCTGGCAATGTCAACAGTGTGCTTGAAATGTACTTTGGATTTTTAGCTGTGCTACAAAACAAAGAACCTCTCAAAGTCGCTCCGTTGGTTGGCAGGATCATTCATCAACAAATACTTCAGCTAGGGAATCCAATTATCCTGCCTGATTCGCCAATGTGATATATTCTTTATGACATCACAAGCACATATTACACACAAGCTGGCTCTACAAGAACTTATGTCACATGATCCTTTTATTGTATTTACATGAATAGTTGCATTACCACAGTAGTCCACTAGGTGGAGCAGTAGTCCAGTAGCGGGAGCTCTATATTACAGGGCTGAGAACATTTTGAGTAAAATCAAACTTTTTTAAGGATCCAGGCCACAATCCTGACTTGAAGTTAAAGCTGCACCCCACAGTACCCTAGCAGTAGCTGGTACACCTTTCATTGGATATTCTGCCTGTTGCTGTTACTCCAGGTTGGAATCTCCCAGCCTGGAAGTTCCTGTCCCCCAGCCATACCTCTACTGAAGCGGGTGGCCTTTTTTTGAGCAAATGGTAACTGGTAACTTGTTTTAAAAATAGAGGCTTGCGTGAAGTGAGTTACACACCAAGTGGATGTATCATCTAAATGACAGCATTAGAAGTTCCAAGTAGATCACAGTCAGTAATCTAGAATATATTAATAATTATCTATGGTTTGTGCCAGGTCCAATTGTAATTGCCGCTTTACAATCACCAGGAGATTGAGACAGATAAACTAAAACAGTTGTTAAGTGAGAAGAATTATTTTTCTTTCGATTCTGGCACTGTGTCATGTGATCATATCATACAGCAGACTTTGCACAGCAGGCAATACTGTAGTCTGATTTTCTCCCTGTAATTGTGTTCTCAGCAGTAAGAACAAAAAGCAAACACTTGTTATTTGTATCAGTGACAGAAAAAAAAGGAAACAGTATTCTTCCAGACAATTATTTTACATATAATCAAATCATCTGGCATACAGGTGTTGAAGGCAATGCCAAAGCAAAACAGGGCAGTTTCAACATAGAAAACAATAATTATTCAAACCTTAGATAAATTATTTTTGATGTCAAAGGAAAGAGAATTCAGGTGGTGAATATAACAGGCAGCCGATCCTGCCATCATTGAATTTTACCCTCATAGAGAAAAACTTGACAAGGAGGACTGTAGACCACAAGGCAGCCTGCCTAATTTTCCACATTAATTTACCTGTATGGAAAAATCGAGAAGGCTTTATTATTATATGTGTGCGATCCTCCCTGTCTGAATTTCCTCTATGTGCTGTGATCAACCGATTCTTCACACAGAAGCCCAATAAAAGGAAAATTTGCCCCAATATTGCCCCTCAGCTCCTCATGTTGACTTTTCATGTTACATAGTTATAACATGCAATTTATTATTTTGAGGCGAGGCACAAAAGGTACAAGATGGAAGAGTTATTGTGGCTACCAGTCATGGAACATGCATTCCTACTTGTTTTCACTATGTCGTTCTTGCTACAAATCTATATTTAGATCTGAGTAAAATGCTTCATAAGTTGTGCTAACATGTAATTTGGACTATTGCACAGTTTTCTTTTTCTAAGCTCAATGAAATCTCTGTATTTCAAACTGCAGGCAAGGCATCTGTGATTCATTTCTCCATAATTACAAGGGCAGAGATTTCCTGCTTCCCCAGAAGCTGCAGGGCATCATGCTTTCAAATAAAGCAGAGTGGTCAAAGCAACAGCAAGGAATGTGAAAGAGCAAACCAACACAAGGCTTCAGATGAGCAGGAAGTACTGTTGCTCTTCTCCTTACAAGAGGTCTGGAATGGCAGAGCAGCATAAAAGAGCCTTTCAATCACCTGTTTGATATCATTTAATTTTTCGTGTTATTATAGTAGTGTTTGACAGCAAAAATGAATTCAGCTTATCTTCGTTTCAGCTCAAATTGATTTTGTAATTTCCAGTTTTCAGAAAGCGAACACATGTGGGAGTTCATTGGCATTATGCAGCATTACTGATGAATCCCTGCAGGTTAATGCTGATGTGATTACTAATGTCTGAGCATTGCTATGAGCACATCAAGTATGAAACAGGTAGATCATTAGCATCCTCATATCAACACTTTCACTTTAAACAGATTATCTTGCTGCCTGGTGTTTTAAAAATAAGCTGAAAAATATCAAATATATTTCACTTAAACTTTTTACAAAACCAATTTATAAATATACTTGAAGTTTCATGTATTAGAATAGCGATCATTTGGGCGAATTATGGGTGAAATGCCGAAAGTAGCGCTCAGCGATAATCTGGGCGATAATCGGGCGCTAGTTTCCATTCTAAACAGTATTCTGGGCCTTGCACGAAGATGACGTCATATTTTTAAAAAAGGCTGGGCGATGCATCTCATTCCTGAATGCCGAAAGTTGCTCCGGTGATAAATGGGCTTTAATCGGGCACTAGTTCCCATTTTTCATCCAAAATGGGCGATAGCCTGAATCTCTGCGCTTATATGGGCGCTAAATGGCCACTAAATGGGCGATGATGTGCCGAAAGTCTAGCCCTATAGACCTGTCAGTTGAATATCAATTGTGGGGATGTTACTGGAATCTATCATCAGGGATAGAGCACATGAGAATTTGAACAAGTATAAGCTGATCAAAGAGAGATAGTGTCGATTTGTGTATGGTACGTCATGCTGATTAATTTTGTTGAATTATTTGGAAAGGTCATCAGCATGGTTGATGGGATGTTATCTTCATGGATTTCCAAAAGGCATTTGATAAAACTCCGCACAGGACATTATTAACAAAAATGAGAGCATACAGAATTGGGGCTAACCTTGAGATATGGGTCAGTAATTGTTTGGGAGGTCGGGGACAGAGAGTAGGGATAAATTGAATATACTAATTGGTGGAATGTGACAAGTGGTGTTCCCCAAGGATCTGTCCTGGGGCCTCAGATTTTCACCATATATAAAATTTCTTGAATGGAGGAATAGAAAGTTGTATATTCAAGTTTGGAGATGATACTAAGTTAGGAGACACCGTAAATTGTGTAAATGGAAGCAGAAAGTATCACAGGAACATAAATAGACTAAGTGGGGGGAATTTTAACCCAAAAAAAGGGTGGGTTGGGGTCGTGTGACAAGGAGGCGGGTTGTTCATTTAAATATTATAATGAAGCTGCTGTGCCTCAGATTTTAGCTCCCTTTTAAATTTAACTGCAGCTGGTCAGGTTTTGCAACAATAACAAGAATAACAACTTGTATTTACGTAGCGCTTTTAACATATGAAACATCCCAAGGAGTAGTATGAGATAAAAAATTTGAAAATGAGCCACATAAGTAGAAATTAGTGGAGGAGACCAAAAGCTTGGTCAAAGAGGTGGATACAAAAAATCTGCAAAGGGATATAGACAGGCTAAGTGAGTGGGCAAAAATTTGGCAGATGGAGTATAATGTGGGAAAATGTGAGGTTATCCACTTTGGCAGAAATAATAGAAAAGCAAATTATAATTTGAATGGAGAAAAATTGCAAAGTGCTGAAGTACAGCGGGACCTGGGCATCCTTGTGCATGAAACACAAAACGTTGGTAGGCAGGTACAGCAAGTGATCAGGAAGGCAAATGGAATGATGGCCTTTATTGCAAAGGGGATGGAGTATAAAAGCATATAAAAGCCCCCGATCTGCTCCCAACCCCCTCCCCACCCCCGCTCCTCTAGCCCCGATCTGCTCCCGACCCCCACCCCACCCCACCCCACCCCCACTCCTTTGGTCATCATCTGGCCCTCCAATTGGTCCCAACCACTCCCCTAACCCCTCTCCCCCAACCCCTCCAGCCCTCCAATCGGTCCCAACCTCTTCCCCCACCTCCCCCCCCTCCCCATCACTCCAATTGATCCCAAAGCCCACCCACTCCTCCTGGCCTCCCTGTGCTCCTGTGGCCTCCACCAACAATTGTCCCTGGATCCCACATGAACCCCCCCTCCCTCCCTCCTCTCTGTGGCCTAGTGCCACAGACCTACCGACCCACAGCCAGCCAGCCTCTCAATCTGGCTGGCTGCAGGTGGTAAACAGAGGTATCCAATGAAAATCAGGTCCCGCTGTTAAAATCAGCAGGGACTGCAGGAATCCATTCTCCTGGGTTTCCTGACCACTTCCGAGCACCCCCCTGCTCCCAACCCACCAAACTATCAAAATTCAGGCCAGTGAGTGGACAAAACTGTAGCAGATGGAGTTCAAGGAGGGAAAGCGTGAGGTCATCCACTTTGGATCCAAGAAAGACAAATTGGAATATTGTCTTTATGGTGAGAGACTAAGAACTATGGAGGAGGAAAGGGATTTAGGTGCCCAGATATGCAAATTACTAAAAGCTAGTGCAGAGGTACAATAAGTAATAAAAAGCGTGATAGATTGTTTGACATTTATCTCAAGGGGATGGAATTCAAAAGTCAGGAAGTGACCCTTGGTCAGACTCTATTGGGAATACTGTGTCCAGTTTGTTTTCTTTTTATTTATTCATAGGATGTGGGCATCATTTCCCATCCCTAATTTCTTAAGAGAAGATGGTGGTGAACCGTCTTCTTGAACCACTGCAGTCCTTGTGGTGAAAGTACATCCACTGCTGTTCGGGAGAGAGTGCCAGGATTTTGATCCAGTGACAATGAAGGAACAGCAATATACTTCCAAGTCAAGCTGATGTGTAACTTGGAGGGGAATTTGGAGGTGATGGTGTTCCCATGAGCCTGCTGCCCTTGTCCTTCTATGTGGTAGAGGTCGCAGGTTTAGGAGTTGCTGCCGAAGAAGCCTTTGCAAGTTGCTGCAGTGCATCTTGTATATGGTAAGGTGCGGGAGTGTATGTTTAAGGTGGTGGATGGGCTGCCAATCAAGTGGGCTGTTTTGTCCTGGATAGTGTTGAGTTTCTTGAGTGTTGTTGGAGCTGCACTCATCCTGGCAAGTGGAGAGTGTTCCAACACTCCTGTTTGTTCCTTGTAGATGGTGGAAAGGCTTTGGGGAGTCAGGAGGTGAGGCACTTGCTGCAGAATACCCAGCCTCTGACCTGCTCTTGTAGCCACGGTATTTATGAGGTTGGTCCAGTTAAGATTCTGGTTAATGGTGACCCCCAGGATATTGATAGTGGGGGATTTGATGATGGTAATGGCACTGAATGTCATGGGGAGGTGGATAGACTCTCTTTTGTTGGAGAGGCACTTGTGTAGTGCAAATGTTACTTATCATTCAGCCAAGCCTGAATGTTGTCCAGATCTTGCTGCATGCAGGCATGGACTGCTTCATTATCTGAGGAGTTGCGAATAGAACTGAACTTTGTGCTATCATTAGGTTTAGAACTGAACATTGTGCTATCATTGGGTTTCAGTCAGGTCCAGGATGAGATCACAGAGTGATGGAAAATCATCTATGCATTTAAAATAAAAACATTTGTAGACCCTGTTTTGAAATATCATGTGAAGAACTGTCAGTGCCACTAATGGAATAATTCATTCAATATGACAGCATGAGATCATCAATGGGAACGGGTTTATGTTTATTCCCCAGTGACTCATTACAATAACCCACAAAAATAATGTATTTTTGTTATTTTAACGAGAACAAAATTTTCCTACCAATAATTCAGAACTAATTTTGCAATGGATTTTGTGTGCCTAGATATTGTCTTACTTTACTTATTACCTTAATTATTTTCAGGTGAAGTCAGGAGATGATAAGCAGTTCCATGTTATAACCCTCAGGTGATTCCTCTACCAACCCTTTGTCAATCCACATATATGGTACAGAAAGCAGGCTGGAGATAGCTATGGCAGTGGGATAAGCCTATCTCAGCTTATCCCACTGCCAAACCGAGTTGAGAAGGAATTTCTTCTCCCAGA
The DNA here is from genome assembly GCF_044704955.1 of Pristiophorus japonicus. Taxonomy (NCBI): domain Eukaryota; kingdom Metazoa; phylum Chordata; class Chondrichthyes; family Pristiophoridae; genus Pristiophorus; species Pristiophorus japonicus. The sequence goes on from NC_091977.1 coordinate 137,349,830, forward strand.
GGGTTGTGGATCTGTGGAATTCTCTGCCCAAGGAAGCAGCTGAGGCTAGCTCATTGAATGTATTCAAGTCACAGATAGATAGATTTTTAACCAATAAGGGAATTAAGGGTTATGGGGAGCGGGTGGGTAAGTGGAGCTGAGTCCACGGCCAGATCAGCCATGATCTTGTTGAATGGCGGAGCAGGCTCGAGGGGCTAGATGGCCTACTCCTGTTCCTAATTCTTATGTTCTTATGTTCTTATGTTCTTATGTTCAGCCTTCTTCGAGATTGAATCACATTTACTTCCTTCCAACTGTGATTCAACTTTTGTTATATTGTCCCACAAAAATGATTTTAAGACAGATGTTGATTATAAAAAAAGAGCTAATGAATCAATCAATGTTTAATGTCCAAATGTCCTGCAAATTCTCAAATAGTCCCATGAAATTATAGTTAAAAAACATTTGCTTGGTGACTAAATGGAAATGGGTCAAAGGAAGAGAAACAGTGTTTTCAACTCAGGACTAAATATTTCTTTCTATGGAACAGTGGTTCTCAGTGTAATTCCGTCATCATTTCCTGCATATACTCTGGTTAAAATTGCATCAAAAAGTATGTTGATAATTAAGTTGCTGAATAGCAAAGAAATTCAATCTGATAACCAAAACATTAATTTTTTGGGCTTTCAAATACTCAAAGATTTATTTTCAGCATTTTATTTCAGATTTCCAGCTTTCTCTTTTACCCCACTCTAATAAGTGTGTCCTAAATATTTAATCATCAATTTATGACATGCAGCTTGTAGAATCTCGTTACACTTTAGAAACATGTATTTCCAGGAAATTGAAAATTAATGTGAAGCTGAGTAAGGATGTTTGGTTGACTAATTGTACATAAATATAATGAAAATATCTACTTTCTCTATATCCAAACTCTATGTAAATGTTGCCTTACAAACATATAGGACTGAGTTTATATGCTGCAGTCGCGATGAGTGTGCAGGGTGGTCGGGGTGGGGGTGGGGTGGGGTGGGGGCATGGAGTGTATCACGTTGGGAACCCGGAAGTTGGAGAGGCACGTTTTGCAATGGCTTTTTAAAGAAGCCACTGCAATTGAATTAGACTTCCAGGTTTCTCGATCAATTACCTGGAGCGGGTTCAATGACATCACGGATGACTCAACTTCAGCTGAGCTATTTAAGAGAGCAATGGACAGAGGTCACTTGAAAGCCGGTGGAGGTGGAAGCCAGATTGTGACAGAGGGGAATTGTTTGCTCTATAACATTTTGACAATATTAAATCCTTAATTATGCAGAGTCAAAGGCAGAAAGCAGCCACCAGATTTAGTGATGCCTCCTTGGAGATATTACTCCAAGGAGTCAGGGCCCACAGGTACATCCTCTATCCTGCTGATGGGAGGAAGAGGCTAGCAGCACGGACGATAAATGCATGGCTGGAGATTGCAGAAGAAGTGAGCAGCAGGAGTGTTGTTCAAAGGGCATGGAACCAGTGTAGGAAATGTTTTAACGGCCTCATGCGGTCAGGAAAGGTGAGTACAATCCCACATTGCCCTACATCCTGATGTGCATATCACCACAACCCCCTCACTCTGCCTTCTCAATCTTACTCCTGGCGGTCCACCATCCCTCATTATCTATGCACTTACTCACATACTCTTTTGACCATCCACCATTGACACTCATCCTTACCTCAATGCAATGTCACACCTCTCCTTCTTTGTCACTCTTAACAGATGTTGCTCTTCCACCCCTTACACTCATTCCATCACTTTCACTCAAAGGTTTCTTGTTTTCCTTCTTTCAGGAGAAGAACATGCAGAACACCGGGAGAGGTCGTGAACCGGTGACCAATCTACACCGCTGACTTCAGTAGAGGAGGAGGCCCTGGAACTGAGCTGCGTTGCGGAGTTGCTGGTAGTGGGAGAAGGAGAGAGGGGAACCTCCCAGCAACCTGGTGACAGAAATAAATATTACACAGCCACATGGCATACAATAGTCACTCACATTGATTTGATGTCAGTAGTCAGTGAAATGTGATCATATGCATAATGGTAACTTGAAAGATTCTCATCATTGTAGTTCTAATTCATGTCTTTAGTCTCCCACAGGCCCATCAAGTGCCCCTCTAACTGTTCGGCCAGAGGAGGAAAATGACTCCTCAGGTCGCAGACTCGGAGGGTGCACCGTCACATGGTCCATGCACACCAAGCATCAGCGTAGATACACACACGTCAGTGGATCCAATAAGAGAGGAAGTAGTATCGTCACCTGGTGTCTCACAGATCATGTAAGCAAGAGCAGATGGTGGAGACAGGGACAGCAGTGGAGAGTCCTCATCGGAGGGCACCAGATGCTCTAAGCAGTGCTCAGCTGGAAAAAGATGCTGAACCTCGGGGGTCATTGACAAAGAGGATGATTCTTGAGGAGCAATAAAAAATGCAGGAGGCTCTAGCAGCTTTTCCAGCTGCAATGTGCTTGATTGTAGGAAGAATGGAGGAGTTCATCTCCAATATGAGCAGCATGATGTCGCAGGCAATGGGGATGATGTGCTCTTCCATGGAAAGGATGACCACGTGCATGGAGCATCAAATGCACCAGTTGAACAAGTGCATACTTGCTATGAACAACAGCTTGCAGACTCTGATTGCAACCATATCTAGGAAGGATAGAAACCTAGAGTTGAACGTTAATCACTCCGCTGACGGCCAGTAAAATGCTCTCCAGCTCCTTGCTAACAGGGAAGTGCGGGTGGGCTATGAGAAGGATGATGGTGAGAGGGGACATAGAAGTGTGGATTCTGCTCAAAGCGCTCCCACTTCTCCCCCGTTGCCCCCTTCCTCAGTCAAAGCCCCACATACTGCCTCGGATCCCAATGGTCAAGTCTGCCCCTGCACTGGTACAGAAGGAATTGTCTTTGGCGGGGTCCTCACAGGCTCCAAAACTCAGAGGAAATCTGCCAAAAGTGTCTAAACAATCAAAGTAGGAAAGTGAGCAGCCTGCCTCTGCCTCTACTGAAGCCACAGGGGTTTCTTCCTCTTTCTATAACTCCATGGCATAGAAGTTATAGAAAGAGGATGAAAACACAATTAGCAATGTACAAGAGTATGCACAAGGGCATGTTATAAAATGTTAGATGGGTAAGTTTCTGTTGAAGTTATGAGCCACGTAAAATTATTTTTTTGCACCACTTTCCCGTCTTGTTTATTTTTTTTCCTGCTGCCTGGCAGGTGGCCGAGTCAGTTGGAGTGAACGGCAAGACATTACTTAACTTCAAGCAATGGCTGTGTGTGACAGAAATGATTTGATTTATGGTGTTGTGGGGCGGTGGGGTGTGGGGGTGGATGGTGTGCAGAGGGGAGTTCATTCAGCATCTGGTTGCCATATGGAAGCACTGGCTCAACTGAACTAAATCGTGCCATTATGAGGCCTTTGTGGGCCTCCCGGGCAGCAATGTCTGTTGCTGCTGGTGCCATCTCCACCTCAGATTCCTCCTTCTCCTTGTGTTTCTCCTGCTCCTCCTTCTCATCCTCCTCCAACTCCAAAGAGGCTGTGCGCTCTGCGCCTTGCTCCTCTTGCAGCTTCAATCCTCACTGCTGCGCTATGTTGTGCAAAGCTCCAAATACCATGAAGGGCTCCTCCAGATCTGTCCTGGTATCTAACGTGCATCTTCAGCATCCTGATTGCTTGCTTTATTACACATTTGGTTTTGATTGTAGCACTTTTCAGCCTCATTGCTTGACCTCCTCAAGAGTGTCATCAGCCACATCTTCATGGATATCCCTTGTCGCCAAGCAGTCAACTGGTAAGTCTGTTTGGAGGTACAAAGAGCAGAGGGATGGTGGACTGGTGCAGGATGAATGAATCATTTCAGCTCCCTAGGAATCTGGCACACACATGCATGATGATCTGCTTGTGGTTGCAGACCAGAGAGTGCAAGGCTTTGCAGTTCATAAACACTCCTGTGTGATTGGTGGTTGCCTTGGGGTAAGTGTAAACCACAAAGTGATAAGAAGGGACAATATGTATGGATATAAAGGGGCTGCAGGAGGGATCAAAACTAAAAATCATGGTTTAAAAACTAGTATTAAAACACTCTACCTAAACGCACGCAGCATTCGAAATAAAGTAAATGAGTTGACGGCACAAATCATTACAAATGGGTATGATTTGGTGGCCATTACAGAAACGTGGCTGCAGGGTGGCCAAGACTGGGAATTAAACATATAGGGGTATCTGACAATTCGGAAAGATAGACAAGAAGGGAAAGGAGGTGGGGTAGCTCTGTTAATAAAGGATGATATCAGGGCAGTTGTGAGAGATGATATTGGCTCTAATGAACAAAATGTTGAATCATTGTGGGTGGAGATTAGAGATAGTAAGGGGAAAAAGTCACTGGTGGGCATAGTTTATAGGCCCCAAATAATAACTTCACGGTGGGGTGGGCAATAATCAAGGGAATAATGGAGGCATGTGAAAAAGGAAAGGCAGTAATCATGGGGGATTTTAACCTACATCTCGATTGGTCAAACCAAATCGCACGGGGTAGCCTTGAGGAGGAATTCATGGAATGCATACGGGATTGTTTCTTAGAACAGTATGTTACAGAACCTACAAGGGAGCAAGCTATCTTTGATCTGGTCCTTGTAATGAGACAGGAATAATAACCGATCTACTAGTAAAAGATCCCCTCGGAATGAGTGATCACAGTATGGTTGAATTTGTAATACAAATTGAGGGTGAGGAAGTAGTGTCTCAAATGAGCATACTATGCTTAAACAAAGGGGACTACAGTGGGATGAGGGCAGAGTTGGCTAAAGTAGACTGGAAACAGAGGCTAAACGGTGGCAAAATTGAGGAACAGTGGAGGACTTTTAAGGAGCTCTTTCATAGTGCTCAACAAAAATATATTCCAGTGAAAAAGAAGGGCGGTAAGAGAAGGGATAACCAGCCATGGATAACCAAGGAAATAAAGGAGAGTATCAAATTAAAAACCAATGCGTATAAGGTGGCCAAGGTTAGTGCAATCAAGCAGACGCAACATGGATTCAGAAAGGGGAAATCATGTTTAACTAATTTACTGGAATTCTTTGAGAATATAACGAGCATGGTGGATAGAGGTGTACCGATGGATGTGGTGTATTTAGATTTCCAAAAGGCATTCGATAAGGTGCCACACAAAAGGTTACTGCAAAGGTACGCGGAGTCAGAGGAAATGTATTAGAATGGCTAGAGAATTGGCTAGCTAACAGAAAGCAGAGAGTCGGGATAAATGGGTCCTTTTTGGGTTGGAAATCGGTGGTTAGTGGTGTACCACAGGGATCGGTGCTGGGACCACAACTGTTTACAATATACATAGATGACCTGGAAGAGGGGACAGAGTGTAGTGTCACAAAATTTGCAGATGACACAAAGATTAGTGGGAAAGCGGGTTGTGTAGAGGACATAGAGAGGCTGCAAAGAGATTTAGATAGGTTAAGCAAATGGGCTAAGGTTTGGCAGATGGAATACAATGTTGGAAAATGTGAGGTCATCCACCTTGGAAAAAAAAACAGTAAAAGGGAATATTATTTGAATGGGGAGAAATTACAACATGCTGCGGTGCAGAGGGACCTGGGGTCCTTGTGCACGAATCCCAAAAAAGTTAGTTTGCAGGTGCAGCAAGTAATCAGGAAGGCGAATGGAATGTTGGCCTTCATTGCGAGAGGGATGGAGTACAAAAGCAAGGAGGTCCTGCTGCAACTGTATAGGGTATTGGTGAGGCCGCACCTGAAGTACTGCGTGCAGTTTTGGTCACCTTTCTTAAGGAAGAATATACCAGCTTTGGAGGGGTTACAGAGATGATTCACTAGGCTGATTCCGGAGATGAGGGAGTTACCTTATGATGATAGATTGAGTAGACTGGGTCTTTACTCGGAGTTCAGAAGGATGAGGGGTGATCTTATAGAAACATTTAAAATAATGAAAGGGATAGACAAGATAGAGGCAGAGAGGTTGTTTCCACTGGTCGGGGAGACTAGAACTAGGGGGCACAGCCTCAAAATACGGGGGAGCCAATTTAAAACCAAGTTAAGAAGGAATTTCTTCTCCCAGAGGGTTGTGAATCTGTGGAATTCTCTGCCCAAGGAAGCAGTTGAGGCTAGCTCATTGAATGTATTCAAATCACAGATCGATAGATTTTTAACCAATAAGAGAATTAAGGGTTACGGGGAGCGGGCGGGTAAGTGGACTGAGTCCACGGCCAGATCAGCCATGATCTTGTTGAATGGCGGAGCAGTCTCGAGGAGCTAGATGGCCTACTCCTGTTCCCAATTCTTATGTTCTTATGTATCACCTCCTGCAAGGTCACCATCATAGGCAGCCCCTTAGAATCGAGGAAGACTTGCTTCCACTTCTGAAGTGAGTTCTTTGGTGGATGAACAGTCCACTACGAGAGCCACATACTTTGTCACAGGTTAGATAGATAGTCGTTGAGGGAAGGGGTGGGTCGGACTGGTTTGCCGCCGCTCTTTCCGCTGCCTGCGTTTGATTTCTGCGTGCTCTCGGCGTTGAGACTCAAGGTGCTCAGCACCCTCCCGGATGCACTTTCTCCACTCAGAGCGGTCTTTGGCCAGGGACTCCAAGGTGTCAGTGGGGAATGTCGCACTTTATCAGGGAGGCTTCGAGGGTGTCCTTGTAATGTTTCCGCTGCACACGTGTGCTCAGCCCTTCTGTCCTTCTGTGGAGCGGCAGGTCGATGAGGAGAAGGCTGCTGCTGCTGGTGTTGCTGGTGTTGCATGTGTCGATGCTGCTGAGGCTCACCTTGGTCTGAATCTGGGGTCCAAGGTGAAACAGCATAAGCAGTAGCCATGCTGATCTGATAGATGCCAGGTAAAGTGGAGATCAGAGGCACAATCCTCCAATGTAGTGAGTGTGACTTCCGAAGTTGTAGAAATTACCTACAAACTCCTGAAAGCAAACTCTCAATGCAAATGGTGTCAGCAAGAGCATTTCCCTTAGGCAAGAAAGCAAGTGTGAGGTGTGACTTTTTATAACTGAAATTGTTCAACTCCCACAATGGCCGCTCTGCTCTCATATTGCTTTCATTGATAAGATTCAGCAAGCCTGTGAATCCCATGAGCAGCCAGTAAAAGCTGCAACAACAGGTAAAAAAGGAGGTGACTTGCCTCTTAATGAGCTCTAAATTGCTTTAATTAGATCACTCGCCTCTTCTGAGGGGGTTTCTGGTGCACTGATTAACGTACCCGAGTTAAAGACCGAAGCCGATGGGTTTAAGCTGGCTTCCCAATGCGTTGTTAATTTCAGCGCTTTTAATTGCCCACCCACTCGCAAACCTGCACATTCTTCAAAGTAAAAATTCAGCCCAAAATATGCACCAGCCCTGTATTTCTGCAGTTGCAAATTGGCATTATTAATCAATAGAGCAGAAGACAAAACAGACCAGATATGACTATTTGCAATTGAATCCAGAATGCTTTAATGTAGTGTTTGACATTGCCTTCCAGACAGAAAATCATAAATCATGCTGAAATGAGAAACAATACCGAGTGAAATCCAGAATGTTTACAATTAAAAACTGCATAAGTTAAAGTGAAAAATATCTCAAAACAGCTCATATCACAGCAAAAGGTATGTGCCACCCAGTAAAACAAAATGTAATGCCGACTTATGCTACTTAAATCAGTTAATAAAAATACCATTGAAACTTACCTTGACTCAATAAATTACCATTTATTTATATATTTTGAATGTCTTCTGGTTGAAGTTTGTCCACCCATTAAATCAATTTCTTCAAAAGCAAAATACTGTGGATGCTGGAATCTAGAATAAAAACAGAAAATGCTGGAAATCTCAACAGGTCAAGCAGCATCTGTGGAGAAGAAGCAAAGCTAACGTTTTGGGTGAATGACAAAGGGTCATCGACCCGAAAAGTTAACTCTGCTTCCTCTCCATAGATGCTACCTGATCTGTTGAGATTTCTAGCATTTTCTGTTTTTAAATCAATTTGTTGCATGTTTAATGTATTATTTCATATTTTAGCAGAAAAAGCCCATTAAAATAAATGTATTTATTTAATCATAATCTACTCCTGTTTTGAATTATATCTGCTTACAATTCATTTTTACACATTTTTATAGCAGAAAATTATTCTCTTACGTGTCAAATTCATAAAAACATAAGAAATAGGTGCAGGAGTAAGAAATTGTCCCCTCGAGCCTGCTCCGCCATTCAATAAGATCATGGCTAATCTGATCTTGGCCTCAACTCCAGTTTCCTGTCCGCTCCCCATAACCCTTGACTCCCTTATCGTTCAAAAATCTGTCAAACTCCACCTTAAAAATATTTAATTACCTAGTCTCCACAGCTCTCTGGGGTAGAAAATTCCAAAGATTCACGACCCACTAAGAGAAGAAATTCCTTCTCATTTCCGTTTTAAATGTGCAACCCCTTATTCTGAAACTATGTCCCCTAGTTCTAGATTCCCCCACGAGGGGAAACATCCTCTCTGCATCTACCCTGTCAAGCCCCCTCAGAATCTTATACATTTCAATAAAATCACCTCTCATTCTTCTAAACTCCAGTGAGTATAGGCCCAACCTGCTCAACCTTTCTTCATAAGACAACCGCTTCATCTCAGGAATCAACCCAGTGAACCTTCTCTGAACTGCCTCCAATGCAAGTTTATCCCTCCTTAAATAAGGACACCAAAACTGTACGCAGTACTCCAGGTGTGGTCTCACCAACACCATGTACAATTGTAGCAAGACTTCCCTATTTTTATACTCTACCTCCCTTGCCATAATGGCCAACATTCCATTTGCCTTCCTAATTACTTGCTGCACCTGCATGCTGAATTTTTGTGTTTCATGTACAAGGACCCCCAGGTCTCTCTGTATCACAGCATTTTGTAGTCTCTCTCCATTTAAATAATAATTTAACCTATCTATATCCCTTTGCAGATTATTTGTGTCCTCTTCACACCTTGCTTTCTCACCTAGCTTTGTATCATCAGAAAATTTGGCTACTTTACACTTGGTCCCCTCATCCAATTCATTAATATAGATTGTAAATAGTGGAGGCCCCAGCACTGATCCCTGTGGAACCCCAATATTACATTTTGCCAACCCGAAAATAATCCATTTATCCCGACTCTCTGTTTTCTGTTAGTTGGCCAATCCTCTATCCATGCTAATATATTACCCCCAACCCTGTGAGCTCTTATCTTGTGCAATAACCTTTTATGTGGCATCTTATCGAATGCTTTCTGGAAATCCAAATACACTACATCTACTGATTCCCCTTTATCCACACTGCTCATTACATCCTCAAAAGAACTCCGGAACATTTGTCAAACATGATTTCCTTTTCAGAAAACCATGCTGACTCTGCTTGATTGTATTATGATTTTCTAAATGACCTACTACTAGTCCCTTAATAATAGCCGTCAGCATTTTCCCAATGACAGATGTTAGGCTAACTGGCCTATAGTTTCCTGCTTTCTCTCTCCCTCCTTTCTTGAATTCCTGTCTTTGTTTATTGGATTGAAGAAGTAAATACCAGTACAGCAGTATACTGGAGACAGAAAATACTAACTGACCATCCTTCAGCATTTAGTGTGGCTCTGATCAATCCTACCCCTCCAAAAACATTAGCAAACAGTTATTTTAAAATAACTAATTTTTGCTGGTTAAGGTTGTATCAATGAGAAACCCATGCAGCTTGATGTAGCAACAAAATGAAATCAAAATGTGAGTCCAATTAGACTTTCAAATTACCTGAATTTTTTGGTATAAGATCCCCACTTTGCCTTGTTGTTTGCATTTCTTAATTCAGATTATTGGATAAATCAATTTTGAGTTATCAGGTAGAGTTGCCATTATGTAGCTTAGTGACAGTGAGGATTTCTCAGTATCACTATATGGCACTGGAAAGCCATAGCATTAACAGTCTGGGCAGGCTCAATGATCTTTATTTTCAGCAATTGCTTCTTCAGTGCACAGCTCAGCTGTTCATTGATAAAGTCATGCTCACAATATTTGAGACATGAATTTAAAATTATATACTAAAGATGCAAAGAGTATCACTGGGAATATTGAAACACTTCACTGTAACAGAGGAGGGAGTTGAATCTAATGACAGGTACATGACAGATAAAATAAATTACTTCTTCAATTTTCATATTTGTGCTGATTGTATGGCTTGCTTACAATAATTCCAACTGAAAGGTCTGCTCTTGACTTAAGAAAAGGGATGGAAATTGGTTACAAAACTTATGACAACATGTATGAAATTGGTGGGCTGTCCCAGGACGAGCCATCTCCAGCTGCAGACCAATGCTATTGAGGCCCGAGCCTCAAAATGGAACAGGCCTCCTTGCCTGGACTACTGGCCAGCAGCCTAATGTCCACTTGGGGGGAAAATCCACTATATAGGGCTCAATTTTGCCCAAGCCCATTTTCTGGCGTATTGCCAGAGTTACGCCGGGTTTTTAGGACCAGAAATGCGCCATAAATTTTTGTCCAAACTGTCCCTGATCTAGAATTCGGAGCCACGCAGCGTGTCGAGTCACCTCGGGCGGGGGGGGGGGGGGGGGGGGGGGGCGGGGTGGAGCCTGCTGCCTGCATCGCAAATCGAAGCTAAGCCTTCTGTGCATGCGCGGGAAAAAAAACTTACATTTTTGACATCGCTCCAATGGACACGTATGCTCTGTACAGCTCGGATTTGGCAATGTCGATAGGGCTGAGGTTAAGATGTGAGCCGAGCTTGTTGTGCAGGGGTCAGAGGTTTTATTGTGAAAGTATGAAGATGGTGCCCTGCAGGGGCAGCCGGAGGGTGGGGGGGTGATTTGTGGTGGTATATTAAACCTGCCAATGGGGTTGCATCAGTGTCCATAGCCAGGAACGAGGATGTGTTTTCAGTGCAGAGGGTAAGGTGTGACTTGATGTTGATGGGCAGGGCTGAGGAGTGGCATGAAGCTGGTTCAGTGCAAGGGCAGCAGGGCGGTGATTTGTGGTGGCGATAGAGGAAGGGAGGGAAGGAGTGAGTTAGTCAGGCCGACATCTGGTGTAGTATTTCGGGTATAACTTGGCGAGGCAATGTCAGAACTGGTCCCAGTAAACCGCATCTGCACCGGCTGGAGGAGCGGAACAGGATGCTGCCGACGGCGTGTGGCTGCCTCTTTGCCCGATGGAGGTACAGCCATTGGCTGGAGACCGCTTGCCCACCCGGTCCGCTGCCCGACCCTGGCCCAGGCCGAAGGGCTTGCCGATCCACTCCCCCGCCCGATCCTGGCCCCGAGTGCCCTCCCGGTCTGCTCCCCGACCCTAGCCCAGGTCGAAGGGCTTGGTGATCCGTTCCCCCGCCTGACCCTGGCCCCGAGTGCCCTCCTGGTCCGCTGCCCGACCCTAGCCCAGGCCGAATGGCCTCCTCCAATTTCCTTACCTGCGCCGATTTCTTTAACTCTCCGCAAGGTTTTTCTGCTGAGACCACATATTCTGGCCTAAGCAGAACTGGAGTAACTCTCAGCTGGCCAAAATTCCCTAAATGGCCAGAATTGGTGCAGGTGGCTGGTTACGCCCCCTTTGGCTGAAAAGAAAAACTGAAAAGAAAAATTGTAACTAACTGAGTTACGCTGGTGCAAATTGATTGGGGAAACTGTGGATTTTTAACTTAGGCCAAAAAAAGCAGCCTGCTCCAAAAATACGGCGCAAATCACTGGGGAAAATTGAGCCTATAGAGTGGACTCAACACAAACCCAAACAAGGGAATCAAAGCATATTGGCATCAATGTGAACTCTTCACTCCCAAAGATGTACCTTCATATATGTATGTGAGCAAGGGGCCTAAAAGTTTTAAGGTTCACTGCTTAGATATTTTATGTCCACTGCATTAGGATATTTTATAACACAGAAAACATAGCTTTAAATCAAAAAATAGAAATTTAGATGTCCATTCTTGTGGTGCTCAGAATCCAAAGAAAAAAGCAGGTGCTGCTCAGCAATGTCACTTTGTCACTGTTAAATGTGATTTCTTACTTCAATTGGATTTTCTCCAAACAAGACTTATAAATCTTAATTGTTGTTTTATGGAGTGCTTTGGAACTTTGCTGAAATTTTCCAGACTATCCAGAGATTACCAAAAGCAGCTGGCAGTGGTTTTCTTATATGGGAGCACAGTAAGTCATTGTTCCACTAAATGATAATCAGGTGATTGAATTTAACATTTTGGAAGTTGCAGCAGTGAGATTCTGAAAAGATCTCAATAGAAATATTTTGTAATTGCACTTTATTCCAATAAAGTAGCTAATTGTGAAAATGTTTATTTTACAATTATCCTATTTTGGGTATTTCTGAAATGTAAATTTATTTTATTCATTATCAATTATGAACAATGAGAAGAACAAAAGAAAGTACGGTGCAAGTAACAATCATTTGGTTTATCCGAGTCACTCCTTCCCCAGATCAGTTTAATCTGCCGAGGAAATTTCTGCATAAATACTCCATTCCCCAAAGATTTTTAGAAAAGCTGTTTATGCAGGCTCATATTTTCACCATTTTTCTCTGGCATGCTATCATCCACAGATAAGTCCCTCACTGATTCCAGTAATGCTTGGACCATCATATCCTGTGGAATATTTGGAATATTTGATCATTTCAGTCTGCAATAATAATTTTATGTCTGCAGTTCTGGCTTGGCGCCTCGATCGCTACCCAAGGTGCATGTAATGAATTTGGGAGCAGTCTGATTTCCCGATATGTGTGCCCAGTGGGTGAATCCCCATGATGGGACCATGAAATCATAAAACAACCCTTTGTAATCTCCAAATACATGCCAGCCAAAGATTTATCCGGTTCCAAAAATGGAACATTTTCCCTCTGGAACCAAAAGTAAAGGCACATTTTTCAGATGGCCATAGTCAAACCTCATTGCTAATGATCAGAATGAACAGATCCAATGAAAACAGCGATTGCAAAAGAACTTCATCTCATAATCACTAGTCTTGTGAGAAAGGCAATTTTGATGTATAGATTTATGATAACACCTGTGTGTTTTTGTAATTATTTCAGGAGCTTCCCTCCATTTGGATTTGAGTAATATATTTTCTCAAAAACCATGTTGTGCTTAAAAACTAGAAACATATCGTAAGATATGGGAAATAAAAGTGACCAAGATTTAGGAGATGAATTACAGAAGATGGATTCAAAGAAATGGGTTTTGAGGAGACTATTGAACAACAATAACAACTTCAACAACAATAACAAGTATTTATTGTCGTAAAATGTACTTCACAGCAGTATTATAAGACAAAAAAGATGACACCAAGCCACATAAGGAGAAAATAGATCAAATGGCCAAAAGCTTGGTCAAAGAGGTAGGTTTTTAATGAGCGTCTTAAAGGAGGAAAGAGAGATAGAGAGGCGGAGATGTTTAGGGAAGGAATTCCAGAGCTTAGGGTCTAGGCAGCTGAAGTCACGGCCACCAATGGTTGAGCGATTCAAATCAGGGATGAATTAGAGGGGTATAAATATCTCAGGGAGTTATGGGGCTGGAGGAGATTACAGAGATAGAGAAGGGTGAGGCCATGGAGGGATTTGAAAACAAGGATGAGAACTGTAAAATAGGGACATTGCTTAGGCGGGTGCCAATGTAGGTCAGCAAGCACAGGGGTGATGGGTGAACAAGACTTGGTGAGAGTTAGGACACGGACAGCCGAGTTTTAGATGAGCTCAACTTTACATAGGCGAGAACGTAGGAGTGCGTTGGAATCATAGAATAGAATGGTTTCAAAACGGAAGAAGGCTATTCGACACGTCAAACCCATGTCAGCTCTCTGCAAGAGAACTTCAGCAAGTCCCACTACCCCGCCCTTTCGCTGTAACCCTGCAATTTTTTTTCTTTCAGGTATTTATCCAACTCCCTTTTGAAAGCAGTGATTGAGTCTGCCTCCACCATCCTTTCAGTCAGTGCATTCCGGATCCTAAACACTCGCTGTGTAAAAAGAGTTTTTCTTAGGTCACCTATGGTTCTTTTGCTAATCACCTTAAATCTGTGTCCTCTGGTTCTCGATTCTTCTGCCAATGGGAACTCTATCTAGACCCCTCATGATTTTGAACACCTCTATCAAATCTCCTCTCAACCTTCTCTACTCGAAGGAGAACAACCCCAGCTTTTCCAGTTTATCCACAAAACTGAAGGCCTCATCCCTGGAATCATTCTCGTAAATCTTTTCTGCATCTTCTCCAAGGCCTTCACAACCTTCCTAAAGTGCAGTGCCCAGAACTGGATACAATACTCCAGTTGAGACCGAACCAATGTTTTATACAGGTTCATCGTAATTTCCAAGCTTTTGTACTCTATACCACTAATCATGAAGCCCAGATCCTGTAAGCCTTTTTAATCGCTTTCTCAACCTGCCCTGCCACCTTCAACTATTTATGCACATATACCCCTAGGTCTCTCTGTTCATGCACCCCCTTTAGGATTGTACTCTTTAGTTTATATTTCCTCTCCTCATTCTTTCTACCAAAATGTATCACTTCACATTCCACCAGCCTGTCTATATCTTCTTGAAGTCTATCGCTATCCTCTTCAATACTCACTATGCTTCCAAGGTTTGTTTCATCTACAAATTTTGAAATTGTGTCCAGTGCACCCGAGTCATTAATATACATCAAGAAAAGCAGTAGTCTGAGTACCGACGGCTGGGGAATACCACTGCATACCTTCCTCCAGTCAGAAAAACAACCATTCACCACTACCAAGGGAGGACCTTGAGACAATCACTATCACTAGGGGGCTAGTGCTGGACAGGCTAATGGGACTCAAGGTAGACAATTCCCCTGGTCCTGATGAAATGCATTCCAGGGTATTAAAAGAGATGGCGGAAGTTATAGCAGATGCATTAGTTATAATCTACCAAAATTCTCTGGACTCTGGGGAGGTACCAGCGGATTGGAAAGCAGCTAATGCAACGCCTCTGTTTAAAAAAGGAGGGCAGACAAAAGGCAGGTAACTATAGGCCGGTTAGTTTAACATCTGTAGTGGGGAAAAAGCTTGAAGCTATCATTAAGGAAGAAATAGCGGGACATCTAGATAGGAATAGAGCAATCAAGCAGAAGCAGCATGGATTCATGAAGGGGAAATCATGTTTAACTAATTTATTGGAATTCTTTGAGGATATAACGAGCATGGTGTACCGATGGATGTGGTGTATTTAGATTTCCAAAAGGCATTTGATAAGGTGCCACACAAAAGGATACTGCAGAAGATAAAGGTACGCAGAGTCAGAGGAATGTATTAGCATGGATAGAGAATTGGCTGGCTAACAGAAAGCAGAGAGTCGGGATAAATGGTCCTTTTCGGGTTGGAAATCGGTGGTTACTGGTGTGCCACAGGGATCGGTGCTGGGACCACAACTGTTTACAATATACATCGATGACCTGGAAGAGGGGACAGAGTGTAGTGTAACAAAATTTGCAGATAACACAAAGATTAGTGGGAAAGCGGGTTGTGTAGAGGACACAGAGAGGCTGCAAAGAGATTTAGATAGGTTAAGCGAATGGGCTAAGGTTTGGCAGATGGAATACAATGTCGGAAAAGGTGAGGTCATCCACCTTGGGAAAAAAAACAGTAAAACGGAATATTATTTGAATGGGGAGAAATTACAATATACTGCGGTGCAGAGGGACCTGGGGGTCCTTGTGCATGAAACCCAAAAAGTTAGTTTGCAGGTGCAGCAGGTAATCAGGAAGGCGAATGGAATGTTGGCTTTCATTGCGAGAGGGATGGAGTACAAAAGCATGGAGGTCCTGCTGCAACTGTATAGGGTATTGGTGAGGCCGCACCTGGAGCACTGCGTGCAGTTTTGGTCACCTTACTTAAGGAAGGATATATTGGCCTTGGAGGTGGTACAGAGACGATTCACTCGGCTGATTCCAGAGATGATAGATTGAGTAGACTGGGTCTTTACTCATTGGAATTCAGAAGAATGAGGGGTGATCTTATAGAAACATTTAAAATAATGAAAGGGATAGACAAGATAGAGGCATAGAGGTTGTTTCCACTGGTCGGGGAGACTAGAACTAGGGGGTGCAGCCTCAAAATATGGGGGGGCCAATTTAAAACCGAGTTGAGAAGGAATTTCTTCTCCCAGAGGATTGTGAATCTGTGGAATTCTCTGCCCAAGGAAGCAGTTTAGGCTAGCTTATTGAGTTAATTTTGTCCCTGATTATTGTTTCTAAAAGCTTCCCCACTACTGGCCTATAGTTGCTTGGTTTATCTTTACACCTTTTCTTGAACAGGGGTGTAACAGTTGCAATTCTGCAGTCCTCTGGCACCACTACAGTTTCTAAGGAGAATCGGAAGATTATGGCCAGTACCTCCGCAATTCCTTCCTTCACGAACCTCAGCGTCCGAGGATGCATCTCATATGGTCCTGGTGACTTCATCATCATCATCATCATCATCATTCTTAGCATGAGTTTTTAGGTGGCTGTACAGTCCAATACGAGAACCACAGTCTCTGTCACAGGTGGGACAGACAGTGGTTGAAGTCAAGGATGGGTGGGGAACCTGGTTTGCCGCACGCTCCTTCTGCTGCGTGCGCTTGATTTCTGCATGCTCTCGGCAACGATACTCGAGGAGCTCAGCACCCTCCTGGATGCACTTCCCCCACTTAGGGCGATCTTTGGCCAGGGACTCCCAGGTGTCATTGGGGATGTTGCACTTTATCAGGGAGGCTTTGAGGGTGTCCTTGTAATGCTTCCACTGTCCAGCTTTGGCTCATTTGCCGTGGAGGAGTTCCAAGTGGAGCGCTTGCTTTGACAGTCTCGTGTCTGGCAGGCGAACTATGTGGCCTGCCCAGCGAAGCTGATCAAGTGTAGTCAGTGCTTCAATGCTGGGGATGTTGGCTTGGACGAGGACACTAATGTTGGTGCCTCTGTCCTCTCAGGGGATTTGTAGGATCTTGCGGAGACATCGTTGGTGGTATTTCTCCAGTGACTTGAGGTGTCTACTGTGCATGGTCCACATCTCTGAGCTATACGGCCCTGTAGACCATGAGCTTGGTGACAGTTTTGAGGGCCTGGTCTTCAAATACTCTTTTCCTTAGCTGGCCGAAGGCTGCACTGGCGCACTGGAGGTGGTGTTGGATCTCGTTCATCAATGCCTGCTCTTGTTGATAGGAGGCTCCCGAGATAAGGGAAGTGGTCCACGTTATCCAGGGCTGCGCTGTGGATCTTGATGTCTGGGGGGCAGTACTATGCAGTGAGGACAGGCTGGTGGAGGACCTCTGTCTTACTAATGTTTAGCGTAAGGCCCATGCTTTCGTACGCCTCGGTAAATACGTCGACTATGTCCCAGAGTTGTGCCTCTATGAGAGCACAGACGCAGGCATCATCCACTACTGCAGCTCGACAACAGAGGTTGGAGTGGTCTTGGACCTAGCCTGGAGATGGCGAAGGTTGAACAGTTTCCCACTGGTTCTGTAGTTTAGTTCCACTCCAGCGGGGAGCTTGTCAACTGTGAGGTGGAGCATGGCAGCGAGGAAGATTGAGAAGAGGGTTGGGGCGATGATGCAGCCCTGCTTGACTCCGGTCTGGACATGGATTGGGTCTGTGATGGATCCGTTGGTAAGGATCACTGCCTGTATGCCATCATGGAGCAGGCGGAGGATGGTGACGTACTTTTGAGGGCATCCGAAACGGGGGAGGACTCTCCATAGACCCTCGTGATTGACAGTGTCAAAGGCCTTTGTAAGGGCGAAGAAGGCCATGTATAAGGGCTGGCGCTGTTCCCTGCATTTTTCCTGCAGCTGTCGCGCTGCAAAAATCATGTCCGTTGTGCCCGGGTGGGGACGAAATCCGCACTGCGACTCTGGGAGGAGCTCCTTGGCCATGGGGAGAAGACGGTTGAGGAGGACTCTAGCGATGACTTTTCTAGTGGCTGTTAGCAGGGAGATTCCTCTGTAGTTGCCGCAGTCAAACTTTCCCCTTTTTTAAAGATGGTCACAATCAGTGCATCTCTAAGATCTCCCGGCATGCTCTCCTCCCTCCAGATGAGAGAGATGAGGTCATGTATTTGCGCCCTCAGTGTCTCTCTGCCATACTTCAGTGCCTCAGCAGAGATTCCATCTGCTCCCGTAGCCTTGTTGTTTTTTAGCTGTCTTATGGCTTTTTCTACCTCGTGCCGTGTTGGGGTCTCACTGAGGTGGTGGCGGGTGTCATGCTGCGGAATGGAGTTGAGAACACTCGAGTCAAAGGCAGAGTCTCGATTGAGGAGATCTTTGAAGTGCTCCTTCCAGCGGGCCCTGATTGCCTCGGTGTCCTTGATGAGTTGGACACGAGCGCAAGCCAGTCCATAATGAGCAAAAAGACTTTCGATAAATTGTGGTGCAGCAAGGCTTCAAAGCCAGTCCTGACACCCATTCATACTAAACTGAGAATGTACATAAAGGAACTGATTCCCGTAATCGGCAGTGCTACTGTAAAGGTCTCCTACGAAGGAGTGGTGCACGAGTTACCACTCTGGGTGGTACTGGGCGATGGCCCCACACTGTTTGGCAGGAGCTGGCTGGGAAAGATACGCTGGAACTGGGAAGACGTCCGAGCGCTTTCATCCGTCGACGACAGCACATGTGCCCCAGTCCTAATCAAGTTCCCCTCGCTGTTCGAACAAGGCATCGGGAAGGTCCAAGGAGCAAAAGTGCAGATCCATTTGATTCCAGAGGCACGACCCATCCATCACAAGGCGAGAGCGGTACCTTACATGATGAGAGAGTGGAGATCGAGCTGGACAGGCTGCAACGAGAGGGCATCATTTCACCGATCGAATTCAATGAGTGGGCCAGTCCAATTGTTCCAGTCCTCAAGGGAGACAGCACCGCCAGAATCTGTGGTGATTACAAGGTAAATATCAATCGTTTCTCATTGCAGGATCAATACCCACTACCAAAGGCAGACGACCTATTTGCGCCGCTGGCGGGGGGGAAAATGTTCACGAAGCTGGACTTGACCTCGCCCTACATGATGCAGGAGCTGGAGGAATCATCGAAAGGCCTCACCTGCATCAACATGCACAAAGGTCTCTTCCTTTACAACAGATGCCTGTTTGGGATTCGATCGACTGCGGCGATATTCCAGAGGAACATGGAATGCTTGCTGAAGTCGGTCTCGTGCACCATAGTCTTCCAGGGCGACATCTTGGTTACAGGTCAGGACACCGTCGAGCACCTGCTGCACCTGGAGGAGGTTCTTAGTCGGCTTAATTGTGTGGGGCTCAGGCTAAAACACTTGAAGTGCATTTTCCTGGCACCTGAAGTGGAGTTCCAGGGGAGAAGAATCACGGCGGACAGTATCAGGTCCACCGATTCAAAGACGGAGGCAATCAAAAAAGCACTGAGACCGCAGAACGTGACGGAGCTGCGGTTGTTTTTAGGACTCCTGAACAATTTTGGTAACTTCTTACCAGGTCTTAGCACATTGTTAGAACTCCTGCACTCTTTACTGCATAAAGGAGATGAATGGGTATGGGGTAAAAGCCAAGAAAATGCCTTTGAGAAAGCTCGGAAGCTGTTATGTTCAAACATATTGCTTGTGTTGTACGATCCATGCATGCGGTTGGTACTAGCATGTGATGCGTCGTTGTATGGGGTCGAGTATGTATGCAACAAGCTAATGAATTTGGGAAATTGCAACTGGTTGCTTATGCATCCAGAAGTCTGTCTAAGGCTGAGAGGGCCTACAGTATGATCGAAAAAGCATTAGTGTGTGTTTACGGGGTAAAGAAAATGCATCAATATCTGTTCGGGCTTAAATTTGAATTGGAAACCGACCATAAGCTGCTTATATCCCTCTTTTCTGAAAGTAAGGGGATAAATACGAATGCATCAGCCCACATCCAGAGATGGGTGCTCACATTGTTCGCGTACAACTACGCCATCCGCCACAGACCAGGCACATAAAACTGTGCCGATGCTCTCAGTAGGCTGCCATTGCCCACCACAGGGTTGGAGATGGCACAGCCCGCAGATTTAGTTATGATAATGGAAGCATTCGAGAGTGAACAATCACCTGTACCCGCCTAACAGATTAGAACCTGGATGAGCCAGGACCCCTTACAGTCCTTAGTAAAAAACCTTGTGCTCCACGGGAGTTGGTCTAGTGTCCCGTTAGAGATGCAGGAAGAAATAAAGCCATACCCACGGCGCAAAGATGAAATGTCTATACAGGCAGATTGTCTTCTATGGGGTAATCGGGTAGTGGTGTCAAAAAAGAGCGGGGACATCTTCATTAGTGAAGAAAACGATAGCCAGGTCCCACGTGTGGTGGCCCGGTATCGATGCAGATGTAGAGTCCTGCGTGCACAAATGTAATACATGTTTCCAGTTAAGCAATGCACCCAGGGTGGCGCCTCTAAGTTTATGGTCCTGGCCCTCCAAACCGTGGTCTTGGGTCCATGTCGACTATGCAGGCCCATTCTTGGGAAACATGTTCTTAGTGGTTGTAGATGTGTACTCCAAATGGATTGAATGTGTGATAATGTCGGCAAGCACGTCCTCTGCTGCCATTGAAAGCCTACGGGCCATGTTTGCCACGCACGGCCTGTCTGATGTCCTTGTAAGTGACAATGGGCCATGCTTTACCAGTTCCGAGTTCAAGGAGTTCATGACCCACAATGGGATCAAACATGTCACGTCTGCCCCATTTAAGCCAGCGTCCAACGGTCAGGCAGAACGAGCAGTTCAAACAATCAAGAAGAGCTTAAAAAGGATAACTGAAGGCTCACTGCAGACTCACTTATCCCGAGTCCTGCTTAGTTACCGCACAAGACCCCACTCGCTCACCGGGGTTCCTCCTGCTGAATTGCTCATGAAAAGGGCACTTAAGGCAAGGCTCTCGTTAGTCCACCCTGATCTACACGAAAAGGTAGAGAGTAGGTGGCTTCAACAGAATACATATCATGATCGCGCAAATGTGTCACGCGAAATTGAGATAAATGATCCTGTATTTTTATTGAACTTTGGACAAGGTCCCAAGTGGCTTTCTGGCACTGTTTTGGCCAAAGAGGGGAGTAGGGTGTTTGTGGTTAAACTCTCAAATGGACTCACCTGCAGGAAACACTTGGACCAAACCAAACTCAGATTTACGGACTATCCAGAACAACCAACAATAGACTCTACCTTTTTCGACCCTCCAACACACACACAAGTGGCAACCGACCCAGCGGTTGACCACGAAGCAGAACCCATCACCCGTAGCAGCCCAGCAAGAATCACCACCCCCAGCAGCCCAGCAAGGCCAGCTGCGCAGCAGCCCAGCAAGGGCCCAACAAACGACACACCAAAACCAGCATTTGCACCGAGACGATCAACCAGGGAAAGGAAGGCCCCAGATCGACTCATATTGTAAATAGTTACACTATTGACTTTTGGGGGGAGTGTTGTTATGTATGTAAACCTGTAAATACCATGTCTAACCACCAGAGGGCTTATCCCCTGGAGTCCCAAGGGATCCCACAATCCCTTGGGAGCACCTGTATATAAGGAGGCCTCACAGGCAGGAGAGGCACTCTGAGATCTGTAATAAAGGACTATGGTCACACCTTTCTTTGAGCTTGCAGTATCTAGTCTGACTCTTTATTCAAGACATAACACCCCCATACAAATACCCCCGGGGTCAGGCATCTGCACTACCCTGCCCCAGGAACGGACCCAATTGGGTCTTAGATCGGAGCCCCCTGGGATCGGGTCTCCACCTACCTGTCGTTGCAGCCTCCTGTCCAGCATTCCCCGCCGATCATGCTGCGACCTCTTGAATTAAAACTCCACAGTATGCAGGGAAACCCGGACATCCTAATGACCTGGACTAGGGTATACAAGGCCTAATGGGAAGTGGGATTAGACTGGATAACCTCTTGTTGGCTGGCTCAGATACAATGGTAAGTGCTGCAAGGAATCGAATACGGCCAGGGTGATCTCCTGGACTAGTTTCGATCGCCTGGATGGGTCGGAGAGGAATTGTCCCAGATTTTCTTTTCCCCAATTGGCCTGGGTTTTTATATGTTTTTTTGCCTCTCCCAGGAGATTACATGGCTCCGGTTGGGGTGGAGTGTAGAATGTTTCGGTGTAAAGGGTGTCACAGTTGTGTGGGGTGGACTGGTTGGGCCAGGTGCTCTTTACCTTTCCACATTGTTCATTGTTTATCGCTTTATATGTAACCTTCAAGGCTGCTGACCGAGGGCCGTGCGGCTCTTTGTTGGCCGGCGTGAACATGATGGGCCGAAATGGCCTTCTTTTGCGTTGTAGATTTCTATGTTTCTATGTTTCTTTAATTTCAAAGTCTGCAGATGACATAAAGCTTGGAGATATAGTAAAGTGAGGAGGATAGTATCAGACTTCAAGAGGACATATACAAACTGGTGAAATGAGCAGACACATGGCAGATGAAATTAAATGTAGAGGAGTGCAGTGATGCATTTTGAAATGAAGAATGAGGAACGGAAATATAAACTAAATGGTACAATTTTAATGGGGATGCTGGAACAGACAGATGTGGTGGTATATGTTTTTTGAAGCTGGCAGAACAAGTTGATAAGGCTGTTAAAAAGCATATTGCTTCCTTGGCTTTATAAATAGAAACATTGAGTATAAAAGCAAGGAAGATATGCTAAAACTTTATAAATCACTGGTTAGGCCCAAGTTGGAGTATTGCAGCCAGTTCTCACACCAGACTTTAAGAATGATGTCAAGGCCTTGGAATGGGGGCAGCAGAAGACATTTACGAGAATGATACCAGGAATGTGGTATTTCAGTTATGTGGAACGACTAGAGAAACTGGGATAATTCTCACTAGAGCAGAGAAGGTTAAGGAGAGATTTAGTAGAGTGTGTTCTAAATTATGAAAGGTTTTGATAGAGCAAATAAGGAGCAATCGTTTCCACTGGCAGGAGGGCCGATAACCAGAGGAGACAGGTTTAAGATAATTGGCACAAGAACCAGAGGGGAGATGAGAAAAAATGTTTTTAAACAACAAGTTGTTATCATCTAGAGCCTGAAAGGGCCATGGAAACAGATTCAATAGTAACTTTCAAAAAGGAACAATATATACTAGCAAAGGAAACATTTGTAAGGCTATTGGGAAAGAGCAGAGGATTGGAATTAATTCGATAGATCTTTCAAGGAGCCGGTACAAGCATGAATGGCAGAATGGCCTCCGACTGTGCAGTATGATTCTATGAAGTCACATAATCAAGGAGCCTAATGTCTGTTTTAAGCACCTCACTTGAAAGAGTGGGCCCCACAAAATAGGTAGTTAGATAAACACCTTCACAGATTGGGTGCAGGCTGTCCTATTGCTATATTGGTCCATTGAGCCCATTTTATGCCCGATAAGCAACCAATTTGCGTTGGCCGTTCACCTTGTGATCGGGCTTCCTGCTGACGGCATCGGGTGTGTGGAGCCAATGTGCTGTCCATTGCCATATACAGAATCCTCAAGTCGATACAGCAGATATTCTTACCCATGCCCCTTAATGCAAGTGAAATGTATATATCATTGTAACGCAGTTTTATGACATTGTACAACACATCAGTTAAGAGCCATCACAATTTGGAGATGTACACTGAGTATTCACCTGAATTCCTGACAGGATAGGAAAGAATATTTATTTGTTCAATGTCTGGTCTGAATATTCAGATTTCCAATTCGACTGGGTCATTGTTTGGATCCAAAACTGAATCTGAAAATGCCTATGATCCATCCTTAATAATGTGAACTAAACTTCTAAAACTTAGTTGATCTGCTCATTCTACAATATTGTGCAAGCTTATCAAATTAACCAGCAGTTTGGTTGGAGAGCTTGATTCCGTTACTCTACTTGCTCAACCATCTAAAAATGTCAAAATTTCAGCTGTTTGGACTTATCAAAGTAAAATCATATTTAAATAGTTCTAGAACATGCATTTTACCTCCTGTACTCTAATTCATAATGTATCCTGGAGAAACCTCAACTGAAATTGCACATCATAGATGCAGCTGATCATTTCAAATGGAAGGGAAATCTGTCAAAAGGAGGCTTCTGTCAACAGTGCAAAAAAAAGTTGATCCACTGGTCCCGATACAAATTTTCACGTAACAATGGCAGTCAGAAAAAATTAATACAGTATGTCGTCCGAAATCTGGAAACCTCGGGACCGAGGCCGTTCCGGATTCCGGGTATTTCCGGTTTTTGGAACATCTTTGCCTGGACTGAGGGAGGTAGGTAGGGGACGGGGTGTCAGTCGGGCCGCCGGAGGTCTGGGGGGGAGTTGGTCGGGCCGCCGGAGGTCGGGGGTGTGGGGGTCGGTCGGGCCGAGGCTAGGGGAGGTCGGTTGGGCTGGCGGAGGCTGGGGGTGTCGGTTGGGTCGAGGCCGAGAGGGGGAGATCGGGCCACAGGAGGTCGGGGATATCGGCCAGAGATCGGGCCAAGGCAGGGGGAAGTAGGGCAGCTGGAAGCCAGGGAGGTTAGGCCAAGGCTGGGGGAGGTCGGGTGGCCGGAATTCAGGCCGGAGGCCGGGGGAGGTCGGACGACCGAAGCAGGGAGTCCGGATTTCGGAACATTTTCCGGTTTCTGGATGACCCCGCCACAGATCGGCCCGGTGTCCAGATTCCTGAACTCCGGATTTTGGACGTCGCACCTATACTCAAAATGCACTCTAATCTATTCTCCAACTTGTATGTAACCCGGATGTGTTTCTATGACTATGGCCATACAATGCACAAAAATTTCCTGAGAATCTTTGTAGCATATGCCAGAATATAAAAACTGGTGTAAAACAAGAGGAAACAAGTGGAAACGATCATGTCAGAGGAAAGCACAGAACATGCGCATCTTCCTTCTTTATGTCTCTCTTTATCTGACTGATAAAAATTAATATGAAATTAAAATTAGAAGCCATATGAAGCCATGAAGAAAATACAGTGCAGCTCTTTGTAAGGAGCATTTTTTTTTTAATTGCTATAAAACACCATAAATAGGGACATTGGATACTGCTTCACCTAGTATTTTTGGTGTAAATTTACAGAAATGCAGGAAACTCACGTTATCACGTCTTTTGCATGGGAGTGGAGTTATGCTAATGAGTTAAGTGGCATTTCAGCAGATGTAACCAGGGAATAGAGCAAATGATGGAGGAATTTGACATTGTGATTTTTCAGCGTAAATCAATTACATGTACAAATAAACTTTAAGTGCAGTTTATAGAATTCTCCATCAAGCTGACATGGTAAATAATTTCTGCTCTGTATTTTCTTTCATCTCTCAGTAAAAATACTTTCATATTTTCAGAAATGTCTCCTTGTTGGTTTTGATTTGTTTCCTTTGCACCACAGTGGTTACAGTAATCTTTCTTTTACTTCTGAAAAACTGAACTTTTTGTATTGAGAGGAAAGTTCTACTTTTATTACATTTCCAGTAACTTTGGACTAGAAATTGCAGTGACTCACCGCCTGGTTTCTCGGCGGTATTGGCTGTTTTGGGTCATAACCAGATCAGAGAGAAATTGCCCAGCTGAGTTACGCCGGCGGTTTCGAGGTACCGCTGAGGAGCGGACCGCCGGCGTGCACCGTCCACAGATCGCCATGGCGTGATATTTGGCTCAGCAGTGACCCGTAGGTAAGTATATAAAAAAACGGCCACGAGAATCAGCGGAGCTGGGCGATAGGTGAGTAGCTCTGCAAGAAAAAGGTTAGTAATTGTTTTTTTAATGATTTATTGGACTGTTCCGTCACCTTTTGAGTGGAAGCAAGTCTTCCTTGATTTTGAGGAACTGCCTATGATTATGATGATGATGACTCATTATTTTAAAATTCTGTTGTGGTGATTTGAGTTAAAAGATTCCTGAGAATGTTTTTATGATTTTTTTTATATTCTGTTTTTTGAAAAAATATTTTGAGTGTTTTTCTCCGACTACGCCCAATCCGCAGCCTCGAGGTAAATTCTAAGTGAATTTTTAAATTATCGCCCATTTTCTTTAAGAACCACCCAATCGACCCTAAATTCCACTTTTTCGCCGAGAATTGGGGTGCAACGACCATTTTTTTCACTGGCGGATTTTTTTCCTTTTTTGGGGGAAGTTTTCGCCACGATAATCTTCGGAACCTTAGCGGTCATTTGGGCGGCAATCGGGCGCAGGCGGGTTGTTCAGCAAATTCTAGCCCTTCAAGTTTTCCATTATCAATAGCTTTCTCTGTTGCTTTCATTTCTCACTTTTTATTTCTTTTGTGGCAGAATTTCTTCTTCCAATACTTTCTCAGGCTCCTCAGTTTCTTTCGTTAGTTTAATTGACATTCAGTTCCCCTAAAAATATCCTTTCTCGATATCTCTTCAAATAATAGGCTTTGTTACTTTTTCAGCGTTCCTGTATCCCAGTTCTATCTTCCAGCAAGTGTTTCTATGTCATTAGCCTTTCAGATTGTGTTGCTTTTCATCGCTGATATTGCTTTCTTGTCAAATTATTTTTCCTTTCAGAATTTTTATTGAAATATTTCTGCCCATTTCTCTTTTGATTCTTATCTATCTAAAGATACAATTTTCCTTGTTAGAATGTCCTCTTCAAATATTGGTGTGGAAATTCGATAAGGCCTGAAAATGGATGGTGGCACTGCAGGGGCAAGATTTGCTTGCGCCTGTAAAAAAAATGCAGGCAGCATGTTATTTTGGTGCTGCTTGCTGATTTGAATGATTTCAGCACACAGCCGAGTGACGAATGCATTGCTTCAGATCGTGCGGTCAGCAGGAGGCCCTGGAGCAAAGCTGCCTTTCATTAAAACAAGACTGTCATTTTAGAAAGCAGTTTCGAGCCCTTAAGGGGGAATTACCTTCTGAAAAAAAATGGTAACCATTCAAAAATAGGCAGTCTTCAGCTCTTAAAGCTGAACTGCCTTCTATATATAAAAAAAGGTAAAAATGCTTCAGCACCTACAAAAGGTACAGCAGTTATTATGGGCAACTTTAATCTACATATAGATTGGGCTAACCAAGCTGGTAGCAAGGCGGTGAAGAAGGATTTCCGGGAGTATATTAGGGATGCCTTTCTATGAACAATATGACGAGAAACATAGAAACATAGAAACATAGAAAATAGGTGCAGGAGTAGGCCATTCGGCCCTTCTAGCCTGCACCGCCATTCAATGAGTTCATGGCTGAACATTCAACTTCAGTACCCCATTCCTGCTTTCTCGCCATACCCCTTGATCCCCCTAGTAGTAAGGACCTCATCTAACTCCTTTTTGAATATATTTAGTGAATTGGCCTCAACAACTTTCTGTGGTAGAGAATTCCACAGGTTCACCACTCTCTGGGTGAAGAAGTTCCTCCGCATCTCGGTCCTAAATGGCTTACCCCTTATCCTTAGACTGTGACCTCTGGTTCTGGACTTCCCCAACATTGGGAACATTCTTCCTGCATCTAACCTGTCTAACCCCGTCAGAATTTTAAATGTTTCTATGAGGTCCCCTCTCATTCTTCTGAACTCCAGTGAATACAAGCCCAGTTGATCCAGTCTTTCTTGATAGGTCAGTCCCGCCATCCCGGGAATCAGTTTGGTGAACCTTCGCTGCACTCCCTCAATAGCAAGAATGTCCTTCCTCAGGTTAGGAGACCAAAACTGTACACAATACTTCAGGTGTGGCCTCACCAATGCCCTGTACAACTGTAGCAATACCTCCCTGCCCCTGTACTCAAATCCCCTTGCTATGAAGGCCAACATGCCATTTGCTTTCTTAACCGCCTGCTGCACCTGCATGCCAACCTTCAATGACTGATGTACCATGACACCCAGGTCTCTTTGCACCTCCCCTTTTCCTAATCTGTCACCATTCAGATAATAGTCTGTCTCTCTGTTTTTACCACCAAAGTGGATAACCTCACATTTATCCACATTATACTTCATCTGCCATGCATTTGCCCACTCACCTAACCTATCCAAGTCGCTCTGCAGCCTCACAGCATCCTCCTCGCAGCTCACACTGCCACCCAACTTAGTGTCATCCGCAAATTTGGAGATACTGCATTTAATCTCCTCATCTAAATCATTAATGTACAGTGTAAACAGCTGGGGCCCCAGCACAGAACCTTGCGGTACCCCACTAGTCACTGCCTGCCATTCTGAAAAGTACCCATTTACTCCTACTCTTTGCTTCCTGTCTGACAACCAGTTCTCAATCCATGTCAGTACACTGCCCCCAATCCCATGTGCTCTAACTTTGCACATCAATCTCTTGTGTGAGACCTTGTCGAACGCCTTCTGAAAGTCCAAATATACCACATCAACTGGTTCTCCCTTATCCACTCTACTGGAAACATCCTCAAAAAATTCCAGAAGATTTGTCAAGCATGATTTCCCTTTCACAAATCCATGCTGACTTGGACCTATCATGTCACCTCTTTCCAAATGCACTGCTATGACATCCTTAATAATTGATTCCATCATTTTACCCACTACCGATGTCAGGCTGACCGGTCTATAATTCCCTGTTTTCTCTCTCCCTCCTTTTTTAAAAAGTGGGGTTACATTGGCTACCCTCCACTCCATAGGAACTGATCCAGAGTCAATGGAATGTTGGAAAATGACTGTCAACGCATCCACTATTTCCAAGGCCACCTCCTTAAGTACTCTGGGATGCAGTCCATCAGGCCCTGGGGATTTATCGGCCTTCAATCCCATCAATTTCCCCAACACAATTTCCCGGCTAATAAGGATTTCCCTCAGTTCCTCCTCCTTACTAGACCCCCCGACCCCTTTTATAACCGGAAGGTTGTTCGTGTCCTCCTTCGTGAATACCGAACCAAAGTACTTGTTCAATTGGTCCGCCATTTCTTTGTTCCCCGTTATGACTTCCCCTGATTCTGACTGCAGGGGACCTACGTTTGTCTTTACTAACCTTTTTCTCTTTACATATCTATAGAAACTTTTGCAATCCGTCTTAATGTTCCCTGCAAGCTTCTCCTCATACTCCATTTTCCCTGCCCTAATCAAACCCTTTGTCCTCCTCTGCTGAGTTCTAAATTTCTCCCAGTCCCCAGGTTCGCTGCTATTTCTGGCCAATTTGTATGCCACTTCCTTGGCTTTAATACTATCCCTGATTTCCCTTGATAGCCACGGTTGAGCCACCTTCCCTTTTTTATTTCTATGCCAGACAGGAATGTACAATTGTTGTAGTTCATCCATGCGGTCTCTAAATGTCTGCCATTGCCCATCCACAGTCAACCCCTTAAGTATCATTCACCAATCCATCCCAGCCAATTCACGCCTCATACCTTCAAAGTTAGCCTTCTTTAAGTTCTGGACCATGGTCTCTGAATTAACTGTTTCATTCTCCATCCCAATGCAGAATTCCACCATATTATGGTCACTCTTCCCCAAGGGGCCTCGCACAACGAGATTGCTAATTAATCCTCTCTCATTACATAACACCCAGTCTAAGATGGCCTCCCCCCTAGTTGGTTCCTCAACATATTGGTCTAAAAAACCATCCCTTATGCACTCCAGAAAATCCTCCTCCACCGTATTGCTTCCAGTTTGGTTAGCCCAATCTATGTGCATATTAAAGTCACCCATTATAACTGCTGCACCTTTATTGCACGCACCCCTAATTTCCTGTTTGATGCCCTCCCCAACATCACTACTACTGTTTGGAGGTCTGTACACAACTCCCACTAACATTTTTTGCCCTTTGGTGTTCTGCAGCTCTACCCATATAGATTCCACATCATCCAAGCTAATGTCCTTCCTAACTATTGCCTTAATCTCCTCCTTAACCAGCAATGCTACCCCACCTCCTTTTCCTTTTATTCTATCCTTCCTGAATGTTGAATACCCCTGGATGTTGAGTTCCCAGCCCTGCTCATCCTGGAGCCACGTCTCCATAATCCCAATCACATCATATTTGTTAACATCTATTTGCACAGTTAATTCATCCACCTTATTGCGGATACTCCTTGCATTAAGACACAAAGCCTTTAGGCTTGTTTTTTTAACACCCTCTGTCCTTTTAGAATTTTGCTGTACAATGGCCCTTTTTGTTCTTTGCCTTGGGTTTCTCTGCCCTCCACTTTTCCTCATCTCCTTTCTGTCTTTTGTTTTTGCCTCCTTTTTGTTTCCCTCTATCTCCCTGCATTGGTTCCCATCCCCCTGCCATATTAGTTTAACTCCTCCCCAACAGCACTAGCAAACACTCCCCCGAGGACATTGGTTCCGATTCTGCCCAGGTGCAGACCGTCCGGATTGTACTGGTCCCACCTCCCCCAGAACCGGTTCCAATGCCCCAGGAATTTGAATCCCTCCCTGCTGCACCATTGCTCAAGCCACGTATTCATCTGAGCTATCCTGCGATTCCTACTCTGACTAGCACGTGGCACTGGTAGCAATCCCGAGATTACTACTTTTGAGGTCCTACTTTTTAATTTAGCTCCTAGCTCCTTAAATTCATTTCGTAGGAACTCATCCCTTTTTTTACCTATGTCATTGGTACCAACGTGCACCACGACAACTGGCTGTTCTCCCTCCCTTTTTAGAATGTCCTGCACCTGCTCTGAGACATCCTTGACCCTTGCACCAGGGAGGCAACATACCATCCTGGAGTCTCGGTTGCGGCCGCAGAAACGCCTATCTATTCCCCTTACAATTGAATCCCCTATCACTATCGCTCGCCCACTCTTTTTCCTGCCCTCCTGTGCAACAGAGCCAGCCACGGTGCCATGAACTTGGCTGCTGCTGCCCACTCCTGATGAGTCATCCCCCTCAACAGCACTCAAAGCAGTGTATCTGTTTTGCAGTGGGATGACCACAGGGGACCCCTGCACTACCTTCCTTGCACTACTCTTCCTGCTGGTCTTCCATTCCCTCGCTGGCTGTGGACCCTTCTCTTGCGGTAAGACCAACTCACCAACTAGAGAGCTGGCCATCCTAGACTGGGTGTTGTGTAATCAGAGAGGACTAATTAGCAATCTTGTTGTGCGAGGCCCCCTGGGGAAGAGTGACCATAATATGGTAGAATTCTTTATTAAGATGGAGAGTGACAGTGTTAATTCAGAGACCAGGGTCCTGAACTTAAGGAAAGGTAACTTCGATGGTATGAGACGTGAATTGGCTAGGATAGTCTGGCAAATGATACTTAAAGGGTTGACAGTGGCTAGGCAATGGCAGACATTTATAGATTACATGGATGAACTTCAACAATTGTACATCCCTGTCTGGAGTAAAAATAAAATGTGGAAGGTAGCTCAACCGTGACTAACAAGGGAAATTAGGGATAGTGTTAAATCCAAGGAAGAGGCATATAAATTGGCCAGAAAAAGCAGCAAACCTGAGGACTGGGAGAAATTTAGAATTCAGCAGAGGAGGACAAAGGGTCTAATTAGGAGGGGGGAAATAGAGTATGAGAGGAAGCTTGCAGGGAACATAAAAACTGACTGCAAAAGCTTCTATAGATATGTGAAGAGAAAAACATTAGTGAAGACCAACGTAAATCCTTTGCAGTCAGAATCAAGGTGAATTTATAATGGGGAACAAAGAAATGGCAGACCAAATGAACAAATACTTTGGATCTGTCTTCACGAAGGAAGACACAAATAACCTTCCGGAAATACTAGGGGTTCAAGGATCTAGCGAAAAGGAGGAAATTAGTCAGGAAATTGTGTTAGGAAAATTGATGGGATTGAAGGCTGATAAATCCCCAGGGCCTGATAGGCTGCATCCCAGAGTACTTAAGGAAGTGCCCCTAGAAATAGTGGATGCATTGGTGATCATTTTCCAACATTCTATTGACTCTGGATCAGTTCCTATGGACTGCAGGGTAGCTAATGTAACACCACTTTTAAAAAAAAAGAGGGAGAGAGAAAACAGGGAATTATACACCGGTGAGCCTGACATCGATGGTGGGGAAAATGTTGGAATCAATTATTAAAGAATAGCAGCGCATTTGGAAAGCAGTGACAGAATCAGTCCAAGTCAGCGTGGATTTATGAAAGGGAAATCATGCTTGACAAATCTTCTAGAATTTTTTGAGGATGTAACTAGTAGAGTGGACAAGGGAGAACCAGTGGATGTGGTGTATTTGGACTTTCAAAAGGCTTTTGACAAGGTCCCACACAAGAGATTAGTGTGCAAAATTAAAGCGCATGATATTGGGGGTAATGTATTGACGTGGATAGAGAACTGGTTGGCAGATAGGAAGCAGAGAGTCGGAATAAATGTGTCCTTTTCAGAATGGCAGGCAGTGACCAGTGGGATGCCGCAGGGTTCAGTGCTGGGACCCCAGCTATTTACAATATACATCAATGATTTAGATGAAGGAATTGAATGTAATATAGACAAGTTTGCAGATGACACTAAACTGGGTGGTGGTGTGAGCTGTGAGGAGGATGCTAAGAGGCTGCAGGATGACTTGGACCGGTTAGGTGAGTGGGCAAATGCATGGCAGATGCAGCATAATGTGGATAAATGTGAGGTTATCCTCGTTGGTGTCAAAAACAGGAAGACAGAATATTATCTGAATGGTGACAGATTAGGAAAAGGGGATGTGCAACTGGACCTGTGTGTCATGGTACATCAGTCATTGAAGTTTGGCATGTAGGTATAGCAGACGGTGAAGAAGGCAAATGGCATGTTGGCCTTCACAGCTAGAGGATTTGAGTACAGGAGCAGGGAAGTCTTACTGCAGTTGTACAGAGCCTTGGTGAGGCCACACCTGGAATATTGTGTTCAGTTTTGGTCTCCTAATCTGAGGAAGGACATTCCTGCTATTGAGGGAGTACAGCGAAGGTTCACCCGATTGATTCCCGGGATGGCAGGGCTGACATATGAGGAGGGACTGGATCAACTGGGCTTGTATCCACTGGAGTTTAGAAGAATGAGAGGGGATCTCATTGAAACATATAAATTCTGACAGGGTTGGAGAGGTTAGAGGCAGGAAAAATGTTCCCATTGCTGGGGAGTTCCAGAACCAGGGGTCACAGTCTAAGATTAAGGGGTAAGACATTTTGGACCAAGATGAGGAGAAACTTCTTCACTCAGAGAGAGGTTAACCTGTGGAATTCTCTACTGCAGAAAGTTGTTGAGGCCAATTCGTTAGATATATTCAAAAGGGAGTTAGATATGGCCCTTACGGCCAAAGGGATCAAGGGGTATGGAGAGAAAAAAGGAAAGGAGTACTGAGGTTGAATGATCAGCCATGATCTTATTGAATGGCGGTGCAGGCTCGAGGGGCCGAATGGCCTACTCCTACGCCTAATTTCTATGTTTCTATCTTTCCAAAATGGCTCAACAGGCCAGGGAAAGGGCACCCAGAGTCTTGCATGCAACAATCCAGCTTTGTGCAGGGGTTCAACACTGCAAGAAAGATCCTCTACTCACAGGGGGCTAGGAGGCCCTCCAGAAAGAAGGATGTGGGATCAGACAGGCGAGGCGGTCAGGACCCGGCTCCGCTGCACAAAGAGGTTTCTTGACCTTAGATGAGTGAATGCATGTTCAAAAGCCGTCTCCTACCAACTGCACAACTAGTCTCACACACTGCTCAATCCACAACACGCTGCCATCACTCACCTATCAACAATCTCTATTAAACACAAGGCACACCTCACAGTCCTAGTTTCACCTCACCCCCTTGGAGGAGATGATCCTGGCCGTTCCTGGCAGAGGCATGGCTGAGCCCTTAGCCAGCAGCATGTTGAAAGAATACAAGATGCTGGTATCCTCATACGCTATCCTCCTTCTCACATTCCACTTCCTCCTCAATATCTTCTGATGTACAAGTTGAGCATGGTATAAGCATGCAGCTCTTGCTTTCCTGCCCTCTCCTCACCATAACCCAACCACAAAAACATAGAAAGTTACGGCACTAAAGGAGGTCATTCAGCCCATCATGTCTGAGCTGGCCGTAAAAGAGCTATCCAGCGTAATCTCACTTTCTAGCACTTGGTCCGTAGCCTTGTAGGTTATGGCACTTCAAGTGCATATTCAATTACTTTGTAAATGTGATGAGGATTTCTGCATCTAGGATTATTTCAGGCAGTGAGTTCCAGACCCACCACCCTATGGGTAAAAAAAGTTCTCAACTCCCCTCGAATCCTTCTACCAATTACTTTAAATCAATCTAAATTTTATGCACCTCAATCAAGTCTCCCCGCAGCCTTCTCTGTTCCAAAGAAAACAACCTCAAACTATCCAATCTTTCCTCATACCTAAAATTCTCCAGTCTTGGCAACATCCTCGTAAATCTCTTCTGTACCCTCTCTCGTGCAATCACATCTTTCTTGTAATGTGTGACCAGAACTGCACACAGTACTCTAGCTGTGCTTAACTAGTGGTTTTTACAGTTCAAGCATAACATCCCTGTTCTTATATTCTATGCCTTGGCTAATAGAGGAAAATATTCTGTATGCCTTCTTAACCACCTTATCTACCTGTCCTGCGACCTTCAGGGATCTGTGGACATGCATGCCAAGGACCCTCTCTTCTTCTACACTTCTCAGTATCTTACTATTTCTTGTTTATTCTCTTCCCTGGTTAGCCCTCCCCAAATGCATTATCTCACATTTCTTCAGATTGAATTCCATTTGGCACTTTTCTGCCCACCTGACCAGTCCATTGATATCTCCCTGCAGTCTACAACTTTTTCCTCACTATCAACCACACAGCCAATTTTTGTATCATCAGCAAACATCTGAATCATGCCCCCCACATTGAAGTCTCAATCATTGATATATACCACAAAATGTAGGGGACTTTTACTTTTGTGACAGGTCTGCCTTGTGGGACCTGGTCAAAAGCCTTGCTAAAATCCATGTAGACTACATCAAATATGCTACACTCATCGACCCTCCTTTTCACCTCCTGAAAAAAATTCAATCAAGTTAGTCAGAAATGACCTTCCCTTAACAAATTGATGCTGATTGTCCTTGATTAATCCATGCCTTTCTAAATGACAATTAATACTGTCCCTCAGAATTGTTTCCAATAATTTGCCCATCAACTCGGTTAGACTGACTGGCCTAAAATTACTAAGTCTATTCCTATCTCCCTATTTAAACAACGGAACAACATTGGCAGTCCTCCAATCCTATCCTTGTGTCTTCCTCATTTCACCCACCCAAGAATCCAGCCTGCTCAGCCAATGGATGACCAAGAAGATGGAAAGGAGAGTGAAGAAGAAGAAACACCGTCACTTGATTTCACAAATCTGACCACTATCTTATCGAGGCCATCCTGCAAGGCCATCTGCAGTGTCCCCCATTGAAAGTCAGCAGTCTTCCACCAGCCATGCTGCAGCCACTGGGGTAACACCATGTGACATCACTAAGATAGGGAAAGGCACACACAAGACAGTCACTAACAGAATATATAGGGATAATTAGATGATGTTTTGATGTAATATTGGATGGATATACAGGTTGAGCGTCTGAAATCCAGAGTTCCAAAATTCGGAATGTACCGGAATCTGGACATCGGGCCGATCCATGGCGAGGTCGTCCAGAAACCGGAAAATGTTCTGAAATCCAGACCCCCGCCCGCCTCGGCGGCTCGACCTCACCCCGGTCCGACCTCGCCCCAGCCCGACCTCGCCCCGGCGCGACCTCTCCCCGGCCCTCGGTGGCCCGACCTCACTCCGGCCCTCGGTAGCGCGACCTCGCCTCAGCCCTTGGCGGCCCCACCTCGCCCCTATACCTCGGCAGCCCGACCTCGCCCCGGCCTGACATCGCCCCCTTACCTCGGCGGCCCGACCTCTCCCCGGCCTTCGGCAGCCCGACCTCGCTCCGGCCCTCGGTAGCCCGACCTCGCCTCGGCCCTTGGCGGCCCCACTTCGCCCTCATACCTTGACGGCTCGACCTCGCCCCGGCCCTTGGCAGCCCGACCTCGGCCCCCATACCTCCGGCTCTCGGCGGCCCGACCTCGCCCCCATGCCTCAGCGGCCCGAATTTGCCTGGCCCGACTTCACCCCAGCCCTCGGCGGCCCGGCCTCGCCCTCATGCCTCAGCGGCCCGACTTTTCCTGGCCCGACCTCACCCCAGCCCAACTTGCCCCAACCTCGCCCTGGCCCTACTTCGTTCCGGCCCTCGGTGGCCTGACCTCACCTCCCCCTTACCATGGTGGATCGACCTTGCCCCCTTACCTCAGCTGCCTGACCCCACCTACCTCGGCTGAGGCAAAGACGTTCCAAAATCCAGAAATACCCGGAATCCGGAATGGCCTCAGTCCCGAGGTTTCCAGATTTCGGATGCTCAACCTGTATGAATAAAGTTGGATTGGAAAGTTTGCTTTCTGATGGCTTTTATTTCAGCATTGTGGCCAAGAGGACACTGTAATGGTCAGCAACAGAGGGAAGGTAAGGTGTGGGACAAACGTTGAAAAGGGAATTGGCACTGCAGGCAGATGATTCGATCCTGGATATCCCAGCCAAAAAGAAGCTGCTTGGATTGCATCTGTTCTTCCGCTTCTTCCTCCTCCTCTTCTGCTACATAAGAACATAAGAATTAGGAGCAGGAGTAGGCCATGTGTCTCCTCAAACCTGCTCCGCCATTCAATCAGATCATGGCTGACCTTCGACCTCAACTCTACTTTACTGCCTGATCCCTTTAATTCCTCTGGAGTCCAAAAACCTATCTATTTCAACCTTGAATATACTCAACGACTGAGCATCCACAGCACTCTGAGGCAGAGAATTCAAAAGATTCACAACCCTCTGAGTGAAAAAATTCCTCTTCATCCAAATCTTAAATGTCCAACCCCTTATCTTGAGACTATGCTCCCTAGTTCTAGGTTCTCCAGCTTCCAGCCAGGGGAAATAATCTCTCAGTATCTACCCTGTCAATCTCCCTCAGAATCTGATATGGTTCAATGAGATCACCTCTCATTCTTTTAAACGCTAGAGAGAATAGGCCCAATCTACTCAATCTCTCATCATAGGACAACCCACTCATCCCAGAAATAAATCTAGTGAACCTTTATCGCACAACATCTGAGGCAAGTATATCCTTCCTTAAATAAGGAGACTAAACTGTGCACAGTACTCCAGGAATGGTCTCACCAGAGCCCTGTACATTGTAACAAGAATTCCTTACTCTTGTACACAAACACTCGAGCAATAAAGGCCAACATATCATTTGCCTTCCTAATTGCTTGCAGTCATCTCTTGGAATCGAGCAAGATTTGCTTCCACTCCTGAAGTGAGTTCTTTGGTGGTTGAACAGTCCACAGACTCTGTCACAGGTGGGACAGATAGTCATTGAGGGAAGGGGGGGTGGGTGGGACTGGTTTGCCGCACACTCTTTCCGCTATTTGCGCTTGATTTCTGCATACTCTCGGCGTTGAAACCCGAGGTGCTCAGCGCCCTCCCGGATGCACTTCCTCCACTTAGGACGTTCTTGGGCCAGGGACTCCCAGATGTCAGGGGGGATGTCGCACTTTATCAGGGAGGCTTTGAGGATGTCCTTGTAACGTTTCCGCTGCCCACCCTTGGCTTGTTTGCCGTGAAGGAGTTCCGGGTAGAGCACTAGCTTTGGGAGTCTCGTGTCTGGCATGCGGGCTATATAGCGTGCCCAGCGGAGCTGATTGAGTGTGGTCAGTGCTTCAATGCTGGAGATGTTAGCCTGAGTGAGGACGCTGATGTTGGTACGCCTGTCCTCCCAGGGGATATGTAGGATCTTGCGGAGACATCTTTGGTGATATTTCTCCAGCAACTTGAGGTGTCTACTGTACATGGTCCGTGTCTCTGAGCCATACAGGAGGGCAGGTATTACTACAGCCCTGTAGACCATGAGCTTGGAGGCAGTTTGGAGGGCCTGGTCTTCAAACACTCTCTTCCTCAGGCGACCGAAGGCTGCACTGGTGCACTGGAGGCGATGTTGGATCTCGTCGTCAATACCTGCTCTTGTTGATAGGAGGCTCCCGAGATATGGGAAATGGTCCACGGTGTCCAGGGTCATGCCGTGGATCTTGATGACTGGGAGGCTGTGCTGCGCGGTGAGGACAGGCTGGTGGAGGACCTTTGTCTTACGGATGTTCAGTGTAAGGCCCATGCTTTCGTACGCCTCAGTAAATACGTTGACTATGTCCTGGAGTTCAGCCTCTGTAGGTGCACAGATGCAGGCAGCGTCCGCGTACTGTAGCTCGACGACAGAGGTTGGATTGGTCTTGGACCTGGCCTGGAGACGACGAAGGTTGAACAGCTTCCCACTGGTTCTGTCGTTTAGTTCCACTCCAGCAGGGAGCTTGTTGACTGTGAGGTGGAGCATGGCAGTGAGGAAGATTGAGAAGTTGGGTGGGGCGATGATGCAGCCCTGCTTGACCCCGGTCCGGACGTGGATTGGGTCTGTGATGGACCCGTTGGTAAGGATCACGGCCTGCATGTCGTCGTGGAGCAGTTGGAGGATGGTGACGAACTTTTGGGGGCATGCGAAATGGAGGAGGACACTCCATAGACTGTCGTGATTGACAGTGTCAAAAGCCTTTGTAAGGTTGAAGAAGGCCATGTATAAGGGCTGGCGCTGTTCCCTGCATTTTTCCTGCAGCTGTCGCGCTGCAAAACTCATGTCCGTTGTGCCCCGGAGGGGATGAAATCCGCACTGTGACTCCGGGAGGAGCTCCTCGGCCACAGGGAGAAGACAGTTGAGGAGGACTCTAGCGACAACTTTCCCAGTGGCTGATAGCAGAGAGATTCCTCTGTAGTTGCCGCAGTCAGACTCTCCCGCTTTTTTAAAGATGGTCATGACTACTGCATCTCTGAGATCTCCCGGCATGCTCTCCCCCTCCAGATGAGAGAGATGAGGTCATGTATTCGTGTCAGCAATGCCTCTCCGCCACACTTCAATGCCTCAGCAGGGATTCCGTCCGCACCTATAACCTTGTTGTTTTTGAGCTGTCTTATGGCTTTTTCTACCTCGTGAAGTGTTGGGGTCAGTACCTGCATACTAACTCACTGTGTTTCTTGTACTAGGACACCCAAATCTCTCTGAACACCAACATTTAATAGTTTCTCACCATTTAAAAAATATTGGAGCTGAATTTGCGGTCAGATGCTTCCCATGGACGGATACCTCCAAACAGCAAAAAACGGCGCACTTACCTTCTGCCTTGGGATCCACGGAGACTTGCACTCCGAATCTCCAAAAGCATGAATGGGGATCCCATAAAAAATATATTTAACATAAATTAAAAATAAATAAATTACATGTTTAAAATTAATTAAAATACAATATAATTAAAAAGTTAAAACAAAAATTACATTTTTTGAAAAAATAAATGTAAATGTTTTAAAGGGATTAAAAATAACCTTACCTTATTATACATGTGTTTTAATGTTTAAATGAATGAAATTTTTTTTAAAAAATGCATTATAAAACTCATACACTGGTAAAAGCAGGCCTTCCGCCTGCCAGGCGTAAGAATTTCATGGGCATTGGTTGGGCAGAAGTTGGGCAAAACTCTTCGCCCGCAGAAGCCCTTTTCCCGGGGATACGTGTGATCCGTCAAGAGAATTCTTGACAGATCGTAAGTTCCGGGTTGTAGCGCATGCAAACACAGAACTTGCGCTGCCCTGTGGGCAACTGTGCACTTCTTACGTGCCTGTAGGGGCCACAAATTACGGCCCATCGATTCTGTTTTCCTATTCTTCTTATCAAAGTGAATACCCTCACGTTTCCCGACATTATATTCCATCTGCCACCTTATTGCCCACTCACCTAACCTGACTAAACGCTCGATTTTCCACTTTTGTGCAGATCGTCCAAAAATGGGCGTTATTTTCGGTGGGGGCGGTAAATATGGGTTTTCAGATCACCGGATTATCGCCCATTTTCAAATCCCCTAGTTTCCATTTTTAAAAATGGGCGTTACCGCGAGCGATATGAAATGGGCATTAGCATTAAATCTCTCTGACCTTCTGCAGTAAAGTGTCGGTGTCCTTAGCAATGGCATGGCAACGCTCGATTCCCATGATTCAGGAGGTCAGGGGTCATCATTACATGCACAGAAGAGGAGACAGAGAGAGGGGGAGCAGAGAGGGACTGAAAGAGCGTGTGTGTGGTGTGTGCTTGTTTGGCTGTTGTGGGAGGCACAAGGGACATTCACCAGTAGCAAAAAGCCTACTAAGCACCAAGAACCTAGTCAGCACCGAGTTTCTGTCCAATAAATAATAGATAATATGAAAGGGATGGAGGAGGCCCTGGAGCTGTTAGCCAGGAACAATGGTGGCAGAGGGCTCCCAGTGGTCCCGGAACGCAGCACTGCACCCCAAGGTGCCGCACCCCAATTGCCAAAGACACATGAGAGCCAGGAGCAATATCTTGCTTCTGGCTCAGAGCACGTTCCCACCTCGGGACCGTCCTCTCCTGTATCCATCCAAGCAGCGGTTCTGCCGTCATCCCCCCCACCGAATGAAGCATCGCCCGAGGAGCTCCTCGGCCAGGCGGCTTGGAGTCAGGAGGGGAAGGGGAAGGGGTCGAGGTGGGGAGGAGAAGCAGGGGCCGGCGGGGGAGTGGGTGGGGGAAGTAAAGTGAGGTGCATGGCCACAGGTGTTGTCTGGGGCATATTTTTAGGTTGCTGCTGCTATTTTGTGGGAGGGTCGGGGCAAGGGACAAGCGGGCTACCTTGTTGGTTTGCATTTGTATTCTGTTTTGTGGGAAATGGGGACCATTGTAATGATGTAAATGTAATAAATTTGTTGTGAGCTGGGTGGGGTTGGGATGGGGTGGTTTTTTTTAAGATATACTTATGATTTCAGACAAATGGTCGGATTAAATGTTTCTTATTTAACATAACCTTGTTGCGCATTGTCTCAGATAGCTGCACGTTACACATTGGTGATTCCTTAACATGAAAGGGTATAATTACACTTAAATTGAATCAACTTAAACTTTAACTGTCACCAAGGTGATGCACATGGATAGAGAATTCAAACAGGCTGCATTTAGACAGGCTGTGAAAATTCACAGAC
Source organism: Pristiophorus japonicus (assembly GCF_044704955.1). Classification (NCBI taxonomy): domain Eukaryota; kingdom Metazoa; phylum Chordata; class Chondrichthyes; family Pristiophoridae; genus Pristiophorus; species Pristiophorus japonicus. The sequence goes on from NC_091977.1 coordinate 137,390,793, forward strand.
AACAAGTCAGAGATACTACGTGAGTGGCAGCATGTTGCATTAAGTCATCAATCAACTTGACATTTTAGGACCCTTGGGTAGCGAGCCAATTAAAAGGTTAAAAGACTATTAATTGAGCCAATAAGGTCAAAGAAGGCGAGTTCTTTTCTGTAAATTGATCCAGGTATAAGTACAGCCATTTTGATCATGTGGTCTCAGAAGGACAAAGACCTGGCTTAAAGCCAAGAGCTTGTTACTGCTGTCTGCCAAAATAAAGAAATTAAAACTACAATCAGAGTTCGTATTTCATTGGAAATTAAGAGATCTAACAATTTTGGCGTCACGAACACGATCGCTGAGGAAAGAAACTGAATTTTGGACATCGGACCTACATACTGAGGTAAGGACTCCTCTTTATAAAAAAGTCCTCGGTCAAAAGTTTAAATTCGCCTCTCCTTCTACGCGATTACGAAAGCCTCCGGTTTGCGAACCCTCCGGTTGGTAGTCGGCTTGAGGTCCCATAGATGTCTAAACTTCGGCGGTGTGTTAGTTAATTAATCACCGACCTATTGATCGGCTTGAAAGCCTACGACTTGAGACCCCAGTAAAGAAATCAGTATTATGGCAACAGGAGATAAGAGCAAAGAATTGCCTACAACTGTTAAAGGTGGGCAGGCACCAGCTGAAGTTTCGCTAGATTTAATTCTCGAACAGTTGAAAGAATACATAGAGCAACAATTCGATTTATCTAAAACCTATATTAAGATCGAACAAAAGTACGGAACCTCCAAAGGACAATGGTCCTTGGACGAGATTAAAAAGGTCTGGGAAAAACGACCCGTATGAAAAATAAGGAGCGAACTAGATGGTCCCTAGCGGTTATGGGAAAGATCCGAAACCGGAATGAAATTATAATGCATTCCCAACATGACCGAGAACTGACCAGTACAAAGGATCAATTGCAAGCTGTTTGTGCACAGCTGCGACAGAAAAAACTTGAACTTGAAAAGCTGGAAGCGGAAGTTAGAGATCTTAAAGGTGAAATTAAAGAATGGAAAAAAATCATTAGGTCAAGAGACAGTAATAGGAAAAGGAAAATGTATCGGTCAATTCCCAGGGTACCCATGTTTGGATAAATTAAAAGCGCAAACCCGAAGACACGATCGAGGAATAGATACGAATTCTGAATCCTCCGACGATAAAGGGTCGGAGGATGAAGAATTAGGGGTGTGCTTTTCCCCGTTTAAAAAAAGACGAGTTGTAGTCAAATCAGAAAAGACTGCGGATGAGGGCGGAACCAAAAAAAATGAGGAAAAGGGTGTATGCAGAATACTTATTTCATGATCCGGCAGACCCAGAAAAATTTGATAAATGGTCCAAGGAATTGCCCAATCCAAAGAAAGGGGGAGTAAAAATGTGGGACCAATTGGACCGCTTAAGAAATATATATCAACTTCATCCCTGGGACGGAGTGCAAATTTTGACCATAATGGTGCCAAAAACACAGGGAAGAAAATTGCATGACAAGGTAGAAGAAGCTTTGGGGCAGGATGAGCAAGAATTAGACGCAGGATGGGAGGCGATTAAACACTGGCTGCAAGCCTTCAGTCCAGCTAAGACAGACTGGGGAAAAATTGCAGCCTGCCAACAGAAAGGAACAGAGGAGGTCCTGGAGTACGATGAGCGGTTTAGATGCACGTGGCTAGAACATTCGGGTATGAATAATACGGATGAGGAAATGGATGAACAAGTGTTTGGACTCCTGAAAGCAACTTTCGTGGCAGGTCTCAAGCCAGAACTGTCCAAAATGCTTAAGGTAGTGTTACCGGACTGGGAAGGTAGAGGAACTACCTTTGCAACATTGGTGGATCGATGTAACCAATTAGATCGGGATATGGGAGCTAAAGTCCGAGCTGTACAGGCTATGGGATGGAAATCCCAGGATTCCGATAAACAGTCATTTGGAAAATTACCCGGAAAATGTCATTATTGTGGGAAAGAAGGTCACTGGGCCAAGACATGCAGGGCACAACAGCAAGGTCGTGGCTGGGGAAGAGGACGCAGCCAGGGATACAATTCAGCCAACAAGCCAGGCTTGTCACAAGATAACGACCTCATAGGAGCATTTAAGCGACTGACAATACAACAACAGAAGGAGTTACTTGGGATAGCAAAAATCAATTAGAGCCCACCCTGGCCCCTCTCCTCGCACTAATACAACAAAGGGGAGATGGGCTATATATAACTGTGAGGGTGGGCGATAAGGATGTGGACTGTCTTTTAGACACAGGGGCGGAATTAACATGCCGACCCCTACAATATGGAGACTTTTTGCCGTTGGATGGTAGGGCACGTTGGGGGCCATAAAATGGAAATTAAAAAGACAACACCGGTACTTATAGGGCTGGGTACACATGAACTAACCACGCCGGTCTGGATAGGCCCAGTAGATCAACCCCTTTTGGGAATGGACGTTCTAATCCAAATAGATTCATCGTTGCATTTCGAGAATGGTCGGGTGACATGGTCAATTAGAACTTTGAAGAAAGAAGAATTGAAGGAACACCCGATATGGGCTAAAGATAAGAATGATTGTGGCCTACTCCAGATGGAGCCTGCGTCATTTACAGGGACCAAGCCTCCATGCACTAAACAGTATCCCATCAGTCCAACTGCCATCGCGGGAATCTTACCGGTTATTCAGCAATTGGAGAAACAAGGGGTGCTTATTAAAACGCATAGCTCCTCCAATAGCCCCGTGTGGCCGGTACAGAAATCTAATGAGACTTGGCGTTTGACTGTCGATTATAGGAAAGCTAACCAGTGTATTGATCAAAAAGCTCCTTTGGTCGCAGATCCCTCCACCATTTTTAATGCCCTCAAACCGGAACATAAATATTTCTCGGTTATAGATATGGCCAACGGATTTTGGTCGGTGCCTCTGGCACCGGAGGGTCGACAGTGGTTTGCTTTCACGGTCCAAGGACAACAGTATACTTGGAACCGATTACCACAGGGTTTCCACAACAGCCCTATGGTATTCCACATGGCTTTACAAAGCCATTTGCGAGAATTACCTCCCCTGTCATCCACAGTCATCCAATATGTAGACGATATCCTGCTAGCTTCAAACACGGAAGAACAGCATGAACAAGATTTACGAGCTTTGCTGGACCACCTTCGGCTGAAAGGACATAAAGCCAGCATCGACAAAGCACAAATATCCCAAGAAGAGGTTGTATACCTGGGACAAAAGATTTCACAAGGAAAGAGAGAACTTACCCAGGATAGAACTGCAGCCATTCGGGCTGCTAAAAAACCCACCACTATTCAGGAACTAAGGTCTTTTTTGGGATTGTGTAACTTTAACAGAAATTGGATTGACTCCTTCACACAGCTTGCTCAGCCATTGAATGATATTTTAAAGGGAAAATGTGCCTCTAAATAAGCCATCACCCGCACTAAAGAATAGCAAGAGGCCTTCCTGAGTTTGAAAAAGGCTTTGTGTTCGGCACTGGCTCTGGGAATCCCCAACAGTGGTAAGCCATTTACCCTGTTTGTCCATGAGAAAGAAGGATATATGACAGCTATACTGACACAAGAACATGGGGATCGGCAAAGACCTATTGGCTATTATTCGGCAAAACTGGATGCGGTAGCCCTCGGATGGGGAAGTTGCCTAAGGGCCATGGAAGCTACATGTCGAGCAGTAATGACAACTGCAGGTCTAGTCCTCGACCAAAAGCTGATTGTCAAGTGTCCCCACACCGTACACGCTTTGCTGTCTATGAATAGAATGTCTTAGGTGACGGCAGCAAGATGGACCCGCTGGACAGCAGTTTTGGAAGCTCCTAATCTTCATATCGTCCGGGCCAGCCCGGTTAATCCCGCAACTATGCTCCCGATGTCAGAATCGAGGGAGCAAGAGGGGAGAGAATGTGAAGAGCATGACTGCGTGGAGATTTTAAAAGAAACAGAAGAAGCAGCCTTAGCAGCAGAGGAGCCTCTGCACAACCCAGACCTCATCCTGTTTACAGATGGTTCCTCCTTTATTGACAATGGTACCAGAAAAGCAGGATGGGCAGTTACAACCTTATATTACGTAGTGGCAAAAGGATGTTTACCCTCAGGAACGTCAGAACAGGCCGAGTTACGGGCTGTGTCAGAAGCATGTCGAATAGCAGAAGGACACACAGCCAATCACACTGCAAAGTTCTTGTGTAAGGATTACATTCCCCGATGGGGAGTCCCGAGTAGCATTGACTCAGATCAGGGAACACACTTCACAGGTGCTGTCTGCCAAGAAGTCTGTAGGTTACTGAACATTACGTGGGATTTACACTGTCCTTACCATCCACAATCATCAGGACAAGTAGAACGAATGAATCGAACTCTGAAACAACGGCTTGCCAAATATCACCAAGAAGGAACACCATGGCCCCAGGCACTACCAATAGTGCTATGTAGTATTAGGGCAACCCCGAACAGAACTACAGGTTTAAGCCCATTTGAAATTATAACAGGAAGACCCATGTCGCTGCCAGGAACTATCGATTTACGGAAAGCTGATGTTCACTTAATGAGTGACACTTTGTTATCATACTGTCAGAACTTAACCAATGCTATTAGTTCTGTTTCCCGACAGGTATCGGCAGCTTGGGGTAATCCACCCGAAGGATGGCACGACATCATCCCAGGAGCCTGGGTGTATGTGAAAAAGTTGCATAAAGAACCTTTGGGTGCCAAGTGGGAGGGACCTTATCAAGTGTTATTGATCACCCAGGCCGCTGTTAAAGTCCAAGGAAAGAAAGCCTGAATCCACGCTTCACACGTTAAACGAGCACCCGTAACTGAAGCTGAAATCTAATAAGGACAATTACTTTTTGCGAAAATGTATAAATTTACTGTATTATTGATTGTAGGTATTCTAGGCATAGGCCTACTTCTTACTAGCCGACCCTCTGCACCAAAGGGAAATAGTAGGGTAGCAAGGGAATTACATGTAAATACCTTTTTATATATGTCATACATTTATGCCAAACAAGGTAACATTTCTAGTTGTTGGGTGTGTATGCATATTCCTATTCACTCAAAGGGAGGGATTCCCTTGAGGCCAGTAAATTTGTGTGGAAGCTATTAGTCCGGACATGTGGCGAAACACATCAACAAATTTTAGATGGAAACTATATTAACATGTATGAAATTATTTTGTAGAATGTTTAACCAGTGATACCTGATGTTTTATGATTCAGTTTGTGAAAGAATCAAAGGGGGGATTGATAGAGAATTCAAACAGGCTGCATTTAGACAGGCTGTGAAAATTCACAGACAACAAGTCAGAGATGCTACGTGGGTGGTAGCATGTTGCATTAAGTCATCAATCAACTTGACATTTTAGGTAGCGAGCCAATTAAAAAGTTAAAAGACTATTAATTGAGCCAATAAGGTCAAAGAAGGCAAGTTCTTTTCTGTAAATTGATCCAGGTATAAGTACAGCCATTTTGACCATGTGGTCTCAGAAGGACAAAGACCTGGCTTAAAGCCAAGAGCTTGTTATTGCTGTCTGTCAAAATAAAGAAATTAAAACTACAATCGGAGTTCGTATTTCATTGGAAATTAAGAGATCGAACACACACCATTAATGTATGACCTGCACACACAGCAGTGTTGCAGCTTTGTAAATAACAACAACATTCTTTCAAGCAAAGCGCTCATTTATGAGCTGCTGACGTAAGAGTCTTGCAGCTATGTAGCCACCACGGGCCCTTTCCTGTGTTCGAGAGGGGGCCAGGGGCATGGTTTCAGCATCAGCCTGATTGTCTGGCCCGAGATCAGCATCTACCTCCTCTTCCTCTTTCACTCTCTCCTGAGGTGGACCATCAAGCCCTTCTGGCAATTCTTGTCCCCTTCTGATAGCCAAGTTGTGCAGCATGGTGCACACCAGCACGAATTGAGCTACCTGCTCAGGATGGTATTGGAGCTCACCTCATGAGTGGTTCAGGCATCTAAAGCGCTGCTTAAAGTGGTTCTCCCTGGATCAGGAAGGTGGTTCTCCTATGCTTTTTGGAAATAGGAGGTGGGTGGGGTGGCTTGACCCATCCACCTCCACGGAGGTGTGTGGGGGTCCTGACCCATCCACCTCCATGGCACGAACCTGGTATTGCAGTACTTCCAGGAACGGTGCAGTGGCTCTAGGCCTTTTGGCTAAGAGCATTGGCGCAGAGTGATCCTTGATGTGTGCAAGGTAACCTCTGGCGTTTGTGATTTGACAAAGAATTGGAAAGATTGGTAACGAATTTTTAAAAAAAAATCTAAAGCGCTGCTTAAGCACTCCAATGGTTTTCTCGATGATATTGCGAGTGGATCTGTGGCTCTCATTGTATCACTTCTCGGCTTCGGTGTGGGTGTCACGCAGGGGGGTCATCAGCCAGGTGGCGAAGCCATATCCTTTGTCACCAAGTATCCAGCATTGACCTTCTGGTTCATTGGTAAACATGTCAGATACAGTGCTCTCACGCAGGATGTGAGCATCATGGATGCTGTCCGGAAATTTAGCATTCATTGCCATAATAATTTGCTGGTGGTCGACAACGAGTTGCACATTCAGGGAGTGGAATTCCTTGCAGTTCCTAAAAACCTCTGCATCCTGAAAAGGTGCCTGCATCGGGATGTGCGTACAGTCTATTGTTCCCTGCACCTTGGGAAGTTAGCAATTCGGTAGAATCCTAAAGCCCTCTCAGTCTGAGCCTCCCTGGTCATAGGGAAGCTATTAAAGTCCCTCCTGTGTGCGTAAAGGGCTTCAGTGACCTGTCTAATGCAGCAATGTGTGGCATGCTGAGATATAGTGTAAATGTCGCCAGCTGAGGCCTGAAAAGAACCCGACGCGTGGAACAAAAGTGCCGCGGTGACCTTGAACTCGACGGACAGTGTGGACAGATCTCCCCTGATGAGCTGGCATAGCTCACTGATAACCTGTTTGTGGAAGCGCAGTCTCCGAAGGCAGGTGGTGTCGCACAAGTTGAGGTAAGACTGCTTCTCCCTGTAAATGCGGGGGATGTAACGTCTGGTCCTTGTCATCAGTCTGGCACACCTTACGTTGGGCACATGATGCTGTCAAATATATCTTCTGCCATCTCTAGTTTGCAGCATGTGCGTGGTTATTAAGAGAGGCTGAGAAATGACAGGCCCCATTCCAATAACTATCAGTATTACACCAATTGCTCACAAACAATGAATGTCCCCACTAAGACACCTAAAGTAAATTCCAGTCATCCACATTATGATAAGATGTTTGTTCAGATGTTCACATCACCTCAAAACACCTCCAGAGTACATCCAAACTCCCTCAAAGTTGAAGCAGAGCAGCTTTTTAAATGATGCGAGCGGAGAAAATGGCATCCATACCACTGTGAGTAGTTCCGGTCAGTTCAACATTTTCATGGCGGTTTTTTCGGCGAGCGATATTGTCGGCGAGATGTGTGTGAGGTGCCGAAAGTAAGGATGGGTGAGTTTTTGGGTGTTAGTTTCGGCCAATGTGAGCTTTACGGAAAAAAAGTGGCCGGGCGGTATTATTAAATCTCGGCATTAATTACATGCCGAAAGTAATGCTGGGCGATATTATGGGCGTTGGTGTCGCCCATTCTGATCTTTCTGCCCCAAAAAAGTGGGCGGACGGTATTATATTTTATCGGCGTTACGTACATGCCGAAAGTAACGCTCGGCGATAAGTGACCGAGAAATAGGCATCACTTTCCATTTTGTGCCTAAATGGGCGATATGCAGGCATTACACCTCATTTTAGCGTTAAAATGGACATTAAGTGGGCGGTATGCATGCACAAATAATGGAAAATCTAGCCCTATATCCCTTTGCAGGCTCTTTGAGTCCTGCTCACATCTTATTTTTCGACCTAGCTTTGTGTCGTCAGCAAACTTGGATACATTGTCCTCGGTCCCTTCATCTAAGTCTTTAATATAGATTGTAAATCGTTGAGGCCCAAGCATTGATCATTACGGCACCACACTAGTTACAGCCTATTAATCTGAAAATTACCCGTTTATCCCTACTCTTTGTTTTCTGTCTGTTAACCAATCTTTTATCCATGCTAATACATTACCTCCAACCCCATGATCCATTATCTTGCTCAACAACCTTTTATGTGGCACCTTGTTGAATGTCTTTTCGCAACCTTCGTGTCATATTTGCCCTTGAAACGAGCTTTCAACCACATAACCGCAGCATAACTAAGGCCGCCTATTTCCACCTCCATAACATCGTCCGTCTCCGCTCTTGCCTCAGCTCAGCAGCTTCTGAACCCCTCATCCATGCCTTTGTTGCCTCTAGACTTGACTATTCCAACGCACTCCTGGCTGGCCTCCTACATTCTACCCTACGTAAACTAGAGATGATCCAAAACACGGCTGCCTATGTCCTAATTTGCACTAAGTCCCGCTCACCCATCACCCCTATGCTCGCTGACCTACATTGGCTCCCAGTTAAGCAACGCCTCGATTTCAAAATTCTCATCCTTGTTTTCAAATTCCTCGATGGCCTTGCCCCTCCTTATCTCAGTAATCTCCTCACAACCCCCCGAGATGTCTGTGCTCCTCTAATTCTCCTCTTGAGCATCCCTTGGGCTGTGCCTTCAGTTCCCGATGCCTTAAATTCTGGAATTCCCTGCCTAAACCTCTCCACCTCTCTTTCTTCCTTCAAGGCGCTCCTTAAAATCTATCTCTTTGACCAAGCTTTTGATCACCTCCCCTAATTTCTCCCTATGTGGCTCGGTGCAAATTGTTATCTCATAATACTCCTGTGAAGCACCTTGGGACGTTTCACTATGTCAAATGCCCTATATAAATACAAGTTGTTGTTGTTGGTGGTGGTGGTTTGGCGATCCAAATATACTACATCCACTGGTTCCCCTTTATCTACCCTGCTAGTTACATCCTAAAAAAATGCTAATAAATTTGTCAAACACGATTTACCTTTCATAAAACTATGTTGACTCTGCCTAATCATATTATGCTTTTGTAAGTACCTTTATAATGGTTTCCAGCATTTTTCCAATTTTTTCTCTCGCTCCTTTCATGAATAGCAAGGTTACATTTTCTACCTTCCAATCCGCTGGGATCTTTCCTGAATATCCTTCTCCTTCTCCCTTTGCGAGTAGCTTGTCCCCTTTGTTGCCTCTGCTTCATTTCCATGTGCCCCCCCAGGACTTTGAGCAAGTGGTCTTCTCAGAGGATTTCCTTTAACATTGCAAGCCTTGCAAACATCCTGCAGCACTCCCTGCACACTTTAATTACTTTTTAAATGCATTGCACCAAGCCACTACTTCAATATAAAAAAACACTGCAAATGCTGAAATAGAAACATAGCCGAAAGATGTGTATGTCCGCTTAAGGTGCACTGACAAGATCTCTGCAATACTGTTGACGGGGGTTATAGTGTGCGGCAATGTCCAAAATCGCACTTGTGCATCAAATCAGGCGTTGCACGCCGATTGACATCACTGTCTGCACATTTGCATTGGAGAGGCGATCGCTGGCAACTGCAGAGTAATCGACCTCTCGAAAATGGTGGTCGTGTCGCGTGCTGGAAGCCAGGGGCTGCCACTTTTTCCAGAAAACCGGTGTTAACGACCGGCAATAAGATAAGGATTTTCCCGACTATTTTCTCTTTCAGTTTGCTTCATGACAATATATTTTTCTTTTAAAATGTTCTTTTAATATGTGGCTTCATTTCAGTTTCTGTAAGTTTTTTGTACAATTTCTGCCCTCATACACCCCACATATTTCAAAACCGAAATACATTCAGAACTTACAAGCTATAATTTAGGCTGTTTATCAGAGGTTTTATTGAAGCGACATGTTGAAAATAACACACTTTTCTATTCATGACTCTTAGGAACATGAAAATTGAGACGTGTTGCAAATTAGCCATGTTTACGAAAAAAAATGAAACAAATGGCAGAAAACAATGACAATGTGTAGATACACATTAGCAGTTCAAAGATATTCTAACAGCCAATACAACATTCTTTGCTCCAAATTAAAACCAATCTCACAATCCAACTTATTGGAGTGAGGAGTCTTGTCATCCCCATCCACGTTGTAAACTGCAACTACCTCCTATTGCTCTGCATTGTTGGAATGCTTTTTCATGGTTTTTGTAGTGGCAGAAACAACCTGCAACATATAAGTCTGACTGGAAGGAATTCGTTTAAAAGCCTGAATAGAAAAAAAAAATTGAAAGCAATAAACACAGACACAAAGCGCAAGTATTCCTGTTAACAAGAGCAAATTAGGGTTAAGGAATTCAGTTCTTTCCAGGCACATTTATTGTGCCTACAGTCTTATGAAGTAGAAGTGCAATGTTGATTGATAAGCTTAAATAAGCAAAGATTTATTTTATCCCATATTTCTCGTTTTCTGTTGTGTGAACAGTAAATTGTGTTGTGTGAACAGTCTGTGGTTTATTCCACAGACAGAAGTCAAGCCAATCCATCGTGCACTCAATGCCACATCAACCATTAAACATCAGCTGACTGAACCTGTTGAGTGACTTCTAGAAAAACCCCAGGCTAACAAAACTAAAAATTTAGCATAAAAGTAGAATCATATTTTTAACTTTATTAAAGAGGCACTTAGAGGTGGAGTAAATAGTAAGAGCAGTGCACACTTACTTGAATATAAACATTTCATAATTTTCTCTCTCTCCATGGGAGTCTTTAAAATTATTATTCCTAGCTCTGCGGTGGTGCTGAACACTTCAGTGGAGCTGGCGTGACCCAAGACAAGATAATTCCCTTGGAGTTAATCATTTTGCAGAGCACAGATTTGTTGAGTTTATGGTCTATTTAAAGACTGATTGCAAACCGTCAATTTACTTTGGTGTTGTTTTATTCCTGGCTTAGTATTAGCTGAGACATATCAATCATACCAAACACACAGCTTGTTAAAGAGCTCCATAAATAACTTTAGAGAAACCAGGAAACCAGTGGTTTGCAAACAATAGTCTAATAGATTGGTGGAAAAAGCGCAAGGGGCTAAATGGTCTACTCTTGTTCCTATTGTCCCATATCCCATGGGCCACATGAATCCCCTGGAGATCAGCTCTATTTGCAGATTTATATTGTACTGACTGGTCCTTTTTGGATTTTATCGGCCTAGGTATTTGGGAAGAGCTGTTCTCAGTGCTTTTACTTCACTGGTTGAATCAGAACACCGAGATCAATTAGTATCTGCAATATGACATATACTCAAATTATGGGACCACTGATTTAAACTTCATATCTGACCACAGGATTCTGTATTGTGCACTTGAGTGGACATAAAGACAAAACTATTTGGACATTTATGCAATAGAGGAAACAAAAAGAAAAGCAACAGGATTTATGTTGGGTAGGTCCACAGGGGTAGAACTTAATTTTATGCGATGGTATAAAACTGCTGATAGTGAGTTGGTAGCCCGATTTATACCTCTCCCGATTTTTTATTTCCAGTGACTTTACGAGAAATGTAAAATGGGCTGTCGACTCGCTATCAACTGTTTTACACCATCAGACAAAATCAAGATCCACCCGACATCGCCCTTCAACTTGTCCCACACTAAAACTCCTGCTAAACAGCTGAATGCGCTCAATGGCCACATCAAACAACTACAATACAAAGTGACCAGCATACATTTCACAATAAAATATCTAAAATATCTTAAAGTTAATTCATATTCATGCATCTCTCGGATATCACCCCCCACCACTGTGATATACACTGCAATAATGTACTTTAACCATTTTAAATCTTTTGTATATTTGTACTTATTGAAGTGTAAATGAATTATTCGTGCTATCAACTCCATTTCAATTTGACGCAAGTCCATAGAAGAAGACTAGCCTCTAAAATTCAGCATTAACGATCATAGAGTTAACATTTATCTAGTTCTTTGAGCAGTTGGTGCTGTATGATTAACTCCTAAAAAAAGGAGAATAAGAAATATCTGATTAGGAACAGGATTTAAGATTAGAGGGAAAAATATAGGCAGAGATAAAATAAAAGCATCCATTGACATTATCAATCCTATTAATTTGCATTTTTAAATGGACTTAATCACAGACTATGATCTCCAAAATGTGTTGAAAATCTCAGAAACCTATATAATACAACAGAATTTGATTTCAACAACCAAAACAAAGGTTAGGCACTTGTCAGCAATTAGTGACCTGTTTCTCTGAGAAATGCCCCAGTGTGATCACTTTGGGCAGCAGTATTACACTATTTAGTGGGAAAGGAGCTGAAAGTGTTGGCAATGGTTACCAACACATTAGCCACCTGTTTAATCCATGTGTGGGCAGCATATTACTGGATGTTATTGTGCTAGCTGGGAATATTGAGGGCAGTGGTAAGCTCGGCAACCACTGGCAGTGCCATCCAATGTACCCGCTAAGCTGCACAGCCATGCAGCCGCACGGCTGTCTGGAGCTCCCGCAAAATTCGGAACCGACTTTTCAAATGGGATATTTTGCATATGTGCGAATTTTGAATGGACCGTGCAGCCCGTTAAAGGGACCATGCACCCCCCAAAAAATGAGGGGGAACATTGGTGCTATCCCTATGTTGTAAATTAGCTGCAGGTACACTGCATCTTAATTACAGATGACAAAGCTCTGTCCTCCTAGCCTGGAGCAATCAGAAATAGTTGTCCTGGGTTATTGGCAAGTAGAAGTGTCCATGGGGCTAGAACCTCCACTTTGTTTGCATGCCTAACTCCTAGTAACGCCCATTTTATGACTGAAATGACGTTAAACGCCCATATGTCGGCCATTTTGGCACAAAATGGAAACTGATGGGCTTTTTTAGGGGATAAGCACAAAAGTGGAGGTTCTAGCCCATGATCTGCAGATATGATCGGGAACCACCTCAACCATAAAATAATGGTAATTGAGATGCTTTAAAATCAAACTTGTCTTAAGGATTTTTTTTTAAATGGACCTTGAAATTGTTTCTGAAAAACAAACATTAGTAAAATTTTCAGAAATATGGAAAAATGTCGAACAACAATATTCTGTACTAAAAGGCATCATTAATATTACAAAACAATAAAAAGATAATTTAAGCTCTTTTGTCCATGGTGCTTTACTACTCTCATTCTAAATTGGTGTGAAACAAAAGCAAAGCTAGTACAATTACTGTTAAATTATGCTTGGTGTTCATTTAAATAACCTGGGATCTTAATCAAACTTAGACAGGAAACGGGCACAGGCACTTCAGCTAATTTAACTCAGAAGGTTGCTGAACTGCAGGCCTGAAAGAAACTGATACAGGGCCTCCTCTCTCACTTCAGCACCCCCTGGGCACTGGACACTCCTTGCTCTCATATCATACAGAACCACTGAATTTGCTTGCATATACCTTCCTCACCAATGGGGATTGTAAGCAAAATAACCATCACTGAAAGAAAAAAATAAAAGAGGCAAAGAAAAAGGAGAAAAGCCATGTCAACTAGCAGATAGAATCTGAATAATTATGAGACAGATAGGTGGTGGTCCAGATGAGTCACCCAGATCTTTGTACAGAATCATTTAATTAAATCTAACCTCATTCTAAATTCTAATAGGGTGGGTTTTGACATAGATGGTTTCTTATGGGCATTTAAATTGTTAGCCAGCCACCATAGGTAGAGGAAAAATTATGGGCAAGAAAGTCTCATACCACAAGGACAATTTTAACCCAGTTTCTGTGGGTGGGTGAGTAGTTAAAACTGCCCAGATTATTTACCCAATCTGGAGCTGCCGATAGCTAATGTTTCCCTATTTAAACATGGCGTAGCGTAGCACATGAGTACAAGGTAAACAAGGCCTTCCAATCATCAGGAATGTGATCAAAGGAGTCATCAATAGTGCCATCAAGTGATACCTACTCACCAATAACCTGCTCATTTTTTTCCCCAAAATGGCTAATTTGGATGTTTGGTTATGCCAGAAGGGTTTCATCGACACATGGATGCAAGAATTGAATACATGTGGAGAGGTGACAATAGCTGCCTTTAACATCAAGGCAGCATTTGACCGAGTTTGACACTCAAAGAGCTCTAGTAAAATAAGGTCAATGGGAATCAAAGAGAATATCTTCCAGTGGCTGGTGTCGCACAAAGAAAGATGGGTGTGGTTGTCAGAGGCTAATCATTGGAACCTGATTACATCACTGCACAAGTTCCTCAGGACAATATCCTCAGTCTATCTTCCGCTACTTCATCATTGACCTGCCCTGCATCATAAGGTTAAGCTTGAGGCAGACGATTCCATGGTGTTCAGTTTCCATTCACAGCTCCTCCGACAGCTCAACAGCTTTCTCAGTGGTAGAGGTCAAAGGGGAGAGTGGTACTTACAGCTAGGGCAAGACCTGGGCAACATCCAGGTTTAGATCAAGTGACAGGTAGCATGCACACACCATAAGTGCCAGAAAATTATTATCTCAAACAACATATTTTCGCCTGACCTTCAAGTGTACTACCATTGGCGAGTTCCCCTTGGGTGTCACAACTGAGCAGAAGCTCAACTGAACCTACCATATTAACACTGTGACTATAAGAACAGGGCAGAGGCTAGGTACTCTGCAATGAGTGTTTCACTTCCAAACCCCTCAAATCCTTTCCACCATTCACAAGGCTCTAGACAGGAGAGTGAAGGAATACACATGATTCATCTCAGTGGTTGAAGCTGCTGCACTTGAATTTCAGCACCACACAGCACAAAGCAGTTTACTGAATCGGGAACTCTGCAAATGTACTCTGTATCCACCCTCTTCATCACCAGTGCACTGTGCTCGCATTAAGTATGATCTACAGGACCCACAAGCCTATTAGAGAGTACCTCGCTTCCCTCTGACTCACACCACTGAGAAAGATGAGAGCAGCAAGATCATGGGAACAACATCACTTTCACACCACATCCTGCCTTGGATATATAGGGCCCAAAATTGCCCAGGCATTGCTCCTTTTGTTTGGAGCAACTTGATTTTTCTGGAGTATCTTAAAAATCCCCATTTTGCACATTCAATTTGCGCCAGTGTAAGTGAGTTAGTTAGGATTTTTTTTAGTTTAATTTAGTTTTGTTTAAAAGGGGGCATTACCAGCCACCTACGCCCATTTTGGCCATTTATGCCAGTTTGGACAGCTAATAGTTGCTCCAAACTAACTTAGGCCAGCGTATGTGGCCACTTGTGGCCTCACAGAAAACCCTTGCGGTGAGTTAAGAAATCAGCGTAGGTAGGTACTTAATAACTTGACTAAAGAATGTGAATAGGATCAAACAGCTATACAGGACTGACAAACTTCGCAAAGTTACTTTACTATACAACAGAAGCATTCATGGAAGCTTAAGCTACAAAAATAAAAGAAGTAAAGAGACAAAATATATTTACATAATTTTTCCAAAATATCCAAATAAAAAATAGAAGTACCTGCTGCTCATAGGAAAGTGTTTTCATCAACAGGGTTAAGGAAAGTCTTGAGTAAGCTCATTAAAATTACTGGCTAGACAGTTATCACACCCTCCCCCTCCCACCCCCATCAAAACTCTCCTCTCTTCCCCCCAACCCCCCTGAATCAAAACTCTCCTCTCTCCCCCCCCCCACCCCATCAAAACTCTCCTCTCTCCTCCCCCCCCAGATCAAAACTCTCCTCCTTCCCTCCGCCATCAAAACTCTCCTCTCTTCCCCCCACCCCCCACCCCCATCAAAACTCTCCTCCTGCCACCCCCCCGATCAAAAGTCTCCCCACACCAACCTGTTTCTTGTAGCCTCAGCGCAGGAAGGCAGCGGGCCGGCTTGTGCAGCAGGTCACTCAGCCTGAGATAGGGGTGGGATGCATCGGGTCCCACGCTGCAGCCATCATCATCAGCGAACGCTCTACTGTGCATGTGGACAGCTGCCGGCACTCTTTTAGGCGCAGGGCCCTAGCTCCGCCCCCCCCAATGGATTTGCCATGCCGCGCCAAGCCACGCCAAGCCCCAGGAGAGTCGACAGAGGGGCCAGAATCGGGAACATCTTCTTGCCGCTGTTTTGATCCGAGGAAGTCGGCGCATCTCACGTGAGTGCGCTGAGAAAACGGGTGGGCCAAATTTGGGCCCATCATGCCATTCCTTCATCATTGCTGGTTATAAAAGTGACTTTAATAAAATAAGCTAACCTAGCTCAAAATCAGGAATCAAACAAGAAACCTTCCTGATCTTAACAACTCAGTAAGACACCACCAACATTCCTCCTAAGGTGCGCAGATGACCATTGATCGCGAGGTCCCCCCAGGCTGCTCATCAGTGTAGATCGCTGGAAAAGATACTGTGCCTCAAATTTAAAGGGACCATGCATGAAAAAAAATTAGAGGGAACATTGGACACCACATAATGTATTTTGCCATTGAATCAGTGGACTCCCATCCAGCTGCTGTATAAATTACTTGGGATTTACATTTTCAGTTTTACGTGAAAGAATTCTACCAATATGAAGTATTTGAGGAATTGTAACTGCATTTTTCTTTGCATTGTCATCTAGATTCATGATTAAATGCTAAATAACTTCATCCTCCTCATATTTCGCCTCATCTGAAGATAGCTTTAAAGGGATCATTACATGCAAATAATGTTTAAAATGTTGTTACAACTGATAGTAGAATGTAATTATCATGCAGAACTGACTGTTTCTTATAGCAACTGATTCATTCTGCTAATTTCTCAGAGACAGACTGAACTCAATAGATATTAACAATATATTTTCTTTAAATATAAGGTTTAACGTTTACAAGATAATTTACAATAGGTTATTTCAAAGTAAAATATATTTCACTTTAACATAAGAGTGATAGTGCCACGAGACTGGTGGACAGCTAATGTTGTTCTTATATAAAAAAGGGAGAGAGAACTAAACCTGAATACTATAGAACAGCCAGTTTAATGTTAGTGATAGGAAAGATATTGGAATATATATTAAAATAAATGACAGAACAGCATCGCGGGACAGAAAATATAATATTGAATAGTCAGTATGAAGTCTGAAAAAATATAACATTGAATAATCAGTATGAAGTCTGAAAGGCTAAATCATACTTAACTACCCTGATAGAATTTTTTGAAGAGGTAACGGAAAGAGTAGCCAAGGGTAATGCAGTAGATGCCATATACTTGGATTTTCAAAAAGCTTTTGCTAAGATACCACAAAATAGGCTCATGACAAAAGTTAGGGCATGTGGAGTCAGGGGACAAATAGCTGAATGGACAGCAAATTGGATAAAAAATAGAAAGCAGAGAGTAGGGGTAAAGAGTAGTTTCTCAGATTAGTGGAAGGTAGAAAGCGGTGTTCCACAAAGATCAGTACTGGAACCACTGTTATTCATAATTTACATTAATGATTTGGACTTAGCAACAAGTAACTCAAGTTCAAAAGTTGCAAATGATACCAAACTGGGGATACAGGTAACTGAGGAAGCATAATACAAGAAGATGTTAGAAAACTAGCAGACAGGGCAGTTAAGTGGCAAATGAACTTGAAGATAGATAAATGTGAAGTGATGAACTTGGTAGGAAAAATAGAAACTCAGGGCCCGAATTTGATGAAGGCCTCCGCCTGCCCGAGTGCTGCCCAAGGGACCGCCAATGGCCGCCGAGGTACCTGACGGTAGTTTGAGCGGGGTTTTCATTGGCGAGGTCCCTCAAAGGTTGCTGGGCGGCAAATGAGCAACTTACGCTGCCAATCTGGGCAGCAGCTGGTGGGGGCTCTCATTCTCAGCGACAAAGGTGCTTGCCGCCCAAGTGCCGCCGAGGACGGAGTCGGGCCCACGGAGGGTTGAAGAGCTAAAAATCAAAAGCATTAAAAAAAAATCTGAAGACCTTCAGGGGACCAAATCCAGGTAAGTCCCTGTAAAGAAAAACATTACAAAAAGTGTACTAAACTTTTTTTCCCCATCTTCCTACCTATCGTCGGGGACAGACCAGTCTCCAGTCAGCGGTCCACCCCCGTTCTGCCACTGACTGCCGCCAACTCTCACCCATATCAATATCGCATCTCGGCCATCCGCTGACGTCAGCGGGTGCTTCCCGGCGACTCTCTCCTTCTGCCCGCTCCAGCCCACGTCGAAAGTGGCACTGGGCGGTTCGACGAGAGAAATGTCGGCGGCAGTGGGCGGCAGTCGGCGGCAGTGGGCAGTAAGTTCTTCAATTTTGGGCCCTTAGAAAATAAGAAATTGAATGGGTTAGAAGAGCAAAGGGATCTAGGATCGCAGATCAGCAAAGCAATTAAAAATGCAAACAAAGCACTGCGATTTATTTCCATAGGTATAGAATTCAAAAATAGTGAAGTTATGTTAAACTTGTATAGGACCCTATTTGAGTACTGTGCACAGTTCCGGTCTCCATACTATAAAAAGGACATAGAAGCATTGGAGAAAGGACAAAAAAGATACAAGGTTAGTACCAGAACTGAGAGATTGCAACTATTGGGAAAGACTGAATAGTGAAGAGAATTGGATAAGTAACTGAAGGAAAAAAAATTGCAGGACTACGGGGAAAGGGCGGAGGAATGAGACTAGCTGAAGTGCTCCCGTTCGATGGACCACATCACCTCCTTCTCTGCTGTAACCATTCTATGATTCTAGGTAGGGGCTTTTTACTTTAGGAAAGAGAAGACTTAGAGGAGTCCTGAGCGAGCTATTTAAAATTATCTATGGGTTGGGCAGGATAGATGTGAAGAGCCTTGTAGGAGAATCCAAAACTAGGGGCCATAAATATAAGATAGTTACTAATAAATCCTATAGGGAAATAGGAGAAATTTCTTTACGCAGAGTGTGATTAGAATGTGGAACTTGCTATCATAGGAAGTTTGAGGCAAATGGCTTAGTTGCTTTCAAAAAAAAACTAAATGAGTACACGAGAGAAAAATGAATAGAAAGGGACGTATATGAAAGTCTGAGATGAGGTAGATGGAATGGAAAGAGACTCATGTGGCGTATAAACACAAGCACAGACTAGTTGGGCTGAATGATTTGCTTCTGAGCTGTACTTTCGGCAAATCATTGCCCATTTATCGCCCATTTAGCACCCATATAAGCGCTGAGAGACAGGCTGTCGCCTATATTTGCTGAAAAGTGGAAACTAGAGTCTGATTATAGCCCATTTATCACCGGCCCAACTTTCGTCTTACATGAATGAGCTGCATCGGCCGGCCTATTTTTTTTTTTAAATGGCGTCATCCTCGTGCAAGTGTTTATAATAGAAACTTGCGCCAATTATGGCCCATATTATCGTCGAGCTCTACTTTCAGCATTTCGTCCACAATTCGCCCAAATGATCGCTGGCCCAAAAAGACACTGAAGAAAAGCTGCAATAACTCAGCACTACTATGGGGAGGATCTGTAGTAAAATGCCATCAAGAGAATCAATTTATGAGTAATTTTAAGGACCTTTTTGACTTGCCAATCATCAAATCTCATTTGTACTTGTTGAGGACAAATTAAGGGCATTTATAGCGATTTATGGCGATGGGGCCTGTAATTTCTC